>NC_004354.4:16655949-17968765 GCF_000001215.4 Drosophila melanogaster | reverse complement strand
GTTAGTGCTCAATAGCCAATGGACCTGACTAATTGATTTTGTACACGAAATATGAATTCAATTTACGTTGTTTATCATTCCTGGTGGCCCGAGTCGCATGTGCCGGATTAATCCCATTAGGTGGCCGCTCGAAGGGCATTGTGGGTGGGAATTCGGAATTCAGCCTTGTTGCTCTCTGTCAAGGATACGCGGACGTCATGCCCGCCCACTGACGTCACACGAGGGCGGTGAACTGCGGCGATTGCAATCGATGCGGATGACATGACCCAACGACCCAATAACCCACCAACCCGCCGAGTCACCAAACCAGCTTTTCCGATTCATTCACCTGCTTATAGGATCTTCTCGTTTCAAGCGCGCGCCCAGCATCCGCAGTAGGAGCTTTTGGTGGCGCCCTCTGTGCGCTGAGCTTTCGACTGGAAAGCGGAAAGGCCGCAGACGCACAGCTTCCGGCTTCCAGGCGAAAAGCTCAATCCGTTGACAGCTGGCCAACTGACAGTTGACCGTGTTCCGTTTCCGCTGCATTCCGCCAGCAATTAATGCGAACATCAAAAAGTAATAATAATAAACGTAACTTATATAAAAAAAATAACCGATTTTGAAAACGGATGTAGTTTTCCACAAGCTGGCCTGTTTGAATTTTTAATTGGAAAAATCATAGTTCTATCAATTTGATAAAACAAAAATATTTATAAAAACATTTTCTACAGTCTTAACTGATTGCGTTCTATACTTTTCACTGAAACGACAAATAACACATAGTAATATCACATAGTCTTTTGAGTAAACAATATTCTAGTAAAAGTGATTCTTAAAATTTCAGAAATAACCCAATATATTTGATAGATTTAATTTTTTTATTTAATGGTATTAAATCCTATATGCTCCTATGTAAATCAACAGGTGCAAAAAGATGGAATAATTACATGTAAGCCGCAAATATTCGTGTAATAAAAAAAAAACGCTAGAGATACCATTTTGTGTAATTGGTACTCTATAACCTATAAATATTGTATATAAAAATAACATAATAAATTATTTGTCATATAAATTCTTAACCATAAAGATATGTTTGACAAATGACCCAAAAAAAATCCACAAATTAAATTCATAGCTAAAGGGAAACAAACACAAAAATTTAACTAATTTTTTTAAGCGAAATATTTTAAATTTGAAAGTTGAAATGACAAAGCAAAGCTAAACGAACCGCGATTTTGACATCTGTCAGCGGGTGTACCGCCTAGTCCTTTTGCTCGTGAGCTTTATTCATTGAGGAATCTGGCGAAGCTCAAGCTCGCTCCGCGGCAGTATTCCCAGCCTGGAAGCCCAGCTGACAGCTTCCAGCTTCCAGCGGAGGAGCAGCTGTCCCATCGGTGGGCGCAAACGGAGGAGTGTTGGGCGGATGGTTGGGTGGTTGGGTGGTTGGGCGGTTGGGAGGACCCCCGGTCAGAAGAACACCCGAGAACGAAACGAGGAACACCGGCCAACGGAACGGGGGAATGAGCGGACCGAGTGGAACGCCGAGTGGCTGGCCCAGTACACTCTGCCGAGAGTCAGTCTTTGGCAGTCAGCAGCCGACAACAGATGCCGACGAGGATGCAGAATAACCGATATCTGAATGCGAATGCGAATCCGAATCGAAATCGAAACCATAACCGAATCCCGAACTGAAATCGAAACTGAAACTGAAACTGGGAGAAGTGCGCGGAAGTGTGTGTGTTCCATTGCCGATTCGTGGCGTTCCAGTGGCAGTGCATCAACAAGGGGGCGGGCGCCGCGAAAGGGGGCGGGGCAGGACACAAATCCAAAGACGAACTAGAAACGGCCGCGGGCAACAAAAATAAATTAGAAACAAGAGAGCCGAGAAAAAGCCAGAAAGCACTCACAACCAGCCAAAGAAAACGTGTTAAAATCTAGTTAAAAAAAAAATATATATAAGCATTTTTTTACACTTTTTTTTTAAGACAACAAATTTTTTTCTACTGTGCGTGTGTAAAAGACGAATCACAAGAATGATGGAAAAAAGTGCGGCAAATGGAGAGATTAAAACCGAGCGATAAAGATACACAAATCCATGGGATTGCGTGCGTGTGCTTAACCTTGACATATCAAACAAAACAACAAAATTAGACCAGAGTGTAAAATAAAATTTAAAAGTATCAATCTATTGTGTCTGCAGTGCGGATTCTGCGATTTTTGGCATCGCTGAAATTCCGCTGACATGCCATTCAACTCAACAGTAAATCGAACAAGCGCAAGAACACACAATTTTAGCTAGCAAAAATAACCAACAAATATATAAATAAATATATATAAATCAAATTCAAGAAAAAAAAAAACTGCAAATAAAACCAATAAACACTTAAGAAATTTCATTAAACAAGTGGCCGCCAAAGAGAAAGTAGTGCAAGAAGAAAGGTGAAAGGCGGTGGGTGGGGTAGTGTGTTCAAATAACATATTGCTAAGCAGAAAAAGAATCACAGAGAGCAGGACCAAAGGAGAGAGAGAGAGAGGGGGAGAGAATGAAAGAGGGAAAGAGAGGGCTCAATTGTTGTTGTTGTTTGTACAGCAGCCTACCTGAACAGCAGCAACAACAACAGCGAGCATCAGCAGCAATTCCGCTGTAAGCAATATTTTTGAGGTATATCCTTCTTAAGGACGTTCCAAAGGCAATTTGCTGCTGCTGCTGCAGTGTGTGTGTGTGTGTGTGTGTGTGTGTGTGCTTGTCCCTCTGCTTTTGCCCCAACATTTCTCTCTTTTCGCTTTGTCTTCATCTTCACGTAAACACACACACATACTCACACAGAGAAATGCCCAAAGAAAATGAGGCAGAAAGGAGAAAATCAGGCGTATACGTAAATATCCTTAAAGCATTGGCATTTGTATTTTTCGCCATTTGCTTATGTTGCTAGAATATGTGGTATTTCAACACTAAATTCATTGATAAACGGCTCAAATAAGAACCTCAAAACATTAAATACAACACTAACTTGATATTTTATTAGTATGTTAAAGATTCACTCTATGGTAAAGATTAATTTCATGCAAATATTTGCATTTTATGCAAAAAAAATTCCATTCCGTCTTACGTTCGTAGAAGCTTAAACTGTGCATAAAACTAATATTTACTCTCGCTGTTCGCATAACTCATACGCCGTGGTGCTTTCAACTTGAAATGAGATTTTTCATTTAAAGAAGTAGGGAACAGCTATCCAATCATCAATTCCCCTAAGAATTGAATGTAATCTACGGCACGGCTTCAAGAAGTTCATTTAGAGCATCGATTGAATTCTTCAAACTGTCCACGTGGCGTATGCGTTATATTTGCAAAATTCAATAGGGACAACAGTGCGGATGAGTTTTTTTCTTTTTTTTTTGCTGGCCATCAAGCTGTAAAAATCGCACGCTAACCACAAATCTGCCCCAGATTGAGTCCTTAATTCATCCTTTATCCATGCGGCCTCTCACCTGGCTGCAATTTGACGAAACTTTTGGCAAGTGCTCAATTTCGTGGCACACACAGATGTTGGATGCTAAATGCTCTGCATGCCGCCGATGTTGACCTTTCGAGGCTGCCAAAACGCTCACACAGACAGTCGAAATTGATGGATGAGCCAGATGCTGGGTCCCTCAATTCTGATTTTGCTTTTGGTTTACACCGAGATTGGCAACGTGTGAACTTCAAACTGTTGCCAAAAACCCACACAGCAGACGAAAATACACGGATAGCTAATCAAAATTGATTAAAACCCATCGATGGCAGTGAGTTTTGTGCAGTGAATACCGGGGAAATAGAAAATTGAAAATGGGGAATGTGATAAAAGCCGATGTGAGGTGTCAACACAATGCAGTTAGACCCATCAATCAATTAGCATCGGCAGTTGGCAGCTGAACAATATAGCACTTAAATACCTAACTTAGGCCTAAAACGAGATCGATATTTTAAATTCAAACCAAAAAACCCAATTTATTTGTGGAGGTCTATGGTCAGCAATGGACGAGTCGTATGTATTTTATTTCAATTTTTATTTATTATGACTAGTTTTGTTCTGTTTTCCTTCTTTCTTGTTTATTGTATTTTATAATTTTCTGTTTAATTTCTTTGGCCCAGATGCAAAAACAAACTTGGTACTTGCTAAAGCCATGTTATTAACCTCTTTAATGTTTATTCATTTATGTTCTTTTGTTATGTTTTGGTTTATTTTAAATTTAAAATAACTTAATTTTTTAATAATACATATTTAATACTTAGTTTAAATTATTTATTTATTATTATATATTTGTCTTAGGCATTTGTTTATGTATCTTAACAAGGTTTTAATGCAGGTTTGGATAGTATGGGTGAAATATGTGTGCTACTAGGTCTGAAAGTTCAATTATCGAGGGTATTGGTGCTTCTGCAACTTCTTCCATAATGTCTTTGGTCCTCAAAAGTTCAGTTTTGTTTTGCCAACTAGGGAAAAGTAAAGTAAAGTGAAGTGAAGTGAAGTTAACTGGAGTTGAGTTGAGTTCAGTTGAGTTCCACAAAATGCGTGACAAGACAAAGGCAACAACAGAGGCGTGAGTTGATGTCTCTTTCTGACCAGCTCTCCCTCTCATTCTCTTGCTCTCGTCCCCTCTCTCTCTCTCTTGCTCTACCTTTCTTTACGGTTTTTTTTTTTTTTTTTTTTTTTTTTGTGGGGGGGAGGTTAAGTATTTACTGCGCACACCGAAAAAATAGAAAAGCCAAAGGAAACGAAATTCGTGAGAGATGCGAAGAGATGAAAGAGGGCAGGCAATGGGGACCCGGTTCACTTTTTCCCGGCCTAGCAAAATTCCCGGCCCCAAAGGACCCTCGCACACACACATATATATCTATGTATATATATATATATATATGGCAAACACGCAGACGCAATAGCAAAAAACAAAAAAAACGGACAGCTGCTTAACACTTCTGAAAGAGGGAGTGAGAGAGGGAGATAGGTGTAGCGGAGGTGTCTGATAATAACGGCAAAGATAATGGAAAACCGCACAATACGCTAGGCTGCGAAGCCAGCGAAGCAGCGGGCAAAGCAGGAAACGCCAATAAACGATACAACACAGCGGACAAACGGCAAACGCAGCCAGGACACGCACTCTCTTTCTCGCTCGCTCTCTTGATTTGTGCGTGTGTATGGGTTGCATAAATCCGCCAACAAGTTTCCCATTGTGCAGGGCCTTAGAATTTCCCTTTTTTGCCTCAACATCCTTCGCGCTCTCACTCTCTTTCCCTCCACCTAGCCCTTGCCCTCTCTCTCTCTCTCTCCTTACAATGACTCACGAGGCTTGCTCTCGTATTAGTGTTATTTTGTTATACACACACGCCACACGTGCGTGTGTGTGCGCGCAGGAGAGCGTAAGTGTGTGTGTGTGTGTTTGTGTGTGTATGTGTGTGCGTCGGTGTCATTACATCGCCAGTTAAGCGCTTACACGCTTCAATTTCTCGCTTGCCACTTATGGCCCAACATTCGTCGCCTTTCGTCCTTTTCGCCTCGCTGTCCGTTTCGGTGCGTGCCACTGCCGCCGTTCCACGCGTTCCACTGCCAGCTGTTCCGCATCGCTCCACCGTTCCATTCCCAACTTGTGCCGGGCCACGTTTTTTGCGCGCTCTTCCAGTTGTTTGTTCTGCTGGTCCTCGAACTGGAAACCAAGCGAAAGGCGAAAGGCAAAGAGCGACTAGCGGGATAAACCCGCTCCCTTTCCCTCATTTGCTTAAAAAAAAAAAATGATGAAAAGAAGGCCTAGGGCAAATCAAAGATTAAATCTTCTTTACTTGATTCTAAAAATATCATAAATTCATATACATATGTGCGTAGCCCGGTGCAAAAGTTGTTTTTCTGTTGTGTGTGTGTGTGTGAAGTAATCTAAAATAAAACACCTCCGAAAATAAGTTAAGGCGTGGGCCATTTACATTCGAGGCTACATATGTGTGTGTGCGTGCATGTACGTATGTATGTGTGCATGTCTCGACTTCACCTGTGTTACCTCCCCCATCAATTCTGCTGCCCAATTTCTCTCTGCCGAACCGAAAGGTTCAAGGTTGTTGTTCCCAATCGAAAAGTCGCGCCAAAAACAACAAACAGCAGATTGCTCTCCATTCGCAATCAATTGCAATTATTCCAAACAAAAAAGGGATCAAAGAGAAAGAGGTTGGGTACTGTAGTATTGGGCTGAATGAAAACGCTTTAAACGCCGCCCATAAATAAATTGTGAAAAATCTGGGCTCAAAAAAAATCAATAGGTAAAGGACATCTTGCAGGCTATCCGCTGCCAGCCTATTTTTACCCAATAAATTGAAAACAACCTAAAACTTATATGAGTGCTTTCTAAAAACGGAAATTGCTATTTTCACTTGCTGTTTCCGGTTCAAATGAAACGATTTCGGTGCATGTATATGTGTGTGTGTGTGTGCGTCGTCCATGTGCGTTCCATCCTTTTTTTTATATTGCTGGAAAAAAAAAGCTAACATAAATAAATAAATATCAAACTGCAGCTAAAAATATGTGTGACAAATAACCCCGAAAGCAATGTCAACAACAAAGTGGAAAGTGCATTGCCTAATTGCCAAAGAAAAAACAATTCTAAAAGCCAAGCAAAACACGCAACTCTAATACAAATACATATATATTGAACAACAAAATCCCAGACTCGTCTTCAACTAGCCCGAATTGAAAGAAAGAAACCCAAAGGACTTCCGAGCAATTGCCAAATGCTAGCCGAAATAGGAGCCAAAGCAATCTTAATGGCCAGAAGCAGCTGCACGAAGGTGCCGAAAGCCAAGGAGCTCGCCAAATAACAGAAGGTGCTCCGGACTAGAAGCATCAGAAGCAGCAGCACCAGCAGCAGCACCCCAACCACCGCCAGCATCGCAAGTGGATTACCGTAAAGTGGAGCAGCCGCAGGACGAGGTCGAGGGCGCGGCCAGGATACGCCATCCGAGCAGGCTGAGCATTGGCGCAATTAGCGATTCGCACCACTTGCTCGTCCTCAACCATTTCCCGCATCGATTTCATCGAGCGATGGGGCCTCACACCGGTCCTGCGACCGCGCCAGGAGCAGCCGTTGAGCGGTGAAAACCTATCCAACGCCTCGCCCCCTCTTCTCTGCGATAGGTAAGGTCCTTGAACGATCTGCTTACCCAGATACCATAGCCATTATCTTGAGCAAGCAATTGGGGAACTGAGAAACACTGCCTTTTTCGCTTGTACTTTAGGCCTATGAATATGGAGGAGAACATTGCTATGGTCACTGGCTTCTTTAAAGATATCCCTATAAACTAATTCTTACATTTCCTGGAGAAACTTGAATAGCTTAAACGTATTCACAATCTTCAAGAAGATAAACTTTATTCATCTTTACGATAAATTGAGCTTATTGTTTAAGAAAGTCTTTGCAGAAATATTCCAAAACCATCTAAAAAAACCATACATTTTCTTAGATGATTTTATCCTTTTTTTCAATAAAGAATCTTGCATTTTATAAATAAAGAAATGTAGTAAGACAATAATATCTAAGGAAACCATAAAAATAAAAACAAGAAATGCTAGTTACCCTGCGATATTCAAATGTAGAAGAGACGCAATATGTCAACCGCTGGTCACGAAATTCATTGCATACCTCAGGGCGTGCATCCCTTCGCTATGATGATGAATGACAAATGATGAAGCGCCAGCCGCAGTGGAGTGAATGTAAATGTGAATGCAGATGCACAAATAGACAGAAACACAGACACCCACATACGGACATAACACCCACTCACACTACGGTGCGAAATGGTGGGCGGGTCAATGCGGCGTATGCGCAATGTGACATTGACAGCTGCCCAAACGGCAAACACAAAAGTGGCACAGCATCAATATCATTAACATTCCAATGGCCCCAGACCGGAGCCCTCACCGCACACACTCACCATCATTCATTCACTCAGTCATTCATTCATTCCCCCGTTGCCTTTTCAGCCGATTGAGACATAACAATATCCTTTGATGATATCCTGTAATCGTCTCAGTGAATTGACATGAGTTTGACATCGATAACGATGTGCTGTGTCCTCGTGGCTACCCTTCGCCTTTGCCCCGACGCTTCTTTGGTTTTCCTTTGTGTGGAGAAAGCATTTTCGCCAAGCAGAAGTTCAAGAACAAATGAAGAGCGAATCCAATGCATCTGGGTAAATTGGTAAATTGATGCCCGACGCTGGCAAAAGCAATTCAAGGCACTAAAATCGCTGACACCAAGTACTTTCTTGTTTGCTGCAGATAGAGAAAGCAAATTATATAACCTATAGAGAATAAATCAATAAATATATGTTTTATAAATATATATATGTTTTATAATATATGTTTTATATGTTCGAAGGGCTAATCTATGCATATTGGTATCTCAGCAGCATATGGCACCATTAAGCGCCACTTTAGGCAAAATCTCAAGCTTTCCATCTTGAGATATAGAAAATATTTTGGCCAGTGTCCTTACACATCAGTCTGCTCCTTGCTGCTCTTGTTGTTGCTGATTGACGAGGCTTACACTTTCACTTTGCCTTTTACCCAAGCAAACAATTGCCGCACATTTCAACTTGCAACTTGACTTTTGCCCGCTCCTGGCTGCCTGCCGCTTGCTATTTGCTGTCATTGTTCTTGACTTTTGATCCCCAGTGTTGTTGTTGTTGCTGCTACTGCTGCTGTTGCTGCTTTTTTTGCTGGCAATAGTGTTGGTAGTAGTGGTTGTAGTTGTAGTTGTTGCTGCCAGCGACAAGGCGACAAGCGCCGTCAACGTCAGCAGCAAACAGCGAACAACAAAGCAACAAAGCCACCGAACAATGGACACCGAACACAGCCAACAATGAGGGAGGTGTGTGTGTGTGTGAGTGTGGGTGTGGGTGTGGTATAAAGACCTAGCCCCCCTCCCTCTCTACACCATCTTCCCAATCCCTAGAAACACACACCCATGAATGTCTCGCCATTTTCGCTTTATGTCGCTTTCACTCGCTTGATTTTCGCAACGAAAAACCGAAAAAACCCCATCTCAGTTTCAGATTGTGCGGTGCATTAAAATTAAAACCACACAATGCGGCGGATTGGTGAGGGGTTTGATATGTATTAAACGATTTCGGGGTCTTAACAAATTGAATGGGGATTACTTCTGATTGTGGCCAAGACAATTGGAAGCTATCTCAAACTGCAGCTTGTGGGTCAACTACTCCTCTTTCATTCTATGAAACCTTTTGACCCTTGGGTATTTTACAGATTTGATGAATTAACAGAAACTTGCAACATTTTACTCACTTGGAAATATAGCCCTTTTTACAACTTTTTACAACCCAAAGGGGCTAAAAGAATTAAATTATAAGGATTTCATGGTAGCCATTCATGTACTTTCTAATTAAAAACAGATATATATATGTATCACTTCTTATTACCCACCGTTGTATCTTTCTCCAACTTAATTTACTTAAGGGATTTACCAAAATCAGTTGGTTTTTCTAGTAGCATTTAATTTGCAGTCCAACTAACAAGTTAATCAGAAGGGCAAACAAATATTATCTTGTATAATCAATAAATATCATATTAGGTGGACAATAGATTATCTAATTTTAATTAATTTCTATTTATAGTGCCTCTAATTCAAATTGTTGGTATTTGCAAGCTCTTAACAAGACTAGACATTTAATTGAGTTCGAGTTTCATTATGGCCCAACTTGACCAACATCCTAGACTTTAATTGATCTGCCTAATTACGCTTCTTGAAATTTACGTTTTAAAGGAGACTTTTCACCATTAGAAAACCATGAAATATCGATTAATGAATATTCCACCGAGCCCTTTGATTGTCTTATGCCCACTGAAGGACCATGAACTGATTGCACTTCTGAGAGGCTCGGTTGAGGGTCCTCGATCTCCTGCTATCTCTCCGTAGTCAAGTGTCCATTCTGTAGGTCCTGTGCCACCCGCTTTTCAACCGCTTTTCCACCCGCTTTTCACCTCTTTGACACCCCTGACAACCACCCCCTCCCCCCTGTGCGACCACTCCGCTAACTCCTGCGCCTTTGACGCACTTGAGACATTTGAAAAGTTTCACCTTTTGGAGAAGTTCGCTTCGCTTTTAAATTGCGCGCTTAACAAGTTCGTTTCCTGTCCTTTTTTTTTATCCTGGCCCCCATTTCGCTGTAACTCCACACTGCCCGTTCCATTGTTACTTTCCTTTAAGCTTAGCCTGCCTTTTTCGAATAATAAACGACGAAAAGTTTCAAATAGCGGAACATGTTTAAAATGCCTGACGTGCACACTTTTCCAGCATTTTTTGCCTCGCCTCGCCACGACCCTTTCTCCGTAATTTTCCCCCAACGCCTTCTCCATTTTCAACTCACAGCCCCTTTCATTCATTCTTTTCTGGCCACACGTGCATTGGTAAATGCAAACAGCACCGAAAACAGAAAACAGAAGGCGACAGGCAACAAGCATTCGCCAACTCCTCCTGCCACTCCCACTCTGCCGCCCACTTTCACCCCACTTTCTCCACCCACTTGGGTTGTTGTTGGTAGCTGTGGAACGGCTTGCATGTCGGTGCACACGAGTAGAACCTGAGAATGGTTGCCAAAAATAAAAAAATCCAAACGGAAACGGAAAATGAGAATGGAAATGAAAAACGAGAAAGCAAAGTGTTAAAGTGATATGTTTAAAACTTCTATATACCCTCGATCTTGAAATTACATTGTTACCAATGGCTTTTTCTATAATAATACCTTGCAAAGCTTTTAATAAAAACAGGCAAAATGCCTACGCATTCTGTTTTGAATTTTTATATAATTTTAAGCATAACATATTAAGCATCACATATCATCTAAAATCTTCCAATTTCCTTGACATATTATACCCTATGTGCTGAAAACAAGGTAAATCACGAATAACATACCAACAACCCACACAAATTGTGCACGCAACTGTCCAAGGTCACAAAAGGGCAGGCCAGTTGGTAGTCGCTAGTTGGTTAGTCCGTCCGTCCCTCCGCCCCTCCGCCCCTCCGTCCGTCCGACTATCCAACAGCCGTCCAGCTATCCGTCCGTGAATCTTTCAGCTAGGGATTTGCATAATTCAACGCTGCGGGGGCCGTGATTCCCGATCCCCCGTCTGGCGATTGATGGCCCCGGATCCAGATCCGGCTGCAAATAAAAGTCCGGGTGCAAATCCGGACGGCAGGTGTATTTCCAAGGCAAATTGGTGAAATGCAATGCAGTTCTGGAAAAAAAAGAACAGGGGAAGTGTTTACACAGCGCACAACGATTTCAAGGAAATGAAATTGATGAATATAGTGGAAAAATATGCATCACATAAAAAGTTTCAGGTGCTTCTTTATGTCAGTTATTTAAAGGAAATGCAATTGCTCACACAAAAAGATATATCTGCATCATATAAAATAATTCGAAAATTATATGTTATGAGAGCTAAGTTATATTGATTGAAGATTTTTAACTTATTCCACGACTTTAATTCTACTTATTAAACTTCTGTATAAGATGCGTTGGCCAATCTTGATTAAGATCTTTTCTCCACGTGCATATTCATTTATTCATATTCAGGTTCAAAACTTTGTCAGTCGAATGCCGTTTGTGACGTCAGCATCGAATCGAGTTTCGCATTCGCATTCACCTTGCACAGCCTGCGGCGCCTCTCGTTTGACGGCGTTGATTGAATCATGTTGACACGCTCCCCTCGTCCGATCCCCAACCCCCTCCCTCCGTACGACCATGTGTTCTCCCCCAGTGGGGGGGGGGCGGTGTCAAATCAGCTTTATCAATGCTATTTCCCATAGGGGAATCGATTCGGCCGTGGGCCGCACACAAAGTCGCGCCAGGACAAAGGAGTTTTTAAAGCAAAACATGAGGTCCTTAATAATGAAGATATGTTGGCGAGCATTTCATTATCAAAAATAATAAAAATGATTATCAAGTGTTTACGCCATCTTAAAACAGTGCTTTCTAATTGGATATAGGTCGCCTGGCACTTCTTTAAGAAAAGCGCCCTTCTCGGCGATTCTCAACTACCACAGCTAAGTGGGTACAAATTGATGATGGAAATACGTTTTTATTTGATTATTTTATAATTGATTTCACTTATTTTAACTTCTTTATTGATATATTTATGTTACTGTAGTTATTCACCCTTCTTGGCAATTCTTAATGGTCTTGCTTAAGTGATGGAAAGTATGTGATAAGCCATTTTCCTTATTTTCAAAGCAGATGATTGCCAAACGTAATATATTCAGCTCATTTAATTTCCCTATTAGAGGCACGGCTCTCCTCGGCGCTGCTTAAGTGGCGAAAGTAATCCGCAGATGCGGTCCCAATGCTTGATTAACTTGCAGATGCGCAGCTGGAATGTGCGGCATGCATAAGCAAATCCTCAATGAGGACCGACTGGGTAACTGGGTGCAAGTGCACTCCCCCAGTTCAAGGCTCCTTCGGTGTGTGTGTGTGTGTGTGTGTGTGTGTAGGTATGTATGTGTGCATGTGCATGTGCGTGTGCATGCCTTAAATTTCCTTTCGCCATCGCATTAATTCATAAATTTCAGCATGCCGTTGTTGACGCTTCTAAAAATAGTCCACAAAAATGGAGAACTGGAGGTTGGGTCTCGGCTGTCGGCTGTTGGTTGTCGGTTGTCGGTTCTGGGGGTCTCGGGGTCTCGGGGTCTTGGAAGGTCTAAGGACTGAGGCTGACGTTGCCTTGACCGGACAAAGAGAAACTGGCACCAACACACAGAACCACACACTTTGCACATGCCAGATACCAGGATACTCACACATATGTACATACCAGTGGGCGAAAAAGGGGGGGCCACGATCCCCAGGACGAAATTGCACTTCGATTTTGCGACTTTGCATTGAACTTCACCTAGCGCCGTTTTCGTTTCCGTTTCAGTAGTAGTAACAGTTGCATTTGCAGCTTTTCGACTTATGCAATCCACCTGCAGAACGATGCGGAAGTGGGTGAGACTCGACTTCAATCGACTCGACTCTACTCGAATCAACTCGACTCACGTAGCGACTTGTGGATACATATGTATGTATCTTGTAAATAGGTCGCTGCAGCAGAGCACCGACTCATCGACAACGGCGGCATCTAGAAAAGAGGCGACAATGACGTCACAGCCGCATCAGGCTGTGCCGCTGACCTATATACACGCCATCAAGTGCAACAGAGACGGAGACAAACAGAGAGTGGAAGAGGGAGACAGAGACGGAGGGTAAACGTATGCATAAATTTCCCACCGACATTTGCATATAGTAGATAAACAAGAAATTTGCTTCCATGTACTGCACTATACATGGGTAGAGAGATTGTTTAAATGGCAGAAAGTCGGCTTAGAACAGAAGACCAGCTAGCTCACCTGGGCCTAAATTGTTTGTTGACATTTCGTTTGAACCGGTCTTTTCCACCGTGCACTCTCTTTTTTTTTTTGCGGCCTGCAACAGCTGCTGACGTCACACCGGACAATATGCCAATTTGCGGTTAAAATAAGGGTACATAAGCTGTGTATCATTACGAAATTATAGACCACGTTAATCGAATGCCAACGCCTACGATGTTAACTATTTATACGCCAGTTAAGGGGGTATTGTGCCACTTAAAAGAATAGAATATAGAAATTCAATAACTGCATGTCGTAAAGTCAAAATATTAAATGAAGCCCTTCTCTGCGCTTCTCATTCACCGCAGTTAATTGGGTTACATGAAGAAATGGAAGTTGAAAGTAGGTGTTGACCTGGTTGTTATTCTAAAGATTATTGAATAATAAGTCATGAAAATAAAGTAGGGCCCTCCTCTGCGCTTCTCAATCGCTACACTTAAGAGTCTGAATTTCCATTATATACTATTAAGTGTAGATCCTATTTAAAGGAAATGTATTTATTTAAACACAATTAGTAATGCCATGAAGGCTATTTCGACCGCTGCCATTCTAAATAGCCCCACTAAATTGGTGTAAATGCCTCAAATTACAAATAGGTGTTGATCTGATTTCCGGGCACACAAATTACTTTATTTTATCATGAACAAATATGCCATGAAGGAGAATTTATAATACCATTATTTTGTTGACCACATGTGTGACCATAAATATGAATAACCAGCCGCTGTGCCAAGATGGAGTTGCAACCGGAAAAGATTTATGCCGACAAACAATTTGTTCGGGCAGGCGCTCGCCATTATTTCAGTCGAGTGGAGGGGATAACTGATGTGGGTGGTGGATAACGATGGAGATGAGGACAAGGCTTTCGGGCTTTGGGTTATTGAGGGTGGGCCAGTGCACTTACACGCTTAATTAAATGCCACGGCACGGCGCCAGAAAGCAGGCAACGGCAACCTGCCATGCAACGCCAAAAACTTGCCAGCAGCAACAATTGCAGCTGCAACAGCAGCAACAATTGCACATTGTCAGCAACATCAGCGATAAGGGCGGAAAATGTTGGGCATTCTGCCAGCAAATGGGTGGTTCGGTGGGTGTAAGTGGTTCGATGATGATGACGACGACGATGATGATGATGATGGTGTTCCTGTGGTTAGGACCACTCGCTGGGTCGTTTTTATATGCGATTGTAATACAATTTCAATTACAAGTGTAAACATAAGTATATTGCCGGCGTGGGCGTGTTGTGTTCCCAGTACGCGCATACAACTATACAAGTGTATATCTATATAAACTTCGAGTGCAATGAATTTAATTTGAACAAGGCCTAAGCCAAAAGGAAAGGACGGTATACGAGTATCTTCTGGGTCTACTACCCACCCACTCGTTATCGTATCCACAAAATGGGTTGCCAACGAAATTGCGAATTGCAATTTGATATCGAGAAAGTGAGTCTGAAAATCCCCGTCTGCCGCCGGCCATGCAATATGCATGGCCATTGAATATTCAATGGCATAGCATCTGGAAATTGATTCGAGCCGATAAGTAATTAAAGACCAGGCCACTGGAGAGCTTAAAGATCGAAGGCATTGAAAAATGGAGTCGCCGCGACTTTCAGTTAAAAAGAAAGTCAAATGTAAATAAAATGGCTGTGGGCTAGGCAATGGCAAAGTAATTACTCTTGGCCTTATTTTAGGTAATCAAAAATGTGGAGGGCCTTCCTCCGCGCTTCTCAAACTCCACACTTAAGGGATTTATATTGCATTAGGTTAATTGGTGTCTAATTAAATTTGGACTTTATCTACGCAACTCATATGTCGCACTAAAGATGATATGTTCGTCATCCTTCAAATAATAGAGGTACCTTTAATCCCTTCAAAGGTAAATGTTTTGAATATTACTTGTAAATAATCATAGTAGTAAAAATAGTAAAAATAGTCTTGCACACCTCGCTTTAAATCCTATGCTTTAATTACGCCTACTTTATTCTTAATTCGCAGGTCTTTGCCCAAATTGAGCAGTCAAGACGAAGAAGGGGGGGCTGGTCATGGCTTTGGTGGCGGACCGCAACACTTTGAACCCATTCCTCACGATCATGATTTCTGCGAAAGAGTCGTTATAAATGTGAGTAACCCAAGCGAGTATTAGATACTCATAACCTAACCCACTTCTAACGCTACTTTGATCCAGGTAAGCGGATTAAGGTTTGAGACACAACTACGTACGTTAAATCAATTCCCGGACACGCTGCTTGGGGATCCAGCTCGGAGATTACGGTACTTTGACCCGCTTAGAAATGAATATTTTTTTGACCGTAGTCGACCGAGCTTCGATGCGATTTTATACTATTATCAGAGTGGTAAGCATTGGAAGTGGTGCCAAATAGTACCCCCCTGCCCGAAAATCTAATGCAACTTTTGTGCAACCCATGGCTAATGTTTATCTATTTCTCTCTCTATAAACCCTCGTCGTCGCCGAACAACAAACAATGAATACTTTACTTTATTCATACACCGCCACCAACTCACCATACCACAAACAAATACAAATACACCCATCACGTTCATCCACAGGTGGCCGACTACGGAGACCGGTCAATGTCCCTTTAGACGTATTTAGTGAAGAAATAAAATTTTATGAATTAGGTGATCAAGCAATTAATAAATTCAGGTAAGCCCACGTGTTGCCCACTAGAAATTCCACCATTCCCCTACCAATAAAACCAAAACAAATACTAAAACAAAATCCCAACCAAAAATAAACTAACAAAATATGAACAAAAAAACTAAAGCAAATCAAATATAAACAGGACAACAATTTGGTTCGGTTTATTTCTATATTGGTAGCACGGCAAATTTTTTATCGAATCAGCGTAATGAGGCATGCAACACGGCAAACAGACCGACACACGCACATTTAACATAGACAATAGAATAGAATTAGACTTGGCTTAAATACAAACATACCAATATATGCATACATACATATGTACACATACAAATTGCGTTGGCTGGAAGTGCGGTTCAAAAAGGGAAAGCCTTTGTACAATGCAATAATAAATTGTCAATAAATCGAAGTATTCTAATCGAATAGCTTTGGCTTAGGACTCATAAAATAGTATAATTATATGACGATACATGCAATAATAAAATTAAGTATAATTTATTAAGTAGCTTGTTGGCCGCTTTCCCTGAGAACTTAAGCATCTCCACCGATGGCAAGCTGGAAGCAAATTGTATAAAGCAAAAAAGACCCAGATCTAGATGGACTGAACTCTGGACCGAGCTCGATTGCGAAAGTGAATGTTAATCCCTTGACCACCAGCCTAAAATTTTGTTGATACGGCACGGGGGGGCAGTGTGGCCGGACCCGTGATGCGGAAATGGAAAACGGAATGTCAAGCGAGGATAGGACGAACAAGGATCCAGCAGGAAGAAGCCAACTTAATCTATTTCAATTCTTTGCTTATTGCCAATGCCATAAATGAGTCAACGCTTCTATTACGGCTTTATTTCTTAATTTTTACTCAAGCTTAGCTTGCGATTTAAGCATTTTGCCTGCTTCCGATTAGATTTGCGAACCAATAAACAAAATCTGTGCCTAAAATATAACAAAAATACTCAACGAACGTCACACTCAAACACACACCCTAACCACACTCTCACATCATCAATAGTACGGTTAAATGGCTCGTTTGGTACTAACAATAAAACGTAAATATATTTTCTACTTGCAGAGAGGATGAAGGCTTTATTAAAGAGGAAGAAAGACCATTACCGGATAATGAGAAACAGAGAAAAGTCTGGCTGCTCTTCGAGTATCCAGAAAGTTCGCAAGCCGCCAGAGTTGTAGCCATAATTAGTGTATTTGTTATATTGCTATCAATTGTTATATTTTGTCTAGAAACATTACCCGAATTTAAGCATTACAAGGTGCGTACGAATCAAGCGAAACCTCAGGACCTCCAAGGGATACAAATCCATATTTTCCTTTCCTTTTCTTTTTCCTGTGTTTCTGTGTGGCATACTTTCAGGTGTTCAATACAACAACAAATGGCACAAAAATCGAGGAAGACGAGGTGCCTGACATCACAGATCCTTTCTTCCTTATAGAAACGTTATGTATTATTTGGTTTACATTTGAACTAACTGTCAGGTAGGCAGCTCTCTTCCATGAAAAGTCTATTTATGCATACACCTAGTTATAAGCTAAGCGAACGAAAGAGAAATATTAGTTTGAACTTGAACTCGAATACAATATCTCTCTATCCATCCTCGTTGAAAAAAAGCTATGTTTCCAATTAAGTACAAATATTGATTGATTTTCGGTTATCTCCTGTTCTGTCTATAATTTGTTTATATTTTAAATACGAATATTATACTTGTATTTCTCTATCTGTTGCTTTGCTTTTGTTTGACACTCATGGTTTAATTCAACTGTTTCAATCTGAAATCTTCTCTCTCTCTTACAAATCTCCCTCTCTCTTTCTCTCTCTTGCTCTCGGTTTCTCTATCGCGCTGTCTGTGTGAATCTTTAAACCAAACCAATCGCTGGTCGTTGTATCGATTTTGTGTGTGTTCAGGTTCCTCGCATGTCCGAACAAATTAAATTTCTGCAGGGATGTCATGAATGTTATCGACATAATCGCCATCATTCCGTACTTTATAACACTAGCGACTGTCGTTGCCGAAGAGGAGGATACGTTAAATCTTCCAAAAGCGCCAGTCAGTCCACAGGTATGAGATTTCTGTTTGCCCAATGCCAACTACACCAAAAATATCAATATTAATCACCCACACACGACCACACACACACACATGCATATACAGTTGAACCGATTAAAGTAATAAATGTTGCCATCATCATTTATGAGTTGCCTGACATGATAAAGAAGGGGTTGCCTGCCCGCCCCGAAACCAAAAAAAAAAAAAGAAAGAAATACACCCACAAACACAACTTTCAGTCAAACCTTTTCATTTGTTGCAATGCTCAATTCATTAACAACCAACCAACTTATCCCAAACTACTAGTTTATCGATAAAAAATGTTCATTGTTGTATATTACCGATACTAACACAATCCAACATCCGCTTACTCACCTCTAAATACAAACATACGATCGATCTATGTAAATGAACATCCATCATATATATAAATATCTAAAAGATAGACACCCAGTACATACCAACACACATATATATATGCATACCACCTATTATATATATATATATATATATTTCGATAAAATTTTTAGGACAAGTCATCGAATCAGGCTATGTCCTTGGCAATATTACGAGTGATACGATTAGTTCGAGTATTTCGAATATTTAAGTTATCTAGGCATTCGAAGGGTTTACAAATATTAGGACGAACTCTGAAAGCCTCAATGCGGGAATTAGGTTTACTTATATTTTTCTTATTTATAGGTAAGTTCCATACAGTCAACAAAAAAAAAAAAAACAACATACCACATTTACTTATCGATTTACGAGTTTTATTCAAACAACATCAAAAACAAAAGAGAAATACTGCAAAACGACTGCGACCATCCAGACAGACTTACCCTCGCTACCCTGCCCCCTCAAAAGATATTTTTTCAACTACTTCTCACTGCCCCAAAGTCCTGATACATATACTTACAGTAAATAGATCTAAAACTACATATAACTACAGCGGAATCGTCCAACGATCGCGAATTAAAACAACCACAAAAGATACATATATATAACTATCTACGCTTACGTCTGCCTCAAGCCAGCACATTTATGTTACCGCTCATCATAAACGTCCAATCCTAAAGCCCAAAAAACAAAAAAAAAATGCGAAAAATATTTCATTGCGCCACAGACAACAACAGCCAAACAAGCCACAAATATACAAAACAACAGATACAGAAAAGTGTTATGCTTTTTATGAACTTATCATTTTCAATTTGATTTGCCTCACGAAACTCGGCGAAAGCCAAAAAATGCCAGACCTAAGACTAAGTTATACCGAAAATACGAGAGCCCCCAGTACTTGCTTATATCAAGTATATACATATCTAGATATAGTGTATATGCAGACACACCTTGCCCCGCCGCCCAAACAAACTATACGAAACATCCATTATGAATAACCGAAACGATAGAGATTAGACATAAAACAAACAAGCTAATCTAAAGTAAACTAAAGTAACGTAAACTAGTCATACTACCTATATAGTCACACACACATACCCAAAACTCTCACACACACGCTAAATAAATAAATAAATAACATAGTGGGAGGCCCTTAGAACGTGTATCCGTATTACCTAGGTGTATAACTTGTATAACTCACCCATTACGTATATCTAACTTATCTAGTGTCGTCTAATCCTAGCGCTAAGTAGGTACGAACTATCGACCAATGGAGCAGCGATACGTTAGCGACCCGATCGACCGGATCTTATATCCCGATCTTAAGATCTATACCCAGATCTGCTAACAAAAGCTCCCTAAGTATCGTTCACTTTGGATACGTTCGTTGAGTTCTCTTCATTTGCGTTTTGTATTACAAATATCAATTTAAATTTGAGTTCGGTTTTGGCTAGCTTTTTGGATAAACAGCAGCAAAGTCTCTCAATGTACTCGAATTTTAGTCTATTACTCCTGATATACTTTGACAAAGTGCGAACGGCAGACCAGGGAGGCGAAATTGATCGAATCTTTTTAGCATCGAATCGTTTCGGGATTCTCCACAGTGCCGCGTTCAAGTCGTTGGCAATTTTAAGGACCTCAAGCATTTTGTGCGCAGATCTAACTTATGTACTTTCTCAAGTCTTCTTTCTTCTTTATGTGACTTAATAGCTAAACTTTCTATCTTACCTGATTGACACCTGAAATCCCTTCCATGTCTTCTGATTCCCCACTTTGTTTGTATGTGCCCAAACTGCGTTGAAAATGCCTTAAAATTGGCAAACTTCTTGGCATTGAAATTGTCCAACCAAACGAAATAAATAGCAACTAGAAATGGTGATCGATATATGTTACAACCTTATACATACAGAAAGATCAAGCGAAATTTAAAACCATCTGTATGAAGTGAATTTTATATATTTTGTATTGTTGTTCATGTTCTATCGCATTCAAGTTGTTCGTAAACCGTATTCAGTAACCGTAATCGTAAACGTTATCCGTATTCAATAATCCGTAAACCGTTTTCAGTAATCCGTAAACCGTACTCATCATTAACGTTGTCGTTTCGATGTCCATGTCCACAGATTGTGCCGTGGTTTGAATTTTGCTTTTAGTTCTATAGTTTCTAGCTTCTAGTTCCTAATTTCTAGTTGGTAATTTCTAGCTTATAGTTTGTTGTTGTATCTGTTGACCAATTAACGTATTAACTAATCATAAGTATACCATATGTATAATCTATAGTGTACCATATTTAAACCGACATGAACATGAGACACATCTATATCAATATATCGTTAACTAAATATTCTCAACTATCTGCATATCTAAATAAATATATATTCTGTATATATCAGTTACGTTGAGTTCTGTGTCTGTCACGTTTCGTTACGTTATGTTATGTTATGTTATGATAGATACGTTTTCTTTGGCTTTTCAAAAATTTCAGACTACTCAGTGCAGATGTTGATCACTAAATACGATATTTAACTGATATATACGTGTATAGTATATCGATATTTCTAATAGACATTCGATGGTTGCTTTCCACTTGTTTCCGTTTCCGATACCGTATTATTTGTCTTGCCGTAGTGTAGCCTTATCATATTTAGCTATACGCATATACATATACATCGATATATTGATATATATGTATTGAATTGATATGACTACTTACCTACTACTGCTACTTATGAACCGTAACGTATGTATATTGTATTGTACAGAGTACTTAGCTAGTTTCATGATTAACTCTAATCAAACCAAAAATCAACGAAGTAATAATATTCTCTATAAATAAATAACCTTCTGTATAGCTAGTTTCCACCGATCAAGTAGTCGTACTAACTTAACTAATACACACACTCTCACACACACACACACACACTCTCTCTCTGACTCTCTCTCTCTCTCTCTCTTTCTTTCTCTCACACACCCACACTTGTGAAAGCGCAGAGATGTAGGCAACGATTCCTGGTCTCTGCACTTCGTGTACTTCGGCTTTAGCCGAGGAACATGCCAATTTTTTGGTTACCGCCTTTGTAATATTTTGCTAACTTTCGTGTGACACCCACACAAGCAAACACACCCACATAGACACTTCTAACTACTAATACATACATGTCTAAAACATTTTTAATTACATACTTATATATATACATAGTTTTCTTTGTCGTGCACTGAACCCCAAGAGAAAGTGAAAAGCCCCAAACATTTACTAACTCATACTCACAGTCTTATGTATATCTTGTAGTTGTTTTAACGAACTAATAAAAAGGGGACCAATCCACCTTGAAATCTGACGGGATTCAGATAAACATACGTATCAGCCCCTGCGACCCGAAAAAGTTCCAACCCCGACCATCTCCCAACCGATTCCCAAGCAGAAAATAACATTTAATTGCACTGTTATTAACGATTGATCTCTATATTTAAACGATCCGCATTCGGATCGCAATTCAGGCGTGGTCCTGTTCTCGTCGGCGGTTTATTTCGCGGAGGCTGGCAGCGACAGTTCCTTTTTCAAGTCGATACCGGACGGCTTCTGGTGGGCTGTGGTGACCATGACGACGGTGGGATATGGTGATATGAGGTACAGCCCAAGTTTCAGCTACACACTGGTGTGGTCCCGGCACCAGCAACTCTCGATCCCGCCTTCTATATCTACACTTATCTCTCTCTCTATCTCTCTGTCTTTCTTAATCTCTGTCTGTCTCTCTTCTTTGTCTGAGTGTTTGTAACTGAGTGTTGTACAGTCTCTCCCATATCTCAACTATATGTCTTTCTAACGCTTTATGTGTGTCATTGATGTTTGTTGCTTTCGTCATTTCGTTAATGCTAATGTAAATAAGTCTGGCAAAACGGTGGTTCCATTCCCATACGTTCCGCGCTCAGGCTGTGCCCGGTGTACAGTTATGTCCGTCCAAAATACGATCTGTGTAAAAAAGAACGATGTGAATATAAATATGCCATAAATGTGATGTTGTGGTGATCGCTCGCTTTTATGGACCTTAACCCTCCTCCTTACTCCTTACCACCACCAACCAACCCATTGTGTTTTTTGTCTCATTTTTATTTTGATTTTCTTATGTGTTTCTTCTGTGGCATGATCAATTCTACGTTTTGCGTCGCCGTCCATTTTCCATTCCCTTTTACGTTTTCATCTGTTTTGCGTTATGTTTGTCCTTAGTATGTACCTACATCCCCCACTCCGCATCCCACTAGTCCCGTATAAATAAAATAAAGGAATGGAGTCAAATTTCGTTTTCAAGACATTCGATCTATGGTCCACTATCGCCGTTTGTTCGACCCCCAAAAGTATCACCATATTTCTGGGCACATAGAAGTAGTGCGAACAACGGGAGGCTCACCAGAAACCGATATCCTACATTGATCCTCCTCTCTGTCCCACAAACCATAAGTGTTTTTGAAAAGCGAGCCCCCGAGGTAAGCCCTGATTTTCTGCTTGGGAATACCGCCGGATTGTGGTCAAATCGATCGAGGAAACTCACGTGAATATATGAAAACTCTTTTAAGTTGAACCGAAATCTAAAATCTTAACACTGAAACATAATCAAATGCCGCCGTACCAGGGCTGCGAAATGTATTTTGGAACACGAATACCCAACCATCACATACGTACACCAACTTGACGAGCTTCCGACGCATCCAGACATAAAAGACTTACTTTCAAAAAACACTCTTTGGTTAAATGTTAATTTTGAAAACAACAAAAAAAAAAACAAAAAAAAGAAAATCAAAATGAATAAATAAAACCAACAAAAAATCATAAAAGAATATATTACCAATGCAAAGCAATGTTTCTCCCATCAATTTTTTTAGGCGTCGTACTCTTCTCATCGGCGGTTTATTTTGCGGAAGCTGGAAGCGAAAATTCCTTCTTCAAGTCCATACCCGATGCATTTTGGTGGGCGGTCGTTACCATGACCACCGTTGGATATGGTGACATGACGTATGCAAATCTATACAATTCTAACTTTTATGATTACGTTTACGATAACTCCAGTTTTGATTTTACGTTTCGTTTCCGTTATCGTTTCGTTTTCGTTTCGTTCCCGCCTTGGGAGCGCCTTCTTTCTAGGCGTTCCATTCCTTCTCCGTTCCACCTCTTTATTCTATTCTAATTTTAATTTTCAACTGTTTCGTTACTTGCGTTTTTATGAGTGATTATTGAAAGCCCGCCCAAAAAAAAAAAAAACGCTAAACCCACTAAAGCTATTTACCGAAATGTATCCAAAACTAATGTACTTCTTGTTAACCCTTTGAGTTCCTTATCTCCCAATTAATAATATGCAAAACCAAACATAAACGTTGTTGTCTCTTACTTTGACTCGCTGAGCTGTTTGTTTGTATACGTATTTGTCTATAACGACTTCTATTCGTATTTGTATTTGTCTTTGTCTTTCAACTCTTGTGTTAAATTCATTTCCGTTTTGTATCGTTTAACGTTTTTCAGTTGGCATCAGTCTTTCTTTCTCGCTCGCACTAGCTCACCCTCCATCTCGCTCTCTCGCGTGTTCCGTTGCCATTACATTGTGATTCCACCATCAGTCTTTTAGCAGTTCTTGTTTTTTTGCGCCAATCTTAAGTATATCGCTTTTAATTTCCTTATCGCAAATTACCTATGTAACGTTGTGTCGTTGTTTAGTTCACAAAAATAACGGAATAACATCGAAATATACCGAAACAAGTCATCATAAGTTCAACTCGATTCTATTCTCATACCGGTCACTGTAACTTCATAGTACAGTGCCGTCCATAATCACCATCATCTAACACTAAAACAAGAACTATACGAACACACACACAAGCAAACACTGGGTGATGGAACCACGCCCACCGAGCGATAACGATAACTTCATTTGCTGGCCAAACAGTTTATCGAGCTTAACCCCCTAATACCATTACAACGAACACAATAAAGCTGGAGAAAAAAATAAAGGATGAAGGAGAAGAGGACGAGCATGCTGCATGTGCCCGATAAACACACTTACCCACTTACACAACACACACACCCACAACTAGGCGCCCTCATCCACACACACACACACACAGACACTAAAGTTTAGCTACAGCCGCCTAATGAGCAACAAAGCCCAGTCGCCTGCCAAATCCTATTGCCTATGATACCAAGATACCAGGAACCCCACCGAAAAAAAATCCCCCTCCTCATTTTTCCACTTTCCAACTTTCACAGGAGGAAAAAGTTTTCGCCACACCCACACACATGCACCAGGCCCCCTCCCACGCACACACACTCTAACACCTGAGCCAGTTGCTCGCACTTATGCAATAATTATGTCTGTATATTAGCACACGAACAAGCCGCCTCAAAAACTGCAAACAGAAATGAAGACAAAAAATAAACTGTACAGAAAATACCATATATACCCAAATATACATATAAACGCTTAACACACCCGTTGTTCTAAGTGTTGTGCCTTCTTCTTTCGACTTTCGTACTCTTTGCGCCACTTTGATTTGATTTGAACGTTCTCTGCTAGACTAATGCCTACTCAAGCCCTCCTCTCTCTAAATATTTACTTATATAAGCGTATACCTATCGATATCTATACCTGTATCTGTATCTATATAATGCGTAATGCCGTATAATTTTGCCAATGCATACCGTATATATGATAAAACAAAAGAACCCAACGCAAAAGAAATTCTAAGAAAAAACGAGAGTTTTACTTTACATTTCTTATATATTTGTATTTTCATTTTATTTATATCGTTCGTTCGTTAACATCGCTCGCTTCCATCCAAACAAACAAATACCAAAAATCAATTACAAAAAAAAAAAACCACCAACCAACTCCAAAATTCTCAATTCAAATAAAATATATATCAATTGTTAATCAAAACCAAAAAAAAAAATAAAAACAAATATCCCCAACAACCAACAACAACAACAAATTGCACCAATTTCTTACCATAAAAATCTTATAACAATAATCAAAATAATAAATGCAACCCTAAAACGCCGGGAAAATTTGTATGTGCAAATGATTGCCAATCAAAAATTGCATTGTAATTGTATCGTTTATCGTTTGACACACGATCACGACTATCGATTGAAATCGAATTCGAAATTGAAAAAAAATGAATTGAAAAATTTTGAACTATGTGAAACAACCGATTGATTGATTGATTGATTTATTGAATGATTGAACGATTGATTGATTGATGGTACAGACCCGTCGGCGTTTGGGGCAAGATTGTGGGATCACTTTGTGCCATTGCTGGCGTGCTGACCATCGCACTGCCGGTGCCGGTCATCGTCAGCAATTTCAACTACTTCTATCACCGCGAAACGGATCAGGAGGAGATGCAGAGCCAGAACTTTAATCACGTTACTAGTTGTCCATATTTGCCAGGTACATTAGGTAAGTTCAACACTGTGTGTGCACAACCCCACTCCGAACCGAAGCCACCCCCCCCCCGTCTCACAATCTCTATCGCTTTGTGCCACCTATGATATACATATGCGTTGTGGCCTTGGCTCGAAACCCAACCATTCCACCCCCACCTTGTACTCGATTCGCATTTACCCAAACAAACCCACCGTCCACCAAGAAAAATAAAAAAATATATATACATATATATGAAAAACTCGCAACAAGCCACCCAAAATACGAACCACCCACTACCGACAGAACCACCAAAACCCAACCACAAATTCAAGTAGAACAACAAAAAGTAGAACCCGTCGAATAAAAATAGAAACATTTACGAAGAAAGAAACGAATTGTGGATGCCGATGCTGAAGCCGAAGTCAGTGCCGTGTGCCCCAAAAAGGAACCACCGAGAAAGTCAAATCCGAATCCGAAAACCCACCATCCATCCTACCGATTGGCACCACCAAGCGGATGGATCTCGAGCGGATGGGCACCGGCACTGCTTTCGAGCCAGACACGCTGTCACACAGAGAAAAAATATCACCACAAATCGGTCATCGATTTCCACACAGTCACCTTTGATCTGAGGCATATCATTGATTATTGAATCTTTATGGAATGGAGATTTCAATGCCCCAATCTTTTTTTTTTTTTTTGCATATACTTAAGTTTAACCATATCACTCAGAAAATAATAACCCACACCAATACTGAAATATAAGAGGTACGATTTATTATGCTATATCCAAAGATCTTATGACCTTATCATGTCCATAGCACCTGTTTAAATAACTACAAGCGTTGAATGTTAAAGTTGTAAGTTGTTAACCTTTCGATTGAGCTGGAAGCATTACAAAATGAGAATTTTTTCCACTCCCCCCTCAATAAACATCCACAATGTAATCTTTTCACAATGATATGCCACAGATGATTGCCATAGCTTAAGGTATTTGCATGATTGAAAAAGTCGAGATGACAATATGAAACAGATGTTATGTTTTTTCTCTGTGCACTGCCGAACACCCACCACCCCTCCGAGGCAACACCTAATTGGCTGGTGGGCTGGTGGGTGGCGTGCTGCAGCGCCGGTGGGTGGCAACCCTGTCGGTGGGGCAGCGGTATACCGCAGTATTGACAGCGGTGCCACAACCAACGTGCACGTACTGTGTGTGTTTTGTGTGTAAGCGAGTACTACAGCAAAAAACATTACTGTAACCGATGCATTACAACTGTATGTGTGATCTCCTCTTTCTCTCTTCTCTCTCTCTTCTTTTTGTTTCTCTCTTTATTCCGTCAATTGTATGGCCAATTCGAATATCGAAACGCGACCTCCACACAAATAATTCCTCAATTAATACCCGTTAACCCGATAACCCGAAAACCAAACCAAATTCAAATCGAACTCGAACCCATCCATCCAATAAAAAAAATCCGCTCCTGCATCCCTGGCATTGTGTGAATCCCCTCAAATCAAACTCACGTACACACGTCATATCTACACACACACACACACACACACGCATAAAACACGCATAAAACACGCTCTGTCTGCCAACGCGTGATATACACTGCGACAAAACACACTAAACAAATGCATACAAACCACCAAGTAGGTCAACACATGAAGAAATCATCATTGTCTGAGTCCTCATCGGATATGATGGATTTGGACGATGGTGTCGAGTCCACGCCGGGATTGACAGAAACACATCCTGGACGCAGTGCGGTGGCTCCATTTTTGGGAGCCCAGCAGCAGCAGCAACAACCGGTAGCATCCTCACTGTCGATGTCGATCGACAAACAACTGCAGCACCCACTGCAGCAGCTGACGCAGACGCAACTGTACCAACAGCAGCAACAGCAGCAGCAGCAGCAGCAAAACGGCTTCAAGCAGCAGCAGCAACAGACGCAGCAGCAGCTGCAACAGCAACAGTCCCACACAATAAACGCAAGTGCAGCAGCGGCGACGAGCGGCAGCGGCAGTAGCGGTCTCACCATGAGGCACAATAATGCCCTGGCCGTTAGTATCGAGACCGACGTTTGACTACTGGGTAAGTGTTGGAAAACGCCACTCGCTTGCTGCACAGACCCGACCCCCCTACCCATCACTACCACCACCACCACCACCACAACCAACCCCCAACAACTTCCATCTTTGTCACACTACCTAGCTATATATTGCTACGGCACACTCACTTCTCAGACCCCAACCCAAACACCAACTACCCAACATCAACGGAACCCGTGCACCCTGACTCGTAGAGCGTAACTAGGTTTAAGTGTTGCAAAATGCGAAAAGCAATATGCAAAATTCCAAAACGGATCGTTCGCACTGGCAGCCACAGATGCGCCACAGCGGAAACAGTTTCGTTTGCTTCAAAGTGAGTGGAAAATAATGCACGTTAACACAAATGTCAAAGCAAAATTGAATTTAAATATTTAATTTCATTCGCATACTTAGTCAATCTACTGCGTTTTTAAAGGATCCCAAATTAAAAGATCTCCATTAACTATCGCGAACAATATATGTATTAACTTCAAATTTATTTTTGAAAACCCATAAACTATTTTCTCTGTGCAGTGCGAACATCCGAACAAATAAATTGAACTGAATTGAATTACGATTTGATTAGAACATAACTTTTTCTCTCTTTTCTCTTCACGTGGCGCGCTCCTCTACCTACGCGATACACATGTTTGCCTATGTTTACGTATAAACCTAATCCTAAACCTAAACCTTTGCCTACGTCTCGATCCCCATGTATGTATTACCATATGTTTGATCTATATGTATATATGTATGACGAATGAATCAGTGCAAAAGACGTTGCGTGGTATAAATTTGGCCTTGACAGGAGTTACGTTGGATGCCAGAAACGACTACAAAAGCTGTTTATATTTAATTTAAGTAGAACAAATAACAAAAACAAATTTAATCTATTGCTAAATTAAATTAAAATCTAAATTAAAATCTAAATTAATTTAATTAAATTATACATTTAATGATAAACAACACTAAAACAAAAACAAAAAATTCAAATCCAGAAATAACAAAAGGCAAGAAATGAACGGTAAGAGAGTACGAATAAATCCGTATAGTAAGGCATAAACCAAAAGTCCAAGAACTAATAAACATTGACAAATAACACTACATAACAGAAGGGACATTAAAGCGACAGCATAAACATCGAAGAAGTGATGGCAGAATTTAATTTAAATTTGCAACAACCGAAGCTAAATAACACCGCGATCAAGCTGTAAGAGCAAATGGAAACTGTAAATAATGCAATAAAATCACAAAGCTCACAAGCCATTATATTTTAGCAAGTATAATACAGTGAAAAGGCTTCGGAACTTCCATCCAAAGGACGAACAATGAAGCCAAGCACAGTGAAGCAAGTCCATATTGAGGAATGTCCCTTTGAAGAGCTAAAAGAAATAGACAGCAAAGATTTACGATCTACAAAGCATGCAGTCACCGAAACAGACACACACACACACACGCATTACTAAAAAAGTATAGAAAAACTGCCGTTATATTTAACTGAAAAGTAACAAAGAAGAACCATAAAACCAAAGCCAACATGTATAGTCATCAAGCGAAACCCGAGGCAATATCTGCTTTTTAAATGTGACAGAAAATACTATCGTGTAACTTAGACAGCTAGCCATCTGTAACTGAACTACTGATTAACTGAACTAACCAACTAAGCATATATACACCACACACATACCTATATGTGATATATGTATGTATTATGTGTGTAACCTAATCAATATCGTTCGTAACACTACTCAAGACCCTATTGTTTTTTGACTAAAGCTTAAGAGAAATCCAGAACCCTCCACCTATACATATATGCCCACCCAGTCCACTTCTAACCTCTATCCACTGAACAACACATATTAACTAACTGAACCCATATCAGCTATAACTTCTGCTTCGATCCCCCCGAATTAAAACGAAATAAAAAGTACAAATATTCAACTGAAGGCAAACGCGAAACAACTAACGTTACTCGTAAGCTATTACGATTGTTTAATGGAATTTCGAAGAAAAGGGAAAGGCGAAACGACTGCAATTTAACTACAAGACCGAAACGAACATTAATGGAAACATCCAATGGATTGCTCGTATTCCCCACTCACAGATCCGCTCAATCACAATAAATAATATCACAAAACCAAAAGATTAAATGGCGACAAGAGATACAACAAAACCGAAAACGCTCTTATGATTTTTGTAATGAATGCAAACTATATAAGACAAGATGAAAACCAAAAAATAACAAAACAAATGGTAAAAGTTTAACACTAAATTACGGGGCTCTCCAGCGATGATTTCTTTGACTGAATTGCGGGGGTTGGTCATTTAAATCCATTCCCACCACAAGAAACCCCATTCACAGCAAACAAAATACAAGAAATTGTTGACTGAACCATGCGAATTCAACTTTTGCATTAAATGTATTATAACAGAGACACTATAGTATGAAGATATATATTTATGTGTGTGAATGTAACTGCATAGATGAATATATGATATCATATATATATGGATTCCTATATATAGGATACCTGTACATAAGAAAGGTTGCTCTAATCGATGTTAATTGATGGATAGCAACGATGCCAACAAGATACCCCGATCATATTTGAGTGTAATTTTTAAAAAGCTTCGAAAACCGTCCACACACACACACACACACACGCTAACGTATTCAACACACACACACAGACACATATAGAAGATATGGATATGAATGGGGCGATACCCAATGTCAGGGGCGAAGAGCTAGAAGGGGTTCCAGAGTCCCAAGCCAACAAAAAGATCCGGAGGAGCAGAGCAGAGCAAAGTGCCTTAAGGAACATTGTAAGCTGGCCGATTCGACCCCCTTTGTCGTGTCTCAGCCCCTCGATTGGGAATATGGCCCCCCCTTTTTCTTTTTTTTTTTTTTTTGCACCCGCCCCTGCAACCCCTGGCAATTCAGTAGAACCAGCTGAAAAAGCTAACAATAATGCAACGTTTCCAAGGTGCCACAGTGGAGGCCAGACAAAGGGCCGAACGATACGTGGACACCGTGTAAATAGTCGCTACCCAGAATCCCAATGATATAGGGTATTCCCACTGTGGCTGCTAACTGCTGTAAATACTATCCAAATACAAATACATCTTGCAAATGCGATTTTGTACAAAAAAAAACAAAAACAAAAGGAAACAAAAACCAAAAACTAATCCTAACGATAAACCCAATAAAAACTAACGAAATTAAGTAATAAATAAATAAATAAAATGAAATGAAAGAGTATAAAACATTTAAATGTCAGCTAAGTGTACTGTACGTAGTTTTTCTTTATCTGTAAGAATGCAAAGATTTAAGAAATGAATAAGCATTAGAGAAGATAACGATAAAGATAAAGGTCCAGTCGAAGATGATGAAACTAGCAAAACACCAAAGACGAACGAGGATATTGAGGAGAGGGAAATGAAGCGTAACGAAAAGAAAACCGCCTACTTAAGATTAGATTTTATGTTTTAGATCGATCGTTCGAAGGAAATGATTTTAGCTTCATTAATACAAGATTACCAGATAGCGGATAAAGGTTAACGATAAAAGATACCAAACCACATGAAATATGAACATGAAAATGAATCCAGATAGCGATACAAAGAGCCGAGTGTAAAGTAAGGTTGTTTTTTTTTCCTAGCCTTAATCTAGACAAATGAATAAATTTAGCAAACATAAGTGTAAATGAGTCTAAGAATTGCCGATGTATAGCTGAATTTAGAATTTTATTTTAATTTTATTATTACGATTATATGTTCATATTTTGTCCTACATTTTAAGACTTTGATTTAATCACAAAATAAGCCACTATAATTAAACAACAGCAAAAAAAAAAAAAAGGAAAAACACAAAACAAAAACCACAAATAAAATGAAGAACAAGAAATTGAAAATCGTGTTAATATTTACCTATGAAAGCTTAACAAAAAACATAAATTATAAAATGAAACAAGAAAAAAAAACAGAAAAAATTTGGAATAAATGTGTTCAGCAAAAGAAATGTTATTATATGTTTAAATAAATTACAATTAATTCGAAATGAACAAAAAATTTAATGTAATTAAATTGAGCTAAGTACACGAGTAAAATTCTAAACAATTTCAAATTGTACATAAACAGCATATACATATACAGATACATTTAGCATGTAGCATATATCTAGACATATGCATATGCTGCATCCCGAATTACAAGCTAGCTAATCGCAGACTAAGCGCAGACTAAAATACGAAAAAAACCAAAACCCTGAACATACCAAAGACACACACTCAAGCAAGATGAACCAGTGAGGAGATTAGGAAAACGGAACCCCATGCTGATCCAATCCGATCCGAGTCCACAATAAAGAAGCGATATCGAAGCAAATAAATTGAGAAAAGTGTTTTCGAAACGTTTTTTATTTCGCACAGTCGACTGTGCCCACTCCCTCCACCACCTTAAATAGTATCCCCCTTGTAAATAGTATTCAAATTATCCGTCTCATTCCATTCCGATTCGCTCCGTTCCGTTTCATACCTGTATGTATACCTACACATATATATTTTCTGGTATTTGTATTTTAGCCTTAGATCCGTAGTTAGTCGAGTCGAAATGGAAACGGAATGAAAACCGGAAAACGGAAACCGTATCCCTTTCGATTTAGGATCTAGTCTGAAGCAAAAACGCTAGTTCTGTATTCTTAGTTTGTATTGTAATTGTATTAGCTGGCGCTCAAAAAAACCCAAATGTAATGAAAAGTTCTAAATTGTAAATACATATTTGATTTCGTTTCGTAACGTACGAGTATCTTGTGTGAGCTCAACCTAATTTTCGTCTTTGGCATATCAATCACTCCCAACTGCAGTTGAGTTATCCGATCCGTAATCAGTAATCAGAAATCAGTAATGAGTCAATCAGTCGATCAACGCTAACCGATACATACGCTAACCCACATACATACAATATATACTACATACTACCACATACACCGCTCTCACGTACATACATGATTTAGGAGCTGAAAGCGCATTTCTTTCGGTTTTCTTATTACTTTCATATGCTTGAACTATGCTCTCTACTCAACTCTACGCTCTACTCAACTCAACTCTAGTCTAGCCTACTTTAATCCAAAAGCGAAATGCATTAAACGAAATCGAAAAACTTAGGGCGATATATTAGTGAATAGAATCCCAGGAAAACAAGAACAAGAAGATGATAATGATGATGATGAAGAAGCAAACATATCGTTGTAAAGCAAGAACTAAGTTATGAAAACCATAAATAACTCAAATGAAAAAGTCTAACTTATGATGCATAATTATTTTCGAATATAACACTAACACGCCACAACAAACATTCGACTTCTCCAGTTCAATTCCAACCAAAAACAATCTTTTCAAGTTTTCCATTAAATATAATTGCAAACCTAACAAAAAAAAATAAATCTTAACACGCATACGTAAACAAAAAGGAATATTTATATAAAAATAATGAAAACCATTTTGATTGTACGGACTATAATGAAACAATACACATTTACCAAATGCTATGTACGAGTAAATCAAAACATAAACCAACAAATGGAAATAAAAAAAAAAAAAATCTTTCAAAATCTTCTCAATGCTTCAAGAACAAACAAAAAGAAAGCAAATTTCTCTTAAGGACAAAGACTGCAAATAGAGATTTAAAAAAAAAAAAAACGTACACTTAAAAAGCAAAAGGAAAAACCAAAAACATTGATAAATTAATTGATTTTTAATTCTAATTTGGCCTTGATTCAACCTACCAGGAAATAAGTTTAGGTTTAGTTAGAAGTTCAAGACACTACACCACACATCACCACACAATACCATACAATACCAACCAAACCGGACCGGACCGGACAGAACTGAATCGTATCGAATCGAATCGTATAGAACTTTTGAATTTGAAGAACTCCACCCGAACCGCAGACATTTATGAGTAGTATCAGAAATAGCACTTTTTTTGGAAATAATAGCAACAATCATGCAGAACCAATGAACAAGACCCAGTCACAAACAAGTACATGAAAGCAGATGATAATGATAACATACATACATACATACGTACATAAAATACAAAAACTCGATTCGAACACGATGAAGTCGCAATAATCACCATTGACAAAAAATCTAGTATTACGCCCGATAAGATATTACAAAGCTAAAACGAAAACCGAAACTCACACACAGAAATTAAACCGAAAAAAAAACCAAAGAACGCATAATGAAAACAAAAGAAAACGAAACCAAACAAAAATGGAAATGTTGTTAAGATTAAAAATGAAATGTTTTATAATCGTTATTCAATAAAAATAAAAAATAAATAAATTTCCAAGAAATCATTAACCAATAAACAAGCAAGCAATGGCGCAATTCGAATTCATTCGAACAATTCTAGCTGTAATCTACCACCATCTCAACCAATCTGCCAATCTATCGATCTTACCGATTCTTGGGAAATAACCCAACCGACTGATCCCGAAAGTCACATTTGATCCATTTTAGACTAGCTGGTAGTATTTCGTACTTTATGTTCGAATTTCTAACTTATTATTTTGTTGGTTAGGCCTATTCGCAAGGGATGGCATTAGATCTAGTTAGTCACTACGTTATTCTTATTCCTACAGTTATCGTAATTATAAGCCTTGGCTCTAGTTACCTAGATCTAAGTCCAGATCCTTCCCTACGAAAAGGGGGGCTTGGCACCTCCCCTTTTCTTGTCGAACACGCAGACAGACAACCCTACACACACACACCCGAGTCATTTACCATTATATCTACAGTAAATATACTATATATACATACATATATATATATATATATATGTATGCCATGCCATGCCAGTAGCACATACCATTGCAGACATATCCTAGCGTAGTTTAGCTCTTTTGCCCACCTCCCCCCACACTCCCCCAAAAAGAAATGCATACACACACTATCGCCGTGAGCACACACTAATCGCAGATATAGCGATCAATCGAGTGAGAAAAGTAACGAGAGTACACTTAAAAAAGAATACCCATACAACTTACTGAAAATCTTGGAAAGTTGAAGTCCAAACAGGTTAAATCCGGCCCCGGCAGTCAAAGCGATGATAATCAATCCAACGAACGGTGAGTTTAAGAACCCTCGAGACCCCTCTCCAAACCCCCGGTTATCCTATATCTATGTCTCCGTCTCGTTAGCAATGCCCTTTGATATGAATATAAATATATATTTATACTATATAAATTTCTCTCGCTCCCCAAGAAAAAACGCAGTCTCAGTCGGTTTTCCCATAAAATTGTATCTCTTTCTCTCTCTCTATATATATATATATATTTCTGTATTATGTTTTGACTTTGACTAATCGAATTCGTTTTTATTTCATTTTTTTTTTTCTGCGTATGAATCTTCATTTTGATTTTGCCTATGCCCTCGGATCTGCGCTATATGCCACTCTCGACCATATTATTGATATAATCGTATATGGAATATTTTGTAAACTTTTGCTTACGTTCTCCCTCCTGCGCCGAATGTAAAACTGTAAGAATCGCTTCAGCGCTCAGCCGCCTGCACCTGCTCAGCCGACGCTCCTGCGCTATCCTGCTATACCGTAACCGTTATCGTTGCCGTTACCGTTATCGCTATATCATTAACGCTATCGCAACCAGAAATGCCAGCAGCAGCAGTAGCAGCAACTGCAGCAGCAGCATCTGTAGCATCTGCAGCATCTGCAGCATCTGCCGCAGCAACAACATCAGCGTCTAGAACAACAACGAACAACTAGGAAGATCTAACAGCCCTGTCAAAATGCTGAGGCTGTGCGGCTCCTGCTTCTGCTCCTAAGTCCCGTTTCCCTGTGCTTCCCGATTCCGGTGCATGTGCAATCAGTTGCTGTATCCAATCGAAATCGAATAACAATCGAATATCGATATTGAGATCGCGACAGTACCAGAATCAGATCGCGTCAAGCGCAATCTGCCAGCAAATTCAAATCCAAGCAAAGCAAATCAAAGCAAACAAAAAGCAAAAGCAAAGCAATCCCAAATCAAAAGCAAACAAAAACAAAACAAATTGCAAAACTTTTGCAAGAAATATACACAACGGCGCACGCTTAGCACATTTGCATTCAAAATACAACTTACTTGCTACCTATATCTCCACAGCCAACATACCCAAAATACACCCAACACACTCTAAACACACAGACACTATCACACAGGAATGCATACACCAACTAAAGAGTTAAATTGAAACTTTTTTGGCTTTTCTACTCACTTTGAACACGTTTTTTCTCTCGCTTTGATTTTGATTTCGTTCCTTGACTCGAGTACTCGAATGAGCATTATATCAGCAACTACTCTTTGCCTAATTACGATCGCTTAACTATACCTAATCTCTATGTTACGAACACATCAAAACGACCACGTCCCCAATTAAAAAAGAAGACACACACATCCACTGCTGCACGGCAATTTGTCTGTTGGGTCGGAAGAATTGCCGTACAGCTTTGTCCACTCATGGCCATTATCATCCTAAAAGAGAAATCAAAAATTTTAAGCACACACACACAGTCATGACACACACAGACTATCGAAAGAAAACTTATTAAATCATGCACCCAAAAGTACAGTCAGTTCAAAACATACAGTCAGACAGTCTATACAGACGATCCAAACCAGAGGAGACGAGCAAGCACCGTACGGCGACGATGAAGAAGAATGGGACGAGATGAACCAGACGAAGAAGAAGCGAAAAAAGAAGAAGAACTCGAAGGCCAGTCGATCCAGCTATGTGTCTCCCTCCCACCTCCGCGCCCCACCGCTGTGTCAGTGTGTGTGTGTGCCGAAGCAGTCGGCGGATGGCTCCTTTTGCTATCCCTCACCGTTAACCGATCGCCGATCCCTGAACGATGATCGGCGGAGGATCGGTTCGATTTGCTTTGGTTTTTCCACACATCTCTATCTATGTATATTCATTTTATGTCAAGTTTAACAGCGACGACGCCAAACGCCGGCACATTTTGTTTATTCCATTTGGCAATAAGTACGCTTCGGTTTTTTGTTAGCCAAATCAACCCGCAATTCACCCATCAATCTATATGTATAAGTACGAATAGTATGCCACCATGATTTCGTCTTCTTGATTTTTGAAATTAATTTACGGTTTCGACTTTGGTTTTGATTTGAGTTCATAGTTACCCACCACCCCAGTTGGTTGTTGTAACCGATTTTGGTTACCGCCAACGAATTGCTTTCGATGTTTGCATACAAATACCTATACGAATACCATTAACCAGAACAATAACAATAACAATACCACCCCTATACCTATATATAAACCAATACCTAGTTGAGCTTATAGTTTTGACTTTTGCTTTCCCCTGTGTTGAGTTATCGCTTTTCCACCTGCCTCCCCACCCACGGATACTTACTCGAACGTCTCCAGCCAACCATTTGTAAACCCAACTCGTATCGCTTTATTTAAGTAACCCATATGTATCTGTTGTGACACGTTTTTCTTTTTTGCGTTTTTAACAAGTTTTTAACACTTTAGTTGGGCCGGGAGCCACGAGCTCCGGACCCCAAATCTAACCCACTATCTAGAATAGTATATCGAATATATCAAAACTTATAACTCATTTCTACTTGTTTGTTTTTTTACCACCTGATTTACATACTGCGTTCTTCTTCTACGTTCTTCTTCATACCAATACCAAATCAAAAACCAACAAAACACACCAAATTCAATTGACTTTGAAACGAATTTGCATATTTAAACACGGATCGGATCGGATCGAACCGAATCGAAACGAATCGATTTAAATATACAAACCAATTCGAACTCGAACACACCCAACGACAATGACCATTGACAAACATGAATCGAATCCACAAATATTGCCATTAAACAAACGAATGCATTCAACAAAAATGCATCCAGGCCCGTCGGCTTCTGGGGCAAAATTGTCGGCTCTTTGTGCGTGATCGCTGGTGTGCTGACAATCGCACTGCCGGTACCGGTTATCGTCAGTAATTTCAATTACTTCTATCACCGCGAAACGGATCAGGAGGAGATGCAGAGCCAAAATTTCAACCACGTTACAAGTTGTTCATATTTACCTGGTGCACTAGGTACATACTACTACTACTAGCGGTTAAGAAAATCCCCCAAAAAAAAAATGAAAAAATGATCCCCTATCCCTGATTCCCGCCCACTCTGTGCAACCCATATAATATCCCCTTGCTAATCGTTGTATCTGATCCACGACCCCGGATGTAGGTCAACATTTGAAGAAATCCTCACTCTCCGAATCGTCGTCGGACATAATGGATTTGGATGATGGCATTGATGCAACCACGCCAGGTCTGACTGATCACACGGGCCGCCACATGGTGCCGTTTCTCAGGACACAGCAGTCATTCGAGAAGCAGCAGCTCCAGCTTCAGCTGCAGCTGCAGCAGCAGTCGCAGTCGCCGCACGGCCAACAGATGACGCAGCAGCAGCAGCTGGGCCAGAACGGCCTAAGGAGCACAAATAGTTTACAGTTAAGGCATAATAACGCGATGGCCGTCAGTATTGAGACCGACGTCTGACTACTAGGTGAGTATTGGCTTGCGTAAGTATAATCAATGCCTCAACGTTGGGCGCCAAATACTATAGTCACATTAGCTCGGTCCCATGTTGGGCGCCAATAACTTTTGACATTTGACAATTTCTATAAATTAGTACAACTTTTGCTAAAATAATACATTTAATTTAGAAACCGAAGTATAGTCGTTTATACCAGTTAATTCTGTCAATCAATGGAATATTTTTGTCATGTTTTTATAACTTTTATTATGATAATGCAATTTCTTTCGAATTGTAGCACTAAATTAAAAGTATTAAACATATCAAAGTAGCACACGCTTGTCCTTCATTTATATGTGTATTGCAAATATATGTATATAATTAGGCAACATTGCATTTTTCGGTCACACTCTTTATCGTTCTCCTTTGACTCTATTTCGCAGTCAAACAAATGGAAAATGGACGAAATTTGCGCAGTGAAATGCTACGTTGGATGCCAGAAACGTCATCAAAAGCAGTCTAATTTAGAATTTTATTAATAAATACAATTAAAATATAATTATAATAATTAGTAAGCAACGTAGTTGTAAATTAAACAGCAAATGTACACAGACACAACACACACACAGACACAGTGCCAGTTCACTCAGCTTGAATTAGAGTATTTGTAGACACCAAAAAGAGTCAAATATGGACTGGCCTTCTATAGGGATTTCCTTGTTTCTCCTTTCATTTTCCTTCTGGTAATCTACACACCGAAAACACTTACACACACACGTCCACACACACTCAAAGTAAAAACTCTACTTGATACCTATGTTCAAATTTAGCAATTAACAACTAACAATCGTTAACAACAACAAAACAAAACATATAAAACCAAAAAACGAGAGAAAAAAAAAAACAAACAAAACCAAAATCTAATTATCTTAGTAGACTAATCTAATTGGAGTTTCTTCCTTTCTTTAGAAGCTAGCAAAACAAAAACAAAGAACAACAACAACCAGACAAAAACAAACATACAATATCTGCTAATTTTATTTTCATCTTTAAATTATGCTCTATTATTAAATATTAGTCAGAATATTAGTAAAACAAACTAAACCAAAAGAAAATACCAAAACAACAACAACAACAACAAGTAGCGGAAACGGAAAAACTAAGGGCAAACTAAAGGCAAGGCAAAATAGAAAAGGAATATGGAACGACGGATTATCGTCGTTAAAACAGTGCTCGGTTGATATGTTTCATTCAATATTTTAGATACCGATTTAATTTCGAAACGTATTCCTCGCATTAATTATCAATAATTTACTTGAAAATATGAGATTAATTATTGCAGTTTATAAAATGGAGAAACCTATGCTTATATTGACAATTAGGCATCGTCCAATGATTGATTATTTTTTCCTATAGAGGACATCCATTTAACTCGAGCGCTGTTTTGATATTTCGTTGACACTACCAACACAGCCATACACATAGACACATGAGACACACATGATAATGCTAAAAACATCAAAACTGCCGTTAAGTTTAAAGAATGAGTAATACAAAGATTATATATAAATAAATATATATTAAATATATACATACATTTACATATATAATTAAATATACATAAACTAAAGTAAAACTGCTATTTTGTAAATAAGTGAGTCAGAGCTGAAGCTGAACAAATAGAAATAGACACAAAATAAATATTAAACGACAAAAAAAAACAACCAAAAACCAAGCAAAAAACCAACCAAAAACCAAAATCATAGCTAACTAAAGGGAATACAAAAACGAACCTAAAACCAAAAATAAGGAAAGCTGCTAACGATACAAAAACAATAATTAAACTTAGCAAATACAGACAACCTAAAACAGCCACAAAAAAAAAAAAAAAAAGAATGCCACAAGAACAAAATCTAGAAGAAACCGCGCTGATCTTTCCATTTAGGAACCAAGAAACCAAAAAGAGGAAACCAATTGCAAATTTTATATGAGACCCGTAGGAGAATCCTGGCTCATCCAGTACTAGCTATGATCTCTTATAGAGACCCTTGTGATGCCCACGTGCATGGACCCTGCTTTCAGTTGGTAAAATACAGTCTATTATAGTTTCTAGTTTAGTTTAGTTTAGTTTAGCCTGTCTTCCCTTAGCAAAGAGAGACGGCTGTAACAGCTTCGATATTCAGTTCTCAACTCGAGAGATATGCAGTATATATCCTATATATTCCTCAGAAGTGTTGCATGTTGTATGTGTCTTTATTTTGTCTCCACTGCAAGCACAGAACACACAGATACAGATACGGATACAGAAACAGAAGCTTTAGGATCTAATAGCTCACACAAACATGTTCATGAGTTGTAACTTGATTCGCTGTCTTCCTGATTTTTGTGATTTGATAACAATCGAAATCTTCTCACTTGAAAAGCGTTCAATCTAGCGACTTCAACTTTTGTCAAATTCCTAGAAAACGGCAAACGGAAAAAGAAAACTAAAAGCTACAAAAAAAAAAATTCGGATAGGAAAATCGTTAGGGGTAAAACCAAAATTATCAATTTCAATTTGCATGCGCATTCGATATATCAATTCTATACAACATAAGATACAAATACGTTTGAACTGCTTCCACTGCTTCACTGTGCAGTGCATAGTGCCGAATGTCAGCGTGCAAATAGATCGATCAAAGCCATATCTAAATTTCTCTATACCTAGAATCCTACCTACAAAGCTTTGCTTCTACTGCTCTTGCTAACCAAAACGAAATATGAAAATCGAAATGGAGGGTTGAGAATCAGACGAGGGAGCCCACAAGTTACTTTGGACCACAGAAGAAACATCTCACAAGCCAGAAGATTTGGATGGTGAGGATTATAATTGCGTTACGTTAACCATTACGATAACGATGATATAACTTTGGAGTTAAAGATGGGATAGATGGAATAACCAAGCCGAGAACTAAGCTAACGCAGGCATATATACATACACACATATATGGTATTTATATATATTCGGATATATATATATATATAAATATGTGTTTTTTTTTTGTTAGATATGCGACTGAATAAAAAGTTTTTATTGATTTGCTGCTTGTTGTAATTAAGAAGAATTTAAACCAATATTTATACCGAAGCAATCTGTAAATATGTAAAAACGAAAAATGAAAAAACCGAAAAAAACGGAAAACCAAGCAAAAAATATAAGAGCGGGAAAAAAAACGTTAAATAAATAGAATCAATTTACAGCTTTGAAAACCGTCCACACGCACACAGCAAACGAAAGAGAAAAAATATAATGAAAAAGAACGAGAAAGCGATAGCGAATGAGAATGAGAATGCGGCGAAGAATTAGCGCGAAAATGAGAGGGAGAATCAACTAGAGCCGAAAGTCATTCTTACGTATACTTGATTTGGCCTTAAAGAAACACGCCTGCTTGCACACACACAAACACAGACACACATTCTCATGCTCCGATCGGCCCTACCTATATACGAATATATATATTATATATGTATGTATATACTAGTAGCAAAAGTTGAAGCATCCCATGTTGTGTACTCATGTCAATGTCCCGGCCATATCCATTAGCATTATATATTAGCGGATTTTTGAATTTGTGTATTAATGGATTATTGGATGATTGGATTCGCGGACCTGCGTCCGAGTTCAGTTTGGTTTTAGTTCGTTCGATTCGTTGAGAAGTTCTCGGTCGGCCAACCGATTAGATAAGCCCAATGAGCAATAACAAAATACCACAAGATTGCATATAAAATATTCTTAATATTAACTACGATAATTACACAATAATCTCTATATAGGCATACAAATAATAATACAATTAAAAACATATCGTCTTCAAGTCATGCAAACGGATAAACCAAATTCAAAATATTTTTTTTTTTTTATAAGCGTAATTTACAAACTAATATTAAACTGAGAAATCGCTAAGAAAATGAAGCTTACTATTAAAAACCAAAAAAAAAAAAAATGATGCAGAGAGACCGCAGCATAGAAATGATAGAAAGAATAATTTGAGGGCAAAAGGAGGAGAGGAACCAACTTGGCCAGACTACAACTAACAGTGATATAAAAACCAAAAACCAGAGTCACAAAACAAAAGTAAAAATTCCCTAAAACCACAAAAAAAAAAACTATTAACAAAGTAAAGATAACTTGCCAAAATAATTAAGGGTATTAGAAAGCGGAACCGGAAGTGGAAGTGAACCGGAAGTGGAGTGAAGAAGAAGAGAAATGAAGAGAAGAGAGAACTATGTTTAATTATGACCGAAGTTATATGCCTAGGATCAAGTACAGTCTGCTGAGTCTAGCTAAGTCCAGCTTGCCCCTTCCAGTAGATTCCCCCATAGAACCCCAAATAGTCCAGGAATCGCAGATTCCTTCGTTGCTCGTTTCAGGATCGATGAGGTGGACAGAGAAGCCGGAGGAGAAGCGAATAAAATGAATAAAAACAAAGACTGGAATAAAACAAATAAAGATTACAACAACAAAAAACAAGTATATATACACAAGCCGCGGGACTGCAGACATATATCTATGTATAATGTTCGTTCAGTCGGACTTGACATACATACATATATACTTGAAAGTTCCAGACCACTTCATTCAGTTCAAACCACTAACCAATCTAAACCAAATCAAATCAAATCAAATCAGTCTTCATTATCGATTTCGATTTCGATTCCATTCCGAGTCTTCATTTCGATTAAATAAAGTGCAACACTACCAAACAAAAACCAATATATATTTAGCTCAAGCATGCGAAATACAACAATAAAAGTAAATGCAAGTAAAGATGATAACTATGCCTAGATAATACCACACAACCACACACAGAGAGCAACGTATTAGGCCCAGATCAAGTAGGAGGCAGGATATATAACAGATATATGTTTGTAGGAGGCATATGGGAAATAGGATGGGAGCAGCGGATAGAAGGGATAAGAGTTAGCATTACGAATGCGGTAGTCACTCCATGTAAATTATGCGTACAACAATAATAACAACAATTAAAAACCAATAGCAGCAAGAACAGAGATGGGCATATGGAAAAACTACTTATGAATTAATGCTAAACAAATTTACATATTAAACGTATACATAAATAACACTTAAGTAAATCAAATTATAACAGAATGAACGCCGCAACAATTATAAAAAGTATATGTATATATATATATGTATATAATATATATATACATGTATATATATGTTGTTAAGATTCTAAAATGAAATGTTTTATAAATAGTTAAACCAAAAACAAAAGAAAACCAAAATGATTATTATACATTAAATACGAGAGAAAACGAAACCAAAACAAACCAAACCAGAAAAAGATAAAGATAAAGATAAAGATAAAAACACACAGCTAGGAAGCAAACAAAGGCAAACAGACACAGAACAAACACACAAGGAGAAACAACACCAAAACCACAAGCAACAAACAAACAAGAGAACAAACAAACAAACAAACAAGTGAACAAGGCCAGCAAGCACAAAAATCTACCATTTGACTTTCGATAAATTTAAAAGCAATGGTTGAAAAGCTAAATCCAAGCCAAGGTGGCGAAAACCATAAATCAATTTTTACAATCATTGTAAATTGAAACCAACCAAATTGGATCTCAAATCAAAGCAGCTTACAAATCGAACAAATTTAAGTGAATAATACAAAATATATGAAAAAGATACAAGCCACACACATGCTCAAACATACACACACACACACACACACCTACACAGACAGAGGCAGACACACGTTACTTTATGAACATAAAACAAATTAAATGGAAAGTATATAAAATAAATTATGCTAAAAAGAAAAATTAAAAGTGCGCGTTTCATTTTGAATTTCAGTAAGCAAGCAGTGTCGCACTATTGTGAAACGTTAACAGCGTTGCTAGCAAGCAGTTGATCGCTGTTAGTTTCAGCACTTTACAGTGCTCTTTAACAGAAAATGTGCAGTCATTTCGGTTACACATATTAATTTAAATATTTATTTGGAAAATAAGGTACATGTATGTGGATATATAGCTTACCCACTTAAGAAGGCAATATAATAGCCCCGAAAAAATTAAAATACAACCATTATATTCTGATATCTTAAGGTCGAGACCCTCGACCGTAGGCTTTTATCTTACCAACTAAATTTCTCACATTTAAATTCTTACGTTCAATATCTTATTCTACGATGCAACATCCAACGATTTGAAATTCCATTTCATTGTCTATGTAACTTTGCTTGCTCGTTCGAATATTTACAGTGTGAGGATGGGTGTAATGCGTATGAGTGATCTGAATTGGGATTAGGATCGAAATGGGATGGGGGTTCTGGAGCCGTGCCATAGCCACGATCTGGTGTGCATATCACAAAGTGTTCATCCCCGATGGCGGGACAGCTTAGCCAGCTGCATGTCTGAATATCAGGGAATTAGCTTTGGTGATCTGCCACGCCTTCTGGCCCTCGATAGGGAAACGGAACCGGAAACAGCAGCGGATGCCAGCGGAGCGGAAACGGCAGCGGAGGTGGAAAATGCAGCTGCTGTCTTCGGCTTATAGGTGGGTAGATCGATGAATACGGGTCTATATTCCGGTGCCTCGGGTCGCATGGACCGCGATTCGGACTGCAGCACATTGGTGTAGTAGTTGACCTCGTTCCGCTGCTCCCGCTCTCCCTCCCGCTGCTCATCCGAACCATCTTCGCCGTCATCCAGGCCGTGGGATCGCGCTCGCACAAGTCGTAAGAGGTTTCTCTGCTGCGCTGACGAGCGTCGCGAGGCCTTCTGCGATCGCCTTCTGGCATTCGAACTGGTGTTTAGAAAGGCCGACTCCTCGTAGCGTGGAATATAGCGTGGCTTGCGCGATTCGCCCGGACGCACTGGCTCCCGATCGTGAGGCGTCACATTGAAGCCAAAGAAGCGCGGCGCCTGCACGGATATGAGCGGTAGAAGGGTCTCACGAGCATAACGCTCCGCCCGCTGAAGCAGTTCGCCCAGTCGGAATGGCAGCAGCTGGACGGTTTGCGGCTCATCCGGATCCGGAGATCGTCCGGTGCCCACCTGAGCCATCGTCTTGGCGGGCAGGCGGGAGGAGCCAGCCACTGCAGACGTAATGGCGCCCAATGTTGTGACCATGCCAGCAGCCAACTCACTTTCAGACAAATCCAGATCCTTGCCTTGCTTAACACGTGGTGTGGTGGCCTTTAAAACAGGTTCCATAATCTCTGGACTGTCAGTGGTGGCATAATCCTGCAGATTTCGCCCCCTATTCACCGCCAACCGTCGATCCTTAAGCACCGGCTCAAAGATCTCCCCGGCAATCGAGTCCGAGAGACTGCGACTGGACTCTGCGGCCTCAGCAGTCTCGTTATCCAGCGAGTTGCCCACCAAGATCGGTTGCCACGGCAGCTCGTCGCCCTGATCCAGGGGATATGTCTGATTGCGGGCCAACTTAAAGCTGGTGCCCAAATTGAAGATGTCCTTGCGCTGTTTGGCGCTCTCCACGCCATCCACCGATGCCGCCAAGCCGGATTCCTGGACACTGGAATCGGGCACATCGGTGGGCACGGCCACCGTGGGATTGCCCGCATGCTGTGCAGGTGGTGCTGCCGGTGGTTGGGTGGTGTACGCTCCATAGTCCTCCTGGTTGTCCAGCTCACAGTTGCCCGCCTGAAGGCGCAGGCGCACCGGACTGCCGCTGCTCAGTTTCGTGGAGGGGCGACACAGGGAGTGACTGCGGCCAAAGCTGTCCGTCAGCACCACCTTATCGATGTCCCAATGGGGCAGGCCCTTGCTCAACCACCCGCTGTACGACTTGTAGTGCAGGCTCAGTGTGGTGGGGAATCCCAGAGCCGGATGAGGCACAATGATCTTAGACACTATGTCGCCGGCAAAGAACTCCGCATCGTCTTTCCTGCAAGTGAATAATGTTAGGAACAGGTAATTTGACATATTAATCACACTCATACTCACTCGGATATTTCGAAGGTCTCGTTGAGACCACCATCTCCCTCGAGAATCGCCTCCAGGCGACCTATGGTGCGCAGTGGCAGATCGTTGAAGGAGTTGAAGATCTGCAGCTGAAACTGGTGGGCACAGAAGGGTTCCTCCTCGCGGGTTAGCAGGTACAGCTGACCCCTTCCCGTGGAACGATCAGCATAGTAGCCCATGTTGCCGCACCTGGGCACACCCTCGGCCAGATCCTCATCATCCTGGGCGCAGGGAAAGCATCTGCCCTTGAGGAAATCATCGTAATTCCCGCAAGGGAAGGCGGGAAACAGACAACGTGGCGCCACCGAGTCGATGAAGAACTTGTAGGCTCGTCTGTGGTTGCACAAGGAACGACCCTCCTCGTCCTCTGCCGCCTGGGCAGCTGTAGAAGATTGGGTAGCTCAGTCAGCTAAGAATATATACAATTTATTTGAACAAATATACTTACACCATATGAAATCGGTGACAGCGCCTACGAAAAGATTCGAGCAGCCGGTTTGCACACGACCACCATTGGGATAATAGTCCACATGGCCCATCGGTTGCCAGGAGCCGAGTCCACCCAGGATTAGATTCTCACCATTCGAGTGGATGACGTCCACGAACTCCGCATCGCTGCTATCCAGTCGCACCTTCGGATGCTGCGCCTCAAAGAGTGGACCCGCCGGATCCAGACCCGTGATCCGCGACAGCCCTGGCAGCTCAGCTCCAGCAAATCCGGACACGTGAGCCCCCAAGCTGAATCCAATGACATGGGTGCGCATCAGGTCGAGACCCTTGTGCTGCTGCAGATTCCTGAGCAGCATGGCCAGCTGCTTGCCCACCAAACGGGTGTTGGCCGCCGCTCGTACGTAGTTCGGAAAGGTGGCTCCATTCTCCCAGTCCACGCAGATCACAATGCAATCCTCCTGCAAATGGGCAAGTGGTATTAAGAAGAAGGACACTGTGGACATTGTGCAGCACTAACCACCGCCATCAGAGCTGTTTTCATCTCGTAGATCCACACATGCGGACAGGCCGAACCGAATCCATGGACAATAACCCGCACGGACAGCTCATCGAATCCCTCGAGGTCATCGATTGATGGTGTTGGTTTCTTTTGCCCTCCACCAGGACGTTCTGTCGTGAACGTGGTGGCGTTCACGGCGGACATGGAACTTGGTGCCGAGGCGACCGATGACCTGCCGCTGGTTCCCTCTGGTGAACTGGTGCTGACCTCCGTTTCACGCTTGCCACGAAATGCATTGGTCATGTTCAGAAAGGACAGCTCCATCAGCGGACGATCGGAACGCTGACGCGTGGAGTAGAAATAGAACTTGGTGTTGATCTCCTCCGGCGACGAGGGCAGCATCTCCAGATAGGCAAACGGGCCGGAGTCCTCGAAGCAACCCAGTTCCCCATAGCATACCCGTTTGACTGCCCTCCGGGAGCGGTGACCACGACGCACTCGCTCTCGCTGGCGCTCCTCGTGCTCCATTAACTGATCATGGACCGCCTGCGATAGTTCCGCAAAATGGGCAGGCGAGGGCGCGGTGGGCACAGTTCTGGCCACTTCCTGGGCGATGGCTATAAGTAATCCATACAAAAGGCAGGCAAATGCGAATCAATAGTATATTGCAATGCAATCAATTCCGTAAGTACTACTATGTGCATGACAAGCACGTTCGTCGCCATTCGATACATTAGATTTATATTCGATTTGGGCGTTTCCAAGTTTGTCACAGCTCCTCCCGTGCTATGCTATATTTTGAAAGCCCATCAATCGGTTAAGCCTTGGACCAAAACAGCTGAATTATCTTACGTATGCCTTCATTACTCTTCATTATTATGTGTATGGGTCTAAAATTTCCTCAAGTTTTATAACTAGTTAAGGCGAGCCCTTAAAGTTCCCTTATGTACGTGCTGTTCCCTGATATAACAGTTTATTTCCCAAGCCGATAAGTTGGGGTGACAACTACTTAAAATTTATTTTCAATGACAATGCGTGAATTATTTTAATTTTAATTTTCCGTCTTACGTTTCCACTCGAAACGATTCGTTTTGATTCGAATCGAAACGAAACACACGCCACGCGGATGACATAACTACGCTATTCGTGTGCGGGTTTATATGATGAATCGCCGAAGCGTGATTGCGTTTTTAAAATTCCTAAATACCCAAACACCTTTAAAGCCGAATCTAAAATGTATTAACCAAGCGCTGAGCCCAAAATTGTCAACACGCGTCGAGCTTCTAGGGTCCAGAAAAGGAAATGGGGAAATACTACTGACTATAAAATATATAAATTAATCACAGAAAAAATAGCTGCATACATACAACACAGAATCGAAATCTACACACTTAAATTCTGATTTTATTTAAACTCGATACCTATACCTGTAAAAATATAATCGTATATATGAAAAGCTTAAGTTTCTGTTTTTACTGGGAATTTCTGCACAGGATCTTTTAACCTGCAAACTTTTTATATGCAGCAGATCTTAGAAGAGAAATCCAAATGAAAACATCCAAATGCCAGATCCTCAGATCTTCAAGATCTTCAATGGCTCGGCTCAAGGGTAAACTAATCTTGGCCGCTCTTGGCTTTATTGGTTTTACCTTCACAACGCAGACAAACAGACACTTGTAAGCATGAAAACTACACAGATAAAAAAAGCTTCAATTAAATACAAATAAATGTAATTTAAATGAACACATTGTCAAAGAATTTGAAACACGCGATTGATCTATCATATTATACAACTCATGTAACAAAACTTCCTATTCTTGGTATTCTTCTTCCGAAACACAAAAACTATTATTTTAAGGATATCTACCACCACTACTACTACTACTAATGATTAGCCCGATTAATGTGCTAACTAGTTGTAACTGGCCATCATTTTTGCTGGTGTAACCAACGCATAAGCACACAACGCATATTCCCCCTTGAAAATCCGCCCTCTGGACCATTGTGCAATCATCGCATTGAAGTGGTTCGTTAAACATCTTCTCAATTGACACAATCACCGCATCGCCCACATAAGTACAGCTATAAATATATATATATATATACAATGTATGTGCGGAGACACTTGTTAAAAGCAAACGCAAGTCGAGCACTAAGTAAATTAGTTAACGCTTCGCGCCGCCGACTGGCAATTAGTTAATGGAGCCCACAGGGCGTATACTCACCATTTACCGTGTGGCACATGAGCATCGCCAAAATGATGTAGCTGGCACTTAGCATGCTGATTTCGTTCGCAGTTCCAGCTGTTCTAAAATGATCTTCATTGATTGATTTCCACAAGATGTGCTATCTCCTTGGTTAACTCTCTGTCTGAATGGAATTGCAGTGCCCAGTTGTGGATGGTTGTGGTTGTCTCAATGATGTTATGCGTCTCTTTCGCTTTGGTAATAGCAAAATATACAATAAACAAATTCACTTTCACTTATTTGTGAACCTGCCGGGCGACAACGACAAAAAAACCAAAGCCAATGCGAAGACGATGTGGATATAGACGTGGTTGTGCTGTCGTGACTATAACTATGACTACAAGTTCGAGTGTCTGACTCACTGACTGACTTAGCCAAAAGGCAGACACCGCCGTCGCCGACACTGTCGCCAAACTCCACTGTGTTCGGGTATCGAGTGTAGAGTATCGAGTATCGAGTATCGAGTACCCAGTACCGAGTATCGGACCCCTTCGAGTCCACTGATCCACTGTCCAGGTTTCAGGTTGCCACTTTGGCTTTCTCCGAGAAGGGAGAGCAGCTCCAATTTGCGACGAGCGGCATTGACTGATTGATGGCCTGATTGATGGCTGGCGATCAGTCGCCTGCAATCAGAAGAGTCGAAACTCATGTACTTTAAACGTTTTCGCTACACACAGAAGAAAAAAAATAAGGAAAAATCCAGCCTATCTGCCCATTAAACATAAATCTAATCCCGAGCAAGTATTATTTTAAAAGTTAAATATAATTTATTTTCATAGTTATAATTTACTTATTTTAATGGAAGTCGTCAGCCTTTGGCCTACTGATACTTGGATAATTAGATACTATAAGATATGTAATGCTTCCTAATTTAATGCTCGCATATTTATTTCAATTTTTACATGGTTATGTAAATTCCATTCATTTTGGTATGTAAGCCAGCGAGTTTGTGGCCAATTGGGCTGATTTTGTTTCGCTCCGTGTGGCCATTGGCCATTGTATAATAGGCCGGTTGCAGTGGCGCCCGAACAGGATGTTGCGCATGTGCGACCGTCTCGTGTCGCTTGCAACTCGCATCTTGCAACTTGCAACGTGCAGCTTGCATATTGTGCGCGCGACATCTAGTCCATTGACCTTACACTTGACTGCCGACCGATTCTGGCCGCAAAATCCCGCCGGACAGCTTTTTTGACCGAATCACACATTTGGGTCAACAGGCAGACAAAGCCAACATTCAAGAGTCGAGTGCCGTCGCCGTTTGTTGACTTTTGGCTAATTTACTCGGCCCCGAATTGCAAGAGGAGTGGATGGAGGTGTGATTCAGGCAAAGAGCCAAAAAGATGTGACAAACGAAAGTGAAAACCTTTGGCCATAAAAACAACAAACTGGAACTGAAACTGAAACTGAAACCGACACTGAATATGTATCTGTATCTTTATCTGCATCTGTATCTGAAGCGGAATCAGAAACGAAAAAAAACCGCACTTAAACTGTTTCCCCTATCGATTAACAAATGTGGTCTTTAATCAACAACATTTCACTTTCGTTGGGCGACCAGCGTGATCTATCAATTAGCATCTAAAGACCAAAGATTGTGTAACATTTACAAAAAGATTATTTGGTCAGATACTCGAAACTCGGGAAATTGCCCGCCCACGAAATATTTTGTCATCGGCGAAGCAGAAAACGAATGCACCTATTGTGCAACGAATAATTTCGAAAGAACGATTCGGCAAAGACTGAAGTTTCCGAAAGGTTTCTTAACCTTTTATTAATCTAAATTGGCATTTTTGTATGTTGATAAGCCATATAGAAATATACAAATGTATATTCTCAATTAGTCGTCTATTTTTCTACGAACCACAAACATAAAAGATTATTATGCTTAAATAATGATTCAGAAATTTCCATGAAAACTATAAATTTTAAGAAATTAAAAATGCAAAAGTATGTTAGTAAGACGACAAATATTTCAAAACGGCAAAGCAATGCGAAGAAACATCTTTGCAATAAAGAAAATATTTTTAGCAGGAAATACTGATGCCTCTTGATTATGGAAATTGAATCATTCTCTTTCGCTTCTAATTAGTTTGATCAAGAATAATGCCACATCAATTGCTCTTAAGCTGTACAAGTAATGCTCGATAGTAGACCAGGTTAATTTGTGCATTCAAGAAAGCTTCTCTTCGAGCTGGTCGCATCCTGCTAATAACGATTTCCTCAACTTTCCGTGACTGCACCGATCACCCCAATATGTCGAGCCCAAGCGATTCCAACGGATGCCAGCCAGCGCATAATTATCATTAAATTGCGCTATGGTATGGGGGATTTTGGGCCCTTTGTTCGCTTCGGATCGTGTGAACATTCAAAGCTGATGGGTTCGGCGAAAAGCGAAATTAAAAAAGACGAGTACCGTTAAAGAATAGAAAGACTGTCGTGTTGACAGGTGAAGTTTCTGAGAAAGCGGAGACAAACGTCAGCATCAGCTCGAATATCGCCAACAAAATGGAAAGTAACGCACAAAATAATGCTTCTAAGGCGACTTTCGCATGGGCTCCATCAGATGTTGATTTTTATGCGACTTTACCAGTATATATATATGTGTATATATGTATGCATATGTATAGCTGGTGGTGCTGCGGCCAACGCTTCCACTTTCAAATAGATTAACCCAATTTGGCGGCTCCGACGCTTTTCGCTGCTCATTTTCGCGTTTGGCGGCTAATTCAGCTCATTACGAAGAACGAACGCCTGTGATATCTGCACACGGAGAAAAGATTCGAGTATGCAAAATCACAAACTCAGAATGCATAACAAAAATGGTAGAAATATAAAAAGAAAATATAGCATTTGCTATATTGCTTATAGAAGTTTCTTTAGTTGCGAGCCTTGTTGAACAAATATTTATGCACACAATTGATTTTTTTTTTCTGTGTGTAGATCCCATTTGAATGGGAAAAAGTGAGACGAACTGAGAACTGGCTGGGAAAGTCTGCAAATCGATTGGGAAAACCGAACCGTGCCAAAGAAAAGTGCAGTTTGTAGCCGGCTGCCGAGGGAATCGGTTTTTTTTTTTCTGTATTTTCTACCTCTTGACCGACCATCCATCCGGCGGAATGTCTCATTAAACTCTGGACGTGAGCCAAACGAATGGCGGACAATGGAAATGGCCACTCGGCATTGCCAAATGCCAGACGGCGAGAAACGGAAAAAAAAGGTAAAACAAAACTAAAAACAATAATTCCAATGCATTGTTGTCTTCGCCTTGTGTTTTTGTGCAATCGAAGTTCGCATGAAGCCATTCGATTGATTTGTCAAGCCAAAGAAATAAAGACGGTCGATACAAGTATGTGTTTCGATGTCAACAGAAGCCGATGAAAAACCATGCGAGTCTTGGCGCAATAGTTATAACTTGTATTATTATTACTCTAGACTCGCCAAGCCCAGACGGTAAATGCCATGCCAAGAAATCGAACAGATTATGAAGAAATCCGGAGTGATTTATAGGTTCCCGGTTATATTTTGCAAACTACGTGGGTCATAAAAGCTGCCAAGTAATCGATTGAGTTTGCATGCAATTTAATAGCTGAAAATTGCTGGCTTTACATTCTGACTAGGCTTTCAAGCTTGGCCAATTTATTTATATTTCCTAAAATGTTATTTTCAATTAGTTGTTAGAAAACCAATAAGCTTCAAATAAGCTTCAAAAAAAAAGATAGTCAATTATGGGGTATTATTACACTTGGGTAACCAAGTCGAGGGTATTCCTGTCTCGCATAACAATATTTCAAATTTTCAAATCGAAATGCCACTTGCCAAACGAAAGACTTAGGCAACGAACTTGCCACCAATGCCTGACGCCTGATTGCAATCGCAAGAAACAAGCGCTACATTAAAATGAAGTAAGGAAAACCCAAAAACCGAAAATACACATATAAATTTCCTTAGCCAATTTTCGCATGGCAGCGTTAAAATAGTTTCCTGTTTGTTACGACGGACCCAGCGACTTCAAAAAGAAAAAAGGGAGGAAGCCGATCCGATTCAAGTCGACAGCCAAGAGCTGGGGCAAGAAAATATAACGAAAACCAGCAATGCATAAAATTTCCGCTCGCGTCTTTGGGGATTTTCAACCCAGTGTAGGCAGTGCACTGCAAGAAATTAGCACAGCCCCGAAATAATAATAAAATCTTATACAAATTATTTACGATCAGCTAGACAATCGCATAATCATGCAACATAAAGTGAATCAGCTGTAAAAGCATTTTGAATCTATCATTATAGGACAAGGCTTTTCCTCGAAAATCATCAAAAACAAGATGTTGTTTTGCTATATTGCTCGTGAATCTGCAGCAAAGGAAGTCAGCTTTTGGGCTAGATTTTTTTCCAATGTACCTTTTTAATACCTGCTGCTGCAGGCAATTAGTGGCGCCCATTTGTGGTCGTTTTTGAGGTGCTTTTCATGCCTCCCGAAGCACAGAACTTTTTTGTGGGGCCACGCAACTCTCATTGGCGATGCAGAACAGTTGGCTTATAAACAATAAGCAATACACCATAAATCAAATGGTTGCAAGCCAAAAAAAAATAAAAAAAAAACTAACACAATTACATGCATGCAATGGACTTGGCTTCCCCGTGTACATTGTACCCGGGTGACACAGTTTTCGGGAACACAGTATGCTCCGTACCCGAATACCAGTGCTAACTCTTTTGTCATTTCCCGGCGACAGCATCAAGTTACCAGTTATGGTTCATGGAACGTGTTGACCTAATCAGGCACTGCCATATCATTTCTAGTCTTATGAAAGACTTTCTGGCCCAGTTACCCAACGACAATGAGATGAAAAGAGCAATGAAAAGCAGAGAGAACCGCCAGAATTTATTCACTAGACGAGAAAAAGGGTCAGGTATATATATACTACATACATACAAAATCAAATTTAGCTTAATTAAGAAAATATATATAGAGTGTCTAAGGCACGTTTGCAACATAGAAATTATGAGGGAATATATTAGGAAACCTAAACCTAAACTCGCATGCATCTAAAACCCAGTATCTCTGTGCAGATCTTTCCCAGAATCTCAGACGGAAAATCCAGAACTCTGACTTATCTTTGGCTTTCCACTCACACGACCATCGTAATGACAGCCACAATTAACACACGATATTAAATATAATTATTCTGTTTTAATTGTTTGCCACGCTCCGCTTTGTCAAGAACAAAAGAAATTTAATTTGCTTGCGCTGCTTTTTTATGGTCTCCTTTCCAGGCAATTATGCTTTTCATTGCTGTGAACTTTTGGTAGTAAGGCAAGTAAAATGTGCAATATAACAACAGGAGTATTGAAGCTTAAGGCCGAAATTGATGTAAATACACTTAACGCAGCTATTATCCAACAAAATTATGCTTGAATCACTCGAGGAAATTTTCCAGCGTTTAGCAGACATAATGCCCATTTGCATTTAATAATATGCGTGGTAAACGACCTTGTTCCTCGGGCTAATCGATCCAATCAACAACCGACAATCAAATGGAGTTGATTGTTCGCTGGGTCTTCGATCCGTTTGCTTCGACTTCAAATGCAATTTCAAATGAAGACACGGAAAGAAATAGTTGCAGTATATTCCTTAATTGTTTTTAGCCCTTTCCATTTGTTTTCGATATAATTTGAGTTGAAACTTTGTTGCAACTGCAACTGTATCAACTGCCTGCAAGATCAATGTGATAAAAGCCACTTAGCTAAATTTGCATAATAAAACATCAGTTAGTGAAGCAAAATGGCATATGATTAAAATCGAAACTACCCCTTTATGTGCACAATTTTCTTGCGGTGCAATGTGCCACTGACTTGACCAAATACAAATTTGTAAGCCAAATTAATATAATTCATTGCTGTTGGCCAGCAGTGGCATTGATGGAATTTTATGCACTTTAATTTTGGAGCGCGCACCACAGATCTTAGTCATAAATTTTAAGTTGGCAGTTTTGCTTGGAACTCAACTTTAAATTGTATGATTTGACTTTTGTTTGTTGGCTCTTGGAGTTTTTTTTTTCAGTTGTTGCTGGCGGCGACAATTCGTGTCAATGTCAGCATGATTTAAAGTTTTTTTCTGATCCACAAGGGGCTGGGGGCGGGGGGAGGTCAGGTGTTGATGTCAGTGCGTCTGCAAACAAGTTTAATCGAATAATGCATAATATGCACCTGGTGGCCAAAAGAAAAACCAAACAAACTGGATGCAAGCAGTGCAGTGCGAGAAGTGCAAGCAGTGGAACACTGGAAGAAAACTGCTAGTGGCCACAATGATGATGAAAGGCTCTTCGTGCGCATAACTCAGTCAGTTGGACACACACATTTGAGCCGCAAGAAATATGCATTTCTGAAATAGTTTCGCAAAACGGCGACTGACACAAAAAACAGTAGCCGAAAACACAAAGTGAAGCACGCAAAAAAAAAAAAAAAACCAAGAAACAAATGGTTAAAACAATGCGAATGTGGGGGAAAAAACAGAGTCACATCGGCAACAACAGCATCAACCTTACCAATAATAACAACACCGAAAACAACAACAAATCATGAGAGTTCGGCTGCTGTGCGGCTTTAACTCGACTTCTTCTTCATTTCGCTCATTTGAGACCCGGCTCACGGTTTTCACCTGAAGCGCGTGAAAGTTGCGCTTCGTCGGGGCAGCAGCAGCAGCAGCAGCCCATGTGCACTGCGAGAAACGCCTGCCCACTTTGGTTGACCCTTCCAACAGCGCTCCTTTAAATCCACTAAATGCTACTAGCATCAGCATCTACGCTACTTGCAGTATCTCAAATTTATGTAAATATATTAATACTAATTAAATATTAAAATATTACTGATTTAGAAGCTTAAAGCAACATACAACACAGAAGATAGGAATGCTACATTTTAGTAACACTTTATTTAATGAAAACCATGCTGCAAAACGATTTACGATACAAAATCCACAAAGTTATAAGCCAACGTAAAAATTAATTCTTATTAAAAAAAAAACATTTAAAAAATGCTGATACTTATTGAATAAGCAGGACATTATTTTATATCGTGATAAATAATGAATATTTTCCTTTGTGCACCACAGACCGCACTTTAAAAAAAAGAGCTAAAATAAGGTGTGTAAGGTAAGGGCCAGGCCCCTGAGCCAGGTAATTAATGCACCTTGGAAAAACAAATGTCACTTGCACGCCAAACGCAAACAAAAACAAATCACAACAAATACGCACTTTTTTTTCGTATCTGGGCTCTATCACGCTTTTCACAAAGTTGCGCAAAACCAACCGAGAAACGTTGTCGCCGTGTATCTGTATCTTTTCGGCTTGTATCTTTGGCCTCATGCAGCGCAGACGACGGCGCTGCACTCACGTAACGGAACTGCCGATGTGCGGGCGAAATATAGCGAAAAACCTATAGCGGACCGATCCCACAATATTCAAACCTCTAGCCTTTGCGGCCGAAGATCAACTGAAACTCTGGCTCAAAGCACGGCTCAAAACTCACGAACCGAACGCGAAAACCCAGCGATCCGAAGGCGAAGTCGAAGAGCCGAAGAGCACAATCACTGCTCGGCAGCATTCGGCAGCGCACAGTGGAGCTGATGGGCAAAAAGCTTACAATAGGAAATAACATAATAATTCATACTAAAAAACTACATTCAAAATGTCTCAAATATTACAAATCAATCTACTTAAAGCAACGCTATAAAATAAAGATATTTTCATTTTTATAGCATTTATTTTCGATGGACTTAAATGCTTAAAACTAGGGAAAAGGGAAAAATATTTAAAAAAAAATATATATATATAAAGAACCAATGCAAAGGAAGAGCAGCAACAGAGAAATGCAATTTTTGTGTTATAAAAATATTTCAACTATGGCATCAGTAGGTTTCTTTTAGTTTGCTCCATACAAATAGGTCATTGCCCACTGTGCGCAGCTCGCAGTATGCTCGATATCTGGTCGATCGGCCAGGAACAAGCGCACATATGCTGGTGAGCTGGAAAGATCTTATCGCACTTGGCATGTGGGCCAGACGGCTGAGACTCTCGCATTCTGCCGCTGATACTCTCGGCGCTCAGTTTCTCCATTCCGTCCACCGGCCACCCACCCACCTGGTGGCTCACTTTGAAATGGGGTCACTTGCGGCGGCGGGGAATCCCCGCGACGATTCCACTGGCAATTGGCATTCCCGCTACGTCGTCATACATGGTATACAATTTTCGTTTTTATTTCTGGTACGTTACAAGTTAAATAGGTTTGCTCGACTGCGCTTAAACTCCGCAAACTGCTCCTGCTTCTGCTCCTTCTTCTCCTTCTGCTTCTACAGCTCTAGCTCCAGCTCCTCCGCTGATTGGTGCTGCTCTGATCTGAGGTGTCCGTGGCAAGTCCGAGTGGCAAATATTGCGCAAGCGCGGCGGACACTCATATTACATTAGGTTTCAAACTTCAGGCTGGATATCGGGTTTCTTCCGTCGCTTAACATTAAGAGTACAAAAATACATTGACTTTGTGATTACAACAATCCACAGATCCACCCGCTTCACGCTCACTGCATGTCCTTCATCTCCGGTTGCAATCGAACGACAAATTTGAATTAAATTTTAACCATATATCGTATGTATACATTATATATATATATAAAATAAAAAAAATGTTTAAGGAGAGCCAGAAGTAAAACGTGTTTGAATTTATGCAATAGGCAACAATTAGAATTAGCTGGTGGTGCTGACGATATCTGGCGGGGTTCGTGTCTAGCCCTCCTGCCCAAAGTCCTCTGTGAATTTGCGCAGCTTCTTCAGATCGTCTTCGTTGACGGTCGGTTTCGTGCGGGACAAGGACTTCAGCATGTCGCGCTGGATGTAGAAGTTCAAGAAAGATTATTGGCACTGCGAAAAAAGGTTGATAGCTAAGGATGCCGTACCATGGTCACGGGCGGTTCGAAGAGCTTGTCGCTGGGCACATCCATCCAGTTCATCTCGACGGCGCCCTGGTCGCCAGGTGAGCACGGAACCAGCAAATCGTTGACAATCTCCTCGTGGTTGGTGGGACTCGGACCGGATACCCGCTTGAAATGCGTGGCGGTCTGCACTTTCCTCACGGGTTCCATCAGCGCATCGCGCACAACGATTGATATATCCGCGCCAGAGTAGCTGCAAAACGGAAAATCATTCACTTAGTTAAATATGCTTACATATAAACATTATAAACAATGGATCAATTTTGTGTGATAGTGAAGCAAATAGTTTATAAAGTGCATTTACCCCTCGGTTTTGCCGGCCAACTCCTTGAGATCCTGCTCGGTGAGCACGTGCGTGGTGTTGCCCAGATGGATCTTGAACATGACGAGGCGGGCATGCGCCTCCGGCAGCGGAATGTAGATGCGCTTCTCGAATCGACGGCGAATGGCCGAGTCGAGGACCCACGGTATGTTTGTGGCGCCGAGAACGAGAATGCCATCGGTGTCATTGCCCACGCCCTGCATCTGCACCAGAAACTCGGTCTTGATGCGTCGCACGCTGTCGTTCTCGTTGTCCGATCTCGCCGAGCACATCGAATCGATCTCGTCAATGAAGATAATGGAGGGCTTGTGCTGGCGGGCCAGTTCGAAGAGATTCTTGACCAGCTTCTCGGACTCGCCCAGCCACTTGGACATCAGATCCGAACTGGACACCGAGAAGAATGTGGAGCGATTGGCCTCGGTGGCGACGGCCTTGGCCAGATAGGATTTACCGGTACCGGGCGGGCCGAACAGCAGGATGCCCTTCCACGGAATCCGCTTGCCAGTGAAGAGCTGCGGGAATTTAATCGGCAGGATAACGGCCTCCTTCAGCGCCTCCTTGGCGGCATCCAGGCCAGCGACATCGGACCACTGAACCTTTGGCTTCTCTATGACAATGGCGTCCTCCAGCTTGCTCTGCAGCTTCTTCTTCTCGGGATCGTCGCCGTCCTCGTCATCGCTGTCGCTCTTTTTGTCCTTGTCGTCCTTGGCGCTGGACTCACCACCCTCCTTGATCGGTTTCTTTTTGCCCTTCTTCAGGTACTCCTTTAGCTTCTCGGCCCGGTCCAAATACTGCAGGCACTTGGCCCGTATCGAGTCCTTGGCCTTCTCGCCCTGTGCCTCATCTGCTCGTTAGATAGTAATTTGATAGTTAGTAGTCAGCTTGCTTCTATTCAGTGAGTATAAGTGCATTTTAGATGCACTAATGGGACTGCTTACATTTGATGGTGTGCAGGAAGTACTCCACCCCGTGCTCATACAGACGCAGTGCCTCCGCGTAGTTCTTATTTCGATCCTCCTCGGTGGCCTTGGTCACCAGATCGATGGCCTTCTGTAGTGTGGTACCGGCTGCCATGGTGCTGGAAGTTACAAACGTTCACACATCATTATTTCAACTGGCATTTTGATGGGAGGAACTATCCACCAAGGCTTAACGTGGACTACTTATGGATTTTATCATCTTAATTTCCGCTTTCTAATCATTTCTGCTCAGCTTAGAGTTAAGTTGTCATATTTTAAAGCCTACAACTTTACTACACAGAGAACTAAAGATGCCACAAATATGTGGGCAAATCGATTTGTGCAATATGGAGCATAATGTATAGAATAAAGTTCAAAATAAAGTTATTAAACAGGTTCTAAAAATATAGTTACAATATCGATTTATGCAAAATCAACTGGATCTGATCCCAGCTTTGTTTATATCCTTTGATTGCTTTACACTCACTATCCAAAACGATTCTATAACTCATATTGTAATGCCAAACTTCCCGAGCATAATGATTCCATAGAATTTTGATATATTTCGGGCTGTAATAGCCCCCCTCCCCTTGGGAATCTATCATCTCGGCGTGAGTTTCGCTGGCCAGGCCGATGACGATGGTTACCCAATTGATCCTTGGCGGAGTAGTAACTCCCATCTTGCTACTCAGTGTCCTTCGGTGACGCAGTTCGCGAGCAAAATCGAATTTCTGGGCATGACTAATGCCCGAATACAGCGGCATTGACAAAAACACAAGTAGCCAACTTTTTGCGGGGCGGCTGCGGAGGGGATGGCGGGTCAGTTCCGACCATTACTCACATTTATGCTGGCTGACTTGCTCCTGGAATTCCGGCAAGCGTCACTGACTAACTCGCTGGCTAACTCGACAGGTGTTAAACAAAAGGAAAACTTAACTATTTTGTTGGAATTCCAACGCGAATGACGACGTCTTGTTTTTTTTTATTTGTCAGTGTGACCACAGCGCGGGCTGGGCCTTAGATTGCGGTGCAGCTGCAATGGTCACACATGGAAAGGTGAAATTACTTGGCGCGGTTTTTGAAAGTGTAGCCAAAAATCCAGCTCTAATAAATTCACATATGTGACAATATGACAATTTGTTCACATTACTTTATTTAACTTAAAAGAGTTCGGAACTCATATGTTATATGATTAAGTGTATAGCAAGCGATATTAAATGGACTTAGCTCATTAAAAAACGAATACAATATAAAAACTAATATATGATATTTCATAATTGCTATAAATTCCTATAAATTTTAATCGCCATAAATAGCTGATTTTAGCGTTTTTTCCACTAGCTCTGACAATCGATAACAATAATACATTATCGATACGCGCAATTAAAATATTTATATAAACAGTTTGTTTTTAAGTCTCCAATTTATAGGCAGTTAGGCGCTTTAATTATTTTATTTAAAGCGATATTTTAAGCGATTTCAATGAATTTTTAGGAAACTCAGTTGCCAGCTGATTTTGCGTCAGTTGGAGAAGATCAGATCATCTTGTCATATTACCCAATTACTCGAAAATCAAAATAGCATTAGAACTTCTGCCATTCCAAAAATAAAAAATAAAAATAAAAAAAATAGACAATGTCGGAGGACAAACAGTTCATCCGCCGGGATAAGGGCACCAAGAAAACTTCCACGTCTTTGAAGGAGGTGGACATCTACCGGGACACCTTCATTCGCTATATGGGTGAGTGTTCCTCCCAAGCAGAATCTGCCCAGATCCATCGAAATATATGAGTTTAATTGTTACGGCTTTGCAGGCTACAGCAACGAGATTGGCGAGTCCTTCCGCCCGCTGGTGCCCAAGTCTCTGGTGGCCGCATCCTACGGCATGGCCATCGGATACGTCTGCACGGACACTTTTGACAAGGCACTGCGCCTCCAAATGGAGGGCGCTTCCTCCAGAGAAGTGGCCGTCAAGGGCGGCGACGTCTTCTGCTGGCAGATGCTGGCCTCCGTCGCCATTCCCGGCCTGGTCATCAATCGGTGCGTTCAACCCTTGCCAGAAAATTGCCCAAAAACGTAGACTTAATGGTTGTATTTACATAGTTGGAAGTAGGGAATGAGGCGTCTTAAAGATTCCCTTTTTCCATTAGTTGCATAATACTTATCTTATATAAGCATAGTAAAAATTATACTATAGAGTGCATATACGTAGTAGAATGGCATGTGCAATGTTGCAAAAACAGGTTTATTGTATATTTGTAGATACACGATGAAGTCATCGTTCTCTCCAAGATCATACCCATTTTTATGAGTTTATGTTCACATAATAAGCAATGCTCATTTATATCGTTTTAGGATCACCTGGGCCACCAAAACACTGCTGAGCAAAGCGCCTATGCCCGTGCTAAAGACGGTGCCCACCCTGGTGGGTCTGGCCAGCATACCGCTTATCATCCATCCCATTGACAGCATGGTTGACCGCCTGATGGACGCCACCTACCGCAAGACGGTGCGGTAGTGAACGCTAGCTGGGATGTGCACAGCATTGGCCCAACTCCAAGTCTACTCCCATTCTACTCCACGGTGATAGTTCTTAGATACTAAGAGTTTACATGAACTGTAGCAAAGCTTTAGCCCCAAATCCAGTTTGCATATTGACCAGAATTTCTAGTTTAACATTTTATTTATTGACATTGGGACGGGGAAAAAATAGTGCAAAAAATTTACAATACGCTTTACAAAAATAATCATTTATACAAGACTGAGGCAACAGGTGGAATGCCGGCGTTCGAAGCCTTTATCTCGTTAAAGGATCCTACTTCTGCTCATCCTCGTCATCGCTATCGATCAGATATGGACTGTCCAGGGCGCCCAGACCGGCTGCCACGCCTCCTTCGTTGGCGGTTGAGAGCTTTGTGCGCAGCATGTGTCCCGCCTGGTAGTTGTGCACAATGTGCTCCGCATCTCCGATCACCACACCGAAGATGCCCAGCTCGGAGACCATGTCCACGATCTGGGGCGGCATATCGCCACCGGGCCGCACCATATAGCCCTTGGTCAGCGGCGGATGAATCAGATCCATCAGAATCCAGGCGGAGCGCTCCACGCGTGACATGCGCTGATGGATAAAGAAGGAGAAGGATTTGTTACAAAACTGTTCACAATTCAAATAATCATCAAAGTGGAATAACTCACCTTTAGTGCATCTGGTATATCCACGCCGTAGACATTATTGCCGCCTCCCTCGCGCTGCGGCTTCAGCACGAATCTCTCCGGAGTGCGCAGCGCCATCTCGTAGCTGGCATTGCCCGCCTCGTTGTCGTCCAGCGAGTAGAGACCCGTGAAGATCTTGCCCACCGCCTTGATCTCCTCCGGATCGTTGATGAAACGCTCGAGCACCGCCGGCTGCGCCAATGCCTGCTGCACCTTCTTGGTGCCCGCCAAATGGTAGTGAATCGACGGGCACTTGATGGCCAGCGAGGTCTCCATCAGATAGCGGGCATCCCAATCCGCCTGCGAGTGATAGTGTCCGGGCTCGTAGCCAGCTCGGAAGTAGATGACGGCCACCTCTTGGGATCCACTGTGGTGCGGCAAGCGTGTGAGTTGAGCACACAGTTCAATGATGAATGATAATAGAGGTATTAATGTACACTTACAGGAGCAACTCCTTGGACTGGCCCAGTTTGCCCTCCCGATGGACCTCGGTGAGGGTGCGGCGCAGCACCTTGATGTGCGGATATGTCTCGCGAATGTAGAACTCGTGGAACCGCTGGTCGCAAATGTTGTACGACACATCCTCGATGATGAACAGAATGACGGCCTGCGGCTTTGCATAGATGTCCCACGCCTTCACCATGCCATCGCAGAGTCCGGCCAGTGCATTGTTATCCGGCATCTGCAGCGGAATAACGAACATTATCATTTAAGTTGTCTTGTTACTCATGGTTTATTGTACAGGAAACACAGATCATATAATTATTATATATATGAATATATGTTTATATATATATAGATTATATATCTTAGTTTAATATACTCACATTGTGCAGCTTATCCGCATGTCCCAGCTCGCTGAGTACGAATCTGCGCGGGCGAAAGAGACGGGTAGTGCCGGAACAGAAAGAGACAGACATTAGCATAATTCCGCAGTCTTTCAGCGACCAACAACAGCAACAAACAACAACAAATGTTCGGTGGTAATGGGGGGGGGGGGGTTGAAATTTGGGTTAATTACTGAGACCAAAACCTCTCAAATGGGCGGATGGATATACATATGTATGTTTATGGTTAGGGAAATTGTGGAAGTGGGGTTATGAAGCTACAGCGTGTGGAAAGAGACGGATAGAGCCATAACCAATTAAAAAAAAAAAAAACACATGCAGAAAGAGACAACAAACGATAGAGATGGCACCTCTGTAGGTGGATAAGTGATCAGTGAGAAGGAGAAGGAGTTGGGTGGAAGGATATTAGGACAGGTGTGTAGTGTGCTTTTGCTTTTAGGTGTGTGCATTGTGCATTCGTGCGTTTGGTAAAAGGAATATATGTAGTTTGATAGATATATATTTATATATATTATATGTAGAAAGAGATAGAGAGAAGAGCGCTTAATACTTCTGCTGCGGCACCAATTGGGTGGCTATGCCAGCGAAACTGGAGGCCACCGTGTTGATCTCGACCTGCTTTATCGCACAGCCCTCGGACACGTGTGCCATATAGTCGGATCGCAACAGACCGATGCTATATGCCTGCAATTATGATCGTTATACAAGATATATATACATTAGGTGCGTCCCTTAAAGATTAGCTGCTTAGCCGGTAAAGCGATTCAATATGTCTAGGTATGGTTTACGATCCTCGTCCATAGATATATACGTGCATATATATATATATATATATATGTATATATATGTAGGATGAGGCAGGTGCGAATTTTTAATTATATATATTCAAAAAGAGACGGAGAGAGAGAGAGAGGCGAGAAATGGTGCAAGAAACGATGCATCTCCCAATGCTATTAACTCTATAATTTTTAGGGCCATGAAAGACTCCAAATATTTCGCCACAAACGCCGCCAGTTTCAAATTGTTTAAATATTTCCGATATGACTACAAGCTGTTATTGAATGAAATAATAATAATAATACTACTACTAATACCTATTTTCCATATGTATCTAAGCATGACGAAGTAATAACAAGTTATTAGCCCATTTGCAGCTGGTAATTTGACTATTTTATAAACATGCTCTGATATAATCTGTTTATAATTATGTTTACGTCACCATTGCCGGCAATTAAACAAATAGACAAACAGCTAAAAACTCGAAACGTGCATGAAAGTGTTTTGAGTTCTGCTGGCATTTCATAAATTCGAGTCTTGAATTTGTAATTGAAGACAAACATTTTGCACCCACAAATGCACTTATTGGGTCTGTTATCGCACACGCCTCGACTTTAAATAAACAATTACCAGGCGTATCTATATCAGCGTATCCCTATCTGTAACCCTATCTGCAGTACAGCTGTGGGCTCTCCATGTGGGGCTTCCTAACTACAGGTGTGATTCGTCTAAAACGACGTATGACCAAAATGTTGAGTGAGTTTAATATCTATGCAAGTAAAAACTACATTTGTTCTTTCAAACAATTAAATTGTTTAATTCAACCTCCAGAAACTTCTAGGGTTTTAATAGCCCAAGCGTACAAGTGGTGAAATTTTTGATTAGCGCCTTTTGCTGATTACAAATGACAAATTGATGTGATGTATCATCCAAACACTTTATCAGATCTTGTGAAATCGCTATCTTCAAATCTTCTAGAAAGATATATATGCATATATATTGGCTAACCCCTGACCTACTATAGAGTTGGTAGAGTAAGCGACAGCAGAACGGACAATCACTGACGGAAGTGAAGATTATTAGCGGGCGGGTTAGATGCTACGGTTGGGTCGGGAGGAGCAGGTGTCGGTTGGCAGGTGCCAGGATGCAGGATGCGGGATGCCAGGAGGCAGGAGCAGAGCAGGCAGGCAGGAGGCAACGGGCGACAGGCGACAGCAGCGTCAGCAAATGAAAACTCTAGGCAACAATCTGGAGGAGCAACGTTTGTAGCTATGGTTAATCATAAATACATTTCTAAGGAACAGCGGAACAAAATCAACTTCAACTAAAGTACAAAGGATTTTACAAAGCAACACACACAAAAGCACACACTACAAGATATGTTTGAAATATTTTTTAAATATTTTAAATAGCTTATTTCAGTCGAAATATCTGATTATGCACTTCTTGTTGCAACTTCGTTTTAATTCCGATCTATCTTTGACTTTAGTGCTCTTTCTTTTCAGATGCAAAAGATTCTTTCGATTGACAAAGTTAAGGATTCAAATATAGTTAATATTTGATTCGGGTATCGAAAATAGTTAGTGTGTGATTTTGTGCGGTTAGGCGGAGGATGCAAGCGATGCAGGAATGCAAAAATGCGATGAGATGAGATGAGTGACGTGTCATGGAAGGAATACTGGGTTTTTTTTTTTAGGGGGTGTGTTGCTGATGATGGCGTGGTGCGGAGTTGCACTGATGGATGCACTGTGCGCGTGAACAGCACCTTTGTATGGTTTTACTTGCTGGTCCCAAGTGGCCAAAGCCCGATGCTATCGTATTGATCTCGACTTGCTTCCAGCAGCAGTAAGCGGACTGGGCGCCGGTCGCCCTCCGTTCCGGCTCTTTGGTGACCCGGCTTAGCTGGACCTCCCTGTGCTCCTCCTCCTTGCTGCCCGTGCCAGCGGCAGTTCCGACTCCTGCAGCTCCGTTAGCTCCAGCTATTTGCCCCACAGCAGCGCCCGCATCCTGACCACGATCCTCACCGGCCGCCGTTCGCAGCGCCCGTGGCGACAGCTCGGGACAGCCGGACTCCAGCATCAGATCGCTGCGCAGCATCCCCAGCGATGTTTTCTTTGATTCAAAATCATTTTTCGTAGCACAGCGATGCAATGAGAGACGGATAATGGAGCAACAGATTGCGTTTGAGATCGAGAGTTTGTACAATTGCGTGGTTAGGTTTTAAAATTTTTGAAGGAGTGGTGACGAGAAAAGCACAGATCGTGAACTAAATTTTTGCACAGAGAGCAAAATTCGCAACTAAACTTGATATTGGGTGATGAAAATGATTAAGTTGCAAGTAAAAACATTGAAAATCATTGGCAAAAATCAACGAGTTTAAAATGAACAATAGTTTAATTGATTCTAGCATTTAAATGCTTCAATTGAGACTTCGATAAGATTCGAGACAAAGTTTGAATAGTAATAAAGTAAAAATAGCGCTGGCATTGTTATATTTAATAAACCCTATCAGTTACCGGGCCAATAACTATTCAAATTGTAAAACTGTCACCTTTCTGATAGGATCTACAAAGATTAAAGCTTCTTGTGGACGTGGAAGAGCTCAATGGATTCGCCTCTGTGCTGGTTTCGTTAGGGGAAATGCATGTAAATCAAAGTAGGAGGAGCAATGGCAAAGTTCTAGCGTTATGGGGGTCAGGGATGGGCTGTCCTACGTCGATTTACAAGCCAACGATAAGGAGCTGTGAGGCCAGGATGCTCGCATAAATCACGCGAGATTAGCGACTACAGCCGACTTCTGGGCTTTGACTGCGGCTATGGCTATGGCCGGGCGATTTATGGAATGGCGATTAGATTGCGACCGCGGGTGGAGGGGCCCAATAAATTCTAGCGAGTAACCCACTGGCTGCCTGTAGATGTGCTCCCTCCCGATGGGAATGAGGTGGATACGTTGGCGGGTGATACGATGATGGTGTGCAGAGGGCGGAGGATCGGAGATGGATGGACGCCAGCTGACGGAATCTCACCTGGGTGAATCCGTGCGCCAGCACCTTGCGATAGATGTTGAACAGATTGGCCGTGAACTCGTCCACTTTGATCGTCTCCGCCAGCGTCGTCGTGATGAACTCCTCGTCGTGGGCCACATTGTGCATCAGCCGGTTGATGATCGGCTGTAGGGCCACCGCCTTTTCGAACTCCTTGCGCGGAAACGAGGAAGGCACCAGCACGAAGGGGGCGAACTGGAAAATGAAAATGTTTAGTATCCTGGCAAACTGTTGCTCAAGCAGCAGCACGCTAGCTTGAAGCTCGATTGAATGCCAATGTGTAGCTTATACCGTCACATTGCTAATCTTTCTCTACCGTCAATAAAATGAAAAACAAACTCAAGCATCCAATCACATTTGGCATTACACATAACTTAAAAAGGAACTGAACTCGATAAGGGATGTGTAATGAATGTTGTTCCATTGAAATGAGCTTCTTGAGCGGAAACTAGACACCTTAGCATGAATACGAGCCCTCACTAGCGAGTGCCCATTGTATCACCCACATTCAACGAGTCCGGACTGAAGGCCGTCTTCGATCGCATGGCGGCGCCGTGCATAATGGCATAATCCTTGGCCTTGGCCGTCACCTCCAGTAGCTCATCCTCCGCCAGCGGCAAGCGGATGCAGTTGCGCAGCACGGCCGTATTGGCGTCGCTGGACATGATCGTTCTGCTTGGGTCGGTCTGCTGCTGGTATCTGGGATCTGGGATCTGGGGCTCAGCTGCGTCTAGAAAAGGGGCAGAGTATCTTAGTTGTTAGTTGTTCGCCGCGGTATCTCACGGGGTCTGCTCGCCGGAACTGCTCACTGGGCACTGAGCACTGCTGAGCAGTGCGACGACTGTCTACTAGCTACTCACCACTGCTGGGTATCGCTGGAAACTCTAGAAACTCTGGAACTCTTATCGCTGCGCTCTCAACGAGCGATTGTTGTGACTGGATCGCTGGTTTCCTTCTGGGTGCCGCTGCTTGTGCTCCACCTGTTCCACCGGTTGCACTGTCAATTTGGACACCGTTAAACGGCTGGGGTCGGGAGCTATCAGTTTACAATTTGTCTAAAAGCCCACAGACAAAAATATAACTATGTTTTTGGCCGAATATTCGCAGTGTGTGCGTAGCGGGTTAGGCAAAAAATACCAGCCGGCGATATACCGCAATATGCCAGAATATGGCATCAAAAAATACCAGGGGCATACACGGCGAGAAAAGTTTAGTAAGTGCCCGTTATTTAATTTAATTGAAATTGAATGTAATGATTACAAATGAGACCTTTTCGTTTATTTGTGCCATTTTTTTATTCTTACTGTAATAGCTAATCTATTCGCGGCCTTATCATCATCTCCACGAAGGTTAGCGAGTAGGTCCAATCGTTGTTGTGCCAGGAGCCCCACAGGATGCCATTGGTTTTTCCATTCCGCGAGCGGCCCTCCTTGTAGAACTTGCCATTGAGCATGCTGCAGTTACTCCGCCGATTAATATTACATGCAAGTACATATGTATATATACCATATGTATATAATGGGCGTACTTACCTCTTGGCGCAATCGTAGTACCACCAGCCACCATATTCGTCGGCGGCACAGTTGAACCGATAGGCATCGTTGTCCTTGTCGTTGGTGGTGAACTTTTGGCGCTCATGTGGCCGCAGAGAATCGCCGGCTGTGCCATTGTAGCGGCCCAGTGACTTTAGCTCATAGGATTCAATCTCGCCGCCGAGTTCGAAGTTGTCGTAGTGGGCGTGGCTAGTGGTGCCATCAATCTTGCCCAGCTTAATGTACAGTTCGTGGCGTCGTTGCCGCGTCATAAGGTGCACTTTCTCCAGGCCGATGAAAAACTCACCTCTCACGCGTCCGAAACCATCCTTGTAGTCCTTCCAACCGCGATCGAAGTTCTCGGCGCCATCGTATCGTTTCTGTATGGTCAACCAGCCGTTGGAACTGCACGGCGCCTCGAATGCTGGCAATTCACGGATCTTCAGCTTATAGATGCCACCTTTGCCGTCGATGGGACACGTGTCCTGGCGGCTGCACTGCGTCACCAGTTCGTTGCTCATTTGCTTGATCTTTGCCGCGCTCAATTGTATTTGTATGTCCTTGCTTTTGATCTCCGCCTGGGCATTCAGACACTCACTTCGAAGGACTTTCATGTTTTTGATCAAAACGTTGAGCCTGGCATATTTTGCATAGTTTGCATATTGACCAGAATTTCTAGTTTAACATTTTATTTATTGACATTGGGACGGGGAAAAAATAGTGCAAAAAATTTACAATACGCTTTACAAAAATAATCATTTATACAAGACTGAGGCAACAGGTGGAATGCCGGCGTTCGAAGCCTTTATCTCGTTAAAGGATCCTACTTCTGCTCATCCTCGTCATCGCTATCGATCAGATATGGACTGTCCAGGGCGCCCAGACCGGCTGCCACGCCTCCTTCGTTGGCGGTTGAGAGCTTTGTGCGCAGCATGTGTCCCGCCTGGTAGTTGTGCACAATGTGCTCCGCATCTCCGATCACCACACCGAAGATGCCCAGCTCGGAGACCATGTCCACGATCTGGGGCGGCATATCGCCACCGGGCCGCACCATATAGCCCTTGGTCAGCGGCGGATGAATCAGATCCATCAGAATCCAGGCGGAGCGCTCCACGCGTGACATGCGCTGATGGATAAAGAAGGAGAAGGATTTGTTACAAAACTGTTCACAATTCAAATAATCATCAAAGTGGAATAACTCACCTTTAGTGCATCTGGTATATCCACGCCGTAGACATTATTGCCGCCTCCCTCGCGCTGCGGCTTCAGCACGAATCTCTCCGGAGTGCGCAGCGCCATCTCGTAGCTGGCATTGCCCGCCTCGTTGTCGTCCAGCGAGTAGAGACCCGTGAAGATCTTGCCCACCGCCTTGATCTCCTCCGGATCGTTGATGAAACGCTCGAGCACCGCCGGCTGCGCCAATGCCTGCTGCACCTTCTTGGTGCCCGCCAAATGGTAGTGAATCGACGGGCACTTGATGGCCAGCGAGGTCTCCATCAGATAGCGGGCATCCCAATCCGCCTGCGAGTGATAGTGTCCGGGCTCGTAGCCAGCTCGGAAGTAGATGACGGCCACCTCTTGGGATCCACTGTGGTGCGGCAAGCGTGTGAGTTGAGCACACAGTTCAATGATGAATGATAATAGAGGTATTAATGTACACTTACAGGAGCAACTCCTTGGACTGGCCCAGTTTGCCCTCCCGATGGACCTCGGTGAGGGTGCGGCGCAGCACCTTGATGTGCGGATATGTCTCGCGAATGTAGAACTCGTGGAACCGCTGGTCGCAAATGTTGTACGACACATCCTCGATGATGAACAGAATGACGGCCTGCGGCTTTGCATAGATGTCCCACGCCTTCACCATGCCATCGCAGAGTCCGGCCAGTGCATTGTTATCCGGCATCTGCAGCGGAATAACGAACATTATCATTTAAGTTGTCTTGTTACTCATGGTTTATTGTACAGGAAACACAGATCATATAATTATTATATATATGAATATATGTTTATATATATATAGATTATATATCTTAGTTTAATATACTCACATTGTGCAGCTTATCCGCATGTCCCAGCTCGCTGAGTACGAATCTGCGCGGGCGAAAGAGACGGGTAGTGCCGGAACAGAAAGAGACAGACATTAGCATAATTCCGCAGTCTTTCAGCGACCAACAACAGCAACAAACAACAACAAATGTTCGGTGGTAATGGGGGGGGGGGTTGAAATTTGGGTTAATTACTGAGACCAAAACCTCTCAAATGGGCGGATGGATATACATATGTATGTTTATGGTTAGGGAAATTGTGGAAGTGGGGTTATGAAGCTACAGCGTGTGGAAAGAGACGGATAGAGCCATAACCAATTAAAAAAAAAAAAAACACATGCAGAAAGAGACAACAAACGATAGAGATGGCACCTCTGTAGGTGGATAAGTGATCAGTGAGAAGGAGAAGGAGTTGGGTGGAAGGATATTAGGACAGGTGTGTAGTGTGCTTTTGCTTTTAGGTGTGTGCATTGTGCATTCGTGCGTTTGGTAAAAGGAATATATGTAGTTTGATAGATATATATTTATATATATTATATGTAGAAAGAGATAGAGAGAAGAGCGCTTAATACTTCTGCTGCGGCACCAATTGGGTGGCTATGCCAGCGAAACTGGAGGCCACCGTGTTGATCTCGACCTGCTTTATCGCACAGCCCTCGGACACGTGTGCCATATAGTCGGATCGCAACAGACCGATGCTATATGCCTGCAATTATGATCGTTATACAAGATATATATACATTAGGTGCGTCCCTTAAAGATTAGCTGCTTAGCCGGTAAAGCGATTCAATATGTCTAGGTATGGTTTACGATCCTCGTCCATAGATATATACGTGCATATATATATATATATAGTGACGTATTTGGGTGGTCCAAACCAGCCACTTCCATTATTTCAAAGAAATCAGTAATGCACTCTAGTAATTTTCCATAACGTATCCCAGCTGCGCAACATTCGTTTATCTTTGGCAGCGCAGCCGTTCTTGTAAACATCCTAAAGCCTGACCTAAGCAGATTTGACTGCCCTCTTTCAACGCTACCTAATCTTAAGAACCCAAGAGCGAGGCTCTCCCGAAATACAAATATTGTTCAAATACTGAGGCTTCTCCTCAATCCAATTTGCATTTGATTTTTAGTCTTAAGCTGAGATCCAAAGAATAAAGTCGTGAAACTATTTCTCCTAAAAACTATTTTTTATTTCTTGGCGTTGTCCTTAGTCAACTGACGGGACATTAGTTCGACTCATAAATAAAACAACAATTTTACTGGCGCAGTCGGTAGGATTACAGCTCAATACAGCAAAAAACGGGGTAGCAGACGTCGAAAGATTACACAAAACAATAAATGAAAAAATTCGTATAATCAATTCATCTGATGATGAAGAAGTAAAATTAAGCAAGATAGAAACAATCCTCTACACATACAACCATAAAATTAAACATGACACTACTGGACAGACACCTGCTCAAATTTTCTTATACGCTGGGCATCCCATATTAGACACTCAAAAAATTAAAGAGAAGAAAATAGACAAAATAAATGAAGACAGACAGGAATTTAATATTGACACTAATTACAGAAAAGGTCCACTACAGAAAGGCAAATTAGAAAACCCATTTAAACCAACCAAAAATGTAGAACAAACAGACCCTGACCATTACAAAATCACTAATAGAAATAGAGTTACGCACTACTACAAAACACAATTCAAAAAACAAAAGAAAAATAATAAACTCTCAATTTCACAGGCACCTGGTACCCGATAACACTATTGTTTATACTGATCACAGCTGTTCATGGACAACAAATTCAAATTAATAATATTGACACCAACCACGGATATCTCCTTTTTTCTGATAAGCCAGTACAGATACCATCCTCCTTTGAACATCACTCCTTAAAAATCAATTTAACTGAAATAGACATCGTGGTTGACTATTTTGAGCAAAGACTACGAACCGATTACCATGCACCCCAGATCAATTTTTTATACAATAAAATAAAAAGAGAACTAGCCGGAATAACCCTGAAACATAGAAACAAACGGGGTCTTATTAACATTGTGGGTTCAGGTTTTAAATACCTATTTGGAACACTAGATGAAAATGATCGAGTCGAAATACAGAAAAAACTTGAAATCAACGTCCATAACTCAGTAAAATTACATGAACTCAACGACGCCATACGATTGATAAATGACGGAATGCAAAAAATACAGAATTATGAAAATAACCACACCATCATTGACAGTCTTTTGTTCGAACTAATGCAGTTTACGGAATACATAGAAGATTTGGAAATGGCTATGCAGCTTTCCAGACTTGGACTGTTTAACCCCAAATTACTAAACTACGACAAACTTGAAAATGTGAACAGCCAAAACATTTTGAACATTAAAACATCCACTTGGATTAACTACAATGATAACCAAGTATTAATCATATCCCACATACCCATTTACCTTTCACTAATAAGCACAATTAAAATAATTCCTTACCCAGACTCCAACGGCTATCAGCTAGATTACACAGACACACAATCATATTTTGAAAAAGAAAATAAAGTTTATAATACCGAAAATAAAGAAGTAAAAAATGAATGTGTCACCAATATTATTAAACACTTAAATCCAATTTGTAATTTTAAGCCAGTACACACGAACGAAATAATAAAATACATAGAACCAAACACAATTGTAACCTGGAACTTAACCCAAACAATTCTTAACCAAAATTGCCAAAATTCAATTAATAAAATAAAAATAGAAGGAAACAAAATGATAAGAGTAACGCAATGCAAAATAGAAATCAATAATATAATTTAAGTGAAAATCTGTTAGAACCAGAAATAGATTTGACACCACTATACACACCACTTAATATAACAAAAATAAAAATTGTAAAACACAACGACATTGTTGAGATGATTTCAGAGAACAATATTACACTTTACATACAAATGATCATTGTAATAATCGCACTAATTTTGTTGTACTCATATTTAAGATATGTATCATTTAAACCATTTATGATGCTGTATGCAAAACTTAAAATAAGAAAAAATCAAAATCAAAACACACCACAACAAACAGAAATAGAAGAAACTCCATTTCCCACACTATATCCATCAATCCCAGCCCAAGTATAGGCTTCTCTTTAAGGGAAGGGGAGTGACGTATTTGGGTGGTCCAAACCAGCCACTTCCATTATTTCAAAGAAATCAGTAATGCACTCTAGTAATTTTCCATAACGTATCCCAGCTGCGCAACATTCGTTTATCTTTGGCAGCGCAGCCGTTCTTGTAAACATCCTAAAGCCTGACCTAAGCAGATTTGACTGCCCTCTTTCAACGCTACCTAATCTTAAGAACCCAAGAGCGAGGCTCTCCCGAAATACAAATATTGTTCAAATACTGAGGCTTCTCCTCAATCCAATTTGCATTTGATTTTTAGTCTTAAGCTGAGATCCAAAGAATAAAGTCGTGAAACTATTTCTCCTAAAAACTATTTTTTATTTCTTGGCGTTGTCCTTAGTCAACTGACGGGACATTAGTTCGACTCATAAATAAAACAACAATTTTACTATATATATATATGTATATATATGTAGGATGAGGCAGGTGCGAATTTTTAATTATATATATTCAAAAAGAGACGGAGAGAGAGAGAGAGGCGAGAAATGGTGCAAGAAACGATGCATCTCCCAATGCTATTAACTCTATAATTTTTAGGGCCATGAAAGACTCCAAATATTTCGCCACAAACGCCGCCAGTTTCAAATTGTTTAAATATTTCCGATATGACTACAAGCTGTTATTGAATGAAATAATAATAATAATACTACTACTAATACCTATTTTCCATATGTAACTAAGCATGACGAAGTAATAACAAGTTATTAGCCCATTTGCAGCTGGTAATTTGACTATTTTATAAACATGCTCTGATATAATCTGTTTATAATTATGTTTACGTCACCATTGCCGGCAATTAAACAAATAGACAAACAGCTAAAAACTCGAAACGTGCATGAAAGTGTTTTGAGTTCTGCTGGCATTTCATAAATTCGAGTCTTGAATTTGTAATTGAAGACAAACATTTTGCACCCACAAATGCACTTATTGGGTCTGTTATCGCACACGCCTCGACTTTAAATAAACAATTACCAGGCGTATCTATATCAGCGTATCCCTATCTGTAACCCTATCTGCAGTACAGCTGTGGGCTCTCCATGTGGGGCTTCCTAACTACAGGTGTGATTCGTCTAAAACGACGTATGACCAAAATGTTGAGTGAGTTTAATATCTATGCAAGTAAAAACTACATTTGTTCTTTCAAACAATTAAATTGTTTAATTCAACCTCCAGAAACTTCTAGGGTTTTAATAGCCCAAGCGTACAAGTGGTGAAATTTTTGATTAGCGCCTTTTGCTGATTACAAATGACAAATTGATGTGATGTATCATCCAAACACTTTATCAGATCTTGTGAAATCGCTATCTTCAAATCTTCTAGAAAGATATATATGCATATATATTGGCTAACCCCTGACCTACTATAGAGTTGGTAGAGTAAGCGACAGCAGAACGGACAATCACTGACGGAAGTGAAGATTATTAGCGGGCGGGTTAGATGCTACGGTTGGGTCGGGAGGAGCAGGTGTCGGTTGGCAGGTGCCAGGATGCAGGATGCGGGATGCCAGGAGGCAGGAGCAGAGCAGGCAGGCAGGAGGCAACGGGCGACAGGCGACAGCAGCGTCAGCAAATGAAAACTCTAGGCAACAATCTGGAGGAGCAACGTTTGTAGCTATGGTTAATCATAAATACATTTCTAAGGAACAGCGGAACAAAATCAACTTCAACTAAAGTACAAAGGATTTTACAAAGCAACACACACAAAAGCACACACTACAAGATATGTTTGAAATATTTTTTAAATATTTTAAATAGCTTATTTCAGTCGAAATATCTGATTATGCACTTCTTGTTGCAACTTCGTTTTAATTCCGATCTATCTTTGACTTTAGTGCTCTTTCTTTTCAGATGCAAAAGATTCTTTCGATTGACAAAGTTAAGGATTCAAATATAGTTAATATTTGATTCGGGTATCGAAAATAGTTAGTGTGTGATTTTGTGCGGTTAGGCGGAGGATGCAAGCGATGCAGGAATGCAAAAATGCGATGAGATGAGATGAGTGACGTGTCATGGAAGGAATACTGGGTTTTTTTTTTTAGGGGGTGTGTTGCTGATGATGGCGTGGTGCGGAGTTGCACTGATGGATGCACTGTGCGCGTGAACAGCACCTTTGTATGGTTTTACTTGCTGGTCCCAAGTGGCCAAAGCCCGATGCTATCGTATTGATCTCGACTTGCTTCCAGCAGCAGTAAGCGGACTGGGCGCCGGTCGCCCTCCGTTCCGGCTCTTTGGTGACCCGGCTTAGCTGGACCTCCCTGTGCTCCTCCTCCTTGCTGCCCGTGCCAGCGGCAGTTCCGACTCCTGCAGCTCCGTTAGCTCCAGCTATTTGCCCCACAGCAGCGCCCGCATCCTGACCACGATCCTCACCGGCCGCCGTTCGCAGCGCCCGTGGCGACAGCTCGGGACAGCCGGACTCCAGCATCAGATCGCTGCGCAGCATCCCCAGCGATGTTTTCTTTGATTCAAAATCATTTTTCGTAGCACAGCGATGCAATGAGAGACGGATAATGGAGCAACAGATTGCGTTTGAGATCGAGAGTTTGTACAATTGCGTGGTTAGGTTTTAAAATTTTTGAAGGAGTGGTGACGAGAAAAGCACAGATCGTGAACTAAATTTTTGCACAGAGAGCAAAATTCGCAACTAAACTTGATATTGGGTGATGAAAATGATTAAGTTGCAAGTAAAAACATTGAAAATCATTGGCAAAAATCAACGAGTTTAAAATGAACAATAGTTTAATTGATTCTAGCATTTAAATGCTTCAATTGAGACTTCGATAAGATTCGAGACAAAGTTTGAATAGTAATAAAGTAAAAATAGCGCTGGCATTGTTATATTTAATAAACCCTATCAGTTACCGGGCCAATAACTATTCAAATTGTAAAACTGTCACCTTTCTGATAGGATCTACAAAGATTAAAGCTTCTTGTGGACGTGGAAGAGCTCAATGGATTCGCCTCTGTGCTGGTTTCGTTAGGGGAAATGCATGTAAATCAAAGTAGGAGGAGCAATGGCAAAGTTCTAGCGTTATGGGGGTCAGGGATGGGCTGTCCTACGTCGATTTACAAGCCAACGATAAGGAGCTGTGAGGCCAGGATGCTCGCATAAATCACGCGAGATTAGCGACTACAGCCGACTTCTGGGCTTTGACTGCGGCTATGGCTATGGCCGGGCGATTTATGGAATGGCGATTAGATTGCGACCGCGGGTGGAGGGGCCCAATAAATTCTAGCGAGTAACCCACTGGCTGCCTGTAGATGTGCTCCCTCCCGATGGGAATGAGGTGGATACGTTGGCGGGTGATACGATGATGGTGTGCAGAGGGCGGAGGATCGGAGATGGATGGACGCCAGCTGACGGAATCTCACCTGGGTGAATCCGTGCGCCAGCACCTTGCGATAGATGTTGAACAGATTGGCCGTGAACTCGTCCACTTTGATCGTCTCCGCCAGCGTCGTCGTGATGAACTCCTCGTCGTGGGCCACATTGTGCATCAGCCGGTTGATGATCGGCTGTAGGGCCACCGCCTTTTCGAACTCCTTGCGCGGAAACGAGGAAGGCACCAGCACGAAGGGGGCGAACTGGAAAATGAAAATGTTTAGTATCCTGGCAAACTGTTGCTCAAGCAGCAGCACGCTAGCTTGAAGCTCGATTGAATGCCAATGTGTAGCTTATACCGTCACATTGCTAATCTTTCTCTACCGTCAATAAAATGAAAAACAAACTCAAGCATCCAATCACATTTGGCATTACACATAACTTAAAAAGGAACTGAACTCGATAAGGGATGTGTAATGAATGTTGTTCCATTGAAATGAGCTTCTTGAGCGGAAACTAGACACCTTAGCATGAATACGAGCCCTCACTAGCGAGTGCCCATTGTATCACCCACATTCAACGAGTCCGGACTGAAGGCCGTCTTCGATCGCATGGCGGCGCCGTGCATAATGGCATAATCCTTGGCCTTGGCCGTCACCTCCAGTAGCTCATCCTCCGCCAGCGGCAAGCGGATGCAGTTGCGCAGCACGGCCGTATTGGCGTCGCTGGACATGATCGTTCTGCTTGGGTCGGTCTGCTGCTGGTATCTGGGATCTGGGATCTGGGGCTCAGCTGCGTCTAGAAAAGGGGCAGAGTATCTTAGTTGTTAGTTGTTCGCCGCGGTATCTCACGGGGTCTGCTCGCCGGAACTGCTCACTGGGCACTGAGCACTGCTGAGCAGTGCGACGACTGTCTACTAGCTACTCACCACTGCTGGGTATCGCTGGAAACTCTAGAAACTCTGGAACTCTTATCGCTGCGCTCTCAACGAGCGATTGTTGTGACTGGATCGCTGGTTTCCTTCTGGGTGCCGCTGCTTGTGCTCCACCTGTTCCACCGGTTGCACTGTCAATTTGGACACCGTTAAACGGCTGGGGTCGGGAGCTATCAGTTTACAATTTGTCTAAAAGCCCACAGACAAAAATATAACTATGTTTTTGGCCGAATATTCGCAGTGTGTGCGTAGCGGGTTAGGCAAAAAATACCAGCCGGCGATATACCGCAATATGCCAGAATATGGCATCAAAAAATACCAGGGGCATACACGGCGAGAAAAGTTTAGTAAGTGCCCGTTATTTAATTTAATTGAAATTGAATGTAATGATTACAAATGAGACCTTTTCGTTTATTTGTGCCATTTTTTTATTCTTACTGTAATAGCTAATCTATTCGCGGCCTTATCATCATCTCCACGAAGGTTAGCGAGTAGGTCCAATCGTTGTTGTGCCAGGAGCCCCACAGGATGCCATTGGTTTTTCCATTCCGCGAGCGGCCCTCCTTGTAGAACTTGCCATTGAGCATGCTGCAGTTACTCCGCCGATTAATATTACATGCAAGTACATATGTATATATACCATATGTATATAATGGGCGTACTTACCTCTTGGCGCAATCGTAGTACCACCAGCCACCATATTCGTCGGCGGCACAGTTGAACCGATAGGCATCGTTGTCCTTGTCGTTGGTGGTGAACTTTTGGCGCTCATGTGGCCGCAGAGAATCGCCGGCTGTGCCATTGTAGCGGCCCAGTGACTTTAGCTCATAGGATTCAATCTCGCCGCCGAGTTCGAAGTTGTCGTAGTGGGCGTGGCTAGTGGTGCCATCAATCTTGCCCAGCTTAATGTACAGTTCGTGGCGTCGTTGCCGCGTCATAAGGTGCACTTTCTCCAGGCCGATGAAAAACTCACCTCTCACGCGTCCGAAACCATCCTTGTAGTCCTTCCAACCGCGATCGAAGTTCTCGGCGCCATCGTATCGTTTCTGTATGGTCAACCAGCCGTTGGAACTGCACGGCGCCTCGAATGCTGGCAATTCACGGATCTTCAGCTTATAGATGCCACCTTTGCCGTCGATGGGACACGTGTCCTGGCGGCTGCACTGCGTCACCAGTTCGTTGCTCATTTGCTTGATCTTTGCCGCGCTCAATTGTATTTGTATGTCCTTGCTTTTGATCTCCGCCTGGGCATTCAGACACTCACTTCGAAGGACTTTCATGTTTTTGATCAAAACGTTGAGCCTGGCACTTTGGTCCTTGATCTGACCGGCTTGCAGCAGGAGCAGCTCGTTCTTGTGGCCAATGCGCGTCTGCAGGTCCTTGATGGTTTCCGACATGGCGTTGACCTGGTTCTTCAGCTCATCGCTGGAGTTCACCTTGGCGAATCGATCGAGGATGGGTCTCCAAACCCAAATGCGGTGAGCACTGCACGGATTGTCCGCATTCTGATCGAAGGACCTCTGCGGATCGTTAGCCAAGGAAGTGGATATCGAGAGCGAAAGAATCAGGATGAGGTATGCGGTTTTCATTATCCTGAACATGCGAACTGTGCCAGTTGCTGCGCCGAAATAAACTGATTTTTTATGCGCTAATGAATATTTATAAGCACTTGATGTGCCCATCAAATTTTTAATAACGTGTTGCTTTAGAGTCTTCGGCATTTTAAGTCGCGAGTTTAAGTGTCCACATAAATTCGCACAGAGGATGAAATGGGTTTGAACTTTGCACAGCGATAAATGGGCATTCTTTTTAAATAAATTCGATTTTATAATATATAATGTGAATGCAAAAATCGTATTTACAAATCATTATATTCTCGCAGTGCCTCACTTTTATGATGCTTAACTTTTTAAATCGGGTCACAATTTTACAACTTCTTCGTTTTTCAAAATAACTGTATTTGGGTGTTCTAATTAAAACCGGTTGAAAGTTACATTTAAATGGAAATGAAATTTTTAATTGCAAAGGATTTGAATTAAAAAAAAAAAAAAAGTCCATTAAAAAATACAACTCAAGCTGTCGTGAACTAGTGGTCCCAATGCGATGCATTGGTTATGCATAGAGCGGAAATTAATTTAAAGTAAAGACATAAAGTCGGCTTAAAGAAATATTTTTGAACAAAAAATCCACCTTGATTGGTTCGAGAGCTCGCTTAGGCAGGAGGCTGTACTGGCTAAGTTTATTTTGTGCAACAACCACTTGGCAGTGGTATCGATTAATTCGGATGCACATTTATCGAGCCGCTATTAGCACTGGCTTGCAGGGGTCTAAAACGAATAGTTCTTTTCGATAGGCAAGATATTTAAAAATTATAAATCAATTCATATACTTTTCAAGAAAATGCTATCTATTGCGCATCAAGCAATGCGAATTGCTCTCTCATACGCATAAAATGGTCAATTAGGTGAAATAAACCGATTCCCCAAAACATCGAATCGTAAACCATCGGCTACTATTGCAACCGATGCCCCGATTGTGGCTGTCTACCACCACCGTTCCGCCCGATACACCGATACATCGATATCATCGCGAGTGGCTAACCCAGCTCTGAAAGGGAAGCAAGACACCTAAAAGCAGCAACAAAATGCGCAGCGCGGAAACACAGGCGGCGTGTTAAATAAAATAATAATATATAGTCGGTGCAGCTGGCCGTGTGTGGCCGCTGGAAAAACGGGAAAAGCGTTTACACAGTGCTTTTTATTTAGCATTTTCTCCGTTTCGCCCGTGTCTGTGTATGCGTGTGTTGCGTGCGTGAGTGTGCGTGTTTTTTTTTCCTCATTTGGTGTGTGCTTTTTTTTTGTACATTGCGGAGACGCGCTCTTTTTTGTGGCAGACGGGCGGAAAAGATGAAAAACCGCAGAGAGAGCGTCGAAAATTGATGGGAAAATGTATAAAGTTTGTTAATTGATCGTTTTCGAAATGAAAGCATAGAAAAAGGAGCAGCAACGGCGGCAGCAGCAACAACAACAACAACGAGTAACGAAAAACGGCAAAATTTTTTTGTTTGCCTCGTATCGCATTTTCTCACTCTCTCTCTCTCCCGCTGCGTGTGTGTGTGAGTGTGTGTGTGCGCGTCACATATCGACGTCCCTCTCTTGCCACCGACAACAACAACAAATACAAAACGAAGGAAGGAAAGAAAAAGGGGAATAACGTGAAACATGTTTTTCTGTGGCAACAGCAACAACATAAGCGGCAGCTGCAACTATCGGCAGCAACAACAACAGCAGTATCATAAAACATGTGTGGAATAATCGCAGCGAATTGAACAAAGCCCAAAGCCTGGAAATAAAGTAACCAAAAAAGAGAAACGTCGAAAATCAAATGTAAGTAAGCCTTTTTATGCTTCTGTTTTTGCTGTTTGGTTAGGTTGAAAAAAGAGAGAGCAGAAAGAGAGTCGAAACTCAAGCGTTCAGCAATATACAGCGTGCTGTTAGGCGTTAACAGCGTTGCTGTTATGCGCCCAGCAGGCAAACCAATTGGACTTGCCGGCATTTTAAAGTCCAATTGGCTTGTGGCCATTAGTTTATTAAATCGATGTTTTTTCAGTTAAATGCGGTTTTATGGTATTTATTAAACATATTGCAATTTAAATTTGTCAGCTGGCCATTTGGTTCATTATATTAGACTGCAGTCTTTGTAAATGCTCATCTTGTTATGCGGAAAATGCAGCGTTAGAAGAGATTTCTTACATTTTTTTTGTATCTTTTTCAAAAGGACATTTAATTAGTTGGATTATACAAAAATTTGAATATCAATCTAAACATTTAGTTGACTAGATATTTTCGATTTATTTTATGGGTTCGGTTGCTTCGGTAATTGCTTAATTAAATATACTTGATGTGTTAATTAAGGACTTAAAAGTTATAATTCAATTTATACGTATTCCCTGAATTTGCTCTCTTTTATCGCTCGTTGCGCGCGCCCTCTCGCTCTCCTTCTCACTCTCTTCCGTTTCGAGTTCCATGAAGCGACGCCAAAATAGCAATAAAAACAACGACGCAACAGAGCCGCAAAAGGTGGCAACCCTGCTTGCGTTGCACTTTTTACACCCAACCGCCCACAATTTTTCCAAAAAACAAATACATAAGGGAAAAGGAGGAAAAATCCAAACAGCTGGCAGCCTCGCATTGGCAGCTGTGATTTTCATTCGTTCTTCCGCTGGACAAGATGGCTTTTCCACACTATCTCCTTCTCTATTCCCCCTCCCACTCTCCTTCTCCTCTTTGCGATCGTGTTTCGTTGCGTCTTGGCCTTGCACTCATTTCCCATTGTTATTGTTTATTTCGCAAGAATTACGACACTGTCAGGCGAATTTGTTGGTAAACAATTGTGTATTGAAGCAGCTACGGTGGTCACTCGATACGGGGAAGATCTTTAATATGTACATAACTGACAATACATTAATGATTTGTAATGATATGTGCAAGCTATTTAGTACGATCTTAAAAGTAGGAAATAAATTAACAAGAAAACAAGGATTATACAACTCGCATTTAGGTAATACTTCATATTTACGCTCAAAAAGTGAAACTGAAATTGTTGAAAAATCTCGAAACTCTTATCCAAATAGAGTTAAAATAATTTGCAGCGTTTAGAAAAACAGAATTGTGGACGTAGCATCCGTTAGTAGGGAGCGCATTTGTTAGTACGAGTGATCCCCGTACAGTGAATTCCCTTGATAGCGATCCAGTCCGTTCAGGATTTTCTCCCGCCGCATTCGCTGTTGCTGCCGTCGGCGCTGCCTGTAGAGATCCAGGAGAGCATTGCAGGTGTTCCTGTCGAGTGCGTAACCGCGCGCTCCATTGGCCCTTATGGCGACAGTGGGTAGGCGGTGAACCGACGACTTGTACAGCAAACTGCCGGTGCCGACCTTTTGCTTGGCCTCCACGGCGGCGGATGCGGCGCGACAGGCCGCCTCCTTCACCTGCTCGTACTCCGACTTAGCTTGCGCCACCTGGCGGGCCAGGCGGTCACCACGTGCCTTCGCCGCCGCCAGCATTTGGTTCTTCTCCTCGATATCCATGTTCGACTGGTCGATTAGGCTGTCCATTTCCGACAAAATGCCACTCGTCTGCTGTACGAGGGCCCTGAAAACATTAGTAATCGAAAAAGCATTGATATTAAAAATCGATATGTTATCGCTGGTAGATATTATGATAGATATAACGATATAATTGTTCCGCTTTTAAATTGTGTAGATAGTTGGATGGATTGTGAACAATATTGAATATTGAATATTTATCAATTATACCTGAATGTTTCGGCTTGAACCTCCGCTGCTTTGACCACGGCACAGGAGGCCTCCACGTTCGTCTCACTGTTCTGCAGCGAGCAGCTCACCTGTCCGACCACCTCCTCGGCATCCCGGATCTCCCTAGCGTAGTTGTCCACCATTGCCTGTTTGCCCTCGAGCACCGCATCGGCGGCACGGGCAGCGGAGATGGCCTTTTCCGCCAGCTGCATCTTCGCCTGCCGCGATGCATCTTGAGCGGCGGCCGCCTGTGCATCATTGGCTGCCTTGGCCACCTGGGCGGCATTCTGGGCAATGTGGGTGGCCTTCAGCCGCGAATTGATAATCTCGTCACAGGAGTCACAGTTGTCCCTATCTCTAATATTATTCCTGTCTTTGTCCCGATCCCTGTTTCTATCGCAACCCCTATTTCGATCCCAATCTCGGCCTCGATCCCGATCAATATTGCGATCTTTTTCTCGGTCCCTAGCGCTTTCGTCCATGCTTTCACATCCAGATTGGTAGGACGGTCTTGTGGTGCATCCCAGATAAGGGAATGGCACCACTGTGGCCCCCGAACTACCATTCCCATCGCCGTTGAAGCCCTGGGGAGATATGTCATCGTTGGTGTTGTCCAAATAGCTAGCCAGGGAGGCGTCGTGTTCGTTGTGGGGCTGGTCGAAGCTCATCGCACGGACACTCACAATGCGGAGGATGATAAGGAGCAGGGTATATGGTGGAAATATATACATTTTGAATCCGGAATTTGAGGAAAGCGACTCAGGCTGCTGCTTTCAAAACTACTAGATATTCCATAGAATATATACATATTTCAGGGTATTTTGCGATTCTTTACAGTTGGCTGGCTTTCTAGTACTTTCGCATAGTATCAGTTTAATTGATGATGGGAACCCCTTAACTTACCGTCTAAAAGAGCTAGAACGTATTTGTGAAACGGAAAAGCAATTGTTTGCCCTTTAACGATTTTTTAATTGAGCTGAGTGGTTGCCCATACTTTTCCACCAGCGCTTTTCCAGCTTTCCCATTTCCCATTGTCCTGCAGGATAAATGGCTGCCATAGCGATGGGTAATCAGCACCTCAGTTGGCAGCTTTCGCACCTTGCTCACCTTTCGCACCTTCTTTCTCCCTTTGCCCAATGCAGTGTAAATGCGTATCAAGAATACTTCATTAGTGCCCAATTGCGGCGCAATTGCGACGCTGACGCAGCCAACTGGCTGGCTAACTAAGTATCTAACTAGCTAGCGGCTAGCTGACTAACTAGCTAGCTGGTTAGCTGACTAGCAAGCACGTGTGGCGAGCGGAGAAAGGGTAGAAAGCGGCATAGGTGTGGGTGGGCTGGGAAAAGTCGCACTTTATCACAACAAACCAGATGCTAAGCACGTGCTGCCATTTGTTTTGGTTATTATTATTGTGATTCCAGTCTCTAATCAGTGCGGCCAAATAAATAAGTGTGCGGAAAACAGAAACCATGAATGCAGTTAACTGGCGGTGGGGAAAACGCCACCTGGCGGAAGTAATATCAACAATTGCAACGATCTGTAGATACAGATTCATAGATACATAGATAGCGCTATAATAGATATTTGCGTATTTTTCATTTACACTGAATATACTAACATTTATTCCGTGAGAGAATTCAAATTCTTCGTTGAAATTACGCATAAAAGTCAGGGAAAACATGCTATCCGCATAATTGATTTAAGATTCAAGATGAGTTATTTGAAAGATGAAATTCCATAGATGCAGAGGAAAAAAACGTTTTTCGGGCAACACATTATTAAGTGAAATTCATGCCGGCCATTCAGTTCCTTTGTTATATATATATATATATATATATATGTACATACATGGTATATAGTATCGTTATTGTAGTCTTCTTGTTCTTGTTCTTCCTGCATTCATTATCATTGTTGTTGTTGCTGCCGACTGGTCACCAGTTTACTGCAGTCTGCTTGCGAAACTGAAATTTTCAATGCCACTGTCAAAGCTGCGACGTCATCCGTCATCAATGAATGCGCAGTTTTCAATTACCATACAAAATACAAAACAGTCAGTACAGTGGCGGAAATAGGGAATGATACGGCCATGTTCTCTATAAGAAAGTTGCAAAATGGCAGAACGTTCAATTCAATTGACAGCAAGTGTGCAAGGGAAATCATACACTTGTTTTCCAATGTGATCTTATGAGTATCGCAAACTATGAAAATATGGTATCGTTCGCTCGAATAGATTTAGAGACTTTATAATACAAACCAAATGCTCATTTTATGTTCTTTTTGATTTATAGAGAAGTAAATTTAATCATTGCCAACATCATTTATGTTTTATTACCACATTTTATCATAATATTGTGCATTTGATAAGTTTTTATTTAACGCGATCTTGAGAGATCACAAAAACAACTTCATGAAAGGTTCTTTTTTAATTGCCGCTTGTTGTCTTTTGTATTTTCGCTTGCCACTTGTTAGTGTTTATATTTTTTATTTGCACATTTTTGCGCTATTGCGTATTGAGCAAAAATCAACTTTATTAACTGACCTTGTGTGTGGCCATGTGCCCCAGTGTGTGTGTGTGTGTGTGTGCGTGTTTGTGTGTTTGTGGGAGCGAGATGGCAGCAAAGCTCTGCGACTGCGCCGCTCACTTCACTTCGGTTCATTTCAGTTCATTTCGCTTCAGTTTCGGCAAAGGCAAAATCGGTCATTGAACTTTGAACCACCTCAAGCTAAACAAAAAAAAAAAGAAAAGTACAGAAAAATAAATAAGACAGCAACGAAAGAAAAATAAAACAGCAGCAAAAATAAATATAATAAACATAGCCGGTCAGCGGCGGCATTTACATTCTTCGCTCTTCTCTCCGCTCTTCTTCGCTTTCGATTCTTCTCTATCGCGCCTCGACTTGATCTACAACGCACTTGCTGCGGGGCGTGCGAGCGGGACGGGAATAGGGCTGCGGGGAGTGCAGAGAAAGAAAGCATAAATTCTTCGCCTTTCTTTGCACAATCGCACAATCTTCCATTGAAAAAGTGCTTTCAAAAGCGCAAAAACCGTTTTGATGTCGCTGATGTCCAATTGTTGTTGCTGCCACAGTGGTACCTCGCTATGCAAAACAAAATGAAAAATGCGTCCTAGAATTTGCAACTTCCTTGCATGATTTGCACTTCAAATTTGGAAGATAGCTAATATCCACGAAATTGAACTTCAAATTTGAGACAAAACCAAGTTATTTGATTTCGATTCAAGTTATGGAAGACGTGCCGTACTATTTCCTTGCCAAATTCCCTTAACTCTTCTCGTTCTTGGCTAATCAGCGATACTAATGAATACAGAAGAAGCGGAAAACGCCTACAAGGTATTTTTAGTAGACACCTAGAAAATCTGGAGCACGCACATAGCCAAATAAGTTTGTGTATGTAGGCAAATGTGTGAGTACGCCACCGTATTAATAACAAAACGTTTTCTTTCCTCTTTTTTTTTCTCGGGCGTCGCCACATGTTGCACTTTTAATAAAATCGAGTTCACAAAAAAAAAAAAGAAAAGGAATGCAGAAATAGAAAAAGACGCTGTTGCAAAAATATGATTTATTTCAATTATTAGTTTAGTAGCAGCATTTAATGTGCACGCAAATTGAATTAAACAAAACGAGTGCAAATGGAAAAAGTCACACGAACGATTTGGGTCACCACATGACGTGCTGTGCTCCCCTCTCTTCTTCTCATTCTGCGGTGGGTGGCTGTAGTGGGTGGGCGGTGGAGAAAGGCGAAAGCGAGACGAAAGAGAGCGCGAGCGGCAGGGCAACACACACACACATACACATGTGTACTACCACCACACGTACATTGGCGCAGTCCGACAGACAGACAGCCAAGCCAAGCGATTCTGACGTCAAACGGCCGCCGCCGATCATAAAGTTGTATTTTTTATGCCCCCGCTACAGTGGCTACTCGCTTAGTTGGCCTGCTAATATAGGGATTTGCGGTAAAACCCAGACCTCAGCTTATTGATGTTTTATTATTTAAAAGTGAAATTGAGCATATTTAGTTTGGCATATCTCTTAGATAAAATCGCTGATAGCAATCAATGTCACTATTCGCGAATGATTACTGTAATGTTAGGAATCTTAATGTGGCATTTTTAGTACTTTTCCCAGAAGTTGGGGGAGTAGACTTGTGATCCGATTGCGAAGATATTCGTAGACCACCCAGCCGCAGGACAGGGTTGCCAGCTGCACCAAAAGCCGAATTAGTTGGCCAACGTTTCGCACAGTGCGCCTTAGCTTTTTTACTCTATTGTTTTGTCCGTTTGTGTGGGAGTGCGTGGGTGTGTGTGTCGTTATTGCAGCTATTTATTGCTGCTTTTTGCCGATTTCGTGTTGGCCCCAAAATAAACGATGAAGCATGCAAAACAAAAAAAAACTGGCTGCTGCTGCCTGCGCTAAAAATAAACGCAATAGTAAATAAATAACGATCCCCGGACATCGGCGGTCGGACCGGACCGTCCGTCCGTCCGTCCGCATTGCAGAAAAGTGTGAAAAGTCAAATGAACATGAACTGATAATGATAACGTGAAAGCTGTTCGATTGTCGATCGCTGATCGTCGATCACAGTTGACAACAACGGGTTAACACTCGTTAGCCACATGATCTGCAAAAGATCCGCATCCGCACTCTGCGAATCGCTTGCTTACTTTATTAGTCACAAAGTGCAGGCAGGAGTGACGCATTTGTTTCTTCTCTTTTTCATTCCTCCCACTTTTTTTTTTTTTTTGGTACTGATTCCGATTCTGATTCACACCAGGAGAATCATTCACGGGCTGCAGTTTTCCTGCTCTCTGTATCCCGTTTTGTGGTTTTTGTTGATTTGGGAACTGGTTTTCTTCTGTTTTGCCGGTAAAATGTGTGAATAATTTCAGCAGAAAAGCAAAAAAAAAGCCGTGGAATAACTTGCCCATGAATATTTAATGTAATTCTGTGCATTTTATTGCATTCCATAAATGATAATAATTAATAATAATATTTTGCATAGTTTTCTTGTTTGGTGTTATTATTACACTTTAATAAATTTGCTGTATAGCCTTCGTCACTAGAGTGCTAACCGCAGCTGTACAATTGTGCATTTATTTTGCTGTTGTTGTTTGTTATCCCTTTTTTTGCGCCGCGAGGCAGAGCCAGAAATTGAAGGAGGGGTGGCAACCCTGGTCGTCTGCTGGTCAATTCCATTTGCTTGGCAACAAAATCGCGAAATGCCGACAGAAGAGCAACAACAAAGCAAGAAAAAGTAGCAAGCAGCGCACCTCTAAACGCTTATAAACGCCACTTTCACCGCAGCATAGACAACAAAAGCAATTTGCGCGTGTGGGCTTTGTTTTGTTTAGCTAATTAAAATATTTGCACACGTATATTGTGTATTGTGTGGGGTTAATCGACATTTGTAATTAAAATGCACACCAAATTTTTCGCCTTGACAACAGAGTCGAAAACGAGTAATCGAAATCGAAATCGAACTTGAAACAGCTGTCACTCCACGGTGCGTGTATTTGTGTGCGAGTGCAATGTCAGAGGTGGGCGTGTGTGTGTGTGTATGTATGTATTAGAGGCGGCGCCCCGGCAGAAGAAAAAAAAACACAACGAAAAAAGCCAAGCCACACGTTGAACTTGCGCGCTCTCTCGCTCGCACACAGACGCATGCTTTTTGCGTCGCGTGTCGTTCGTTCACCTGCCAAAGAGAAACACAGAGCGATAGAGAGTTGGGAGAGCGAGCTGATTAACATCGCGTTAACAGAGGCAGAGAGAGCGCCCGATTGTTATTATTTATTATTTTTATTTGCGACGTACGCTTCAAACCTTTTCCGGCTCCCCAATTCATACACATATATGCGTATTTGAATATATATATACTTAACTATAAATAATTACAATTCAATTAGTTGATTAAACAAACGCCTTCTCTCATTTCATTGCAGCAAGCAGCAGCACAAACAACAACAGCAGCAGTACAGTTTTGTAAACAAAGCGTGGCGACAATTTTTTACCATTATCAATTGCAAAAGGAAACATTCAAATTTAAAAGTGCTTTTGAAATGTTTATGCAAAATGTTGAGCATAGCGGAAGCCAAAAATTACCATAAAACCAAAAGTACATTAACTTGAGAAAATCGATAGATTCTAGCTAACAAATCGATAAAGAGAAGACAAAAACAAAAAAACAATCCATACAACGCAGAAGAAAGACAGATCGCAAAAGTTTTTGCTTTCTTCTCAGATTTCCCCCCTGCGACTGTGTGCGTGTGAGTTCGCATTCGCGTGTGTGTGTGTGTGTTTTGTTTTCATTAGAGCACACACACACGCCCCGTTGTGTGGGAGTGTGTGTAATTGCAATGTCGAGCGGTAAATAAACGGAAAGAGCAATAACAATAATAACAACAAGAGCAGCAGGAGAAACGTGTTTTTGTTTTGTTTGTTTCATAAATGTTTGACAATTACACTGTAAAAAAGAAAGAAAAGTAATTCGTGACAAGTGCGCGTACAAACGGTAAAGCAAATTCGAAAAAAAGACTTGAAACTTGTGTTCATAATTTTAAACAAACAACAAAAAGTATTCGACCCATTTAAAAATATATACGAAAAAATATATATTAACCAATACCACATACATAAATCTATATTAACTGGTAATCACGAAAGGAAATTCAAACAAAAACAAGTAATAAGGCAACAACAACGACGCAAAGGATAACGAAATGAATGCAAAATACACAAAAAAAAATATTTAATTTATAAAAAAAAACCTACAAATCACAAGCAACCAAAATCCGACACAAAAACACAATTTCAAACTATCCAAATCGCATGAACAAATAACGCAACATATATATATTCATCTATATAAATATATATAAGCAAGAGTATATATATGTCAAGTACATATAGCGTAATACATAGGAGCCAACAAACCAAGTAAAGATTCATTAATCAGCGCAAAACCAACAAACATCATCCCCATGTATAGATTAGAGGATACGAATAGCGGCGGCGTTATGGATAAGAATAAACAGAAACGTAAGTATTATCCACTGATCCTTTTCCAAAAAAAAAAAAAAAAAAAAAACTAAGGATCATATCGCTCGGACCGCTCCAGAAACTGCCAAATATTTCATCAACCTTTCACCATTGCAAACCCAGTTTATAACCACTTCTTTTTGTCAATTGAAGTATATCCTGCGAATTTATTCGGTACAATCATTTTTTTAGTGTAAATTGAAGTTAGTTTTTATTGCCATATAGATGGTACTTTGTGCCAATCGAAAATTGTAGTGCTATATTGTAAATACGAGGGGACTGACTATAAATCAAATAAAAGTCAGTCATTTTGCAAATACACTTGACATTCCAAGATAAAAAATGGTGTTAATGTGGCCGCAGTAGTACAGCTGTAACGATACTACATTATTTACCTTTCGAGAATAAATCAGTTCAATATTACTGCTTTCGATGGCAGTGCCATGTTCTGCAATAATTCCACGCAAATGGGGCATATCACCGATAATAATAATTAGTATCAGGATCAGGTGCTATTTTAAATAATGGCCAGATTTCGAACAGCTAATTTGGGCTGCCTTTCCCCACCATTTCCACCGCTTTTCCTGCTCAGGCGAGGAATGCAACAATGTCACTGCATTCATTCAGTAAATAATATGTCCAACTGTTTGCTTATCACTCAACCGTCACCGTCTGTATTTGTTCCAATCCGCACTGTTTTGAAAAACCCGTAAGTCTATGCGGGACTTCCCCATTATTTGCCAAATATGTCGAGACTTTAGTATCCGATTAGCTGGCGCCGCCATCTGTTCATAAAGTTGTCAAGTGGTGGGTAATAGTAGTATTACAGTCGCAGTCACGTCACGATGTGAGTCACCTGCTCCGGATGCAATTATCGATGGTGTGTGATTGTTGGTAGTGGCCCTATCCCCCCCCCCCCCCTCATTCCTCGCCCAAAATGCAAGTGGCCAAAAAGGTGGCGGGGAGCGAACGCAAAATGTCGTCAACTATTTTTATTTTCGGCCGAGAGACGCGACAGACAAACAACGAACATGAGAACTTTGGGGCAAAGATCCCACATTGCGAACGGAGGATCGGATCGGATCGGATCGGATGGGATCCCTATAAATAGAGGGACTGGTGGCTATGCTCCTGCGAATCTTTCGAGGGGCCCCGAACGCATTAATTATTCAACTCTTCCATCGATTGGCAAGCGTTCAATTTGTTTATTATAAAAGCAAAATATTTTTTAATTGCTTTGGCGAAATGGAAAACACAAATTAGCTTGGCGTGTAGACAGACATTTACATAACTCGAAAGAACACAAGTTTATAATTATTTCAAAATCGTTTGGCATTACTGGGCATTTTAGTTTCGAAAACGATTTCCTATTTTTATGGCCCACTCTGCCAAGTGGCAGCTCAACCAGTTATACAGTTTTGTAACGCACTGCATTATGTACACACACTTTTTGCCTGGGGTTAATTACATTTTATTTTAATTTCACATTTCGTTTGCTTTGTTTTGATTTCCTTGACTTGCCGACGACGCAAAAGCCGAAACAAAGAAATGCATACTTACATATGTATGTATGTATGTATGTATGTATATTTGTATCTTTGCGCGCACGAGACAAGTGCGAGCACTTTCCCACCCACAACCACCCAGCGTTCCCCCATTTACCCCACATGCATTCGCTACATGTCACTACGCTACATGTCATTATTGAAATGCCATTATCAACGAAAAGCGGAACTCCCTCTGTCAAAAAAAACACTTGTGATAGAAAACAAAAGGCCAGCCAGAAGTGAGCTTTTCACCAACAATAATGGGGGAGAATACCTAAGAAAACCGATTTATTCGTTTGTGGTTAATCACAAGCAAGTGCAAGTAACTCTGTGATCAATATGGAGATACTGAAAGGTATTTACCCAACACTGTTTCAATCAGTTGAGCTTCTTCAACACCAGAGATGTGCACTCCGAAACAAAGGTCGAAAGGTATGGATTTGACCAAGAGATATCACCAAGAGATTTTTCTATTTCCCATTTACTCAAATGCAATTGTGCAACACTGAACGAGTCTAGTGTAGTGTTAATATAGCGAATTCCGATGCCAGATAGCCGGGCATTCCCTACTTTAGCTTCATGATCATTACCACGCCGAGATCGTGATGATCGTTGCTGCAATCTCGCTATCGGCGCTCGGCTTCGTTCGTGTGTTCCGCATAAGTGCAGCAAAAAAGTGCAAAAACACCAAGTGAAATAAAAGAGCAGGGAGAAAACACGGTTCCGTATAAATAAAACAGACGACAACAACAACAACAACGACGAGTGGCAAACTTTGGGGACAGAACTGGGGGAACAAAAACCGAGGCAGTTTGCGCTGAATTTTCACACGAAACAGACCGCGCTTCATACAGCCAGATCCAAATGGATCTTAAATTACTTAAATAAACTATATAAAAATAAACGAAATAAGCATATCATTTTGATTGAAAAAAGGAAGCGGTTAGTGCAAAGTGCGTTCGCGATTCCGATTGCGATTCCGATTGCCAGTGATATGTCGACGGCCCTGGTTTATTGGCAGTCAATGAATGGCGGCGATCCGGTTGACAAGGCCACCGCGGATTGGGCGCCATTCGTGGTTGGTGCAGCAGCTGGTGGCAGCTTCAGTAGCAGCATCATCACCAGCAGCAGCAGCAGCTTGAACCACCATCCGCACAACGGCCACCACAATCACCATCATCCGCCTCATTACATCAATTATTTGGCGCAAATTGGCTGCCAGCATCGTGTCAGAAATTGGCCAACAAATGGCAATCAGGATCAGGCGGATGACGACGACGCTGGCCATCAGATCATCTCTAAATTCCTGCCCAAAAGTGCCTGGGACACGGTGCTGTTGGATGTGAAGCGGGATGTAGATGAAGATGGAGATAGAGATAGAGATCGGGTCGATGGCAATGTGCTGATGGTTCAGGGATCGTCATCATCATCATCGAGAATGAAGGCGGAACGGGCACTCTATTATACTAGTAAGCCCATTGGATGAAACAGAGAAGTTGGCCTAGAAAAATTTGTTGCATGTCAGTTTAACTGACCGACAACTTTTTTTTTTGCGTTTGCACAATTAGTCAACGAATAGAAAGGAAAAGTATCTTTGCTCTCGCCACATGTTTTTTTGGAAATTAGAAATGGAGTGTTGGAATATCAAATGTCGCGGATTATCATCGAAAACACAGCTGCTGCCACTTACAGGTTTTACCCTGTTGCTTGATTTTTTCATTCTTGTTTATAACGTTGGGTCTATTTTTGTTGCACAAGCCATCAGCGAACGAAGAGCGAAGAGCAACAAAACAAAAAGAGTGAGCATGTGAAATGGTCATAGGAACGTGGGGAAATAGAATCTACAAACGGCAGAATTATGTATCTGCGCCTGCATATTGTGTAATAATTTCAGTTCAGTTCCGTCTGGTTCTAAAATTAAGGTAGAGCTTCTTTTTTACTTACCTCTGCTGGCCTGCCAATGCACAGGAAAAAAATATTGCTAGCAAAAGTAGATTCTTCGGAAAGGAAGAGAAATGTTCCAATTCGTTTTTTTTTATATGGCAGCATCATGTGCTTACTATCTTTAACTCACTAGTATGACCACCAATTCAACAACTAATTTTAGAACGAATTTTGCATCTTGAGTTAAAAAAAGAATGCATGACTCTGGGCTGGCTCTATATCAGATCTTAAATGGGAATTGGCAGTGTTTTTCCTGCGGTGTGTGTCCACACTTTTCGCCCTACCCTTTGCTTTTATTATCGTTTTGGCAACTCTTGACGCTGACGTAGTCAGGTGTGCAAGAAAACAGGTGCATTTTGCAGAGGAGCGGTGTCCGAGCGATCCGGTCAATGAACCAGCACAGAACGGCGCACAACGAAGGCGGCAAGCAAATACATCGCAATAATTATATATACACACATATATATTTGTATAATTCCCGCCGATATCTGATAGTATCTCTGATCTCTTCCTTTCTCTTACGCTCTAGTGTCCGCTTATGGGTCCAGCGGCGGCAGCGTCGACGCAGCGCAGGGCAGCGGAAGCGGGGGCGGAAGACAGCGCCACGCCCCACTCTACGGGCGATTCGTCGACGCAGAGGATCTGCCTGCCACGCACCGGGATGTCATGCACCATGTGAGTATTATCAACTAGCATTATCCTTATCTTCAATCCAAAACATGCATTTACACACAAAGGACATGCAGAAGTTGTGTTTCTTTCTTTTAGAAATTGTAGAACATTTTTTGTTTAGAAAAAATCCACAAATATTTCAACGGAGCCGTGTAAAAGATAACTTTACTTCGTTGAATATGAACTTACTTTTTCCCATGCTCTACTTAAATTAAAACATGCAATTAGAAAGGTTTATGGCGCATTTGAGAAAGCCGCGCCCTCGGAAGAACAAAGAATGGTATTTTTCAGGACTGGTTTTGCCTTTCTCAATGCGGCCATTAAGACTGCGTATTTATGTTAATAACGAAGCTTAGCAAGTACATTAATAATGTTGTTTTAAGAAATTAAAGAGATTGTGTTCAAAATAAAAATGATTTGATCTGAGCACGATCTGAGCCAAAGCTAGCTGGGCATCACTTTATTGAACAGTTTGAGTAATACGTTCTCCATCTCATTCCACAGCACTCTAGTCCCTCGTCTTCGTCGGAGGTGCGCGCCATGCAGGCCCGGATTCCCAACCACTTTCGGGAGCCCGCCTCGGGACCTTTGCGCAAGCTGAGTGTCGATCTGATAAAGACCTACAAGCACATCAACGAGGTGAGTGTGGCCCATAACTGGCGTTTAATCTGGTTAATCTACAAGCAAAACATATGAGAACCAATTGATAATTGGATATTTGATCATAAAATCCTATGTTTATCGTGGCAATATTGAGTTTGGATCATGTTTACCAGGTTCTCTTGTCGTTACAATGCACATAACTTTTCTGTTTTCATTTGCATTAGTAAATAGTGATTCTATTGATATTTTAGCTTGGCAAGATTCCATATCATTTCAAAAAGTATATTCTATCTAGTTTATGTAACTGTCTACCTTATCAATTACCATTGCGATGATGTTGTTCTTGTAGTCTGCAAAACTACGAAGGAACCTTGGCATCCATCCATCCCGATTTCTTTCTTCTTTTTTTTTTATTTACGCTTATATGTCGATCGGAATTTCGTCGGGGGCTTTTCTCGTCTTGTGGCTTTCTTTTTTCGGCTGTCTGACTATCTGCTGACAGCGGATATTTGTGGCGTTGAGCTGGGCTAAAGATACGTTTGTCCTTGACCCGTTCGTGGGGTCAATTCCCCCAACAGCGTCACCGTTCCCCCGCAGCCAGCCATTTGCAGTTGGCTTCGATTGACGTCGTCTGCCGCCTCGGTTGACAACAGCCGAAAAAAAATAAATAAATAAAAGGAGCATAAATGCTACACGCAACTGTCTCGGTTCTCCTGCCAAGTTCCCAAATTTCTCAACGAGAACGTCCCCCGAATAACTAATACTTGTTTCTTGATGGCCTCTCATGGAAACTGTCAAATGACGCTATGACAAAATGCCGCCGACCTAAATCGGTGATTATGCGCCTTGAGTGGGTGGGGCGAATGTCGCATGCCTCATAAAAATGTTAATATTTCACGCAGTTTGAGTTCTTACGAGTTGCACGCAACTTTTCCCAATAAAAAAAAAACCTTCACTTTCTGGCATTAAGGATAGCTACTATATTCTATATTTTCTTTGACAAAGCGTACTTAATTGTAATTAATTTAAACCGGCATCTTAAAATGTAGCTTATTCTCAACGGAAGTCAAACATATTGAAATCGGTAAATGAGAATGCTGCAGTTGGGCGATTTGACAGCTAGCGATGTTGCAAGTATTTGAATTTGACAGGTGCTCTCGAGCAGTTGGAGTGCTTTTGACAGAAGTTACAGTTACATTTGCAGTTGGCAGCTTGTGCCGTTGGAGATGCCGTAATATTGCAAATGCCTTTTCGCTGCCGCTTTGTATGCTACAGTTTTCGATTTCGAGAGAGTGGGGCTCTCTTCCTCTGACTCTGTCTCCTGTATCCTCTCGCAACGTGGTGCTATCTCACTTGCACCACCGCCAACTTGCCGCGTTAGCAACAACTTTTTTCACCAAGCTGCAGCCTTTTTTCCCCCGTGAAAGAGAAGCCGTGGTGGGGAAAAAGAGAGTACGAAAGAGTGAGTCGAAAAAGGGAGAGAGGATTTTCTCTTTTTTTTTTTTAGCTTGGCGTCGCCCTCTTTCGGCATTTTTTTTTTTATTTGCCGGTCTTGGTTCTCATTTTCGCGATTTCCCCATCTTCCCACTTTGTGTTTACATTTGTCGTTGATGAAGTGGAAGTAACGGGATTACTTGCAACTGGCCAATAGAATCCAATTATCTTTAACACTTCAATTTTTGGAAATTGTATTATTTTTCTATTACTTCACATGCATTTTGAACATATTATAATGGGTTAGAAAACTAATATATGTAAACAACACAGAAATGCTATCTATTGAAATTGATCCGACTATTTTAAGTGTATAATCGTATTCTCCTGGCAGATTCGCGTTGTTGCCCTTTAGGTCACTCTACTTGCCGCCAGGTGGCGAACATGATCATAATATTACAACAAAAGCATGAAATGTGTTTTTTTGTTTTATAGTTAAAAAAAGATTTTTTTTTATTTGTAAATTTTTAATATATATGATAATATTATTTACTTCATTTCAGGTTTACTATGCGAAAAAGAAACGTCGTGCCCAGCAGACGCAAGGAGACGACGACTCATCTAACAAAAAGGAGCGAAAACTTTATAACGACGGCTACGACGACGATAATCACGACTATATAATCAAGAATGGCGAAAAGTTTTTGGATCGCTACGAGATCGACTCTCTGATCGGTGAGTGGGGATCATACATATATCTATCGAAATTTAACTCATTTACTAATTACGTTTCCGCAGGCAAAGGCAGTTTTGGCCAGGTGGTGAAGGCTTACGACCACGAGGAGCAGTGCCACGTGGCGATCAAGATAATTAAGAATAAGAAACCGTTCCTAAACCAGGCACAGATCGAGGTCAAGTTGCTCGAGATGATGAACCGGGCGGATGCCGAAAACAAATACTACATCGGTATGTGAATCTATATATATACCTTTACTAAAGTACAAAGCATATTTAATCCATTGAAATCATTTTGATCCGCAGTTAAGCTCAAGCGGCACTTCATGTGGCGCAACCACCTGTGCCTGGTGTTCGAGCTGCTCTCATACAACCTGTACGACCTGCTGCGGAACACCAACTTCCGGGGCGTTTCGCTGAACCTCACGCGCAAGTTCGCCCAGCAGCTGTGCACCGCACTGCTCTTCCTCAGCACCCCCGAACTGAACATAATTCACTGTGATTTGAAGCCCGAGAACATCCTGCTCTGCAACCCGAAGCGCTCGGCGATCAAGATCGTTGACTTTGGCAGCTCCTGCCAGTTGGGACAGCGGGTAAGTGATGGCGTAGAGTTAGAGTCCTTCAAATATGCATTCAAAACTAAACAATGTACTCCTTGAATCCCCACAGATCTACCACTACATCCAGTCGCGCTTCTACCGCTCGCCGGAGGTGCTGCTTGGCATCCAGTATGACCTGGCCATCGATATGTGGTCACTGGGCTGCATCTTGGTCGAGATGCACACCGGCGAGCCGCTCTTCTCCGGCTGCAACGAGGTGGACCAGATGAACAAGATCGTCGAGGTGCTGGGCATGCCGCCCAAGTATCTGCTCGACCAGGCGCACAAGACCCGCAAGTTCTTCGACAAGATCGTCGCCGATGGCTCCTATGTGCTGAAGAAGAATCAGAACGGCAGGAAGTACAAGCCGCCAGGATCCCGCAAGCTTCACGACATCCTCGGAGTGGAAACAGGCGGTCCAGGGGGCAGGCGTCTCGATGAGCCGGGCCACTCCGTCTCGGACTATCTGAAGTTCAAGGATCTGATCCTGCGCATGCTCGACTTTGACCCCAAGACACGGGTCACGCCCTACTATGCCCTGCAGCACAACTTCTTCAAGCGCACGGCAGACGAGGCAACCAATACGAGCGGCGCGGGCGCCACAGCGAATGCAGGAGCCGGTGGCTCCGGTTCCAGCGGAGCAGGAGGCTCCAGCGGCGGAGGCGTCGGCGGTGGCCTCGGAGCGAGCAACAGCAGTAGCGGTGCGGTCTCCTCATCCAGTGCAGCGGCTCCAACGGCGGCGACAGCAGCGGCCACGGCCGCAGGATCCTCCGGTTCGGGTTCAAGTGTCGGCGGGGGATCCTCCGCAGCGCAGCAACAGCAGGCGATGCCGCTGCCATTGCCGCTTCCCTTGCCGTTGCCACCACTCGCGGGTCCTGGCGGTGCGTCAGATGGCCAATGTCACGGTGAGTAGTAGTTGATTTTAAGGCATGCAAATTGGGGGAGTAATCTCTGCAGGTTATTGATGAAGTCTGTGGTCGGAGTTTGGCGTCAATAATCAAAATCAAACAAATATTGAAATCAAAAACATTTTTGTTTATTAAAATCAAAATCTAAGATAGTTTCATTAACTAATTATACTTTTTGTCGATGTTGATGCCATGTTCTATTGCCGCAGATTGCATTGATATTCCCTGGCTTTTAAAATCGATACCATTGAGTTTTGTAGCTCCTGTCCCACAGAATTTTGTGTTTGTTGATTATGAATTTGATTTTTTTTGGAGCTGCTTTGAAGCAAAAGCTCTCTCAGTTATGTGTTGTAGTTCGTAGCGAGTGGGTACTGTATTTATCGAAGGATCGAAATCTTCAGTTGCTGAATTTCGTGTGTGTTTTATGTGTGTGTGTGTGTGCAAACGAAAAGCATTTATAATTTAGTTTTTAGCTGTGGACAAATTTGTAATTGAATATATTGTTTGTATTAGGCAATTATGATTATGATTTATATACGCTAATTTATGATTACCATTATGTTGCACTAGTCACCCTTAATTATAAGAAGTGTTTCGTTTTATTTTTAGTTCGGCGCATAGTGCGAATTTAATTTGTTGTACGATACTCAAGTTTGTGATGAGTAGCAAGCAAGAATGCAAGCAATGATGATTGGTGGTCCCTCATATAAAGATAAATTCCTTTCTTTTTCTATTCGAACACCTCGCTCGATCACTCGAATATACAAATATGTGTCAAATAAAACCCATGCAAATTCAAATGATGCCAGCAGACGATCGCCGATGACCGGCAACAACGGCAGCCACATCTGCAGCAGCAACATCGACTGCGGCGGCAAATACGAGGATGCCACAACAGTAAACAGCGACATGCAGCATGCGGCATGCAGCAACCGTGCAACCGTGCAACGAGCAACTTTAGGAGCAGCTGCAACATGGTCATGTTATCCATTATATCTAATAGCTACTGCGTTTTGTAAATACTCATGTATCTCTTTCACATTGAAACACACACACACCATCTGTCTATCTCTTTCCACGCCTCTGTATCTCTCTCTTTCTCGAACGCCACTTAAAACAAAAAAAAAAACAAGAAATGCATTTGTTTGTTTTCCTATCAGAAGTAATGTGGCGCCTTCACAACTGATTCCAATAAACCGAGAATTTTTTTTTTAGAACTTAATATGTAATTTGTATCGTGCTCACGCATTTTAAGCGCTCGGATGAAAAACAATCGTGTGTTAAGTGTTTAACGTTTTTTTGTCAACTTAATACCGCAAAAATGTCTAAAGAGTAATTACCTAAGTCTAAGCTATTAGTGTCATAGAACCGTACGAAGAGTTTGCGAATACATAAGAATAATAATAAGAGGAATCCTTAACGACTTTCTTAATGACTGCCATACATATATACATACATCTAATATACATACATATATGCATAAGTACAGGTATATACAAGTTAAACGACACTGAGAGAAACAGCGAACAGCAGGGAATATCGTAGCAAATTTAAATTTCCTTTTAAAAAAAAAATATCATTTCAAATCTCGAATGCTTGTAAACATTTTCAGCAGTATCAACTTTTCTTGTTAACTTTTAAAATCATCTGCAAAAGGTGATTAAGGTTTCAGTTTTACTAACCTTTTCTAGCATAAAAAAGAAAGCACTCGAGAGTTTCTTAAATTAATTAAACTTTAATTCACTACCATTTCAATTTGATAATTATAGAAACAGTGATCTTCCTTTAACTCGAATTCATAATTTCTGTAGTCGAACTATGCTGCGACCCTGCTGTTTAATTTTCGAAAAAATATTTAAGCGCGAAAAACGAAAATTTGTAAGAGCGATAATGGATCTCAGTGAAATATGCGAAATACGAAACACAAATCATAGTTTGTAAAAAGTATAAATCCAAAACGAAAATCGTAGACATGTAAAAACGAAACAAATTTCACAAGCAAAAAAGTGGTTAGGAAAGGAATCTGTTTAGTAACCAAAGTACATACACAAAAGTCAAGTAATGAGAAGTGAACTTAATGGAAAACCCCAGTTTGTAACATAGACATAAATAGTTATTTTTTTTTTTTTTTTTATTCCCTAATTATAACCGTTACTCGCTTGATTCGTTGAAAATGTGTGAAAAAGATATAAGCATATAAATTCCTGATTGGCATTACTTACCGAGTCGATTTGGTCCTGTCCGTCCGTATTAACAGACGTATTAATCTTCAAGCCCACACTTTTAAAAAAGGTTTTGAAATTTTTATTCGGTTTTATTTTATTCAGAAAAATGTTGAAATGTTCACTAGCTGAGTAACGGGTATCTGATAGTCTGGGTACTCGACTATAGCGTTCGCTTTTGTTTTAAACCTTTAATTGCCGTCGGATAATGTGTGGTAAAAGCAAATTATAATAGTTTTCTCAATTCATTCAAAAGAATATACGTTTTTATGATTTATGACATTATAAATATAGATAATCTAACGAAATTATTGAACCCTCATTTAAAACTCTAATGAATGCCCGTAATTTCTGAATCGAACGTACATAAATTATTACTCTATAAATAGCGTAACGCATTATATTTGCTTTTACGACCCTTTTGGTGTGTGGTAAAACACTTCTGGGCATTAAAGGGATAACGTAACTGTGGCTTTCTCGCTCTCTTTCTCAAACTTTTGGGAATTACAGGGATTTCGTGTAACGAAACCTCAGCGAAGAAGGAGAGCGAGCAAAGCAAGCGATAGCCGCTTTCTTTTGTGATAAAAACAACCGCAAAAAATAATTAACCCTATGAAGCCCTAACATTGCCGCAATCTTCAAAAAGTTCGGGCCTTGTTACAAATACAAAAAGCAAAAACGAAAAAAAAAGAACAGGCAAAAATGTTAAGCAACAAAGGTCTAATAGAAACGAAACACACTTTCAGAAATAAAACTGCGGTTAATATTTAAATATATGCAAAACAGTTTTAATTGGAACGATTGATAAGCGATAACCGATAAACAAATGGCGATAAGTATCGATAGAGCGTCTAATATGCGAAATACGAGTTGAAAACCAAACACAAATCATAGTTTGTAAAAAGTATAAAGTCGTAGGCATGTAAAAATAGCAGAAAAAATTGGTAAATGAATAAATGAATGCGTTTAGTAAACCACAAGAAGTGAATAAGAAAACAAATGAAACCGTATAGCAAGCATAACAAATTAAATCAGTACGTACTAAAGAGAAGAACTTTAGCATTTAATAAATTAACATACATACATCTATATATAACACTTACGAGTAATTATGCGGAAAAACTCAATTACTTTTATTAGACACAGACGAAAACGCAGACAGACAAACGGATACGAAATACATATAAAAGTAAAAAAGTAAATATTTATTAAAATTAGAGGTTAGCCCCGATAAAATGATCCATGATCTATGAATTTAACAGCAACCGGAGAGACACTTAACAAAACTTGTGTAAAATACTAAAACCCGAAAAGCGAGTGTTATAGGTCGAGTAAGTTTAAAAGTCACCATACATACACACACACATACCCAGCAAAACACATAGAAGATGGCGAAGTATGCAATAAGAGCGATAACTGCAACGATAACGATAACCAATTGTTATTTGGGCAGAGTTGCATTTTGGAAAGGAAGCGGAAATGAAAGCAAAAAGGAAGTGCAATAGCGGTAAAGGGAGACGGAAAAGCGGGGAGACCATAATGCATTTTTTTTACGAAACAGTATTGCAATGATATGAAAAATATGAAATTTGAATTTGAATTCAACCCAAATTAAAAAAAAAAACCAAAAACAAAAGACACAAAAAGCACTCACACACATACACAGAAAACCGACAGACCGACACACATATGGACATGCAACATGTGTGGCATTTATATAATATAAACATACAACAGCTGATGGTTTAAGTTGAATAAGTACGAGATAATTTATTAACGATTAATGAAACCGAAACGAAAACTTTACCAAAACCAAACCAGAAAAGGAATTCATACAAAAAAAACTAAAGCAAACCAAAGCAAAAGATAAAAATTACAAAAAAAGTGAAAAAAAAATCTTCAATAAAAACTTATGATATAATCAACAAAAAAAAAGCATGGGTTAGAAATCTTTAATGTTTGCTGGGCGCAAAAGATCAAATAACTTGAATTCACGGAAAATGCTAATTGGTTTTCATAGAACTGTTTAAGGAACTTTAATTATTTAATGAATATTGTTAACAACTATCGAAGATTTTCGAGTTGAGTTGAAAGACCAAGATGCATAGTATTCTCCGAGGATGACCAAGTTGTTGTCCCTGGTTTTTTCTAAGAAAGGACAACCTCAGCATATGAAACCCATTTAAAGACAAACATCTATTTGTTTTTCAGGCCTGCTTATGCATTCGGTGGCAGCCAACGCGATGAACAACTTCTCCGCTCTGAGCCTGCAGTCCAACGCCCATCCGCCGCCATCGCTGGCCAATAGCCATCACAGCACCAACAGCCTGGGCAGCCTGAATCACATCAGTCCCGGCAGCACCGGCTGCCACAACAACAACAGCAACAGCAGCAACAACAACACACGCCACAGTCGTCTGTACGGCAGCAACATGGTGAACATGGTGGGCCACCACAACAGCGGCAGCAGCAACAACCACAACAGCATCAGCTATCCGCACGCCATGGAATGTGATCCGCCGCAGATGCCGCCACCGCCGCCAAACGGACACGGCAGGATGCGGGTGCCAGCGATAATGCAACTGCAACCGAACAGCTATGCGCCCAATTCGGTGCCCTATTACGGCAACATGTCGTCCTCGTCGGTGGCTGCGGCGGCGGCAGCGGCAGCAGCTGCTGCCTCGCACCTAATGATGACCGATTCGAGTGTGATTAGCGCCTCGGCGGCGGGCGGTGGCCAGGGCGGCGGCAATCCCGGCCAGAATCCGGTTACGCCGTCAGCTGCCGCCTTTCTCTTCCCATCTCAGCCCGCCGGAACGCTCTATGGCACGGCGCTCGGTTCGCTGAGCGACCTGCCACTGCCGATGCCACTGCCCATGTCCGTGCCCCTGCAACTGCCGCCCTCGTCGTCGTCGTCCGTCTCCTCGGGATCAGCATCGGTTGGATCCGGAGGAGTGGGTGTCGGCGTGGTTGGCCAAAGGCGGCACATCACCGGACCCGCCGCGCAGGTGGGCATCTCTCAAAGTGTCGGCAGTGGCAGCAGCGGCTCGGCCACCGGAGCCAGCAGCAGCGATGCCTCCTCGTCGTCACCCATGGTGGGCGTTTGTGTTCAACAGAATCCTGTAGTTATACATTAGCATAAACTGGAAGCAAGCAAAGAACGTTGGATGCTCGCTTAAAACACTACTTTTCACGCCCTTTGCCGCTCTCTGCTGCTATTTATTGCACCGCCAACCAACGCCTCCACCCGCCCACAAACCAAGGAACCACAAATTCACCAACGCAGCAGCACCATAGTTGGTCGGTAATCGGGGGTCTTGTCCACACGTTTTTCCAATTTTACATACCATGTACGATGTACTTCGATGTACATATACTACTAATTTTGACGAATAATTGTTAATATTTTCATCTGCGCTTTTGTAAGATCTTAAGTGAAGAAAATTTCTGTTCTATGTAGACAATTTTAAATGAAAATTCTTTTAATTAGCGATTGTGACAACGTGACTTCAATTGGATAAATAGCGAAGATCATTTTGTTTTGTTTGAGTGGTAATAGTCACACTTTCAGCTTTTCCTGAAAAGAAGCTGAGATTCTTGGTTCATTGTAAGACAAGACGCCCGATGAAGATCACTGCAACACAGACACATGTCCAAAATAAAAATACATTAACATTAACTAGCTGAAATTGACCCTCAGGTCCCACGAAACACACGAAAACTCACTCACCTGCGGTTCTTACTGATTAGTCACTTCGAGCTCTCACCGCCGCGCCCACAGCACCGGCCACGCCCCCAGTCGCCCGGGATCGGGGAGGGGATGCCGTGTGGGCGCCTTGATGGATTCGGCAGAGTTTATTTTTTTACACGCTAGAACCTATTTTTTTTTTTGGTCTAATTATAATGTTTAACTTTATGCAGTAACCGTAACGACATACTTTTACTTTATATAAACGAATCAAAATTAAACTTTATTTAATTGTTAATTTAAATTATGTAATTTTATTCGACGAGAAATCGCTAGTAATATAGAAAGCAAACAAATATGCTTAATTTAAGCAAAACTCAAAAACTTTTTATTGTACAAGTAGGGGGGAGGCCAATAGCATTTGGAAAGAAAAGCAAGCGATGATTAGATCAGAACCTGTGCACGATAGTGCTTCTGCAGCTTATTGGCCTTGCAGCCGAGCTTCATCTGCCACTTGGACTGGACGCGCTTCATCAGATGAATGTCGCGTGCCTTGCGGGCGGCGGACAGCTGCTGCGTTTGCGTCCAGCCCAGAGCCCGGTACTCGCTGAGCACGCGGTGCAGTTTGCGGTCGGACTTCTTGATGACGACGGCGCGTTCCGGACGAAGACGCTGCTTGTAGTAGCGAAGCAGGGAGCGATGACCAATGACCGCGCCTGAGGGCAGCACCAGCTGATACTCATCGCCATCGAGCAGATCCGGCACCACCTCTTCGTCAATGTCCATGCCCTCATTCTGTGCGGGTTAAAAGGTTTTCCAAGATTCAGTCAGCATAAATGGAGGTTTGCTTGTGCTATGTGATACTCACATTGTCCGGATAACTGCTGCTGTAGTCGTAGTATTCGGCATACTCGGCCAGCGCCACACCCTCGTGCAGCATCTGGCAGTGGCCCTTGTCGATCATGTGTTTGCGCACGGCGTCCAGGGAATAGAAGGTCTTGCCGCGATCGTTGCAGAACAGGCAGATGAAGTAGTTGGCCACCTTCTCGCCCAGGTAGTACAGAAGGCCCTCGATGTCCGTGCAGTACTCGGTGTCCGGAATGAAGAACGAGTGCGCCACGGACATGTGCTTTAGGTTCTCCACCAGATCCTCGCTGGCATGTGTGCAGAACAGGCAGTCGCGCTCGGTCAGCGGATTCTCGGGTATCTTGTCCCACTCATCGGAATCCACCTGCAAAAAATCAAGTTGTTCTTTATAAGAAGCTGTATACGTTGTAAAGGTGCATATCTTAACCAGGCATAGAATCTCCAAGGAAATCATTCTCAAGGTAACCCTTCTATGAGCAAGGAAAAGTCTAATGCGAGCTCTATCTGCATAGCGCTTCCTACCTCCTCCTCTTCAATGTCCTCGAAATCATCGTCGTCCTCGTCGACCATCTCCTCGTCGTTATTGGCCTTGACCACCCGCTCCGCGAAGGCCAGTCGACCCTTGCCAGCGGCTGCGGCGGCCAGGGCCGGATGGGGCCGCTGCTCCACGACGCTGCGCGTGCACACGGATGTGGCGGTGCTGGCGCTGCCGCCGCTAGCTGTCATCTGCTCGCGCTCGAAGCGGGCCAGCAGCTCCTTGTGCTTGCGGCTGTTCAGGTGGTTGTCGTGCGCCTTCTGGCTGGCGAATTGGCGTCTGCAGGCGTGGCAGTAGACACTTAGGTTCTGCTCCTCGAGTGCCGCGTCCGTGGCGCTGCGGGCGCTAAGAACGCGCTGCTGGAACTCCTCGGCCGTAACGGGCGGCAGCTGGGCCACCCTGCGCTTCAGATTGTAGCGATGCCAGTCGGTCTTGTAGTGATTCCGCTGCACATCCGCGCTGGCGAAGCGGGCATCGCAGTTCAGGCAGGTGAAGTGCGACATTGTGGCGCTGAGTGGATTCGATGATCGCTTGACTGGCACTCTCGTTTTCGTTGGCACTCTGGAATGGCGTATTTCACAATGGAAAGTAAGGCTGCTCAATTTAATGGTGATGATTAAAAAACAAAACCACGTTCTTGACAGTGTGACCAGACGGCACTCACGTCGGCACCATCCACACACAATATACTAAACAAAGAATTTGTTATATGTTATATATATGAGTGCTTTGAATTTCAACAATGAATTAATAGTAATTAATGAAAAATGAGTTTTGTAAATCAGCCCTATTTTTTTATTACTTTAACTTTCTGTTTTTCCTGTGTTCCTGTTTTATAAATGTTCTCATTTGCGCACCACGGTCACATTGGCTTTGTTGCCATTTGTTGTTGCCTCCGATTTCCGCATTTTCAAAGGATCCGGATTTCGGAAAGCAAACGATGCAGTAAGTGAATAAGTAAGTGGTATGTGAAGCAACTAATTTTGCAACTTGGCTACTCTCCCTTCGTCCAGACGATCCCGAGCCAGCAGCACCAGCAGTGGCCGGCATCCGGCGCCGCCGCCAATTGGGCTGCCCCAGCCGCAGGCGCAGCCACTGGAGGCGCCAAAGATTATCGTCATCCATCCTGGATCGCAGCACTTGAGGATCGGCAGGGCGGCCGACCTTAATCCGCTGACCCTGCTGCACGCGGTGGCCTACAGGAGGCGTCCGGGGGCCAGCGATAGGCCGCATCATGATCCGCTGCTGCCGCCGCTGGACAACGTCAACTCAAACTCCGGCCTGATGGTGGAGTTCGAGGAGCAGCGCCTGGTGGTGTCGCGCATTCTGCAGCACTGCGTCGTCGATAACAAAAACCGGTTGCGGGTGGCCACTCCGCCGCAGCAACTGGCCCACTTCAACCGGAGCAGTCAGGCGGAGAAGGTGCCGGCGCCCAGTGGCCAGATGGCGGACGAGCCCTGGCTGGATCGCGAGGCACCCGTGCTGTTCGACGACCGTATCCTGCGACTCGGTGCTGTGGATGCCCGCAACTACGACATCCATTTTCCCATTCAAAGGGGCGAGCTGAATGTGCACAACGAGAAGGGCGGCTCGCTACAAGTGTGTGCTGCGTTGTTCCTCGTAGTTTCCAAACTAAACTGATGAAGCTGTTTTTTTTTTTTCAGGCCAGCATGCAGCACTTGGAACGAATCTGGTCGTACGCCCTGGAAGAGCGTCTGAAGATCCCGCTGCGTAAACTGGGCACCCACTGCGCCGTCTTGGTGGTCAACGATGTCTATGTGCGGCGGCATCTGCGCGAGTTCGTGACCCTGCTGCTGAGGCGTTTGGGCTTTCGGCGCTGCTTCCTCGTCCAGGACAGCGTCGCCTCCACCTTTGGCGCCGGCATTGGGTACGGCTGTGTGGTGGACATTGGCGCCCAAAAGACCTCCATAGCCTGCATCGAGGACGGAATTTCGCAGCTGGATGCCAGGGTGCGGCTGTCCTATGGCGGCGGCGACCTGGATCAGGTGCTACTCCTGCTGCTGCGAAAGTGCGGCTTTCCCTATCGCGAGTGCAATGTGCAGGAGAGCTATGTGGATGCCCATCTGCTGGACGAGCTGAAGGAAAAGTTTTGCCACCTGAACGCCAGCGTTTGTGGCGCCCAGGAGAAGCACTTCAACCTGCGCAAACATAACGGCCAGTGGCTGCGCTACACCATACAGGTGGGCGATGAGGCCCTAATGGCGCCACTGGCCCTCTTCCACACGGAGCTGTTGAACATCACGGGCCGAACGAAAGCGGTTTTCACACAGCAGGCGGTGCAGGACCAATACGACTGCGAGGACTGCTTCGATGCGGAGTATCTGAAGGAGACGGGTCGAAAAAATGGCGTAAGGGGTGGCGACATCTTGCAGCTATCCACCAGCGCCGGATACCAGCCGCGGCCGCAGCTGCCTGTGACCGCCGACGATGAGGAGCTCATTGTGGTGGATCAAGACGAGACCATCAGCAACTGTCAGTCGCAGCTGGGTGCACAGACAGCTGGTGGGCAGATGAACTCGAACGGCTGCTACCACAACGGCCAGGGTCTGGTATTGCCCTTGGACCAGGCCATAATCCAGTCCATTAACCGGCTGTCCAGCTACGAGACCAAGCGCAAGATGTTCGGCTCCATCCTGCTCGTGGGCAGCAGTGCCAAATTGCCCGGTCTGGCTGCCTGGCTAGAGCAACGGATTAGCCAGCAGGTCCAGTCCGAGGTGAACGTCCTCATCAAGGGCATGGACGCCGGCATGGTGGCGTGGAAGGGAGCGGCCATTATGTCCGTGCTCGAGAGCGCCCGCGAGCTGTGGATATCGCAAAACGACTGGCAGCGTCATGGACTGCGGGTGCTCCGCGAAAGATCTCCCTTCCTCTGGTGAGGTGATGAGATGGTCGCCGCAGTGCATTTCGAATATGTTTAGGTATTATATATAGGATTTTATAGGCTATGTTATTGTTAATAGAGTAAAAGCAGTATCGCAACCGTAGGCTAAAATGCCGACCAAAGCATTACCCTGGAGGAAGGAAACACTCCGGATGGGGTCATACAAATTTATACAAGATTGTACAATTATTTTATTTTTAAAGACACCTAACAAATATGCAGAATGCAAAAAGGAATCTAAGCCTGTTTTTGCATACTACTTTGTATCAGTGGCAGATTAGGTAAACAAATTTAGAGTCCGGCGATAAGCGCAGTATATTTACGCAAATTTAACGATTGCCAAATAAAAAACTTTATTAAAAAAAACAAAAGAAATTTACGAAAACAAAGAATAAAGCTTTTCTTATTGCTATGTCCGTGAATTTCGAACTTTATCCAGCGATCACGACATTCTTATCAAAAACAAATGCACAACAACAACAAATGATCAGCGACAAAGATCAGGCCAGGTACTTGGGCGCGCTGGAGCCCATGTAGTGATACAGATCGCCCAGTGTGGACTTCACCAGCTTCGCCTTGATCGTCGGCCGCTGTAGCCGCTTGTACGCCTCGAACCGGTGGCATCCGCCGAAGCTGAAGTAGTAGTCGCCTCCCTCGCTGCCCGAGATCCACAGCAGGTCGATGGGGGGCACCTCATCTTCGCTGGTTTCGTTCTGCGGTGAAAGAGGTAAATAATAACCAGTGGAGCAGTACTATGTATGTGCCCAGTGTTGGGAAACATGTTTTCAGTTGTCTTCCTGCTTGAAAGGCATTTCTGAGGACTAGCATACCAATTATACGCGAAAAATGATTAACTAACTTTTTAAAGTCAACAGGGATTCTCAAAATATACAGCTTCAAATAACAAATTTAAAAAGCTAATTCTGGAAGCTATGTAAATTGGCTACATTAAGTTAATAATAAATATTAAAACAAACTAACAATCGTGTACTAATATCTTATATATAGTGTATTCCACATTTTAACGCTAACTAAGATCTTGTAATCGATTTTTATCCGAACGTATTTTCTACCCTGCCCTTATCTAGGTACATGGGTACGTGCACCAACCCACCTTAATGGTTTCCATCAGGGATTGCACCTTCTGCTCGTCCAGGACGGAGGGAATGGGTCGCTGGATGACGCTCATGGGCACCAGGTGGGTCTCATCGATGCCGGCGGAGTGAACGGTGGTGTCCATGGTGCTGCAGCTGGATCTGTATCTGCGGAATGCCTGTCGATTGGTCAAAGATCTTGGCCAGTTGTGAAATTTCACCAAAAACAACCGCGTTATCAATGTGCGTGTAGGTGGCAACGCTGGTGGCAACCACACACACACAGCCAGTGTTGTGGCATGGAAAGCTTACTGTTTTTGGATGATTTCGCTACGATTTCTTTGCAGGATTGGACCCAATGCGGCGGTGCGTCTGCTCGTCGCTCGCAAGAAATGGCTAATGAACTCCATGGCGGACAATTGCACGATTTTTGACACCGCACGGCGTTGAAACTTGTTTGCTGCTCATGTGTGGGTTCGTTTACCGCTATATGTTGTTTTGCTGCAGCTACTTGTTGTTTGTTTTATGCATAATCATACCCCCCACCACCCACAAACGCACACACACACATGCGACCAGTATTGCCAGTGCGATAAAAGCAAATGAAAACGAAATTCAAAATACGAAAAATACAATACATATATGTAGTACATACATACGCTAATGATGGGCTGTCGGGGGAAGGGGTATTTGGAACACTCGCAAAGACAGTGGCAAAATACAGAATTCTCTGCTAGTGGGCAATCGCTTGCTGATTAGCGTCAGTACAGAAATTAAAATGTGTAATCTACGCTGACAACTCTTGCTGCTTGTTTATGCCCCATTCCCCAATTCCCATCGCCCTATCAGAAATCGAGATAAATGCTATGTGCAATTGGGGGGCAAAAGTACGGGTGTCTCTGATAACGACTGGAATAAGTGCCATTTCAACTTCACAAACAAGTTTTGCATATTTTGGAGAAAGAAAAAACAGTCGCGAAGTCGACAGCTTTTTAAACGTCAACAGCTGGCCCGCGGTCGATTGGCAACTCTGTGCATTTGACCAGATGGACAGCACTGTTGCGGAAATGTCAAATTGAAAACTTCTTACGCGGGCTTTTCAAAAATTATTCGAGTGAATGGGATTTTAAGCAAGAACTACGAGCAAAATAGTATTTTCGATTAATGTTATAGTATTACATTAATTAATTAATCATTAATTAATTAATCATTGTCTGCTCACAGTAAATACACAAATTTTAAATATTACACTTAAAAATGTAATATTGAGCCGGCATTTTTTTTTTGGCAAATGCAAAAACTAGGCCAATGGCACTGCATATTTGATTTTGCCAAACAGTAGCGACTGGAACATGGTAAATTATTCGTTTATGTGCGTCAGTAATCGGCATCCTCTGTTCTTCCCGTGCCTTGTCGGCCGCACAATCTTCAATTAACCGATACGAGATGTTCGACAACGGGCAACAAGCAACCGATTCCGGGTAATTTTTAGACTTTCCCGACGGAGTTGCTTACAAAAAGGTAAGCGATGACGGAAGCCCACTGACAGTAACATTTGGCCCTCAGCCACGGCCACAAAGGCGGCTTCTTTGCAACATTTTTACCTTTTACCCTAAGCACAGTGATATTGTTTTAATTTTTTTTGATTCAATTGGATGCGAGCATGAAATTCAATTTGGTGCAGACACTGGTCTTCACTTTGTGCCTCATCAGCGTGCAAATATATGGCATTCAAGGTGCTTAAGTGAAATGGAAAATCAAATCAAAATTTAAAGTTAAAGTTTATTTTTAAATAAGTAAATACTTGGTGTTTCAAAATTTAAAATATTTCTCAACGCTTTGTTTTGGATATTAAGCAAATCGGTTAACTAAAGTGCCATTTTATGCGAGCCACTTGGAAAATGAATAATATTGAACTATATTGGCATTTAAGCACATAAAACCAATCATGAAATACCAAGGAGTTGACACTAAAAATAAAAATATATTTTTGAAATAACGAACAAACATATTTTAAGGACAACTGGTCTTTTAACTAAAAACAAATGTACTAAATCTATATATCAACTTGAGTGTTGGATCTAAAATTATTTATAATTATTCATGATACTCTGAATGCCAAATAAAAATATTTAAAACGGCAATAACTAATTAACTAAGCTTATGCTAGTGAATATGAAATTTGCATTAAATCCCAGTTTCCAAACAACACCAACAGATGCCAGTGGCAAGCGGATCGTTAGCAAGTACGAGCGCATCATGCAGATGTATCCGCAGCTCTCCTCCGGCGCAGGCGAATCCTCGCAGTGGCGGGCGGCCGAGAAGGACAACCAGCGGCATCCTTGCAGACGCGACTGCGCCGACAAGCAGCCGATGACCTGCTACTACTACATGGTGGTCCACTACGACGACACGATGGCGGAGACCTGCAAGCGCTACCTCCAGGTGAGATGGTGTTGAGATGTAGTTGCAATCCAAAAAATAATATTGATGCAGTCGAAAAAGGCATCTAGAGAGGTGTCTAAAGAATAAAGTTGTTTTTTAAGAATCAAGCTATACTACTGCATACTTTCTGTTACCTGTTAGGAGATTATCACTTTCACCATTGTGGATAACTTTTATTTGATTAACAAAACCAAAGTGTATGACTGTAGTAGCTTCAATCTAAAAGTTACCCAAAGGATTTTGACTTTTGTGTATTGTATACTTAAGTTTCCAGCAAGATGTAGACAGATTGAAGACTTCTTATTTAGATTTCACAACTTGAGCTGTCGGAAGGAGCCAACACTCCGTATCTCCAGAATTATTTGTCCGAGATGTTGAAAGCCACGTGCCTATGGATTCATATGGACATTGGTTAATGATAATGGCCACGAGTCTGCTTAAAACTACCGGGGATTATACCCACTATATAATCTCTTGTATATTGCCAGTCCAAATTCCGCTTCAAGCTGAGCGGCAAGGAGTACATCGATGGGATTGCGCTGGCAACGCAGCTGGCGGCGAACGACGACTGCAAGTACGCCGATGGACTGGAGAGCGAGGTGATGGTGGTCAATGGCCAGCTGCCGGGGATGAACATCGAGGTGTGCTACGGCGACACCGTGGTGGCGGACGTGATCAACAGCATGCACGAGACGACGACGATCCACTGGCACGGGATGCACCAGCGACTAACGCCCTTCATGGACGGAGTGCCCCACGTCACCCAGTATCCAATCGAGGCGGGTCAGGCGTTCCGCTACCGCTTCGAGGTGGATCACGGCGGCACCAACTGGTGGCACAGCCACACGGAACATCAGCGGGCCTTCGGACTCGCTGGGCCACTGGTGGTGCGAATGCCGCCCAAGCTCAATCCCCACGCGCATCTCTACGACTTCGACATGTCGGAGCACGTGATCATGATCCAGGACTGGGTGCACAACTTCGTGGAGAGCGTGGCCGAGAACATTCTGATCAACGGGCGGGGCAGGAATCTGAAGAAGGGCGTCAAGGCCGCCAAGCCCACGCTCTATGCCCACTTTCCGGTGGTCAGGGGCGGACGCTATCGCTTCCGGGTGATCTTCAACGGTGAGTGAAGCTAGGGCGCTTTGGCAATGGATTTGAGTTCATCTTATGTACGTACCTCCATCCATTTGCAGGCGTTTCGAACTGTCCGATCAGCTTCAGCATCGATAAGCACGACCTGGTGGTGATCGCCAGCGATGGCAACGACATCGAGCCGGTGGAGGTGCAGCGGATCATGTTCCACGGCGCGGAGCGCTTCGACTTCGTGCTGCACGCCAACCAGGAGGTGAGCAACTACTGGATCCGGGTGAAGGGCTACAGCTTCTGTGCGAAGAACCAGCTGCATCAGGAGGCGGTGTTGCACTACAGGGACGCGGATACCCGGGCGCTGGACACGCATACCCTGAGCTATGCCTACGATGCGCCGGGCAAGACGCTCAATGAACTGGGCGACGATGCGAGCGGTGCGCGTGCTGGGAATAGCATATCGTTGGCCAATCTCAATGCCCAGCGACCGGAACCGGAAGTGGCGCCATCGGTGACCTTCTACACCAGCATGAACGCGTTCGAGGTGCGGCAGGGCGAGGGCTTCCGCTTCCAGATGGACGACATCAGCTTCAGCATGCCCAAGATGTCGCTGCTGCAGACGCGCAACCTGGGCGTTGGCCAGTTCTTCTGCAATCGCTCCCAACAGGCGGATCTTGGTTTCAATTGCCGCCAGCGGCACTGTCAGTGCTCCAACGTCATCCAGGTGCCAGCCAACCAGCAGGTGGAGTTCGTCATCTCCAGCCTGTCGCAGACGCCGCATCCCATCCACCTGCACGGCTACACATTCCGTGTCGTCGGGATGGGAGTGCTGGGGGAGCAGAAGATTGGCCAGATCGAACAGATCGACAAGAAGACGCCGCTGCCGCGACGCGCCAAAGGTGCTCCGCTGAAGGACTCCGTCCAGGTGCCCGCCTTCGGGTACACGATCCTGCGGTTCTACTCGAACAGTCCCGGCTACTGGATGTTCCACTGTCACATATCGCCGCACTCGGAGAACGGAATGGCCGCAGTGGTGCGGGTGGGCGAGGATGTGGAGATGAAGATGTGCCCGGTGAGCAACTGCGGTCTGTGCAGTTCGGTGGCCTAGTGGGGTTCCTGGGTCCCGAAGTTATCACTCAAATCCCTGTATAAGCAATAAAAGCGTTAACTTTTAGCTGGCATTATTTCGAATAGATTGATTTTGAGCGGTTGAATTTGTTTTACAGGAAACAGCATTAAATGTAATAATCACCGTGGAAAGTTGGACTGCACTTCCTTAATTAACAATCAATCACATTAAATCACTTGTTTAGATTCTTTTAAAATTATTAAAAAGTCTGCTAAATGGCCAAATCAAAAATATTATCAATCTCCTATTTGTAATTTCGAATTCCATCATAGCGCTTTTAGAATCTATCGATACTTATCGCTTTGGAAAATGGCAGTTCCAACCATCGTGCACGTTAACGGCACACCTATCGTTTAAAAATTAAATGTAAATAAATAAATATTCAAAGAGCGTACAAAAAATGCCAGTTAAATCAAGGGATAGCGACTCTGATTCCGAGGACGACGCCCAGATGCGCCAGTTCCTGGAGGCGGCGGACACCACGTTGCTCACAAATGCCATGTATCAATCGCAGCCAAAAGAGGAGGCGCATGAAGTAGCCAACGAGGAGCAACCGTTGGCCACTAGGAAGGACGAAGCACAGCCGGTAAAAAGTGAACGCTACGTGGAGGATCAGGACGCGCCTGCCAGCGATCTGCAGATCTCGCAGGAGATGCAAACGCACATTTGGCGCAGACTGAGCGGCATAATCCAGGAGCAAATCGAGTTCTCTCTGGATGTACCCAATGGCGTAGGCAAACAGAAGCCCCCACCCGACAAAGTCAAGCTCGTGTCCAATGCCGATTGCTATTTGATCGCCGATTTGGTGGTGGAAGGTCCTGCAGGTCCGAAAAAGAAACCTAACATAAGGAGACGGACCCCCGAAGAAGACCAATCCGCGCCCGAAGCTCTGGACTCTGTGGTGGTCACTGGCAACTCCATACTGGAAGGCAGGGACCTGCTGGCGTGGGCCCAGAAAAAGACGCGCCACGACAAAGTGTTCCAGTACAGAGCCAGCGATCCGAATGCAACCAAACTTGTGGCCATTGAACCCACCAACGAGTTCACCAAGCGGAGGCGACAAAACAACTGGAACGAGTCGAGGATTAGCAAAAAGATGAGCAATAAACAAAACACGTAATAAAAACTATTTAATTAGTACGTTTCCTTAGAGCTTAACTTAACTTGAGCCTAGAGATCTTAGTCGTTCTATAAAAAGTGTGAAACATTTGATTGCTAGAGATATCTCAGTGTGAGATAATGAAGTTATCCCCGCAATTTTAACAATTACGTTTCAAAAGTGGCGTGAAAGTTGCTAATCGTGGCCCCATTGCCATTTCCATTGCCGCCCGTGCTGCCATTGCCGCTCGTCCCCGTCATGTTGGAGGTATTGGACGATATCTGGCCATCGAGCAGGCCGTACAGCATCTGCTGGGAGCTGACTGTGCCACTGGAGCCCGTGCTACCGCCCAGATCCTGCAGCATATCGCCCATGGCCATGCCGCCTATGCTCTGGCTGCTGCCTGTGGCGCTGTTGTCCAGGATGTTGAGAAAGTCGTGGCCGTTGAACTCGTTGTGCTGCTTCTGCATGCTGCTCTGGCTCTCCTTCATCAGTTTGTCGTACTCCTGCAGTACGCTGTTGAACTCAGCGATCTCCGCGCGATTCCTGGCCAGCACCTTGTGCTTGTAGTAGTTGTGCACCTGGGTGAGCGAGGTGCCCGTTTGGGCGAAATGGGCGCGCTCCAGTGGGACCAGCTGCAGCACCGTGGAATTCTGCAGCCGCGGCTGACTGTCATAGTAGCCGCGATACTCGCCGATAAAGCTGCGCAGGAACTCCTCGGTGGCGTCCGTCAGCAGTTGCACCGCCGACTCGGAACAGTCGGTGAAGCCGGCCAGGCGCAGCATGCCGCACATCACCTTGCGCATCGCCTGGCGGCAAGCAGAGCTGGGGATCTCCGGATATGCCTCCGGATCCCCGCGAGAGTAGGCTGTGTCCACGGTTGGTGTGAACCAAATGGGCTTCTGAAACTTTTGGCTGCCCACCAGTTCGGCTGCGTTCTCCGGCGGAAAGTCCACTTCCGGTATCATTAGGCACGGATTCAAGAGGTAATTGGAACTTCCCTATGAATTCATTGGGTAAATTAGGTAAATACTACGGTTAAACAAGAACCAAGAACTTGCATTTTTGTTGGAGTACGTTTCAATGAGGGACTGCAGCACCTCGGTTTGCTTCATCACCTCGATGGTCTGGGTGACCAGCGCACTCCTCAGCTCCAACTTGTGGCTACATGGAATATATGGTTAGTTTACCGGCTGCGTTAAAGCTTTTCTTTAGATTTATTTACTGCTTTTCTTGCGGTTGCGGATCTCCGCGCTGGCGAATCTCGTCCAGCTTAAGTTTCTTGGCCGCCGTGGGCACGTATTTGTCCGGCGTCAGTTGACCGCCGTCATCCTCTGCGGGCAGCGAGCCCCAGTGCTCTGTTTGCATGTTTATTTCGCTTAAAAACCTACGTACAACATTTACTTAACAATATATTGTTGTTTACTTATCGGGCCCTAAAATAACATGGTTGGTTATCGGGACTATCGATAAGTTTGCTTGCGCTGGGAACGAAATACTCAACTCATTGAACCAAACAGCTGATTGTCGGTAAACATCGGCACGGCCTGCAGCGGCATCTGGCAACGTTGGCCTCGAACGTTTCGTTTTCGATAATCAGAAAGCGCTGTCGTAGCTAAAGTAAATAAAGGTTATGATAAAATAGCAACAATTTGGGAAAAACCCCATACTCAGGACAGCTGGTTCTAACAATCAGGTCGCGCTTGTATTTTTGTGGCTCACGTCACACATACATGTATTCGTTTTTTCGGCCGCTGTGACAAATGGCAACGCCACTGCAGCTGGACAAGCACACAGGCATAAAATGTAATTATTTGTTTTCGTTTCACGAATTTCAAAGGTAAAAACCGATCGCAATACGTGGTGGGCAAGATAACGCAGCGACGCAGACGACGAGTGGGACTGTCCGGCGGATTGGCGGCAGCGGGATACGGCGGATACAACGGCAATAAGATGCACCAGGAGCACATGGACCTGCATGAGCCCGTGGACTTGAACAAGGTGAGTCTTTTCTAATGGGAATCGAATAGGAAGCCCCACTCTACTGCCAAATTTTCCCTCTTCCCTGCAATTCCCTGCTAATGCGGATGTCCATCAGTCCCTGGACGAAATGACGCCGGAGGAGCGAATGCGGTAAGTGAAGTGGCCTTAGAAAATCCTTTAAATCATAACAAATTTTCGGCTATCCAATCGAACAGAGCGCAGCATCAACTGATGGTGGAGAAACATCGCGGCCACGATGCCATGCACTCCGAGATGGTGATCATTCTGTTCGTCACCCTGGTTATTGCCCAGATCATCCTGGTCGAGTGGAAGAAGCGGCACTACAGATCCTACGCTTTCGTCACCCTGCTGGCCATGTGGCTCATTCCGCTGATCATCTCCTGCAGCTTCGGCTGGCTGCGCTTCATAATCATCTGGCTGGTGTTCACCTGCATCACGGCACTGGTTATGCGACGGGCCATCAGCAAGCCCATCCAGGGCACAACGCCTAGGTGAGTCAACGTAGATAAGAACGGCGACCGACGAAGGCCAGATAATAACCCATAAAATCCAATTTCAGGCTGGTCTACAAGTGGTTCTACTTCATCTACAAGCTCAGCTATGGCCTTGGCCTGGTGGGCTATCTGGTGATCATAGCCGCCTTTCTGGGCATGAATTACATGTTCTCACAGCCACCAAACACATGGATGGATGTGGGCCTGATGTTCTGCTTCTACGGCCTGTACATCGGCGTCCTGGGGCGTGATATATCCGAGATATGTTCGGATAAGATGGCGGCAGCTATTGGCGTGAGTTGACCATTGGCCAGATACCCAGTTGGAATCTTCTAACCCTCCCGTTTGTCCCACAGTACTACACACCTCAGGGTATTCCAACACGACATCTTGATCAGAATGTCTGCGCAGTGTGTGGCAATCAGTTGCTGGTCTCGGAGAAGGAAGAGGGCGTCATTGAGAACACCTACAAGTTGTCTTGTAACCACGTATTCCACGAGTTCTGTATACGTGGTTGGTGCATTGTGGGCAAGAAGCAGACGTGTCCCTACTGCAAGGAAAAGGTCGATCTCCAGAAGATGTTCCGCAATCCGTAAGCCATTCAGAGCCATCCGTTTGACTGGCCTACTTAATATTGTTTCTCCTCTAGCTGGGAGAAGCCGCACGTTTTGTACGGTCGCCTGCTGGATTGGATTCGTTGGCTGGTGGCCTGGCAGCCGCTCATCTTTTTCATAGTACAAGGCATCAACTGGATGCTGGGACTGGAGTAGATCCTGATACCGGCACTAGCTTTCCTCGGCGTCTAGTCAAGCACACACACTTCGGATTAAGTCCTGCACATGAAACCACACGGAAAACACGACGATGGAGAAACAACGACAGACCAACCTGGAGGGGCTGCGAAACACCCGCACCACTAGTACCGTCGCCGTTCATTCCCCCGCTCCCCTCCACGACTCCATTACATGAACCTGAACCATGATGACGATGACGGATGAAAGATCTGTAGACGAATGCCATTGCCATCCAATCTGTTTGCGGGTTTCCAGTTCTGTGTGTGGTTTGCTTTTGGGCACCCAAATTTTCCTTTTCCATTGGAGTCTTTAATCGAAACGTAAATGCAATTTTGGATATATGTATCTATATCTATATATTATACGTAGCTATGTATTTATGTACATATGTGTGCCTGTGTGTATGCCTCCTAGGTATTATTACCAATTTTATTTTCTTGATTTTACTTAATTGCACTCGAGCTGGTTAGGAATATACATATACCAAAAAAAATCTATTGATAAAATACTTAAAACTGTTTCACTTTCACTGAAGGAAGGGAAAAATCCTATTAATAATTTATTTGCCAGGATTATACAAGTTCCATTGACCACCAGCATTGCTGTCTCTTTCGATTTCGCTCGACTCTTGGGAAATTCTTAAGTAATCGCCTAAGTAATATCCGTTGAAATAACAAGTTTCTCGCTTTATTGTAAGTTTTGATTTTAATCTTAAGGCAACAACAATAACAAAAGGTAAGAGAAAGAAACCTGAAAGATCTGATTGGCATAACAGACTAAAATGGACAGAGTATATGCTGCTAAGCTTGGCCAGGAGCCGCACAACATCCTCCTGACATTTGGGCATTCAGGCACGGAAAATAGGATTATGACCGACTTAAAGGCGGGGTAACATGAACGAACTGCGTTATACATGTGCTTGTATGTACATCTACACCTAAACTTAAATTGAGCCACCGCTCAGTAGCCGGAGGCTCCGATCATCTTGCGGATCTGTTCGAAGGACAGCCAGAAGGTGAGCGACCACGGCGCCATTCGTATCCAGCAGGGCAGAAAGCCTTTGTACAGCGCCACAAAGCCCTCCTTCGAAACCGTCTGTCGCAGGCAGTCCACGGATCCGCGATAGAGCAGGCCCCTGCGAGAATAACATAGGTGATTAAGCGTTCCAATAGTTAAATGCGGCCATTGGTCACTTACCGGCCATTCTCGTCGGTGGGCTGGTTCATGATGCGCGTCTTCACCACATCAGCTGGCGTGCCCATGATCGCTGCCACGAATCCGGCACAAACGGAGGCCAGCACGTGCACTGTGTGACAGTCGGGCATCTGCAGGCGATTCATGATCAGGTGCTTGATGGTGTCGTATGTGGTTAGGTCGCCCAGATTGACCAACGCCGCTCGCTGCACATTCGGGATGCTGCCCTTCCACAGGCCCTTAATTCCGCCACGCTGCACGATCTGGCGGAAGGCATGGCCAGCGGAGTGCACCCTCGGTGGCTCGCCCATCAGACGTCGTCGGCCCTCCATTTGGATTTGCACCTTGACGAGGTCAGCGGGCGAGGCAAGCCACTGGGCAACGGCTCCGGCCGTGACGCCGCACAGCGCCGACTTCCAAACCGGCAGAGCCTGGGTGCCGTTCTGTGTGAACTCCTTGCGCATCAGGTCGTAGCTGCAGATCCTCACACCGCTGCGGATGGACATGGGAGGACAGGGAGAAGTTGGGTTAGAACTTGCTGAGCTAATGGCTGATGGCTAACAGCTGCTGGCGCAGATTGGCTGTGGCGGTGATCTAGATGCTAGAATGAGGAGTTTTGGGAATGCCCACCTATAGACGACGTGTCGGTAGAGCGCCGGCGTTACGCCCTGCCACAGCTTCAGGGCGCCCTCCTCACGCGCAATCCCGAAGGCGGTGGCCACCATGCCGCGGTATTGCATCTGGTAATGGTAATCGTTGGGAATCGGTAATTGTGGGTGGTTCATTGTAGTATCTGTATCTGTATCTGTATCTGTTGCAGGCCGAAAAACACAATATTCACATGGAACAGGCACATACACACACAAACGGATTGGAATGGATTGGTCAGTGGGATGGGGGTCCTGTATTGCTAGGCCATTCCTATCGCATATCTAATTCCATTTACTAAGCTTACCCTATAAGCCTTGTAACTTTTTGTTAATGTATCTTTTCTAACATAGCTTTTCGTCTTAGGAGGATTAGCTATTATTGATTTAGAAATCTTTATATTTTCATTTTCCCTCTTCCCTTTCTGCGTAACTGAGATTGGTAATTCGAATATCAAACATGTTCTTTGTGGTTAGCAAACTGGTTTCTTTTGATACGATTAAACAAGTACCTACTCATATTTGTTAGCTATCGTTATCATACACTCTCTTAGTAATAAATTGTATCAATACAGTCCATGAATACAAGCAAACAATTAAACCAATCCAAACATTCACACACACAGATGGGAAAGTGGGAAGGCGTATACGGGTACAATGGATGAGCTAGCCGGGGTGGGGGTGGGTGCATGGGTGTGATCTGGGCAGAAGCTGTGACTGATACCGAGCCACCTAGCATAGCGTCTTGTGAGCCAAGGCTTATCAGCAAGGCCGTGCCCACTCCGATTTGCCGTATCTCTGACTCTGAAAACACACTGTGAAATTTCGGCTCGCTAATCGCGCGATTGGAGTAGATAAATCGGAGGGGGCAGCACAATCTCTGGTTTAGTTTGTGAGCTAAGGAATGGATGGATTGGAAGAGGGGGATGTGGATTAGGTTCCGGGGTTAGGAGTAACCAAAAGCCTGAGACAATAGAACAACAAGCGGAAAGCAGTTAGGTGTGGGGTGCCACTCACATTGGACTTTCCCGCCGAATGGGCGGCTCCTTCGCCCTGGATCTGCAGACGCGTCTTGGTCAGGTCCAAGGGATAGGTCGCGAGCTCTGCAATGGAGGCGGCCACCACGGAAACGATGTAAGTGCAGGCGAATGAGTCCGCGTAGTCAAACTTCACGGGTCGCAACTGGTGGCGTCCGCTGGAGGGAGCGGGATTGCTGCTTGTGCTTGACGCCACGGCTGGCGACGATTCGTCCGTCTTGGCGGCCATTTCCGAGCCGGGTTTCCTATCTGCAATGCACAAGGAAGGGGAAACTCAGTGACTTCGTTACGCGTTGGGTAAACAAGCGCTAAACAAACTCGAGCCAGGCGAAACTTTCACACAATCGCGTGATGCGTGCGGGTGCTCTGCGCTCCGACCTTAAACTTCGTGTCCCGCTGCGGAGCACGTCGATTGCGGTGGATTCCGGATGAGGATTGGTGCCTGTGCCAACGTTCTGCTTCCGTGCATTTACATAACAACGTTTTGGCAACGCTTCTCTTGGTTTTTTCCTTTTCGGTTTTGTGGGGCGAAGGCGGGGCACAAAAACAATAACAATCGCAATGGCAGAGGCAAAGGCAATAGCAAATCAAAATCAGAATCCAAATCGGGCTCTTATAAAACACTCGTTGGCACGCGCTGTGCTGGGCGGTTAATCATGTTTGTCCACCCTGCCTGCGAAAGCCGCTCTATTTATATCCTTTATAAAAAACTAAAAAACCCGTAGTTATCAGCGCAATAAAAAAACGCAACAAAAACAAAAGCGATGCAGGCCAGGGTTGCCGGATAGATGGATGCACCTACGCGGCGAGAATCTAATGTTTATATTGTTTTCATTTTAAATTCAAATTATTTGCAAATAAAAAAATCTGTACAAAAGTGTAATTTTATAAGTACAAATATTAAAAAATGTTTTAATATAACATTTTTAGTATTACATTTGATACAAACTTTTGTAATACACAGAAGTTTTTACAGGTGTACAATTGCTTCGCTCTAGCTGGCAGCTCTGCTACCGGCAACCTTTCAACTCGCGACAACTTGTTATCGATAAACGCGCGCTTAACTTGCATTTGCGTCCTGCTTTATTTGTAATTTTGTCAAGAAACAAGGAAACCGGTATGCAAGCCTTTTTGAAAACGGGAAAATCAACGGCGGGATCCGGAGACAAGAGCCAGGGTACTCCGGCGGCGCGTCGCAAGCCACCGGCACCGTGGGTGGAGAAATAGTGAGTTGACGATGTCGCCAACTTGGAGCACATGCTAATTTAAGTGATTTCTATCCTTTTCGAATGACGAAAACAGCCGGCCACGCAATGTGGATGATGTGGTGGAGCAGTCCGAAGTGGTGGCCGTGCTGCGCAAGTGCGTTGAAGGCGGGGACCTGCCCAACATGCTGCTCTACGGACCGCCCGGCACGGGCAAGACCAGCACGATCCTGGCTGCCAGCCGACAGATCTTCGGCGACATGTTCAAGGACCGCATCCTCGAGCTGAACGCCTCCGACGAGCGTGGCATCAATGTGGTGCGCACCAAGATCAAAAACTTCTCGCAGCTGTCGGCCAGCAGTGTGCGTCCGGACGGTAAGCCGTGTCCGCCCTTCAAGATCATCATTCTGGACGAGGCCGATTCGATGACCCATGCCGCACAGTCTGCGCTGCGTCGCACCATGGAGAAGGAGAGCCGGAGCACCCGTTTTTGCCTGATCTGCAACTATGTGTCCCGAATTATCGTGCCAATCACGTCGCGTTGCTCTAAATTTCGCTTCAAGGCGCTGGGCGAAGACAAGGTGATCGATCGTTTGAAGTACATTTGCGAGATGGAGGGAGTAAAGATAGAGGACGATGCCTATAAATCCATTGTCAAAATTTCCGGCGGAGATCTGCGACGCGCTATCACCACCTTGCAGTCCTGCTACCGCCTTAAAGGGCCCGAGCACATCATCAACACTGCTGATCTGTTCGAGATGTCGGGCGTTATACCGGAGTACTATCTGGAGGATTACCTGGAGGTCTGTCGCTCTGGGAACTACGAGCGCCTGGAGCAGTTCGTGCGGGAGATTGGCTTCTCCGCCTACAGCGTTGGCCAAATGATGGAACAGTTCGTCGAGTTCATTGTCCATCATCCGGGGCTGAATGATCCGCAAAAGGCCACGATCTGCGATAAGCTGGGCGTACGTACTGACTGCATAGATAGATATGATTCCTCTTGTTTATTGCTGCCTTTATCCCACAGGAATGCTGCTTTCGACTGCAGGACGGCGGCTCCGAGTATCTGCAGATCATGGACCTTGGCTGCTGCATCATCTTAGCTTTAAAGTAATCTCATCCCACTCAGCACATTCATTACATGTACTTTATCCGCGACTGGAGTCTAAAATAAATGTTATATTTAATATGAAAATCTGGTAGTTGTATTTGTGTATAAAACGTAGATTTCATAATGATTAACGGGCGAATCTATACTAAGGTTTTTGGGACTTCACATTCGAGTTGAAATTTAGACCCCCAGTTCGCTCAACCAAATGCAAGTGCTTTGGTCTGGTTTAAGAATATTAATTTAAGGTAAATGATGTCGTTTCGCTAGTTGGTCACAAACTCAAACTCCTCCTCCTCACGTTCCCGCTTGACGGCCACTCCAACGCCAGATGATCCTCCTCCTCCTCCTCCTCCGCTGGCACTTCCTGCTCCCGAACCGGATGCGCCAGCGATGCTGCCCACGGCCGCCGCATCGCTGTCCACCTCCATCTTGAGATCTCCGCCGGCGCCGGTGCTCTCGCTCTTAACCTCCTGACCACCGCCGCCCCCAGATCCGCCGGAGCTGCCCACCGTTTTCGTTGTCGTAGTGGTGGTAAACTTGATGACGGGCTTGGGAATGGTCACCACCTGCTGCTTGGCCACCACGGAGTGTGGCCTCTTCGGACCATTGGCGCTGGAGACGGGCTTAACGACGGTCTTCAGTGGACGGCCCTCCACCGCCGACTTGGTCATTTTCTTGGGCTGATTAGTGGCCCGCAGTTTGTAGTTGACGCCGGTGAGACAGTAGCGGTCGGGCGGCAGTCGGAGACCGCAGTGCGGCTTAATGGGTGGCAGGGGCATGCTGTTGCGCACGTCGGCCACCTTGGCTAGAACGTGGCGCTCCAACGGCCCGGTGAAGCTCTTGTCCAGCGTAACCTCGGTGGCCAGACGCACGTCGTCCAAGTCGATGGTCTTCTTGCGCGCATGGTTGGCGTACACCTTGGCGTCGTCCAGAATGCAGGTTACATAGCCTGCAATGCAAGACAGCATTTAGGAAAATGATGTGGGAAAAGCAAGGCATTAATCGCCGCTTACGGAAGGTGAACTCCAGCAGTTGGTTGACCACGCGCGGCTCGTACTCCTGGACATTCAGCTCCTTCAGGATGGACATGATCACCTGCGCGTCCTTCGGCACGTGCTTGATTTGGGCACTGATCTTGGCCTTATCGGACTTCTCTGCGCTCATACTTCTATAGTTATTATGTTTACGTCGGCTTTGCTGCAAGAAGATTGTTTATTCCATTGAAATTGTGCACGTACATATATACGGGTCTATCGGAAATCGGTGAGCTTATGCGATACTATCGATGCAGACGTCTAGTGTGGAAAACGCCGCTGGACTGCAGGGTGGCAACTCTGGCTCTGGCCATTTAAAAAAAACGGCTAAATTAGAAATCGATTTTTAAATGTAGGAACAAATCTAATGAAGCTTATCCAAAATATTAAACAATAAGCATATTTCTACCAGATCACATAACACCACATTGGCATAATAGGTGGACCAATAGGTGGAATATTAACTATCAGAAACAACAATTTCAAAATATTTCGGAATTAACGAAACGAGAACAAATGGCAGAGTGAAATGAAGACTACAATTCTGTTTAGTTTTAATAAAGTCAAAAATTTCTCTCACACGACTTGATAAGCTTATTAACAAAACTTGAATACCCCAGTTGTGGAAAAACAAAAACGAAGTCCCGCCAAAAGGAGCTAAAAACTGTTAAATTAACGTAAGAAACTTTTATTCATTAAACGTACAGCTCTACATACAATATGCACTATACTTGGAAGACAATTGAAGCTTGTCGCGCATTATTACATTCATATACATTGTACAATGAAACTTTTAGCTTAGATACATACACATATTTCTTTATTATTATTTTAGATACGCTACATGTACGTTACGTGCTACAATAAATTAACTCTTTATTGTTCCGTCTTTAAATCGCCATCTCGCCGTGGTCAACATATAAAACCATCCATCCATTCGTCTCTCTTAGATATTTGCAAAATAACGCGCAAACAATTCGCGCACCAAAAACTTGGACGCAACTTTGACTCAAGTCCCACGATCAGTTATACATACAAGCATATATATATATACTATATAGCTCTATATAGACTACAAACTAGATTCTTGTCGAAAAAAAAAATTGATGCTTTAAGTAATATTTTCATTGTCAGAATGTATGCGTTTTAAGATTTCGTTAGCGCTTGCTCTATTTTGATTACTGGGGAGGGCTACCAGGTTCCCTCCTGGTCATGATTTGTGATCTCTATGTCTCTATAACTCAATTGCAGCTGCTGGCTGAAGCTGGCTGGCCCCTTCGGGTGTGCCTCTAGTAGTTGTAGGGTCCGTACTGCGAGCCATGATAGTAAGGTCCTGGGTAGATCTGCGGCTGGGCGTAGTTGGCATAAGGGGGATAGGGTGGCTGCTTCTGCGAGTAAACTGGAAATGGAAACCGAAAATTAGTCATTAGTTATATTAGAGGGTCAGCACGATGGACATACCTGGCATCAGGTACTGCAGGTTCAGCTGCTCCTCCTTCTCCCGCTCGTTGCGCAGGCAAACGGCCGCGCCGGAGAGCAGAATGGACGCCAGGAGACAGGTTCCGATTCCTGCCCAGGCCACGATGTACGACCAGTCGTAGGCGATCTTCGTGTTGTCGCGCAGGACCTAATAAATCAAGATATTCATCATTAGTTAATCCACATACATGCCCAATGCAGCTGGTGTACATACCGTGTTCCACTGCTGGAAGTAATCCTCGCCCACGACCTTCTCCTTCTCAAAGAACTCGACGGTGTGCCAGAGTCCCATGGCGCCGGCGGCCAGGAGACAGGTGACTAGCAGCAGTATCGAGGTGGCTGTGATGGCGCCCGACGACCGCTTCCAGCAGCCGGATAATCCGGTCCAGAACGCACAGAAGATGGTCACAAAGCTGATGATGAACAGAGCGATGCAGGAGCGGGCCAAATGGAGACGCGATGTGGCGTCCTCGTTGGCGATCTTCTCGTCCTCCGCCTGCGGGAAGTAGTCGATGTTCGAGCAGTGTGTCTCGATCGGTGACAAATAGGTGGGCACTGCGCGACGGGAATGGAAATGGATTAAATAACTCCCATGTGATGTAAAATGCAGCATTACTCACCCGCTGAAACTGGCGGCCGCTCCTTGGGATAGCAGATCCGGAACAAGCCTCGTGTCCTCGTGTAGTAATAGTACTTCACGTTCATGTTGTGCAACAACGACTCCGCATCCGAGTGCTTGGCGGCAAAGGACTGAAATCGAAAGGATAGTCCATATTAGCTAAGCTCAATTGCAGTTCAAAGTTATGGTTACAAGTGTTTGAAACTATCCTATCTTAGCTCTTAGCTCTGGCCCTACCCATACTTGTCTTAATAGCCACACATTTATTTATAGCCCGCGGATTAACCTTCTTAGGGAATTAGCGCCGCAATTCAAGCTCACGTCGCCAATTGTTATTCAATCGAATTGTACACTAAGCCCCCCCCACCCCCTCACCATCACATTTTCAATACATACTCATTAATAAAACCTGTTTCCGCCCCCTCGTGGGCGTATCTTGATAATGTGTCCAACTACCTCGCCCCAGACTCCATTAACAGTCGCAATCCCAGCGAGAAATACAGACAGTCAGCATTGAACCGCTGTCGATCATCATCATCCGGTCATCTTAACGATATACGGATGTTCGTACGGTGTGGGTTCGTATATGCTATATGCTATATGCTATATACTATATGATGCTATAGGTGCTATATGGCATACGCTCAAGTGTTGTATGCTATATGGCCCTAGTATCAGATTGCGTGGCAATTTGAACACGTTCCGCGGTTTTCCATTGTTTTTTTTTTTTTTTTGGCATTTGCTGCTGGCTTGAGCAATTCTCGAGTGCGGGTTTACGACCCAAGGTTCATGATGCATACATTGTACAGTGCGTTTCTGGGCTGTAAGGCTGTGCCGGCGGTGTCAGAGATCTCCAGCTGATCATTGTCACCAGGGGTCGTGCCTCAGCGGAGTTCGTTTGGTAACTCAGTTAATGTTGCGGCCTTGGGCTTAATGGGTGTGCTAATCTGATAATTAAGATCTATCATGATATAACCCAGATATGATCTTTGATCCATGTGAAAAAGAGTCTAGTGTGCAGCCAATGCTTATAAGCAATACTATCCATCATAATTGATATGGGAATTATACCAAATCAGTCAATATGAATGAGAACATCATTTTTACTCAAATTCATCATAAGTCACCTTTAGTTGAATCTCCAATCTAAAGTGTGATCATAGATGAATTAAAATATGACGCATTCGATTAAATCAACATTCGAAACCCACTACTGTCCATTGAGTGTGTGGAATCGTGTTTGGAACACCATGGAACATCCACGTAGTGCTGTATAGTATTTCGATCCCTAATCAACAGAAATTTCTCTGCGAGTGAAATCCAACTATTCCGAGTGATATCACGTTCTTCACGTTTTGGCACTTTGCCAGAAATTCTACGATTTCGGTTGACGCGGATGATCGTTGGCTTTTCCACCTTTTCTACCAAGTGGCGAGGGAAATCGCATACAAAGAAGAGGAGAGACGAGACGAGACGAGTTTTTCTCCATTGCAGCCATGCATTTTCATGAGGGGCAAAAGAAATGGAGTCGAAAAACTTGTTTATGTCCGGTACTTAAACAACAATGGGAAATACCAAAAAAATGTAAAAAAAAAGGAGATATTTAAGAGGTGGGGTGTTCGACGCCCAGTTCATATCGAAAAGAGTTTTCAGTTTTTTTTTTTTTGCTATCTATACCCAAATATGTACATACATATATGCATCGAACTGGGCGCTTATGTAAATCGCCGGCTGGCTGGAAAATGATTTTCGCTTGCGTAACTTTCGTCTGGAGACGACGATGGTCAGGGCAGCGTGAACTGGTTAGGGCGTTCCACCTTCCATTTCCATTTCCCTTTCCAACTATCCATCTATCCAACTATCCATCTATCCAACTATCCATCTATCCAACTATCCCCATTACCACTACCATTGGCTTCTATTGGGAAATGTTTTCGCTTGGCTCGCAGGGCTACCTCGTTATTAGCGCCTCTTCAGCGGATTAATTTTGTAACTTTCTTATGAAAGTCTGGGGCAATTAAGGGCCCCTCGAACTGGTAATTCGTATAACAGATGCAACAAACTAAATTGTGCAGCATTCATTGGGGAATCAGAGGCCCCTGAGTTGGATTAGAAACGCATTGGGCTGTGAAAAGAAAAAAAAAAACAAAAAACGTTGGGGAGACAAAAATGCCCAGAAATCCGAAGAAATCGGAAAGAGGGTGGAGATGCAGGTGGAAAACGAGAGCGATTCGAATTATCGGTTGGTTAGCTGGATTAATACGGCATATTATATAGATACAGATACAGATATCTATATAGTCATGTGGTTAAGGGGTTACGCATGGGGAGATATCGATTGCGAACAAAACTGTAATGCGAAAAGTGCTTCAAGGTTGATCGCTGATCGGATTGAAACGCAACGCAGTGCATCGGAGAAAATATGATAAAATATATGATAAACTATAGTACAATTATGCACGTTGTTCTGGGAACCGCAATCAATGCGATTTCATCTGCGGCACAACAACTTTCTTCAATCGAATCGGAAAGAAAGTCTTGCGAAAGGCTGTGTCAAAAAAGATTTAATTTGTTGCTGATAAGATAATCGCATGAATGGAACACTAAACCACGATTAATCGCTTAAAACGGGTGACTGCTAAAAACAGGGATTACATTTTAAGATATGTCAGCGTTTTGTACTGCACTAAAAGTCGATTGATATATTCTAATCGTAGTTTGTATATTGTAATAATATTTCAAGCGATCATAATGATAATCAAATGATTTTAAATTCAAGTTCCCAGTGTGTAGGAATTCCATTCGATCGCTGGAACTGCGGAACTGCAACCACTTGGCAATCGGCTGCTTGGTGGTTCAGTGGCTTAGTGGTTCGGTGGTTTGGTGGCTTGGTGGTTGCCTCAGTTTCCAGAGCTCAGTGGCTCAGTTGGACACTTGGTAAGCTGGCAAGTTGGTAAGTTGGTAAGTTGGCAAGGCATAAATATTTTTATGACACCCGGGCCGCAGCACATGCGAAACTAGTTTGGGGCCTACTACCTACTGCCAAGAGTGCAGAGCAGACCCCAACCGCCTAACCCCTCCCCCTTCGCTTCGTAAACCCCATTTTGTGGCAACGACGGATGTCGGTGATTAGCCAATCGGACGGCATTTGTGCGACTGAAACCAGATGAATTAAAGCCCGCCGAGAGGGGCAAACTGGATCGGTTCTTGGGAGCAGGGACAGGATGGATGGACAGCAGCTGTGCTCCAAGTTTCCCCAACTCCAAAACGTGAAAAACAACCAATCGTGAAATGCACTCAAGTCAAGGACGCACAAATTCTGCCCACCGGCGGCATTTTCCGTTGAATTGTATTGGAACACCTCCCACTCGGGCGAACAAATACCAATGGGATTAGTAATGCGAGTATTCTACGTATTTCTGGCTAACAACAATTACGCTTTAATATAAACAAAGTGAATATCTCAAATATATTTCAAGAGAAAAATCAGTAAACACAGCAGTTACCTTTAAGTATTATTTGATCTCCTAAGTTATATGATATATATAACATATGATTGAGTATTATTATATTTCAACCTAAATACTACTTTTCAGAAAATTGTTTTACTATCCCGACAGCTTGTTTCAGAATAACACCTGTTGGCAGCCTTTATTTAAACACTTCTAGTCGTTTATGCCGCCCATTTTGTTGCAGTGCAGCCATTAATGAATAATTTATAACACACTGCACCCAAGACAATACAAAACAAAAAACAGTTTGCAACAATTCCGATGCACAGACAACATCAATTTAAGCCATCGAACAACTGGTTTCTCTATTTCTGGTTTCTCGATTTGTCAAAAACGGATAAAAAAAAAAAACAACCAGAAAAAACTGAAAAAACGAAAAAAGGTCGTGGGAGCACGACATTGAGGAAAGATCGCTGAGGTATTTCAATTCGACATCGCATTCTTGACACTCGTGGCCCACACAGATACTCGGATCTTCAGATGGACAGATTGTTAGATACAAAGATCGCAATTACATTTTGTACAATTTTTCGTGGAAGAATCTGCGACGCGGAAGTCGCCAAAATTGTTGAAAATAAAGAGGCGATAATGAAATAGTAATATAATAATAGTGGGGAGCAGCAGAAACCTGAAACCTGATTGAAATCAAATGATTTGTTTATTGATTCAAGTGGCACACACACACAAATTTGGTTTGCTCTGCCCGTCTTTTATTTACATCCAGCAATTTGTTTATATTTTTTATTAATTTTTTTGTTTATATATATTTTTTCCACTTTTGCGGGAAGCGAAAGCGTTTTCAATCGCACGCTCAAGCGGTCGCCATAATGAGGAACCTCGGATGCTGCGATCTTCGAGATGAAAGAATCTCGCATGCGGATAATTGCGATGAAATTGAGTTTCGTCTATCGCATAGCCTTAATTTTCAATTGCCGGAACCGGATTATTCGCTGGAAAACGGCAATCTGAAGGGTGTTCGAAAACTTTTCTGGTGAAATGGTTTATTATTTATGATATAAAGATATCAACATAAATATCATATTTCTGCTGCTGTTCCTTTGTAAATCTTGGAAATATATATCGAATTTATACATTCGATTTTTCGCTGGAAAATAACGATTTTGCAGAAGTTAAATATTTACACATGGAATCATTGTTTATCCTTTGTGAATCTTGGAAATATATATCTAATTTATACATTCGATTTTTCGCTGGAAAATAACAATTTCGCAGGTGTTAAATATTTACACGTGGAATCATTGTTTATCAATGGAAATATAATATTTTTGACTATGTTTCTCCTTGAAGAGTTTGTGGAAACTCCCTTTCCATATAATTGACTCGTTATGTGGCTAGAAAGAAAGCCATTTGGAACCGGAAACAGCGACCAGTTGCCGATAATCTCCGTTTCTTATCCAAAATTCTCCCAGGCTAAAATCAAAACAAATTCTATTGGCTTCGAGCCAAGTACAATTAATTCGATGCTAATTCAAGTCAATCGCGGGAAGTGCTGATTAATCAAGCTGGAATTTCACATGATGTCAGCAATAAAATAATAAATTAGGTACTCAATGATGGCGTCAATAGCCATCGGCGGTGCAGTAAATTCAAAATAAAAAGCAACTGAGTTCCACTTCAGTTGAAATGCCGTAAAAAACGCGAGGAAAGGTGGCCGAATGAAGAAGAAAAGAAATCTTCTGTCACACACGGCGTATGCGCAACCCCAGCTGAAAATAATTAATTTCACATCGCGAATTAACATGTGTTTGTTTCGCTTCGTCTTTCTGCCGACAAAAAAGCTTACTAAGCGTAAAGACCCAGCACGAAATTCATTCATTGCCAAATGGCAGGGAAAACGGCCAACTGGAAAGAGCCGGGCCAACTAAATAAATGAGCAACGCCAGCTTTTCATTTGATATTTGATTTGGTTTTGGTTTTGCTTTTGGGTTTTTGTGTTTCAACCGCTTTTTCCATTGGACATACTCGTACCAGATATGTTTTTGGCTTTTTTGTCATCGCATTGCATTGCCCAAAGTGAGACTGCTGCAAAATGAAATCGAAGACACGGCAAAATCAAGGTTTGCACATCGCAAATTCACGCAGAGAAAAAATATTTGTAAATAAATATATGGGTTAGGTTTTGAAGTCTCGAAAAGAAAAGGGGTAACAATGCGCCAGAAATTCCCAATACTTTGGGCTTATTATGGAATATCTTAGGAGAAAACTAGCTAATTACTTGTTATACAATGTTCTATTGAAATTTAAATAGCTAGCATATGTCAAAGATATTTATTATCTGAGTAGTTAATCAGAGCGCACAACATACTATGACCTTATGTCTACGATCATCACAGTTTATAATTCATTTTTCTTAGCGTGGGGAGAAGGGTTTTCTCTTTTCACCGATCGAACAACGAACCCCGCGATTGGAGTTAAAGACACGGCCAAAACGCAGCTCCATCAATTTGGGCTTGGGTGCCCGGGGATATCAGACACCCACCCCCCCTCGCCCAGCCCAAGAAGAGAGGGAAAGAGAGAGAGAGAGAGACTGAGAGAGAAGCACCACCTGCGAGTTAGGGCCAAAAAGCGAAGTGGCAAACCAAACCGGCCAACTAGCCGCATACCAATTTTGAGTCGTCGTGCTTGTCTCGAAAACGTGAAACGAGTGAAAACTCAACTCGAAAACCAGTTCGTGGGGTGGGTCTGCGGAGGGCGAGGGGCTGCTGTGCGATATAGGCGTGGATACGATCCAACGCCCCAAAGCCAAAGCCAAATGCTTTGGCCTAAGACAAAACCAAAAAACGACATGGCTGTGGCATGCCAGCCACTACAAGAGTACTTCGAACACGATGGACCCACCCAACGAGGAGCAGGATCGGTGGGGAAATCAAGAAGTAGATGGTGAAGCTAGTGGTCAGGGCGAAGATCTGGAAAATTCAAGGAAAAGGGCAGCCTGCAGGCTAAGAAAAGGAAGAATTAAACTCTAAACAGTATGCAATCTAATGTACATATACCAACAAGACATACAATTAAAGATAATATAAGATATAGGGGTATTTAAAGGAAAGTAACAACACAGAGCTTCCTTTTCCACCATAATAGTTTCCATTTGACTTCTTTCGAAGAAAACATCTGTAATTAGCTAAAGAAAGGTTGGAAGTGATGATATTCTGACACCATCATCATGATTCCCTCGACTGACTCCCCCGGATTCCCATTCTTTGAGTAGCGCTCATAATCGCTGTGGGTATTTAGTTCTCCACTCCCCTGGGGATGCACTTCATAGGACCCTAGGGTTTCCTGTGGCCAAGTAGCCCATCTCGAGTTACCTGCTGCACCTGAGCGGTTCTTCAAAGGCTCTTACAGGGGCGGAAATCGAAGGAGAACGGAGATATGGAGATGGAGGAGATGGAGGTGGAGGAGGAGGAGGAACAAGAAACGTGGATGGGGAGAAGGGAGCGATGACCCAAAATGGGGGAGGTCAAGGCAGACGATTGCTTCTAATGGCTTTATAAGTGCCCAGGCTCTGAAGACTTCGACGCTGGGCGAGATTCGAACGAATCTCACCGCAATTATCGTTCCCTCGATTCCATTGAAACTTTCGGATTAGGCGACAAAGTCGAAAAACGTGCAAATATTTTCAGCACACTTTGAGTGCTTTTCTTCCTCTTCTTCAGCTTTGTTTTTTATTGTTTTTTTTTTTGTTTAGCTAACTTGTTTTGGTATGATTGGTATGCGCACGCACACCGCCGCGATTTTACACCTATTTCTATAGAGCTCTCCGCATCTAAAATTCTCTCGGCTGCACCTACAAGACGGAGTTGGATTTTCTACAGTGCCACTTCATTAAGACAAACTGCTGCTTATTTGAAAGAAATTAAAACACACATATGCTGCGATTGCTTTCGGCCCTTTAAGAGGCGGATTATAACTGAGATTTCAGTTAGCTAGTTGTATTTCATAAATAGTGAAGTAACCAACATAAAATTGAAAATTAGATTACTTGGAAGAATGGGAAGTGTTGTAATCCGCAGTTTGACTGTATTTGCAATGCAAACTGTAAAATTGTGTACTCCTTCCACTTCACCGCCCCTTTCTTCTTTTTCTGCGGCCTCTTCTGCCTGGGCTCTTCTTCGTTTTTTCGCTTGGCTAAGCGCTCGCGTAGAAAGTTTGAACGTTAACGGCCGTTGCCCATCCTCCACAGGCCCCTCTCGATCAACACCGCACCACTCCCTCCCTTCTTCCCTACCCACCTCCTTCCAATGCCAGTTGTTCGTGTATTTGCTTTCGACCTTTCTTCTTCTCCGCCTTGCCCTTTTTCTTTTTCTTTCGGCCAAGCACAAAACGAGCGACTGTTACTGTTACCTCCGTTTGTTGCTGTTGCCTTCGTGGTTGCCTCTCCGCTCCTCTCCTCCCTTTTCACCTACTCCTCCTCCTGCTTCTTTTTTCTCGCCCTCCTACTCCGCACAGTGGGCCGCGCACACCTGTATGCAGTGCACAAATGTCAGCAAGTGCATCTTAATTACATATCTTGTTTATCTAAGCATCGCTATAGATAAGATTCTCGGAAGAGGACGGATTTTAAAAGATATGCAAAGATGTTTGTAGAACTAAATGTCTCCTACTATTATTAGTAAAATATAATACACATTATTCTCTGGACATAGTCGAACGGGCTTAATTCCTTGGAAATTATGGAGATATTCGTTCCGGTTTTAATATTAATTAAGTATGAAAACTTTAATCCTTATCGTATTTATTTACTATGCTTCCAATGGCATTTGTGAAATGAAGCCACTTATTTTCAAAATATATTTAATAATATAATATAGTACTCTGCTATACTTTCCAGAAGACGAAGTCCTAAACTCTAGCAAGTTATTTTCAACAACTAATATCTATTGTATAAGTAGGGCCTAAATTAGGATATTTTCAATTTCCCTACCCATTTTAAATATTTCCATTGTATCGTACCATTATATCGTTGTCTTGCACGACTTTGAACCCGATCTTTTCCGATTTCTTAAGCTATTGCCTAATCCCAGCCTGGATCTACTTTAGCCACATCTCTGGGACCAATGTGCAGAGCTCGTAAGCGGAGCTAAAGCTCCGTCTTAAGCGGGAGAGTCTTCGGCTTTGGTTGTAACTCTGTCTCTGGCTGTGGCTTCTGCCACGCAGTCGCAGATGCACCGTATATTTCGGTGGCGCTGGCTCTGGCCTTAGCTGATTATGTATTCCAAGCGGATGGGCCTTGGGTTAATTCGATTCGTAGCCCCCACCTTCTCTGGCACTGAAGACTAAAGACACTGTAGACTGCAGATTGAAGACTCACCTGTATCTGGTTGCGCCAGACATCGTAGTGCAGCCAATTATCCGTGGAGAAGGCGATCGCCAGCAGGGCGGTGGCGATGATCGCGCAGATCGTCGCTATAGATAGGGTTACGGCCGAGCAGGGCATGCTGGTGTTTTATTCCGGATCTGTTTCGAAATCTCAGCTATTTTGGGGCTATGATACGGGATTTATCCAACGAAAATCCCCGAGAAGAAAACAACAACTACAGTTGCTATTATTTTTCTTTCGTTTCGTGATCTCTAGCGTCTTCGACGTCTTCTTCTTCCGCAGCTAGATTCTGCCGCTTCTTCTTGAACTGCTACTGCTGCTGCACAAATACACAGTTAAAAGAGCAGCAACCAGTTTGGAAGGCACAGCAAAAAAAAAGCCAACGTTCGTTAAAAAAAATAATAATTTTAGCAACGGGCCAGCACTAACACACTGACACGGGCTCCACTGCACACGCTCACAACACTACACACACACACACGCACGCCGGCGAAGAATCTGAGCTGGAGAATTGAGAACGGAGAACTGAGAATCTGAATCTGGGCAGCAAAGAGACGGAGAACTGATAGCCAAGACGTTGTGATCGCAACAACGTTCGCCAGCGGACTGAAAATCGTCGGCGACTGAGCCAGACTTCAGGTAATACCAAATACCCATATACCATACCCATACCCATACCCATAGTCTCAAGTCGCAGTCGGCGTCTCAGTCGGCGTTTCATTTGAGCGCTTTGCAATGCAACCGGACTGAGGGGGGAGGAGAGTTAGGAGCAGGAGGCAAGGAGACGGTGCCTCTTCTACCTGCTGGATAAAGCAAAAACAAGAAAGGAGAGACTGTTTCGGCAAACGAACCATGGAATACCCTCACAGAATGCTTATATCTCTGCCAATTTGAGGCGAACTTGATATGATCTTTCATAAGCTCATTATACATTTATGTACGAAGTTTCAGATTTTCATATTCGATAACGTAAGATTTGTGTTAATTGTGACTTTATGTTAACGCATCTACAAAACCCAACACTGGATAATCCAGATAACAAAACGCGATGATAGACAAGGCAAATCATGATATCCCGTAAACACATATGCCCAGTTGAGATTTGCAGAAATAACGTTAGATATATAAGAGCTAGTAACCTTTTGTTAGGGTATACGAAAGGCAAACAACAACAAAGCAGCAGCCTGTTGATCTTTTCGTATGTTTGTTTGGTATTTGGTATGCGGTGCTGCCTGTGCAATGGAGTCCCAGTCCCACTGGGCAGGAAGGTAGGACGCGAGGCACACAGCCACATGGGCGTAGGCGGTGGGCTGGAACTCGAAGGGGGCGTTCGAAGGGGTGTGCTGGTGCTCCCATATCTCGACCGTATCGCAGTTATGCCACGCCAGATCGTAACTCTGTCAAAACTGAGCCACATATTTTATTAGCAAGATATTGGAATCAGGCTCCTAAAAACAAATACCCATTACACTGAAGGATCATAATTGGAGTTTCTGCGGAATGTGAATATCATTATTTGACACGTCAATATCATTGCCTGCACACCCATTTAAACGGTTTTGTTTTTGAGCCTGAATAAACATGCATGAATTTGCCTATATCTAAAATGGTTCATTTGAAAATCGACTTGTAAGAACAATGCGTCCAGCTGATAGAGAGTCATTAACTTCTGGGGCGAGAATTTTTTGTATATTCAAATGCCTAATCTGAAATTCCGCCCACATGAGTGCGATTAGTTCGGCCTTTTCCACCGCCCGCTGCTAATCAGGGCGCAGCCGATTTCTCGCAGTGTGCAATTGACCCAAAGATGCTGCGACTGCGCAGGTAAAAAATATATACACACAGACATCTCGTGTACGGACATATCCATATAGAGATAGGTGTTTGTGTTTGTGCGGCATTGGCATCTCGCTGCGTCTACTTGCTGTTGTTGTTGTTGATTTTCATCGGCTTTAATGCCTTTGTCTATTTTGGGTTTCTGTTTATGGCGTGGGTTTTTCTCAATTGCATTTTTGGGCGCGCTCTCGACTGCAGCAGCAAAAGCACAGTGGCGGGCAGAGAGATAGCAGCGTTTAAGAAATTAAGAAATATGCATATAGAAAATCGCCTAAAAACTGAAAGAATTTAATACCCTAAAGAGGTGCTGTTTGATTCATTTTTAAATGTATAAATTGGATACGCTTTGCTATTATTTTGTCCTATTTTTCATCTTTAACGTGATACACATTGATTATATTAGTTCTAGACCATGAAATTCCCAAATTTTAAAGACGTACGCTTTAAATGTACCATGTTAATTAGTTATTCTCTGGCAAAATGTAACAAAATTGGAAACTACCATATTGACGGGCATTGTAAGTGTCGTATGTGTGAGTGTGGAAATACCAGAATTACCTAAATAACAACAAGAATAGCCGTGCACTTATAAAGCAATGTTTGTAATCGGATCGCATTGGCATGTTGGCCAGTTGAGTTCAGTTCTCAATTGCTGGCCAAAAGTTTTTGGCCCCTCGAGTGTCTGACTGTCAGTCAGTCTGTCTCTTTCTGCGCCCCATTACCCCTCTCCCTCTCTCTCTCACACTGCTCATATAATTCGTTTTCTTTTTGCATTCCGATGGAATTCCACAACGTCGCAGTTTGTTGTTGTGGTTGTTGTGCTGTCCCGACTTGTTGTCACTTTTTTCAGTGTTCAGTTGTCAGTTTTTAGTTTTCAATTTTTTTGTTTCAGTTACCCGAGGTGGTGGCAACCAGCATTGTGCGTTATGCATGCCGTCCGGCAGTTAATTCACAGTTTAGCACAAATTATTAAATATTTGACGGGCCGCAACGAAAGTGAGAGCGGCGTCGTTGGTGAAAAGGCCCTACACTTCCGCCACTGCACACAGAATGGCTAATTTATGCGATTATTGGTAAGACGGCATTGGCAAGACGGCCCAGTTCGGTCGTCTGTCTGTCATTTTAATAACTCTTGCATTGTGGCCAAGCAGAAATAACACAAAGCCCAGCGAAACGTGTTCGCCGCAGTGAAAGTAAGAGCCAAAGTCAACAGTCACCCGGTAACTGGCAACTGGCAACAGGCAAAAGGCAACAGGTGGTGACCGCGACGGTCAGAAGCCGAAAACGGCAACGGTTCCCAGCGCATCCCTGGCAATAGATGGTGGGGATGGGGAGAATCCGATCCCCAAATGGCAAGGGGCCATCGGATATCAAATGCTATAAATGATGTAGCATGAAGATTTCTTTTTCGGCGGTAGTCAAATATGATTATCAAACTAAACTTATTTATTCCTCTAAACTTCTTTGCTAAACCATAATTTCTGATTTATTGGAGCTTAATAAAACATGCAACATTTCTAGAAGTAAACATGACGTTTTGGAAACCAGCCCAATATTTATTACCAGGAAGGCATTTTCAAATTCCACGTGATTTCATTTGGGTTCGATCATTACTCCTCTGAAACCATCCAACCTTATGCATTCTCGGCAATTTTTAGGTCCTCAGATGCAGCATTTTAAAATATAATACGTTTTTTGTGTTTATTAATCCTTAATCGATTTTTCGATCTTTACATTGCAACCATTTGAAGTCGAGAAGTAAAGTGAGTTTTTAGGAAAATATTTACTTTGTTGGTTTTCAGTATCAAAATTCCTGCCCGGAATTTTTCTCGCAGAATTTTCGTAAAATTCTTCTTCTTTTAGCGAAGTTTCAAACACAAAAATTATATTTTTGCATTTTGATTGTACTGTAACGGTTTTTATTGCAAATATTGATTTTAAATATTTTCCAAAAGTCTGGCAGCACCGATGTTAACGATTAAGCCGCGATGCATGTGCCATCGCTCGTAGGTTAGTGTCGTGCCGCCAATCGATAGTATCGCCCTTTCATCGATGCAGTGCCATCGCTAGCCAAACTGAAATGCTGAAATTGAACATCGAAATTGAAAGCAGCGGCCGTGCAGCAATTGCAATGCGTGCAATCAATCCCGTCAACAACAAATTGGCGCAGAGCAGCCAATAGGAAGCAGATCGGAATCGCAATTGGAATCTGGATCGGATCCGTGTGGGTGTCGCGAATCTAATCGGAGGAAAGCAGCCGACGAAAGGGGCAGCGAAAGGCAAGTGCGATTGCAACTGGAATTGTATTTGTAATGAATGCAAACGGTCGTGTATGTGCATGTGCCTCTGTATGTGCGTGTGTGTGTGTGCGAGTCTGGCCTGCGCTGGTGTGTGTGTGTGTACGCGAGAGCCAGGAGAGCAATAATTAAATTAAGCAAAGGTGTTAAATTAAACCCGTGTGTGCGAGTGTGTGTGTGTGTGTGTGCGTAGGTGTCGTGGCTCTCTCGCTCAGTGTGTTGGTGTTGGTCCTGCTGTTGTGCTATGTGTTTGTGTGTGTGCGAGTTGTGTATATACGCAGAGTGACAAAATTCTAATAAGAATTCTTGTTATCGCTGCACTGCACTGCCGTTCGCCCTCTCTCCTTTTCACCCGCTAGCGGCTCCTATATAAAATGGCTTAAAAAATACTAGCAAACGTCGTACTACGAAAACGACGACGCACGATGTCGGTGGGCGGTAGGCGTTGGGTGGTTTTCGGGGGGCGGCTGACTTTTCCGGCTACTCTTTTGCCCATGTGTGTGTGTGTACTACAGCGGTACTTTTTACGCACTTCAGATTCCAATTGGCAGAGATCCATTTCTGGATCTTCATCTTCCACTTCCGCGCTGAATCTCTAGTTTTTTCCTGCTCTAAAAAGTCTCTTTGGAAAATCCGCTGGCGAAATCCGCAAACTAAATCTCTACGCCCAAAAAGGGGGGAAAAAAATCTCGTCTGCTTTTTTGGCTTCAATTTCTGCGCACAAGCACGAGCGTAGGTGAAAAGGGGGCCGCAGTGGGGTAGGCTCGGCGAGGGGGCGGGCGGCCGGGACGACAGGACGAAAAACGGCGCACGCAACTGTCATTGACCTTCAATTGCATTCGTTGCAAGCTGCAGCCGCCGCACCCAAAGGTCATAGGTTGGGATGTGTGTCATCCAATTAATCAAAATCGAACCCTAAAAAGCGCAGCTAATTCAATTTTCATAAGTCCTATATAACGTCTAGAAGGCGACATTCTCATCGGTCGATTTAAGTTCAAATTAAGCACTCAAATGCGCCTCAAATATTGCTGATAAGTTGGTTTTTCCGCACATTCAGCGATATTTAATCATACAAATAATGTGCAGATACTGGGAATAAAAGAAAATGGTATGCAGGATGCCAAATAAACATACTATAATTATAATATGTCTCCAAAACCCTGAATAACAATTTATTTTTAAACTGTTTTCTTAAAAAAAAAAACATCTAAAATCCATCATTTAATTGTCATTTTTTGTTCATCTCAATTATCTTTTATCTGTCGGTCAACATTTAAATGACAAGACATCATCAGACTTAAACCTTTTGCTATGACTTGCATTGTTTTTGTATTGTTTAAGATACGTATCTTTCCCCAGCATCCTTGGAAGTAGTTGTTAATAACACGAAACCGCTTTTCATCTCGTTATTCAGCTGTTGCCTCTCATCTGAGTCTCCTTGCCCCGAAAATGGATTCGTCCATTAAGCTTAAGGACAGCAACTCCAACTGCAGCTCCAATTCGAATGGCAATGTGGGCGGTGGAGGCGTGGCCGGTGGAGGAGGAAGCGGCAGCGGAGGCGTCTGCGTGTCGAGCATCTGCAGCAGCGACAGCTTTAGCATCATGCCACCACCGCATCACGAACTGGTCAGCGCCAACAGCATCGAGCTGAATGCGGCGGCCTCGCTGAGCGATGATAGTGGAGTTCCATTGACCACCAACAGTTCCATCTCCAGTGGCGACTCCTACCGACTGGGCATGTGCAAATTCGAGATTGAGGTGAGCCGCACTGGGTCGCACGAATCCCTACGAGAATACCCCTAATCCCATTGAATCCCTTGCAGATGGTGGAGAGCGATGGCGAGGTCTCGCAGTTCGATTCACTGGACAATTGCTCCGAGGGCGGCATGAGTGCCGAGAACTTTAATACGCTGAAAAAGGGTCCGTTGGCGCCCATTGATCCGCCGCCCGAGTTCCAGGACTCGCCACAGACCACCCTGGTGCGCTCGATCTCCAAGAACATAGTGAACAGTCTGCGTCGCTGGACCTCCTCGCAATCGTCGTTCGAGCATCTGAAGGACGATGCCACCACCATGGTGAGCGGCCTGGCCACGGCCGTTCTGCCCGAGGAACCGCATCCGCCCAGCCAAGAGTTGGTCCTCTTGCTGGCCAAGACCGAGTGCAAGCTGGACGCCCTGGATGGCCAGGCCCTGGGCCAGATGAGTCTCAAAGAGTCGTATGCGATCAACAAGCATCTGTACTCAAGCGATTCCATACTGAACAGCCACACGGACAACATATACGATGAGCCCAACAACATTGTGAGCAGTTCGCTGGGCAATAGCGTGGATCTGCTCGATGAGGAACAATCGGACGCCAGCAGCTGCTCCCCGCTGCCATCGCCGCCGCCACCCGTGTCCATAGTTAAGATCAAGCAGACGTTATGTCCGTACTACCAGGACCATACTCGCTACTTCAAGGCCATACCCACGGAACAGGACAACATAGCCAGTGCCAAGGCGGCGGCTGCCCAACAGAGGTTCAACAGCGCCGGTCTGTCGGAGATCCACGACTACGACCTGTACTACGGGGCCAGGCGGCAGCCGGTGGATAACAGCAGTCTGCAGCGACGCCAGGCCTCGCTCTACAGTCCGCTGGGCCACACCAGCCATTGTCATTACCACCATAGCCATGGCCACGGGCATGGAAGCCATCATCACCATCACCACCACCAGCCGGGCTACGGCTACAGCCATGGCCAGCGGCCCAACTCGAGAAACTCGCTGAACAGCCGCCTGAGCAGCTCGCACAACTCACTGAACGTCTCGTCGGCCAACAAGCCGGACGACTCGATTTTCATCACCCAGGCCATGTCGCACGATGCGCTGTTCACGCGCGAGATATCCGATTTCTACAACGTGCCCATCGACTCGGACATCTACGCCTTTCCCGTGGACATGATCGAGCAGCAGCAGCAGCAACAGCTGTTGGTGGAGGAGCAACAGCAGCAGAAGCCCGCAGCGCCCACTTACCACAAGGCGAGCAGGCGGAACAAACGCAACAAGCGCAAGCAGCGCTACGCCGGATCAGGCACGGGCGCCGGAACGGAGACCAGCGATGGCGATGGTGAGAAGAGCAAGCACGGCAAGTATCGAACGCCGGTGGGCGTCGGCATGGGCCAGGTTAGCGAATCGGAGCCACTGCACATGACGCTGGATGAGGTGAAGCAGTTCTATCACACCCTCTACTCGGATGCAGGCAAGCCCACGCCCAAGCCGATGGTCAAGTCGAGCAACGAGACCATTTGGAGTGTTTCGACCAATACCACCACCACCACGGCGAGAACGCGGAGCAGTGTGGGCACCACCCGAGGAGGTGGTGGACCGCCGGGAGCGGGCAATGGTGCTGGTGGCGCCAGCAGTGATGGCGGCGTTGGCGGTGGCAGCGCTGGCGGTGGCGGTGGCAAGTATCTGAGCAAGCAGAACAAGCACAACCTGGACAATGATAAGCTCAACAACAACAATAACAACAACAACAACCATCAGCCATCGCAACAGCAGCTGGAGAAGCCACCGACGGAGCACCACAATCAGCACCAGCCACCGAATAACAAGCACGTCCTGCACTCGGAAAAGAAGTCACAGTTCACGCTGAACCTAAAGCAGCGGTTCTGCAGCATCTTTCGCTTCCGGCGGAGTAATCACAGTCGTTGCCGAGGCTCGGGCAACAACCAGACCGGCACCTTTGCCAGTGCCAATGCGAATGCAGCGGCAACAGCGCCCCTGATCCCGCCAATTGCCGTGATAACCAGCGCTCCGGGTGCAGCGGGGCAAACCCAGTTGGCCAGCGAACTGAACGGGACGTTGATAACGGCTGAGGCGGACGAACCGAATGCCGATCTGCGCAAGAAGTTCCAGTCTCGTGCCCTGCCACCACTACCAAAGAAGGGTGAGTGGACGCCTTGCAGAACTGCTGGTTGTGTCTATAGTTGTCTATAATTGTCATAGCTTTGCCATTCACAGCCGCAGCCTATGCCATTGAAGCCGTCAAGTCGGAACCGGAGGAGGTCAAGACGAATGCAATCCAGGAGCCCCGGGCACTGCAGTTCACCTCCAGCATTGAGAAAGTCAAAGACGTAGGTTTCAGTCGTATTGCCCGCCCGGAAAAGCGCTAATCGTTCAATGATCTTGTTTCGCAGTATGGCTGGTACTGGGGTCCCCTGTCCAGCGAGGCGGCTGAGAAGGTGCTATCCAGCGAACCGGACGGCTCCTTCATCGTGCGCGACAGCTCCGACGACCATTACATCTTCTCCCTGAGCTTCAAGCTGAACAACTGTGTGCGACATGTGCGCATCGAGCAAGATCAGGGTGCGTTTATATCATATACATTGATGACATCTGTCATACTATGTGTACATTGTTGTTTCATTGTAAGCAGGAACCTTTTCCTTTGGCTCGTATGCCAAGTTCAAGTCGCAGACCATCACCGAGTTCATTGAGAAGGCCGTCGAGCATTCGCGGAGCGGCAGGTTAGCACAGCCCGAAAGTACTGCATCCACTTTATGACTGTAACGCAATCCGAAATCTTCCTCAGATATCTCTTCTTTCTGCATCGTCGGCCTGAGCACGGACCAATGCGAGTGCAATTAACCAATCCAGTATCTAGGTTTAAGCATGTACAAAGCTTGCAGCACATGTGCAGGTGGGTTTGCATCAACTATACGTTTCTATTATATCTATCATTTATCTATCTATCTATAATTTCAGATTTGTTATACTAAAGGCGGTTATACGAAAGGATCTAATACAGACATTGCCATTACCGAGAAGACTTCTAGACTATCTTAACTATAAGCACTGCTATTCCGAGCAGGTGGAGAGCGACAGTTCGCATTCGCAGGTGAGTTGAATATGCGCTGCAGCTCTATCTCATCTCATCTCCCTGTATATAACACCTTCTTATCTATATACTATAGATATCTGGCGATGGAACGATGTAAGGGAGGGGGGATAACGAACGGAGGCGATTCGCTTGTGACAACAAAACGTAAACGAAAGCAACAGAAATTATTACCTTAAATAAGTAGTAGAATTTAACGAAACATTTAACAACAAACAGTAACAACAAAGCAAGCAACAAACAAACAAACAAACAACCGTTAAACGTTCTGTATAACAAGAACAGCGAAAAACAAAGCAAAAAGAAGAAGAAAAGAAGAGAACACCAAACAAAAAACAAAAAAAAAAACAAAAGTTACAAGCGTAAGCAAAGCGAGGAAATTGTTAGTTTTGCTAAAACAAAAACAAAAAAAAAGAAACAAAAACAAAAAACGAAAAACCAGAAAAATCAAGGAAACAAAATTCAAACTCTGTTTATTGATCATTTTTTTGTACTCGGTGCTATACTATAAATATTAACTATTTAATGAAATGAACGATGGAAAACAAAAGAACAGGACAGAATATGACGATTATATAAATTAATTATGCGTAGTCAAGTAAACGAATAACAGAGTTGTACATAAGCAAATTTGAGAGCCAGTAATCCAAGTCCCACCCACAACCAAAACCTCAACCCCCCTCAACCTCCCCCTCACTTTGGGCACGAATCAGACAGAGAAGTAGACAGAGACAGAAACAGTAGCAGTAACAGTAACAGTGACAGTGACAGTGACAGTAACAGTAACAGAGAAAGATAATGTGACAAGGTCGTTGATGTTGATGTTTTGTGTAATCAATTAATTACTTTTATGCTTGCCTTTTAGCTGTGATTTAAATAAGTCGTCGAATGTTAATTGGAAGACGATGTGCAGTTTGATATTTGATATTTGATAGATTTGATATAGCCTAGCCCCCATATAGTTGAGGTTCTGTTATGCACACTCGATCTGAAACCATTTCGAAGCTGCTCAATCATCGCAACGCCCGTGCCCAAAGGTCCTTGAAAGCGAGCGAATTATGATATAACCATTAACGCATTGTACTTAGTTTAATCCATGTCATGTACACAAATGATCGATTGCCAGATGGAAAGAATGGCGAACACACACACACAGATGAATGGAAAACCAAGGAAAGCCAACAATTGTAATGTATTGTATTTAGGTTTATTTGAATTGTTAACTAATTTTTGTTTTCGGCTTTGTTATTTATGTTTTAAGCTCAACTCATTTGTACACTATTGCGTATGGTTTGTTTTTAGTTTGTAATTTGGTATTTATTTAGTGTGTGTTTTTTTTTATTGTTGTGTCGTAACTGCGATTACGTATACGATGTAAGAGAACCCGCTCCAATCCAATCCAACCAATCTCAAGTCCAATCCAAGCCAAGCCAAGCCAAATTCGAGTCCGTCGTGGGCTCGGCTCCTCTTTGAACATTAAACAAACAATATTTGTCTATGGAAAATTAAATAAACGAACGAATGACGATAGAAATACAAAGCAATGCCGATGACAGGAGAGCGGTGTGGAGGGGAGGAGTACGAACGGTCACAGTAAATGAGCAAAACAACAAAGGCAATATAAAGAACATTTTTAATAATAAAAATTAAACAAAGAACTTGTAGTAATTTTCGTTTTATTTTCGGGCATTCATTCGGCTGATTTGTAAACTAACTGCTTAGGTTTTCAATCCACTTTTTACGGGGCTGCCCAATCTGGCAAATGATTTCCTTAAGGTTGCCAATAATTCAAAAAGATTGAAAAGAAATGACTAAGTTCATAGAATGTATATTCATATGTGTAATATATATGTATATATGTGAATGTTAGTTGCATATCCCTTTAATAGTATCACAAACCACTCTTACAGCAGACGCAGCATTTCTTAAATTACATGCATTTTACATCATACACGCACTCTGTCTACTTATTGTTAATTTACAATGAGATTTTCACATCGTGAAGTAGATGGCTCTATATGTTCGATTGCAAACACAAGAAGCATACCTAGGTGGCGCCAGTGCACACGATTCTGAAAAACTAAATGCCTGTTTGATTAGATTATTTCATGAATACTTTTAATGCAAATATTATATATAAGCATAATTTATAACAATTATATCAAATGCAGGCGTTTTGTACATTACGCTATATTCTTTTAAAAGAGGGGTAATGATATTTTTGATAGACCAATGCCGTGCGTTGTATGCGTTTTATCAATTGGACTCGTGGTGCGGTTTTACCTGAAACTTTCCCAATTAACTTGCGTCTGTCGAACTTCGTTTTCGAGCCAGGTAGTGGGTGCTTCTGGTTGCTTCATGTCACCTCCGGGATTAGTTAAAAACGTATTACGCAACAATAAAAACTGTCACCGAATGGCGCCAGCAGGAATCCGAGACTTTGGCTCATCCTGCAGGTAACCTTATGAATGGCGGGAAAGTCCATGGGATTTCCCGCAGAGCCGGTCATTCATGAAACTGCAACGGCGACGCGTTGCGCACACGTGTTGTCAATTACCTGGATCCACAGTCCCAATCTAGAGGATCAGAACCGTGCGGCCGGCGGGTAATATATGGTGACCGACCAGGTAGTTAGTCGGGATTTTCCAAACGTTTTATGAATGAAACGGGTTGGAAACGACGGCGTTGGTATATAAGGCCATACTAGTTGACCGGGACAATCAGAAGCCGGAGAAATCTAAAGCGATCCACACATCTCTTCGACATTACGGAAGTAAAACTAAAAGTAAGGACCTCAAATTCAAAGGAACCATGACTGGAGGAGCAAAAATGATGACCATCCTGTGTGTGAGCATCTTTATCGCTGGCAATGCGCTGGGCGCATCCATATCCACATCCGCCGTAGGACTAAAAGGACGACCGCAGAGGATCGCCGAGTGCCGAGAGCTCTGCTACCGGCAATCCTTGCCAGCGATTACGCCACCACTGCTCTGCCGATCCCGTCCAGACTGCTACATGTGCCACGACTACTGCCGCGTCCTGGACGTTGTGCAGCGCAGTCTGGCCACCTCCATGTGCGCGGATCGGGAGTTCTGCACCCGCGGATGTCGGGTGGCCTGTTCGTACCATCGCCTGAGGATATTCCACTTCACCCAGGACGCGACTGCCAATGCGGTGATCAAAAAGTGAGAGTGAAGTGTTTTGCATACTCTGACTCGTGTACATAATTCGCCATAAGTTAGTACCTACCATAAGTGTACAGTTAGCATAAGGATATGTTACAAAATAAATCAAATTAGAAATCACTTAATCATTCTACTTGAGTCAATTGGGACTAAAGATACATACTTCTTGCTATCTGAGATAGAAATTCAACAGAATGAATGGCTTTTAAGAACTCTGTTCTTTGAATTAAAAGATGGAAAACTCATAGCATTAGTCTGATGTACTAGGATGTTAGTTAGTATTAAAGTTGTTCTTTATATTCCCAGAGAAATCGCAAGGATGTGCATACAATCGTTCATACGAACCAATTCAATAAATCCGCAAAAAATCAAGTAAATCGTGTAAACGCTCGTCAATTAACGACTGATCGTATGATTATAATTATAATAATAATTTTTAGTCCATAAAAAAGAAAGTCAACTGCAGTTTTTTCGGCACTGTTTTCTGTGCTTTTGGGCCCGGTCGCTCTTCTCACGAACGCGATTGGCAATTGGAATTGGCCAGGCTGTTGCAGCCAGCTGTTGCAAAGGCAACATTGCCGATCCGGTCTGGATGTTGGCTTTATTAATCACCAGCGATGGCCAGGAGCATGAGGAGCAGGAGCAGCAGGAGCAGCAGGAGGATGAGCATGAGGTTCGAAGTTGAGGAGCGTACGAAATAATTTAAGCTTGCATATGAGGGAGAGTGCAAAAAAAATTAAATTAAAAATGCGGCGCACATAGAAAAAGGGGCACAACAGGTGGCCACGACCGGATATTGAATCGATCGCATATATATAACTTGTATGCGGCATATGGTCCATACATATGTCGTGCGATCTGAGTGCCTCGATAAGGAGTTACTCCTAACGGTGCTCCAAACATCATTATCATTGTCAATATTTTGTGTGCTTGTTGGGCTCCATCAAATTGTCTGCCTTTAACACCTAATTACATAATTACATAAAGATGCAGCCAGGCATTCGGGTTTCATAGCTTGGAGTTGCGGGTTTCCAATGGGCTAATACCCGACCGTTGGTGTTAACTTTAAGGCCGTAACCCCCACAATGGCCATAACCAACCAACCACCCCCCCCCCCCCCCCCGCGCTGCACTGCTGTCACATAAAACCGTGGTGAGCGCATAAAAAGCGGCAGCGATGATCATAAAAAAATCGATTTGAAGTCTATAAAAATCATATCATACAAATTTTTATATGCCATGCTCGTTTTAAAGTGTCACGATGCACCAGGTTGGCCAAAAAAAAAAAATCAGTTTTCGGACGCGAGGCTAACGAACTGAGCCGATGTTACAAAAGAAAATATTACCAACAAAAGAGGTAACTTAAGAGTAGGGCATAGAGACGAATTCTAGATGCCCTACAATTACCAAAAATTGACTCAGTATTTTATACTATTAATTAATACATATGTAAATTTGATGGTTTATAAATGCAAACTCTGTTTAATATTGGGGAATATATTAACATTTATATATACGAATTTAATATAAACATTTTACTACAGATATTTCTTCCAAGTTTTTGACCAGTAGTTTACAAAACCAACGAAAAAGGCAAACGACCTTCTCAAAAATTATGAGAGATGAAGATTTCGAAATGGAAAACTAAGCTGCGCTATGAAAGGAAATTAAAAGCCGCGACAAATGGTGCAAAAGGAATGACAAATAAATTTCCCATTGACCAACAGGTGCTTGGAAATGGACATGGGAATGGGTATGGGAATGGGTATGGGTATGGGGATTCCTAGCAGACTATACTCACACCTATCCTATCGCACCTCTCATTTCTCGGCTGCTTCTCCAGCGAATTGAAAACTTTTCCCGATGATGCAATAAATTCCCAGATAAATGTTAATTTACGAGTGGAGGAGAGCGAGAGTCTGGCTGCAGAGGAAATGGGAACGGGCAACAACAAGAGAGGTGGTGCCACTGCGACAGGCTGTCTGGCGGGTAACCAAACTGGGCACTCCATAGATACCATACCATACCCCCACCCCCTTTTTTTCAGGGCTACCCTTCCTCCCGTTCGAGATTATGATTATTGAAATGTTTTTGGAGCCCGTCGTCAAAACGAAAGCAAAGCCAAACGAAACGCGGCGGGCGTGCAAATCACGAAGTGCTATATCCAAATCCGGATATTTATACCTGTATATTTGTACATGTGCAGCTACGTATTAATTAATTATAAGCCGCAAGGACGGCCGACGGAGGATGGAGGACAGCGGTGCCTCCATAACGTGCACGAAGGTGAGAAATCAATTTTCAGTATCTCGCTTTGTGTTTAATATTTTTCCAGTGAAATGCGCCGACCGACCATCCAAAGACGACGGCTGGACGACCACGACGATGATGAGCCGCAGTTTTGGCCGATGTTGGAGCCTCAGCCTTTTCAGCTTGGCTTCAGTTTGAGCCGCGGGCATCGCTTGTGACGGCGGTTCAGGTTCAGACACTGCAAGAAATAGTCCTGCCCATACTCAATGCCACTTTAAACCAGAGAGAACGTTTTAGTCGAGAGTCGCGACTATCAGATCAGAAGTGCTTACCCAATTCTAAACACCAATTCTGGTCACGGAAAATCTAAATATTTAACTTCTTATAATAACAAAAACTGGGCTTTTTAATACATTACCTTAAAATTTCAGATACCAATTATTGAAATGAGTCTTTTAAGCAATACTTTTTAAATATTAACATGGCATTTACCTTAACACCCCTTTTAGAAATTGTAATGCTGCCAAATTGTATAAAAACCAATATTTATTAGCCAGTGTTCATTTGTTTCAGTGCATCTGGGATGCATACTGGGATTCTGGTTAGGTCTCTTGTTCTGGGGCACGTAAATTAGGATAACAACGTGAAACATAATTATTACTTTGGACAGATATGGCAGCGTCTGCTGCGCCTGCGCCCCGTATTCCTGGCTTCCTTGGAGGTGCCCAGCTCGTGGTGGAAGTCTCCGTTTCAGTTGGAGACCTCGTCCCAATCCCGGCCAGCGTTGGCTTTTGTGGCCCAAATAAATGTATTAAACTTGGTTAACGCCTTCATTTCAGAGCCGCTCGCTCCGCCGATCGTCGTCGCCTTCGTGGGCCCCAAAGTAGGTGTAATAAAAAATATGAATTGTTGTTATATTAAGATCCATCCAAACGGCAAACAGCAGGCAAAGATCATTCAGAGCTTTTTACGACCCGCAACGAATTCGCAATTCGTGTGAAAAACTCACGCATGCACATCGCTTTCGAACAAAAGTTTGAACAATTTATTGTAGTCATCCCTTGTGGGCCAATTTGGAATAATATAATATGTTTAAGCGGTGCAATAATTGTAAATAGCATAAAGTTTATATTTCAAAAGGCTTGCAATTAATCCAACGAACAACTAGCTCAATTGATTGAGTAACCCAACTGAAAATGATTGCGCGCTGATTAAAAGTAATTTTAAAATAATGCCATAGACTTTAATTTTAGTAAATAATTCTAAATTTCAGCTTAATAAAAATCTGGCATACAATTTATGGCCCAATTTGTTTGCACAACCCCGATATTCCAGTCGCTTGACTTGGTTGGCTCTAATTCAATTAGGACGCCCTTTGTGCACCTCGATTGGTTAATTGGCATTTGATCTTCGGGCTCATCAGCTAATTAACGCTAGCCGATCCGCAGACAATCCCCACCAGCTGAGACCGCCAGCCACCCGCTGGCTAAAGCTTTCGGCTTAGGTTCGAATCCCAAGATCCCCAGATCGCAAGATCTCCAGATCTCAAGATCTTCAGATCTCCAGATCCCGAAAGGAAATGCCACGAAATTGAAAATGCAAAACGAAATTGGCAGCGGAGACAGAGTGGTCCTCTGGTTCTGATTCTGATTCTGGTTCTGGGTCTCTGTTTCAGTTTCTTCTTCGTTTTTTTTTTTCAGACTCCGCGTCGAGAGGATGGTGGCAGGAAACGTGGGCCGTGGCCGTGCGTAATGAAGACGTTAAGCTCGGAGGATCAGCAGTGGGCTATGTGGATGTGGATGCGGCTGGAGTCGAGCGGATCTTCAAGAAAGCTGCCAGGCATACGTCGCCGTTAAAGTCCAGCCCCATCTTTAGAGTTATTCTCCCGTTTTACCCTCTTTACCGATCCGCAGATACACTGAAGAAAATTCCCATGTCTAACTAACTAAGAAACTATGTTTAACTAATAACTAATAAGGTAGTTACAGCAACAGTTTTTTCTTATATTGAAAATCAAATCTTGTGATCATCATATTGAGTTGTAACAAAAGTGATAATAACCATTTTCGTGCTTAATGCACATTGCTGTTTTTCTCACAGTGTGCGTAACTCTTTGAGTCTCGTTTCGGTTCCGCTTGCATGTTAACTGAAATGAAAATTCGTATGAAGGCGAGAAATTAATGAATCATTCACACCTGCATGACGGATTGTCTGCATTACTCGCCACTCTGCATCCCCACTCACCAGGGTTTTGGACCTGGACGTCGGGATGGCTTTTGGGTTACGGCTCCATTTTGTACGATCCGAGTGCGAACGGGGGGCGCGGCCTGGCTGACGCTTCTGCCGAAGGAGTTGCCTTCTAATTTATTTGCCTGATGTGTGTATTACACATACGCTGTCCTTGCAGCCGTCTCTTTCTGCGCTGTCTCTGCTCCAGCGGTCGCGAGTTGCATTTCTGAAATTGCCCCGAGGTCGAAAACTGCGACTCTGGGATTCCAACGGATGCTGATGATGGGTACTATGGGCACATAATGCCAGCGCTAAGTGATCAATCACCATTTGCAATTCAAACAGTAACTATAAACCCAGACCGATGACGAATTCAATCAAAACGAAGCCATTAAACCCGAAAGTTAAGCGAAAGTCGATTAAAGTGTTACGTGAATGACTTTATCGATTTTTGTTATCGGAATATCGAACTTTTTTTTTTTTGCCGCTGAGCTCACCGATTTGTTTCCACCGTGCGAGCTGCGTGTGAACTTGATGGATGCACTGCCTCCGCCTCCTGAAGCTGCTTTTCTCTCCCTGGTTTTTTTTTTTTTTATATTTTACCCCACGAGAGCCTTCGGGGTGTTGGCTGGAAATTAAAAAGCACTCGCATTTTGGCATGCGTACTCCTAACCGTACCCAAATCATCATCATACCACTGGCACACTCTTGACCCCAAAGAAAAGTGCCAGACAGATGGAGGCGGAAAGTTTGGGTTAACAGATTATATTCGCACTTAATGCTTAGCTAACCACCCGAAATCATAGTAGAATTATAGTACAACATTCGATATTCGTTACGATCCCAACAGGGATTCGATGCTGAAGGGCGAATTGTAGAGGGTCTTATTCTGCATCGGTGGCTGTGGTGGTGGCGGAGTTTCCACTCTTCCCTGGAGTCCCATATCATTGGAATCCAGTTCGCTGCTGGTGCTCTTCGTCTGGTACGTCCTGGAGGAGCAGAACGAGTGATCCAAACTGTCGCCGGTCACGTACTCCGGTTCAACGCCCACCACATCGATGTGCAGATCATCGTAGCCATCATCATCCAGCCAGTTATTCTCATCCACTCCGTTCTCCTGGTGGGCAGCTAGGTACTCGGCCTCCAGACGGGCATAGTCCACTTCCAATCCCTTGTCCTGTAGCTTCTTCGCCTGCCGATCGATGGCTTTCTTCATCCGCTTGCTGCGCTGGGCTCTGTTCAATGCGGATTCGTTTCGGATTAGGAACTCGATCAGGTATCTGGGTATATATCGCCTCCATTTGTGGTACTCACAGTTCTCTGGCCCGAAGTTCGCTCAATGGAATGGGGTCACCACTGCAGCTCTGGGGGTGGGCATTATGAGCTGGTCGTCCAGGACCCTTCTTGGTATGCTCCTGCTTACGCCATTTGGCACGACGATTCTGGAACCAAACCTGCAAGGATAGGCAGATTAAGGGTAAATTAAATGGCATAGGCTTTCAGAAGAGGAGTATTGTCTAAGATTGAGATGTGCGGCAGTTGGTACCCCACAGGCGTGGCGTATCCATTACCAGGTAATCATAATTTCCTTCAATTCGTTTCAATAAGTCAGCAATTCAGATGCGGACGATTAACCAGACCGAGGGCAATATGTCATGTGTTCTGGAGATGGATCGTCATCATCATCATCGCGCTGGAGATCGTGACCACACGGTGATGATGATGATGATGACCATGGTGATGATGACCATGGTGATGATGCGGATGGAGATGGGGATGGTTGCTTTGGTTAGTTGGAGTCATAAACAAGATGGCGTCGCTAATTGACGTGCAGTTTGCCGGGGAATCCAGGCGTATCGATGGGGGAGGTGGGGCTTTGGTGACACAGGGGTATGAGTCGAGGGGGGGGGGAGGTTACTTTTTCAGTGCGCTTGTGTGTGTGTGTGTGTCTGCGACAATTTGAAGTCATTTGCATGCATTGTGCATTTTTTAATGTGCAACAAATTGTTTTCGAACAGCGGCATGCAATGCTTCGTTCCCGACTTTAACAAGAGACACAACCCCCTCCCCCCCTGCCTAACCTTTTCCAGTGTTTTTTTTGGTTCATATGTACATATGTATGTATGTATGTAGATATGTATGATTGTACCTCCAAAACCCGTGGAGTTACGTTCGCCATTCGAATGACGGACAGACTGTCGCTGTCTTGTCGTTCGCATTGACAAATTGATATGTCATGTCAAGAAACAATTTCAGACGAAAAGCGTAGCCAAATGTCCCCGTCTCCGTCCACCTAAGAGAGAGAGAGAGAGAGAGAGAGCGAGCGAGCGAGCGAGAAAGAGAGAGAGAGAGAGAGAGAGAGGGGGCTATAGCCAGATAGACAAAGACCCACGATAATCACACGACTGACATGCAAAGTCAGCCAACGTTGGGCATCGCGGGGGGTTAAGGGTTAAGAGTGGGGCTGCAAAAGGGTTAAGCTACGCTATGGGAATGCAATTGAAATCATTACAACAACGAGCGACACGAAACGCAATTGCAAATGAAATAAAATGAATTATAATGGATAAAAATAGTCAGGTAATTGGTTTTATTGAGTAATTGAGTTCCCGTTGCCGCCAAATTGTTTTACAATGCTCACGCAAATGTTATCGAAACGGATCGAAATGGAAATGGTTGGGGGATATAGGGAATATCCCTAAAAGTGAATCCCCTTCCTGCCTTCCTCGCAGTTTTCAATACTAAATTCTATTAAGTGTTAGTCATCAACTTTGGTTTCTAACTTAGACACAACTAATTCGAATCGATTTCTAAAGGATTATATTAGAGTTTTGCTTCACAGTTATGGAAACTCACCGCTATACGACCCTCCATTAGATCGAGTTTGGTGGCCAAGGCCTCACGCATGAAAATGTCAGGATAGTGACTTCCCTGGAAGACTCTCTCCAGCTCCCTCAGCTGCCAGGAGTTGAAGTTGGTCCTGCCGCGTCGCTTCTTCGAGGACTCTGTACAATCATTCTGCCCCAGATTGGAATCGGCCCCTTCATCGCTTAGCGGATCTTGTTTGATCCCGCGACTAGAGCCTAAATAAAAAGGGAAATTAACAAAAATTATAATTATTTAGGTAAAATCAAAAAGAAAAATTAATTTTAATATTTATTGTTTGAATACAATATAATGGGTAACTAGCAAGTCATGTTTGGAGGATTTCGTCATTTTATTGCCATTGCAAACTCTAAAAAATATTATATTTTTGCCAGCTTGCATATCTGTTATGAAATTGTTAAACATTATGCTTTCGGAGTTCTTGCCTCCAAGAAGTTGCTCCCCAAGTGGATTAGATTGCTAGCCAGCCATTGATAGGGCGCACAATTATCCGGAATACCACCATCTGCTGTGGATACCCACCAACTAAGTGGAGATAGACCCCAGTCGCAGGGTCTATTTGTGAGTCCACGTATCCATGTATCCATGAATCTATGTGTTATTCCGGGGAAGGCGGTGCCGTTCGTTTCGGTCTCGTTTTATAATTGCAAACAATTAAAGTCTATTTATGCAAATTTCCAAGATATGCGAGCGAGACCACAAATAGCGACTGAAACTGAAATAGCAGCAGGAAACGGAAGCGACCACGCCCCATTCCCAACCAGACCAGCCCAGCCGCGCCCCCCCCCCCCTCCCCCGCACTCTGGAAATTCAGCAGGATTTGAGGAGGAGCGTCGTTTGTCTTTCTAATTTATAGCGGCGCAAATTGGTTTCCACAATTAGGAAGTGGTGGGTGTTGCTCGGATATGTTTAAAGCTCCAATGGCGGAAGTAAATTACTCCTACAAACCGACCCCTTTTCGTATCCCCCCCGCCCAATCTATTTCAAACTATACCATACCATACCATACCCTATCATACCATACAATTCTATCCTCTTGCCGCCTTGGGTTTGCAGTTTGGGTTTGCGTTCGGTTGCAGTTTTAAGTGAAATTTAATTGCAAAAATTTGCCAGAGCCACTGCTCCTGCTGACTGGGCAATTACAGGAGGGAAGAAGGGGGGGGGGGGGGGTGCTTTTGGAGCTACGGAATTTGAGGTTTGGGCCATCGACTTGTGGAGCCACCGACCAGTGGTTAACCACACGAACCACCAAGTGCACCACAATCAAAGGCGGGGATGGGGCACACTTTCCATCCGAAAAACGTAGAAAAAAATACAATAAAAATCATAGAGCGGTTGGCTACGTGAGTTTCATATGCTGAAATGCACACAGATTTCGACAATTTACAAACACATCTGCTAGCAAATCGAAGGAGCCGCAGGACGCAAGGGGATTCAACCCCTGTTCGACACGACCCAAACATTTCATAGAGTTCACCAAACACCAAACAGCAAACAGCAGACAGCAGACAGCAAACAGCAAACACAACAAAGGGGCAGGTCCCTGACAAGGAACAAGGACCAAGGACCAAGGACCATATCGGTGTATCGCGGTCCATCCAACAATGCCTTTACCCCCTGGCCGCTCTCAACCTCATCATCACACTTGAAAGAGTAAATAAAATATAATTCCTCAAGGGTGTTATAAATAAAATTATCTGAATTATGGTTTTTGTTGACTTTCCGACTCGCCGGGAGAAGCGGAGATGGAGTTTGGAGTCGAATCGTAATCGTATCCTGGCATAGTTCACAGCATTTTCGAGGGGTTTGTCCTCCTAATTTGCCACGAAGATTCCGGCAACTGGAACAGGTCTTTGGCTTTTGTTTTGTGTTCCAGTTCGGGGATTTGGATTTTGGATTAACCGTAGGCTGGGGATATCATGTGTGTGCGTGTGTGTGTGTGTGTGTTGCTCGCCAATCGATAAGGGGCGTGGCACCTAATGGTTAAGACATTTGCCGGGCATTTAGAGGCGACGCCAAGGTAAACTGGCCAAAACTGAAACCGAATGAGACCCCCAAGGATTGATGGGGGAAGCCATTGTGGACCGGGAACCCAAAAAGATGCAGTACGAGAAAAATTCAAAAACTGTAGTGTTAGTTGTTGTTGCAATAACCAAGACTTTCTATACTTAATATACTTAACTAGTTGTTGTTACTCCTTTATGGTATATTTATAAATGTTAACAATCCCTTCTGAATAATTATGCTTTCTAATATTTGTATTTCAAAATTCGAATTTGCAATGACACAACTTAAACGACAAACAAAAAAAAACGGCACATTAAAGCTTTAAATACTAATTAATTCAGGCAACCGATTCTGCCTTCTTTCCTTACTTTAATTTCAGTTAAATTAATTCAGTTCAATTATTTTGATCATAAACTTCTCTAGAGTGTTTCAACCCCTAACAAGCCCGCCTCCCCCCTCCCCCCGTTCGTTTGGCTAATTAAAAACGCTAACCCAATTTAAATTAGGCCAGCAAATGGCAAATCTGCATCCGAATCATATGCAAACTCGGCTGCGTCTGAGTGAAAAGGCGATCGGTGAAATTAGCATATAAACAGAATAAATTGCTGTCTGCTGTCCAGTCGTGAATCGTTCCAGACCCACAAGAACCCAGAACTTAGAACCCAAAAGGCCCGGAGCCCAAAACCCAAGCCCAAATCTCAGAGGCAACCCCAGAGCATCGAGCCTCATCCTTTGGCCCTTAGTTTTGCCTAATTTCAAAGGTCGTTAAACAAACAAACTCAAGTGGAACAAAATGCACACGCAGATGAAGGAAGGAGGCCCTCGGGACGATGATGACGATGATGATGATGGTGATGGGCACAAGGACACCAGGCGAGACCAGTGCTCCTGGCCTGGTTCATAACGTTCATTCCATCTCGGAAACGACCCACAAAAAATTACCCAACAAATGCCCGTAAAAATCTATAAAAAAAAGCGTTGTTGCAAATGGAAAAAAAAAAATGTGAGGGCTCATTAGCATTTATAGGCCACACAAAAGTCGCTGGCTGGGAACACAAAATCATAGTCAAAAATGAAAAAAAAAATACATTTCGGGGTGCCTTTTTGAGGTTCATTAGAAGCTTGTCACATGATTTGATTTGCCTGGCTCAAAAAAAAAAAACGAACTCCACACAGCAAAAACACAAATAAAACGCCCAAAAAAATGGCCACATAAACTATTAGGGCTGCTAATTATGCAACCCTCCGCTTGACTCTTGTTTTCTGAAAGTCAACCCCCAGGATCATCACCTAGCAAAAAAAAAAAAAAAATAAAAAAAAAGTAGTGCCCAGAATCAGGCATCAAGTCTGACACGCGCCCCTAACACGGCGATTTCCAGCTTACGCCTCTGTTTCACACTCCAAACTCGAATTTTAACCCCTTTTTGTTTTCCACCAACAACGCCGCTTTTCATTGCCTGTCAAAGGCGTTTAGTTCCTGGGCACATTGATGGATTGTCCGAGTTTTCCCAACTCCCAACTCCAAGCTTACCAACAAAGTTGGTAATGGAACTAAACTGTTTGTTCAGCGCATAACGTGGGAATTTGCGGAATATTAGAAACAGGCTTGGTGTGATTTACTCCAGACTTCTTTTTCGGCCAGAGATGAGTATTAACACCCAGCTAATAACTAATTATTAGAAAGTAGTTGATTTACCACCAGCATCCCTACGAAGATCCACGTAGATCTGCAACTAAACGGTTATAAATACTACAGAGATTCCACTCATTTGGACACGTTTACCACCCCTGGAGAGGCGATCGCTTGAGTCCATCATCATTAGCCGACTGCGACTCCGCCAACCGCATTACAGTAGACACCCGGACAATCGCCATTTGCGAGGTGCCCAGTAATTTGTCTAGGTTCCGACGACTCTGACGCCGTCACTCAACTCAGTTCCATGTGGCGGGATACCCCCCCCCCCCTTGGCAATCCTCCTGTTATCCTGGCCAAGTCCTTGGCCACAGTCTCATTTCCGTCGGCCGCTTTATGGGCGAGCAATAATAACCGCAATCGGAGCTGCATGCTCCAAAGGCACCGCACAGTGGGCCACAAATGTGTGGCACTTAATTTAATGAATTTCTTTGCACTTTGCCTGATGCCCGCCGAAGCCGATGTTTCCAGGAAGGGATCGCCAAGGAGCTGGGGCACGAGGTGAGCGCACCGGCTGGCTGCCCACTTGCCACATGAATTTATACGAGTTGTTTGCATTAAAACGAATTGATCGACACGACGAGCGAGTGCAATCGACAGCAAAAGGCTGTCCGGGTATTCTGGTACTGGACTGGTTGGGCTCGGATCGGTTCGGATCGGATCGGTTTGGCTGTATATTCTGGACCCTGGAACCCCCCCCCCCCCTCCCCATCCACCGATCTGGTCGAGCCGGGTCATTGCTCATCTGCCAGGCCAGGCACGTCAACGCGGCAAATTACTTTGCCCTGCTGCTGCGATGCAAAATTGAAAATTCAAGTGGAAGTGGCCGAGTGGTTAACTTGGCAACATGCTAGCCATCTCCATCTCCCGGTACCTGTTGCCATACCCGTGCACTCGAAGAAATCACTAGGCAAACCTCTTTTAATGCCAAGCTGACGCAAGGATAACATTTAGGATACTCACTTCTAAAATATTATATCATATTTTTTGAGTACAAATCAAATTACTTTATATTCTATATCTGTCCTATTGTAAATTGCATATACTTCATAAATTTAATAATTAGTATATAGCATTGTATTTCGATTACTATATTGCACTCAAAAATTAACTCACATAATTCAATTGCCTTCATATATTATAATATTCGATTTGGTACCTAAAAATCTGTTTTTTCCAGTGCACTAGTGCCCCCTCTCCTGTTTGCTGGTTGTGCTGCATGTTATGATTAAATTTTGATAGCCAACAACAATCAAGTCAAAGAAAATCAATAATTTTTACGCATCTTGTTACGATGTTGCCAGTTGCCCCCGCTCACCCCTAACCGCCCCGCCCCCCTTCATCCCCCTCGCCCAGAGCAAAGTCTGATGCCATGACGAACTGCTCTCAAACGATCTACCAGCTACGATCGACATGCCAAAGCGGCGCATAAATGTTTTGTTGTTTTAATGAAGACGTCGCTGGATCTTGGATCTGGGGTCCTCAGTCCGCAGTCTTCAGTCTTCGGTCTTCAGCCTTCAGTCTTTCCGAGTCGAAGAAGACATCAAGGCGTTGCATGCCACATTTTTTACCTCGTTCTTGCCTGCTTCTCATTTTTTTCTGTTGTATTTTTTTTTGCGCTTTCGTTTCTTTATATATTTTTTTTTTGCGATTTTTTTATTTTTCATTTTTGCAAAGGGGCGCGTCAGCGTCTGCACGCCAAGAGAATCGCTCTATCGCTATCTCTATCCGGGTATCTGGCCTCTCGCTCGCACGCTGGCAGCTTGTGGCGCATTATTACGAATAGGGTCTAATTATTGTGGCAAGCCCCTGAGCTATAATTTGCCTGATTGATTTACATAACGATCGAAAATGATCAAGACATTAATTTCTTATTAACGTCGTTTCGTTCGGTCGTTCAGTTGTTGGTTGTTTCGTCGGTTAGAGCTCGTCTTCCTTTAGATCGGCTCAGATCGCTTCGGTTATAGGCCGCCGCTGCTGGGGAGAGGATTGTATGGATGCGCCTACGTCTGGTCCGGGTTCGAGTTCGGGCTCGGTCAGGTTTTCCTTTGGTTTCGGTCTCTGGGGCGTAACTCTGAACGGGGGCTGCACTCGTTTTCCTTCCCATTCCAATTCCAGCTCAAACCTCCAGCCCAGTTCAGTCCAGTCCTTTCCTTTTCGGTTCCCTGCTTTGTTGCCATGTTCGTGGCTCTAACATCTTTCCATCGATCGCCGGTGGGTTCTTCATACATATGTAAGTACATATAAAGGAGAGTATATACATACATATGTAGATATATCAGATCGGTGGGCGCCACAAAAGCCACTTACAGTGTTGCATGTGCTGGCTACATCTCTCATGTTTTTGCGCCAGCATTCCGTCCAAAGCTAATTTTCATTTCATTTACCTGCTTTAAACGCTATATTATTTGACAGTTATGAATTTGATATGGTTAGCAAGGATCCCAGGCTGGGATTTTCTTATGGCACATGGCATGACGTAAATTCTTGCATGCTCAACACCATTTATATCAGATCCCCTTGATTAAGCCACTTCATTACATGGTGCTATAACACATTGGCAGCGTCTTGTTTGCTCTTTGAAATGTCCTTATCATGTTCAGTTTGTAGCACTACGAAATGTCAACTTTGTAACAATGGGTGTTACCTACAAAAATGTCTTATTTTGTAATTATAACTGTCAATACATTCATACTCTTAAACGACAATGGCTCATTCTAAAACTTGTGTGTTGCAATATTAGCGCCCCACGTTGGGCGTCAGTTTCTGTGGCAGTCGAGCTAAGCCCAGTATTATTTATAGATTCAACATTTCTTCAGTAAATCAATTCACAAAAGAACTTCCGCAAGTTAACGCCGCATAAACGATCTTCGCTTTGTGCCACTTTTGTTGTTTTCGACCAATTTGGAGCTTCCTTGGTCTCGATCGTTTTGTTCGTTTCGGACATAATTAATGTTAGTTTTAACGCTGGTTGAAAATGTTATTTCCCTTGATTATAGGAGGGCTGCCGTCTGCTCACTGTCTCCGTCCCTGTCCTACCCTCGTACCGTCTCTTTCTGCCGCTGTTTACGGCCGCTGATTGTTGGTTGCTTTTTTTTCCCCTCATTTTTTGGCGTTTGCAACGCGCTGCTCTGCCGCTGCGGGCAGTCATGGGGAAACATTTTATGACGATTACTGTAATTCGTTGCCGCAAACAATAATTACTTTCCATTACGAAAATGGCGGGCATATTATCACCTGAATATCACACATACACACACACACGCACACACACACACACGCCGCATTGCAACAACCGGCACCAACACCAATACAGGTGTGAAGCCGCGCCTGCGCCGGCGTCTGCGTCAATGTAGACGTCACTAGGGTATCCCAAGATCGCATGATCGCCAGATCCGCAGATCGCGAGATACCGAACCCAATTCGCTATGGCAAATGGGACCTTCGGCTGCTTGGGCTTGCAACGTTGTCTAAAATTTTCGGTAATAAAATATGACAACTCAATCAAGGCCCATAAAAGAGCCAACACCAACAACGACAACAACAATAATAATCATCATTTTGGGGCGGTGCCCGCTTGAAGATCGGGCACAACAACAAAACCCCAAAAGCTGCGGTAATTTGCAGAGGCTGCAAAGACGATCAAAATTTACGATCATTTTGTTTTCAAAATCAATTTAGAAAGGAAGCGCGGCAAAGATCAGGCTCTGCCCGTGAAAGAGATAGCCGACGAGGGTGCAAGCGAGACGGAGAGCGCAAATTGAGTTCTTAAGTTGTCTGGGGGATCTGTGAAACTGGAGGAACTAGGGGGACCTTCGGGGATACCATGCAAACTGGAACTGAGCTGGGTCCGCTAAAGCTGCGCGGATAAGGCCATCATGCCGTTTCTTGGGGATCTCGTTTTGGCCCTTCTTGGATGGGATTCACCGCCGTTTTCGGCAGTTATTAGCCTGGTAAAACACGAGTCTTGCACATTTGAGAGCTTGTAATTTACTTAATTTGATTACGAAGCGACTTCGTCCCGTTCTCTTCGCAGAGGGGGCGTGTTCCAGCTGTCTGTCTCTTTCGCTCTCTCTGCGAGTGTCCGAGCTTGCTTGTGTGTGTATGTGTGTGTGTTGCAGGTGCAAGGTTGAAGAACGATGGCAGTCACTGATTTAGGGTTGCGTAGTTGCCATTTTATTGGCAGAATTTGAGAGATTTTAGTCATGGCTACGATGCATTCATTTGCATTTTATTAAGATTTATTAGCGACTTGAGAAAATTGAAAGGGATCTGCTATAATGAATGCCACAGATTGCAAGATATAAGATTTGTATCAATAAATATCTTAACTAATACTGCGAACGAAGACAAACCAGTTGTGGGAATTTGTACAATCTCTTACAAGAGATTATTGTATTTTACAGCACTGATTTTTTGCAGTTATTTTCTATAGCTTTAATAAGCCCACTAAAGTTTTTAGCTCGTTACACATGCTGACCATTTACGTTGCTCAATAACACATTCATATCAATTTGCTTCTGAAAATCCACTTGAGCTAACAACCAGTTGTTCCACTGTGAAAGCTCATCCAGTTAAAGGGCAATAATCCCCAAAATACCATTGTGGTATGCGTTCCAAGACCAATTTCGGTTTCTTTGTATAATTAATTGGACAAACAAATCTCGGCGCAAAAGCCAAAAACCCATGCCACAAATGGCATGGCACACAAAATCTATTAATGTAGACAATAGTTTATTAATTGAAAGTTATGTCTGAGACCGGGACCGATGATTTATGCACAAACTTCGAAAATTTGAGCAAAAGCTAAGAGCACGGCAAAAAGCTAAACAGGTAAAAAAGCAAAAACGACGACGAAGAAGCACAGAGGCGAGCATAAAAATTGATTTCTGCTGCTGCTTTTAATGAATTCTTCCCCGGCAGAAACAACAACAACCACTACAACAACAACAACAACGGCGGCAGTATCAACAACAACAACACAATCTCAATCAATTTCCAGTCGCACATCACATCAAAACAAATTACCAAGGAATTAATTTGCCATCGGAATCACGCAAGCGCAGATTTGGGGCCACGCGAGCGAAAGAGAAAGCAAACTGGACGAGCGAATGAGAGGGCGACAACGAGGATTTTGGCTACACAGCAAAAAAAAAACAGGGTAGGCTATACTCAACCATCGCGTCCCTCACATTCTTGATATAAAGATAGAAGCATTTAAAATTTGTTGATAATTCCTAAATTGAATTCTCCAGGATATTTGCAATGCTTTTAATAATTTTTAAGATTTTTTATCAAAACACATTAATCTAAAAGTTAAACAATAGTAAGTACGACATATGTTAATAACTTTTGATATCCCTAAAGCAAATGTTGGCAAATTTGCCGCAATTTCTGCCGGTGTACAGGATTCAAGCACAACGGGTTTTCGGGCGATTGCGATTAATAGAGCGAAAGTGTGGGCCAGAGAGGGGGTGGATGTGATTGCGGTGGGGGAGGGGGAGGGGGGAAAAGGGTAGGTAGGTGCCGTGATTAATACATGAGGATTTAATTAACTTGCCATCGCGCTATCTCGCTCGCACATCTCATTCCACTGGAATGCGCAAACTATGGCGACTGCGACGTCGACTGCGACGCTGCCGCACTGCCACAAGAGTGGGAAAGAGATGGGCAGAGGGAGCAACTTGTTGTAAATGGTAGGTGTATGTGTATCATAAGCAGGTGAACGCTGGTGTGTGTGTGTGTGTGCGTGTAATTGAAACGTGTTTTGCTGTTGTTGTTGGTGTCGAACGCCTGCAGCGCGAAAATCGGTGGCATGTATAATTTTTATCACCTTTAATTAACTTTTCAATTAATAAAAAAAACGTAGCAACAACATCGCCAAACATGTTGAGCGCATGTTAAGCGGAAAAGTCGCAGCTGCCAAAGCTGACCAGTGCGGTGCGAAAGAGATGGCGCGTGGCGGTGCGAAAGGGACGGGCAGAGCGAAGCAGACGGACGAATTGCCGACGGCATTTGGCCAAAACGAACAAAAGTATATCGAAAAACATGGCCAAACGGGCAAGCGGCGGAAACAGATACGAACACGAAATACTAATGTCCCCTTCCACTCTTTTTCTCTGCTTTCGACTTCCGTTTGGAACCACTTTGTTCTTATCCCTATCTACTCTATCAACATTCCCATAAACAGCCTTTCTTCATTTTGCCTTATTTCACTTTCTTTTTTCCTAACCATTTGATTAAAGCGAAAGGTTATTGTTTCATATATATACATAAGTTTTTTTTGTAGAATTTGAATAAGTAATTTATATTCTAAAGCATAACAGCAAGCTGTCACTGCCTTTTAAACTATTATTTAGCTATTATTTAATTTTTAATATTCTTTTAAGGTCATAACATTGGTTTAAAGTGCTTTCTATTTCCAATCAATTTGAGTGGAATAACTTTACATTTGGTTTATCTTTTAGCCTGCCTTGCCTAGCAGTGAAAATGAAATGGGTGAAAGTTACTGTTTAATACAATTAAGTGCACATTTCACTCGCGCAAAGTCACGCACGTTTGCTCGAACCCAAAGTAATGCCAAGTCAATCGTGTCCCAAAAATTGATTAAAAACCGCATCGACTCGTGGAGAACAATAAACAGTGGGGCCTCGCAAGGCACGAACGGAAACGGAAATGAACTCACACTCGGGACGGGTAAATGGCTTCAAAGTCAGCTAAAAGTGTCATTACAACTCACCGAAAGCCAAAGCAAAGCGTGGAAAAAGCAAGGAAAGCCGAATAGCAAAAGCAAAGCACAGACAAAAAACAACAACAATTGAGAAATAGGGAAAACTTTCAGGGACGTCTGCTGCACCTCCCGCCACCCCGCCATCCCGCCTCTACCCCACAGACCACTGGAAAACCTCCCTAGGCATACGGCTCAATTCAATTTTATCGTTTCAATATTAACCCAAAACAACCCCACAATATTGCCTTCATTTAAGGTTTATTAGATACAACGACAACGTTGTGGAGGCAGCTTGAGGTGGAGCTATAGAACGTACGGTCTTGGGGGTTACGAGGTTTGCGGATCCGGGGATCCGGGGACTAGGTGAATCGGGCGGGGGGCAACAGGGTAGACAGCCAACGAGCGGAACGCTCTTGGATATAAGAAATATTGTGACTACAGCCAAATCGAGACTAGGATGTTGATACTTAAGCGTTGACTAGAGTTTACCCATTATACGAATCCGATTGTCCATTTGCATATATGTATGGCATTAATAGATCCACTAAGACTATGAATTCTACAGGATTAGCATTTATTCGTAACCAACACTGTGTAATTTCGTAATATTCCTATTGAAATGTTATATGTTTTGAACAAACTTTAATAAGATGAACGCCTTGAAAATGCATTGCCTTCATAAAAGTACCCTTTTCAATACAAGATTTAACTTCTTAGATCCTTTTAGCGAAAATTAGATTACAAGGAAGAAGGCATTTTTAATAAACAATAAGTAGTGCAGCAGTCGATTCGAAATGTCTTCAGTGCAGCACACGAAAACCAAAATTTTCCAATTTACAAACGAAATCCGACGGAGAAAGAAGCTTAGGGTGACGGGGGGAAATCAGTAGACGGGGCGGTGTATAACAAGGATAAATGCCTCGGTGTGCCTTTGCTCCTGCTCCTGTATATACACATATACATACATATACATATATATATATACGTACATCTACTATATATCCATGCATATGTATGTACTCGTGTTTGTATAATGGCATAAACATTGATCCAACCGTAAAACTGGCTGACAATCGAGTTGGGCGAAAAGAGCGACAGACAGAGGGAGATAGAGGCGAAGAGAGGGAGAGAGAGAGGGGTCCTGCCAATCCCCAGTTCTTTGGCCCCCGTAACTCCCACTTTTTTGGGACCATGGCACTGAGCCAAACCGAAACGACGCCAAGCCAAGTGTATAAATTGTATTAGCCCCGAAGTGTCGTGCGGCTTTTCTTCTTCACTCCCCACACCCTCCCCCCCCCATCACTCCAACACACTTCCTTTTCACGATTTTTCCTATTCTGGCCAGGGAAAGCCGTCGAACGGGAGGGGGGGAGGTAGTGGGCAGTGGCGGGGGCGTAACCAGGGTAGGCAATTGCTCGTACTTCTCCCCTTTCCGCTCCATTTTCCTTTCGGGTGGTTGATGCGCACCATACGCACACACACGCAGCGCGAAAACGGGAGGCGAACCACATGGCGTATACGCAATATGGCCGCCATCGTCGTCTTTGCAGACGGGCAAAGAGAGCGGGAGGAAGTGGAAGGGGGAAGGATGAAAAGGGGCAGGAGGACAAGTATGTCGAGGCAGAAGGAAGAATCGCACCACCAACTCGGTGTCATTTGCAGCAAATTGCAAACCGCAACAATTTCACAAAGGAGACCGAAACAAGTGGCACGCACACACACAGCTACGGATAGAGTGTCGCAAGGATACACACACACACACACACACATAGAGATCAGCGGGGAATAGAATGGAATGAACGGGAATGAACGGGAATGGAATGGAATGGCAGGGCAATCTGTTTCAATATAAACGCACATGAGGCATTTACGAGAGAATCCAACAAGCGTCGAGGGTTATCCGAGTGGGGTTTTCATTTTTGTGTCCTTTGTTTGTGTGGCATGTGTGTGATTGTGTGCGTGCGTGGGTGGTTTTCACCCAAACGAAGCTGCCACTTAAATGCCGCTGGATTTTGTTGTTCGGTCAACAGTTTTTAGTTGTTTGCCAGGATGGGATACTGTGATTTTTCAGTGTGCCCTATAAGATGTTTTAATGCTCTCTTAATGCATCCAATATCAGCATTTTTTTCTATATACATGGTTTTCTTTATTCTATACCAACATATTGTATAAAATACTACTATGTAGATAACTGTTGTATTATTCGTTAGCAGAAGATACATTTTTCATGCCGTAGGGTATACACACTTCGATGTAAACCGACGAAATCATCCTTACCCACTTGATTCTAGGGGTTGCTACCACCGAACACGCATACATCCACATCCTTGGATTCCCTGGGGTGTCATAATTCTTGACGAGCTCATCTTTTACTTAAGTTTTACATAATTTTCATGTCGTCGAGAGGGGAGTTCGCTTGTTGGGCTCAAGTCCATGGAGATAACATAAAAATCGGGACGTGTGTGGGTGCTTCTCGGTGGTGTTACAGAACGTTTCAGGATATTAGGGGTTTTTTTTTTTTTCTTTTGGATGGAAAGTGGGTGGTGGTGAGCTTAGCTTTAGCGGTAAAACGCTCGATTCTACGTGCTTGCGGCTTTTCCGCTTAGCGTTTTGTCGCTCTTTGATATTTTCCACCCAAAAACCGCCCGCCTGCTATTTATTTTGTGGTTTTGGGTCGTGTAATTGCCTTGATTTCTTGACACTTGTCGACACAGATTGCCAACAAAGTGGCGAAATGAGTAGGGGATAAATTAGTGGGGGCTCGGCTGATTGATTGGCCATTCTATATCACTTCCCACTGACCTCCGCCCACCGCAAGCAGTTATTAAATAATAAGCGAGCCAGGGAAAACCCTTCGCGGCCAACAATAAATTTACCAATTTACCATTTTTGGGGCGTCTAACCCTAATTTGCTAATCGCCAAATGAGTTGTACACTTCGAGGGCGTTTCGAGGGCGTGGCACTTGTAAAGGTATTTAAGACAACAACAAAATTACACCTCAAAACTGTAAATGGCCAAAGAACACAAAACAAAGAAGAATACGAACGGTACAAGTCAAGTGGCCGAAACAAAATACCCCTTTAAATTTTTTTTTTTTTTTGCCCTACCTACAAGCACTGCTTTTTTTCCCATTTGGCCAAAAAATGTTTTTATCTAGCGCCGCCATCTTTGTGCTAAACGGTAATTCAACAACGGTATAACGACGAAAAGCAGGGGCGGCGTGGGCCTAGCAGGGGGGGGGGAGTTGGGGTGAGGAAAGGGGTGCACTAAGCCAAATCCGCCCCTTGAAGTGTTTATCCTTTAGTTTTTTTTTCGTTTTTTTTTTGGCAGGGGAACGGTTTTTTGGGGCAGGACTGGCCTAAAGTGTTTTCAATTTAAGTTTAGAGAACAAAACGCCTTTTGATTTTTATTAGTCCACCCAAAGGGGTGGGGCACAAAATAAAGGCAGTTGCAAATATTGGAATTGGAGGGACCAGAGAGACGCGCCACTTGGTAGTGGGTAAAAAGAGCTGCCAAAATGCATTCGCAGTCGGCCTAGAAAAAAGATGTTGGCTTCTATTTTGGCTGGCTGCCATTCTGCTGAATTTATGGCCACCGGCCAGGGTTGTCGCCCTCATAAATTATGCAAATGCTAATGCAAATGCAAGGACGACATGGATGGGTTGCAGTATTTAGAGCGATATAAGGGCGCTTTGCTTTATTTTTGATAGTGCTCCGATTTCTTGTTTCTCGTTCGCTTTTGGCAACCGCCTAAATGGGGTCCCACTTAAATAATTATCATTTCCCGGGCCAAGCGCAAAACAAAAAAAAAAGAAAATAAATAAATAAAGCGGAGAGCTCGTCAAAAGCTCATCAGGGGCCCGACGATCGGACCAATTAGTGCAACGAGCCCACTGAGCGTTTTATTAATTAGCCAAGGAAAATCTCGGTGGAAATTGGACCAATACGCCATACCCCCCATACCCTATAGCTATCCCTTCCAATTGCCCCCTTTTCTCCGATGCGAACAAGAGTCCCATTAGTCGCTGATGTTGATGGGTTGCGTTGTTCGCTTTTCGGCTCTTCGGGCTTCCAGTCTTGTTTTCGGCCCCTCCCCTCCACTCCGCTCTACTCCCTTCCCATCCACTCACTAAATCTTTCACTTTTGGGCGAGAGAAATCTTCGGATCAGCACTCATTCATTCGTCCATGCGGAGCATCTATCATCTACACTTGGCAAAAATGCTGGAGAATAAATAATAAATAAAAGGAGGCTTCTTAGGAAATAATTTGATAACTATATAGAACTGATTACCAATTATATTGATTTATTCTATGGCTTGTTATTTTAATATAATAATATATTAATAAAATATTTAGAGATGAAAAATACTTTAAGAACTGAGAAAACTAATCAAATTTAAAAATCATTTCATGCCTTTATAAACCCATTGCATGGAAGCCTCAGTTTCTCGCCGTGCAGCTGTACCTGTTTCCATCTTTATTTTCCACTCGACACAATCACAATTAATCTATGGGTCTAGTAGTTCAGTTGAGTTCTCCCGGTAGTTCAGCTCCATCGAAAACCCCTTGAAGTCCCTTGAAATGATGGCAATTACCAGAAGCGCTCGCGGTCAGCGCTGTCTAATGAGCGGCCATCGGCTGGAGCGGATCAGCGGAGATCACCGGAGATCACCTGGAATCACCTGGTATTGGGAGCCAACAACTCAATTCATTCATCACCGATGGACTGATGATCGCTGGTCGGGAGGGGGCCCCTTTATGTTTGGGCCCGAAAAATGTTAGAAAACACAAGAAACAGAGAAACCGAATAAAGGCAACCTGACGGGGTGTGCCAATGGCGTTCTTATTAATTTGACCAATTTCCACAAGCAGAGGAAAATGGGGAAAACTTAATTAAAATGTCGTAAACGAAAATTGTATGTTTAGGCACGCGGTTTTCGGTACTGGCAGCGGCGGGCAGGGAGCTACCAAAAATAATTAAGACATTTCGCTTCGAGTTCGACCTTTTTTTTCTCTACCTCTCTTTGGGTTCACGAAAAATGTTAAGAAAAATTGCTGCCACAAATTGTTTGGCTGCCCAATTTCCACAGGTCTTCCCCCCTCGACTTTCCCCGCTGGTTTTCCATCGCTCTCCTTACAGTTTTCTGTGCCCCGTTTTCCCCGACTTGTGCCAGCTCTCTTTTTTATACATATATACATGTAAGATTGTTTATTATTATTGTTTATTATTAATTTAATTATTAGTTTAATTCTAAATGCGGTAATTATGTAAAGTATTCTTAGTTTGTGACCGAACGACTGCTGCTGAGAACTCGACTGACTGCAACGCTGACTTCCACTCGACTCCACTGCTGCCTTGCGATCGTTCCTTCGATGACTGATTGTCGATAGCTTCGATTTCCGACAATCATGTTGCTGCTCAACAGCGCTGCCAACCGGGTTGTTGCCAGCCTTCAGCCTTACTCCATGTTACATTCGGCCCTCCTGATCATCATCATCCGACCCGGATGACAATAGGTCTGCATTTTCGGCTATGTACTTCCACAACTTCATGTTGTCACAGCTGGTGGATGTGACATTGGGTCCTTCGACGTTTGCTGCTTTTTTAACGTCATATCTGCCATTGTCTTTGACCCCTGTGACTTCGTATGGACCTAAATACCCGCTTGCCATCTTGCGGCCAGCTACAAATTGGGTCCTTTTAATTGCAACCAGATCACCTGCTTTGTATTTGTATTCAGCTCGGCGCTTTTTGTCGTAATTGCGCTTGTAGTCCTTCTGCGCCTGCTCGATGTTGCGTTTTACCAGCTGTCTCATCTCATAGCGGTCCTCGCTGAATTGACAGACCACTTCTTCTTGGAGCAGTTCCAGTAACCGATCCTCTGGCACTGGCTGCATAGCTCTTATGAGCTCCTTAAGACGGCGTGTGACCAAGTCAGAGCGCACTTTGACCTCCTCACCAAAAGGTTTGCCATCCCCAGCCATTTGGTACATGCTGGTCGTATTTCGTATGTCCGTATTGCCCTTGGCCACATTGGGTACCAAACGACGCTCGTACATGCTGGCTGGACGCTTGATGGTCGACTGATTTGATGAATCATTGGAGGAGCCGCTTTCCCCATTGACAGTCCCACCTTCAGGTAGCGACAGAGGCTCGTGCTCTGTATCCGGACTGCTCAAGCTCAGATCAATGCGAAGTGGCTCATCGTACACGCTGTTGTTCGATGCGCTCGAGAACTTGGACTTGAGCTGCGTGTTCTCGCTGGACAGCATCTGCACCACGTTCTTTAGCTGATTGATCTCCGATTTGTAATCGTTCAGCTGTTTGCGCAGCGTTTCCATCTCGTTGTGCGAATTCGCGCTGCGCGGTGGCGTATGCACAATGGCCGCTTGTTTTTTATCTGCTTCCAGGTCAAGAAAAGTATAGCCTTCTGCACTACAGATAAGACGAAACTTGCTGATAAAATCGTGTCCCACTATTCCATCGCAACTGAATTTAGAATCGTGGACGACTAAAACGTTGTGGCTTGCTTCCACCTGGTCGGTCTTGATTAATGCTCTGAAGCATCCAATCGGCTGTGTTGAGGCATTTCCCAAACCTCGCAATACTGTTGCAGTGCGGTTTAAATCAACATCTTTCATCTTCTTGAATATAGCTTCTTTAATTATGGTCACATCTGATCCTGTGTCCACCAGACAGTTGATGATAATCCCATTTATGATTACTGGCTTTGTTCGTGCCCTATCAACGTGAATGCGCATGCTGTTTACTTTTTCCGGACACTTGCTTGAGATATGGCCCTCTTGATTACAGCTGAAACATTTGGTAGGAAGTGTACAATCCTTTCGTTTGTGTTCCCTCGAACCACAGTTGAAGCAGTGATCTGCTTTTACACCTTGTGTAATTTGCTTTGGTTTTGGTTGAATATTCGGCTTGTCAACAATATTCAGACTCTCGTAGATTTCGAATTCTTGCTTTAATTCCTTAAGAGTTTTACAACGGAGCATAGCACCCTTATACTCCTTTTTAATGTCGAGGCCGTTTACGATATGAGTTATCAAAGCAACTGTTTCAACTTCACCTAAGGCTGCTATTTTCTTCATTTGTAACAAATAGTCGTGTAGAGTTTCCTCCCTCTTCTTCTTCCTGTCTTGCAACTTTTTGTGAATAACGGCGCTATTATAGCTGCCTGAAAATTCTTCAATTAGTAACTCTTTGAGTTCAGTGTATCCACTGACACATTCAGATTCTAAGAAAAGTTCTGCTGATCCAATCATCTTACTTCTGGCTTGAACATATTTTTGTTTCTCCGAAAGTTCATATGCCTCGGCATTTTTCTCAAAAATTTCAAACCATTTTTTAATAGGAATTGATTTGCCATCACAGTCACTTACAACTTTTTCAAATTTTTCTGCAGCGATAATTACTTGCCCCTCTTGTTTAGATTTTGCCAACATGCTCTGGGTTAGAGTATTCATCATTTGTTCAAATTTCTCTTCGACTTTAGCACTAGCGTCTTTATTCTGCTTCTTTGCCTCTGCTTCTCCTACAGGCGTCAACTTTTGATCTTCTTCGTTCATTTTTTCTTTTCTGCTTTCGTCCTCGCTTTCGTTCTCTAGAATTGCTTGTATTTGGTCGGTGTTAAGTTTTTTATTTGTAGGTGGTGTGCGTGTGAACATTCCGCGACAAGGCACTAACACCAGCAAACAACGACAATGTTCTAACGGCGCGACGGTAGTCGATTTTGCAGACGGCGCCACCGGTTAAAAGACAAATTTTGATTTTCGTTAGAAACGAATTTCACCACCTTTGCAATTTAATTGTTTTAAATTCCACAACAGCAAAACGACTTGAGTCTGTATGAGTTCAATCGATTTTTTCAACTTTCAATGCAGTAGACGTAGCCATAACTTTACAACTTTAAAGACTAAATCCACGCACACGACAATTTCAACTTTATCAGTTCTCTCTAGCAGCTTTCCCGACTTTTACCGACTTGTGTTCAAACAAAATCTGTACAACTGATTTTTCCAACTTTAAATGCAATAGATATAGCCACAACTTTACAACTTTTAAAGACTATACCCACGCACACAACAATGTCTTTTTTCTTTAAACAACTGCACCTTCATATAACCGATTTAGGACTGGACGAGCCCCCATGTAAGATTGTTTATTATTATTGTTTATTATTAATTTAATTATTAGTTTAATTCTAAATGCGGTAATTATGTAAAGTATTCTTAGTTTGTGACCGAACGACTGCTGCTGAGAACTCGACTGACTGCAACGCTGACTTCCACTCGACTCCACTGCTGCCTTGCGATCGTTCCTTCGATGACTGATTGTCGATAGCTTCGATTTCCGACAATCATGTTGCTGCTCAACAGCGCTGCCAACCGGGTTGTTGCCAGCCTTCAGCCTTACTCCATGTTACATACATATATTCTTTTTGTATTCTGTAGTTTCGGGGCCGCGACCGAAAACAATAAAAATGACTAATGGCAGCTAATTTCCCGTCGTCGTCGAGAAAAGTAGGAGGATGAGGCCCAGCAAGACGGCCAATTCGGAATCGGAATTGGATGCGCCTCAAAAGTGGTTCAATTGCCAAAAGACCAAAGACAAAGGGCGAGGTACGAAATAGGAAATACAGGCGTTTCCCGGATTGGGCGTGACCTGGGCAAAAAAAATATATAAAAAAACAAGGAGGAAAAGACACCGAAAGGAAAGCAAGACTTCACCTGTCACTGCTCATTTCCCATGCACCATTTCCCATTTCCCGATGCCAGGTGCCTCGTTCCATTCACAAATTGTGATTCCACTTTGTTCATTGATCTCAAGGCTTAGCAATATATTTAATCAGTGTAAGATAAAACTAAAATATATAAAAATAATATTTGCTTACAAAACGTAGTGCTTTGTTTTTTTGAAGAAAATGTTGATGTTTTTTTTTTTGGAAATGGTTTTGGTTGGTTTTTTTAAAAGTACAGCTTATTAAGAGCGTAACTTCTTAGAAAAATATTTGCTTGAACTGGCCTATAATATATTATCCCATTTTATTATGACATTCAACATTTTTTTAGTAAGTCAAACATTTTCCCACTATTTCAACTTACCTTGTCTACAATATGCTAATTTAAAGGCAAAAGGATTATCTCATCAGAAATGAATTAAATATCATCACCAACATAGTATGTATAAAAGCCCATTAAAGTTTTTAGTAATTATTCCAAAATGTCCTCTACATTTTAGCCGATCTCATCTAATCACCTACGTTTAGCGGTAATTCCCGGCAAGGACACTTCCGAAATGGCGTTATTTATGACCACCCACATTTTATGCCCGGATGTCCTGTGGCCCACTCATTTGTTCATTCATTACATTCATTAACTTTGCGTCGAGCTTGCGCAGATAATGGCATTTTCCAAATGGCCGAATTGGAATGGAAAACAAGTTTTCCGGCCGGGGCCTTTATGCCGCCGTGCACTTTATTCAATTTACCAATAAAATTTCAATCGAATTGCTCCTTTTAATCAATTCAGCGCCACCCACACACGCGCAACACACGCATTTAAATACGCGCATGCATAATTCGTGTGTTTTTATGTTTTTTGATCAATTTTTAATCAACAACAGGCGGCAGCAACAACAACAAAATCAACAACATTATTTGCCCGCAGGCCAGGACTTTCAATGTGTGTGTGTGTGCGTGTGTGTGTGTGCGTGTGTGTGTAGCTTTGTGTGTTTTTGCCAGCTTGTAATTGTTGTTGCGGCTTGTTGATTATTCACGTAATTAAATTTGGCCAGCAATTTCGTGTATTTTGGCCAAATGCGAAATGCGTAGTTTATAGAGTGGTTTTTTGTGCATGCTTTTATTAACCAGAGCTATGTTCTATTCATTATTTTCCATTGAATATTAGTTAATATTGACATAGAAATCGAATCAATCAATGTGAATAAGCTAGTAATATCGCCTATGAATTAATCAAACTTACCCGCGTGGATGTTGTGCGTGGGTGACACTGAGTCCAACTTAATACGCTGCTCACTGTGCGGATCCATGCCAAGCTCCCGATTGAGATCCCTTTGCTGTTGCTGCTGCTGCTGCATTGCCACTGCTGCGGCGGCCACTCTGGCTTGCTGTATCAGCGCCATTTGGCGGATCATATACACGGAGGACGAATTGGTTACGGAATTGGGACTAATTTCCGGATTTGGGGCATCCATGGACAAGTTGAGAACGGATGACCAGCCGCTCACTTGCATGTTGACAGCCGCTGCTGCCGCGTAAAGTTGCAAAGCGGATGAACCATGGGGATGTTGGACTTGTCCCCGAGCAGCAGCTGCCTGTTGCAGCTGTTGTATTAGCTGATCCATTTTCGTCTTAGCTTTTGATTAGCTCCCAATTTATGCGATTAACTCGTTTGCAATGAACACACACAATTCAATGCTTTTGCTGACACTGCAAATTAAACTAGTTCATTTTCCTTTAATATTGTCACCTCACTAGCTCAATGATTTCGATAACTCAATTCAACACTGACTCGATTGTTTCTTGCTTTCTTTCTGATATTCCCTCATAGCTCTTGGTTAGCCTTACGTTAACTGCAGGATAGTGTTTACTTCGGGTTAGCGCTAACTTCGCTTTAATCAGCAGGCTCTTTTGGTTAACTTCGATTTTTTTTTTTTTTTGTTGGGACTCAATTCACAAGGCACTAAAACACACACACACCGAAAAAAAAGGCGACAATCCTGGCCGCACAGTGGAACGTAGCAAGCGAAATGTGGCGTAGCGTGCACAGTGGAGCGGATCGGCGGCCCACTGGGCAAAAGGCTGAACTCAGTGCAGCGGCGGCGACAAACAAATTGATTCGAATTAAAATTACGGCCAGCGAGTTGTGGAGTTTTGTGGAGACAATCGCGAAGTCGGTGCGAGCGGGATGGCGCGACAGGCGCGTACAAATGAAAAATATGGAGTTCGTTTCGTCTTCTTCGTGTTTGTTTAATAAAAATGCGCATATGTGTGTATGTGAGATGGGGGCACCACTACAGTCAGTGGGAAAAATGGGGAAAAAAGTGTCACCAATGTTGGTTGGTTGCTCGTGGTTTGAGTCTGTGCTAAAAAGTGAGATGGCGACACCTGCTGCTGCAGCAACAACAACAACAACAACTACTGCAGCCGCCGCAGCGGCAACAACAACAAGCTCATTTTCAACACTTGACGGTCAGCTGCCGTTGTTGTAGTTGTTGTTCTTGTTGTTTTAGGGTCGCATGCGCGCAAACTGCAAGCAAAAATCATTAACGTTCAAATTTATGTGCGCCAAAGCGAGAAATAACAAAACGAAAAGCGAAAAAAGGCAGAGAGCCCAGCGGAAGAAGAAGAAGAAGAAGAAGACGAGACTGAAGCAGCAGCAGCAGCAGCGGCGGCGTCGACGTCGACAGCGCAGCCGTGGCAATAAAAAGAAAAATGGTTTCACTTAACAAACATGCCAAGGCGCCGTCCGCAAAAACCCACCACCCACTGGAACCACCCACACCACCACCCACTTAACCCCCCCGCGGCGCACGCTTAACCCCGCGCTGGCCCACAAATGGTCAATGCAATAATGGTATTTTTCTGCCTGACTAAATTGTGCGACAGAGAGGCAAGGCGGGTAAGAGCGAGAGAGAGCGGGATAAAAGAGAAGAGAGAGCGAGCGAGAGCGTGCAATGCGCAACAGGGAAAATGAAATGAAAAACGCCAAAAAAATTGATTTAAAGTGAATCAGTGTGCGTGTGTGTGTGTGACTGTGCGAGCGTAACCCACCAAAGAGCGCGAACGAAAGAGAGCGCAATAGTCAGAGAAGCCCGAGAGTGAACACGAGTGCGGGCGAGACATACATAGTTCAGCGGCAGGCGTGGCCACAGAAAAAATAGGGGGAAATTTCATATTAATATGATTATGGCCAATTTAAGACCTGGCAAGAAGAAGACGGCTAGCGAGCAGGAAGAAGAGAAGTAGTGGCAAAGAATGGAGAAGAAAGAAGTGCATGGCTGAATCGCTGTGGGTTGTAGAAGGGGGGTGCTTTTCCCTCAAACAGAGAAGAAAGAGAGGGCAAGAGCTGCGCTGCTCCCTACGAGAGCAGAGCAAAAACTGACATTTTATTGATTGTTTTATGCGATTATAATGTAATAATGTCTTAAATATGTGGGGGAATGGTTGGGGGCGAACCGGGAACCCCCCATAAATACACCCACTTTTCCGAGGCAGTTTCAATGCGCAGCTGCCGTCTTTGGAAAATGAATTATGGCTGCAGGAAAGGGACGGAGCACGACTTTAGCCAGGGTAATGAAAGGCGAGAGCGAGCGAGAGAGGGAGATAGAGTGGGCAGGAGTGACCACCCAAAACCCCCCCACTGAACTTCCACCCGTAAGCCCCCTGAACATTTTCTGGACTCTCCTTCATCATTGCTTTGTGATTGGTAAAAAAGAAAAGGGCAAAAGGAAATTCCATTTGCAGCTTCTCCTTTTTTCGTTTTCGGTGGGCTATCGCCACATGAAGATCTATATAATAACCCACCCGCTTTCCCGAACTCAAGCTCCTCGAACCAAAACCATTACGCCGTAGCCGCACTCAACTCAATTCAATTAATTTTCACTTGATTTTTCCACACACAAACAAATTTTCATTTAATTTGCTGCGGGGCGTTGGTTGCCTGACTTTCCTCTCGCTTTTCCCCACCGCTTTTCCTCTCGCTTCTCCTCCAGCATTTTCCTCATCGCCTTATCGGACGCCATTTTCTTGCGCTTGATTTTCTATTAAGTTTTCCCGGCTCTATTCCCCGAACAACTTTTCGCCGCTAATAGGGGCACTCAGACCTCCCCCCCCCACCACGCCGCGACAACCCAATCTTTGTCTTCTTCTTCACTCAGTTAGAAGTTGTTGGAAAGTAAATTTTCTTGTGACACTTTGTTGCGATTTGATTGTTATGCTGGGCCATTATTTCCGCCTGCTTCTCCTGGAATTTCCGTAGTTTTACTTAACATAATTAATTGTCATTGGAAATTAGACGAAAGTCTCAATGCTTCGTTACTACGTGGAATAACAGAGATGAGTTTAGATTGTAATACAGATACCCGAAAATGCTAATTTCTCAGGACTAAAGAAGGTATACATAAAAAATTATTAAAATGTCATATAAATATTTAATGACATTTATGATAATTCAAAAGCAGTTAGAATTCTACAGACTGCAAACATAAATAGCTATTAAATTTTTCCAGAACCATAGATGGCATTTATTGGTTTTTAGGGAGTTTATTAATGACTGAAAATGTTTTGTTTCTTTTTTTGTTTATTTGTTTTTTAACATTTCCTGTATAAATTTAATACAGCAATATACTAATGAGCTACTGTAAATATTTTTTAATTGACTTTTAAGTATTTTGGGCTACTTTTAGAGCTTCGTAAAATGTATAGTTATATAAGCCAGAAACTAGTGATCAAGGTCACCTTTATTGAAAGGAAAGCAGCAGCCAATTTAATGAATTACATTTAAAATGGTTTCGCTGCTTAATTATGGCCTGTTCGCCATTAAAATAAGCCAACTTGTCGTTTCATTCCGACAGCAATGACATAATTTGTTTTGGCTCTTCGCTTCATTTACTTGGTTTATCAAATTGTTGCAATCGCAAATCAATTATTATTAAAAACGCATTAAAAACAATAAAAACGTCATTACAATAAGCGCGGATGGAGAAATGGGGGGTAAACAAAAAAAAAAAAAAGAAAAAAAGAAAAATAACCGGAATAAAAATAAGGCAAATCGAGTGGCATCGGGCAAAATAAACTAAATGTATATTAAGTTTTAATCATTTCACATTCGATTAAACAAATCAAGTTCGTTTCGATTCGATTCGGGTTGTCCCGCTTATCGCCCCATATCGACAGACTGTCTCCTGTCCCACTGATTTTTATTACACTTTATTATTATTTACCTACTGTCGACTAATTTGTTTTTAATTTGTGCTGATAAAATTTATGAATAAATAATACGGACAGCGAGCAAATAACCAAATTAATAAGTGACTCCGGAAAAGGGGTCTTCGTGGGAATGGGATGGGAAATCGGATTTTGGAGTGGGAATGGCAATGGTAATCTGAATGGGAATAATGCTACCAAATAATAACCAAAATGCGGCACAATCACCGAAATTGTGACATTAGTAGCCCGATTGATTTGTCAAATCATAAACATTTATTGAAGTCCCATTTGTCACGGAGAGGAGGAGAAATTATTTTCGGCGGCCGCGACTGAAAATGATCGAGTTTTGGGCATTTCGATAGTAGAAAGTGCGCTACATATGGGTTTTTTTTTTTTTTTTAATAAAAGTTTTTATGGTTAGGAAATATTATTAGTAAATAAGTGAAAAGAGAATATTGAGCCAATTCAATATGCAATCATTTTTACTTCAATGATTGCTTTTTAAATATATTTGTTATAAAACTATATTTACTTCTATTGAAAAAGTATTTATTTATTTTAGAAAAATATAGTTTCCCCACTTGTTGGCTTCTCCCATGCGAATTTTTATGCCATACCATTTGGCCGAACCCATATACCCGAATCTAGGGAAGATACCCTATCCTGCCAAAATCAAGCCCCTACTACTCGCAACGTTATCGCCGATGTCTGGTCAGGAATGGAGCATATATGTAATTGTGGGTGGGAGTGGGTGGTTGGGGCATTGTATGTGCGTGAGTCTAATAACTTCATTAGGTGAGCGTTACTCATACAAAATGTCAGATGGGAGGGGGAGGGGTTCGTTGATTTGTTTTGGGTGATAAGCACTTAAATTAAGTCTTAATACAAATGCCGCTTGTCGCACACGTGTCGCATCGCCATCGAGGTCGAGGGGTCGGGTTCAGATTTCGAATCCAGATTCGGCCCTTCTATATCCCATATACATATATCGAACGGTCGATGGGTGACGAGGGTGAGGGGTGGGGTGGGGTGAGGGGGCTGCGGCGACACTTACGTTGCGCCTGTGAAATGGACATTTAATTATTTGCTGTGATTAAACAGAATGAGAGCAGACATACACACACACACCCCCCTACATGTCACACTTTCGAAACTGTGTGTGTGCGTGTGTGTGTCTAATTCCAGGGCCCAAACATTGGGAAGAGGGGCCAGGAGGTGTGAAGGGGGCTGCTCTTACCAGCTTCATATTCCAATTATTTATCTTATCAGTCGTATCTTGCAGTTTTGTAAATAGTAAGAACCGCGCTCAAAAACCGCAGCCACCCCATCGAATCGGAATGAGAGTATCTGGTTTTTGAAAACTCCGAGTCCCTGACAATTTGACAGTTGCATCAGTTCCACATCCCCCCCCCCCCCCCCGGCAGGACCTTATCGTCAGCATCTTTTTGTATCCTTGCTTACCCCCTAGCGAAAATATTTACGTTTCCCAGAGCGCCGGATAGGGCGAAATCCGAGTCCTTTTGCCCTGTCAAATTAATGAGATTTTGCGTTTTGATTTCTGATGGATCGATCGATTTTGTAAAGGGGTAAGTTAGCGGTATGGGTTCGTCCATCGTAATGTTTGCTGCAATGGGGTTAAGCCAAACTAACTGTCCAATTATACAAATAGCAGGTGACAACTCAGCATATGGCACCCCAGGGTTGACTTTGCTCCTTAATATGCAAATTTACACTTGCCAAATGGCTGTGCGATTTTTTATTGCGGGGTCTCTCGGTTCGGGACTGAGACAATCATAATACAAGTGCTAATAAAAAAAAAAAACAACTCACCCACAAAACAAATAACGAAACAAAAAAGCAAACTCAAACTCAAATTGACTTCTAAAAGCGGCAAAATCAGCAAAAAATTTGCATTTCAATAAACGATTATCGTAACTTTGCGTACGGTTTTTGGTTACGCTCGCAGTTTGCCATTTCGGAACGGTTACGGATACGGTTACGGATACGGATTACGGGTCGAGGGTTACGGGTTACGGGTTACGGGTTACGGGTTACGGCTTACGGGTTGAGGGCTACGAGTCGTCGGGTTCTCCAGATCCACTGACATTGTGGGCGGCGAAGGTTTACGACTGCCGGCGCTGCCCAAATTGTTGGTGTAAAAGTCAAATGTGGAAAATTTATTTTATATTTTTAGCTTTCAAATTAAATAAAGTTTTGCGCCGTCTCCGTTTTATTTGCATTGGCATGTTGTCACCTCCATGCCGTTCGGGCTTTCCGCTCACGTTTCCCACGTTTTCCAGTCCCGCTTTATTGTTTAGGCCGTTTTATGGCAACGGCGAAAGAGAAGGAAACTCCGGCTAGAAGACCAGCAAAACGGGGAGCTGCCACAAATCACGTACGGCTCTTAAATATGGCGCTCGTTTCATGTCCATTTCATGTCCGGCAAACGGACGGAGGAGCAAGAGGAGACGGAGAAGGAGGAGGAGGAGGAGCTGGAGCTGGAATCCCCGTACATAATATGATATCGGGGGGCTCTGCGTCTATATATGTATGTACTACATATGCACCAGGGACGGAACAGCAATCCGTCCATTTTGCATGCAAACGCAATTTGATAACGAGCGAACGTATTAATATTATTGGGCGCCATTATTTCACTGCCACACGGCACACACAATCGCATCCCTCCAAAAGCGCTGGTCAGCCCACCCATGTGCTTGGCTGGCCTTTTTTCCCCCGCATCCCCCATCCTTCATCCCTCATCCCCAATCACCGAAATACCGGGACAAAAAATGATGGACATTTGAAGCTGGTTGAAAAAGAGAGCAAGAAGAAAGCTGAATCTGCTCTACACCTTTTTATAGCCAATTTGTAGATGCTCTTTTATGTCTATAAATAGAAAAATGTTATTATATGCCATTAATATCCATTAATTGGTGCTGCCAAGAAAAAACATTAAATAGGGAATAAATCCATAATTATTAATATAATATATATATTTGCATACAATTATTATGTGATTTCTTAAACGGTCTGTTAAAAATCAAAGTTCTTTCTTAGGATAGTTCTTTCTAATCATCCACATATGTATAATAATTATATCTGAGATTTCCTATTTTTCCATGATTTTATTCTTATGATTATGATATTGTTTAATTTGATCGTAATATGCAATATTGCTCATACGCCGCCTTGGCCCGACTGCCAAATCCAGTGAAGTCCAACATAGAGTGTGCGAATCCTGCTTAAGGAAAATCTCGTGGGGGCAGTGGACCAAAGCGGTGGGCGGCGGTCGTTGGGGGCGGGGCTTATCGGTGCGCGCGTGCAACTTATTGCCACAATTCGCAGCCATTGCCGAGCGCATTGGCAATTGTGACTGATGGCCAATAAATTTTTACAGCCCGGACATATGGAAATGGGAAACGGAATCGGAATATGGCAACGGATCTGGACATGTGCGTTGTGGGTGCTTTATCAGGGCACATGAATATGTATATTTACATATGGTATATATGTACATATGTACATATGTATGTATATGGCAGCAGTCGACCCCTTCTGCTTATTAAATAAATCACACAAAAAAAAAACAAGGAGAAACGCAGTGCGCTCGTATGCCACATAAATCCATGTAGCCAATTATCTCATTTGTCTAAACGGACCTCTGACATCGCGGAAATCGGAGAAAGACGATCCCCCAGCTCCAATTCCACGGACGCACAGACATTTCATTTCATTTCATTTGAATTCGTTGCATTTCAATTGCTCGGCGGGCACAAAAGTTGTGTCCCCCGGGAAAAAGGCGCAAAAACAAGCAACGAGAATTGTTCGTCTCTGTCAACCCCTCTAATTTATTTGGCTTTATTTCATTTTCATCTCTCTTTTTCCTTTTTTTTTAATATTTTCTCGTTCGCTTATCAGGCTGCCGTTTGAGTGCTTATCAGCGGGCTTATCAAGCTAAGCAGAACATGAATTATAGGGGGTATCAGGGGGTCTTGAGAGTATTCGAGTCTGCGAGCCAACTGACAAGGCGCTGCCTTCAATAACAATTTGCCCATGACTAATTGGATTTATTGGAATCGAATTTATTGTGCTATGCTTATTTAATATTGACTGTATGCGCTGTTGGTTTTTGATTTTCGATTTTACAGCATCAAATGGAATTGCAATTGAGACGATTCCATTTATTTATTTTTTTTTTTTTTTGTGCGGCCAGAGCACAGCAAAAGGGGGCAGAAAGTTTTGCGTTGGAGGTGGCGAATCCGGCCCGGAGGACCACGAGAGCAGCCGTGTTGAGGCCTCGCTAATGACCCTAATAAACAGTTTTGCGGACGCTGCGCATACTAATGAGCCTTTGACCAAAGGAGCCAGGACCTCAAGGAGCAGGCTGGCACCTTACAAGTCAAGTGCACAGAAAGAAAAAGTTCACTTAAAGTCAAATGGAAATCTATATAGAATAGATATTGAATTAATGAAACGAGTTAAATTAAGTTATTTCATTTATTTGTGAATGTGAAACGTTTCTTAATTCGGAAATACGACTGCATGTATGTTTCTTTGTTACTAACTATTGAGTATCCTTTTATATCCTTTAATTTCCATGTTTCTCCTGTGTAGTTGAATGGTGGGCAATAACAATAACAATAATAAATGCAAAGTGCAGGATGTCAACACCTTACACAGCTGCCGGTCCATTTACCGCCCCCTTCGCCAGCCACCCCTGGTCCATTACAACCACCTACATACATATCCATCTGGTTTTGGTTTTGGCCAGCCCATAATGAGCAATCCATCTGCGGCAACACCCGCACGTAGTTTAGTGAAACTTCCTTGATTTACATGATTCCCCCCTGCACTTCCACAGCAGTCAGTTACTCCTGACTGAGGTCCTTTTCCCTATTTTCCGTATTTTCCTCGTCCTGGCATGTGTGAGTCCTCGTCTCGGCGGCTGGCTTAATAAATTGTTTGCCATTAATAACAATAAAAATAGATAATCTCCGTATAACAAATTAATGATGTGCGCCGGCAAACAGAGACGGCTAGATGTGACAGGCGCTGGAGGGAAAGAGAGGCAACCACGTTCGAGGGTGGCAAAATATGAAAAGTTTTGACTTCACTTGCTGAGTACACTGGACTACAAGATAGGGGTTTGTGCTTACAGTAGTGTATGGTGTGTATAGCTACATATATTTAACTAAAAATAATTTTAGATCGATGTAGAATCTTAAATATTTTATTACGCTTTTTATTTGATTTACTAAAGTATACAAATTATAATTACAGTTTCGAATATTATTGATTTTTGGCGTGTGGTATAAAATTAAGAAACTGGTCTCCTTCAATGAATGCGAAACCTGTGCCATGTTGGCCAGTGTTGGCCGGGGCTTCTTCGGTGGTTGCTCGCCAGATACCGAAGTCATAACCCAGCGGACAGGACCTGCAGGACCCGGGGTCGAGGTGAGTGCTCCGTGGAGGACGTGCCACTTGCCGCAGCGGGCAAGGGCGTAAGGACGAAGTAAACGAGTGTGGGTGGATGGGGAAGGCGTTTCGTCCTGCCCCGTCTTCCACCCCCTCCCCCCGCCAGCACCCACGGGAGTCATGTAGTTGAGTACGGATTTGAAGTAAATTAAAAGTCACTCACACCCGGTCGTCGTCGGTCCAGGCGCTGGAACTCTCCGGAGTTCATTATTATGATATTTGGTGTCAGCGCCCCGTGTTGAGCCAACCCCCGTAATAAACTCGCAGATAGCTACTCTCTAGGGCGTGGCAGCAACCAAAAAAAAAAAAAAAAACACACAAAACTAGAAGGAAGATGGGTAGAAAACCCGAAACTCAATTATAACAATATGCCCAGATTTTCCCTTTTGGCCCGAGCAGAGGTTTTTCAATTTGTGGCCTAGCAGCACCAGCCACTACTACCTACTATACTACCCACTGCCTACTGCCTGCGCAACGCACAATGGAGCGGATGAACACACGGATCTGGGGGTCATAAACTATGCCAATAACCATAACTATGAACTAATAAGGCAGCGATGCTCCGATCGACGAGATCTTAACACGGCATCAAAACAAAGAAAGTGGAGCAGCAGCAACCAGAAAGGCCGATACGAGAAATGCTGCTAATCATCGCACAATGAAATAAATTACAAACATTGTTTGGATGGATGAGAGTACGGATTTGGTGAGTTTGGAGTTTGGCAGCTTGGTAGTTTGATAGTTTGATAGTTGACCCCTCCGGAATGCCCGCTGTGAAAATTGAAAAGCGTTCGAAAGGCAAATAGAAAATGAAGGGGGCACAAGGCGCAAAGATTAACACCAAGTCGACTCATGTTGCACGTTTATTCAGAGTGTGAATAAATTAAGGCATCAAAAATCATAATACAAACGATCGGGCCACGATAAACACTTTGATTAGCGTTCCGTCCATCTGTCCATCCGTCCATTCGTCCATTCGTCCATCTCATTCCGAATACGAAGCCCCCGCTGCGAAATTGAAATGGAAGCAACTCCCGAGCCGGCGAGACCCAGTCGATAAGTCGAGAGAGCGGCAAACACCAAAATGCCCATAATTATGACAATCATCTCTGGGATCCACTGATTCACTCGGATCGCATCGGATTGGAATCAGAGTTCCAGAGTCCCGAGATGGTTTGCTGTTTGGCCGCTTTACGATGGAGCGCTAATCGCCATTGTGGGCACCTTTGTTTGGGGCCCCTTGTTGTTGGCTTAAGAATCTGTTACAGAAAACTTAAAAGCGTCGCTTTAATAACTTTATTGATTTCGATTAAGCGCTATAACGTAGGGTGATCATCATCATCATCGCCAGCACCATGGAGACCTCTATTTCTCGCTCACAGTTCGGGCATTTCGGTTTTCTCAGGAACGAGGACGAAACTTGAATATAGTTGGTGTAACTTAAACATTTCAAGTTCTTAACAAATTAGTTAGGCGCTCCATTTCCATGAGTCATATTTCATGATCAAAATGAAACTATAGAACTACTCCATATGTTTTATTAAACTTGCTTGCAGTGGTTTTTTGTTCGAAATACCTGGTTTTATCATTTGTTTCTTTGCTTCCATCTATTACATACATTGTAGCGCACATCGCAGCCCGAAATGCCGAACCCATGGCCGAAACGTCGATTGGCCTCCAATAAACAATCAGGGAATGAACAATAAGCTTAACAAAAATATTTTCAGCTCAATAAAAAACTCATTTACAACAAAGCGCGAGCCGAAGCAAAAGGCACTATCTTCAGTCAGGTTTAAGGAGCTGGGAATGGAGATCGACTGACTATTTGTGTGCGGACGGACAAGCTTGTACGCACAAATAAACCTAATGAAAAACGTGTGAAGAATGGTTAAGAGCGGCCAATTTGATTTGCATCGAAAAGTAATTGAGCCACAAGAAAATAAAGTGAAAAAGAAAGAAATGCCAAAGAAGTTATGAACGCGCCACGGGGGCACGAGTCCGCCGACTGCGTCTCGAAGCATCGAGATGAAGATGTGGAAAATCTTCCAAATCATGCACAATTATTAAAATCCATAAACGTAATAATCATATCAACAGGCAACAATAACAACCAGGTGAAGCCATTAACAGCATGCCACGAAAACGCAGCGTCGATGGGTTGGGGCTCAAAGGGGGGATAAAAAAAGGGGATCAAAAGGGGAGGGGACGAAAGCGCAAACACTGAAAAATTAATAAGCAATAAAATTGCCATGAAATGAACTACACCACCACAAATTCCCATGAAAGCGAACCGCTCCAGGCCGCTGCCCATGCCCCGCCCCCTTTGCCGTCGCCCCCGCTGCGAGGAAGCCGAAACGGTTAATCGGTTGTACCGTTCGCAAGCAGATTGGCCGCTGCCCGCATGTCCGCATGCAAATTCAATTGACACTTCGCCGGCCTTCGACTGCGTGGACAGGTTTGCCGCTCATTCTCGCAGCCCCAAAACCATGCAGCTCCATGGGGGCTCTCTTCTTCCTCTCATAAGAAAAAAAAAAAAAACCTAAAAAAAAATTAAACCGATGCCTCTGCCCAACCGCAAATCGGTTATGAACACACCGACCGATTTGAGGCCTGAGTTGCAGCCTGATTAATGGGCTCAACTCGAAAACTTGTTCCAATTTCAAGTGCTTTGGTTTTTGGTCAGTCTGTAATTGATCAGGTAACTCGAATCTATAAGTAAGGGATGAAATCATTACTGTTCTGTTGTACATTTCAATACGATTCCTGGCGAAACTTGAAAAGTAAAGCATTTGAGATCTGCAATTATGTTTGAATCCTATTATCAAAAGAATTGCCTATTCGCAAAGGTTTACATACTTCAAAAGAGTAGATATTTAACATTAAACGAACCAAATCGGAAACCTGTAATTCTCTGAATACAATATGTATCTTCAGATTTAAATGTATCTTTAAAAACCAAAGACATGAGTATGCTCATGTTAACAATATAATTTCCTCAGAGCTTTCCATGAGAAATGGACTCTTTTAGCAGCTGCATTTAACCATAATCCCATTCCATTGATGTATTTCAAGCTGATATCAATTCCATCGATATATTTCTTAATGTTGGAGGTCCATAATATTAACGGGCCGTATAAAGATGATGTCCGTGCCATTGGGAGATCCTTTGCAACCACTTGGCGCACTCGCTCGGATTTGCACGCCATTGCTCAAGGAAAACACTTTTCAAACATCAGATTTAAGTGTGTGTTTTTGATGCCATTTAAATTGCCATTTATTGAATTCCATTTCATTGGGAATTGGGTAATTTTCAGAGGGGCCTTTCGGGGCTTGCGCAGTTTTTATTTTGTGTGTTTTGTTTATTGTGGTTAAGCTCGACTCGAAACGAAAATGGGTAAATAATAATCGTAATTTGTTGTTTATGTGGTTTTTCTCTCTTTACAGATTCGCATTTTATTCTTGTTTGACAATCAGTTTTTAGATACAATATAATTTTTAGCAGCCATTTCGCCGTTCTTTGCATGTCTATATGTAATATTGTGTGGGTTCTCTCATATTTGTAATATTCTAGCCTGCTTTTTTCGACACAAAAAAAAAATTCGCTTACTTAACTCGTGGATTTCTATGCAATTCTTTGTGTTTCCCATCGTCAATTGGTTTTCTCTTGTTTTGCTAAATTAAATTACATTTTTACACAGGCTCTCTTACATAGCACACACACACACACAGCACACACATTCACACGCATTCACACTTTGAAAAAAAATGTCCTTAGTCAATAGACTTCTATTACATAATTATATTATTCATATTTCAAGCATTGCTTTGGGCAGCAGCCACTCCAAAAAAAAAGATTATTTATAGTATATATACGCAGTACAAATAATAAATTCATTTACAACACTAATTTAGTCTCTCTCGGGGAACAAGGTCTACGATAAAAAAAATTAAAAAAAAAATTTAAAAAAAAATGCACTACACATTACATTTGAATAAATAAATCACTTAGGGAATATTTAAGCTCTGAACCGAAGATACATACAAATGGGGAAACTTAGAGTGGGAGACGTGGAAATAAGTTGAGCAAAACATTCTAGGAACGCGGAAATCAAAGAGGTCTCGAGGGGATTCGGCCGGATCGTGGCCATCGCGTGGTTGCCTCACGTGTTGTTGAACAGCAAGGACTCGATGCTGAAGGGATTGCTCCGGCGCATGCTGATCGGCGATGTCTGGTGCACCAGATTGGCCACTGCTGCCGCCGCCGAGGCGGATGCACTGCCATGATGAAGGTGGTGCTGATGGTGGTTGTGCTGGTGCCCGTGCCCGTGTCCAGATCCCGATCCCTGACCCTGGCCCACCACCAGACCGTGGTGCTGTTGGCTGCTCTGCAGGTTCAGTTGATGGAAGGCCTTGGCGGGAAAGAGGAGCGGCTTTGGCGAGTCGCGCTCCCTGTCCCGCTCCTCGGACTCATTGCCATCCATTGGCTCCAGCTTGCCGAACTGGACCGCTCCATTGGAGAGCATCGAGGGTGGGGCCACCGAACTGGGGCTGCCCAGGCTACCGCCGCCGCCGATAAAGCTGCCCGCCCGCGAACTGTCGCCATCGCCATCCAGTCCGCAGTGGAGCGACGAGGAGGCTCCACCACCTCCGCCGCCTCCAGTGCCACCGCCACCACCTCCTCCGCCACCGAGACGCACCGGACTGACGGCGTCGCTGTCGCCCTCGTCGTCGCTGTCCGTGCCGCCCACCACGTCGATCTGGATGCCATCGTCCTCCAGGTCCGAATCGGAGAAGGTGCCGTTCGCCTTGTGCTGTGATATGTACTCGGCCTTGAGGGCCTCCAGGTCCACGGTGATGCCCTTGGCCTGCAGTTTCCGGGCCTGCCGGTCGATGGCCTTGGCCAGCTTCTTTCGACGACGGGCTCTGGAAGATGTAAAAAGAAGGGGAAAAGGGAGGAAAGTTCGGTTTAGTATTAGCTAACTTCCAATTGGTTTGATTGTAGTACTTCTGGTCAAGAAGCTATTGGTATATCCTGTCCCTATCTTGGATTTAGATACATAAAACTTGGCCCTGACAAGTATTTCACTATACAAATTGATAAATGATCAAAATTACTTGAGCCTTACAATGGCTATATGTTAAAATATCACTTAACAAATGTTCAAAAAGTAACAATGATCAAATCGTCTGCGGTCCTAATCAACTAAATTGGAGTTAAAAAATGATAGCCAGTTTGAAAGCCGTACATTTTACGAAATCACATTGTTTATGACAACTTGAATATGCAATTTCGCAAATGATTGAATTTTAATATGTTATTGGTGTTAATAATCAGATATTCGATGGGTAGTTGAGACTTTGGTATAGCTTTTAAATTGCATGTTTATCACCGCCCCGATTGCTGTTTAAAGTTACTATTTAACTGGATTCAATTCCGGCTAACTTACCGCTCTTTGGCCTTGAGCTCGTTGGGCGGAATGGGCTCACCGCTGCAGGTCTGCGGCTGGGCGTTGTGGGCGGGGCGGCCGGGTCCCTTCTTCGTGTGCTCGCGCTTACGCACCTTGGCACGTCGATTCTGGAACCATACCTATCTGGAACAAAGCGTATAATCTCAGCAAAGGTGCTCGCAAAAGGACAAATATGTATGTATGGTTCAGAGAACGGGGGTAATCTTCTTCTTCTTGGATATGGTATAACTACATTCGAATCGATCGGAACTAAACTCACCGCAACTCGCGACTCCTTGAGGTCCAGCCGCATGGCCAGGGCCTCCCGCATGAAGATGTCCGGATAGTGGCTGGCGGAGAAGGCCCTCTCCAGCTCCTCCAGTTGCCAGGAGTTGAAGTTGGTGCGCGACCTGCGCCGCTTGGCCGCACTGCTGTCGTCGTCGCCGTCGCCGGGAAAACCTAGGGAAAACAAACGGAGAATGGGGAAATCTAAATGAAATGGGATTCAAAAACACGAGAATAGAGTCATTAATATTCGCCAGCCGGACGGATGGAAGTTGGCTTATTAAAACTAATTAGGGTGGTGGTGCCAAAACCGAAAAACCCAAAAACCGAAAACCAAAAACTAACCACCGAACTCCACACACATGGGACCCCGAAAATTACCCAAAAATGGAAAACGCAATACGAACGTATTGGGAACATGGGCGCAAAACACTTTGTAACCGACACTAAAAACCCTATAATTAAGTGTTGGAAAATTATTTAAATTAGCCGACGCACAGAGGCACACACGGAATGCATAAATATTCATAATCATATATTTCAATTACACCGCCAAAGGGGCCACAAACGAGTGTCCCCCCTGTATTTGCTATATGCTATATGGTATCGTGTTATAACTCATAGCTCCCCCTCCCCCTTCCCGTTTTCCCAATTTCAATTCCCAGCCGCCGGCCCACAATAAAAATGAAACAATTTAATTACGTTTCCCTGCTCCTGACGCACCATTATGTACCCGGTTCCACCCGATCCCATCCGATCCTATCTATAGTTTCCTATATTTAGATTATATACCCCGAATGGGGCGTGGCCAACACTCACATTCACAGCGAATGCATGCAAAAGGCAGCGCAATTTATCAAATTAACTTGGATCTGGCCAAAGGAACACGGTTGAATTTTGAGAAATGGGGAAGGTTGAAGGAGCCAAGGTGTTTGGACATTAGATGATGGCCACAAAACACAGCGCAGGGCAGTAAGACAGAAACTGGGAGCAAATAATACTATTTGTACAAACAATCATAGTTAATCATTCTAATAATAAATTCTGTCATAAGAGTTAAAACTACCAATGTTTAAACTCATTGAATCATCCTATCCGCACATGCCAATCGAAATAATCGATACGCGGGCATCGATGGGCACTAAATACAACACTGCTGATGCGACCACTGCAATTATTCACTCGACTCACTTTCCAGCAAAATGAATGCATGGCATACAATGAGCCATTTAGTGGCTTAGCATTGTGCCGTTGGCCGATGAAGCGACCACTCAAAGCGCCGCCACTCAGCTGACTTTGTAATCGCATTAATTTGGGTTTTTAGACAGACACTGTACTCCGTACACAGTACACTCTGTACTCCGGACACCACCCCCTCCGATGCCCGCCCCCTTTGGCGGCCTTGCCACAATGGTTGGCTGGCTACCTACCTACTGCATACGCACACCCGACATTAAAGCGCAATAACAAGAGGACGCCCCTAATGAATGGCTTGCATTCTGCTGTTAAGTGTACCTAATTATGCGTGCCGCACTGTAACGCGCCCCTCTTCCCGTCTCTTTCACGCCAGCGAGGGAAAGTAAAGACGGAAACTCGTTTGTTTCCAGCGATTCGGTGTGCCAAAGAGAGAGGTTAATAACTCAATAACAAAACACGGCCAAATACACAACAATAATGGAGACATTAAAGCCAAAAGCGACAAACACCGACTGAATAAGGTGCCGCGGTGCGAGCGAGATGGCCAGCACAAAGTGCATTCAAATGACTTAATAATAACAGGCCAAGTTAACAGGGGTGGCTCAAAGGGGGGGGGGGTGGGGCCAAGGGCGGTTTCTATTCTATCAAAAAGTGGTGGAAGGGGGTTGGGCGGTTGGGGTTGCATTCATTTGGAGTGCCCGACAACTGGAACATAATTCATGTTTTTGGCTCTTTGCGATTTGTGAGTGGCGAGTTGTACCGCCGAAACGAGATCGAGAAGCGAGTGTGGGAGCAAATGCAAACGATAATTGAAATTTATTATGATTATTGCACGCCCCGAGTGTGCAGTTTGCAATGGGCCATGTGCAATATGCAGTATGCTATATGCAGCATGCAATTTAACAATGTGCAAGCGAGCAGACTGAAATTTGGCAACGTCGCATTGATTCACTTCACCAAAAATCCTCAAAACGATGAGCAAAGGGAACGGTGAGCAGAAACGCAACGGAAACAAAAACTGAAAATGAAACATTCAATTAAGATGTTTATAATGTTTATAATTAATTCACACTATGATGAATATCTTCGCTCAGTTTAGTAGCAGACTCATTAAGGTTTTAAAATTAAAGATATTTAAGAAATATTTTCAAGATACTTTTCTCAGTGAGTGACAAAAATTCGAAAGCCCTTAGTTAGGGTATGCAAGGAAGGTAGCAAAATCAGAGGGTACGAGTGTATATGTTGTTGCATGCCCCAGTCACATTCCGTGGCAAGCTATTTTCGTTTACAGCTCGCGTCAGCCAGGCAATATAACAGTTACCCAGACGCACACACCATACACACATACACTCCAGTCGCCAATAACCACACCCCCAACCCTTCGTCCTTTGCCCCCCTTTCCATTCGACCCCCTCGATTCTCGCGGGCGAGCCACTTAAGTCATAAAAATTAAAGCGAAAATATAAAAAAAGGTAAGACATGAAAGCAAAGGAGAGTAGAAGGCGAAAAGAGGTGAAGGAGAGAACACTAAAAGTTAAGGGTGGAGAAGGGGATCCAAAAGGGGTGCATGGCAGAGGCGCACGGGTAGGGCATTCAAAAGAGGGTGTGAGTTGTTTATTACATTCCCAAAATCTAATGAGAGCACTCTTGTAAGTATTGAGTATCCAAAACAAGCCCATAATTATCGAAAGTTAAACATTTTCAAAAATGTGGACATACAAGGCATACAATCCATTAACAACGTTAAGTTGTTACATAAGTAATTATCACAATTTGTTAAGGTACATACAATTTCCTAAAGGTTGTAATCACGTAAAAGAAGTTTTTGGTAAAAAGTTTGTATAAATATAAAAAATAAGTGTAATATGATGCTGCTTATGCTTAAAGAACTCATAGTTATGAATCCTAAAACAAGATGATATAATGAAAAGGTTCTCCAACAATCATAATTGAGAAAATCACCTCATTTCCAGTCACACGAAAATAAAATCTTGTACTGAAGAAAAAAACCCATTAAAAGGCGGAAATACTTAAAAAGCGAACGGGTATAACCATTTTTGATAAGAACACTGAAAATCGAGAATGTGACTAAATCAAAGGAGACGGAGTGCGAAACGATTTATCATTCAGTCAGTCAGTCAGTCAGTTACTCCGGCGGAATGGAACCTTCATGCCATCATTCCGTCGTTCCATCAATGGGCCAACTTCCGTTTTGAAGGCGGAACGGAAGTGCTCTACAATTATGTGTATATGTATGTATGTATGTGTACTTCCCGCAAAAACCCCTTTTCGGGTTTTTGGCTATACGGAATTCATTAGGACCAGAAAACAAGACAAGAAGAAAACAAAATGGCGCCGCTGTGTGATGGTAAACTGAAAATCGCATGATAAATGATTCCGATCGCCTTATGACAGTTTCTTCATTTCCGGCGTGAAATGAGCAAAGGCAAGTAAACGTCACGACGATGATGATGACGTCCCACCACCTTCACCACCTCCACCACCACCCACACCCACATCCACCTATATACCTACGAACGTATGCCCATCGAAATCGCAGACTTTTGGTTGCATGTCAACTCTCTGCCGCAAAATGATTAATGAGCAAAGAGTGCGATGGCAACCCTGCCTCTGCCGCAAGCTCAGACAAAAAACAAAAAATAAGAGGGAAAACACCCACTGGAAGAGTGGGTATCCACAATCTGCACAATCGCCAGCCTAATCAAATTGAATCAAATCAAATTAATAATTACTTTTCAAGAAGGAAGTGCCCCTGCGTTGGCTGGCAATTAATTAAGTCCCCGATCTGGGGACAGAAGAACTCGAAGGCCCAAACCCACACCCAAAGCCCAGCCAAGTGCAGTTAATTACAACAAGCGGGCGAACACGCCCCCTGCTAACGCCCCGCCTTTGGATATATGCATTATGGCCATAATTACACCAACTAGCCATCATTTGTTAATGCTAATTGGTCAATGAGCCACGATCTCTGCTACGCTCTGGCCACTGCCAACTGGCCAGTGGTGACCAGTGACCAGTCCGGTTTTCCAGCTCCGAGTTTCGAGTCGCCACTTAATGGCCAACTGGGCGATCACAGCAAATGGCGTCCCATCAATTTCGGGTCTAGTGATTGCGCCCCTCCAATTGTCCGGACAAACGAATTGAAAGAAAGTAAGTCGCGCTCACCGCAAACAAGATGAACTTAATTCATCATCAATGGGAAAAGTGATCTTTCTTGGCTAACAAGAGTTTCCCGGAATTGTTACGATTACGGAATAGGTTAGACAATTGTTTGATTACCCAATGAGCTTCGCCATTTAAGCTGTTCAAGTGCTGGAGATCTTAATTGGCTCTTTCTAGGGTATGTGTTATGTTTCTTAACCCAAAGGTTACACAAACTTGTGAGTACTTGGTCAAGAAAATAATTTCAGGAATGATATATGTTGCAACATTCATAATATATATATTATATACGAGTGACAGTAGATGAAATATTGATACCTGATGCAATACTTTTCTAAAATACGAATATTTATATTTTTTAAAGATAACAATACCACTGAATTTAAGGCTTGTGTGCACTTTTGGAAACTAGTCGCAAATGTGGCAAGGGATCTTAGCCAATTAAGAGGCAAAACAACGAGTTACCGTTCACACTTTGAAAATTGTGTGTTGCCACAGTTTTAGCATGACATGGGTCAGTCAATTTGTTTATTGTTTATGGATCGCCATGGTCCATGGATATGGATGTGTGCCCAATTTGGGTGTCTACGACCTTTTCCGGGGGAGCACAGCAGGCGGCAATCGCTGGCAGTTGGCACACTACTTTGTATGCTAAATCGAATCAACGAAATCAATCGGACTTTACATAATAATCGATCGCTGATTAGCTAAATCAATAAATGTGTTTTGCAGGTAGCAAAAGTCAAGCACAACTGGCCCGCCTGATACAGAATGCTCGATTGGGGCAAAAACAGCGTGAATGACTGACTGGCTGACTGGCTGACAATCGGAAAGCGTTTAGCAGGGCTAATTGAATGAATTAGCATATTGTCCGTGCTCCGAGCATGATAACGAGCAGGATGAGTGCAGTGAAGCTATGGCGTCTATAGCCCCTATTCACATGCTAATAGAAATTCGATCCGAGCCGATCTGGCCAAATGGATCGATCAGCCGGCGCTGACCTCCACTCGCGATGGAGGAGGCGCGTGTTCCGTCCGACTTGATAATTCATTTGTCGATCTGGGATCCCCGTTCTCCGTTCTCCGATCTCGCCTATGAATATATCCCAATAGCTAACAGCCGGCGAAAGTTGGCGCTGGAAATTGATTTCATGGGAAAGACTGAGGAATGCGACTTGTGACGCGAGTTTCAGGCTACCACACACACGTGTCGCCGATTAACTTTAGGATCCGTCAGCCTGTTAACGGTATTACTTAATTGATGATCGCTCATTGAGTCACTTGTGCATCATACGAATGAAATGATTTTGTGTAAGATCGTTTGCTACTTAGCTAATCCATATACACACATACATTGTATCAGCTTTCGAAATTCACTCGAGTAGGAGGTTTCGGTCATATAAAGCAGCCTTTGTTTGGACTGCTTGATTGGATCATTGATTTCGGACAAATGGAGCAAATTACCAACTGTATTTACTAAGCTTAACCTTTTATACAAAATGATATTACCTATTATTGGGTAAGCTACAATTTTCAAAATTTGTTTTGTTCGAAGATGATATTTCAAATGGATGCAATCCTATTGGATATATCAATTGGAATATTTCATCTGCTTAAAGTTAAAAGCACCTGCCCTTAACACTTTTTTTATAAAACCATGTTTTTCGGGTGTGATAATAATCTAGAAACTAATCCAACATCCTTGACGCAAAGTAAGCTAGTTATATCAAGTTAATCCCCAAATCCTTAAAGGTGCCCTCTATTACTTTACATAAAGTGAATTATTAAAGAAAAACCTTGTGACGATAAGAAACTTTGGAACTGTAAGCAGATCTCATTCCGCTGAAAGCTAAACTATCTTTACTTTTCCTAATAATATATATTATCCTGCAGGTTTCTGTTGTCATTAATGATTACTTTGCATAACATAAATTGCTTAAATTTTTTCATCTTTATCAAATACTCTAATTCATAAATTACTGTGAATATTTATCCCTAGATCAGATTCTCTTTTAGGCAACTTTATTAATAGTTTATAGTATATATTGAATGCTAGAAGTTTAAGCTAAGGAAGTTCTACTGCGTTGTCATCCAAGCGAAATGGTGTAAGCAAGACTCTCATAATGTATACACTTTTACATTCAAGAAATACCACTTCCTTAAACCAAAAAATCTATAACGTTTTACTTAAGCAGTAGCTACTGTTTGCTTATCTTCGCAAGTCTGACTGTATTTTCATCAAATGTTTGAGGCAAAACAACGCAGCTTGGACTTACCGCCATCCTCATTAGATCCTTCGCTGGGTGGTCCCGCCGGCGGCAAACTCTGCCGGTTGCCGATCATCAGTCGGTGCTGGATGGTGGCCACTGTACTGGCGACGGCCGCCACCGCCGTCGTTTGGGCGGCACTCACGTTTCGCAGCGCCGCCGCACTCAGTCCCGTTAGATTGGCGAACGCATTGCTAGCATTCACAGCGGCCATTTGCGTGGCGGCCGCGGCGGCAGCAGCGGAATTCGGATGTCCGCCGGCGGAGGCGGCATCGAAACGGGGCCGCCCGAGGAAGGGTCCGTTCGGACCAAAGACGCCCGGCACGCCGAACTGAAGGAAGGGACCCCAGGGCGGTACGCGGACGCCATTAGGCGCCAGTTGGGCGGCGGCGGCATAAAGCTGGAGTGCGGCCGTCGGATGGAGGCCCTCGGAGGGCATGCCGCAACCGGATACGGATGTGGAGCAGGCGCTCGATGGGGAGCCACCCAACAGATGCTGACCGGCGTTGGTCCGGTGGGCGTTGGGGATGCTGTTACTGCTGGTGCTGCTACTCCGGCCAGTCTCCTCCGGAATTTCCTTGGGACTGTGATTGTTGTTGTTGTTATTGTGGCTGTTGTTATTTCGGCTGGCACTCGAGTTATTGTTGTTGGTCAGGAACTTTTTGGTATCGCCCTCGGAGGTCTCCAAAACCATTATGGTCCGTAGTTTAGGCCATGAAAATAGGTCTATTTATGCACAATTTCGTTAGAAGGGGGTTTTATTTTGCGCGGGGGTCAGGTGTTCACTCGCGTAGGACTTGAAAAAAAAATATGTGTGTTTGTTATTTGTATTTATTTATTTGCTTCGCTGAGCCGTCGGCCGGCGTTAACCAAACGACGCGTCTTTGCACACTGATTAAATAAAACTGCACTTGGGCAAAAGTTCGGTTTCGGTTTGCTTTCGTTTGGTTTTGTCCACCGTTTATCAGCTTTTTTCTCGGCAGAGAGCGAGTGGGCCAGTGGGCGAGCGAAAGAGCGAGAGGGCGAGCGTGAAGGAGCGGCAGACGCGCTCGCAATGAAAATTCAATTTGAACTGAGCGCAGCAATCGATGCGTCCAGCGAGGAAACCCAGAAAAGCGGCGTCGTCGTCGTTGTCGAGCGTGCGAGCGAGAGGCACATAACCATGCGCGGGGGGCAGGAGCGTAAGCGTGTGCGAGAGTGGGAGAGAGAGCGAGCGAGAGCGGGTAGATTGTTGCCATGTTGCTGTGCGAGAGCGTGCGAGCGAGAGGGAAATTCATCAGCCCCAGCAACAACCACTTAATTTTTATATGTGCCGTTTCAATTTCGATCAGCCATCCCGCTCTACCCGCGTACTGCCTCTCTCGCCATGAGTGGCCATTTTGCCGCGAGAGCGAGACAACCGTATGTCCATCGCGTATAGCACTTCCATTGGCCGTCTGGTAAAATAGGGGGAATTCCGGCTGCGCTGTCTCCGTCGCTGCCGCGGCGAAGGCGCTGCGTCGCCATTGCCAAAAACGACTTGAAGAGTTTTCAATTTTCTTCAACTGTGTGTGAGCGTACTTTTCCAGGGCGGAGTTATGCGGCATTTTTTCAATTTGCCGAGACATGAAATTATTATGCTGCCGCTGCTGGCGTTGCTGTCACCGCTCTGCCGCCGCGCTGCCAGCTGAGAGCTTCGCCATAACCATACCATAAATGGCAATTTTCCTTGCGACAAATAGAAAATGAAAATTCGTTAACAATTAATTAGCCAAAAGGGAGAAGCGGCTGCTTAGCCCGAAAGCGATTGTAAGGCGTTTTCTGGCCGATTTGTTAGCACTTTGTTGGCGGTTTCCACAATCAATTTGTTTCTCTGGATAATCTGGGGAAATTTGCCTTGAAAATATATTCTTCTTGGATTTTAGTGAACAATTATGAAAATCGGGATTGTTACTTTTCGAGTGCTTTTCTCCAGTGAAACAGGCTTGGTTTTATATCACAGAATATCAAAATATATTTACTCTCCTAACTCGGTGTTATTTTTGTGTTGTTTTATTTTAAATTGATCCTAAAAAAGTAAAAATACTAGATGCGTTGAACAGATTTTGGCAGATTCTGTAATAATTTGTTGACATAAACGCCTCGTTCCCAATTTTCCCTTCTGAATGGCATCTCCCAACTTTTTTTGGGCGGCTGCTGTGCTGCGCATGAATCATTCATTTTCATTTTATCGAGCGCCAGTCGGCCACTGCCACTTAACCCATTTGCCATCCTTAACACCCCAACGCCGTTTTTTCTTATGGAAAAACTCTGGCCTGGCAATCAATGACATTGTACGGTAAAGACCCCTCGTAAAGTACCCTTTGGTGCCCCGACTTTCCCCCCCATAGCTCCCTATTACCGCCCCCTCATCTGTCAGATGTTTTGTTGGCAGGTTACTTAATTGCTCGCCTCTCGCTTCCCTACTAGTGCACTGAAAAAAAGGGTTTGCGTAAGTGTGAGAACTGGATTTTACGATTATATAGGGAATTTATACGTTGAATCAACTGTCGAAATGAGTCTGTTGCTTTTTTGCGAGAAATGATCAAATTATTGAACAAGTTTCAATACGAAATAATTCATCTTTCGTACTGCACTGAAGAAAATGTACAATGCTTGTCATTGTCTTTTAAGGTATTTTTCAAATATGTTTGCATTCTTACACTTTTATACTGTAGACTTATTCTCAATCCAAGAAACGTTTACTTCTATAACAGTGAAATACATAAAATAAGTATCTATATATTGAAGTCAAAAACAAGCAATTCATTTAACTAATAATATCCCTATAAGATCTAATATAACACAATGAATTTCAAGCTATAATATACGATACTAGACATGTTCATCCAAAGTTGTTCTCATTTAAATACGAATCTTAACTTCACAGTTTACGATCAAATTTTAGAGATAGATATTTACATATCTTTATTTAATATATAACTAATATGAAGATTAAACATTAACCTATAATAGTTATGTAAGCCTAGCAATATTCATTATACTTAATTGTTAGTTTTTCCATTTTATACCTTTCAACATCGTTGCCAAAGATTTCACTTCTAAAATTCGCGTAATCCTTGATTTACCATTTTACATTAGGCGTGCCAGATGTCTTTTGACACACATTTTCTCGACATGTATCCCTTTGCTTTTGCGCTGCTACTACCATTCCGACCCCACCCCCCCCCCCTCTCTCCCTCCCTCAGCCTGTCACATGTGCAACGTTGACGCTGTCGGTTGGTGTTCGCTTTATTAATGACTTACAGCGCCAGTGGCCGAAAAGCCAAAAGCGAAAGGCGGCGAGTCCACCCCCCAGAAAACCACCCAGAAAAGGAAATCCCTATGCCCCAAGCCACTCCCTACACACACACACCCCCCCCCTCCGCCCACTCTGTCCTTTGTGCTATCAGTTTGTTAATAAAATTTCCATGCGTACCGAAACTTAATTAATTCAGCTACAGTTTGTTGCAAAAGTTCTCCCCAACGGCGCCCATGTCCTTGGGCCACCCCAAAAACGCCACCTCATGCCCCGCAAACCCTCACGCAAATCAAACGAATGAATTTTAATTATTTTTTGTGCCAGCAAAAAGTTTTCCGCTCTCAGTTTCCAGGAAAAACTTTTCTTCTACTGTGCGCTCCAGCAGGAAATGAAAGGCAGAGAGTGGAATGATGAGCGAATAATGAGAGAGAAACATTGGGGAATTGGGGTATATTTTTTATGTTCTTCTCAAGGTTTTGGCTAATCAGAATTTATTCGAGTGAATGTGATGGAAATCGAAGTGGAAACTGCCAAGATTTTAAAATGAATTACTGGTTATGGTATTCAGATTTTTTGTGTTTCTTGGACTTTGTAACGGAAAGTCCGCAAATATATCGATTTAAAAAGAATGCTGAATTTACAGAAAGCCATTATAAATTTGTATATATTATACCTTTTGTTTCAATACCCCTACCATAACCATAATATAATCATAATCCTAACAATTTTTGGAAACATATGTCCTCATACCAAAAATGGCACATGTAAAGCATATTTTAAGCTTAATAATTGCAATATATAAATTACTGTTAAGCATAAAACAACAAATTCAAATTTACCCTATTAATAAGGATATATATATTATTTCTTAACATATAAACATACAACTAAACCTTAAGAAGTTTAAGAACAATACAAGTAGATTAAAACCTTAACAAAAAAAAAAGCACCGAAATAAATAGAGAATATTGTCAATAGTAAATACAAGTTATTCCCATTGTTTTACGGATCTCTCCACAAATGAATAGTCTTAAAAAAAAACAAAACAATGTAGAATAGTCATAAACAATTTGACTTAGAATAGGCGCACTCAAGATCGAAGCAAAATAAAACCAGTAAGGCAGGGAAATCGAATACTGGGAAATTCGCTGGCGAGGCAGGGAAATGAGCCAAGTGGCCGCAAACAACTCGGATTGGATGTGGAATGTGGGATGCTTTGTGGGGAATTTTCCGCTCAAAATGTCTCTTTGATTTGTCTGTCAAATGGCTGCAGTGGCGTGGGCGGAAAATGCGATGGTGTGGCGAAGGGGGGGGAGGGGCAATCGGGCGGCATGGCGATATGGACGGATATGAAAACTAAGGGAATGACAGACAGGAAATTGAAGAACTGCTCCATGTCATTTGGAAATAAGTAATGATAAGTGGGGATACCAAATTGGCGTGGGATGTTGTGCTCCAATATGCGTACTTTGAAGTGAAAATTTAAGACTCATTCCATTCCAGAACTTTACAATATCATATTTAGAAAAAACAATTAAACATTCGATTTTCAATAATGTGTACCTTGAGTGTATGGTACTTACTTGGTTTAAAATGTAATGCTTAAGATCTTTGCATATAAAATTATATCATAACCTTTCACTGAATATCTAATACCTAATCACACGTAAATTAGTTTTAACATTTACTACGAGTGAAAGTCTGATAAAATAATTTCATTTAATACGAAACTTTTCTTTATAGTTCTACTGCTAGTCAAAGAATGTTTTTATACGATTTTTGAATAAGTATTTTATTAGTATTATAATAATTTGTAATCTTTACTTAAACGCCAAAAATACCTGTAATGAAAACCCACTTTGTTACGATGCTACCCATTTCGTATATTGCAACCATAAAATCCATTTCGATGAGCAAAACTTTGATGGAATTCCATTGGGCCACCCCTAATAGATGCAGTCTGAATTGTGACAGTTGTGAGTTCGATTTGAGTTGGTCCAATTAACGAGCGTGTTAATTGGCCGTCATTCGGACAGATAGAGCATAACCAGCGTGTCAACCGCACATCATATTGTGGCCATCAAAAATGGCTAGCGCCACGCCCACTCAACCTGATTTCGGCATTATAATGCCGAGCGATCAACAGATGCAGCGGAAAACAGGAGTCAGAAATCGGGATCGGGGCGCACATGTGTCGCTAATTTTGAACAGACACGCCCACTTTTCCTGCAGCGAAAACAATACAAAGAAAAAAAAACCAAAACCAAAACAAAGAACACGACAACCCCCTTGGAAAATTCCGACCATGAAAACCAGGAAACCTCCCTCCTCAGCGTCTTTTGCTTTGTGCTGGCAAAAGTCAAGTCACACAAAATTATGGCAATTACGCTAAGCAGGCCATTTATTTTTATGAGCCCACGAATTATGAATAATTGCAAGTAAAGCACACACAAACTAAGAACAGGCTTTCGGGGGCGTTGTCTTTGAGGGGGGGGGGGGGGTGACGCCACATCGTTAGCAGACATGTTCGAAAATCCATTTTGACATTCGGCGCTGACATAATGAAAAACCGCATTCGCATGCCGGCAGTTTCCTCGGCGATTCCATCACGGATCGAAGCCAATCTGCAGAGCCTCCCACACACACAGAAGCGCACACACAGGCACACACAAAACCCCCCGTTGCTGGGTGTGCGGATTCGTCATTAGGCTCATAAAATTACAATGACTTGGCCAACACAGACTCTCACTCACACACACGAATATGCATATGTATTCACACAGCGAGACAACCAGCAATCTTGACAAATGACAAACAACAAAGCTGAAGTCTTTTTGCAAGTGGCAATGTACGGAAGTGGGATTACCCACTACAATCTGAAAATATACATGTTTTATATAGCATTATCCAACACTTCTTTTTAAACAATCATTTTATTGAGTCCTTACAAATTTGGCCTATAAAACTATAGTATCAATACTCAGACTTAATTGCTGTATATGGTATTACCCAATACTGTTTTCCAATTTACAGTATTTAAAACTTTAAATGAACAATAACAGAGCCAATAACACTCATTATATTGTGTAGCAATAATTATGGTTTATAAAGCTAATTTCTTTGCTATACGAGTAACTGATATACAAACTTGTTATTTTCAACACTCATAAAGGCAAACCTTAGACATTTTCCACCGCGCTCAATCTTCCAATTAGACCAGCGATTTCCAGGGTATTAGAAGGCGGGTTTTGGCCACTTTCTTTGTCTCTTTGTGATTTGGCACAGACAACGACGAGGACATCAACGCCATCAGCGGCAACAACAATTGACATTCATTGGCTAGTTTGATGGCCGCAGCGCAGCCCTCCGCTGGATGTCCTGCATGTCCTGAATGTCCCGGATGTCTCGGCTGTCAACCCCACACAGCCTAATACATTGTCCTTGCCCAGTTCCTGCTGGTGGATCCTTGGCCTGGTCCTTGCTCCTTTGGCTGTCGCGATTGATTTTCTCTCCATCGCCTGTAACCCACCACCCCCCTCCCCTTCCAACAGCCACTCTATTGGCTTGGCGGCAAATAAATTACATTGTAATTTGTGTCCCCCGTTGTTCTTGGCGTCCCCCTCCCAGCCCGCTCGACTCGCAGGCCCTTCGTCCTGGCCAGACTGAGCTCCATCAACCCTCGAATTTTCCATTTTCCGTCTGGAAAAACCGCTGGAGCGGTTTCTGTTTCAGTGCACTGGAAAAAGACTCTCAATTCAAAAATAACTGTTTAATATATATATTATATATATTTTTAAAATACTTTAAAAATGCACATATTTATTGGGCGAGTTTACATAAAAACCGACGGAAATTAAAATCATCTTTTAAGCAGTAGGATAAAAATAATAAGGCATAATTGCTGTGCTACCTCTACAAAAGCATAGTTTATATAATTTTATTAATATATATTATAGTATATTTTATAATGTTCATCAAAATTATTTTTTTTTTAGTGCTGGTGTTGTTCGTGTGTGTTCGTTTTGGCATTGCTTGGGTATATTGCCACGCCCACCAAGGGCAACACACCCACCAAAGTCCCCCATCCCCCTTGGCCCGCAGCCTCTAGCTCATTTAAAGTTGATGGTGTGTGAAAAAATGTGAACAGATTGTTATGTAATTGAGTTTTTAGGCAGCCGTTTTGAGGTCGCCTTTGTGGTGGCCGCCTCCTTGCGATGTCCTTTCGTCCTTCCAACCCCCACGCCCACGCCCACTCACACCACCGCCCACCAGCGCCCACGCCCTTGACTGTTGTCGCATTTTGTTACATTTATTTGTCGCTTGATTTGATTCTTATTTCCTTCGCCTTTGGCTGCTGCTTCAGTTTTCCTGTTTTCCTTTTATATTTTCCGTCTGGGTTGTGGGCATTTCCCTCGCCCATTTTCCCTCAGCGATCTATTTGCCCTATCAATGAAGAGCAGCGGGGCAGGTTGAACTGGCCGAAAAGGGGCTGTTCAGCTGATTCAGTTGACCGATTTGCGGTCGATGAGGCCAAGTTGTGCGGTTTGCAATTGCACTGGGAATGGTATAAATCGCAGTGGAGTGGACCAAAGTGGACACAGGGATCGGCATCATTGATTTTATGTAGCGTAATTAGCGCAATCTGTTCGATACATTTGGTGTGGAATAGAGACGTGCCGACGGAATACCGATCATCCCTTAATCATTTTATGTGGCATGCCACATGCGGTCGAATCTTATTAACTTATCACGTTAACTGCTTACCATTAAGCATATTAGGTATACTCTTAAAGGTTTTTTTCTAATTACAGTTTAATACGAGATGCTGTGATTGAAGAGATGCAAACATGATTGAAATACTAAATTATATTATTATATTTCTAATTTCCTCATATATATTGTTATTGCTATTTCCTGAATATATTGTAATATACGACTGTCTGCCACCTGCTTATGAGGTGCATAATTTCGCTGATGAAGTGATCTTCATGCCGATCATTGCTTACTGTCCATCACATTGGTCATGCCAATCCACCGCTGACTGCCCAGCTCCATTATATTCCCATTTCGGTTGCATGTAACCGATCAGGAACCGACGATCGGTTAACCCCAATCCCATTCCCGATCCCAAACCCCACACCACCTTACGGAAACCGAAGGATGAAGATGAAGATGGCCTGACTTGCAGTCCGCTGCTTATTAGCTTGCATTTAAGACCCAGCAGGGTTTTCACACCTCCGACGCCCCGCTGCGCCGCTGCAAGCCGACAAACGAATGGTAACCGAAGGCGCAAGGCAAAGACAAAGGAGGGTAAATGAGGGTAAACGGGATAGGGGAATATGGGAATATGGTGGAGAGTGGCTAAAAGGAGCAGAAGAAGCTGGAGGATTCCTCGGAGGAGCAAGGAGGAGCGCTTGAACAGCGCACGCGCGGTGCAATCAAATTCAAATCACTTTGCATCTTTGAGATCTCAATAAAAATCTTTTCTCCTCGGCTGCGATTATACACTGACAAAAAAAGAAAGACACTCTGCTAAAACAAAGATTGAGTTTTGATTTATTTATTGTCTAATAAGCAAACGATAACTGGTCTAAATAAACTAAAACTTTAACTTCAACTCACTTAAAACTAATGATCAAAAAAAAACATTGTTGTGGCCACAGCACTTGACCATTTTTTCGCTCAGTGCAGCTGTTGCCGCTGTTGTGTTGCGCCTGCCATTGACTTTAATTGTTGCCGCAGGAGCATTGCTCAAATATTAATTGGTTTTTTTTCTCTCTGTGTGCGGAGGCAGCGACTCCTTCGATTTTTGCTGACTCCGACGATTTCTGGCTAAAAAAAAAAAATACGACCAAAACATCAGGGGCGACGCGGGCATGGAAGGGGGGGAATCCGTAGGCGGCAAAGGGTTCCCTTATTCCACGTCTGTTTGCAGCGCGAAGGCTGCAAAAATTAATTACGATATCATGATTTACAAAATTAGCCGCAAATGGTGCGGCCCTTTTTCTCTGTTATTCCACCACTTCCACTGCCCCCCCCCCCCCCCATCCCTTTTGCTGGCAGGTTTCGGGGGCGTGGGCGTGGCCACGGAGTGGAAGGTTACCGATCGCCTACATGCCCATATATGCTCGAGTTGGCCAACAAACTCCTGCCACAGGAGGCAGTATCTTTAGCGAGATCAACGATGTAATGCAACACAAAATGCGTAACAATTACGTGGATTTTGAATGGGAAGAAATTGTACTTAATGGATATATGTGATATATAGGAAAATTGGATAGATTTGGATACATTAGGCATATAAAGAGTGACATATTGTAAAAGGATTAATTTGTAATGCAAATGAGAAATGTATATTCAACTATTGCTTAGTATTTATAAACCATTTATTTGTATATGTTTTCATTTCATACTTATAATTTATTTATTTAATTTTCTTGTTGAACCATTTAATTACCTACACTTTAGACCATTAAGGACCATTCATCATCATTCGTGCCACTTCCTATAGCAATAAATCTGGACCTGGACTCACTCCATCTCCGTTGCAACTTTGTAAGGAATGCAGAAGGGTTGAAGAGACAATTCTCGTGAGTATCCCAGAGTTTCTTGGCCATATTCCTCATCCAAAACTAAACGAAAAAAAAGGAGCTACCATTCTTGGGCAATTAAATGCGCCACCTGATCGGCCTTGGGCGGCATTTTCAGCGCTCCAGTTACGATCCCGATCCCGATCCCGATCCCCATTCGCATTCCCATCCTGCTTCAAAGGGGAGCAGCATTTGCCCAATGGGTTTCGCCCTTTTTTGCAGCACTTGGTCCAGCTGCCGGCCACGCCCCCTTTGGCTTTTAGGGGCTGGGGCATTTGCCACTGTTACAATTTTGTCGCTTCTGGGTTCTTCTTCTTCTGGGTTTTCTTTTTCCGCCTAGTGGTAATTAACATTGTTGTTTCTTCTGGTCGCCGCCGCGCATTCCATGCGCCTTTTTTGCATATGTGCATTGCGTTTATTAATGTCATCAACGCCCCAGCTGAAGCCACATCTTGGCCACCCCGCCCCCTTGAGCGGCCACGCCTCCTCATCCGCAGTGGGGCAAAGACGAGTTGACAACTCAATCTGATGCACTTGGCGAAATATCCAGGGAATTGGTTCTCTATATATGCATTAATAACATACGATAAATAGTTAATAACCTTTTTAGATGACCTGATAAAAGCTTTAATATAAGAGATTCTATGTATAATAATACATATATAATTAATAAAAATACGATTTATATATATTATATTATGTTATGATGTATGTATATTTCGATTTATATTATGATGTACTTTAATCAATAGGATTATACCAAGAAACTTGTTGTATCCTTAGTTATCCTTGCTTCAGACTTCTTGACTTCTCATAATCAAATCTAATTACCAACGTGGTATTTATTTTCTCCAAGTGGATTGTAAGACGTGCAGCAGCGTGGGGCACAGCGGGCAGGGTGCTCATCATCAGCGACATCAATTAAAATGATTCCGGCGATCAGAAGAAAAAATACAATACAAAAAAAGAAAACGAAACAAAAACGGGCGAAAAAAGGCAAATTAAACGCCTAACAGTAAGCCAAAGGCGCTGGCGAAACAAGGAAAAAAAAAATTGGAGCTAATTTGATTAATATGCCAGAGGGGCAGAGGGAGGGGGAGGAGGGTGGAGCACACAAAAGGGGGCCTAATGATGGGAAGTGCGAACGCATTTTGGCTCCCAAGACGAGTTCGTTACGCGCGTAATTGCGAAAGTAATTAGTGCAAAGCGTTCAATTGCGATACTTGCAACCTGTAACTGGTTAAATTCCCATTCCCCCCTTTTTTACAAAAAAAAAAAAACCACAAGTCCCTTTGCCCCCCACAAGAGGTTCAACTGTACATTCAACAATGGCGGGTTCCCACAGACGAGCATCTCGCTTTTTTCATCCCCGGTGGTGACCCCAACAAATTGCTGGGAAGCCACGAAAAGTATCCAATGGCAGGTTGACGACTTGATGGACTCCATTTTTTGATTTAATGAAGCCGAGTATTTGCGTTTACCTAAAGAGTTTGAAGTTCAGCCGACGATGTGGTGACCCCAATGAACGCGACTTGCCATTTAGAACGCACTATTACAATGTTATGATGATTATCTACTAAAACACTCTACTGAGTTTAAGAAACTAAACTGATTGCCACATTTTGTAATTAGTTTCTAAGTTAATAATGCGTTCCTTCTTAGGTACTGCTTTGTTTTTTGCCAAGTACCATACTTACTTAGGGTATACATATCTGTTCACCCTGGTGACCCCACATCTGCATCTGGCGCAGTGGTGACCTCGTCTTCGGAGATGGAGGTGCAATCCGCCCGGGGACAATTCGATGTGCATCTAGGCAAGTAAGTCGCAAATCCCCGACAGCCGCTCGAGCCGGGCACACGCAGCGATTTCACGGCTAGCGAAACCACAGAGGACTCAGCTGAGCTCCGCCTCCGGTGCGGGATTCCGTTTCAGATCGGATTCTCCGGGGACGTGGTTAGTCCGGGCATATTTCACGCCTCCTTGGCCGACGTGCTTTATGGAAAACTAACCACCAGATTCGGTGAAGGAGTAAGGGTGGTGGGACGGGGACGGGGACGAAGTGCCGATAAGGATATGACAAATTTCACGCGCTTAGCGCGAAAAGGACAACAAAGGCACACTGGGAAAAAACTTTAAGGATTAATTAGTTAATAAAGTAATTAAGTATCTGCACAATTGTAAAGTCAATTGGTCAATCTTGAAATAATACTGTTAAATTTGAAATATAAATTGGTTAATTGCTAACATTTTTAGAAGCTTGAATAACATAAGTCTTATATAGTCTTGTATAAATTAGCAAGGAAGTGCCTTTTATGTATTGTACATATATCTTTTTAGGTATGTTTAAAGCCAAAAACGTCTTATAAATTCCTGTTAATCCAATCGTATTTTCTCTCTCTGCACCGAAGGTGACTGACAAGACAAGGTGGACGACGTCAGCGGCTTACCTTTCGAGTCGCACAGCGGCTTTTGTCGGATTCCCAAGGACCAAGGACCAGGCACCCAAACGCCCAAACGCCCAAATCCCGCAACCCGAATCCAAAAATCAAAACCAAAAACCAAAAAAGCGGTGCGACCAATACCGAAAATGAAGTCAAGATAGCAATCGGGCAATCGGAGGGATGGATGCCGTGCGGCTCGAGTCGCACTTTAATCAATCGCAACCGATTTGTCGGCTTAGCATGTACAACATGACGTAAACAAAGAGCCGGGAAATGGGAAATGGAAAAATGGAGTGGGAAATGGAAGGGAAAATCGGTATAGAAACGAACGGCAATGGCATTTCGAATCGAAATCGGAAGTCTCGAGCGGAGGGTGGCCGGCATTAAAGTGAGCAATCGACGAGGATTAGCGACTGCCTGGCAGTCGTTCGCCGCGGTCGGGCTTAGCGGGTATTGCCTGTAAAGTGGCACACTAATAGTTGTTTAGAGCGTGAGAAGATGACGCCGAATGATGACGGTTACCAGCGGGCGGGCCGGGATTACCGGATCTGTGTTTTTGGCCACTGCAAAAATCCCTGCCCAAATGGAACTTGCAGTTGAAAAATGGGGCTTGCAAAGCTAACAAATGGGGCAAGAGGACTGTTGATTTGCTTTAGGTATATATATATAGAATATATACCCATTTACTATAATACTTCAATTGTATACTTTAATATTACCGATGATCAAAACATTTTAGGTGTGTCTATTGATTTTTATGGATCTTGTGTATTAAACAAGACTGTGTGTTCAGCACATTTCTAAATAGTATTATTCGTAGAAATGGCATACCTTCTTGACTTATCGCATTGTTTCCCAGCCAAAATATACTAGAGTACCCATTCAAATGGTTAGTTGTGTCCAATGGGATGATAGGATAACAATTTATAATGGCTTAAGTACGATTTATATGCGGCTAATCGGGCGACCAGCATCGCTCGAGGACCTAAGTTCGGTCGAAATAAGAACCCTCCCCTCGGCTTTTCGACAGGGGCGCACGACCCCGTGCGGTCCGAACCCTTGACAATGGCTCTATTTTTATGCGATTTACTTGTTTTGATAAACATTCGACATTTCTGACAGTCAGACGACACCAGGAGACGCGAGTCCATTGTGCCAGGACCAACCCAAAAAAAAAAAAGGGCACGGGCTGCTGGAAATAATTTGGAAATTACTCTCCTGCCATTTGGAGTTTTATGAAGGTCGCGTGCGGTTTGATCGGATCCATGTAGATAGCCGGTCCGCCATATAAATCATACATAAATCTGCATTCAGCCGAGAGTTTACTTTATTGTTTGATAAGTATTTCGATAATAATTCCGGGCGCTGCGTCGAGCGCTTAACACCCTCCGCAACAGATTGGAATTGCAATTGGAACAGGAATCAGGAATCAGAAATCTCAATCTGAATCTGAATCTGAATCTGAATCCAAGCCCAAGTCCGAGGGTTGCCATCAAATGGAGATTTATGCAGGAGTTAAGAGACTTTTATGGTGTACCCAAGCTAAAGGACGGGCATCCTTAAATCGGAATCCAAATCAGGCAGCAGCAGTCACTCAAAGACAACTCCCAAGTCCCAAGTCTCAAGTCCGATGTCCAGTGTCCAGTTTCCAAAGCAAGGCGCACTAATAAGCACCTTGGGCCACTGGCGTTGGACAACCGGTGAGCAAATTGGATTACTTCATTTCATTTCTGGCGTCGGCTAACATCAAGCACACCAAGGATTCATCCATCCATCCGCCAGTCTCAGTCGCAGTTTAAGCTCCACTGCAAGAAAAAACCTGATTGAATCTGTGACCCCCAATCGAATTCAATTTCAATTTGAAACAACTAGAATATTTAATCAATTTGAAAGTGTTATGGAGAATGAAATGGAATAGATTTATTTATAAATATCTTTTAAGGAGTATTTTTCACTATAGAATTTGTTGAAGCATTTGTAAGCACATTGAACAGGTTACCAACATATACTATACGGCTACTCAAAACCGAATTAACTTTTATGTTTGTTCTATATTTTCAATAATACAAAATAGTTTTCGTTTTTTTCAGTGCACATCTTCGGCTTGGACTTTGCAGGCCGAGTAGGAAATAAATAAAAACAAATTTGCAGTCGGACATTTGGTCGATTGATTTCTGCAGCTCACGGACTCCGAACTCGGGCGGAGCCTTCCCTTTGGTTTCTTCGGATCCCTCACTTCTGAAGTAAGCCCCACACCCCCTTCCTGTTTCTACGGGCGGTATGCATCCCATTCGATTCTTCAAGTTTGTGGCTCAAGTTGCCTGAACTTGCTGTTCGCTTGCAAATTGCCGCATATTTGTTGAGTAATTACGCTTTAACTTGTAATAAAGAAGACAAACAATAAAACGAGGCCCCAGCCGTGATACCCCCTCCCCCCCCTTCCACCGCTCGTCCGAAAGGGGGGGGGGCTGCCAGGGGCGGCGTGGAACTGACAGGCTGGGTGGTTAGGGGGTTACGGGGGGGGGAAGGAGCACATCTGGCGGCGTGTTCTCAATTGAAAAGCGTGAATAACAAACGTGAACGGGGCGCAAATTGGTGAAAAAAAGAGTCGACGGCGAAGTTGAAGACTGTTCAACTGAATCGAAAGATTTGAGTTTATGCGTTGGCGAAATCGTGTAATCAATAGGATACATACGTGATCATTAAGTTGCAAATTTCATAAAGAATAATAACATATCTTTTATCATATAAGAAAGTAATTGCCAAGAATCTTATCTTAATCTTAAATTAAATGTCCCACAATGAAAACATTTTAATTTAATTATTTGCTAATTGCCTCAGCGCAAGTGAATAGATTTTGGCATACATTTTCTTACTTTTCTTTTGAAATTAAGATTGAAATTTGATTAAATTTTTAAAAAAATTTGTTACCTCACCGCACATATTTATTGCAGTCACTTTAGCTCGCTGGAAATCGGTGCACTAATCAGCACTGAAAAGCCACCAAGTCTGGTATAATTGACGCGAAAACCGCGAAAAATAAAGAGCGCTGGCAGAAAGTTTAAACCGGAGACAGAAGAAGAAAACTGGACGACGAGGTGGCAGGAAGAGAGCGAGATGGCAGCAAGGATGGGAGCGAGATAGAGCGTGTGCTCCGACTGGCCAAAACCATAAAATGCATTATTATGCTAAATGACTATAAAAATCACGTTTACAATCCATTTATGCCTGGGATAATAACCCATCCCATTCGACTCCATTCCATTGCCCTTCGCTCTGGCTGGCCGTAGAGAGGTGTTGTTGGGTGGTGGGGTTGGTTGAGGCGGTGCAGATGGACGGGATGTTGGCTAAAAACCCTGAAAGGCAGCATTTGTTTACGCCGCGAATAATTGAGTTATCTGATCTCGGTCCTCGGAGTTGGACTTGCAGCTAGCCACAAGACACGAAAACTGACTTGGATTCCTCCGCTTGGTTCCTTCCTGCAAACGAGGCTGGTCTCTAGGTCTATTAACCAGGAGGGGAATGGTGGTGGGGGGAGGGGGGTTTTTTTTACGAGGGGGCGGTGGTTTTGGACGGCACATTGCATGTTGGCCATTGGCAGCAGGTAGGTGTGGCCGCGGCCTACGTAGCAAATTGTTTGGGGCGCATTAGATGGCTGCTTACCAGTGCCATTGCACTGAGAATAATAATTATTGCAGCCCAATATTACATAATTATTTGCTACCCCTTATCACAAATCACCATTGATTAAAATTAGAATGGTATTTTACTTTTTACTATCATATTAGCATACTGAAATGACTTTTATTGCAGTCAGCGTTAAATATTAAACTATTTAAAAAAGCATCATTAATACAGGGATAATTCGAATAATGAATTATTAATTATAATTTTAAATGTAGTACTGAGATGATATCAACGTACTGACACGATTAGTCACCATTTTAAAGGCTAAGATTAACGAATTATCAGCTAAAGATACATTTCTAAAAACACATTTTTAAACTGCACTTTATGGAGTATCTAATTTCTTGCAGTGCAATAAGTCCCTGGCCCCCCTCCCACCTCTTTGGTAACCTGCGCATTGGTAATGACTTTATTTGGTTGCTGCGTTAATGGGGCGCAGTCTGCTTCTACATCTCCATCTCCATCTGCATCGGCTGCCTTACCGCTCCGCTTCGCACCGTTCCGTTCCGTTCTCATCTTCGCTTGGCGGCAGCGCAAATTGAAAGCGCATTTCAAAATTTTTCACACCTGAAAATTATTTCGTCTCGAGAAGGTTTTCCTCCTCCATACCCCTCCCCTCGACCAACCAGCCAGCGGGGGGTGGGGTTGAAAGAGCAGGACGCGGGGCAAGTGCAGCGAATTCCGATTGTGGAGTGGCAGGCTGCAAAACACTCTTCCCGTAGCGCCGCACTCGAAAAACGAGAAACACCAAAAAGAAGGTGCCGACTGCAATTAATCAAAATTTAATTTCAAAAAGTGACGCTGACGATGAAGTTGAAGCTGACGATGAGGCCCAAAAAATTGAATTGAAAAGCGGCCAAAACGAGAGGCAGAAGGAAAGAGAGAAAACCGGCAGAAGAAAATGTAATTAATCACAAGACGGTTGGGAAAAATGGGAAAAAAAACCGCAGCCAAACATGGCAACAAGGCAACAAAGAGCCAAGGAAAACAAAGGAGGCGTCAAAAGTTGACCGGCCAGTCAGTCCATCAGCAGTCGCAGAGGCGCCCCTCCCCCCTTTTCCATTGTGGTGGTGGATACCCTGCTGTCCCCAACGAGAGCTAACCAGATTTCCGTTACAATTTATAGGCACTCTTTTGGTAAGAAAAATGATATGATGATATGCTGTGTTCCCCCATCAAAATCGTTGACAAAGCAGGGCGATCGCATTTGAACCTGATTACCGATTGTTGCTCATCGAAAAACCATATTCTTTGGGCTCCCTGCGGAGGGGATCAGCTTAAATATATGATTTGTATAATTCACTTTGCTTTATCGGCCCGATATTTAACATTTATCCATATTTGTTGAGTTTTCAATAGAGCGCGCCTCTATAGTTGGCTATCAAAAGATCTTTGCTCAAAGTTTAGCTACATAAATGGGTTAAATGGCTTTTTATTCGATACTTATTTACTGTCTAACTAATTTAAATAAATACTTTTTTGTTTGCTTTTATAAAAAAGTATTGGACCTACCATTTATGAGTTTATCAATAACATAGACGTTTTATACGATTTTTTAAATAATGTAAATATTTTTTATTTGATTTTAAATGAAGATCTTAAAGATCTTAAACTTCTTGATTGTTAATAACAAAATGTTGTTTTTAAGACTGCTGGCTCCATCTAACTTTAGGCTTATCAAAAAGTAAGCGGCGCCCTCTACTCTTGAATGTTGAAACGATCACTGCATATACATCTTACATCGGCGGTGCTGTTTTATTATCCAGTTACTAAGAATGTAAGCATGTACCGCTAGGTGTCGCCTTCTCTCATCTACACTGACAACGTACCTTCCGTGTAAGTTACATCCATGTTACCGAACTCTACATACAATCTGCAAATATTTAACAAAAAATTGTAGATAATAAAAATAAATGAGCCAAGCCAAGTCGTGCATTTTTGTCTAACTTTGGTTATAATTTTATTCATTATCTTAACTTGTTCTGGTTCTTCTTCACTTCCATGCTCCGATCTTCTGGGGTTTATCTTGCTGCCTTTGCAGCTGCGTTTAGCGTTTTCACAATTTGTTGGTTTTAAACATAGATTGAGAAATTATGTATAATGTATGTATGTATGTTATGCATAGTTATATATTAAACATGTAGTATATATATTATAATTTATGTAGCATACAAAAAAAATATCTAAAAAAAAAAATAAACAAAAAGGTATCTCTAAGACGGGACCGCGACGGTGTCCAGCGCAACAAAGATGCCACCGTCAGTATGCTAGGTATGCTAGGTATCGGTTTCGGTTTCGGGTTCGGTCGCGGTCACCTCCTAATCCTCCTTAGTCTCCTTCCATCTCTGCCCTTCCTCTCTGCCCCCCATCCGCTCACTGCGGCTTCTGGGTCTTTGGTGGTGCTTGGTGCTGCTGCTGCTGCTGCTGGGTCTCGTACCGCTGGCGCAGGGCGGTCAGGGCACTCAGCAGCCGGCTGTTGGCCGCATCCAGTGCCGCAATCTGCTGGCCCTGCTCCTCGATCACGCGCTGCTTGTGCGACAGCGCCAGCGACATCTTCAGCTGCTCGCGTCGCAGCTCCTCCTCCATGGTTATGAGTCTGCAGGAGGATTGAAAGAAACTTTAATTAGGTTTACCCCTGAAGGATGGGTCCATGCAAAATATTTAGACAGCCGTGTGGCCAAAATTAGTGTGGTTATTGAAAGCTTAGGTTAAGCATTGACGAAGGAACACCTATTTTGGCTACATCGCTTGCGTCTCGAATTGAATTCAATCCCCACCTGTCGATGATGCTGCGCATAGTGGACTCCGACTGCAGGCTAAGATTGTTCGATCCATTGCTGCCCGCCGGACGCTGCAGGCCAAACAGCTCGTCGCTGGAGTCGCGAAGCTCGGCCTCATCCCGGTCCAGCGTGTGGCAGAGCGTGTCCAGCGTCTGTTGCAGCAGCTGAATCTCTCCGTTCTGGTCATAGCTCTTGCCCAGTCCCTGCTCAGAACCGGCTCCTCCTCCGCCGCTGCCGCCACTGCTGCGCAACTGCCTGCGTCGCTTGCCCTCCTGCAATTGGTTGCAGTGTCCTGGAACCAGAATTTATGTCAAATTATCTATTTCGTAGTTAGATTCACACGCATTTGCCCAACTCACCCTCTGTATCCGTGCTGCTGTCGGAGAGCGTGCGCGCCGAGTCCAAGCTCAGGCGCCTCTGAGCCGCTGATGTGGCCGATCCCACGCTGCCCGCCACACTGCCGGCATACTGCTTGTGTTCCTGATCCCGTTCCCTTTGCTGCTGCTGCTGCATCGGATTCTGCTGCTGCTGGTGGGGATGTTGATGGTGTCCCGCGGCACTGGAAGTGGACAAGCCATAGCCCACATTTCCACTGCTGCCGCCGTAGCCACTGCCGTAGACATCCTCGCGCTTCAGCGGCCCATTCAGCCGCCCGTAGGCGGATGAGCCGCCGCTCTTGCCAAGATTCGAGGTGGACGCAGATGCTGAGGTGGAGGAGCTACTGCCGCCGCTGAGCGAGCGTTGAGCCTCCAATTTGGTGGCAATACCCGCTCCAGCAGCTGCAGCCGCTGCATAACTGAAGTAATTATCCGCCGAGAGCTGTTCGTCCGAGGAGCTGGGCGTCAAAGTGGCCGCCTCCAAGGCTCCGCCACTGTTGAGGAAAGCCGCCCTCGCGGCCACCAGTCCGCCGCCAATTGGTTTCAAGCGGCTGCCAAACTGTTGTTGTTGCTGCTGCTGCTGCTGCTGGTGTGTATTACTCTGTGCCGATGATCTGGACGAGCCAGTTTGGGGCTGAAGCTGATAGGAGGGATTCTTGAAGGCCAGCGGCGCATTGTGACTGCCCATCGCGGCCTTCAGCTGGCTCTCCACGGGACTGGAGGACTGCGAGGGCGAGGGATTTGTGGAGATGCTCTGGTAGCCAGAACTGCAGTGACTGCTTTTCGCCGACAGCTGCTCCTTGCCGGGAACGGCGGCCGGCTTCAGATGTCCCTGGTGGTTCTGCTGACCCTGGTTGTGATTGTGATGGTTCGCTGGTTCCGCCACGTCATGCTCCTCGGCGTACTTGAACAGATCGTCCAGATCCTCCAAGTTCTTGGGCATATTCGAGTTGGGATTCAAATTATTACCCCGCACATAGCCACCTGAGTGATCGGGTATTCCCAAATTCAGTTTGTGATGACTTCGTCCGGCCCCCGCTGGTCCCAAACTGGATTTCATCATGGGTGTGGGCGACTTGCAGACAAAAGCACTGCTCGTATCGAACCCAGAGATCTGGATTTGGAACTCCCCGTGCATGTCATCGTAGCTGCCGCTCTGGTTATTGTTGCTGCTGCCCACGTTGCCATTGGCATTGGGATTTCCATTCCGTGGCAGTGTCCTGGAGCGAGTGCTCGAAGGCGTGCTGGTCTCGTAGTCATTGCCATTGTGCGACATATACGGATAGTTCATGCGATCCATGCGCTCCATAGTGCTGGAGGCACTGGTCTGTGGCGCCGGCGGGCAGTGATGTGGATGCAGTTGCTGCGGGTGATGGGCATGCTGCTGGTGGCCGTGCAGCAAATTGCTGCTGCTCCCATTAAGCGATGAGGACGCCATCGAGGTCTGCGATTGGGCATGCTGCAGGCCTCCTGGCGAACTCATATATTGGTTGCCGGCAATGGAGGTTTGTGAATTGGAGAGCATCTGGAGTGGATGCTGGTGGTGCGGCTGTTGCTGATGGCCATGCTGTTGCAGCTGCTGATGTTGCTGTTGCTGTTGTTGCTGCTGCTGCTGCTGCTGCTGCTGCTGCTGCAGTAAGCCATTAACCGTGGGATCATTGTATCTAAAGATATTCTTCTCCAGAGAATTCGGCGTAAGTACTCCTCGCATGATGCCGCGCTCCGCAGATAATGGTTTACTAACAATCGCATGCTGCGGCTGGGCCAACTGGCTTTGTTGTGGCAGTAACTGCTCCGAGTTGGAGCCAGCGTGCGAGCCCGAGGATCCCGGATTGCGATTCTCCTGATTCTCGCTGGCTATCGAGTGCGTAGACGAGGTGGCCGGCAAATATCCACCCGGCAGTGCTGTGCCCATGCCATGCTCTTTGGCTCGGCTGATTTCATCGAGAATATGCTGCAACGGATCCAGCTCGTGCTGCCTGGCCTCCGGCAGCTTGGCCAGGCTTTCGCTGAGCAAACTGTGTAGTATGGACAACTGTTTGCCCTGGTCGATGTACCCGGCCCAATCGAGGATCGAGTCTGGAGCTGGGTGCTCCGGCCGCGTGGATATAATCTCCAGAAACTGTTGCATGCGAGCGGCCTCCTGCTCGAGGAAATCGTTGAGAAACTCCATAAAGTTCTCTTTGCCCTGGAAGCGGGTGAAATTGGCCAATGTTTGCAGGGTCTTGGCCACCAGTGTGAGATTGCGGGTGGCCCGTGCGGACGGCAGTTCGCTGGTGATATTGAAGAGCGACGGCGACAGGATGGCCGGGCACAGGAAGCGCAGGAAAATGCTCGCCGAGATCAGGTTGTCGGCCATATCCTGACGGCCCAGCTGCTGCAAGCGCTCCCGGAACGTCGCAAAGCAATTTCGTAACTGGGCGGGAAAATGCTTGTGCGATTCGAAGATGCACTGCCACGCCCCTCGGACCGCGCCACGCAAGGCGGCCTGCTGTCGCTGCAGCGAACCCGCCGACGAACCGCTCGTCTTGGTGGGATCCACCTCGCAGTCCCTCTCCGACTGAATTAGCTCGTTTATTGGTGCGGATAGTGTGTCCTGCAGATACTGTTCGCCCGTCAGCTTGAGGAATGCCTCCATGCTCTTGGTGGCCAAGGAGTTGCCCCTGAACGTAAGCCTCTGATCGCCAACTCGCAGCAGATCGAGGGCCACCACATCGGTGAGGAAGGCGCCCGCCAATCCCTGTGCGTGCATCAGCAGCACCAGTGCCTGTCCAATGTCCTCCTTGGCCTTGACTCCGATCACCGGCTCCAGGGTCTCGCACACGCGCTTATAGTTCTCCTTGAGGTACGTCAAAAAGTTGCCGTACACATTGATGGGCAGGATGTCGGTGCTCTGGAAACGACACTTGATCCTCAGCGTGGGCAATTGCTCCTTGTCCTTGGACCCACTGCCGCCGCCGCCCGATGTCCTGCCCAGACTGTCGCCCGCCTTGTCGCTCAGTATGGGATACCATTGTTCGCAGGGCAATCTGGAGGTGACATCGTGCACGGGTATCTTCACCGATCCCACAAATTGGTATTTGTCCCGCTTCTTCTTCTTGTCCACCTCACGGAAAACGTTAACAGTGATCACATTAATCTCGGGTATGTCGGGGAAATCGAAGTGCTCCCCCCAAAACAGCAGATCCGTCTGCAGCTTCACCGAAGTCCGGCCGTACAGCGTCTTGTCCAATTGCAGTTCGCAAAAGTAACGCTTCTTGGGCGGCAGATTTTTCGCCTCGTACACCCACATCTTCAGCGAGTTGTCCGTGCGACGCGTGTGCTCTGCATTCGGAGCGATCGACTTGCGCAGCGAGTAGATCCAAAGGTCGCGCTCCTGGCGCGATCCGCATGAGTAGTACCGCTCGCCACGAGGCCCGCCCCGTACCTGGAAACAGTGACGACGTCCCAGAACCGACTGATGCACGGGCGCCACGCCCACCGCCCCAGTGCACGAGAGATCTAGAAGAAGAAAGAAAAAGAAAATGGTTTGAGGGTTTGGCCAAAACTCCATTATGAGCCAGAACTCACCTATGGTGGACATGACGGCGTGACTGGACAGCAGACTCTCGTGCGAGCGGGAGCCCCTCAGTCCGCCGGATCCGCGCTTGGTCCGCTCCAGCTTGGTCACCGACTTGGTCCGCTTCAAAGGATTGGATCTGTGGCAAAGGAAAACAATGGCATATTATTAATATTGTGAACCTGAATATATATATATATATTATACTGGGAACTTACTTCTTGGAAAAGAAGTTGGTGAAACGCGAGGTGGCATTGTGCTCCGTCTGGTGCTGTTTGCTGCCCAAAATGGGCGTGGTGGGCGCTGATCCACGGCGGCACGCCTTCTCATAGGACGTATCTGCAAAGAAGGAAGCGTAGGATATGGGCATTAGTAGGGATTATCTCACAAGTGCCAACTGCCACAATTCTCATCTCGAACACATTTCATTGACCTTCTTTTCAGGTGATTCAGATTCAGTTCGGCAAGTATTTTAATCCCTAAATGATGAATTCCCATCCCATCTCACAACATCTCCCGCACATTCCTCTGGAATCCCGTCCCGCATAACAAAAACGGCCAAAACACTTTGGCATGAATCGGTTGTAGTTCGTTTTCGTTTTTTTTTTTTTTTTTTGGAAGACTTAAAACTGGTTTTCGCCTGCCGAACAAAAGAAAAGGAGCAGCTGCTGCTGAAATGAATTTATCCCAGCTCCGGAGAGCCATCAACATCACCGCATCACCTGCCGCAAAAAAAAAAAAAGAAATAACAACAGCCGGAGCAGCGAGAAGACATGGAAACTGAGGCAAGGCGGCAAGCGCAGTGGCAATGGCAGCAGCGGAAGGGGCAGGTAGCAATGATTCATCATTCATGTGCCTCATTACCGTGGCAAGATGCTAAGCGAGTACACTCAACACAGAGAATAGAACCAAGTGACACGGACCAGATGATTCGAATTCAGGTTATCAGACCTGTTTTCCAAATAAAAAAAAACTCTGCGTATCTGTCTCATTGTACTTAAAAACCATGAAACATTTACTTTATTATCAACTTGAATAATTTAATTCGGCATAACGGGAATAGCAACTTAACACTGTATATTTTGTATTTATTTATCAAATTAAAAATACCATTTAAGGGAAAATTAATGCTAATAAGTTCATGGCAATTACTTCACATTGTATCATTAGATTAAGAAATAGATAGAGAGTGCTGTAATTACATAATATATCACCTTAATCGAGGAAAATAGAATTGTCCCTTAAGTCGTCTTTGCCGCAGTGCAATTGTAGCTGAAACTGAGCTCAGAATCCGGGAACCAGAAACCAGTTTCCACCTGGGCATCATCTCGTCTTCTCCTTTCCACAAAGCCGCCCGCACAGCCAAGAAGAAAATGAAGAACGAGCCCAAAAACAAAGCGACCTTGTCGAAGGCAGGCCACCTACAAAGTTAGCCATGAAAACAGGGGGATATCGTGTGTACCGTCGTGTCGTGGAAGATGAAGGAGGTGGAGCCCATGGACTCCATCATTCTGACTCATAGGGGGAGAGAGAGCAAACATCATTTTTATCTGATGGCATGCAAAAGAGGCATCGGAAGAAACGGGCAGGCCATTCCATAATCCATGTTTAATGGGTTACTCCGCCCATCCGTTTCTTTTGCTGTCCAAAAGGGGAGCTGCCTTCCGCATTTCCAGGTTGATTCATTTGAATGCCCATCGCCAGATGCAAACAGTACGATTTGTCATTCATTCAGAAAAATACATACCAAATTGTGTCATGTTTGGCATACAAAGAGACACACAACTTCTAATATTAATACAAAATGGTAAATAGCGAGGAAAAAAAAAAAATATGAAATATTCCTATATAAGATCAAAACTCGTTGATGAGCAACTGTATCATCGTCGTAATCTTACCGCCTGGCGTGCAAAGCAAACAGCCAGCCTAAGCCAAAAAGCATCAAATTCAAAGCGATAAAGCATAAATGAATATACAAAAAAAAAAGGTGAGTCCAAAACGGCGCATTTATACCGATTTCGTAGACGGTGGGTGTTCCACGCCCCCAGATTAATGCCAAATCTAGAATAGGCACGCAAATCTGGCCAGCAGAATGAAAAAGGGTAGCCAAAGAACACGCAGCCCATGAACAAATGTATTATTATTTAATTAAATCAACACTTTCAAATTAATATATATATATATATACTATATGTGTACTATATAGTAAATATGCTCTTTTTTCTCTTCACAAACTTTCCATAATAATCTAGGGCAAGTTGGCTTATCAAATTTCTGTAGAAACAAGCTGCAATTACTTGAACATTTCTGCCTCATAAAGAAAGTAATTATTGCACCCACTGAGCATTTGAATGGGTTTGAACTGCACTTTCAACGATGACCCCCCATTAATAACCAATGTAGCTCGGAGTTAAAGAACTGATTAATGATTAAGTCTCTATTGGATGATACAAACGAAATTGTCTGTTTCTACATTTCAAAATCCAATGAAATCCAATGATGGCAAACACCATTTCGGGCAAAAAAAAAATAAAAAAGGTGGGCCAATCGCATATATAGTGCGATGAAGTCAGCAGAGATCAGGTCTAGTATATTACACCAAATCTCCGGCGAGTGTGTAATAATTTGGTAATTTTTGGCCAGATGACCGGACCTACGAGATCGCGAGTTCATGATCGTGATGATGATGCTGAAATGCTGACTACTCACATACGAATATTGCTCATCGCTTGAGTCACTCCCATGAACAAATTCTTTGGTTTTCGGGCTCTTGAGACAGCGATGCAATTAAAACGGATTAAAGAGAGAGGTTCGCTTTCGCTGCGAACCATCATTGGCCGAAATGGTGATCGATCGAATTGGATCGGATATATTATCTTGGGCGCCTTGGGCAGATGCTAACTGTGCGATAAGGTCAGCGCTCAATTATCGACGCGTTAAGTAAACCAAAGCCATAGCCACAGCAAAACAGTGTGGAAAGTGGAAAATGCGTACAGTGATCACTCACTATCTCACGATCCGTCGTCAGTGGAGCTCTGATAAATGGAACTAGCCAGCCGCCAACCGAGACAAGCAACGATCGTGGCAGATAAATGGTCACAGTATCTTTATCTTAACTTTGCTTTGTTTGGCTCTTCTTCTCACCATATTTCTCGAAAATGTCAACAGTGCTCGGTTGAGCGATATATGTGTACATATGTGATATATATGATCTGATGGAACCATGGAGTCGCAGTCTTCAGTCTGCGGCGATAAGGGGTCGGTCGATCAATAATGAAGTAACTTCATATTTGACTAGCGCACGCTCTCCAAATCATAAATATTCCTTTCGAACTTGTCTATTTTCTATTTTCATTTCATTTCCATCGTCGCGTCCGCTTTATCGACGAAAAATGGGAACCGCCTTGGGTTAAGTCGTTAGTTACGAAAGCGTTTGCGCCTTATCACATTACAAATAAAATGCAACTGAACTGCAACTACAACTACAACGGCACTGAGCGAATGCAGCGGCAAACTACAGCAAACACTATCTTCATGTTTGCTGACCACTTGACATGGACGGCGAGGCACTTGAAAAAGATGCACATGTGTTTCGAAACTCTATTTTTGGGTTGCTTGAACATAATACGTACAAAGTTTTTACATTTCGTAGCATTACAAATTTGGTTCTTTTGAAAAAATGAGACATTTGTGTAGCCAAAAAGCGCAACACTATTACCAGAATTGCAAATAACATGCCCTCGCATGTAATAAAAACTCTTAAGGCATTACAAATTACATCACAATTTGGATGTCGTAAATTGTTTGGCACACAATCATTCAAGATGATTTAACATAATTGCAAGTATTTCAGCCACAATTTGTTTACTCATTTTCTTGAACTCTCTTCAAATTGACACCAATTATTTGCAGTGCATCAGCGAAAAATGGCAGCAACAATTTGAGTTTTAAAATAAAGCGGTTCGTTTGTTTGGCATTCTCATTCTCCGCTCGCTCGCTCTCTATCTCTCTACTGGCTTCAAAACAAAAATAAAACTGGTTTCTGGTGCGGGTGTGTGTGAATCATAATAAAATAACAACAGTCCAGAAAAAAGCAACGAAATTGAAATTGTAGCCATTCTCTCTGGCTGAGAAGAAGGCAGGGGAAGGGAAAATAAAAAGCAAAGCAAACAGAAACGACGCCGCACAGTGGGACCATAATTTAAATGATCACAAATCGAATTGGTCACACTTCTTCGGCGGCGTTAATGCGAATCGATCGGGCATTTAACGGTACCGCAGAGCGTGATCCTCTCTCTTTCGAACTCATTGAAATGCAATGAGCTTCCTAGCAGCGTTCCAAGTATAGAAAACTGATTCCGATTCAATGGCCAGCACAGCGGGAATAATTCAAGAAGTCGTCTCACTAGTTGGAAAAAACACCAATGGCATGTTCCCGGAATACCAAATCAGAATGCAAGAGGATAGAGATACTTTATTTATGTACACACTCCAATCACTTTCGAATCGGTTTATCCGAGGTTCAATTCAGAATTTACACAGCAAGAAAGCCAGATCACAGCATTTAATTCAATGTTTTTTTTTTAACGACTGCTATGCAGGTCAATATCAAATCACTTGATCTACTCCTAAATAATGATATCGAACAAGAAGTGATCTTTAGAACTTGTAAATCAATCATATACAATACAATGTCATACAGCCCTGTCTAATATTGGTTCTGTAACATAATATTATTAAATATTCTTATTTTTCTGTGCACTGCTATGAAGCCCATGGTGCGACGCTTCACTGCCCTCCAGGGCCATCAAATTGAGCTACAATTGAGCCACACAATTGGGCTACGTTCCAAAAGAATACATATTACTTGGGCGCACATAAATACATATACATATATATATGCTTATGTATATGGTGGCGTTGATTGGGGGAGGAGGGTTCACCTCTGATCGTGTGTAAATAAAGTAGCTGGCAGGCTTGATGATGGTAAACGTCGCAAAAGAAACGCACAGGAAGGCTTAATAAGAGACGCCAGAAAGTGTGAAGAACGCACGAAAAGGGAGGGGGGGCAGTGGGCACAGCTGCGGTCATAATAATAGCCCTTCAAACATCTGCCCATTAAATAGAAGGTAATTTACAAGCATAACATTGTGTTATGGAGTTTTTATATTAGTCATTATCACCCCTAATAGACAATTTGTTATATACTTTGTACTTTAGTTAATAGATCTGTGGATCATTAGGCAATGTCTACCAGATTTGTACAATAATAGTAAAAATTCGATATAATATGATGCGTATCTGAAGTATTATAAATATCAACAAATACCAATACTGCTTAATATACAAACAACAAGTATGACATTGTGCTGTGGAGTTGGTTATTCGGTATCATTCCATATGGAAACAATATTATTTTCTACTAAAGATCTACTAAGATTCCTCATATTATATCTAAAACCCAACGATATTAATGAGCAAAATTGAAATACAGTAATGGGATTCGCTTTCGATACCCAGAAGTGATCTTGCTAATGGAAAAAGGGAATTTTAGATACGTTCCCAACACCTTTGTGATTAGTTTCTCAGTTCTTCGGATAAAGATATCTATTGCAGACCTATAACTTTGGCCCGTACTGTCATTAAGAGGCGGGGTTATGTCTTATCTTATCGTGACCCTGCGCAGATAGGGGAATACCAAATGCGATCACCGTTGCTCGATACAAACGGGAATTGTTTCGATCCGATCGAAATGAAATGGTATATGGGATCGCAAAGGGGTTGTTTTTCGGTTGTCTGCCACAGGAAATACTTATGTATGTAGTACTTGCTGCCCATTGAGCAGGGACAAAGAATTTTCGTTTTTTGGGGGGGGGGGGTGAATCGACCTACCCGAATGATGTCCCGCATCGTCGTCCGCCGTTGCCGTTGTCTCATTCTCTGTGGTCACAGAGAGATCCGCTCCAATTGCGGATGCGGATGCCATGTGTATGGCCAGATCCCTGATCTTGAATCGTTCGCAGATCAGTTTCTCGCACTGATCCGCCTGGAAATAGCAATTGAGCTCGTCCAGACTCAAGGGACACACATCGTAGGGCTGGTAGAAGTGTTTGCCCCAACTGCCATTGTTGCTGGAATTGTCCCCAGCACAGCTGATGGACAATGCTCCCTGCATGACGCCCTGATGGACTCCGAGTCCGTTGGATCCACTGCCCGATCCTAGGATTCCAGCCTGATTTGGTTTAAGCAGCGAATTGCTGCGTGCCACCTTGGTGGAGTGGGCACGTCGAATGAAGCTCAGCGATTTCTTGGGCGGCGAACAGATTGCCGATGTATTTGGGGGCGTGGCCGCGGCTATATCCGTTGACAGTTTGGGCGTGGACTTAAGTAGAAAAAGGTTCTTCGGCGGAAAACTGTGCGTTAGTATCGAGGTGGCCGAACAGCTGTTCTGCAGTTTGTAGGGCGAAGAGCCCGCTATCTGACTGGCCGTACTGCCGCCGAACAGCTGACGCTGTTTCTCCTGCAGCTTTTCCCGCTTCTCCTGCTTCTCCTGATACTTCTCCCGCTTCTTCTCGAGCTCATCCAGTGCGGCTGCCTCGCGTAAAACAACTGAGGGCGATAGATTTTGCGGCAGGGTCTTCGATTTTGCACGAAGCGTAATCAACGTCGTCGTCGTTGTCGTAGTGGTCGTATTGCTGGTACTACCATTACTATTACCATTGATATTATTATTATTGGGCGTCGTATTTGTTGTGGCCAAACCACGCTCCACCGATGGCAGCGGTACGGCTAGTATATTGGTTCGCGATCGCGATTTCATTAGCTTTATGGGCGTCGAGGTGTTCGTCTGCATGCGACTTATTTCTGAGTCATCATCGTAGTCGTTAGACTCATGAGCGGCGGATAGTGCCTGCTGTTTGGGCGGCGGGGGCGTGGCCAGGACAATGTCGTTCTCCTCATTGAAATGAGTCCTGGGCGCAGCCGCATTTGGTATGTTCTGGCCGTTTGGCATTGATGGCATGGATGGCATGCTGCTACCATTACTACCCAACGAGGACTGCTCGTTATCGCTGCCATTCAAACTGATGACGTTCAGTACGATGCCATATCGTTTCAGTTTCGATGGGGATGCGGTGGTGGAATTATTATTACCGCTGGGCAGGGTCTTGAGCAGCTGTTCGCGATGACGTGCCTCCGTGGAGTTCTCCTCATCATCATCGGTATCGGAGTATTGGGCCGTATTTTCGCTGCCACTGATGCTCCAATTGAAGCCGCAAGGTGGCGACATTTTCGATGGAGTTTTCCGCTCGAAGAGAGCACTAACCTTGGCCACGCCGCTTTTCACCGAACTCGATTTGCGCAGACTATAGCTTTTCGATGATTTTGTTTCGGAATTCGTTAGGGAATTGCTATTGCTACTTAGGCTCGTATTGCTCGAGGACTTTTGGACCAGATGATCTGCGGGCGTATCCTTTTTGGTCTCCTCTTCGTCTTCTATTACCAATGGTACATAGAATGTGGAGCGTCGTCTTTGGGATTTCTCCTCCGGCGTCGCTATTATCGGGCTTTCACTGTTTCCTGTGTCTGCTGTATTTCCCACTGGTGCTGTTGTTGTGCTGCTAGCGGCTTGCAACATTTTGTTATTTTTCGCTCAGTGTAGTTTCGAGAGCATGGCACACACACACACATTCGCAGAGTGAGAGAGGTGGAGAAAGAGACAGAGAGAGGGAGCACACGCAGGTATATTTTGTATTTGTGTTTGTTGACGCTGCTGCTGCTGCTGCTGCTGCTGCTTCTTCTTCTAGTACTTCTACTTCTTTCTCTTTTTTGCTGATGCTTCTGTTTTTACTTCTTGAATTTTATTTACTTCCCCTCTCGCTTCGCCTTTGAGTTATTTTTGTTGCTGTTCTTGCAGTGTGCGTTTGTCGCTTGGCTTATAAAAATTATGCGCTCAACTGCATTTCCGCGTTTTTTCTCTTTCTCTTCGCGCTTTGTTTTTGCTGTTATTTTATCGCCTTTTCGCATCACATTGTCGCTTGGTTAAGTTTTTCATTATTTATCTTTACTTTTTGTACTACTCTTGGTTTAACGTTGTTGTTGTTGGTTAATTTTGGTTTCCAGTTGCAGCATACACACACACACACAAACGCAGCGCAGAGAGACTGCACTAATACACACGCACACGCATCTTTTTTCTCCTTCGTGTGCAGGAATGCGTTTTCGGTTGTTGTTGTTGTTGTTGTTGGACTTAGGGGATAAAACACTTTAACAAAAACAGCACTAGCTTTAACAATTATTAAAAAAAATTAGAGATGTAGCTCAGCAACAAGGCAAAGGAGGTATTATTTTTAATGCACGCAGAATATAATCAAGTGCAATAACATAGTAAAAACCGACGCACGCGAGAGCGAAACTAAAACAATAATAAACGGGCGATTTAAACAACCGCCGTCGCCGCTCCGTTCCGTCCACTCCACCCGAACTCTAAAATCGATCTGATCTAGCGATGTACAAAACATTTGCGCAGCGCGCAGCGATGTTATGGCTGCGGCGATACTTTTCGGCGTTTTTGTCGCTATCGATTAATCGATTTTCAAGCAATGATCGTGTTCTACGTGGCAGTAATCCCTTTTCACAATTGTGCTCTAATTGAACGCACGGTTCTTTGTGTTTTTAATGTCAATATACAACGTTTTTCACACAGTCGCTGATCTCGAATGCGAAAGACAAAAAAAACAGCAGTCGACGATCGTCAGTGCTGCCCATCGAGGGTGCTGCCCATGCGCAGAGAGCACCAACGAGAGAGGGCTACAACAACGCCACAATAGCGGTAAAAATGATAGCTACCGCGGCGAAAAAGAACATAAGCCTTTTTCAAAATACCAAAATTTCAATAAGAATGTGTCCTAAATTTAAAATGTAGAATGTATCTGATATCTTATTTTTTTGATATATCTTATATTTTTTTTATATATCTTATATCTTATTCTTTAATTTTCTACATTTTTCTAATATATATTATAATATATTTCTGAAATAACAAAAAGTATTTTATTGAACTCCTATTAGTTGTTGTTATTGCCCATATGTATGATACGACATCTATGTATCTACGCTTTGAAGCACACTAAGTAATCCTACTTTCCTACCTCAACTGTGGGTGTCTATGAATGTGTGTTAGGTGCTAGTTGGGCAGTCGGGCAAGGCATAATACAAATTAAGGGAACACCAACCGAACCCCAACCCCCCCGTACAACCCAACCATTCCAAGCGTCGTAACGCTTGGTTCGCTCTTTACCTCTATTTTATTTTATTATTGTGTTTTTTTTTTTCATTCTTCCCGTTTTTTGTTCACTGCGGAAGTGCGTGACTATGGGGTTTTATGTGACACGTTCACCTCCTTCGCCGCAACGAAAAACGGAAGACTTGTTTACGAGCGGCTCGTAAGTAACCATTTCCATTCGCATTTCCATGGGCATTACATTAGCATAGGGGCACAATGAACTGTTGTGAGAGGGAGTTTTCTGCTTTACTTATCAACTTTCAACCCCTGGCCGAGCCGATCGTTATATAAGCCACGTCCTGCCTCTCGAAATTCCGTTACATTTATAGGGAAAGGAATTACCCTAAATTCAATAACAACATGCATTTGAGCAGTTATGCAAATAAACATGGTTAATCCATGAAATAGTGCATACTTTTTGGCTCGTGTAGAATACAGCCACTTCGTGTAGATATGTACGTGTAGAATTCGAAGCTTTACCGTAAAATCTACTGCGTGGATCATCTTAAAACGCCTCGATTTATGCAGGGAGTTAATATTATAAAGTTCTTTTGCGAGTGGCGTATGAATGACAAGTATCTTTCTTTTAAATAATCATATACTAAAGTTCCTGAAGCTACCGAAAGTAAACCAAAGTCTTTTGAAAATGCTGATTTTAGCAGAAGGAATTAACTTATGCGGCGGTCTGATTCAATATTTGTTGTTTGTTCAAAAAAAACTAAAAGGTGTTAATAACTAACCCAGTTGCATGGTATTTATAAATATTTATAAAGCGTTTTAAGACTGATTGCCTTTAAGTGGCACATAATCATTTGGTTTCGATTTTGCAAGACAGGAAAGTACAATTTGTATTGGTAAGAAAGAAATAGTTAACGTGAAATTTGCATTACCATTCCAGCTTGCATATTTACATATAGAATGAGTAATTTTACTATTTGAGAATCCCGAAAACAAGGATATATAATTCTCACCATGAGCTTCTGATATTAAATGCAAGTTTTAAGAACCCCCAGGCATCCAAATGCATAGGGTTAAATATCGCCCATGAATGTGATAATGTCCAGCAAGTGCTGATAAGCTCAGAGCAGATCGGATTGCGCTGAGCCGGCAAAAGTATTCGCATTTGTGGGTTTCTAGGTCTCTATATGGCAGTCCAGTGCAAAAGCGTTCTAAGCGCCACCACATGAAAATCGGGGAATCAGAAACAGAAACAGACACAATGTCACGACATTGAGATACGGATAATGCATGAGTAAGTTGCCGCCATAGTCACACACTCACTCACTCACTCACTCACTCAATCATTTACCACACTGAAAGGGAATCAATCGAACAATCGGGCACTTTGTGTTGTTACCTTCATTCAGCGATGTATCGTTTAACGCCGTATCGAAATGTATGCGAGGCAGTGTCTTCGACTTGTACTCACCTGTAAGTAGTGGAAAAGATGTTGAAATGGATTAGTTGTGTTAAATGCAAATGCCAGATGTCTAAATACTAGATGTTTTGTGTTTTCTGCTTGGTGTTTTGTTTTGCAAAACTCGACCCATTTACATGGCCTGACCTTTGAGCTAGTGCTGTAAAATTCACTTCAATTAATGCAAAATATGAAATACAGATACAGATACAGATACAATTGCTAGACATCGCAAGTGGTCGCGGCGATGACAATGTGGGGCACGCTCGTAAATTGAGCAATTGTTGTAGGTGACCCAGGAGTCTGTGTATGCACGTATGTATGTACGTATGTGTCTGGGATCTCTGGTCTTTATAAAGAGCCCCAGGCCCCTTGGGTTCCCAGACGAAGGCATTATTATTGTGATTATGATTGTGCCGTTGACACTTTTTCCCAACCAAACACTGCATTATCTACTTTGCGCGGGTCATCAGTCGTAACTGTGCAACTGTAAATTATGCCGCCACACAATTGACTTCAAAGCGGAATGGCCGAACTGACGAACTGCCCAACTGGCCGACCAATCCAGTGATGATTGTGAATTCTCATTCTCGATGATGTCACATCCGTCTTCCATCCAACCATCCATCCATTCATCCTCTTGGGCAGTAATGTGATGACAGATACAACGAATCTGAAGATTCACAGCTGGGTTGACAGATGAATCATTTCAATTTCTGACTGAGCTTAGTCTTTACACACTTACAGCTCAACTTTAGTATATATCCTAGCGCATACATATAAAATAATGTTAGTTACTTGAAAATTTGTCTGAAAATGTGTGCCATTCCATACTGCAACATATGTTGGTTATTCCAAATGTTATCGATTAAAAGTTAATTGCTTTGTGAGATCAATTTTTCAATAACCCAGTGATTCTTAAGTTTTAGGTGTCATATATACTTACTCCTGCCCGTGGCCTCCAGAGTGGATGCACCCGATCCAGTCCCAGAAACTCGCTCCTGCTCGCTGCCCTTCATCAGCTGCAGCGCCTGCAGTATCTCCACATCGGTGTTCATCGTTCCGTGAATGGGCGGAGTGGGTGCATCATCCCGTTCGCCCCTCAAACAGGAGGCCAATCCCCGACCACGGGGCATTGTGCTCCTCCGCAGAGCCGAAGTCGGCGGTGGCTGCTGTTCCATGGTTCGTGTGGCTGGATTTGGCGTTGAGTTCTGCGAGTTCTGGGAATTCTGTGGGACAGTACGCGGCATGGAGTGCATCTTCCTCTGTTGCGGAGTCGTCGAATTCGCCGTCTGCATTTGCACCTCGTCGCTAATTGCCCGCAAAGCACCGCAATTCATTCTGATTTGGTTAGCTGCTTTTCTATTTGGTATCCTTGCTAAAGTTGCCTTTGCAGATTTTTGGTTTCCGTTGCCGTCGTTGTTTTGTTAATGTTATCATATATATTTTGTTTTGTTTTTTTTTTTTAGTTTTTAGTGTTTAACCTTGACATGGTTTCCTGTGCGACAAAGGGGCAGGTTTAAATTTCAGATCACAACACTCGCGACGGGTGAAACACATTTGGCCTGGCTTGGTCCGATTTCATTGGGCGTTTTGAGGAGTTTAAAGTTTAAGGACTAGAGTTACTATTTTTAATTAGTGATCAATTCCATTAAAATGTTTTCGTTTCACACAATTACACATATGCACTGATCTCGGACATTCATCCCCATTTATTTTGGTTAAACAGGGCTGTTTTTCGTCTTTTTTTCTTTTTGGGCCCAAACCATCTGACATCGACGGTTTTAACTTGGCTTGGTTTCGCTTGCCTGCGTCGGCAATTAAGATTTATGGTCATGGCGTGTTGGGCCCTGTAAGCGCACCCCTACCGGTTTTACCGCCCTCAAAAACGAACAAAAAATAAAATAAAAATAATAATCTAAAGGCTCCTACGACAGAGACTTTTTTCGGCCCCTAAATATTTTTCAGCTAATTTTTCCAAGTGGTTTTTCGTTCTTTTGCACACGCGCGACTGCGCAACAAAGGAAAACATATAAATAATACTCGTATGTAACTGTGTATGTATGTATATTAGCCTTCAGTGTTTTGGCTTAAATTTTCCTTTTAACTTGTATAATAATTTTACGCTCGTTGGGAATTGAAACGAAACGGAATTGAAACAAAAGCGGAATGAAATGGAAATGAAATGTTTGTTTATGTATGAGCAGCTGTGGGTGTTTTTTTTTTTTTTTCTTTCAGTGGGTGGGGGTTTTACACATCTGATCGAGAAGAGAGAGAGAGAGCGAGAGATAGAGAGACAGAGAGGGAAATGGAGAAATCAGCAGAAGAGAGTGCATAAATTATTTAGCCCACACAGAATTGTTATTACAAAGTACACAACTAATATGAAACCATTAACATAAACGAGCACTACTCAGTTCTAATTCTTGTTTTAGTTTATTTCAATATAGTGTTACATCTAAATTTATCTATCAGATAGCTCGACTTTAAAGCCAGAGTTTTCCACTCAAATGTAGGCGCCAATCGATAAATGCAGGCCAATTAAATCGCCAGCAATCATAATGTATGCAATCAGCCCAAGGCGCTAAAAAATCTGTAATGATTGAGAGGAGCTTTGGCTTTCTCTTGTTCGGTTTTTGCATTTTCCCCTCTGCAAAAAAAAAAAAAAAACAAAAAAAAAAACTAAAGAGAAAAACCGAAAATGGGGTTTTGCTTGTACGGCGGTGTGAATTCTAGGCCTCAATTTTGTGGTTTGCTGATTTCCATTACTGGATTTTCCTCTTGCGTGCGTTTCGCGTTTTTATTTTCGTTTTATTTTCTTTTAGTTTTATTGTTATTAAAATAATTTTCCATATCTGCTTTCAATTGCTGCGTGCCCGAAAAGAAAACTGGTTGCTAACCATCCATATTTTTCTAGCAATTGAATTTGTTGTGTGCGTGCTCTGGTGATAAACATAAATTTCGCCACAAAGACTTGACTATTTTTTCATTACTTTCTCCAACGGTAGCGACGACAGACACGCAGCAGCTGTTCTCTAGCTGCCTCTCTTTTCCTTGCTACACTGCAAGAAATTTAACTATGTCTATATACATATATGTATATGTATATCTAAGTAAAACTTGACGTTATATGCCATGAATCACTCAAGAAATGTAATTCTACATTATAATATACATTACACGAGATTCAATTTTAAAGATATTAAGTATAAAAGGATTTGTAAATTGTAATTTGAATAGAAAGTAGAAAAACTTTTTTCATTAAAGCATCAGAAATTACTTTTTTTTGGAATTTTAACTAAAATATGTGTGTTTTCAAAATCACTTGCTTTGAAATAAGTTAAAGGCTGCTTTAAGTAGAGATGAGATACTACTCAGGCCCTAAGATACATTCTCCCATCGATTTAAGTACTTGAGTTCACCGATTTTTTCACCGATTTAAGTGTAGGCTTTTATCTCATTCACGCTTCTCTGATTATTCGAGCGAGTCGCCCACGTTGGCACCTGTGCGCCCAGAACGGGCTCAGGCAGACTCTCTTTTGTCCATCGTCCACCTTCCATTTAAACGGAAGTGCAAGCCAATGGCCAGAAGTGCTCAGAATTCGATATGCTGCTATATGTTATATGCTATACGCTATACGCTGTATGCCATGGCGTACTATGCACAATATGGTCACATGACTCCTCCTACTCCGCTTCCCTTTTCATTCCGCCGGCGACTGATGATGTTTTTATATGGGAAAAAGAGAAAAACTCCAAACAAAAGCGGCAACTGCAACGGATGCGCCATATAAAGGCAGCATGCAACGCTTCAAGCTGAAAGCTCTTTTTTCTCCATGTGATTCCTTGCTTTTTTTCAGCTTTTTCTGTTTTTTTTTTTTCGTTTTTGCTGATTAATGCAGCCGGCGTTGGCGTCACAATGTGTTTGCTTTATTTACGTTGTTTGGGGCTTTTTGTTTTTTGTTTTTTAATTTTTATTTTTTATTTATTGTTTTTTGAGGGCGTCCCGTCCGCATAATGAATAATTTGGCAGAGATGCATTTTTGCACGTCGATGACGATGATGGAAACAACAGCAGCAACAACAAGCTCAAACATCAGCCAGCAACGTCAATCCAAATCATAGACTTTGCCCAGACTCAACTGATTATATATGCACCGATGCAATGCATACACATATTACAATATATGCCTCAAAGGTGGGCGACGAGGGGGAGTGGGTGATTGAAGGTGCAGGACCAGGTGATAAGCCACAAAAGGTAAAGACTTGGCGCACTCAAAGTGTAAAGAACAAAACCACAAAGATGCAGCGGAAGATGATCTTCCATTTCCGCCACACCTAATCCCGAGACATCAGACTACAAAACTGTATATACTTTTCCTTTTCATATATGTGTACATTAAATATATTATAGTTTAAATGAGATTTAAATACCCAACTTCTTTTGGAGCCCATTTATGTTGGCTAAATTTTTATGGTAAGCGAAGAAACCACCCATTCTAGAGAATTCGCTATTCATTCCCATTTCATTTCGGCAGATAATGGTTACGTTCCGGAGAAGTTCAAAACCGTCTAGAAGCAAGGTCCCACACAAAGCCAAAGCTCATTAGGTTTACGGCTAATATATATATTATAATGAGTATCGCCTTATAATAGGCACTCTGGTGCTGAATTGCTGCCCTCGTCGCGGGGACGTGGGAAACTTTCCATCCAACCATCCATCCATCCATTCCATTCATCTTTTGTCGCATACCACTCGTATAGAACACCATGCCATCAGAGCGAAACCGGTGTTTTCGATCGCACTTGGGTTATGCAAGCGAAACACTCGCCAAAACAGGCACTCCCATTTTGCTAAGTGTAATTATACGGCTTCTGATATATTACGATTTTTTTAGATGCATACATACATACATACATCGAATTCAAAATGTATCAGTTATCTATATACATTATTACTCCTTCATTTATTCACTTAATTTAATCATAATCCTAACTAATAGATAAAATTTGGTATTATCTGGTAACTATAAAGATATTGTACTGCAAACCGTTGAATAAAGTAGTGTTGCATCTGTATGATACCATCTTCCTCAGCTTGTACAAACTTTTCAATCACATCCAAACAGTTTGTACTGCTGTGTGTGAAATTTTAGATAGCCGTTTTGCCGAGTGGCGGGTTCATGGATCGTGGACAATGGACTGGGTAGCCAGACGACTTGTGTATTGGAATTGAATGAAAAAAGGGCCGTGGGCTCACCGGCACCGGTCCCCAGGTCATTTCCCTCTGCGCGAAATAGTCAGTTGAGAGATCAGCATCAGGGTACGGTAACTAAAGTAACTACAAGATACATCGGGCGAGGAAAAAAAAAATACATAAAATAAGGCAAAAGGCAGAGATCTTAGATTTTTCTATTATGGCATTTCTTTCATCTTCTTCTTTTTATTTTTTTTTTTTCTATTCGCATCCAAGTGGTGGCCCGCTCGTCTTCATCAACATTTTCATTTTCCAGGCTCTTTTTTATTTCTGCTCTTTTCAGTTTACAAACGGCGAATTGAAGTCGCGGCGTAATTGACGTTATAGTGATGAGATGAGATCAAAATGGACCACAATGATTGCGGCGATAATTGCGAGACAGACGGGCACACAAATATTCTTTTGGAGCCACGCACCGCGGAATGATAAATGAAATGTGCCAGGGAAAAGATGCAGCGATACCCGGAGTTCGGATACGCGGAAAAACCAACTGGTGGTGAAACGGAGAGCGGGAAGGTTGGATGGAAAACCCACTTCTAAATGAAAAGTGCTGCGGAAAAGTGTTAATGTTCCAGAAAAATGACCATAAGATTGTTGCAGAGCGGAAAACTGTCTGTTGCTTCAAGAAAATGTTTTTATATATGTATCTAAATATAAATCGAAACTAACATCAAGTTTTCGATGGGACAGCATGTTCCTAAATCTGCATAATTTGCACATAAAGCATTCAAATGAACTGCACCCAAAATGGAATTGAAGCGAAGTAAAGATGTCTGCAAAGTATTGGGCTGCAAATATGGCTTAAGTAAAGGGTTTCTAATAATTCCGTCAATTATGGCGGGGCTTCGCCATAAAAAGACGTTCCAAGAATAACGTTAAGCAGCAAGTGCTTGTACATCTGTTTTTGGATAAGTGTATACCAGTAAGTGTACCCCACCCATATTTCAGGTGATTTCCAGAGGGTTGGGTGGTATTGTGTGAGCTTGTGATTCATTCAGAACAATGGCCATCTAATGATGATGATTATTGCAAACAACAACTAGATAAGCTACACTGACCAGGCCAGAGGGAGGTGGCAGTGGGTTGGTTGGGGGGCGTTGGGTTTTGTAGAGAAGGTGCGCGGGGGTCGTGGTCGTTGATCCACAGTCAAATTAAATTACCAACCAACCACAACGAAGTAACAACGAAAAAGTGAAATTGTTGTTGCTCTCGTCCGGTTGTCATTGAAGGCACGTTTTCGTATTTTCGACGGATATTCGCGGTTTCTCATTTGAAGTGATCAGATAAATAAAGTGGAGTCCGGTGCGGAGTGGAACCGGGAATGGCGTACGTATGTATCTCAATCCCAATAAAGGGAGTTCATGTTAAGGTATAAATACGTGAGCGGGAATGATTTTCATCGCAGATCCGAGTTTACATACTCAGCAAATATCGTGGGAGCATCGAAGTTCGAAGAAAGCGTTCTAAGTTTCCAAAAATTAACTCAATCGCAGCTTTAAACTGAAACTCCCATATCATTGACATTGATATTTATTGTCAGAAATGAAATCAATTTATTATGAAACTAAATGAATGCCGCCTTAAACAATCGATTGTGTCGAAACGGTCATTGAATATTGATCATGCTGATGTTATCGCAAGTGAAATTGTGTTAATTTCTGGTAATTTGAGCGCAAATTAGTAGCTGTAAATGTGCTCATAAAAGAGAGCTTGCCAGATCCCAGCGATTACGATTACTAGTGCGCTTACTAATCAACTGCGCTATACCACTGAATACCATCCCCTGATGACACGGGGGGGGGGGGAGCCAAAGAACTATAGAACTTGAATACCGTTATGAACCCGTCATCATCAGCATGCGACTGCTGTTTGAGCCACTTTACTTTCGCAACAAAACTGAGAAATGGTGTTGTATGGGTAGCGAAAAAAGTGCAGACATATGGCGAAGACAACGCAATTTTCACACGATGAACTTAAGTCGTAGTAGCCCCTACTTTGGATCCCCTTTCACCCCGACCAAATCTAGCCCCCTTCCCGCGGCTCACTCGATATATTCGTGTCAACATGTGTTGTGTTGTGTTGCATATTATGTAAATTATTTGCTCGGCAAAAAAAAAATAAAAGAAAAGAAAGAGCAGCAAACTCATTGTCTTTGTGCATAGAGAAACATTCCTAAAGTCAATAAATAATATAATATTAGCAATAAACTAAAATAAAAAGAATATATCTGTATTTTATTTAAATAGTTTTGATTTTTAACATGCTTTGCCATTTAGAAGCTCTTGAGTTATTCTCACTATTTTCTTCGAGTGTCTATCTTCCCTCTCTTTCTCGCGGCCCCAATTGCGGTCTCTTTCGTGCGCTAAGTAGCAGCACCCAATGGGCCATCTCCAGCAGACAGGCCACAACATTGTTGACCATGTTGAAATACATAAAGCAATTTTAACTGTTTTAATGCTTTTTTTCGCTCTGCAGTGCGAGCGAGAGGGTGTAACAGGGGAGAGGGGAGGGGGGTGTGCGAGCGAGAGAGGTAGCATAGAGCAGGGACCTGCGGAGCTCATATTATTTCTGCCTGCTTCCATTTTATTACCAAAAGAATTGTGTGAACTTGTTGCTCGCGCTTTTCCTTTTCATTGCTGTAGTTTTGTTTAGTTGTTCGTGCGATTATTTTTCCAATTTCTTCTCGTTTTTTTTTTTTTTCCTTTGCTTGACTTGCTAAATTTAGAGTAGTTTAGAGAGCTTAGGAAAATGAAAACTTGTGTGTATTTTTGGAAATGATTTCAAACGCATCTCAAGGTGCGAAATAAACAAATTTCTCGCCCGATCTAAACAAATCAAGCATACCGAAAAATTTCGGTTCTGCTCGTCAAAATATAAACAAAATCAGCGGGATCGTTTCGATCGTGTTTACATGGGGCCACAGTAAGAACAACAAATATGGGCAACTGATTCGGAAAATACGAAAATTTGCATCGAGAAAAGGCACATACATACATACATTTGCAACAATATGTAATATTCGTAATATTTAAATCACATTGTAAAGTAAAAAAATATAACAATAAACATGATAATCGAATATTCAAAACACACTCCAGTTATCAAATGAACTCATTTATGTAATACCGACAACAATTAGCCTAGTATTTCGTTTGTACCTTTCTGTGGCCAAGAAAATGAAGGGGTTTTCTTCTGACCTTCGTTTGGGTCTTCAAATTAAGCGGCATGATCCATCATCGTCTACTTTATCACTCATCCAGCACAACGATTAGGTTGCTGCCGCCACTTGATTATACAATCGAGTTAATTTGATGTTTCGCTGGCACCAATTGCCACCATATCCATGTCCATACACCATGCACCATACACCATATACCATACACCATCTATAGCATATATATATATATATATCATATATCCCATATAGATCGGGGCGTGTCCCGGGCCACAGAAAGGCGGATGATTGTACATCCCATACGTTTGTGCATTAGCCAGTGCGATGACGACATCTCTCAAATGTGTGGCAATCCGCGGACGGATAGACAAGTGGAAGATACAGATACAGCTACGGATACAGATACACTTACAGACGACTCAGCTACGGATACGCAAAATGCCGACAGACAGATAGATTTATGACATATATGAATTTACTAACTGTGCCGCTTCGCTAATTGTTGTTATTGCTGCTTGCTTTTTGCCACAGTTATGACTCGAATTATTCAATTTTTAGCAGCAACGAGAAATCAACAAAGACTTCAAAGCAACGGAAATGCAAAAACAACCCGCACTCATGTGAAGGAAAATAAAGGAAAACTTCAAGCAATCAAATCGAGAATACCCTTTCCTTAATAAAAATAAGTATAAAACCAAAAATATAAATATATAAAAGTAACATATTCATATATATAGAGATTCTTAAGACATTTGCCCACCATACAGTAGACTCATTGTATAACTGATTTGTTTTGCGCACTTGTAGCGCATCGGGCAAATCGCTGTGGCCGAAAGAAAATGCAATTGGCCAAAACCAGCGCCACAACCAGATAAAAACTGAAAAAGCAATTTCCAAGCGTCCGCCGCCCGTTGCAATGCATTTTAATTTGACTTTAACTATTTGCGCATATAATTAACAGCAGCAGTTAGTACACATAAAATAAACAGATGGATTCTCCTAATGCACAAAGGTAAAAAAAATGCATTCATTTCATTTATTTTATGGCGACAATAATCGATTAAAATACCATTCATTTTCAGTTAATATTATATATACAAGTTGTTTTATTATAGGTTTCAAACGCTTTTGCTAAGCAATTTGTTCTCTCAGTGTATCGCTTGCGACAAAAAACATCAACTGCGTGTTTTTCATTTTAAATGGAAGGGGATCGCATTGTCTGGCAATTTCGCCCGCAACAATGAGATATATAGCCATATATATATATATATGTATGTACATACATATATATCTCGTTGGATAGGCTCGACAACTACAACTGCCAACAGCAGCTTGTTCGCAATAATAACTCAAAAAAAAAAGGCTCTCCAATGTGACATGTGCCAGCCCCCTTCCATTCAACCCCCCCTCGAAAACGCCACCCCTCCCTCCTTTGGCCATTCAGGCAATGCAAATATGAAGCTTTGTTTCCATGAACTCCACCGAACAAACAGCTGAGCTGTGCTGAGAGGGGGGTGGGGGGAGAGAGGGAGCGGGGAGAGCGCAGAAAAACTGGGAGAAAAAACGAGGAAACCGAGAGGAAGATCAGCTGACAACAAAGCAAAGAGAAGGGCAAGCAAAAACAAAACAAAATAGTCGAAACAAAACAAAAAAGAAGCACAAAGATCTCAAACAATTACACACAATTCCCTTGTTACAGTGCCTAACAAAAGATGATGGCCACAATTTTGATCGACTGCTGAGAAATCGTATGGCTAAAATCACTTTGTTGCCAACAAAAGGTAGCTCCTAGGGGGGCCAAAACACTGGGGTTATAGCGCTAGTTTCCCCATAATATAACCAACATTAAAATATTGTTTGGAAAAAAAAAAACTATGCAATACCTTCACCATCACATAATATATCTTTGGGTTCTTCAGCTAGCATTCGTTACTTTTAAAAATAGGAAATATTCGCAAATATATATTTTATGCGCAATTGTTAGCAGCATTTTTTATTCAACTAAGCAGTTTTGTGGGAAATTTTTGTTTTGGATCTGAAGAACTTAAAGAATCATTATATACATATCTTCTTTATCTTTACAGTTCTCACACATTTTTTTACGATCAATTGTATTGCGCTTAATTATTCGATTAATATATCAAAATTTCTATAGGTTTTGAGGTATTAGTTATTGCTTTAAAATGCCGATTTATTCGATTTAGTAATTAAGTATATATATTTAAATATCATCTGTTTCAACGCTTTACTTTCAGCTCGTTTTCAATCTGCTCCATTTACGGCTACCAATAAAAAAAAATCGCATTGACAAGCTGTTAACCTCAGTTTATTAATTTAAATAACTACTGGCACTCAAAAAAAAAAGTCTCAAAATTGAATGAATAAGAATGTAGAGAAGTCCAAAATTCATAGAGAACATGATGAAAACATATCGCGATGAATGCAAATTCTAAAGCAAAAGTGCTATTTTTGTATGATATTCAGCAAATGCAGTTGCTGCTGCATGCGGATCAACGAATGTTGATGTTGCAGTTGCTGCTGCAATTTGTTGCACTTGTTCTTGGCTCTGAATACTATACTATACTATGCTATAATATACTATACACCACATGTAGTGCGTTCAAGTAGATGCATGTATAAATAAAATGTGGGTCATGTGCATCAAATTATTTAATTGGTGTCAATTGGCGTTGGATTTTTCTTTTCGCTTTTCGCTCGCTCGGCCGCTTTTCTTTTCTTTTATTTTCATTGCATTTCGTTTCGATTTCCGTTAAGCCGTTTAACTTGATGCTGTTGCTGCAGTTACAGCTGAAAATTGCAGTTGCAATTCGCGTTGCCGTTGCAGTTGTGTCAATAAGCCGGGCTTAACACTTTTGTGTGATTTGCATGGGCCTCGAAATTTTGATTGAGCGCAACTATACAGAGCGAAATCTTCAAGGCATTATGTACATAAATGCAATTTGAATTTAGGACAAGTGTTTTTCAATTATGTTTATAACAAAAATATTAATTTAAAATTAATTTATTTTAAAGATAAGTTGCAATTCCCGGCTAGGTAATTCCCTTGATGCATAAAACACAGTTAATACACAGTTTCTATTCGAACCTAGCATTTTTAAGCTGCCAGTTATTGCTCTATGTTTTTTCTCAGTGCTCTAAGTAGAAGCAACAAATTTGAACCTGCCTATAATGTGTGTCAACGGCTTCTGATTGCAGCAATAACAACAGCTGACAACCAAAAAAAAAAAAAAAAACAACCAGTATTTACAACAAATAACAAACAAGACGGCCAGAAGCTCCCTTATTACCCCCCACCGCACCCCGCAAAAAAATGGGCACCCCTCTCTGCCGCGTTGCCATGTTCCAAATTCTTCTGCGATACCAAGGCGACAAAAAAAAAAGACGGCTAATCCGGATACGATTATGGCCGTAAACGGTTTACAGTAACCAAAAAATACGAAAGTAACTGAACAACAACAACAACGTGACTTTCCGGTGTCCCTTAAAACGGTGTCAAGCGCTCATTTCCCTAATTTAGTTTACATTTTTCTCCACTCTTTTCTTATTTCCTTTCTTTCTGCCTCAAATTGGTGTCTTTTCTTGCGCACCCAAAAAAAAAAAAAAAAAAAAAAAAAAAACCAGAAAACCCGCCCATGGAACGCAATTATAAAAAATTTGTCGTAGAAAATAAACAATTTAAGATCGCATTCTGATAAAAAAATATTTAAATATTATATTTAATCTGTATAAGATAATTAGGTAAAACAGAACCCATGTTATGCATATTATTTTAATTTAAGAACGCATTTTACGATCGAATTCCTTTTCTCTGCAGAACCTTAATGAGTAATCTTAATGATAACCTTTTAAACCTTCAACCCTTTATAGCAAAAGTATCCAATAAGTGGACGTCAAAGTACAAACATTGTAATAGTTTTGAGTATATCGTATTAAAATATTTGAAAGAATCTTAAAAATATGGGAAATGTTTTCTGTGCAGCGTTGGCTGTCGTCTGGCTGCTTATATTGCTCAAATAATATGGCCAAGACGATGATGATGAGCTATGTCAGAATGCGGGGGCGGGGTTAGTTCCTTGGCGAGGGGGGAGGATTTGGGGGCGATGGGGGTTTTGCACTCGCAAGTTTGCCTTTGTAGTTGCCCAGTTTTGTATTTTCTTTTTTTTTTTTTTGTGTTGTATTTTTGTTTTGTACATATTTTTTCGTACGATTTTTACATTCTGTTTGTTTTTGTTTGCATTTATTTTTAGAACATTTTCGAATTCGCAACGCACACGCACGCAGATACAAGCACGGCCCGCATAGTTTAGCCATGTTTTCAGCCATTTTCCATGCTAGTCACCATACGATATTCACTTGAGCCAAAAAAAAAATATTTAAAAAAATATACATATGTGATTAAACGCATAACTTCGTATGCAACTAATGCTAACGTTTCTCTCCGCCAAGCCAGGCCAGTAATTTTGCACTGTTAACTGTTAGCTAAATAATAACAATAATAGCCACGAACCGAACGTAGCGAATTGAACCGCCTGCGCCGGAAGCTTAAAATCGACTGAAAACCGCCGAGAAATCACCAACAAACACGAAACGAAATGAAACGAAATGAGATGGAACGAAACGGATCGAATCGAATCGGAACGGCACAAAGCAAAACGCACGAGAAATACATGCGCAACGGCGCAACCCCTTCTCCCACAAACTGCGAGCTCCATTGATGGGAACGTTTGGCAAGGCGGAACAAACAGAGAACGCGCAAAGAGGAAGAAAGCGCGGAGGTGGAGAAAGGGGAAGTGGCGGAGATGGAGGTGGAGGAAGCGGAGAAAGGGAGAAGAAGAAAACATGCAAATGCTGGGGAGAAATTCAGAATGAATACCAAAAAAAACCAGCAACTTGCGCATCTACATATAAACATGATTCTTTACAAAGTTCTGGTTGTAGTGCGGATATTTAGAAATCAAGCACCAATCTTATTAACCACCAAACAACGCTTATAGTAATTATTGCAGTTTTCTCTTCCAAAAATATACATACATACATACATTTATGTATGTACTTAATCCATATTGATTCAATGAATATTGTACGTGCAAAAATGTGCTCGGCACGGCGATCACGCATCAAAACGTTATCAACAGATGGATGACTTACTATGTGCATCCATTGAAATGACGTTTCGTATTGCTTTACATTGGGATCTAAATGTAAATGTTTGGGGGGGGATTAAAATGTATCCGTTCTTAATGAGCCACACATCTTATATTATAGATTGCCGCACACACAGTCGAGCAATAGAACCGAAACGATCTCGCCATCGACGGAAGTGTCGGCTGCACGGACGGCACCTTCCACATGGGCCCAAAACCAAAAACCGCCCACCCCTCCCACTGCAAGCACCCCAAGCCGAAACCACCTCCCGTTCGCCATTGTGCCGAATGCTCCGGCATGCGTGACGATACAAACAAATTTCCTGACTACTCACACACACAGAATGCATAGAAAAAAAAACCCAAGACACAGATACACACACCTCTAGATACGATCGAAAAGTGTTACGGACCCACAGCAAAGCATGAACAAAAAATAAAACTGCAATTACTGATGAGCACTGATGAGCCCGCTTGCCGGTCAAATGCAATTAAAGCCCCGCTTGACCACACCAACAAAATCAAATCAAATCCACCTGACGCGAAGCCATATATGTACATATGTATATTGCATAACGCTTGAATAGGGTGATATACCAGTATCGGGTTAGCGAAGTATCACTTCCTTCCGAAGTGAAATGCTATCGTTTCAACAGATCCTGAGCAATTGGTTCTTTGTTTAAGATATATCCACAAAAGGAGTCATTTATTTATTCTTAATATCGCAAACATTAAAATATCCCGTAATAACTATTTTAAACTTTACACTCAAGAGAATTGCCATATTGTATTGAAAATATTTAAAATATCCTACATTGCCCCTTTTTTAATTTAACTTGGTCACACTTAAATAACTCTTTATGTTCTAAACTCTAAGGTTGTTTTTCCTTAAAATACTTTAGCCAAAAATAGACAAAGGTAGGGTGACATTTTAATAGAGTTTTGCAAAACAACACAACAGTTTCATCTTTTTTGAAATAAATAGGCTCTTACTTACCTAGTTCACTGTAGAGCGTCGTATTCAGGACGATGTCGTTGATGCCACTCATGCCGCCGCTGCCCCCAACACACGAATCTGAATCCTCGTTTTCCTCGACCAACGTCGGCGGTCCGTCCCACAAAGCCTTCGCAGGACGACGAACTCGGTCCAACCGAACCCTTGGAATGTCCTCGTAGCAAACATCGCCTAGCTGAAGATCAAGGAGATTGTAAGAATAATAAGCATGGTGTCCCAGAAATATGGAAAATATACGACATATTACAGTTTCCGTTTTAAGCACAAGTTTAAGGTATTTTTCTAAGCTGTCTACATTTTGTATGTCTTCAAAAACAATACTTAAAATTTATGTTATTAAAAGTCGAAATTTTAAGACATATAGACAAAAAAAATATAAATTGTTAGGAATTAGTATTTTACTGAGATTTAATCTAGTTTTTAGGTATTTAAATTTCCATTTAGTTTCGAAGATATATTGCGATCTAAGCTTTTAGATTTTACATTTACATTCTTCTCTTGCACATTAAATAACTGTCCGCAATTCAATTGAATAACCGATGACTTCAAAAACGGAAACAGTAACGTGTCTTTTCGATTATGATGGGCGGTTTTCCAGTTCCGCATCGTATTGCGCTACCCACCTCCTTTTTGGGCGTGGCCGGGAATATCTACAGGTTAGTAGAACGATAGTAGTAGTAGCGGTTTGTTTACATCCATATTGGTTAGCGATAGTGTGCAGTGGTGAGAGACAGGGATAGATATACACAGACGAAAATACAAAGCCAATGAACTTGATTATGTTAACAATTACAAAGCGATTAGATGTCTGTATTACTGGGTGTTTGAGTATGTGTGTGTGTGTGTGTTAGTTATCTATATCTTAGAATATCTATCAATACAATCTGGGAGTGCTCACCGAAATCTCCTCGCTGCAGTAGGCGGTGAATGTCTGATCGTCCTGTTGCAGCACGCAGTATAAAGGACCCCAGGGAAGCGTCTTGATCAGGCGAGTTAGTTCTCCCTCGGTTTCTGTACAAAAAAAAAAATAAAAAACATTTTAGTATGAGCATTAAATAAATTTTAAATCTTGCTTTTAAATCTTAGCCGCATTATCACTAAGTGGCGCCACCTGTTGGCGAATGCCTTAAGCAGCTATTGGAAAAGTGCTGCCTACTTATAGGCATTATTTCCTATAGCAAATGTAAAATTCGTGTAAGTTTACAATCTAGCAGACATAGTCGTGTTATCTACACGCAACTCACTCGCTCAAATGTAGAGTAAATGTAAGTATATAATGACTGATCTGCAAACTGGATTGGATTTGAAACATATAACTAACAGCCATTTCAACTGCACTTTGAGTCATAAAAAAACCAAATCCAAAATTGCACACCGTCAAACGTCATGTAGATGCCATGTAATTGTGCCAAAAACCTCGCAGAAAATGTGGCGCATGCGTGTTTCTAATTATGCACCAGCAAACTAGATTAGATTATGCATTTATGCATCTGCAATCGCAAATGCAGTCCCAATTGCAACTTTTGGACTGCGATGCCGTTTCTAATGTGCAAATTATATGCATTAGAATTTATCTAATGGGTGTAGTTGGAAGACGAAGAAGAAGAAGAAGAAGAGGCTGTAGTAGCTGCTAACAAAAAAAAACAATGAGAATTGCTTAGCCAAGTTGAACCGCATTGTGATTCAATGGCCGTTTTTTTTTTCCTCTTCAGTTTTCAGTTTGCGTGTCTGAGTTCTCAAAGTTCGTTTCACTCAGTTTGCGTCCTCTTCATGCTTTCTCCTTCTTCAATTCTTCTTATTTTCCTCCTCTCTCTATGAGATAACAATGTGAGGCAGCTACAAAAATGATTTTAATTTGAAGTTTAGCTTCGTGGAGATGTGGGCGTAACACGGATTACACAGAAAACTCGAAAAGTTTGCACAGTCGTACTTATAAGTTCGTAACTAATCATAGAAAATTAACAAAAGCCAAATATCATGATTTAGATACATTTAATTCTTACTCTTGAAAATTCTACAAAATATATTTACATGAGATATGTAATTTACATTTATTAAAATAAACATGTATTTAAACTTGTCGCAATTCAAGCAAAATCTATGTACATTTAAAATAATAAGGTCCAAGCTGAATTATTTTGATTATCCCTGGCACACTGCATTCCTTTCAGTGTATTTAAAGTTTGACTTCGTTGAATTCTCTGTTTTTTTCCTATTTAAGCGGCGAATCATTTCACATACAATATGTACATACGTACGAGTGAGTGTATTTTTCAAGTCCGGCGCCGTCTGCCCATTTAACATAAATATTGTAAGTAATTGTGAAGACAACAACAACAACAACTGCAGTAGTCGAGCGGAGCGATGACGTCGAAGCTTCAGAAAGAGACGGGGCTATGTGGAGTAAGAGAGAGGGCGCGAAATTGAAGTCGTTGCTCAGCAAGTTTGCGTTAATTTTTTCTCTATTTTTTTTTAACGTTCGTTGGCCGTTTGTTTCTTTATTATAAATTTTCTCATTTTTTCACATTATTTTTTTTATTTTTTTTTTGTGTTTGCTGCTTTTTGCATAAGAATTTCTCGCTTTTTGAGTTCTCGAGTTCAATGTACTGTGTCAGCGGTTTTTCTTTTCTGCACACGGCAACAGGTGATGATGAGGGGCTAAAATGGTAGGTGGAGGGGGGGGGTGGCTGAAAAGTGGAGCTTAGAAGGGGGTTCGAGGGGGCGAGCGAAGACTTGCGGTTGGCCAACGGACAAACGCACACAAACCTTGGCCATCAGCTGGCATCTGAGCGTGGAAAACGTGGAAAAACAAGTGTTTACGATGCTTACCCCCACACACCCCTCTCTCCCCCCCCCCCTTACCACACCAATACTATTTTCCGTCAATAATTCTACACAGAAGGAAAAAGGAGTTGGCGAACTCAATCTGAAATGCTAGACAATAAGAGGATGCATTGCCAATTTATTGAAAAGCAAACTTATGAAAAAATGTACTGTGAATATTTTCTTCTCGAACATGACATTTGCTTCTGTTTTCTTATTTCTTTCTTGAATAATTCGAATAATCTGTGAATTATCTTCGGTTCGCAGTGCATTTCGCCGTGGCATTCGCATTTATGTATATGTATATGTAGATACGAGTATATGTATGTATGCGCCACAAAGATAAGATACAACTGACAGATTTAATTCCACGTAAACCTCATCTCGTCATGAATGTCGAACACATAGTTCCCAAGACCTACAGTGCGTTTCATATAATTAAGCAAATATTTTCCGGAATAATATCAGTTGTAAGCATGGGAAAATGGGCACCATAAATCAAAAGAACAATCAATATAATTTCGCAACGCAATAAGGAGATAATTAATTTGCAATCGCATTAATTGTATACAAATGAAATGTGAAAATTTGAATCTTAACTTAATACCCTTTAGCATGTTTTTTTTTTTGAAAATTCACAACCCCAGTTAAAAGTTTGATATTCTGAACAAAATCAGAATGGGAATGTTTTGGTGCTGATTAATTTGTATTTCATTGGGAAGAGTTAGATAAATTTATAAAATGTACATAAGTGATTCAAGATATGTATTAAATGAAACCAAGTGAGTCAATATATTTATTGATGTTATTTGATAAATTAACAACTAATTAACAAATACTCAAATAAACATCCATGATAACAAGCAAAAGCCATTAATTAACTCTTTAACACTGCTCATTCAATCATTCAATCAGTTTACTTCGATTGAAATTCTCGATTCACAACGATTAGTTTAATTTTCCAATTGAGCCGCGATCGACTTACCGCCGCGAAACGCACTGTATTAGCTGACAATAAGAATGGTATGCTAATTGAAATTATCTCATTACCATGCCGACAACTTCTCACATCTTCGAGCTGTGTTTTTCTTTCATTTCGCTATCACCGCGCATAATTAATGACATCATCGCGAATCTTGCACAATTCCCACTATTTCCAGTTGAGTTTTTCATTCACTCACTTATCGGAATTCGGATTGATTCACTATATATTTTTTGTTTATTTTTGTGGTTTTCTTCAGCTTAAGCGATGGCAAAACGCATCGCACCAAATTGAATTATTAAATGTTAAGGCGCAACGTAAAGACATTGCCAATTAAAACTAATTTAAAATAATTTATGCTCTCTGCGTCATCTGTGCATTTGTGTGGGTGTTAGCAAGGGGGGAGGGGGGTGGATGTTGTTGTTCTTGTTGTTGAGGGGGAAAATCGATGGGGCGCGGGGTGGGGGTGGTGTTGAGTGAGGGGAAGTCAAGCTGTTTCCCTTGTCCATTGTCGCCAGCTAAACCACAAGAAAGAAATGTGTCTTTTCATGCGGTTGGTGTTTTGTTCAAGCAAAGAGGGGGGCGTGGCAGCACGCCTTCGAAATGCATTTACAGAAAAAACTGTAAAGAATGGTTCTTAAATTATTTGAATTGCACGCGAAGTAAAAGTGTATATCAATTACTAATAAAATAAACTTTTCAATTGTTCTGATATTGTGTCATATTTAGTACTATTTGCCTACAAATCGTAAATGCAATTAATAAACTCCTTTTAAGACATAAAAAAGTATACAAGTGATTTTTATATTGATAATCAAATATTTAAAAAAAATTGTGTTTGTTATTCTTAAAACGTAACCATTTCAAATTTCAGTGACTATAAAACCAATTGCAAGTGCAACATCTTTTTTTTTGAGTGTCCCGTTTAGGCTATAGCTTCCGCATGCTGCAGCTGTCCCAAATCATCTACATGCCCATCTCTTGCGCACACCGCCCGCCCCGCCACGCCCACAAAAACAACATGTTGCATTTTGGGCGGTGACCCGCCCGACCCAGATGCATATACGAGTATAGTAAGTCTCTATGTGTCTCTATATCCGTGTTATATGCGCAGACATCTGTATATATATATATATATATATATATGTATGTATGTACATATATATAGATGGCACGCAATCCCGACACAAATCGTATGCGTTGCGTAAACGAACGAACAAACGCATTTAATTAGGTTTATGGGAAATATGCGAAACGTTCGAAAAATCAAACACAAACAACCGGGCAAAAAAAAAAAAAAAATACCGGAGACTGAAATCTAACAAACCAACTGGCGCTGTTCCACTTTTAAGATCCCCAACCCCCCCCCCTTCCCCTCTACAACAAGAAAAAAAAAACCAAACAATGCAGAATTATAGCATAACTTGGATTTCGCATCATGTAATAGCAGCGACCTGCTTGCATTTGATTTGTCAATTCATTTATAGACTTTTTTCTTTCGACTTCCCAACTTCTCTCCCACATTGTTGTGTTTGATGTTTTATATCTATTTTCTGGTGATATGACAAAGGGAATCACGACTCTTTGTGACCTGCGATCGCCGCCAATGTTGTGCCATATTATATACACACACGATCAAATTTTTCAATTTGGAACGCTTTATTTAGTGGAAATTCCGATTATAGTTCGAAAAGATACATACTATCTTAACTGAGATATTTATAACCATTTCTCTGATGATAGCTGAGTTAGTACGAGTATATAACTAAAGATAAATGTTCAATCATTTCCTCAAAGCTTTTATATCATATCTTGAAGGTAAGGAAATTCTTAAAAATAAAAATAAAAAACTGCCATCGTTTGATGTTTGATTTATGTGAGCCATAATAACGAAATACTTCATTTTTTCTAGACATCTGATTGCGATTTTGATAAATCGACACCTTATTTCCGAGAAAGAAAAATAAATACCTGTATATAAAGGGCGAATGGCGACGAATTGCACCGAAATGAAACACTATAGGATCTAAATAAAAATCGTAGCCGCCGAAAATGCGACACTTTTGCGGATTATTAGTCGAATTCCTCGGGTGTGAATTGTTTTCATTTGGCTTTTGTTTGGCTTTTGAAAATGTGTTTACATTCCGCTCAGACTTATTTGGATTTGATTCGTTTGGATGATGATGATGGTGATGATGGCGGAAGAACAAGTGTTTTGCCAGCCCAAGCCCAAATGTGATTCAATGCGCTGGGAATTCAAAATGCGACGACTTCCATCTGGACAATCATCATTTTATCGCTTCTTTTTGGCTTTTCTAAATAACTAAAAAAACTATATATGTTCGTATGTATATTGGTACGATCCGAAACGGGTTTTCTTTCACTGAAGTTTCCCTTTTGTTTTAGCGACGGGGCAATGTGTTAATTTGTTCGAGTTCGATTTGCTAAAAGCCCCACAAAAAAAAAAAAAGCCGGCTTTGGACCCCCAAAACACTTGGTAACTTCGTAGACTTTGAGACGCAGGTGGTGGTGAGGTGTTGTTGTTGTTGTTGTTGGTCATAGGAGGAAAAGTGAATTTTTTCATAGAAAGTTGTTGGGCAACATTTACAGCGGCGACAGCGCAACGCATTCGATACTTGAAAATAGAAAATTACAGTAGATTCCCCCACCATCCGACAGCTGGCCGTCTCTTTCCTTCTTCCTGCCGCGCTCTCTTTCGCACAACGGGGCAACAGGTAATCCCAGGCCGCCCCATCATGTTGCTATGACCATGTTTCACTTTCTAGCCGATGCAGTGGGTCAAGCTCGCCAGGCGGCAGATCCCAGCCAGATTATGGATGGATTGCAATTGGAAAGGTTTTCCTCAAACGAAAGTTATCCGCTGGCCGGGGGATCATTGAACTTGAAACGTTCAATTTTCCAATCAAAATATTCATTTATTTTTGAAGGGAATTTGACAAATGACTCATCCGAAATTTATGTATTTTATATGTTCTTCAGCGAAATATTATATATATTTTACGCCAATATAAAGCCATTCTTGTCATAGTTATTCATTAAATTAATCATCTTTCAATCATAAGGTATTAATCAGCTAATTACTCGTTAAAAATATAAAAATATCAATTTTCCCCGACAAATCATGTGATGTTTACAACTGTAAACATTATTTTTGATTGGATCTTAATCATCTTTCATTTATATGATTTTAGTTTTACTATGAGATTGGCTAATCGCTGGCGTTTTTAAAACTAGAAACTGCGAGATACATTTGTATCTGAAACCTGCAATTTGAGAGTTAGCAGGTGGTGGCGTCGCTTTAACCCATAAAAATCGAATTGGCCAACAAAAACGACAACAACGAGTGCAATGGCAAAAAGTGTGTCAGCGACAAAAGCTTTTGGCCAAGTTAATGACGCCATCATCTCGACACTTGAGTGTCGCTCCACCATTTATCGTTCTTCTCCATCGGCTTGTCGTGGCCAATGGCCACTCCTCCTCCATCTCCACCTCAGTCTTCAATCTTTGCTTTTCAGTCTGCCTTTTGGCCCAGTCGATTTCTCCTCTTCTCGCCGTCTTCCTTTTAACGCTTTTGGCATGGGCCTGCCTGCTGTTGGCTTTGGCTTTGTACGCAAGCGGCCTCATAACCAATTTCTAAACGCCGAAGCGCAAAGAACCAAGTCGAACCACACCGAACGGGCCAAGAAGAAGAAGCGTTTGGACATGGCCAAGTGACATGCAAAGCGAAAGCCAGGGAGGGGGTTAACAGAGTACAGTGGACACTATGGGTTGACGAATGTCTGCAAGGCAACGAAGCTATATTTTAGACTTAGTGGTTATCATTAGTTATCGATTATACTATACATGTTTTTATAAAATTCGTTTTGGAGGTTGTTGCGTTCATTGTGGCCATTGTTCACTGTGTCATCTAACAACCGACCAAATAAAAAGGCAGCTACAACACGAAACATGACAGAAATGATGTCAAGCCAGCGGGCAACACGAAAGAACAACTCTAGCAAAATGAAAAAAATATAAAAAAAAATAACAGGAACAACCAAATGGATCGAACTTCTACGATTTGTTCTTAGCTCGAATACACTGACAGAAATGGGAACTTATTATATATGTATGTATATCATGTGCAAGATTTGAGTTAGTAACTCAAGAATGTGATAATATTTACAAGTAGTTTTGAAACTGAAGCAAACAGTGGAAATGCATAACGGTACTAAACAAAAATACATAATAATTTTGTAAAAAGTATCTAATAGATATAAGCAATATACTAATAAAATTACAGCAGAGCACTGAACGAAAAAGATGGCAAAGTGTCCAATGATTTGATTAACAGATGTCGTGCGTTTTTTCTCTCTGTGCATGTGTTTCAGTGCCTGTGCGCTTGTTTGTTAACCGAGTTTTGTAGGTGGGCTTCAAAACCGATTGCAAGAAAACAACAAACGTAAGAGAGACGTGGACAAAGACGAAGCCAAATGGCAAGGCAAAAGGTTACCATAGAATGCCATCAATGACCTTGACACACCAACCCGCACGCACACACGCACACACACACAAGCACACACGCACGCACATTCGTGTTCACCTGGAAATAAACACACCTTCCTTCCGCTGCGGGCAAATAACCGTAACAGAAAGGTAAGAAAAAAAAATAAAATGGAAAAATAAAGCAAATGAGGCAAGCGAACGAAATCCGAAAACGGCAATAAGAGAAGTTGCCTTCAAGGCGAAGGTAGCCTTTTTTACTGTTTGCTGCCACTTATCGCGATCGTTTGATTGTGTGTGTGTGTGTGTGGCTGTCTGCTATTACCAATTTCTGCTGTACGTGTTCCCCCAATGGCCCATGCTAATCCAAATGCACATGGGCATATCGGTCACAGGCGACAAAAACATTTACTATTTGCCGTGGTGAAACCCTTTTACCAGTTATAGATTTAATTTATATCTGTTTTGAGACAATAGCTTTTAAACTGCTTTTATTAACTAGCTTTAAATACTTTTATTCAATACTGCATTAATTAATTTGAAAAACTTCTGCATGAAACCCCTTATACAAAGTATTATTTACTGCAATATGTTTTCCGGAATAAATAGAAATAAGTGGTGATTTACAAATTTGTTTAAATATGCGGAGCTTGTTAGTTTATGAATACATTTTAATAGATTGGTTATAGTTTTTATATGTATTATTTCTAAGAAGTTGTGCTAAGAGATTGACTCTAGTTGTACGTTTATCCTCTATTACTTTTAGCTCTCCAAAAGCAGTATGCATATATATGTACATAATACAAACGATCTTGGGGTTCCGTCCAAAGATTTCCACTTCACCTTCGACACTTTGGTCGCCTGAACATTCGATGGGAGGAGAGACCCTGCGCAGGGGCTTTGTTGTCTATTCGCCTGGGTATTTGCAGTGTACTTGTGTGTGTGTGTGTGTTTTCACCTTTTTCCGAGGGACGTACGAGCAACCCCTCGCTGAAACAACACCAACAACTAAGGCAGCGACAACCTGCGACAGGTAAAATGTGAGATAACGGGGAAAAACGCTAGTCCACAAACATGAACCTGCCCGAAAAATGTGGAAAGGTATTTTTTCCCAGGCCAAGGAATTTGCACAGGTGACACGAAGACACTTAACTCGAGAGAGCTCATCCCACAGCCCACACCAAACCAAACATTATACATCCGCATCCACATCCGCAACTGCTTCCACATCCGCATCCGCCGGTAGGGCACTTTTCCATCCGAATTTCCCCTCTCCACGGCAAAACCCACATATGAACCTGCCACATTAAAAAGCCAACTTATGAACACTGGCTCACCATTTTTATGCACTTTTAAAAAGGTGTTAAATGTATAGCCAAGTGATAAACAATTCGAGTTGGTCACTGGGTTTGACTTTCGTGTGTTGGCATACTCCAGAAGCATAGTTTCCCATTGAAAATTTGCTATGCTCAATTGAATGCTTCCTTAGTAATGGTTACCATTAAAACGTATATTCATACCAGACATTGTAGCTCTTTAGCCAACTTCAATCTGAGCCGCATTCATTAGCAGCAGTACACATAAAGATTGTATCTAGTAAATTGTATTTAATGGTACCTAATAGTAAATTAGATTAGATCTATTTGTTTACTTTGAGTTGCGGTTCTAATCGCAACATTTGTTTTCCGACGGTGGGCACTTTTGGGTACCATTATTTGTCTTCAATTGTTTCCCTTATCTCCTGGTACTATTAACTTTTAAAGTAATCTTAGTTTTGAGTTTGTAATTAAAAATCCAGGGGATAGTTATAGAAAACTATGTTTATGTAGCTATTCCTTATTTAGACAGGGCTTCAATAGGATCAATTGGATGAATTAACCAATCATTTAGTTTAAGGGTATGACAATATCTTAATCTTTAAGGTTTAAGAGAAAGAGATAATCGTACATTGAAAACCATTAGGTTCGATAAAAGGGACCAGATTACAGCATCCCCGCTAACTAACTTTATGGTTCATTAAACTTTAGTTTCATTAAGTTCATTTAAGTTCATTATTATTGAATGAGGTTACACTACAACCCTATATTTCACTTATAAAACATAAATTAGAGAGATATTCACTATGAAGTCTATGATGTTATATGTATGTACATATGTAACTCCCACTCACCGCAGACATCCAGCCATCCTTCGATTCTGCTGGGGTAGGAAATCGTTGAGGACCGGCTTAAATACGTTCGACGTCCCATTTTGTGGGGGTGGTAATTTTGTGGATTTGGTTTGGGTGGATGCTGTGTTCTCACTCTCTCGGCTTTTCTCTCGCGCGCTCTCTGTCGAGCGCTCTTCTCCCCTTTTTGGCTCTCGCACTTATCGTTTAGCTTATCGACTCGGCTCGTTGAGTTGTTGTTGTTGGTGCTGCTGCTTAATTTGAATATTGATTTTGTTTGTTCTTGCTGTTGTTGTTGTTGTTATGGTTTTTATTGCACTTGTGCCTTATGGCGATTTTGGGGGTTATTGTAAAACAAAAGATTAAAGCAAGATTTGTGGCAATTTCAAGAGCAGGTTGCCGCCGCCTTTGTTGTAGTTATTGTTATTATTTGATTTTTAACGATTTCGTTTCCAATTCCACTCTTTGTTTTAATCACCATATTTCCTCTCTCGCTACACCTGATTTTCGATGTTTTTGGCGTTTTTCGCTGTTTTTTCGCCGTAACAGCTGAGTGGCATTTTTGCGGCTCCTCTTTTCGTTTATATTTTCGGTTTCTTCTTTAGTTATTCATGTTTTTTGTTGTTGTTAACACCAGAAACCAGTAAAGAAACTTTATTTTGCACCTTACATACGCGTGTGTGTGTGCGTGCGCGTATATTTAATTCTGGTGTTTTGTATTATTTTTAAATCACGAACTCCGCCAAGCATGTGTATATTTCGGTTTTTTTATGTTTGTGTGCGTGTGTGCCCGATCCAGAATATTAACGGAGTTGTTGTTGCTGTCGCTTTGTGTTTTTTGGATGTGACACCCTCCCACACCGCACGCGAAAAAATAAAACAAAAAATTTTAAAAAACCCGCGGTCTGGATTTTCACACACGTCCGCTTTCGAATCGCCGCGCTTGTGTGCGATTCCACTGGTGTTTCTCCACAGACTGCCGCCTCTCTGCACTCCTCTTCTTTATCGCATCTCTGCTTTGGCACGGCTTTCGCGCCAATTGTTGGTGTGAAAATAATACCAACGAAATGCGGTACTTCTGTGTCGGTTGCTGTCTGGGTAACACGCACCTGTATGGGTTCGCGTCTTGGCTAAGTGTCATATATTTAATTTAAAGCTTAACGGTACAAAACGACCGGTATTAACATGGAAAATAGTGTTGCTAACTTTTATATATTAAAAACGGATATTTGTTGGCCTTGTATTAGGTACTCCATCCAATTTCGTTGCCAACATTATGGAACTGGATTCTATTTCTTATAATTCGTAGTTAATTGGAATTTATAAGGAGCAATTTGAATGCCAACGACTAAATATTTAGTACTGCACGCCGGTCCACTATTCAGTGTGACCAGTCGCACAGCGCCCTAGAACAGCAGGCGTGTGTTTTGTTTTTCAGTTACTTCAGACGGAAGTTTATAAGCTATTACTTAGTAGAGTTTGAGTGCTCTACAAGGCAGTAACAAGAACATTGCGCTTAGCATCTATTTTGCGATTAATTCCAGTCAAAAGAGACGCCACGGTCACTCTATCGCCTAGGACCAAACACAACACCAACACTGTTGCATTCCATTTACAGTTTAAACGGTGTTTTGTGCGCGTCGCTTTAATTTTGGTTTAATTGAATTTTACTATTGCTGCGATGGACACGCCACGCCGCAAGCTAAGAAATTTGCACCTGGAGAATGTCCAGAACAGCAGCACTCCCATCAACGTGCCGCCATCGCCGATGATGAAGACCCTGGGCCACGGCACTGGGATCCGGGTCTACCGCTTGGACCGCTCGCCTCGTCTCGGCGAAATCCGCTCGCCCTGGGCCGTCAAGCGGATCACGCAGAACATGCGGGTCAAGAAGGATACACTCTTCAACGAGCGAATTGTTCACGAGGCCGATATCCTGCGGTAGGCTCATCCAAATCCAGAAGCCCAATCAAATTGGCAGTATGTGTCGGTGTCCTGCGTGTGGGTGCATGTGTTTGTGCGTGTGCGGATGCTGAATGTGCGTGTGTGCTAGGGTGATCCGATATGTGGGTCAGCAATTCATTAGGGTGGCCCACAGCTGAGCAGCTGCAGTCCATGCTCGCTAAAATACCCCATTGTAATCTAGGCTCACTTCGAATTGAATAGATCATCCTTAAATTCCAGCTTAAAATGTTATTTTGCATATATCCCATCTTTTAAACAAAAGAATCTTTATTAGATTACAAAAATTATAGCATTACCAAACAAAATATTCCAAGTAAGATCCTAAGTCATCGCACTTCAGCCGGGAAACTCAATACTAGTAAATAAAGCTATTATTAGATGTACATAGTTTTTGCTTCCAATGCATCGAGTTACCTACAGGTGACTGCGTAAAATGTGCATTTTTTATACACACTACGCAGGATTGCTGTAATAATTGCCCCCTATAAACAGCACCTTTTGACTTTACAGCAAACTGAAGCATCCAAACATCGTGGGATTCCGTGGCGTTATCACCAATGACGAGGGCATCAACACACTGGCACTTGAAATGTGCACCACTTCACTGGGCTCCATACTCGAGGAGCGACACGACGAGGATCTGGGCCCGTTGCCGGCCAAACATACCTATAAGATGATCATGGACGTGGCCCAGGCACTAGACTTTCTTCACAACGAAGCTCACCTCATGCACGGCGACCTTAAGTCCTTTAATGTCCTGGTCAAAGGCGAGTTTGAGATTTGTAAGCTGTGCGATTTTGGAGTCTCTCTTCCGCTGGACGAGCAGGGCGAGGTTAATTTCCTAAAGAATCCCGGACTGCGCTATGTGGGTGAGTTTACTGACCCCATATGATATAAATAATTTCACATTCAGTCAAATTAACCACTTATGTCTTAATATTTTAGGAACTAACCTCTGGTGCGCACCGGAGGTCATAGACGAAGTGGATGTTATTGACAGCAAGGCAGACATATTCAGCTTTGGCCTGGTTATCTACGAAACCCTTGCTTTGGTGCCTCCACATACCTTGGAGCTTGATGCAGCACTGGGAGAGGATATGGACAGTTCGCACGATTTACCCACCGACACGGACAAGCTGCAGTGCAAACAGTTGGACTTCTCCAGCGATGAAAACAAGAACGGACTACCTTCTGCAATGGAAGAACACACAGACAACGATATGAGTCAAGATTATGACGAGGAGGATGATGAGGAGGAGAAGGAAGAGGAGGAGGAAGACGATGAAGAAGATGATGACACGAAGGAGAACGATATCTCTTACTTTACACTGAATAACCTTCATTCCGCCTATGGTACACGACCACCATTGCCAGTGGCCTTTCAACTTAGCGACGATTACAACTGCGTCGTGGAGCTGTTTTATCTGTGCACAAATGCTCTCAGCGAGGATCGTCCAGCGGCCAAGACCATTTGGCAGTGCCTGGAGAACAATGGCGCAAATGTTGCGACAGAAAGCGATTAGACTGATAATCATTCTCAGCCTCCGAACTCCACAATCTTCCTCTTGAATATAATTTGATTAGATGACTCATTTTTGTTTTGAATGTACAATTAATTAGCTATAATTTTTACCCTGTAAGAACAAACCAATTACGGTTAAAGCCCCAAAACGCGAATGCACACTTAAGCAAATTGTACATATTCAGCAAGCAAAAGAGTGGTCGAATAAATCGAATCCCCAAATGGAACAAAAACTATATCGTTAACTGGTTTTTTAATTCGCAGTCTTCAAAAGGGTATATGTAAGATCTTTTTTGATTAAGGCCCGGCTAATGTATTTAAATTGATTTTTGTAAGCTAAAAATAAGTGAAAGCAATTCAGTTGAATTGAAAAGTATTGCTTACAGAGGGAAACAATTTTTTCGTTTATAAATGCAGGAACCGAATATCATTTTTAACTTTTTTGTATACTTTAACGCCTCGAATTGGTTGTGATATAAACAATAAACTTACATTGTTTTGCTATAGCCTCCCAGGAAAAAACCAATTACACACCAGATCGGTTACAAGTTCTCTTAGGTTTATTAAAAAATAATAATACATACATCAAAATATAAGGTTTTCTTTCGTGATTTGCTTTTCGGTCTTTTCAGTTGCTTAGCGGGAATACACATTAGCTTTTGTATATATATATATATACATGCGTTTGCTTGGAAATCGGGATATTCTGGCGACTTTTGTTCGATGTAAGTTCAGATTTCTCGATAATGCAAGGGTATATGTGAAATGGGTATATGAGGGGAGTGGTTGGGCGGCGATACGCATTTAGTTATAGTTTCAGATTCGCTGCTGTCTATCCTAGATCTTGCTATCTACCCAGGGTACACGTTCGTATGGGGTTAGTTATGCCCGTTGCGACCCATAAATATTAATATTGTTAACTTCAAGTCGAGCAGATCGCATTGCATCCCATCTGCCGTGAGTGGCGTTTTCTCAATTTTACTAAAGCGAATACACAGACTTCAATTCAATTGTGTGTACAGGGGTACGTACATAACATAGATTGTATTCGTTTATATATTCTCTTGTATATATATAAAAAGTATCGAATTGCTCTCTTGAAGGCGAAGGCGCTGTTGGTGTTTCGTTTGTATCTTAACGTTTTGTTAACTTTATCTCCTCGTTTTTCTATCCTTTCTCCATAACTCTAAGTGATGACAATGACAACAAAGAACTTGGACGAGTATTGGACACAATGACGAAAAAACAAAAGTTAAAAATTACAAATGGTTTTTAAAATAAACAGATATAATGAGTAATGCCGAAAAAATAAGAAATTGAGCTAAACAAAACATAGCAGATATACGCAAAATGATCGGCTCAAATTAAAAACAAGGCTTACAAATCAGGAAATATAATTTTGTTAGGCTTTTCCGACTTGTCACAGTACATAAAATGGAATGTTTTTTTTTTTTATAAATTATTCGTGCTCGTATATGTGATTTTGTTACAATTATTGCCGTTTCAAATGGTTAAGTTAAATAAATTGATCTGCCTTCAGCATTTGATGCCCTCTCTCTATTTCACTCTCTCCTCTAGCTGTCTCACTCTAGTCTAATACAACAAGCAAGAATAATAACAAGACGTAAATCTTACAAATTTAAATACACATATATATATATGCCAGGAAAAAAGATAAAAACAAGAGACTGCATTCAAAAACGTGCAAATGAATAGGTGTGTTTTCTTTGACTTTGAGTGTTTCGTGGAATGTATGGAGGAAAGTCGTATGATGATTACACATGTATATACAATCGTGTTTTATATATTGCTCACCTACAATCGGACTGGAAATTTTGCAGAACGTTAAATTTGAATGGCCAGGATTAACAAGAAATGAATGGGATATGGCCGATATGTTGTTTACTCAATCAATCAGGCTTTCAGGCTAATACCAATAGATTTTATAAGGTGACTTTTCAAATCATGGCTGGTTGAGCTATGACAGTCGCTTTAGTAAGTGAGCGATATACAAGCGATCAGTGTACATGTGAATAAGTTGGCCTAACTTGTATAACTTTAAATAATTGACTCGAGTTTAACGAACTTATTCGATCTTAAGGAAAGTTAAGTCTGATAAACTGAAAATCCTCTGCACTTCTCAGCGATGAATTCGCGTTTTCCGTTGCTTAAGTTCTGGCTGCGTCTGCTGGAGGTGCTGTATCGCCGGGTTAATCCTACAAATGCAGCACTCCATCCTTGACATCGCTGGCCATTATCGTGGACGCATTGGAGGCTGCCTGCTGGTGGTGCGACGAGGGTGATGAGGATAATGGCGGCTGATGGTTGTGATTGCCGGCTGACGTGGACGTTGGACTCTCGTCGAGGGTGACGCCCGTTAAGTCCACAATATCGTCCTGATCGTCGTGCTCGATCTCGTCGGAGGTGTTTGTATTATTAGTGTGATGTGACCCACTGGACAGCTGGCTGTTCCTTGAAAAGGATCCGCGATGTGTGGACGTCAGTGTGCGCTGATTGGCCGGCTTCACGGTGATTATCAGATTGGAGCTGTTGGCCACCATCATGTCGGTGACTTGATCCAGAGTCTTGCCAGCCACTTCGATGCCATTTACCTCGATCACCTCATCGTTGACGGCCAGCAGGCCAGTACTTTCGGCCAGACCGCCCGGAACCAAACGGGATATAAAAATGCCCGGCTGCTTCTCTAGCCCACTGGCCGTCACCCTGACAGAGGTGCCATCCCGTATGTAGAATCCCAGGGGCTTATCGCTGCCGTGCTTCAGTAGCCGCACTCTTCTATGCGTTTCCGGCACTATATCCACATCTATAATGGCCGAGACTTGACGGAAATCGTGCGGTATGGATATCGATGGCGCCTTTGTCTTCACTGGCGTATGGCCCATCAGTATGCTGCCGATGAGGTTTCTCGGTTTCATCGTTCCAAAGCCAGAGTACTCATTAAGATCATCTATAGAGTGAACGAAAAGATTGTGGTTGAGTGGCTCGTATTGTATCTTATGCATACCCATACTCACCCTTTCGCTGCACAATGACCCGTAAAAGTGGACGTGCTGTTTTCAGGGCCCGGCCGAAGTTATCGTCGTTGTTAATCGGCAACAGATCATTGTCCCGCGGATCGATGTAGAGTATGAGAAACTGGATGTTGGTCAGCTTGTGCAGCTGCTCAATGAGGGATGCGAATTTGTCGAAGCTCTGCTCCGCCTCATTTCGCTTGAAGCTCCACCTCCGAAACTCTGCATCGAACTAAAGGATACGTATTGATTAGTAAAGGGGCTGAATCTTTTGAAACCCGTATAGTTTGTTCATCAGCATCACCTGTTGATTCAATTGTATGCAGACATTTTACTAATTTAATGGGACCTTCACTGAATTGCAGTACATCTACTGCCTTATAGCTATTACTGGAGTTTATCTTGAAGAATTGTACCTTGACTAATTAATAACTGAAGTTTCCTTCTCTGTAAAATTACAGAAAATGAACGAAACAGGGTAGTTTTTGAGTAAGGCGCAACAGATTGGTTTTCAGGCAAAGAGCCCAAGCAATAAAGGGTGTTGCAACAATCCATATCAGAGCTCAGGAATTCCGACAAGTAAGATGCATTCGCAAGGGCAAATTGTCACTTTTGGGGTGCTTCTAAGATGGAAACCAGTTGCTCCTCACACCTCGCACTCCAAGCATTAATCCCTGCTCTGGCCGCTTTGACACAATCGAGCTCAACAGATAGGAGTTCCCAAATTGGTAGACACATTGCTCCTCAGACTAAAGACCCCCTTTCCACGCACAGAACTCCAATTTAAGCTATTAATCCCATTCCTGAGCGCATGAATCAGCAGCTCAGCGCCGCAGAAAGGGGCGTGGAATCCGGGGGCCACGAAAGTTAGGACTCACCTTCGATTTCACCTCGATTAGATTCGTGTCACTGGCCGCCGTTGCGGACGTTGTGTTTATCTTGTTCTTCGACATTTTCTCCGATCCGCCCGATCAAGAGTGCACTGACAGTTTTCCTCTCCGTTCCTCACACACAACACAAAACACGGCAGTTGAGTTCCGCAGATTCTGATCTGATCTTCAGGATCGAAATCGAACCGATACGCCCGATGCGAACCGAAACCGAACCAAAGTGCAGCGTACCGATGGCGGGGAGCGACGATAGTGGGGGGCCGCCAATAAATTAGAGTTAGAAATCTAAATTAAAACTAATTAAATAAAAAAAATGGATGGATGAACCTATCGGGCACTATCGTACTTCGATATTGGTAGGCACTATCGGTTATCGGATGGTAATAGATCCAGAGTGACCGTGGGGAATGCAAAACCAAAATATACCATTTCAGTTTTCTAAAATACCACAAATATGCTATAAGCAATAGATTTAAACAACAATGAAAGTATCTAAAAAGACTTAGAAATAATAATAATTTGTTTTCAATATAGCTAGCAAAGGTTTTGAATTTATCACAACAATAAGTTTTTTTTTTTAATAACGGTATGTTCTTTGTTTGTTTTTAAATATTTCCCAGAGTAACTTAGGCATGAACCGATGTTGTGCATATATCGATATATCGATAGAGTCTGAGCAGCCATGTTGCTGCGTTAGTGTAGAGACAGTTTGTTTGTGTGGGCTGGGTGGATCTTCAGATGCGCTACATTTGCAAAGTGGCTGCTGTTTGCACGAAAAAAGAGGCTTAACTGTTACAAGACAAGAATTAGCTATATTTAAATGCTCAGTTTTAATCAAAGACGTTTTTTAAATAAATAAATAAAAACCCGCTTTTAAATCGAAGGCAGGCAAGACGCCAGCACGAATATGCCCCAATTGTAGCGCAGCGCCAGCGACGAGGGTTACTGTAAAATGAAACTGTTTTTGTGTGTTGTTGTCGAGCGTGAAGTGTCCAATTAGACAACTGAATTTGTTTAGATGTGAACGCCAGAGTCGAGATAGGTCACACAGCAGCTACGACAAAGTTGAGCGAATCGATTTCAAAACAAAAGCAACCAACGAAACAAAATTTTAAGTCGCTAGAAAAACTAAAAATCAAGATTTTCGAGAGGAGGTGCTATACCAAATACATATATATATATAGTCTTTAAACGAGTGCGTGTGAAAACATAAACCCAAACAACAGACAAGGAGACTAGCGGGGCCAAAGGAAGCATAAGGAGTCTACACGCAAAGGAATAGTTAAAGCCAGCCCACAACGCACATATTCATATATTTTGGGACCACTTTTCCAAGGCAGCTGGGAAAAGGCGGTGAAATTGCGACTATCCGAGAGCCGAAGAGCTCAGCTGCAGGAATAAGCTGACGAAACTGAAACCTTGAGACAGCGATTCGCACGCACACCAGCGCAGGCCCGCATCAACACAGACACACACACGCACAGCAGCAGGAAATTCAGACATCATGAGTTCGGTAGGATGAGCATGTTCCTCACATAATTGTTAGCATTCTAATAATAATAATACGAAACGATTCTTAAGAAGTTGTATCCGTGATTGTAAAGAATCCTATCCAACAGATGCTTCTTAATCTTATGAATGGTTTAGTAGTGAGAGCTTAAAATCGCGTCCTTACAAATACTTTCCAGCATACTAAGAGTATGAATTTCATTAATAAATACCCTGTTTGTGGAGACATGTGATTTTGTTAGTTAAGTTTGTATGTAATAATCCTTGCCTACAAGTACTGTACTGTACTTGCCATCCATTTTTAAAGTTCGTATGTTCCAATAAGTACAATTCCAACTAGAAATAATGACTCAACCCTGTCATTAAAATCAATTTTTGTATATATAAACTTTTGCCATTCCATACTAATGCCATTCCCCCATTTGCAGCAATACTCGAATGTGGAGAACCTGTCGCCGCAGACGATAAGGCAGGTGATGAGGGAGCTGCAGGAGATGGAAACCACGCCACCGGAAGGCATCAAGGTGCTAATCAATGAGAGCGATGTGACGGATATTCAGGCATTGATCGATGGACCTGCTGGCACTCCGTACGCCGCTGGAATTTTCCGCGTCAAACTGACGCTGAACAAGGACTTCCCGCTGACGCCACCCAAGGCGTACTTCCTCACCAAGATCTTTCATCCGAATGTGGCCGCCAACGGGGAGATCTGTGTGAACACACTAAAGAAGGACTGGAAGCCGGATCTGGGCATCAAGCACATTCTGCTCACCATCAAATGCCTGCTTATTGTCCCGAATCCGGAATCGGCGCTGAACGAGGAGGCCGGCAAGATGCTGTTGGAACGATACGATGACTACTCACAGAGGGCGCGCATGATGACAGAGATCCATGCCCAGGTAAATTAGGGGTTTTCCCTTCTGTTATGATTGTGTATCATTGGAATACTAGCATAAGGTGTTGAATGATCCCAATATGATATTGTTTATCACGCTGCTTTACACACTTAGCTCATACATATGTATATCTTTTATTTTAGCCTGCCAAATGCGGTGTAGGCGCTGTTGGCGATGCCAAAGACGATGGTGGACCCTCGACGAAGAAGCATGCGGGCCTGGACAAGAAGCTGCAGGACAAGAAGAAGGAGAAGTTGCTCAAGGAGAAGAAACGCATGCTGAAGAGATTATGAGAGGCATAAGGCGGAGTTCCATGGACTAGCTAATCAACCAGGAGCAGTAAGTAGTAAGCAGTAGCAGAACACGTCGGATACGTATGAATGGATAGATGTTAAAGAATGGATGAGTGCGAGCGTAAACCCTACAAACAGGTGAAAGGCGACAGGATCAAAGCTAGCAAGGTCGAATCAAAGGAGGAGGCGCGCTATGAAATTTTACACTGATCTGATAAAAAACAAAACAGACAAAAAAACAAGTAAATTGAGCTACTGAAATTACGAAGTAACCGATGAAACCCGAACCCTGGAGGCCAATATCGGAACGGAACGGAAGTTAAAGCTGCAACAATTTCGGTAAAACGAGAGAGATAAAGAACCACTCCAAAGAACAGTGCATCCAGTTACCATATACGATTATTTTAACCAACATTTTTGGTGGCACGCCGCTTTCAACTGAGCCTAGAATATAGAAAACAAAAACCAACATAAAGCAACCAAGAGAAATGGGGATTGCAACCATCACCCAATTAATTTATGTAGTTCTCTTTTCTTAACGCTCATGGGCTATCCTAGCATAATTTATGTAATTAGATTAAACAAAACAAGGATAACATTATCGCCTCATACATGCCACCTCTTAAACACCCAGAACTCTCTAGAAAGCATCACCTTACACATACCTTAATGAGCACTATAATCGCTCATTTGGGGTGAGTCCGCGTATTGGACCCCCGTTCATAAACATAAACTTACCCCTTAGATTTCTTTTTTTTTTTTGTGTGTTTTTAAAATTGTATTCGCTTAGTTCATAAATAAATAAAATTTCGATTCGTTACATTCAATTGTCCTGCTTAGGCATAAGATACACAAAGGACACACACACCACCCATGCATCCAACCCACACAAATCACGAAAAATACATAAAATTATTAAAGAAATACTGTAAAAGATTGATTGCACATTCTGTAGAGATTTAGTTTTAAGTGCTTCCAAATTGTCAAACCCTCGACGCGAATCGGATCGGAATGGAATGGCCTGGAGCGGATTGGAAAGCAATGGCACGGTGATAAGTGCATGGGATATCCGTATCCTCGTCCTTTCGCTTGCTATGTCGCCGGTATTCTACACGCCCGCTGCTCTCTCGCTCTCTCTCCCTCCTTTCGTTCGAACATCCTTTTGAAGCTCACACAACAAACACACACAAAACGAGGGCAAAGAGTAAAAAGCAATAAAAAAGAATAAAATTCCAGAAAATTACAAAAAATTCAGATACTTGTGCGTAGAGGGAGTTTGAAAAGGTGTTTTTGAAATTGGTTTTAGGTAAGTAATATACATATGTATGTATGTATGTAGTTTTAAAGTAAAAAACTACACTTTACATGCATTTCATTAGAATTCGAATATTCAATACAGATCATTCAATTTTTACCGTGCACAGTAGTTTAGTTTTCCAGATCACGTCGCGCGTGCCAATAACAATAACATTTCCTAGTTCCGCTTCGTTCCATACAATTCCACTCAACCTCCCCCCATCCCTTACAGTTTATTTATTTATTTTGCCCACTGTCCACCGGAAGAGTTTATTTGTGTTTTGGGGAGTTTCTCGATTCCCGCGATTCTGCGAAATATCATGAGACACTCGCAAAACTAACACCGATAAACTAACATTCTCATTTGAGAGTAGGTGTGTGCGGCTCTGCCCCTCTCGCTCCCACCGCCTCTAGCTGGCTTTGTCTAACCGCCAACGCTTTCGAGACGGGCCAACATTCCAATCCGATCGGATCGGATCGGGTCTAACCTTCAGTCAACTTGTCGCTCGAACCAAATATTGTCGCACAGCAGAGAGTCAGAATCTCGCAGGGACGGCGAATCAGAAATACCCTTTAATGAGTAGTTGGCTGCTCGCACGTGCAAGGATCCATAAATTAAAAAAATATACTTCAGGGTTTGAATATACATTTTTAGGATATTTTTGTGTTTAAGAAACGGACAAACATTAAACATTCATATACATTTTTTAACTTTAAACATTTAATGGTTTTCTTTAAACCTTAAACAAATTACAAGTAAATTCCAATAAACAAGTTACCAATCTTAAAAACGATTAGATTCTTTGGTTCAATAAACAAAACTGATCGCAAAGCGGCTTGTCCTGCTCCGAAGTTAGGGTATTGCTTCTCTCCGGACTACGATTCAGATTCGGACTGAGTTCGATTTCGATTGTTCGGACTGACTTGCGCTTGGCGCTCTCTCGTGCTCTCCGAAGTCGGACTTGAATGAATGGCCAGCAGATGGACCGACCGCAAAATGGAAAATGCCGATCGCTGCGGCAGTGACGGCAAATGGAAGGGGGCGGGGGAGGGAGTGGCGGGGCCAAGAGGGAGCGGCGATCGCCAATTTCAGCTAAAGCTATAGCCAAAGCCAAAAGCCAAAGCAGCAGCAGCAGCAACAACAACTGAACAGCGAATAACAAACGGCAAAAGCAAAGCCAAGCAGGTAGATCAGTTGTGAATCTGGCAACAAACCATTTGGCTGGGGCTGCTGCTCCAAAATAACAAAAACAACGCGATCCGATCCGATCCGATTCGATTCGATTCGATCCTCTCTTCGGCTCCAAATGTCCGCGTGTGAGTTTGTGTGTGTGTGTGAGTGCCCATCGGATGCACTGTGTTTATTGCATTGTTGTTGTGCTTTTGCCGCGTTCCTGCTAATAAATATCACAATATATCCCCATAATATCTCCACATAAATCTGGCCAAAAAGTCTGTTCAAAATCACACTTTCAGCCTGTAACCTATGATTTTGGCCCTTTGTCACGTGATAACATTGCAAGGATATCAATTTCCCGCTGAAAAGAGCGAAAAGCGCGTGTTTTCACTGCCTTATAGCGGCTCGTATGACGCCCTATTGGCCTTTTTAGAAACATCTGTTGGCCAATGTGTGTGTATGTTGGCTAATTGGCCAATACCCCGGCCCCTCACCAACCACACGTTTGTCCACAACTCTCAAACTCTTGACTTGTTTGTTTTTCTTTTTTTGTTTTTGTTAACTGATCGATAATATGCGCGATCTGCTGATGACCAGTGGTGTTAAGTGATCAGAAAACTGGATACCTTTGAAAAGTTTTCTTCGAAATAAGTGTAAATGTAAAGTTATTATATAAATATAACATATGTATCTAATGTAAAATCTCGAAAACATAACCTTTTCAACAGAGGGCGCCTGTGTATCATTCTCATCGCGGTCTAAGATCTAACTAGAACAGATCCGTATAAGTGCGGCTACGTGATACGGTTTATAAGGTGCATATATAGTCAGTGTACGTGGGTAGTTTGCCATTAGCTGCACAAATCCGAACGAATTAAATTCTGGTGGATTCTAGTGGAATGGAATTGAGTTTAACGCACATCGATGACGCTGAATCAGTTAGCCCTGTTTTTCGTTGTTACTGTTATTGCTTTCGTTACGATCGCCCCAATAAGTTTTGCATATGCTTTGGGATCACAGTGGAACCCAGGGATGAAGTCCTAGCTTCAAGTTCTGAAGAGATTTTCATCTCTAATGAATATGAATATTCCATTAAGATACTTCTAGCAGGCTTTATTGATGGTCCACAGCTCTATAAATTCATGATTGATTTGATCGAACAAACTAGCCAATAAATACATTTTTATTAGTTCGTTAATCACTTCATTCAGCAAACTATTCGTTTTACTCAATGAAATCGAATCGAGTTCGTTCATTCAAGGCGAGGATCGCGTTAGGAATGCTGCACTGTGGTTACAGGTACGACAAACCGACAAGTTCCACTTTTTGTATGCCGCACAACAAATACATACAGTCAACCCCAGACAGATCACGGTTCTATAAAATATACATATATGTATATAATGTATGGCAGATACTCGCTTTGTGTGGGTCGAAGAAAGAAAGAAAACAGCATCAAGAATGAGTTAAGTAAAGTCGCGCAAATAACTCGATCGTTTCGTCATTTTGAGCAGCTATCAATATTTGATATATGTCCAAATACACAGACATGACTATATCCATATGTAAAATGTACATATGCAAATCGAATCGAAGATCTACACTGGGGAAAAAAGGTATAAGCAAGCTTATTCGGCTATTTCAACTCTTCCGATTAAGCTCTTGAAAATAATATCGTATGCATTATATAAAGCTGTTTAATTGGAGAGAGTAAATCTATCAAATTAAAAATTTTTTTAATATTCAACCGAAAGTATTTTTCTCTCTGCACATATACATATTTTTATTTTTATATCGCCTTGACGTCGAGCATCGTAAAATCCTCCGATTTTGTAAATTTGTTGACTTCAAACCCCGTTTGTGTGTCAACAGTAATATTGTGTTTAAGCCTGTATGTTTCTGTTTTAGTTTCTTGTTTTTTTTTTTGTTTGTTTCGAGAACGCTTGAGTTTCATTAACAGGCGGGGGCGGGTCGCCCGGCGAAGGCGTTCGAAATGATTTGGATTTGACTTTGGCTTTGGCCAAAAACGAAAATTAAAACTCATTTTGACCAAATGCGTTCGAAACTATGCGGCAAAACTGCGAGTGGGCCGCTCCGTCAGTTCAAAGTTGTTCGAAGGCAGCAATTATCCAAATGATCGAACGATGCCAAAGATCGGAGAAGTGGAGAACACAAAATCCGAGTCAAGGGGACGACAACAATATAATTGATCCTTTGATTTAGCATGGAAATGGGGATTTTTTTCTGTAGATTTCCAATCATTAAATTTCCTTAATAGGCAAACGAAACTCAGCCGCAATCATTGCTACTATAAGAGTTATTCACGAGTAAATAAAAAGCCCAGGTTCAATGGTAAATCAGTTAACACCATTTTATCGGTTGAATTGCACAATTGATGGGGTGATCGATCTGTTAAATAGACGCTTCAAAAATAAAACTTTGCAGGCGGCACAATCTATCCAAATTAAAATGAATTCAAGATATAATTAAAACGATTTTAAGCTTTTAAGAAAACAGTGTTGAAATGTGAAGTTAACTCAGGCAACTGGGAATATTTGTGAAAGAAGTAACTTAAAATTATACTTGATGAATCTTTTGATAAATAATATTAATTATCATGTTAATGCACTATCGAGTGGCTCCATCTCTCGGAATTTGTTGTGAACGCCCGTTGAGAAAAGAATTAATTCATGAAGCATACTTTTCAGCTCGCATTTAAACGGGAATGTGGTTTGAAACTCAGCTAAGCTAAGACGGCAACCGGTGAATCTAAATATCAAAAGCTAAAACATAATGTTTAAAAAGTTCTAGTGGAAATGCTAATTAAAAATGCTGAATAATTATTATTGAATAAATAAATTAAAAATATGTTTATGTGAAAATGTCATTAAATAATTTACAAAAACCTCATTTTCTTATTTCAAACAGAAATCGAGAAAAGGCTAAGGTTACAATCAGCAAAGTTAAAGAAAACTGTAAGAGAAAAGTAATCCGTAGTACATTCGACTCTATATTTATGAAACAAATCTGACTAATCTGCAGCGGCTATGGCTTTAAGCAAGACCATCAAATCAAAAGCTGGCGCCAAAGACGAACAAAACGAACTGGTGAGTGCTAGACGGACCCCTTAAAACCACCCACTGCCCCCTAACCCATCGCAGTTACTTACAATACCATTGCTTACAGTTGTGGTCAAAAAAATAGTGGTATCTGCGTACTTTTGACAGAGAATTGAACCATCTTTCTTCAGAATTACTAAGCATGAGAAAAAACGATTTATTCGATCTCTTTCAATCTCTTTAACATTTCTGCGTTAACAAGTTCTACATGTTTCCTTTTTATATAGCTTCTTAATGTCAAAAAATAATAATAATATAATATATAATAATATATATGAAAACATGATAAATTTGTAATATTTAAAAAATATATTTTGAAAACAGAATGAAATCACGTTTAAATGCGTGCAAGACTCATTTTTAATTTGAAAATTTAATAAACTAAGACATTTCTTTCTCACAGCATAAATTAAGACATCTTTTTCGAGATATTCTGTTATTTTGGTAATTTTCATGTCATTAAGTGTTCAAAGTACCACATGGCCCTATTATTTCGACCGCAGCTGTACTCCCCTGTTGGCTCGAAGTGTACTCACATTCGGGCCACGTTAATCGCGTAAGGTGGCTCAGGTAAAGCTCTCGACGAGCGGGCAAAAACAATGAATGGCTGCCAGCGTCGACGTCGGCAGAGGCAAAAATACAACGAACAAAAAATAATAAAGTTTTTCAGCTCAGGTGTAACAAACTAACGGTGCAGTTACCGACGGCCAGCAGTCGCAGACGCGCCATCGAACACGCCGCTCGCGATCGCGCGCTCATTCGGATTTTCCATTTTCCATTTTCCGTTTTCCAGCTGCTCAGCGCAAAGTTTTTCCAGCTTATTCGGTTTTTTTTTTCGGCACGATCGTTTTCCGTTTCGGTTTCAATTTCCATTTCGTTGGCGCTTCATTTAACACAGCCGCTTAAATTGAAAACCCCTCGAATGGAATTGATCTAAATTTAATTGCGATTTGTTTTGTTTGTTGATTGTCGCGTTGCACTTGATTTTTTATTTTGTATTTTTTTTTTTTTTGTATTTATTTGGTTTTATTGTTCGTGCGTTTTTTTTGCGCTAATTGCCTGAATGGCGAAGGCAAAGTGCAAAGTGTGACAGTGCAAGAGATAAAAATAGCCAGCGATCGCGAAAGAGAGAGTGAGAGGTGCAGCGAAGGGTGAGCGGGAGGCAAGTACACACGGAAAAAAAAATGTGCATCCAAGAACTTGTTCTTGGATCGTGATAGCAGGCATTCGAAAGGTATTTGGCTGAATATTTGCATAGATATGCCCAGAAAATGTAAGGTGCATTTCGATATTTGAAAGTTCTCGTGGTCTACACTCAACAAAATACTTGCATTTGCATTTTGTCAGTAAGATGTATGTATAAAGGATAGACCATATCCTCATTGAATCGGTAGTTGTAGTTGGACATGCGCACATTTCACTGGTGCGCTTCGTCACTATGCAGATTTATGTTCCCAGTGATATTGATGCTGTACATGCTTATATCTAAATGTATGCAAATGTTATACGCGCAATTTTGATCTTGATACAACAGTAAGGCAGTGAGAATAGAAAAATATTTATGTAAACGTGGAATTTCAAGACCATAGTAAATAGTGAACACTAGCTTGAGGCGAAAAGCCGCGAACAATTAAGAAAACTGGGCCAACAAATAGATTTAGCTCAACAACTTATCTGCATATGCGTGGAATTTCTCGCGATGAGCATTGTTCGTCGTTCAAAACATATGCACTATACTTACATAAATATGTATATGTATGTTTTTTTGTGCTGTGCAGAATTGTAGAATTGGATATTTATTTTTATGCGACCCATTCCCGTTGCCAGATCTCGTGGCCCAAGTGGCGTATACGTGCAAAAAATTAATCATTAACTCGGGCTTTTTTGCCTTTTTGCTTTTTTTTTTGCACTCACTCTTCGTCGTTCGTTTCGTGTGTTTTGCGCTTCGTTTTGCCGCTCTATTCGTTGTCGTGACATTTGTTGTTGTTGTTGTTGTTGTTCGGCTGCATATTTGGCAAACAACAAACAATTTAGTTTGTACTTCTATTTTGTTGCCATTTTGTTGATCTTTGCGTGTTGCATCACTCAACCCACATGGCCCATCGCTCATACGCAATGTTGGCCCAACGAATTAGTTCTACTATTGGTGCAATATTGCCAGTTTGTCAAACCTAAACCCAATATTCCCCGCACCCCTACCACCACCGGCATCGCCACCACTTGGCAGCGGGCCATGGAAATATTTTCCCACCATTAAGAGGCCCCCAAAGTCCGAGAGATCAGGCAATATAACAACAAGGCCTGAGAAACACTCACATATAGCAACAAATCAAAGCCTGCACACAAAGTGTTGGCCACCACACAGCGAGAAAAGGGATGGCACTCTTGAATATATTTGTTCAATTCATACGCTCTGAGCTTAGTACTTTAGTAAATTATTAAGAGTTATCATATTTTAAAGTTATGTAATCAGTATACTTTCCAATTACATCAATATTTATACCAGAAAATATTATTCATTTAATACTTTTCTTTTGTTAGAAGAAATTCAAAAGCCCAAATGATTTCATATTCATTTAACTAGCAAATCTCATAGCCACAACAATACTTTTAATAGCATTGCCCAAGTTTTTTCCAGTGCATTGAAGCTTCAAAGGGGTTGGAATGAAGTGTGGGCTGCGGGCGGTGGTTTTCACTAACACCCACAACTAATGCAGTTGTTGTTGTTATATCAGTTTGCTATTATTATTATTGTGGCTGTTGTTCTTGTTGTTGTTGTTATTGTTGTTGTCGCCTGTTAGTTGCCAGTTATGTGTGGCTGCCTTTTTGAAAAAAGAGTTTTGTTGCCTGGTTGTTTATTGTTGTTTTTATACGTGCTCAACTTGTTTGTCCGTTGTGGTTGTTGTGGGTGAACTATTTAAGATTTTTTTTACGCTCTTCTAAAGAGGAAAACCTCTTTTTGGCCTGTGTGTTGCGTTTTTTGGACAGCAGCCACAATTCAATGTCTTTGTATGGCCAAAAGGCGTGAATTAAATGCAACTACAACAAATGCCGGTGGGAAAAGGGGACTTTTGGTTGGGCAGTAGGGGCTATTGGGGGATTGGCTGGGACTAGTTGTTTTGGATACCTATTCGTCGTTGGTTGACCAGTGCGTGACTTGTGGGCTCGGCAACAACTTTGTTGTTGCTGCTCAGATCGCACAGCTCAAAGCCTTCACATAAGAAGTTGCTGTCGCAGCACACGAAAAAAAAAATATAAGGAACTGGATTAGCACACGAAAAACAAGTGATTCATATCAAAATTCTTTGATTGCAAACAAAAAAAGGTATCAATATGAACCAAACTTCTTAAGCAATGCTTTTCATTGTCGCTTGGTCACACAGCCTGAGCAGTGTGACCCTGTTATCCAGCCTAGAACGAATTGCTAGACAAGTTTAATGCATTCAAAAAACTATTCATCTGAAAGCTCGATTTTTTCCAGTGCTTTGCTGCTGTTGCTTTTGGGTCAAGTAAAAGGCATTGCGATTGCATTAGGAATTGTCAAAGTTTGCCAATGCTGCGACTCCAAACTCCAGCTCCCCCGAAATCAAGCGAGATTTTTCAATTGGTGACTCATGGTTGGGCGTGACTACCACCACCCCCTACCCCCTCCCCACCCATCGATTTTGGCCCAAGTAAGCCTGTCACAAAAGAGGAGGCATCGGCTTTGGCATCGCCTTAAGCGGCACACAGACAATCCGAAGTCAGAAGCTTCTCTGCCATATTTTTACGTTTTTTTCTTTTTTTTTTTTGTTGCGGTGGCTTCCATTGATTCCCTTTTACAAAGCAACAAATCGATTTGACCGGAAGCAATTACAAAAATGGCCAAATTGCAGTCACAATTAAGTGTGTGTGTGTGTGTGTTAGTTGTGGTGGCCTGACGTCATTGGCAGATCGCTAAAAACTAAAACCGAAAATAGCAAATCAGCCAGTCGACAACCCGGTCAAGATTTATTGTTCGTTTGCCTAATTATCGATTCAAGAATCGTTTTTCCCGCACCAACGAGCTTGTGGATGTATGAACGTGGATATATCGCGTCTGAGGAACATCCGTAGGAAGCAGAATCTCAAGTTGGGCAGATAGTTCACGAAAACGATGGTCAACATAACGTTCGAATTGCTAGAACAGTTAGTATTTCTTGTTAGTATTGGAAAACTACAGTTCAGATTGCTAAAGATTTGTGGCAGATTAAATAAATCTTAGAGCAAACAGAACTAATAGAAAGCCAGTTTGGTGATGTTATAACTGAAAATATGTTATATATGCATACTTAGAAAATTCCAATAAAATGTAAACTACTCAAATAATTTATCGACCTAATTACCGATTCAAGTATTACATGTATTTCGCAAACCCCTTTACCAACTTTCTGTGTAAATCCAGCCAGATATCTTCGTGTATAACCAAATATTCCCTAATACAGCAACTGCAGTCAGAGGGCAACATTTTCACAGGCCACAGGGTCTGGTTTTTTTTTTGTTTTGTTTGTTTTGCCATCGCCGTGGGTCTGGTGCTCTGACCTTTGGCCGCTCTTTGGGTCCAGCTAATTCAAAGTGGGCCCAAAAGTTTGTTTTGCGTCCGAATTTCCACTTTTATTTTCCATTTCATCGCCTTGAACTGTGCACGCTGGCCTTTTGGCTTGCTGCCTGTATTTTCTTTTGCTGGTTAACGAAAAATATACATGTATATATCTTCGTTACCACAACAGATATAGTGGCTCAAATGCCGGACCCAAATCCATTTATGGCCCTTGGCTGCGGCTTAATGAGCTGGTAGAACCGTTCTAGGCTTAACGCTTGAGAAATTTAACGCCCACTGAAACGGCGGGAGGCGTATCATCCATGGTTATCTCTCAAACGAATATGGGTACATAATTTAAAAAAAAAATTTTGGTGGAAAATATACAACACCAACACCAATGCTGTGAAATGGCCTGAAATGAAATTTGTGAAATTCCAGCTTGTTGGCAACATACATACCCTTTTTTCTGGTTGTTTTTTTAGTCGTATTTTTAGTCGACATTTTGCTGTAGTTGCCTTAGTTGATCTAAAAATATAGATAGATTTTGTTGGTCTATGATTTTTATTTTCCTGCTCTTTATCTCTCTTTCTCCGCTCGTTGGCTTAATTGTCTTTCGATTCGATTTGGTATGGTTTTTTTTTTGCTTGGCTTAGAATCCGGACTAAATCTTCGCGAGCTGGAGCCGTGAATCGCGCTCTGCGATGTGGTGCGAGCTCTGGACTTGCCGCCGAGCAATACCACAAACTGGAGCTGGAAGTGCGACTGCAACTGGAAGCGATAGCCGAACGGGATCGGGAACGGAAACGGAAACGGAAAGTTGGCGGGAACAGTGGGGCAAGCAGATGTAGTCGGCAGTTAGAGCACAGCCACCGTTGCAACCGCCAGCGCCAGATGATCGAATGGTGGTGATCCTCCTACTGTCGCCATGCACTTGCAGCCGCAGCAGCAGCAGCAGCCACGCCCACGACCACGCCCATGATCCCGGCCACGCACCATCCAAGCACCACCACCAATACCACCAGTACCACCAACACCAACAACACCACCAAAACAGCCAGCACCATCAACAACCAGAACAACCACCATCGGTGGCTAGAAGTGGAGATTCCCGCAGCAGCAATGAGTCTTCATCGGCATCCACGGGCGACACAGCCATTCCGGCTGGATATCTGCAGTTGCACCACCAGAAACAGAATCAAAATCAAAATCAGAAGGATCCACAGAATCGGCAACATTCGGATAATTATCCCCATCAACCTAGTCATAGTTGTAGCACCGCCACAAACACAGCACCACTATCCGTTTTTGGCCACGGATGTTGGATGCCCCAGCAGCCAGCGAACGCCGTGCCGAAGCCACCGCGATCCCATGGCCTCCAGTGGTCATCGAGCGCCTATCCTGCCACACATGCCACCAGCCACCAACCGGTCATCTTTCGCGTCCAATCGTCACTGCCCAACGGGAGCTTTACTAACGCCACCACCACCACAACCACCACCACTGACTACGTGCGTCACGTGACCCGCGTTAACTTCTACGACATTGATACTTCGCAGGTCGAATTCGAACCCAAAGACGACGAGGAAAGCAACGAGGTCACGGCAAGCAATTGCGATACAGAAGCTATTACCAAAGAAGGTGAGTTCAACTAGTTCATACGTGGGCAGGGCACAACGTTAGCGGAAGTTAAACACTATCTTCACATCAATTCATTAGATTTGGTAGTGGACCAACTTAGTTTATACCTTCTGTGCAATAAATTCTGCACGAAGTCTAACAGAATGTTAAGTTAAGATACAAGATAGCTAACTATTTAGATAGGATAAAAGTTTAAGCTATCTAACTAAAGTTAGATAGAATCATATCAATGCAATGAGTTCTACATAGAGAGACTTAACGAGTTAAGAGTTAAGTAGTAGTTAAACCTAATCTTAGATTATGCATTCCTAGTTATTTAATAAGGTGCATTTCCGTTCAACAGTCTAGATAAGTGAGGTAAAATCTACACAGGCAGTTGGAACGATATGAACATAAGTAATCGCTTAACTATCACATCACTGCGATCTCCAGCGACGAAGTGGGTTCGACAGTTCATGTCAAGACAGTGATCAATCGAAACGTTCTGAGCTCGATAGCCCGAACAGATTGTGGGTGAGCCAATCAAGTGACATCATCAGCATTGGCATGTCCAAACCTTCAAGCAAACAGCCAACAAATTGCCACCAGCGTGAGATCACAGGTAGTGAGTGGAACAGCCGGAGATATGGATGGATCGATGGCGGTGGTTTGACATAGTCACTGGATTACTCACTTGATTATCGATTGCACAACCAGCCGTGCAATATAGTGTTAGTTATAATGCACCATAGAGTAGAATTGTTGCTTAATTTGGCAAAGCAAATGTATCTGCGCCATGTGGCAGGCAACTGACCTCTCGCACATTAAGTATACGACCCGGTGGCCGCCGGTGGAGATGAGAAACGAAAGCGAAAGCTATGAATGTGATTCCGATCCATTTCCATATTCATAATTCCATAATTCAGCTGCTAATCCCAAATTCCTTTCGCTCCCTGCTGTTTTTTTTTTTTTTTCAATTATATATCCCACCCGCGGAAATCATAGAAAGTTTTGATTTAATTATGTGATTAACATAACACAAAGGCGCCACAGCCACACAGCGGTAGCTTGCAACCAGCAACTGGCAACTGGCAACTGGCAAGTTGCAACTGCAACAATAAGTCGATTACTTGCGGCAATCTGAAAAATGTATGCACAACAACCGTAAGAAACGTGTAAAAATTAGAAATAACAAGCGGCTAACAACAAAATGCAAATGCATGGAAGACTGCCAACTGAATAGATGGAAACAAAAAATGATCCAAGAAAAAGGCAATGTGGCAGGCAGCGGCAAAAGATTTCCCACGTTAGCGAATCATTAAAAATCAACTCGCGAGCCAGCTTGACAAGCCATATGCAAAAATGGGAGGAAAAGCGCTGGAAAAATTACAATAATTGGTGCACCACCTAGCGACACCACCTCATGCCACTTGCCACCAGCCTGCTACTTTGGTTTCTATTTTATTTGTATTGCAAAGGAAGTGGCTCCTTAACTGCGACAAGAAAGGGAAAATTGTAGCTTTCAGTTGGAAAGTCACATAATTGTACAAATCTATATACAATATATATATATATCATTATATCATTCTGCTTATATTCATTTATTATCATTTCCCATTTCCCATAATTAAACAGGCTATATCAGCATAATTTAACAAGTTAAGTTAGCCATTATGTATAAACCAATTCTAAATATGTTTATTTTTGTAGGTAAATATGTATGTATCATTTGTATCAATGGTCGTTTCTGTAGTTTTTATTATAATATTTTTTATAATTATAATAATAATATGCAATATATGATTAACAATATGTATAGTTAATAAGGAATTGCACTTAGCATCTTTTCAGACTGTTAAATGCAATACTATCAATATTTTATGATGCATTTATGATGCATTTTTCATCTGTGAATTCTGTTGCTGCCCCCCGGTTTTTTTTCCTGTGTATGTGTGTCTGTCTAGTGACAAATGCCCAGGGGGTGGTCTATAAAATGGAAAATTCGATAGGTTGACAGGCCATAATCGATACCACAATTAGTACAAGTGCTGATCGCAGCCAGAGATGTAATGCAATATCTGGGTGCTGTGGAAAGACCTGCAGACAGATCGGTGGTGGGAAATGCGAGGAAATCGATGGAAATCTTGTAACTGAGGCTTGTTAAGTGGGCGTGGCAAAGTAGCATAAATTCACATTAGCGTCAAGAGCCCAAGCGCAATCGATTGAAGCGAATCGGTTTTTCGGTTTGCTTTTTTTTTTTTGGTTTTTCATTTTTGGTTTTGAATCCGATCGAAACAATGGCAAACGAAACCGAGAATGCAATTGCAACCGATATCCAACCTGCTGAAAAGCCCCTTTTGTTTTGCCCCTCCCCCCCGCAGCATTTTCCTCGCCACATTTTCCTACAATTTTCCTCTTTTCGTCTTGTGCCGTTTGTTTGCTTAATTGTGCTTGTTGTTGTCGATGGTGTTGTTATTGTTGCTGTTGCTATTTATGAAGTGGTTGACTGCCCTGAAGAAAGAGAAAAATGGGCGGTGGGATCGGACGGGGGGCGTGGCGGTACAAACTGAACCAGCAGCAGTTGCAACAATGCGGATATGTACATATATAGTGTGCGCAAATGATAAAGATAAACAGTCTGGTCAGGCAGATACATACATATATATATATATATATATATACATACATACATATAGACGAACAATGGGCAAAGGCCTTGGCACAGTGACACCTCCTAAGTAAGGAACGCTTTCAAGCTTTCAGATGTCAATCAGAAATCAATTAAGCATCTGAGTTAAGTAGATGAAGTAGTACATGCGAATAAAGTGGAAGTATCTTAACTTTAGTCTAACAATATAATATCATAATATCATATCATTGATCAATTATCAATTAAGTATCTGAAATGAATAAAGTCAGCTTATCTTTAAGTTACCCATTTGTTATCTAAAGTGTAAGACTCGTTCGATTGACTTTAATTTTTGCATTCGAATAATATCACTTGCACTTTAAGTTGTCAAATTGTAATCAGTAATCGAAAGGGTTACGTACTCCTATAGGCAGTGCGGACTGTAGTTCAATCGACTGCCCAGCGGACTGCAATTGCGGTCTCGAATTCGAAACAAGTCGCGGACTTAGATTCAGATTCAGACAGACGCCAGACAACGCGACGTCTCGTTTCGGTTTCTGCCGCCGCTGCTGGCGCTGCAAATGCAGATAGATTATATAAGTGCGACCTTTAATGGTCCAGCGATCTCAATGCAGCCGAGATCCAGATGGGTCGCAGAGGGGGGGGGGGGTGCATGGTAGTGGAAAATGGCCAGAGATGGAGCCCAGGCACTGCTCCGTTTTGCATCCACGAGATGAAGGAAGCAAAAAGCTGCAGCAGCGGGAAAATCTCGCGGATGTCCGTGCTCGGAGCTCTGGGCTTCCAAATCCCAGATTTCTGGTCTCTAGTTTTTGGTACCGAGTGGTACCTATGGTACTTACAAATAAAATAATAATACTTTAAGTACTCTACCTAAAAATCAACATTTTGCTTACTTAGGTAATATCTGTACCATTTAAGTTTTAATTTTATGGAAAAACCCATAGGTGTTTTTGAACTCGAAAGACTTTTGACCATGTCTGTACATATGTACATATGCTATTTTATTTTTCAACTTGAGTTTCGAAAACCATGTGAAACAAATGCAATATTGTTGAATTTTTTTTAACTTGTTTAATCATCCGTCTTATAGCTTGTTTTTTTCATTTCCCCCCATTTTCAACACAATTAAAGCTGCAATTTAGGTTTTTTCTTTGCGTTTAAAAATGAAAACGTGCCAGGTTAAGTTTAGCCTTTTTTTTCTAAAATGCAAATAAAAAAAACAGACAGCACTAGGCTCAAAGTACAGTTAGCCGAGAGACCAACTTGGTCTGGATTACGTAATTTGGCGAGCAGCTCAAATGCGCTGGAGCGCTTCACGCCCCTCCGACTTTCCGGCTTCTTTTGTTAGAAGCGACGGAGTAGATCTCAAAATGGGCATTATCCACATGCAAATGAGGCATCTTGGGCAGTTGGCTCTGTTGCAATTGGTGCCAAAAAAAAAAAAACCAAAAAAAAAACAACAGCAGATTGCCGCACGAGAGTCATTGGGCAACATCTGGTCCTGTCTGCAAATCTGCAGTTGGCTGCCCCCAAAAGCTCGGCTCGCAAGAGCTTTAATTTTGGCCTAAACCCAAGCTTCAAATGGCCAATCAATCCGCCAGTTTGGGTAGTCGCCTTTTGGGATGCAGCCCAAAATCAATTTCAAAGCTTTAGCTAGTGTGTATAAAAATCATTGAAACTAAGTGCAAAAGTTTGAAAATAACTTGAAATTATAAATATAAATAAATTATTAGTTATAAATAATTATTGATAATTACAATATTTATTCACGTAATATGTGTATATAAATTTAGCAATAAACAAATATAGCTCGAAATGGGGAAATTTCAAAGATGTGTATATGTTTTGGAAGGATAATATAACATATATTCAATAAATTAGTAAGAATAATTTAATTAAACCCCATTTTACAGAGGAGTGGATAACGAAGCGCAAGACAGAACTAACAACTACCAGACAGATCGAGACGAGGGTGAAGCGACAGGTGAAGCTGCAGGATGGCAAAGTGATCGAGGATTCGGGGCCGATTGTCTCCACCAACACCACCGAGGACACCGACAAACAGGAAACGGAAACCACTGAGGTGGGTGTTCAGTGATTCTATTTCATTGTCATAACGAATGGTTTGCATTTCTAAGATTTATTTATTCATATGCTTACCATTAAATCCCCATTTTCCGCTTCTCTTAATTTTTGCCTCAGAAACGCGACCTTGACCTGCCGGATGACCTCGATGGCAATGCCCAGCTGATCGACGTGGCCGCCCTGCAGGCGGGCGCCATAAATGAAACGCAGTTGGCCCAAATTCAAGAGGTCTTCGGACCGGCCGATGGAGCCGGAAAGCTGGTCAAGCGCATGGTTCCGCGTCCGGTGGATGGACTGGTGCGTCAAACGGACGACAAGAGGGTCATATCGCACGAGGAGATCAAGGACTACCACGAAACGGAGGACGTACAGCATCACGGCGACTTTACAGATCAGGTGGGTACTTATGATCCAATCGGTGTGGGTTTCAATTCATGTTTATTAAGATGTTTGAAGCCTGCAATCACGTACATATACTTTCAAGTAGTTCCCCCCTTCTGTATCCCATTAACTTATTACAAATTAGTTTTATTTTCCAATTTACCAAGAGATCCATCAAGAAAAAGGGATTCTCGGTAAAATGCTTTTAAAGCGAAGCATTTGGCGGGAAACAGCTCCAATTTTCTTATTAGAAGGGGCCCGATGGGCGCAACTTCAACTCGGTCGTGGAACTAGCGCCCACTCCCGACCTCCGACCCCCCACAGTGAAGTGCTATTCATCTTGGGCCTAAGCTTCGGCATCGGCCTCACCATATTTTCATCTCCATCACGAGTGGCGCTCAGCACCATTCGCCGCTCTGCTCCACTCGCCGCTCCGAACAAGAAGAAGATCGACCCAAGACCGGTTGGGTTAAACGAAAACAGGAGCGGTTCAGCCCAAGATCAGTAGCCAGATCAGCCATTAAATGTGCAATCTATTGTTTATCACACGATGGATTAAATTCGGACAGTTTTAAATTTGTATTGAAAAACAGTTAGTCATTTCACTGAGTTATTTCGAAAGTACCAGTAATAAATCCAATTTATCTTGAGCCAGGTTTAATTTATTTATTATAGCCATTCAAAACACATTTCTTCGAGTGTGTTTTTTGCCTTTGTAATCGGAGACAGGACTGTGGAGAAGCCGAACCGAAAATTGGCGTAAATAACTAAAAATCAATTCGGCGTGAAAAGCAACAATGTAGCAGCACTGGGTAGTTGTTTTTTTTTTCAATGTTGTACAGTGCACACCCAACGCCATGAACCAAAGGAAAACAAAAAAAATATATTAATTTTAAAAAGTACCATTTGAACCTCCGATAGACTGTTCTACAAAATTCCTCGAATTCCAATTGCAAGTTTTCACAAATATATGTAACTAACGCAGTAGCAATATTCACACTTGTGGGTCCTAACCGTGTTTTTCTCTTTTTTTTCACTCAGCTCTGTTGTTACTGTTGTTTTTGTTGCTTCCAAGCTCATTCGAAAGTTATTGGTGTTGTTTTTGGAGCTGCATCCCGCTGTCGTCGCAGTCGCAGTCGCTGCCTCTGCCTCTGCTGGCGTCGCTGCCGCCGCAGAGCTCCTCTTTTTGCCTTTTGAATAACTCGATCAGTTGCCGTTGAGCGAGCGAATAGAGTACAACTCGCTTGGCTTTTCGCGTCGTCCCGTCTCGTTTTGCATCGATGTACTGTTATTTCTTTTTGTTTGATTGTCTGTTATTTATCTCCGCATTAAAGACAATCGGTGGAAAAGCACGTTAATCGTTAATCATCTATCGGTATCGCCAATCTTTTCGGCTGTGCGTTGTTGTTGGTTTTTTGTTTACAAAAAAAAAGATACACTCTCTCCACTTGAAAATAGATGAGTGTTTTGTGTGTGTGTGTGTGTGTTTGTGCGGCTTAGTTTTTGTTTTAATTCAGTTGTTAAACGCGTGGGTCGTATTGGCCAAGTTAGTAGATGGTGCAACAAAGATTAGAGCATCGATAATTTTGTGAAGAAGTTGGCGAAAGAGCAGAGCAGAAGGAGAAACAAAAGAGTGAAGGAGAAAGAGGAGGAGCGGGAGCGGGAGGAGGAGCAACACAGGCCCAATTTGCATAATTATCAAGGTGCGATATGTTCCAATACCTAATGGTATAATTAAGACCCATAAGCATCCCGAAATTTCCTCCCCTAAAACAAATTTCCCATCGTGGTCTTCGGTACCCAAAAGACCAACATAAACCGGTAGTTGGCAATTAACCAAGCCAAAAAGGTAATGCCATTGAAGATGTGTTGGGGGCTCTTGTTGTGGTCGTTATACGGACACTTACAAGGCATCAGAGCTGTCCGCTCAACCGCATCCCAAACAGGCATTTTTGAACAAATTTTAACTAAAATATAACCCCTGGGCTTGACAGTATAATATAATATAATTATAAAAGTGTAATGGATTTGAAATAATCACGTTCTCATTCATATTATTATGTTTCTAATTTATTAAAAACAAGAAAACTTTTGATGAATTCTTTGAGCTAAATAGTGGAATTATAATATCTTTTTATCTTAAAGTAAATAACATTGATTTGCATTTCATGATTGTGTTTTGACCAATGCTTTGCTGTAATTCCCAACTGATTCTGGTTCTGCTACATTTTATAAAGCTTAGTTAAAATGTTATCAAGCGACCATCATTCCTAGTTGTTTACAAGCTATTTAACTTTTAGTCCAACCAACTAATGGCTAAAATGATGGTCAACACTGCGAGGCATACACACTGGGATGATCGAGCGAGACAGAGTCAGAGGCTGGCAGACAGAGAGAGGGCGATGGGAGTGCACACTCTCCCGAAGGCGAAACCTCGGAAACCTCTGACAAAAACCCATAGCAGCTGGCTTTCGGCCCGGGGCAGACCTGTTCTGAGCCAGGTTTAATCAATAGCCAAAGAGCTACTGCTGCTGCTGCTGCTGCTGCTGCTCCTGCTTGGCTTTCTTGGATTCTAGGCGTGTCTGCGGCAGGTCCATGAACCTAAGATACAGATATACACAAACAAACCAAACCAAACACCAACCGACCGGCCATATAGCCATCCAGGCATCCAGCCAACCAAACCCCATTGCGAACAAATTGCGGAATCGGTGCGAGATATACACAAGTACATAGCACATTAAATTCGACCATGCCACAACATTCAGAGAAGTTTTGTGGAAAGCGACCACAAAAAGTGTTTGGAATTTGAATTTAAATTTTGTATCTCTCGGTACGTGTGTACTTCTTTGTCTCAGCGGCAGTCTCAGCCGTCTCCATCTCCAGGTGTATCTATGTGACCACGTAGCGCTCTGTGTGAGTGGGTACTTGGCTGGTCGAAAACTCGTTTCGAGTAAGTCTAGGTGCCCCCACATGCTAAATCCAATCCAATCCAGCCCAAACAACTCTAATCAGCAAATGCCAATCAGCAGCAGCAGCAGCAACCGGGCAGAGCAGAGGTTCAGGGGGCCTAAAGTTGGTCTAAAGTTGGGCTTAACTTGGTCCAAAGGGGGCACTAAAGGGGCTTAGACTTAACAATTCACGCAACGGAAACGATAAACCGACTTCGAGTCGGAGTTGGAGTCCGAGGCCCACAGATCCCGAGCATAGAGCAAGTATCTTTCCCTGCTTAGCTGCTAGCCACTGAAAAACCCAAACTTTAAATTTGAATTCGACTTCAATTTCAACTCTCACACCAGGTTACACTGTCACCTACCTACACTTACCACTTACAATAGGGAAAACCCATGGATTGTGACCTCTAAAAACAACTATAACACGCTCCTAACTTTCTGACTAACTTATTTAACTCTTAAGTGGTAATTTGGAAGGGTTCTATAAATGCAGTTTTTAAAACTTATAGCAAAGGTTAAGTACCATTCTTAAGAATCTAAGTTCTTTTATATTGGTATTAACTGCTTGGTACTATTTTTTTCTTTGGGTTGCAATCTAATTGGGTTGTTAAAAGTTATATCGATCTTAACTTAAATTGGAAAAAATTGTACACTTGCTAATATTTATATTGTTACTATCTAATTGCACTGATAAAAACTAAGGTCGAAGGCATTTGGATTATTTTGCGACCCACACAAACGACCTTTGATGCTATCTGTTGGTTTTGTGAAGAGGGAATTGCTCGGCTTTTGTTGCTGTGTAGACATCATTATCATATGCAGGCGCGTTGGCGTTGGCCGCACACTAACTGAATTACAATAATAATAATCGATCGAGAGCTCGGCTCCATTCCGCTCCGCTCCGCTTCGTTCAGCTCAGCTCAGCCCAGCTCCGTGTGGTTCGGCTTGCCTCTCGGTTCGGAGAGGTTGAGCAACTCCCAAGGCAAACTGGTCTTGCTTGGTCTTGGTCGCTGGGTCCAAGCGATCCACTCCACCGTGTACACACGGGGAAAAAGGCTAAAGTCATCCATTGATTCCTAAAAACTCAGAATATTGGCATTTCAAGAACCTATAAACTAAACCTTATCAATATGTGACACTTGGTAACTTTTCTCCATGATCCAAAACATAGATCCCAAATCTAATTATATTGTGAGCAGGAGATACTTTACTTCTATATTTTTTAATATTGTGTATATATCCCTACTAAATTTATTATAATATAATTCCTAGAGTCGAGATCTAAAGATGCTTCATCAGTTCTGTAATCTTAATAATTATCCCGTCCTATTACAATGCTTTCGTTACATAGGTAAACTGTAATAATAATACATTTAATTTGTACCAATTAAATCAGTATTTTTTTTTTCTCTGTGTAGCCTGCTTCGATACCAATACCGGGCCAGATCCACCGCCATTCCGCCCCCTTTGGTTTGGCTTTAACAAAATTTGCTCATTTCTCTTTTTTCCCATTGCGATTTTGCTTTGTTTTTCATTTATGTACATACATATTTTCTGCTGGCTTTTGGTTTTGGCCACTTGTCATGCCAGGCCAGGCAACTTGGCCAGCAAAATGTCCATTTGAATATGCTGGCCGTAACATGAATGCATGCAAACGAAGTATCGGGGCCTTAAAGTACCAGTTCGAGTATGGGTATGGGTATGGGTATGGGTACTTACTTAGCCACCAGGCCCTCCTGCACCTGGAAAACCTTCTGTTTCCAATCGATTTTCGTTGGTATTCAAATTCGGCTTTGGGATTCGGCCAGGTGAAGGCAATATAGCGAATCAAGATAAATCACAACATGCGGGAAAAGTTGTCAACGCACATGGGTTTATCCAGAATTTGTTGGCTGGGTTTCAGATTGCACTGAAAAACTTATTGTACCATCCATAGACATAGCAAATAAAAGATATAGGAGCTCTATTTGAATACAAGGCTTAACTTTAAAAACAAAGAATTCCTTTGAAAGTATTCTTTTAAATATTTTTATGTCTTGAGCACAAATCTCGTAGTGAATGCTTCATAAAGTGCTGATTTAATAATAATTGAATAATAATTAGATATAGATAAATCAAAGGCCAAATCACTTGGCTAGCCAATATGCTCGCTATTCCAACAAAATAATGCTCCCAAGGTGATTACGGTATTTTTGGCCAATGACAAATAACTTGACAATGCTGAAATCAAATCGAATCGTCGAAAGGAGGGATCGTATAAGGGGATATAAAGGTGAAGGGCCACATACATAAATGTAAGAAGCCAACTTTTCAAAGGGAAGGAGATGAATATGTGATTCGTGAGCGCCTCTGCGTCAGCAGCAACGTCATCGATTGATATTAATCATCGATCGAAGAAGTTTTCAACCTATCAGCATATGTGTATATGTATGTATATGTATGCGTCCAATCGGGCTTAAAAAAAAAAAAAGAAAACCGACGGGATTAGTGGTTTTGAGTGTTGCGGAGGGGGGATGGGTAAATAAATATGGCTTAGAGGCTGACTGACCATCAAGTTTCTGGCTGAAAGCGAGAGAGATGGCAAAAATCAACTGGCTGAGCAACAACAAAACACTTTCTACGCGCGTTACCGTTAACGCAAGGTCGTCGACAAACAACACAAAATAAAAATAAAATAAGACAAAAAAAAAAGTAAAAAACTAAAAAAACAACAGGTTCAGGGACGGCGGTACAAGGGGGTTCGACTGTGGCTTCGAATGACGAAGAGATACAACTAACTCTTCAGCTCTTTATCCACTGGCCAGCGTCACCCAGGCGTGTCATCTGCTCGTCATCCAAGAAATCCAAGATGCGATACCCATTGCAATTCGACCTTGAGCTGTCCATGGCGAAGCGATCCCTTCTGCAATCTCCCGTACACAGAAAGAAATTTATTTACCTTGAGGCTGATAGTAACATTTTCCTAAATAAATGTAAACTGTATAGTTAATCATCCGATTCGATTCGTATCTACATGATGTTCACTTTAATTAAGATTCATATCATGTGTTCTTTGTGTTCAATTATAATATATGTCAGCTTTACAAGCTAGCCTAAAGATTTGAAAACATTTTATTTATAACAATATTGTTTAGTGATTATTTTCTTGCGGTAAGTGTTCCTACGATTTCAAGATTCTTTTTTGCTGGCATTGTATTTTCGCATAGTAACTTCTTACCTAAATATTTTTCGCGGTGCACCCCCACCCATTTTTTACCGCTCATTCTTGAGTCGCATTCTTAACTTTTACCGTTACCTCAATGACGTTGCCCCATCCGCGTTGGCAACTCGAAAAAGTAAGTGGATTGTGCGGATTTGTTTTGTGGTTACTTGCTGTCTTGCTCTGAATACTAAAGTGAGGAGTAGGGGATCGGGATGGAGGAGAAGGAGAAGGAAGGTGGCGATGGGGACGGGGCTTGGGCTAAACGGGCTAGGAGCCCACCATGTGCAGTGACTGCATCGCTGCAAAAGTGATGCAACCCTTTGTGAGGGGAGTGGGGGGAATGGGCTACAGATAATATTGGCTTACCCGATTGGGAAAATCCGCCAAGCGAATCGGGGATATTATGGCAAATTCAATGTAAATCTATTACATTTACAGTAATAATTATATTTAATCAATTTATTTTGCAGACCTACGTGAACGCAGTTCGCGACGGAGTCGAGAACCTAGAGGCCGTGCTCTGTTCGCCGGAGAGCCAGCGGCAGTTGGTGCCGCTCGGACCCAAGGTGGTTGCCAACCGGAGCAAGTCGCGAAAGACCATCGATTCGGAGGACACACAGAAGCGCTGCCTGGCCCAGGAGGACGGCACCCTGGTCACCGAGAGTCGACGGACCACCGAGCACGAGTTGATCGTCGACGACGAACTGCCCGACCCGCCTGCCAACGGCGCCTCCGATGATCTTGGCCTGCAGCTGCAGGTGGGCGAGCAGGTGACAACGACGGCGGCCAACCAGCGGTTCTTCCGCCAACGGGACGAGCAGCATGTGGACGTGCTAGCCAACGGTCGGCTCCAATCCACCGAGATGCGCTACGCCGCCGAGACCACCCAGATGGACAAGGACGGTCCCACCGATCTGGAGCGACCAGGTGACTGGGACAGTCTATCCGACCGGATGCGCAAGCTTCGCCGATCCCAGCAGCAGCAACAGAAGGGTAAGGACTTTTTGACATGATAAGTGATATACATATGTACATACATATGTACAAAAGAGTACATATTAAGGAAAGAAAAGTTCCTAAAATGTATTATGTATTTGAGATGTATGTTCTATAACTCACCAATTATGATATTTGTATAAAATGCTTGTTCCGCATTTAATCTCACATAATCGACAAGGTTATAAACGATGATATCAGATTAGTTGAATTAGCGACAAACTCGTTTTTATTTAGTTTTGAAAATAATATATTATATAATTGAAATAAGTACAATACATTTCAGATGGCAATCGAGAATATAAGAGTTCGCATTTATTTAGTTAAGCACGTTAATTAGTTAGTTTAGGGTTTTAAAATCATTTGTAATCTTGTAGCATTCGATTTGATTAATAGCATGTTTGTGTTAACCAATTGCAGAGGTGGCTTTGCTGGCGGATCGCAAGGATGCGCTCACCAAGCGACCCCTGGACTTTGATCGCGAGGAGGAGACGCGCAAGGGCGAGACCATGAAGTGGCTGGAGTCGCACTTTGGCAGCGAGTCCACCGCCTCCAACGATTCCCGCGACGACGAGGCCGATGCCGAGGTGGAGCCCACCAAGAAGAGTTACTTCAATGTGACGATCAAGTCGCAGAGCCATGCCCAATCCCACCTGGCCACCCAGCAGCATTCGCATCCGCAGCACATCTCGCATGGCCATCATCCACAGACTTTGCCCAGAAGCGCCGAGAGGGAACGGGAGCGCGAGAGGGAACGCGAAAGGGAGCGGGAGAGGGAAAGGGAACGGGAGCGGGATAGGGATCGCCATCCCCTGGCCATGACCGCATCCGCCTCGCAGGAGCGCAAGGCACCGGCCAATTCGGCTGGCGGTCGCTCCAAGTACTTCCAGGGCATCTCGAACTGGTCGGAACGCAAGGATCCCGGTCCGCCGGTCAATCACTTCTCGTCGCAGGCCTTTCGCGACGATCTGCAGGAGACCATCCGTCGCAATGGCCTCAAGAAGAAGGTCAGCGGTCCCGGCTCCAGTCAGGGATCAGCCCTGGCTCAGGAGACGGTGGTCCAGCCCAAGGATAGCTATGTCAGCCGCGAGGATATACTGCAGCAAAAGCGCCAGAGCCTGTCCTCCCAGTTCCTGGCCCGCTCGATGCGTGGCTCGCGCGATGCTCTGGACGACCTGGAGGCCATACCGGGACCGGGACCAGGTCCATCCATGATATCACCGCGTGCCGAAGAGCCCTCGCACAAACGGGTGGCCTACGGTCATCGCGGCAACAATGGCACCCACATTAATGGCCATGCTTTGAATGGAGTGGCTCCCACTCTGGTCAATGGCCGGGGAAAGAGCTATGAGCCACCAGCTCCTCCGCCGGCCGCAGTTCCTCCACTAGAATTTGGCGGCGGTGGCAGCCAGCTGGGCCAAAATCCGCGACCCACTGTCCCGCAGCGACGACGTGCCATCGAAAAGAAGCTGGGCGAGCACAGCCACACCCACAGCCACAGCCACAGCCACTCATCCCACACATCGCATAGCGCCCATCTGCCAGTCAAGTCGCAGGCTCCAATGCCGTCGCAGCTTAACCAATTGGAGCCTCCTCCGGACTACTCGCCGCCGCCCAGGAGTCGCAGTCGTTCGTCATCGCCGCAGGTCGATTACCTGATGACCAGGTGGGCTATGATTCTGATATGATATCTACATACATATGTAGGTTATTTATTTGATAAGAAGAATAATTGTTTGAATCTTTTAATTTAATTCCGATGGTCTCAATTTTAAAAATATTTAACGACGGTAACAAAATGGTGATTTACTGGAGGAACCCAGTGTCCCTTACAGCAATGTAAAGCAAATATAATAATTATTTATAAACTCTTTGAAAATTTTTAAAGAATTTACTTTTAATAAATAACTGTGATTTTTAACATTTTTGTTAACTAAATAAGCATCCATTTGTTTTTAGTTTTTGTTTTTTAGTTTTGTATGTTTGCAAATTGTTTTAAACAGTTAATAATTATTTATATATATAACAAATATACATAGGGAGATGCCTGCCAGCACAATGACGCTCAGCCGGAAGCAGCAGCAGCGCACCCGATTTGCACCCACATCCAGTTATCCGCCGGCAACTGGAGGTACTGGTAACCTCCGGCCACCTGGAGCCACCTCGGTGTCCACTTCGAATCTATCGGCCATGAGCGGCGGCGTCAGTACGTCCAAGTCGAGCCGCATGGGTCAGGTGATTGGCAATTCGCTGCGCAAGCTGGTCAGCAAAATCCGTTCGGCCAGTGCGGAGCGTAAGTTTCGCATGAAATCGGCTGCCAGCAAGTCGCGCGAGCAATCGCCCAGTCCAGGACAAGATCCGCGGGGCGTTGGTCCTCCGGTGACCACCTATCAGCAGTACAATGTGATCGATGGGCATATCGGTAGCCACGATTCCGAGGATTCCAATAGCGACAATCAGCGACGCAGGGAGCGGGAGAGGGAGCGCGAAAGAGAGCGGGAACGGGAACGGGAGCGTGATCCTCTCAAGCAAGAGTCCCAGTCGCGACAAAATTTCAAGCGTGCCGAATCCGCGGATCCCCAACTGCAGCACCTGGAGCAGGCCATAAGTCCCAGGCAGCGGTACTACCTGGGCGAAGATCCCTACTCCAGCACGCTCTATGGCAAGGAGAATCACTACGAACGACGACCACGTCAGCGGTAAGGCTACAATGATTCCTCCTTTAAGGTCTTTTTGCACTAATTAAATTCAATTAAATTCCAGTAACATGGAGCGCACGGATGAGCGAATGGAACGATTGGAGCGCTTAGAGCGGGAGGATGACTACTACGAGTCCAGGGCACCACCACCAGTGACGGCTGCGCACACCTTGGGTCGCTACCAGAAGCATGGCCAGCGCTTCAGTGGCTCCACGCCCAATCTGCACCAGCAGCAGCAAGATTACCGCTCGGCTCAGACGTTGCCACGCAAGCTGCACGAGCAGCGCACCCAGAGATTTGGGAATGCCATGGAGAAGCAACCGGCTCCGGGCAGGGGGAGCTACCTTTCTGCTTCCGGACAACAGCAGCAGTCAAGGGGGATTCCCCATAATCAGAATCAGCAAAATCAGCAGAATCCTAACCCAAGCCCGAGCATCAACGGCAATCCAAATCCAATGCAGGCACAGCAAGGACCGGCCAAGCCGGCTCGCACCTACGCCAAGGTCCTGAACCGCAGCAAGAGCTTCAATGTGCACGGCATGAACGGCAGCAACGATCCTAGTCCCATTTACATCGAGAAGCTCACAAGGAACAACTATCAGCAGCGTCAGGAGCCGAGCTTTGGCTACGGCCTTGGCCAGGGACCCAATGCCAATTACAAGTCCAATCCGCATCTATTCTCTGGCAAGGACAACTCGCTGAAAAGCGGCCTCAAGAGTCCATCGATTGTGAATCTCATCAGTCGTAGTCAGAAGGACCTAACCAAGATTGCTGGTAACGATGAGGATGACGTGGGCTATCCGGAGCAGGACAAGAAGCAGTTGTATCTGCGCGGCCTGCACCAGCAGGCGCCAGACCTATACCGGGTGATCCATGGCGACGAAGATTACGGGTCGCGAAAGTATCCGCTGCAGGCCAAGTATTCGCTGGACTCGCGTTCCCCGCCATCCGTGGAGCTCAACAAGGATACGGCGAGCATTGTGCGGCGCAGCAGCGAGGTGGACCACCAGCAGAGCCATCACCACAACCAGCAGCACCACCAGCACCACATCCAGAGCCACCAGCAGCAGAACCTAAGGCGTGGTTCGGGTGCCACCATCATTGAGCTGCGCCATCGCAAGTGACCCGTCATCCCTTCGAATCGATCTTCCCATCTTGAACTATATATTCCGAAATCGAACATGCATAACTGAAATGTCGAACTGTTTCACAGCTCAAAGTGAATTATAAATAATTGAACAAAACGTAGAGACTAAAGGCAGGAATTTATTTCTCTAAATCAAATTATATAAATGCTATATATGCCGTTTTGGAACTGACTTTCGGATCGACTACATACATATCCATGAATCCCCGCCAGGTCATCCTAATCCCTAACTATTTGCTAACAAATGCTCGGCCGTGGGCTTTAGTTTCATTTGACAAGCAGCAAATATAAATATAAGGCCAATCAACCAATTGAATAAAATAAATGGGTTATAAAAGCTGCTAAAGTTGACGGTACATGGAAGACGAAATGCAAATTGAATTAAATGTTAAATAAGTGAACAAAATCTATACATATGTTATGTGGAAGCCAATCCCACTGTCCTGCCACGCCTCTTCCAATCGTAATTTGATAATACTATAATGCCTACGTCTAATTACATAATCTATTTGATCATTTTTGTTTTTTTTTTTTTTACTACTAATATTAACGTTTGTTGTATAGATACCGTTAAATGAATAAACTAACTAAAATAACTAATATTAATTCGATATTATTGTACAATTTCGATTAATAAACAAATTGCAATTAAAATTTAAATAAAGTGCCAAAATAAAGAAAATCTTGGGTTCGATCAATTCGTGTTTTTATACGCTTTCTACAAAGAAGTTCGATTTTTTCACAACTGGATGGTATTCCACGTAGTGACGAAGGGCACTAGGGTATGTGCGCAGATATGGGAATAAAAGATAAGAGATCGGATATAAGATCCACTCGTCGTAACAAAAATAGATAACTGAACTTTGTATACTGTGTGAACTGTGTATATGCGATCGTTACTAGTTGTTGTTTGTTTTATTACTATTTGCAGTATATTTATTGGTTTTTAATAGACTGATTATGTTCCTGACGGCTTAGTATTTGTTTTTTACGATTTCAAGCATTGTTTAAACCAATAAAAGTAAAAGTAATTTCCGAGACAAATGGGTGCCCGTAAACCTTAGTCGAGGAGTCCAACATGCTGTCATTGGTGCTAACTGAAAAACAAGCTAAGGTTTAGTACATATGTGACCATAAATCGACTGATCGGATCTTAAAAAGCGTCACGGATCACTCGGTCCTAACTAAACGGAGGTTATGTGGGTCGCATAGACTTTGCTTCATCCCGGGCACAGAATTAGTTGTGCGACGTCTGTCGTGGAGTACTGAGGTGTTCTGCCCCCAATCCATCGATCGTAATCATGCTCCTCGTTCTGCTCCTTCTTCAAATTATCGCTGCGCTCGGCGATGTCGATAACTGTGAACCGAAGTCCCTGGCCAAGGACCTGATCGAAATGGTTCCCCAACGCGAAAACACCACACTGTCCAAGTGTGAGGAACAGCTGCTGGAACTGCGAAGAGCTTGGCAGGATCACCAGTCCTGGGCACTGAAAGGTGAGGATGGGAGGATGGGCAATAATCCTATTCCTTAGATACAAACTATCAAACACTGAAGGTTGGACAAAATATTTTTACATCACAAGCGAAATGAAAACAAATTAATGAATTAATTAGTTATTTAAAATCAGAAAAGTTTTGAATTAAAGTACAATAAATTCTTAATCACTAGCTATTGACGCCTCCGGCGAGGGCTACGCCAACTTTATGATGGGCCAGAGAGCCTGGCTGGGCAACAGATTCACATGCCGCGCCGTCAATGAACCGATGCTCCAGGATATGACCATCAAAAATCAGCGTCTGCTGCGCGAGATGTCGCCCATTCAATTCCACTATTTGGTCGCCTACATTGAATCCAATTCGCCGTGGCAGCTGGAGGTGACCATCAAAGCGAATCCCCTGCTGCACATTGGCCTCTGTCTGCCTGCGAGCTGTGACGTGCCGGAGGTGGAGCAACTCATCCGAAAATCGATGGCCAAGGAAGAGTCATTTCATTGCTGGGATATGGATGCCAAGTTGGCTTATGCCAAGAAGCCGGAGCTTAAAACCAATTTCTTTGATAGTGGAGCTGTGCAAATTTTTTTTGTAGTGTTAGGTGTGACCCTACTATTGACCCTCGCGGCCACCAGTGGTCTGGGCAAATACTCACGCATCCTGGCCTGCTTTGATTTCGCCGACAACTGGCGACTGGCCTGGAAGCCGGTGAATCCCAGCCAGGAGAACAGACCCGTCAACGGACTGAGGGTGCTCACCGCCTTCTCATTGATTGGCGTCCATGTGATCTGGTACAAGTACTTCTCCGTGGATCCCTCGGTCGAGATGCTCGGCAAGTTGTCGTCCATGACCATGCGGCATACCTACTGGCCCACCATGGTGGAGATCTTTTTTGTGGTCAGGTGAGGATGGAATGCGAGTTTCTTTAGATAAAAAATAGTCCTTCGACACGAGTAACGCATGCATGCTCAAGCAAGCAATTGATCGTAACTCTTTTTACCATCGCAGTGGCTACTTGACGGTTTTGAATTTCATCAGGGATGAACAACTGCAAAAGGATATCGCCAGCGATGGAATCCTGGGTAACATGCGTCGCTACCTCAGAGAGTTCATCCATCGATACTGCCGGCTGGCTCCGCTGCAATTCGTGATCGTTCTGATGGGCGTGGTGGTTATAGAGTATCAGCGTCAAGTGTCCGTCATGCAAATAACCGATCCGCAGGACGAGCTGTGCCGACTCAATGCCGTACGCAACGTTTTCTTCATCCAGAATTTGTTTCCCATTCAGTTTATGTGCGGATCGTGGACCTGGTCGCTGGGCTGCGACATGCAGCTCCACATGACGGCGATGCTGCTGCTCTTCATGCACACCAAGCACCCAAACATGGTCAAGTGGATAGTCCGCCTGCTGGTAGTGATCAGCGCTTTGTTTTCGATTGTCTTCATGGAGGTCAACGAGGTAGGCGCCAATTTCGAGGAGATGTATCACACCAACGAGTGGTCGTACATGAGTCCGTTGATCCGCATGCTCGCCTACATAATAGGTGGCTCCTATGCCTTCTTCCAAGTCAAGGGTACGGGCACTCCCTTTGATTTGGTAATGCCTAATTGGTGGATCAGACTGGGGGCCATTGCGTGCATTGGCTGGCTGGCAAGGCAAGTGACCATGGATCAACTGCCGGCCATCAGTATCATTCTCAGCTTCATGGTCGTTCTGCGGATTCTGGTGAGCACGGCGGCCAGCCACCTCATCATTTGCGGCACCAAGCCGGACAACAGCGACTCATATGCTCCTACCCGCTGGCTGCTGGCGCTCCTGCAGTCGGAGCAAGTGCAGCGGATCAGCAAGTTCACCTACGCCATCTACCTATTGAATCCGATTGTAATCATGTACGTCTACCACTCCTTTAGCAATGAAGTGTATCCGGACAACACCATGATGGTGAGTCAATCACAAATCTCACTCATCTTTATGGGGCTCCATTTGATCAATCCACTATTTTTGCTTCTAGATAATGCTGGCTATCTCCTGTTCAGTGGTCTGTTACCTTTGGGCCATAGTAATGACGGTGCTCTTCGAGATTCCTTTCAATCGGCTGACCAGTGTGATGATTAATTCTAGATCCTCTCCAGCAAAAAAGAAAAGCCAGTAAATCATCCCCGAAACCGACGAATATTTTGTTTGAAAATAGCAATCGAGAAACCTTCGCAATAAATTGCACTTCGATAGCCAAAATCGATAGGCGATAGCGGTAATTGATCAATTCGCCGGCAATTGGTGTACTTTAAAGGAATATTTCGTTTATTTATCGAATACATTGAAATGCATACACGAGTTGGTTTCCTCAAATTTTTTGTTTGTTTTTTGTATTTTTTTTTAATCTTTATATTACTTTGTATTTGTTTAAATAAATAAGATACATACGTTTAATCATAATAGCAGTATTTATCGTGCAAATTTGATAAGCATAATAATTGTTTATGTTTTGCTCGTTCTTCTCTTGCAAGTTTTTGTCGGTTTTTGTTTTTTTCTCATTACGAAATAAGTTTTAAATATATGAAAAAAAAATATATATATTTGCTTCTTCTTAATTTTTGCTGTATAATTTGTTGTCGTTTTGCATTTGTATTATATCATTTCATGTTATTTGTTATTTGTTTTAATTAGCTGCTCTTGCTTATGGTTGCGTTACGGCTGTTACTTTACTTTTTCTTTAAAGTAAAAAACGATCTGCGCTTTGGTTCGTCCTTTTGTGAGGTGGCGGGCAGAGTCTGGGATCTGCTGGCGGCCACCGCTGTCGAATCGCTCTGGGCTTTCAGGGAGGTCACCCACTGGGACATCTCGGTGTCGTCATGGGCCTGCAGCAAGAACAAGGCACCGTTGGCGAGCCTGTGTGGGGAATGGTTAATGAAGAAAGAAAGTATATTCGATAAGTATATGAGTATATGCCAAATACTGATCATTTCTGCTACTCACTTGACTCGCAGAACGTGCTTCTTCTTGGTGTAATCACTGGCAATTTCGATGGCAGCGTTTTGCAGATCGTAGCTGGGCTCACCGCGGAAGGTCAATTCGGGATTACTCTTATAACCCTTCTGATCTTTGTAGAACGAAATGCGTCCGGCCTTGGCAGCCATGTATACCTGACAAACAGAAAAGTTAATTGGTGATTATTTCAAAATTAATAAAGTAGCCAGTTGCTACGCAAGTTCTTAGGAATGCTCTTTTATTCATTAGTGAAAAGGAAATCGACTTACCTTATCCCAAGATCGGTTGGAGGCCTTCTTGGTGGTCGAGTCCCACTCGTGCTTTCGTGTCACATATCCTTCGTGACCCTCGCCGGCGCCTGGGGTTCCGCCTCGTTCTGCGGAACACACAAGAAATCAATTAGTTTGTCGTCACATCGTCACATTAAAAATAAACACAAACGAAATGAATAACTTCCATGTAATCACTTAGATGCGAAAGGCAATGCTTAATACCTGTTTGGATCTCGACAACGCGCTCGAACTCGACGGCCGTGTCTTTGGCGGCTTCATGGGTTTAAGTTGATTGGTTAGTTGGTTAATCCGTGGCAGGATGAGATTGGTTTGAGTTTGGTTAAGTAGGCATGATTGAATGACAGAAAACGTTTAGAGATATTTTGGTTAGACTAAATTCGCAGCGGGATCTTGAGTGCTATCTTGACTGGGGTCTTGACACTGCGGCTGGGATAGATGTGGATATGGATTTGGGTGCGAATATGGCAAAGGGGACAACTGGACTATGATATAGTTTTGTTGAAAATAAACACTTATTCAATAAATGTTGAATGCCATTATAATGTTGCATTCAACATTGCATATTTCGGTATTATTTTCAACAATCCTATGTATATTACGTAACAGTTTATACTGCATACCTGAATCGTCGTGCGAGGCACCAACATCCACGTCGTCGCGTCGCTCAGCCTCTCGTTTAGCCTGTTCCGCCGCCTCCGAGGCGGCCTTGGCCTCCTGCTCCTCCTTGATGCGTTGTCGCTCAGCCTCTTCCGCCAGCTCCTGGCGCCTCTTCATTTCCTTAAGCTCAAACTGAAAGCGAAAATAATCGTTTGAATGTTATGGGTTATCCAAATAAAAATATATTCCCAACTATGCACTCACTGTTGTCAAACGCTCAAGAGCACTGAAGCGCTCCTCTTGGGCGGCGGCAGACTTTTCAAAGGCCTCGTGCTTCTTAATCAGGTTCTCCACCTCGTCGATTGTGTGGCCCAGCTCCGAAGAGAGCAGGTAAGGCTCCTGGGCGATCAGCCAGGCCTCGGCCACGGCAGCGTCTCTGGCGAACTGGTACACCTCCAGGACTACAAGAAATCAATGCAAAAACGGTGATTAACAAGGGCGTACGTTTTGAAGTATAGAGTTTACTCACTCAGCTGGAGATTCTCCCAGCGCTCCTCCCAGCGGCGGAGCAGGGCATTGCGGCTATTGCTCAGCGTCATCAGGCGATCCTTGATATCGGCGGAGGCGTAGTGGTTGCGGGTGAGCAGCTCCTTGCCCAGCGAGATGCACGCACCGAAGTTGTCCTCCCGTGTGTCGATCTCGGCCTTAAGGCTCTGGTGGTTGTTCATCAGCAGCTCCACGCCGGACACGTCGCGCGGCTTCTCTGATGTGTTCATTTGGCGGACGAGGTCCTCCATCCAGATCATCAGGATGCGCACCATGTTGAAGAAGCGGAATAAGTCGCCTGTGTCGGCCAGTTTCTGTTTGCGGGCATCGCACATAGCCTGGAGGTTGTCCCAGGCATGGAGCACCTCCTGTTCGCGATTGGTGATTTCCTTGGCCTTATCACCGGCATAGGCGTCCTGCAGCTTGGCGGATTCCTCCTGGATCTGCTGGACTTGTGAGTATAGGGTGATGAGGTCCTGCAGGAAGTTGTAGTGCTTGCGCTGCAGCGTCGACACGGAGCCGGCATCGCGTCCCAGTTCATCGGACACACCGTGCTGCTTCTCGAGGATGCGTCCCAACACATCCTTGCAGTCGTGGAAGAATTTGTGCAGCTCCCGAGAAGCGGCCAGCATCTGAGTGCGTGTCTCGATCAGCTCCAGCAGATCCTGCCACGATTCGTTGAGGTTGTCCTTCCATTCGGCAATCGTGGCGGAATCAGAGTGTCCGGCCTGGATAAGATTATCGGCAATGCCGTTCACCTTGGCCACTCGCTCGCCGCCAACGGCCTCTGTGTCGCGGGCAAACTCGTTGAAGCGCTCCGACAGCAGAGTGACGTGGTCAAAGTCCTGGCCCAATTCCTGGGAACCGGCGACAACCTCGCGATCGGTAATCCATTGCTCCAGATCATCGACCTCGCGGCTCAGCATGAACAGCTGCAGAGCCTCGTTGAGGCGAGCCCTCCTCTCCCCAGCCAGATCCTTGAGACCAGCGTAAAGCTTATCCAGCTGCGATTGCTTGACGGCCACGGCATCGCCGGAGGAGATGTCATCCCCGCTGAACTGACGCGCCACCTCGCCGAGCTGGCGAATGGTGTTGGCGTAGTCCTCTACGGATTGCTCCAGGTTTTCGTGCTTCTTCATCAGGTTCTGGGCACTGATCTCGTCCTTGCCGCGATCCTCGACCATCATGTAGAGCTCCTGCTCGCTCATCCAGGACTCCGCCTCCTGGGCATCGAAGAAGTACTGCTGCACCTTCTCCGACTCCAGCAGATGCTTCCGTCGGTTCTCGATGGCGTCCTTCAGCTCCTGCCACTTCTGGGTCAGATCGCTGATCAGCGCCTCGAACTTCTTGGCATCCTCGTGGCCCTCGTCGATCAGCTTGCGGCCATTGTTGCAGATTGCATTGATGCGCGGCTCGTGGTTGTCGATCTCTGTGGCCAGCGACTGGTTCTTCTTCTTCAGCACATGTACGTTGAACAGGGAGTTGCCGTAATCCGGTGAGTTGGCCACCGGCAGCTTCTCGTCAATCCAGAGCTTCTCGTCCTCGACATCGCGACAGAACTGGAAGGCCTCCTTCTTCTTCTCCAGCGCCTTCTGGCGCTCCAGAAGCGGCGCCTTGATCTTCTCAAAGCGCTCGAGCACGGCCGTCTTCTTCACCACAATCGGTTCGATCTTCTCCTCGGGCACAGTCTTCTGGAGGTATTCGGTCTGCTTGTCGATCTCCTCCACTTGGCGAGCCTTCACCGCCATCTGGGTCTGGATAACCTGCTGCTTCTGCATCAGGATGTTCACGGATGTCAGATCGTTGGCAGTGTCTCCGCTGACAATTTGCTTCTCCAGGTCGGTGATGTAGGAGTCGATGTCGTCGCATGTCTGCTGGACAAGCACCTCGCGGTTGGCGTCGAACAGCATGGCGCCCTTCTCCTTGGTGTGCACCTCCAGGTCGTCGAATTGCTTCGCCAGCTCCTTAAGCTTGGGCTCGATGACGTCCTTGAACTCGGGCTTCTCCTTGGATAGCTCCTGGGCAGACTTCTCTGCCTCGAATAGGCGCTCCTTGTTGGCGGCAATCTCTGCCTCGAAGGCCTGATGGCGCGTCCACTTGGAGTGGATGGTCTTTGCGCTCCTGTACGACTCGTCCTGTGAAGTGGCGTATTTCTCCTGCACCCACTCGGCCAGCTCTTCGAGATCCTGCAGGAACTCGTGCAGTTTCACCTGATTCTTCAGCTTCTCGTGTTGGTCCAGAGCACGCTGACGGTTGTCATCCCGACGTCCGGTAATGTTCTCCGCACGCTTGCCAATCTTGTCCGCATCGAAGTGATCCTTTTCCACCAGGGTGTCGGCCACCTGCAGCAGGGTGTTGATCTTGTCGTCGTTAGCTTCCATGGTGGTGAGGAAGGCCTCGTGGCGCTTCAACTGGTTCTCAGCCTGCTCCAGGTTGACGGGGGTATCATCCTTGCTGAGGAAGTGCTCCTGTTGGCTGAGCAACACCTCCGTCTGGCGGGCATCGCGGTTGAACAGTTGCTGGTCCAAGCTCTGCGACAACAGCACCTGTCTGTTCTCCCACATCTGGTGCAGCTCCTCCCAGCCATCCTTCAGGGCATTCAGGCGCTCCCTCAAGAACATGTACTGTGGATCGTCTGAGGTGCTTCCCTCGGAGGTCAGTCGCTCGCCGTACTCCATCATGTTCTTGTAGTCCTCAGTGTAGTTGTCGATCTCCTCGCGGATCGATTGATGCTGGTTCAGAAGCTTCTCAGCCTCCGGCAGGGAAGTGGGAGTGTCCTCGGAAGCTACATCTGTCTGGGTCTTGGTCAACCAAGTCTGGAAGTGATCCAGATCGCGCAAGAAGCGATGCAGATCGCCGGCCTCCTCCAGTTTCGAGTCGCGCTCCTTGAGCATCTGGGTGAGCTGCTCCCAAATCAACTCGATCTGGGCAATGCGCTCGCGGATGATCTTGGCCTCCTCAGGATGCTCATCCTCGATGCTGTTGGCTTCGCGCTCCAAGCTCGAGAGCTTGGCCTGAATGGCGGCCAAGTCGCGGTCCATGCCGCTAAGGCGACGCTGCAGGGTCATCACACCGGTCAGATCCATCTCCAGACTGTCGGTCTCGGTAAGGATGCGCTTCTTATCCTCAATCCACGAAATGGTCTCGCGGCACTCAATGTAGAAGGTCTGGACGCCATGGGCGGACTTCAGATCATCCATCTTGGCCTCGGCCTTCTCGCGCAGTGTCGACCACTCCTGGTTGAGGTGGTTCTGCCTCTCCAGAATCTCATCGGAGTTGGGATGCTCGACGTGGAGCAGCTGGCGGGCCAGCTGATTAACGACGGCCACGCGCGAGGCATTGGCGTTCATTTCCTTGTCGAAGCCCTCGAAGCGATGCTTCATGATCTCCACATCCTCGATGTCCTTGCCAGGAGTCATCGTGTCCAGCATCTTGGTCTTCTCCTTGATCCATTGCTCCACGCCATCCGCTTCGGACATCAGCTTGTACAGGCTGAGGGCGTCGAGCAGTCGCTGCTTGCGCAGCTTGGCCAGTTCGGTAAGCTCCTTGTACCTGTTGTCGATCGCCTCCAGGCGTTTGTCCACATTGGCCTTTTCCGCCTCGTTTAGCTTCAGGCTCTCCGCCTGTTTGTGCAGGGCATCGATCACTTCGGCGTAATTCTTCAGCTCGTCGGCCACGTCCTTGTGCTTCTTTAGGAGGGACTGTACGTTAGCCTCGTCGCGACCAACATCCTCGCTGGAAACAATGCGCAGGGTGTCCAACATCCAGTTGTCCACATCGTCGGCATCGGCAAACAGCTGGAAGTACTCGACGGCATTCTCCAAGCGCTGGCGGCGGTACTTGGTGAGGTCCAGAAGGTGGTCCCACTTGTTGAGGATCTCCTTCAATCGATCCTTGATGCGATCGGCACCAAAGTGACCCTCGGTGATCAGCTCCGAACCGACCTTGGCCACATTTTGCAGCTGGGGATCGTGCGACGTGATCTCCGACTCCAGGGCCTTGTGCTTGCTGAGCATCAGATTGACGGTGGTCAGGTCGTGACCCACCTCGTCGGTGGAGACGATCTGCTCCTTCTCCTTGATCCAGTTCTCCTCGTCGGCGGTGTCCCAGTAGAACTGCCAGAGTTTGCGGCTCTCCTCCAGGCGGCTGCGACGTTCCACGGCCAAACGGACCAACTCTGCGTAAGCATCCTCCAGTTGCTGGACGCGCGAGACAATGATCTCGGGATCGCACGGTTTGTACGACTCTGGGTCGTCGCTCAGGAACTTCTGCGAGTTCTGAACAACCACCTTGACGCGCTCGCCCAGGATATTGATATCGGCTTCGACAAGCGAGTGCTTCTGCAGCAGATCCTCCACGCCCATCAGATGCTTGCCATAATCGTCGGTCATCAGCAGCTGCTTGATCTCCTCCATGTTGTCGAGGATGTACAGCATCTCCTGGAAGTTCTGCTGCAGCTGCAACGAGATCTCCAGGCGCATGCGGCGCGCTCTCAGAAGCTCCAACAAATAGGTCCACAAGCGCATAACGTTGTCCTTGCGCAGAAGGATGCGCTTCACATCGTGATAACGCTCCGATTCCAGTTCATCGCAAACGGCAACCACGGCCTGGACGCGCTCCTCGTAGGCGAAGATGTCGGTTTCGATGGCTTCGTGCTTCTTGGCCGCCGCCTCAACGGCCGCCAGATCGAAACCAAAGTTATCCTGGCTGACCAGACGTTGATTCTCCGACAGCCAGGTCTCACGCATGGACGCCTTGCGGTCGAAGCGGGCGGCTAGCTGCTCCAGTTTCTCCTGCCGGATGAGCTCCTCGCGCAGGGCCAATTCGCGTTCGTGCTCGGCCTTCTCCAGACGCTCCCAGGCCTTGTTGATGTCCGAAATCATCTTGCCCTCTTTGGGTGTGTAGGGCTTCTGGTTGTTGGCCCGCATCTTGGACTGCAGGGTGAAAAGGAGCACCTCGAGGTTGCCCTTTTCCACAAACTTGGGCGGCTTCTCGATGGTGCGGTAGTTGGAGAACTGGGCCAACTGCCCTTGGACGCCGGCCAGCGAGTTTTCGAACTCCCGCTCGCCCAGCGACTGGATGGTCGTTTCGATCCACTTGAGCAGATCGCTTGTGAAGTTCTCGTAGTCGTGGACCATTTTGTCGTTCTCCATGGCAATGCCGACCACCTTACCGATACGCTTGCCCTGCACCGTCTCCTGCTTGAGTTTGCTAAAGTAGTGATAGTAGGTGACCACGTAGGTGATGATGGACTTCTCGTCCGGATGCTCGACGAACACATCCTCGGCATCAAGGAGCTTGGCCAGGCCCAGTTTGTCCTCGGCCACGTCGAAGGCATTGTTTAGGTTGTGGATGGCGTTCGTCTTCGAGAGTTTCTCGAACTGAACCAAATCCGGACGGTGTTTGTGGATGATGGCATTAAAGGCCAGGCCATCGCGCCACGAGGTGGTGAAGTTGCGCACGTTCACATTGTGATAGCCGGCAGTCTTCATCTGGCACCAGAGCAGCAGGGCGTCCTTGGCGGACTTGGTCTCCTTGTTGTCCACCTCCTCGATGGTGATGTCCTGGATCTGGAAGCGCAGGATGATGGTCCAAATCAGGCCCAAATTGAGGGAAGCATTGCCATCGACTATGTCATGGGAGCCAATATTCTCCAGATGAACGCGCTGTTCGCGCAGGAACTGCAGAGCCTTGTCCACGTTCTCCAGGCAGTGGATACGCATCTTGCCCTTGGTGGGCTTGGGCAGTCGCTCGCCGGAGAGGACCTCCAGCAGTTTGATCAGGTGCTTGCCATCCCGCATATCCACATAGAGATCGGCAATGCGGCAGTTGACCCGGCACAGATGCGAATTGACCCACTTGGTGAATGTCTTCTTTTGCACACTCTCACGCTCCTCGGCCAGAGCCTTGATCCTGGACCGCTCGAACAGTCGGGAACTGGAGTTGCCGCCATCGTACTCGTACTCATCGATGTACTCGTTGCCAGGACCCTGGCTGGGATCCCAGCGAACAATCGAAATGTCCGTCGTCATGGCTGGGGATCTACGGTTTCCACAGTGGTTTCGTGCTTATTAGTTAGTTAATAGCTGCTAGTTTATACGTCTTAGAGTTTCTAATGTTGGGTTTTGTCGTTTCGTTTCACGGGAGCTCGCCACTTCTCCGTTTGTCGTTCCTATGAGTTAATCCTTCAAGTCCAAACCGAATGTGTTGCCTTCAGAAGAGAATCACTGGAAGAGGCGGTGGGAAAATCGGTTAGATAATTGTCAGCAGCGGCTGGTGATTCATTTATGTCAGTTTTGGGTTTGGGTTTGGGCTGCCATGGCATGGGATGGCGTCACGCGGGTCGCCGGGGTCACCACTAGAATGTCCGATCGTAATTGTCACTATGACTTAAAGCGATTACATCACTCTGTGGCAAAAGAAAAAAAAATAAAACAAAAAAAAAAAAGAATACATAAAACTGGGGCGGACCTCCCCCAACCGGATTCGTATGGCAAAACCGTGAAATTGCAGGAAATTCAATTCACAAAAACTATCGAAACGGCAGACAAAACGAATTATATAGCAGACGGTGGTGATGTGGGGGGTAAAAAAGATATAGGTACATCTGTATATGAGTGTATAATGTATCCACATAACAAGTAGCTAATTACTGAGGGTTTGCTTTATATGCGGGTTTCATTCATTTAGGGGTGTCATCCATGTAAATGCACCAGTGGTTATTGTATTTAATTGTTATTTAATGGCTCATTCATTGACAAATAGTTTACTGTTGGCCCTCAAAGAGGTGCATTAAACAAATTCTTGTTATTGATTTTATAACTATAAATACTTGCTCTTTTTTTTATAATTAGACTAACAATAAAAAGGCACAAAAAGTATATAACGTCGTAGCTAATAAGTTTTAGCTTGAATGCTAAAGTTCGCTGCTATCTTTATGACCTCAACTGTGAACACACATCGCACATTTCACATTTTCATAAATCATATTCATGCTGGGCCCATTCAGTTTCCATTTTTCCATCGGCGAGCTTTTTGTTTTACGGGACACACGTATGTCTATCACTCATTTACATGGGCTTGTATACTAGTATTTCACTGGTTTTTTATCGACGTAGCCGACGATTTGAAATTACGACCTATTCACACGGCAGTTGGCCCTCGAAAATTCATTCGGTTTCACACATCGCAGCGTTTTTCACACTTTTGCAAGCTTTTAGGTTGCAATGAAAATGGGCGAAGTACTTGGGCTGTACTTTTTCCACTTGACATATTTTTTTGTTTTTTTATTGCCGCACTTTCTCCGCGGCTTTCACATTACAAATTAGGAGAACACAGTACTTAATTCAGAACTCAAAATTTCCCCAAATAAAATACTGCCTCTACAAAATTTTAGTAAATTATTAGAAATATTATGTCAGTTCATGTTTTCAACTTTTATTCATTCACAATATTTTATTTACAGTAAATGCAATTCAGTATGATATTTTTGAAAATTATTTGTAAGATGAATAATGAATTCTTTAATGAATGACCGCAACTCGATTAGAATAACAATTTAATTGCTTGATTAATGGAATTAAGTAATATAAGCTTGCCGACCTAGGACAAAAATAGAATCACTGATTGAATCAGGCCCCTTTTGCTGTGTATAACAGTGGGTTTTTGTGCTAATGTCCTTTGACCTTTATATACATTCGCGTTTGCACAGGTGCCGGGGTCATTCCCTTCTACGCACACAACAACAACAAAAGCAGCAAACATAACTTTTTCCCATCGCTTCGTTATCGCCCTCCTCTACTCTTCGTTCTTCGCTCTTCCTCTTCTCGCTTACACAATTAACTAAGCTGCTGATTTCATTTGTACTAAGTTTTATGAGAGCACCGCGACAACAACACCCAAAATGAAGAACATCAAGAACCATAGTGCGAGCGAGAATTGTTAAAACAAACAAAAGCAAAATCAGCACACACGCACACGCACGCAGCAGCTTCTATCTTAGTATTACGTAATATTTTTATTAAAACGAAGCTTAAAACTTTGAGAGAGCGAGAGCGAGCAACAACAAAACTGGAGCGCAGAGCGATAGATAGAGATGGAGAGAGGAGAAAGAGAAAGAGGGAGAGTACTATTGTATCTATATATCTGTATCTGGAAGGTGGTGCAGTTAGAGTAGGAGTGCTGGAAGTGGAAGTGAGCAAGGGATAGAGGGGTGGAAACTGCACAAGACGCTCTCACGGGCTAGCTCTCTTCCCCTTACACACCCCAACCACCCACCCCACCTTACCACCTTCAATTGTTGGTGCTTTCTAGACTTAATTATGATGGCCGATCCGATCCTCTTGTTTCCAGTGTGAGTTCATCACAGAGAGCGATGAAGAGAGACACAGTGTGAGCGGAAGAGAGAGAGCGGGGCGTGTGTGCAACTGCGAGTTCAATTAAACAGGCCAAGAGTTCAACTTTGGAAACTTGGAAATGAAACCACCACCAAAGCTGAGGCTTTGCTAAGGAAAAACCAGTTTTCCCTGCCATTTATGAGCAAGTTAATGAGTTTTCGGCGATCAATTGATTGAATGCCTGTATGTTTGTAGGTTTGTGTGCGGGTGTGTGTGTTGTGTTTACAACTGTACGTGTGTGATTTGTCATAAACAACAACAATGCAACAACATCAGCGACAAGGTGAAGCACAAACAAACACATAAGCAAACAAACATTGGGCAAGTGCAGCTCAGTATATTTATATCTTTTAACTCGTAACTTCGAAATGAAACTTCAACTCGTGACCTCAGAGGGCCGGGTGGGTGAGAAGAGCGGGGTGCAAGGGAAATGGGAAATGGGGAGTGTGTGTTATTTTTAGCCGATGTGTTGGTGAGCACGTAACTGTATTTCAGCCAAGTGCATAGGCGTATGCGTATCTACGGGGAAGAAAAAAGAGCGCACCGCTTGTATTTCATAAAACTCACAAGCACACGGAACCTCAACGTATGATACACATGTATATATATATATATATCTCCGATTAGGCGATAGCCGTGTTCTTCGCTTTTTATCACCAACGGAACGAACAACTGACGCAAACGTTACTTAAGGCTTGCGCTTCTTCTTCTTGCACAGCAACATGTCATTCATGCGTTTAATTCACAGCTCTAGAGTTTCGGTCCTGCCATTCAGGCACATTTACACCAAGTAATTTAAAAAATAAAAAAAAAAATGCGAACTACACTCGTCCAATTCGATTACTCGAACAAACATACACACACACTCACGCACGCTACGCGCTCTCAACGAAAACCGAATGATGTCATCATCGGTGGCAGAGACAGCGACGCCGGCAGCGACGGCGACAGCGTCGAAATATATGAGTTAGCAGGCAATTTTAATCGATGATGTTTTTATTATGTACGTAGAAATGTATGCGAGAAATCACTTGCTTTTCATATTTTAGCACACTTCTAATTCTCAAACCAAAAACACACACACAGGCACACCAAGAGTAAGAGTCGCTCACACATTCGTTAGATACTTTTTGCTCTCTTTTGCCACTTCTGCCTTTTATTGGTGGCTCCTTTTTCGTGGCCTATTCACTTGGGCGTTGGTCTATTTCACATTTTCCCCGTTCGACCGCTTGCGTTTCGAATTTCGCGCCGTTTTTACTGCACTGCGGCGACTTTCACTTACCTACTCGATAATTTTGCAGCTCCGCTCGCCCTAATTGATTCATAAAACACAGTTAATTTCATAGATTTAGCACGTTCAACTAAAAATCTTCGGTCTGGCGGATGAACTTCACTTGGCGAGAATGGAAAAAATGTATGTATTCAAAACATCGCGTTGCGAACGAGTGAACGAAGTGAACCAGCGCGAGAAGGCGCTAAAAAACGCCTACTGCGCAGTGTGGCCGTGCCACATGATCTGGCTATAAATTAGCCAAAACGGTGGAACTTAAGATTTTTATATATTATTTAACTTAAATATTCCTTCATATTTGTATAACCTAATATTACATAAACAATTGTTTACGCCACATGTACTCTATTACTTCGAGCTATTTAAATAATATTAATTAAATTTTTATCAGAACCAAAATGTTCTTATTTTCCTAAGATTTTCGTTACAGAAATGCTTATATACAAACATAACTTATTTATATTTAACTTTTTTTAATATGTTGGCTTTTTGGGAGAATATAAGCCTTATTGCTAATAATAACAGTAAAGATTTTACTAACTTAATAGTACTAATAGTTGTTAGCCTCTTGCAATAATTGTTAATATTTTTCTTTAGCTGCGCATCTCTTTGTTAACCTTCACCTATGAGAGCAGTATAGTATTTTTATAATAATAAAATAATAAAATGTAGTAATTGCTGGTATATTTGCAGCCTCTCCAACTGGCCACACTGACGTGTGTTGATTTTTTGGATGCGGATCGCAGTGGATTCTCGGATTCTCCGGCATTCCCTGCCCCAACTACAGATCGCCGAGATTAAAGCAGACCCGCGCCGGCATCTCCAGCACGGACACCCCGCCGGCCAGGCCAATAGAGCGGGACAACCGAGCACACGAGCATTGCCGGGTGCAACAAGTTGGAACGCAACGACAACGACGACGAGGACAAAATGCCGGTGAGGATGTACGATGTATCGCCGCGCGTTTTCTGCGCCATGCAGAATCTGGACATCACCCTGCTGGCCAGCTATCCGGAGGCGGAGATTCGGCCCGTGCTGCCCTCGCTGGTGCGGATGAGCCTGCTATCGCCACTGGACAACACCGAATCGTCGATGGAGTCGCGCAAAGAGATCCTGGCCGTGCTCATCGGCATCGAGGTGGTGAACAGCATCGTCTCCTACCTGCAAGTCAACTACCATGAGCTGGAGAATGAGCTGAAGAAGGAGCTGCAGGCCCGCCAGAAGTCGGCCTTCTTCGAGGGACAGCAACACGAGTACGGCCTCCAGTCGGGCATCGCACTGGGCTTTGAGCGGGCGGATGTGGCGCGCAAGGTGCGCGTGGTGCTCTCCGAGATCTTCAATCTGCAGCAGCAGGTCTCCGAGCAGAAACCGGCCGCCCATTCGGAGATGCTGGACGACGGCATCTATCTGGAGGAGGTGGTCGACATTCTGTGCATTGCTCTCGCCGAGCTGCCCTCCCTGCTGAACATACTGGAGCTAACGGACGCCCTTGTCCATGTGCCCAACGGACATCGCATCATCTGCGCACTGGTCGCCAACTTTCCGGATTGCTATCGCGACGTTGTGTCCCATGTGATCGCCAATTGCGACGAGGATGGCAGCGATGGCAAGCACCGGTTAATGCTGCTCATGGGGCTCAGCGAGATGAATCCCTCCCAGGCGCTGGCCAACAGGTCCATGTGCGTGGATATGCTGAAGGTGCCGTCGTTTATGCTTAAGCTCACGCTCAAGCATCCCGAGGATCTGGTGAGTAGGGTAATATTGACCAGTAAGGTGCAGATTTACCACAACACTATAATCGTTAGGAAATTCTTTGCATTTCATTTAAATTTAACGTACATAAGAAATGTTTTTTGATCATATTTTGTTGATTGATCTTTTTTGTTTGGAGTACCATTCATTTGGAGTTCTGCTTATTTTTGTGTAACATGTGTTAAGCAAAAGCAAAAGCGAGAAAATGTTGCTTAGCTATCTCGCTCTAATTCGCTAGAGCGATTGAATCTTATTTGGACGTATGACAATATTTACGAATAATGAGATAACAATGCAAACTTCAACCACTCCCCACAGATAGCCTTCCTCACGGGCCTGCTGCTGGGCAATGACCAGAATCTGCGCTCCTGGTTCGCCGCTTACATCCGCTCCAGCCAGAAGCGGAAGGGGGACGCACTGAATCTGGTGCGCGTGGAGCTGCTACAGAAGGTGATTCAAACGACGACCAATGCGGCGGAGCTGCGCGACTTCAATCTGCAGGGCGCGGTGCTGCTGCGTCTGTACTGTGCCCTGCGCGGCATCGGTGGCCTGAAGTTCAACGACGACGAGATCAATGCTCTGTCGCAGCTGGTCACGAGTTGTCCGCAGGCGACGCCCTCGGGCGTGAGATTTGTAACGCTGGCGCTGTGCATGCTCATCGCCTGTCCCTCGCTGGTGTCCACCATTCCACTGGAGAACAAGGCTGTGGAGTGGCTGCAGTGGCTCATACGGGAGGATGCCTTTTTCTGCAAGCGCCCCGGTACTAGCACCTCGCTGGGTGAGATGCTCCTGCTTCTGGCCATTCACTTTCACAGCAATCAGATCTCGGCCATCAGCGAGATGGTCTGCTCCACGCTGGCCATGAAGATACCCATCCGGCCGAACAGTACAAACAGAATCAAGCAGCTCTTCACACAGGACCTGTTCACGGAGCAGGTGGTGGCGCTGCATGCGGTTCGCGTACCCGTCACTCCGAATTTAAATGGCACCATACTGTGCTACCTGCCGGTGCACTGCATCCAGCAACTGCTGAAATCGAGGACATTTCTCAAGCACAAAGTGCCCATTAAGTCGTGGATCTTCAAGCAAATATGCAGTTCGGTGAGGCCAGTGCATCCTGTGATGCCGGCCCTGGTGGAGGTCTTTGTCAACACGCTGATAATACCCAATCCCACCGGAAAAGTGAATATTGATCACATGCACCGGCCCTTCACTGAGGCGGAAATTCTGCACGTGTTCCGCACATCCAAGCTCACATTCTTCGCCGAGGAGCTGCCACCGATGGCGGAAAGTCAGGAGCTCAACCAGATCGAGGTGACGTGTCCACTAACCGCCCAGCTGCTGATGATCTACTACCTCATGTTGTACGAGGATACGCGACTGATGAACCTCAGCGCTTTGGGTGGTCGCAAGCAGAAGGAGTACTCCAACAACTTCCTGGGCGGACTGCCACTGAAGTATCTGCTCCAGAAGGCGCACCACTACCACAACGACTATCTCTCGCTCTTCCATCCGCTGCTGCGTTTGATTATCTCCAACTATCCGCATCTCAGCATGGTCGATGACTGGCTGGAGGAGCACAATCTGGCCCAGGGCAATTCCACGGTGGTGGTAAGCAAGCATGAGCTCAAGCCGGAGACCCTGGATCGTGCACTGGCCGCCATCCAAACGAAACCGCATCTAGCCATCCGCGTGTTTAAGCAGCTACTCCAGATGCCCCCAGAAACGCAGGCGCAGTATGGACAACAGCTGGTGAAGCATCTGCCGATGGTGTTTGCCAAGTCGGTGCCGCGATACGTCAAGGATCTGTACAACGATATTTGGCTGCGCCTGAATGCCGTGCTGCCCACCACCCTGTGGATCATGTCGCTGCGAGCGATTACCAACGGCTCGGATACGATGGATCGACGTACCTTTGCCAACGAGAGTCTTCTGGAGCCCATGGAGGTGCTAAGGTGGGTTGCCTCGTCATTTTCGTGTGTTGTTTCCTAAAATTCTTTCGCATTCCTTTTGATCAACAGTTGTCCACGCTTCGTATTCTGTTCGCCCTATTTGCTGATGATCCTGCTGCGCATTCTGAAGGGCAGCCTAGCCGCCTCGAAGACCTATCTCAACGTGCACATGCAGATGCAGCAGAAGCAGGTGCTGGACAAGAATGGCATGATGCAGACGGATGCGATTTGGGAGGACCTAAGGACCACGCTGATTGCCTCGCAGGAGAGCGCCGCCGTGCACATTCTGCTGGAGGTGCTGGACTACATAGCCAGCAAGGCAACGGATCGGGTGTCGCATCTGGAGCTGCGTGAGATACAGGGCATCATTGGCACCTATGTGCATCAGGCATTCATTTCGGAGCCTTCGCTGGCGAAACTAGTGCACTTCCAAACGTATCCAAAGTCGGTTATTCCCATGATGGTGGCCAGTGTGCCATCGATGCACATATGCATTGATTTTGTTCACGAATTCCTCAACGTGACGGAAATGGAAAAACAGATCTTTACCATCGATCTGACCTCCCATCTGGTGCTCAACTATTCGATACCCAAGAGTCTGGGCGTCTCGAAATTCTGCCTGAATGTAATCCAGACGACGTTGTCCATGCTGACCGCATCGACCAAGTGTAGATTCCTGCGCAATGTGATGCCAGCGATGGTTCGTTTCGTGGAAACGTTTCCCATTCTGGCCGACGACTGCGTCAACATCCTGATGACCACCGGGCGCATTCTGCATTCGCAGTCATCGCTGGGCATGACCACAATGGAAATGCCACTCACCGATAGCGACAAGCTCTGCACGTATCGGGATGCCCAGCTGCACATCATCATGATCGAGGACGCGTTTAAGGCACTGGTCACGGCGGTCATGAAAAAATCGGACCTGTATTAGTTGGACTCGATCCCGCCTTGTTTTTCATAGTCGTAAGCAACCTTTCCCCACTCCGCCCCCCGGCTGATTATAATAGTGCTTGTAAAATTTATAACAACATTGACCAGAATAAATACTTATTGCAAAAACCATTTCTATATAACTAATTAATTAATTGAGTTTAAATTTGGCGCCTCAAATAAATATATAACTACGCAGCTGTTATCGGAATCTACTTTTATCGATAATATACTTTGGTTAGCGAGTACACATACCAGATATATCTATCGTTCCCGGCCATGCCACCCATACGCGTATCGGGTTATCGATAAAAACTAACAAGCATCGACATTAGTTCCAGCTCTAGTTTTTGTTGTTGTTAAATTAAAGCTCGGATGTGAATTACAATAATTGTGAGTAGCGTTCGTGCGTGCGTAATATGCGAATCGACTGGCATTCGGCATTGAGTTTTGTGTTTTGATTCCTGAATCGAGTCAGGACGTATCTGACCTGCTTTTTCAGTGTGCGTTTACGATGCTGATTCGTAATTGTCCTTTGTATACGTTGTGTACGCGCTGCTCCTCTCTCCTCTCGCTCTCCCTCTCCCGCTCTCCCTTGTCTTGAGTGTGTGCGCCTGCTGTGTGCGTGTGTGTGAGTGAGTGAGAGTTCCATGGTGGGAAAATAATTATTAAAGCAAATACAACAAATACAATTGCTTAGTATTTTGTCAAGTGACTGGCTGGAAAAGCCAAGAAGCACGGGCTTCAAGAAAAAGTGTCGCCGAGGCGGATTAAACTTGAATTCTTTGTGCGCAGCTGCAGGTAATTGTTCACACACACAGAACCCACGCACACACACGCAGCCAGCGAGCACGCAGAGAGAGCGAGATGCCCCGCTGCTGGGAGTGTGTGCGCCAGAGCGGGATGGCTAGGCGGATGCGGCAACAGTGTTTTTCTTTTCTGCAACAAATCTTAAAATTCGTTTCCAAAAATTGTATGGTGTTTTGTCTCTCGTCTTTGCGCTCTGCCGCTCCCGCCGCGCCCGTTTGTGTTTTTGTAATTGTACCGTTGCACATGCACTTGCAGTACTCTCTCTTCTCCTCCCCTTCCTCCTTTCTTTTTGCCTTTGTCGTTGTTGTTATCACTGGATCGTTGCTCTCCGTTTCTTGCGCTGTGGCTGTTGTTGTTGTTAGTTGTTAGTTGTTGTTGTGCAGCGCGGAGAATGTACAGGAAATCTGTTGCAGATCCAATTTCGCTTCTGCGCTGCACTTGCCCAGCATGTGTGTGTGTGTGTTTGCGGTGGTTTGTACGCCGGAAAAACTCAATTAAAGGCCAGTGGGGAATTTATTATTTCCACTCTCATTGAAACGCACAACCACACACACCCACATTGTTGCACTCCCACTCGAGGATAACAGCAACAAATTGGAGTGCACTAGCAACAGCAACAACAAACACATTCACATCCGAATCCACCCACGCGCTCTCTCTACTTTCCACTCTCAGTCGCTCGTGCTCGCTCACTCTGACTCTGATTCTCTCTCTTTAGAGAGTTGCGCCGTGTCGTTTGCAGCACCAAAAGAAGCGCTGCGACAGAACAACCGCCGCAGTCAGGACGGAAAAAGGATTTGTTGCAGACTGACTTTCCCTACTTGCCGAAAATGTTGTATAAAAACTAGCCATATAAATAAATACAAAGATCAAACTAGCAACCCAAAAGAAAGCAGGTAAAAAAGAGCCCTGTGCATTTTTTGTGAAATCGCGATTCGCGTATATTATTCGCTGGCCAAAAATCACATGGAATGAATTTTCGGGCAGCGCCGGCATAAGAAAATCGCTTGCGCGTTTTTCTTCTCCGTTTCTTTTTTTTTTTTTGTCACATCGCAGCAGCCAATCTCTCGCTCTCGCTCTCTCGTGTTTTTGGACCCCCAATCCGTGGATGTATCCGTAACTGCGTAGTTGTAGCCAAAAGGAACTCATGACAAAGTCCTAGACTGGCGAAAAGTGTGCGGAAATGTGAAGGTCCTGCGGCCAATTGGAGCAGACGGCGCGGAGGACACGGGGCGATTCTCCAACTCGAAGGTTATCTTGGATAATAGTCATCGGCTGGCATCGCAAGCCAGCCATTTGCCGTGAAAAAGTGACCAGAAATCGACGGTTTTCCATTCCGTGTGTGTCCGGAGAAACTGAGAGGTTATCCCTGAATATCCAAAGATATCCATAAGCTGACGTTTTCACGAAAACACATTTGTATATATCGAGCCGAGCCAAGGTCTATTCTACGCTATTTTTCTTTCGTATATCCCTATAATAAGGAATATATCTTTATGTGAAATCCTGAAAAGCATATTATCCATATGCATATTATCCTTTTCATACAACGTTAACAGGTTATCTCCTGTGATATTTTAAAATATTACCTTAACAACCGATTGAATGAATCAATTTGCGATGGATACAATGTTACAACATTGTGTCATGTTGATAGGCATGTGAGGAAAAGCGCCAGTAGATAACACCTTATCGATATGATAAGGCACAATCATACATTTGAACGAAAACACCTGCAGAATACCAAATCCGGAATTACCTATTCCATAACACTTTTAGCATTTATCTGCGAGTCTATAAGCCAGGTATCTAATTCTCTCCTTCGACTTTTGAATCCTTGCAGGAACGTCAAGATGCGTCAGTTTAACATCTCGGTCATTGGACTATCCGGGACCGAAAAGGACCGCGGGCAGGTGGGAGTGGGCAAGTCATGCCTGTGCAACAGATTCATGCGCCCGATGGCCGACGACTACTTCATCGATCACATATCAGTGCTTAGCCAAAGCGACTTTAGTGGCCGGATCGTGAACAACGACCACTTCCTTTACTGGGGCGATGTGCGCAAGACGACGGAGGAGGGCGTCGAGTACCAGTTTAATATCATCGAGCAGACGGAGTTCATGGACGACTCCACGTTCCAAGCCTTTAAGGTGGGAAAGATGGATCCATACTCAAAGCGGTGCACGGCCACCAAGGTCTTCTCCGCGGAGAAGCTAATGTACATATGCAAGAATCAGTTGGGCATCGAGAAGGAGTACGAACAGAAAGTCATGCCCGATGGCCGGCTCAGTATCGATGGCTTTGTTGTCGTCTTCGACGTTAGTCCAGTGCCCAATCGCAGTGTGGAGAAGCAGGTGGAGTTCGTGCAGAATGTCATCGCAACCATACTAAAGAACAAGAAGCCACTGGTGCTGGTGACCACAAAGAACGACGACGCTTATGAGTTGTATGTTCGAGAGGCGGAGAAAATTAGCCAGCGAAAGGACTACAAGAGCACTGTGCAGCTAATCGAGACGTCGGCCCACGAGAGCATCAACATCGATTTGGCATTCCTCCTGCTCGCCCAGATGATCGACAAGGTTAAGAACCGTGTCAAGATCATCTCCTACCAGGAGTCGGCCAAGTCACGCAAAGAACTGCTGGACACACGATCCGAGGCGGTGACGCGACTAATACGCAACCAGATCACCGACTATCACGTCCTGTGGTCGCAGGGCTCCAAGATGCTGTCACAGTATCGCGAGTGGAACGAGTTCCTCAACATATTCGGCCACGAGGCCGGCCAAAAGCTATTCCGGCGGCACATGAAGAAGCTGCGCGACGATCATCTGAACAAAAAACTGCATCAGTACTTGGATAAGTTTGCCCTGGCCCTGGAGTACCTGCTGCCGGACATCGGGGCTTTGAATATCAGCGATGACGATGCTTGGGAGTGCGCCAGGAACTATCTGCAGAATCACATCGAGTTCGAGCAGTACTTCTTCGAGTGCCCGCAGGCCTCGTGGACGGAGCTGGTGGACATGGACGAGGCGGAGGATGAGGCCCGCATTCCCTTTGATGTGCTAGAGACTTCCGAGGCAGAGACTGTCTTCCGTAACTACTTGAACTCGGTGCAGCAGGACAAGAAAAAAATTGGGTGAGTTCAGACCAAACGTGTAATTTCATTAAGGCATTTTACAAATGTAATGTATTTTACTGTAATTACTGTATTCATTGATTCATTGAACTCTCAGTTATATATAAAACCTTTCTATACCATTATATAATCATCCATAGATGGAAGCAGCAATTCAAAATGCTACTTGAGGAGTCGGGCTTTGTGACGCCCGGCAAGCAGCTGTCGGAGGTGCGCGTCCTCTTCATGGGACGCGAATGCTTTGAGGCGCTTTCGGAGCACGACTGCCAGCAGATCTACGACATTCACCAGGACGACATCATTGAAAAGAGCAAACAGAATTTTGTGGAGCTGCTGCTGGAACATGCTCAATATTTTCTACAGTTCAAGAACGTTGACAACATCACTCAGGAAGATGTGCGCCAGATAACCGATGTCATACAGGAGGATTCACGCTACAAGATGCTCGATCGCTTGGACCAGGAGCGGCGGTTGATGCTTGTCCAGCACCTGCGCTTCATCCACTGCCCCATCCGCGATCACTGCCCATTCTTTTACAACTGTGTGGATAGCCTGATTGAGGAGGTGTTGTCCGACAAGTCGGCCAGCAACCACAAGACGCCCAGCGGCGGTGGCTGGAAGAGTTCCGGCAGCGGCAGTGACCGCACGCTCAATCTTCTGATCGTGGGCTCCGAGCACCTGGCCAGCGATCTGCTCAACGACATCCGCATATGTACCGGTAGCAAGGGCGAGTACATCTACGAGAACCAGACGTATTATCTCAATTACCGAATCGCCAACGGCGACATGGAGGCCTTCAAGGCCATAGATGTCTACTCGAGTGGTAGGTTTTGGGTTTCATAGAATCTCAAATAGGGGCTGGCACCTTTTAATAAGTAAAGCTCACTCAAGTAATTGCACTTAATTGGCCTGCTGCTCAATATGCTCCCAAGATATAGTAGTTAGCTAATTAACGGACTAACGAATTTCTATTGCTGGCATATGATATCATATTGCTTACTCACAGCCTTTAGATTTTGAATTACTTATTGCTTACTGATGATTGTTTTTGCTTAATGGAAAAAGATTGACATACCTGCCATATGACACAAAGAAATGTGTTAATCGTCCCAAGTACTGAAACTAAGAAATTTCGATTCTTTGCAGGTCTTATTTGCGTGTACTCCAATCAGCAATCTTTTGAGACGCTCAAGGATAACTTGGAGCGCACGTTGCTCTGCAACCTGGAGCTGGAGGACAAGTTCGAGAATCTGCCGATCGTGCTGGTTTACCAGCCACAGGATCTCAAGGAGAACGAGGTGGAATACTTGCGCAACGAGGGCATGCGCCTGTCGGAGATGCTGCACTGCGACTTCATCGATCATACGCAAAATCATCAGAAGTATGTCTATGATATACTTAACATAGTCATCCTGTCGCTAAAGCTGACTGAGATGAAGAGCTACGAGCCGTATCCCTCCAATCACACCGACCTGCGCATCCTGTGCTGCATCTTTTGTGGCGATCAGTATGACATCGAGAACATTGTCCAGCCGCTGGTGGAGGAATCGACGCTGGTCAAGGCCAACGAGCACTCCATCATTGTCGACGTCTTTATTGGCGATGCCAAGCGACGGGTCGAGTTTATACTTTCCTCATATCATGGCACTAGCCAGTACCGCGATGAACTAATCCATGGCTATATTTACTTTTACTCGACCAAGCGTCGATCTTCGTTGGCAAATCTAAGGTGAGTTAACTTATCTAATACGATCTAAGGCAATTTCAAGCATTAAAGAATTTTTTTTCTTTTCATTCCATGTGTTTAGCATCCTGGCAGCCCAGAATGCCAATATTCCATTGCAGATTATCGCGGTGACCGAGAGCGGGGGCGTTAATGCGTTCTTCAACAGCGATATTTGCCAGTTTCTGATCACCGAGGGCAATGCGGTGGCCGATCGCTTCAAGGGCAGCTTTATGACCTTCTCGGCGGATCAATATGTCAAGTGTAAGTGAATGGAACTATGGAACGAATTAGAGGCTTCGAATCTAACATTGTTTCTCGTTTTACAGTTGCGTTCTATAATCCATTCCTGAAGACAGCCTGGGACAACAAGTACGAGGTGGAGAACCTGCATGTGGAGGAGTCAATTACTTTGGATTCGGGCGAGGGCACGCTGGAGAACTCGGTTAATCAGATGCCACGCCCGCCGCCGCGCCACGAGAGCTACATGCTGTCCAATACGCTGGGAACCGACGGTTCCGGCAGTGAGAATTACGAAATGGCTCCAACCCGATCTCTCAACTCATTAAATGGTGAGTCATTCCATCGAGCCAATGTTGTCGGCAGCCCTCCTAACCGCTCATCATTCGATTTGCAGAAGAAAGAGATATATCATTAGATGAAATCTACGATGACAACGAAAAGCCGAAGCACCTGCATCAAAGTAAGTTCCATGCTGGCCACTAATCCCACACGACCAAGCCAAAAGACCCCACCTAAAGCTAAACCAAACCCAATAACAATAACAAAAAGAAACCAAACTCATTCAGAATTCGTGGTCCATAGCCAATGAACTATATATATATATATATATATTATACATACCCATATACGATATAATTATCCACGTATGAATATTCATCCATTCCATCATCCGAACCATTCATTCATTCATTTATTCATCCATCCGATTCATTGCCAACTCGTGGATATCGAGATCATGCCATTTCCATGCCATACCATATACTTATATGCGCCATATCTATCTATATCATATATATAATGATTATTATTAATTAACGATTAACCTTAACCATTTTTTATCGATTTATCTCTGTGTGTGTATTTGTTGTTGTCGTTTTGGCTATTGCAAATCAAATTATTTGCTCTCAAACAAACAAAATACTCAATCGAAAAAAAAAAAACAAAAAACAAAACGAAAATATATAAGGATTCCAGATATTCCCTCCTCCAACAACTCCTCCAGAGCCAGCCCCTCCAGATCATCAGCTCATTACATGCACATATAAGAGTCAATTCGTTTCGGCTTCAGAATCAAGTTTGGAAGAAATAACATGTAATCTAACTATTTGAATATATTTCTCCTCTATTCTCGTTTATATCTCTTATCTCTATCTCTATCTCTATCTGTCTCCCTCTATCTCGTTATCATCCCCTAGAGTTTTGAATTATTTTTTTTTTGGTTTCCTTGTTGTGATCACTCGAAAAAACACCAACGAATCTTCACCAACCAACCCGTCAATCCTCTCCTGAATCACTCTTTCTTCCCTTTGATTCTTCATTTTCGGGTAAAGCTGGTGAGGTCCCATCCTTACAGAGAAGTATATCCTAATTTTTTTGAATTGTTTTGCAAATATTTCGTTTGAAGTGTAAAAAAAAATAGGAAGCGAATAGACTCGAACTATGATGGATTGTTTATAAAGCTCTGTAAATAGTTTGTAATATACAATGTTAGCAATTTGTCGAATGGTATATTGCAGAATTGTGATAAAGTTGCATATGCATATTGACGAGAAAGTGTATATATATATAAATTCTCCTTCGAGTTGTTATGTAGATTAAAATAATGTAGAAATCGCCCAACGTATATTGGTATAATACCATGTAGGCCAAGTTGAGAAAGATCTAGATTTTGACAGTATGCTTTTCTGGCATCCTCTGCAAGGATAACTCACCAGATCTATCCAGGCGATCTTAATCAATCGAATCAACTTTCATTCGCTCCACCACCTGAATGTTTCTACCCGCTCCTCCCGGTTTTTTTCCCCGAATGTTCTTTTGCTATGTTAACTCCTTGGTTTTCGTAAGCTCTTCAGTTCCGTGCGCCCGTACTGTCTGCCAGTAATGCTGTTTATGTATATATATTCCGTGTGCCCATGTCCACCATATAGCCATGTTGCCATGGTCTCCGACCCACGACCCCTGCTAAAAAGCAAATCCAAATCCCCATATCGATGGGAATCGATTGTACAGATGTTCTTTCGTTCGTTTGCTGTTCCCCACGTTCTCCTTTTGCTTTGCTCAATCTGTTCCTCTTCATTTTTTTGTGAAATCACTCGTCGGAACTTGAATCCATTTCAAATCTGATGAATCCGGTGTGTTTGCTCTCGTTTTTCTCATTTCCCGACAAGCAGCGGATGTCAGCGGGTCCAAGGATTCACTGGCCACCCATGATGCAGGTTAATCTCACGATTCACTTACGTTCTAGACACTAGATTAAGTCGCTTTTTTTTTTTTTTTGTTGTGTTCAAACTTGCAACCGAAGCACTGCCTGAATATCCAATCAAACCAAAACCAAATCCAATCCCCGGCACGAATCCCCCGAGTTTATTTAGCTGCCTGCCCCTGTAACTTATTGCATTTTTTGCATATATTCGTTAAATGCTGCACAATTTCTTGAATATAAAATGAATAATATTGTAGTTGCGTGAATAAGCTAGACTTGAATCGTTTTTATTCAGATCAATTCAAAAAGTATTTCAATTCTCCAGTTACTCAGTTATTCATACGCACTTAGAGTGTACTTAATAAATGAATAGATTTCTATATTCAAATGATTTATAATGAATTAGTAATATGCGTATATTTTTACTGTATGTGAGCTCGCATACATATTAATTTATTCGTTTTATATCAAGTAAGAATTGTGCCCCAGACCGATGCATTTATAGTTTGAGAAGTTTCCACGAGAAGAATCTCCTTCGATTGGGCTAATTGTGAATCTGTGCTTCTCTCGCCCAACTCAACTTGCGTGGATAATTTAGAGTGGCTGGAGGACAAGAGCGATGGGCGACGCAACATGAACAAGAATTTGATTTGGAACAACTTCAGCGGATCCACACATGCCTACACCACCGGTCGCCGTCACATCGACTCCAATTTGAACAAAATCCGCCCGAAGGGACCCAGTCAAACGCTCAAAGTGGGCGAGGCGCCCAGTCGCAATTGCCCGGCCATGAGCTCCTCCACCTTCACCCTGCCCACGCAGCAGCCGGGCAAGCTGAACATGAAGAACTTCCAGCTGGTCAGCGATGCGGTGGCCAAGATGAATTTCACCGGCTCCGGTTCGGGTTCGGGTTCCGGCTCGGGATCGGGCAGCACTGGACTGGGCCTGGGTCTGGGCTCCGGCAGTGGCTGCATGGGTGATTCGTTTTTGGAGCCGGTCGACAAGGACGGCAAGCGCTACGATCATGCCCAATTGGATGGCGAGGATGAGGATTCCGAGGAGCTCGCCGAGTACGAGCAGATCTACGAAAATGAAGGTATTGATGCCAGGGACACTACTTTGCAGCTCCATCATCGTTTCGCTAGTACTAACTATCTGCTCCTCGCCCACTAACACTCACCCAAATCACTCACCCTGCACACCGACAAGCTGATGACTCCACGAACTTGATGCTAACAGATCGAAATTATATATATATTTGAATTTCATTAACACTCGAATGTTTTTTTTTTTTTTAATCTCTTTATCGAAAAGATCGTATTTGTATTTAAGATATTATTTAAATTTTGCCGTCGTTTTGTTTCACAACTTTGCTTTGAAATGATAGGATCAAGTTCCTTTTGGAGATTGCACCATTGATTCTCGTACAAAGCATTGTCCTTTGTCCCTCGCTCCTCGTTGCGCCAACGCAATCATCTCCGCACCAAGTGGAATGCACTTCTCACACCAATCTTTCATGTCATCCGCAGACTGCACCGAATCGGACAGCTGTGCCAGTTCCACGGAGCGACGGGTGCGCCAGCAGAATGCCTACTATAAGGCCAGCAAGAAGCCGGTGGCCGCCAAGAAGCAGAAAAAGAAGAAGGTGGCAATTCCGGTGCAGACACCGCGTGTTCCTCCGTTCGGCTCGTATGTGAGTCCGCCGGAGATTCCGCTGCACTACCAGCGCATGGCCGTTGGCGGCAGCGGGCCAGGTGAGAAAAGTATGTGTCGTGATTTGTGTTTTCTGTTTATATTGTATCTATGTTCATATTTGTGTATTTCTTCACCGGAAGCTGGCAAACTGTCTGTGTCTAGAAAATCTTTACAACTAAATTTAATTTATTTCTTAACCAAACACAAATACATAATATCTAATTGATTTTATATTCTTTGAATTTTCGCAGAGAAACCAGAGCCATGTGTTCCCGAGTTCATGAAGAGTGACAAGTCGCCAGAGGTGAGTGTCCGTCTTTGACATAATATCTTCTATTATCCAACTTAACCATTGACCATTGTTATCCTCCACCGCCTGCAGTATTCCATGGTGCCAGAACTGGCGGGTGCCGGCATCTTCGGTGCAGAGAATCTGCCCGAGTACAACATGAACCAGGCCAAATGCTTGAAGGACTTTGAGAAGCTGGAGAAGCGGCGCATCAAAGAGGAAACGGCCAGGCAGCGCAAACTACAGGAGAAGGAGAAGGAGCAAGAGAAGAAGCTCAAGCGCAAACTAAAGCAGAATGCCAAGGGCCTGGTTGAATCCGCGGAGGCGCAATTCGGCAAGCTGATGATTACCTCCGAGCAAGGCGAGATCCCCATCTTCCTCAACAAGTGCGTCGAGTTTATCGAGAAGGAGGGCCTCGACTCCGAGGGCATTTATAGGGTGCCCGGAAGTAGGGCGCATGTCGACATGTTGTTCCAACGCTTCGAAGAGGGTAAGTGTGTCCTACGGACCTCAGGCCTTACAGGTACAACAAATTTATGATTTTTTCAAATGCAGATACCAATACTGAGATTGATGCGCTCGACATTCCCGTCAATGCCGTGGCCACGGCACTGAAGGACTTCTTCTCCAAGCGCCTGCCTCCGCTGTTCAGCAAGGACATCATCAAGGAGCTGGAGGAGATTGCCGGTATGTAGCAACCATAATGCACTCACTTCGAACGCGGCTCTAACTCCATTTTCCGTGAAGGCTCGCGAGGCGTCGGCAATTCCAAACTGAATGTGGAGGTCAAAACGGACCGAAGTTGCCGCTTGATAGCTTTAAAATCGCTGCTCCAGAAGCTGCCGCCCATCAACTTTGCCATACTCAAATACATATTCCAACACTTTGTGCAGTAAGTTGGGGGGGGGGGGGGGACGTTTGGGGAATCCACTGTCTGTGATTCGTTGATACTTACATTTTTTTATGCTCCACACAGCGTATCAGACAATTCGAAGCTGAATAGCATGGACAGCAAGAACTTGGCCATTTGCTGGTGGCCGACACTCATACCCATCGACTTCACCGACATGGGCCACTTCGAGCAGCTGCGTCCGTATCTGGAGGACATTGTCCAGACAATGATTGACCAGTTCCCGTATCTGTTCTGCGGCAAGGATGCTTTTGTCATGGTCTAGGCCTAGATCCCCGCCAGGCCATGGCACACTTGGACTTCTACTTGACCGCCGGACGCGAAGCCAAAACGAGATAGTTAGATTCAATGTGCGTTTGTGTATGAATGTGGGCCATGTGCCAGTGCCATGTGTGCCATGTGTGCTTTGTGTTTTTTGGGTGAACTAAGGAGCATATTAGTAATAGCCATAGAGAGAAGATAGCAGGAGGAAGCTGGAGGAGGCAGGAGGCGTTAGCAGGAGGCAGCCCATCGATCGATCGATTCATTCAAATGAGGATCAGCAGCCAGGCATATACATATTTATAATAGTATATAATATACTTGGGTCTATTGTGTGCAGTGTGTGATTAGTGATTCCTGATTGTGTGTGCGAGCGAGACAACAGAACTTGGCTAAGTAGGGTATATTTATTTTTTATATATACAATATATATTTTGTATCGATGGCTTTGTTGTGTTTCCGTGATATATGTAAACGCGTCAAGTATTTTCTCTGTGTGGTGGTGCGTCCCCCTTGTCGTTGAATCCATTGAGTGAGACCTCCCCTCGCCGCCCCCCACTCCCCGCCCCTCGGCCACCGCCAGTCTACTCCTCCTCCTCCTCCTCCTCCCCTGCCATCCGCCACCCACAAACGCTCCACCCATCTCGAGGGGCGGGGCGGGGGCGCCAACGACAAACGCACAACAGCAAGAACAAGAAAATGACTAAAAACTAAAACAAAACAAAAAAAGAAAAATAAGAGAAAAAGAAAACCAAGCGATATATATGTGAAAGCATGGGGAGATATCTAGTAGGATGTCAGCAGGAAGATGGTTAAATAAAATTTACTGTGTATCTGTGTATGTTATAAATGTAATTGTAATTGTGTGTTTAAAATAATGCGCGATCAGCCAACAAATTTTCACATATGTAAACACAATAGCGATAATGCTAGATATATGATATATATATATATATTTAAATACCACTAAATGTCTGTGTGTCTAGTATAGGAGAAAGTAGGAGAGGTGGAGCCGTAGGAGCAGGGGGAGGGGGAGAGAAAGGATGAGCGAAGCGAAGTAAGGAATACACTATAAACAAAATGCAAAAAAAAAGCAACCAATAAGAACAACAGAGCAAAATCTAATTTTCGAGCTAAACTAAATGTGCATCTCAGTGTGTGTGTCTGTCTGTATATGTATGTTTGTCATCCAACTAGATATACACTATATAATTATATAGCTACCATATAAGCAAAAAATGATAATTACTGCGGCAAAGGAAATCTCCCACAAAAACTACAAATAAAGTTAATAATAAAAACTAAAAACAAAAAACAAATATACAAAGCGAGCGAAGTGAAATAAAACTCAACTTTCCCCCACACTCGAAACTCCGATGATTGTCTAATTGATATTTGCATTAGCCAGGCATATAATCCTTAATGTAATACTCTCTATCTGTCTCTCAAAAAACCAAAACCAAATTCTGTGTGTGTGTGTGTATGTGTGTGTGTGTGTGTGTACCGTATCGAATTAGTGAAAAACAACAACAAATTATACAATTTCTAACCATGTACGCATATATTTTAACTAAAACCAGCGAGCAGCAGATTTTCCACAAACGCAATTTCCACAGGCAGAAGGAACGACTAAAAAATGCAAAATGCAAATCGTAAACAATTGTAGACAACATACGCCTAAGTGTTATTCCTTGTAATTGAGTATTAATTTTTTATATACAAACCGAAACCTAATTACATACATATATAATTGTGTATCTTGTGTCTGAAACGGACCTCAAACTCAAAGCAAGAAAATAACGCGAGATCTGTTGCCAAACAAAAGAAAACAAAACAAAATAAAAACAGAAGAAATAAGCACTCCAAATGAAATTTACAACAAATAACGAGAGAAAAAGAAAAGAACAGAAAAACTTAACCATTATATAGTATAATTTGTATAGATGTGTGTCTATTGCATTATTTGTACACGTACATATATACGCTAAACTGAAACAAAAACATAAAACATTGAAAAAAAAAACAAGCAAATATGTCTAAACGAAACGAAACAAAGCAAAAAAAAAAGCAAAACAAATCGAACAAAAAAAATTGTAATTGACGTGATGTGTAATGATATTTTTAAAAGCAAATTTTATGCCACGCCCATGCCACGCAGCCACGCCCCCTTTTCAAACCGAAAAGAAGTCTCCTCCCTCTCCCCATCAAAAACCAAACCCTTCCCGCGCAGAATCCAGCGAATCCCCGTACCGCCACCCCCGTCCGAACTCCACCACTCACATCCACGTTGCGGATTCTGGATGCCGGATACGCCAAGTCAGATGGGTGACCACCGCTCCTGGGCTCCATCCGATGGGCTGGTAGCGGTGTGGAGCCGCCACAACCGAAAGACGAGGAAAAACATAATGAAATCAAATCAAACGAAACAAAAGTAATAAATTTGTGGGCATTTTCCAAATATTTGTGAAGCATTTGAAAAGCGACTTTTTACTGGGGATAACAAAAAAGCATTTCAGAACATCCTCAGATGCAAATATATCTTTTTAGCTCCAAACTTCTTTATATAATTAAAGTGAAGTTTCCTTTAATTGAGCCCCATGAAAATAACATCGGTAATTGAAGTATCCATAAAAACAAACTTCTATTAAGCTACACGGTTATTTTTACAAAGTAGTTGGCATTAATTTATTCCCCCACTTAGCTACCCAAAAGACTGGCCGCTATGGCCTCCGTGTCCATTAGAGTCATCTTGTTCGTCAGCTTGGACTTTTTGTAGGCGGGTTCATCGTCGGAGACGTCGTCGTCGTCGCCGTCGCTGTCGTCAGCTTTCTCGTCATCGGATGCATCGCTGGACTCTGATTTGGATTCATTTCGATCCGAAGCGTTAGGCTTATTTTTGTAAACCTTATCGGGATCCGGCAGCCAGGAGAGGTCCACTGAATGGTCACTCTCACTGCCAGCATCGTCCGCATTGTCATCGTCCTGTTGCTCCTCTTCGTCGTCGCTGCCCTTGGCCTCCTCCGCCTTTTTCCGCAGCTTCTCGCGCTGCAGTTTGTGGCGCTTCTTGACCAGCTCCCGGAATCGCTGCTTGTCATATTGATCCTCCTCGGTGAGTAGCGCCTTGGACAGCACTAGATTAATGCCTCCATCGTCGTCGTCTTGGTTCACTGTTCTTTGCCTGGCACTCAAGGCCTTCATTTGGCTGCGATCATCTGCCATAGTTTCGCCCTCGTCATCGAACTTCAGCTTGGAGTTGACCTGCAGATTCTTCTTCAGCGCCTTCTTGGCCAGCGAGGCCTTGGTTACCAGCTTCTCGCGCTTGGGTACCACAAGTGGGGCCTCTGCCTCATTCTCAGTGTCATCCTCTTCGTCCAGCTTCACTGGCTCTCCTTCCACATCGTGATCCTTACGTTTCACCTTGATAAAGTCTTCGTCATCACTGTTCTCTTCATCCTCGTCACCGCCGCCAAAGCTCTGCTGCTTGGTCAGCTTGCTGAGCAATGGATTGATCGATTTTGCGTTATCACCCTGTTCTTTCTGCTGCTGTAGCTGCTTCTGGCGCCACAGGAATTTTTCGAGGAAGGGAACACGCGGCGTAACCGCCAAGCCGAGCGATTGGGCAAATGCATCTAGATCCAGGCTGAACACATTAAACAAGCGCTTGTTGCGCATCAGGAACACGGATTTTATGTAGGAGAGGAAGGCGCGCTGGGCGGTTGCCCTCAGTTCGGGAAATTGGGCCAGAAAGGCCTCGATCTTGACGCGCGGAGAGAAGAGCTTCTTGGGATCGATTTGCACACAACGAATGTCGATATTCAACTGTTCCTTAAGCGCACTAATCATGTACTCCTCCTCGCTGGGTGTCAAAACCAACAGACACTCGCCGCGTGTCTTGTTCCGCGCAGATCGTCCAGCTCGATGAATGTACTGTGAAACATCCTCCGGGCAGTCCAACTGCACCACCCAATTGACGGCAGGAAAGTCCAGACCGCGCGATGCCACATCAGTGGAGAACATAACGACGTGGCTCTTGCGAAGGAAATCCTCGTAGATGGCAATGCGACGATCCTGATGGAGCGTTCCATAGAGAGCCAGCAGCGGGCTACCCGGCCGCAGTTTACAAAATATCTCGTACAGGTACTTGGCCTGCTTGCAACTGGCCACGAACACAATGATCTTCTGCTTCAAATGGTTCTTGATGAACGACCACAGCATGGTGATCTTGTCCTCCAGGTTCAACACCACATAACTCTGCTGCAAAAGCTCAGGAACTGCCAAGACAGCTGTGTTCGGAGTCTTCTTCGTGCTGGCGCTGGGCTCTTCTCTTGGCGTCGCTCCTCCGTAGCCTACGTAGACCGGATCCTTTAGATTAAGCCTCGCCAAATCCTGCACCGTATTCGTTTGCGTGGCCGAGAATAGCAGCGTTTGACGCACTGGTGGGAAATTTTCTATGATTGAATTCAGGGTCTTCTGGAAACCCATATCCAAACAGCGATCGGCTTCATCCAGGACCAACATCTCCATGGTGCTCGTATTAAAGAGAGGATTCTCGTCCATGTGCTGCAGCAGCCTTCCGGGTGTGCAGATCAGTATGTTGCACTGGTCCATGCGAGTGCGCTCGAACTTCAGGTTCTTGCCTCCGATGATGAGGCCGGCGGAGAAGTCGTGGTGCTTTCCCACCTTCTTTAGGGTCTCGAAGATCTGGTAGGCTAGCTCGCGGGTGGGCGAGATGATGATAGCGCCAACGCCATCGGTGCGCGACCATTTGTTCATGAACAGATGCTCCAGAACCTGCAATAAATGGACCATTGCATATATAACTTACAGCCGGCAATTTCTTTCGAAGAAGGGACGAGGACCAACTTACGGGTATGAGAAAGGCCAGTGTCTTGCCACTGCCTGTGATGGCCGCGCCCAGCACATCCTTGCCCTGCAGTGCGGGTCCAATGCTGTCCCGCTGCACCTGCGTGGGATGCACGAATTTGGACTCCGCCAGTGCCTTTTGGGTCTTCTTGGACAGCGGAAACTGGGCGAACTTCTTAATGGCAGTAGCATCGATCTCTGCGTATTTGGTCTTGAGGTCCTGGATCTCCGCTTCGGTGGCGGCCAGTCGCGACTTGTTGATCTCCTGGCGCGGACGCTTCTGGCTGTTGTCGCCGCTTTTCCGGCCACCACCAGCTCCTTTGAACGTGCCGGATCCCGGCTTGAAACGCGAACCCGGTTTGCCGGGTCCCTTGGGTTTCTGGCGCTGCATACCCTCTGTTTATTGACCAAAATGCGGTCGTTTCGAAACGTATTGAAATTCGCACGCGGTTGGAATTAGGGATGAGAGAAGAAACGATTATTCAATCGATTAATTCGCATTTCAAGTCGAATGTATCGACCACTAATTTGTATTACCGTTTCTAGAAATTTGGAAAGAATTAATTTTCTTACTTTCTTACTTCGATTCGATCTCGGGATCTCGATTGATAAACATTAAATAAATATTCCCAGGAAATATAAATATATATATATTTATAAAACTGCATATCCCGACTTCGTGATTTTTTGTTTCTTGCAGTCTGGTAACACTGCCAAGTGTACAGTCGTCAAAAAACTCTATAAAGAATTTGTTTTGCTGGTACGCGGCAATTGAAATCGCCACCGTAGAGCAAATTGGACGTTGTCACACAACCGGATAAACAAGTGCATTATGGCCAAGGCGAGTAAGAAGGTGGCAGAAAGTAAGCGCAGGAACGGAGTCGCCAACGAGAGCGAAAACGAGGAGATTGACCAGCAAAAGTCCAATGGGACAGGTCGATCGTCCAGGAAGACGCCGAACAAACGAAAGGCCAAACTGACTGTGGCCTCTGACAGCGAAGACAGCGATTGCCAGACCTCTACCTCCAACGTGGATGTACCAGCTGCAAGGAACAAGCGCAAGGTGGGCAAGGCCAGGAACGCCACCACTTCGCCCCGCAAAAATGGCAAAAAAATCGTTATAGAGGATTCGGATGATGATGCTAATCATTCCGATGTAGACCCTAGTGCCGACAGTTCGCCAAGGAAGCCAAATATCAAACGCCAGACACGGCGATCCGTGCGCGGTGAAACGGAAGATAGCAATGAACTGCCCTCCACCTCCAAAGCCTCTGCACATGCATCAAGTCCGATCAAGAAGCGCAAGCTGAGCAGGGCTTCGACTTCTTCCGTCAAAAATGGCAAGAAGGTTGCTGAAAAGGATTCGGAATCCGATGTCGATGCTGGAACAGAGGATGAGAAATCAGCTCAACCCCAGGTGAGACATCAATTCGAGAAATCAAAAAATACTAGACCCAATTAGATATTGAACCCTCAGTAAATTCTACGAAATTCTAGTCAGCAATTACAAAACATTGAGACTCAAAACCTTTCGAAAAGGTTAGATTATGATGACTGTACTATTATTCGAAATCATTAGCGCTAACTGGCGTACATATAAAAATGTATGCTTTTAAAACATTACACTGAAACGCTGATGAGAAAGTGTAGTCAGTTGAGAGTAATTTCGTTATATGGCGGTTATCTTGGCCAAAAATGCCTCATACTTTAAGATTCATTTTATTTATAGGACAGTATTTTGATCAATGAAGTCCAACTTTTTTATCTTTGCTGCTTTGCAGAAGGTTGCAGCTAAATCGAAGTCCTCGCCAAACGCTAAGAAGGCTAAGGGACGTGGTCGACGGAACGCCGGCACCAAGAAAGCCGACGATTCAATCGACCCAGAAAAGCAATGGGAAGTCGAAAAAATTCTTGATCACGTTGCCACCAAGGAGGGCGACATGTTTAAGATCCGATGGAAGAAGTATGGACCGAAGGATGATTCCTGGGAGCCGAGTAAGAATCTGGCGTGCGATGCGCTTATCGAAAAGTTTATGCGGAAACAAGCAACCCAGGAGAACGTGGACGTTAAGGAGCTGCGCGAATCGCCCAAGAAGACCGAGCGCCTCGTCGATGAATGCTATCCCAGGACAAATCTGCACAATCGTATTGAACGCTCCTCGAAGCGCTCTTCCGCCAAAAACCGGTGCGTTTAATATCTCTATATACACAATAAGGTTAGAATAACGACACAGCTGTGAAGTATTAAATTCAGTTATTCCTCAGTTGATACTTTCAGTTTATATTTGCCCGTTTCGTTGCTTAATTTCACGCATTGTGTCTGATTTCTTCATTATTTTGTTTATAGTTTTGATATCCACACTCAACCATGTTACTCATATGTCAATAAACCTTTATACTTTCAGCATTTTCTACGGCGAGGAGTGAGGAAGGGCAACAAGGAAGGAAATCCATGTAGGAATTTAGTACACTTTTTTTTTTTTACATATAATATTACAACACATGCGGACCGAAGTACGCGGAAAGGTGACCCATGGCGGCTCCAGTTAGATTTTAACGGAAAATTTCCCTTATCGTTATTGGTTTTAAAAAAGCTCGCGGGCGGAGCCAATCCACATCATGTCCACAATCCTGACTATTGGCGGACAACTTTACGGGCAACACAAATAACTAAATATTAAATTCGGATTTTAGTACATAAGTAAAAAGGACAGGCAATCGACTGCATCACAGTGCGTACATACATGTAGTATTATATCTGGTTAATTGCACTCAACCAGCGTAGAATGTAAGGCATCATTTCTGTAGCTTTAGTTTTATCCTTTGAGTAATTGATGTTTGTATTGGTCAATTGCCACAGCTGAAAATAGCCTCTCAACTACTCTTCCAATCATCTTAATTCATAATATTCGTTCTTACGTACGTACGCCATTGTACATACAATTATAATGAGCGAACATTATAATTAGTAATGGAACATGCGTACGTATGCAATAGTAAACATCCATTATAATTAGCAATGGGAACCTGCCGTTTCCACTACAAAATAAAATCATTTATTGGTCAAGATATGAAAAACGCACATTTGGCTTGCATTGGGGTTCTGGCGATCTTCCACATCTAATTGAATGTACTAGTATTCTCGAGTTCGTTGGGAGTTATTATTTTATGTGTAACCTTTCAAAATGGAAACTTTCCAATGGAAAGTGAGCATATTTTTAAAAAAAAATCCAAAAATCCTTTATCAATGACCTCTATAAGTTGCTTAACATTTATTTAACTTTCGTTCGACAATCAGTGATAGGTTCTGCTCCTTGCTCATCCTCTACAGACCGGCCTGCAGACCAAAGCCAGGACCCTTGGGCTCCTCGCTCAGGGAAGTGGGCTCGCCCTTTGGCTCGCTGGCAAAGCGTCCGTTGCGTGGCCCAGGGGGCGATATCTTATCCGCCTTCAGGTCGTTCAGGATGTCCTGCATGTCCTTGGATGTCAGATCCTCCTGCAAAGTAAAAAAAAAACGTTAGCAATGTTTGCACAATATAGAGTCGATTTCAGCGCATTAAGATTGAAACGCTGGACGAGGCTGAGAGTGAAACTGGCGTTTCCTACAAACAAATGACCAGGAAACACATTTAGCAATTAGAATTGCTTACATAGTAGTCATCGTTGATCGCCACCATTGGCGCATTGACACAGGCGCCCAAGCACTCGACCTCCGAGATGGTGAACTTCCTGTCCTTGGTGGTGTCGCCGACGCCGATGCCCAGCTGCTTCTTGCAGGTCTCCAGGATGTCGTCCGATCCGCGGAGCCAGCATGGTGTGGTGGTGCACACCTGGATGTGATACTTGCCAGTGGGCTTGCGCATGAACATCGTATAGAAAGTGGCCACCTCGTAGACGCGCATATTGGGCAACTGGAGAATCTCGGCCACCTTGTGCATGGCAGAGATTGGCAGCCAGCCGTACTGGCGCTGTGCCAGATCAAGCAGCGGGATCATGGCGCCGCGCTTGTGCCCCTCCGGATAGATGCTGAGTATGGCCTCCACGCGCTTCTTGTTCTCCGCCGTGAACTCGAACGGGATGTTGGGATTATCCTCCGGTGTGTCGCGATGGACGAACAGATTGTCGCTGGCCCGGGCACTGCTGGTGGCAATTGCCCGGATGTTGGCGCGCTGCAAATAACAACACATATCCTTAATGTTATTGTTTTCCTGTCGCCAATTATATAACTCGGGGAACAGGTTGCCTTCCCTGGTTGACACCGCGAATTACTGGACAGTTTGGATGGCTGCGCTACTCACCACGGCGGCCAGTGTTTTGGAGGCACAGTTTGTCAGCATTCTGGCGTTTCCAAAATAATGAAAAGGCTGAAAATTTGCTCTTATGTTATGTGAAGTCCGTCGGCTGCTGTCAGTTTTTTTTTAACAAGCACCGCTTACAGCTGATTTTCGGCGGAGCGTTTGCCAACACTGGCACTTGTCGTCAGAGATGAGCAAATCTCTACAAATCTTGTACAACATTAATAAAAAAAAGCTTAAACAAATAAAACTTGTAATTAAATTAATATTCAGCGGTACGTTACATTTTTTTATTCCTTTTTAAAATAAGTTTTCTAAAACAGTAAGCGATATATATCGCTGTGACTTCAGTATCTATGACACTTTTCAACAATGATCGCTGTGCCTTAGCATTCGATATCCGATAAATTACTGAACGCGCAAACTTGTAAGCTTATCGGGGGGAAACATTGAACGGACAAAATATGGAAAAATATCCACTTGTCAAAGAATTTATGGGGCAAAATTGGCCAAAAGATACCAAAATGGCGCAGCTCGAGAAGGAACTCAAGAAAAGGAAAGAATTGATCGTCGAGGAGCAGAGTGAGTGGGCATAATGCGCGAATCTCCAAGTAAGATTTATACATACATGTTTCTGCTTGTTCAGTTGTAGGGCCGCGTTTGGAGCAGGTGCTATTCGACCTGACCTTGGTCAAGCAGTGCGCCTTGGTAGTGGAGGATAACGGTGCCGGTATGGCACAGGCCAACACCATGATACAGGACTGTATGTTCCAGATCACGCGAATTGAGGAGCTGCTCGAAATGGCCGGGCTGCAGGACATCCTCTACTACACGGTGCATCGCAAGGAGCAGGAGTTCCAGCGCAAAATTAAGCTGCAGGAGGATTTGGCCGAGCAAGAGAATCAGCAGAACACAATCCTCGAATCGCGCAGCATCGGTAAGATTTTGTATGAGGTATTATTGAATACGGAATCCATTTGAATGCTATATAATCATAAACAATAAAAAACATTTTGTTTAATATTTTTTACCCTATGTGATAGTATAAGTTCATTTGTGTTATTTAAATGATTCTCAAGTAGCTTCTATTTCAGTCCAGGAATTCCGAAAAGAGCAAGCCTTAAAAAAAGAGGCAGATAAGGAGCTAGCCTCAGTGGACGACCAACTGGACCAGTCGGATCGCGAGTGGACAATTACGCTGAGAAGTATGACGGATAAGCTTAATAAGAAGATAGTCAGCGTTTTACAGATGGGAAAGCTGATAAACGAATTGAAGGAAGAGGTGAGTAGCTGCGAAATATCCATTCCAAGTGAATAACTTTTCCGTTTTTCAGTTGCAAAAAAGGAATTTGATTAAAACGGGTGTCACTAAGGGCGCTGAACCAAGTTTGGCTGGTGTTCCATCCGCTAGCACCATTTCACCATTTCAGTCCGCTTCGGATTTCCTCAACAACTTCATCTTTAAGAATATCAGACCAGATGACAATAAATCCATGACGAGCGTGAATAGAGAGATCACTACTAAGAAGCTGGAGACTCCTCTGCGATCCATTTTGATCAAATGCAAGGAGGTCGAGTCTGTTGCCATTTCCAACTCGCCAACAAAGCAAGTGCGTTTTTCTCCCTATCCAGAGATAAGCCATATCGAAGAGGAGAAATTTGAGAAGACCGATTGGCTTTCTCCTTCAGAAGAGGCAGGTGTCCCAAATGCGGAATTAGAAGAGGACAGTGACGAAATGGAGGCCACAGACGAAGATTTTGAGGAAATATCAGAAGAAGAATTCGAAATGGCGCTGAAAGATGAAGGATTTGAGCAGGAGGTAAAAGTAGAAAAGTCAGAAGAGGTTTTGCATCTAGAACAGGATAGATATGATGAGAAATCTGGCTCAGAAGTCGAGGAATCCGTATCGGATGACAAGGAATCCGGAGGGGAGGCTTCAGGAGAGGAGGAGCCGGCTGATGCGGCCAAACAAGTAAAAATCGGCGAAAACCCGAAGACTGATGAGCAGCTATCCAATGAAATTTCCGATAAACCACAAATAATTAGAGTCGACACTCTCTCTCCCTTCAAAAACATATCTTCCTGGGCCAGCGACGATATACCCAGCACCTCCAAGGGCACTCTTAATCGTTTTACTGCAACCCAGTTTATGAACTATGGTAGCAATCGCGATGAAAACGAGGCGCCGCCTTGCAAGCGACTAAAATTGGAGGAGGAGGAGTTCCCAATGAGCCAACCAATGCCGGATTACTTTAAGCATCCGTCGTCCACATTCAACAACTTTGATGATCAATCACTTCGATTCAGCTCGCCCCACAACAATTTTGACGATGATTACCTGCTGAACTTCAGCGATGATAATGATGTTACACCTACTGCCGCCTCGGCGTACATACTTTAAATTGTTAACGTATTTTGGTCAAAAATTAATGTATGTTCTTTATAAGAACGGACAATTAATTAATATCCAGATACTTATTCATTCATTGCCATTTGCAATCAAAAAAAATTTCACTTCAGCTAAATTATTTGTAGCTTTATAATGAAATTAATTTGCGTACATAATATGCATATGTACATTTAAATCATACGTATTCAGTTCGAAAGTGCCGTTTCAGACTTATTCTTCATTTTGTCGTTGCTTATAAACTAATAAAACAATAAATTAAGACAAATTCGTGACTTTAAATATTTAATTTTACTGCAAACAGTAAATTTTACCACTTGCAATAAAATACTTTTCTCATTACAGCATATAAATCTTTATTAAAAATGTATATTATAAAATAGGGGAATATGAAGACTACTTAATACAATACATAGTGTAAAATACATTTATATATTTAATCTAATATATATTTAACTTTAATATTTCATTTGTAATTCTGGGCGCCAATGGTTTGAGTCCAAGCTTTAATCGATTTGGTATATTTATGGTTTGTTTTGGTATTTGTCAGCATGCATCGCGCTTAGTATTTTAACCCATGCTGTCGATACCACGAGTTTGTTTTACAAAAATTGAACCAAAACCCAAAATAAATGGCTCGGAAACGAAAGATTCCCGTGCGCAAGCACCACGGCGTCCGTGATCCCCTCAAGCAGCTGGAACAGAAGGAGAAGAAGTTTGTTCATAGTGGCAAGTCAGTCGAAAAAGGCAGCTAAACTAATATCTGCACCATTTCACATTTCAGACTTTCCAAAGTAACGAACAATCCGCCTGTGAAAAAGGATGAGCAGCAGGTGTCCTTTAAGTTCCGTCAGTTTCAGCAGCTTGCCAACGCCACCAAATCGGGCAAGAAGCTAAGATTGGGCGAAATTGGACGGGAGGATAAGCCCAAATCCTCTCCAGGATCCAAGCCTGGCAGTAGTTCCTCCTCAAAGGAAACGCGTAACATCAAGCAGTTCGCCAACGAAACGGACGAGGATTATCTGCGCCGAGTGAATCGCATGACCAATGCATCCGTACGGGAAGCCCACTACGAGGCCAAGTATGGTGTGAACGTGATCAGAAACCCCAAAACCGGGGAGATTACTGTCCAAAAGAGGCCGAAAAACGAGATCGACGAGCTGCTCAAGCAGAAGCAAAAGGAGCAACGGCTGGCGGGCAAAAGGGGTCGCAAAAAGGTTCAAGTCGTACACAAGCCCATGGATGCGAAGACCAGTCGCGAATTGGTGAAGAGGGCCTACAAGGAGGCCCAGCAAGAGGTTGATACCGAGGAGAAGCAGAATGCCGGGCCAACAGAATTCAAACAGGATGCTGTGGCATTTGGTGAGATCGTCCATGCCCCACCTTCCCTCAAAATCCTGCCGCGCAAAGCGGAAAAAAGTGAAACCGTGCCGCGTCCAGGACGCAAAGCCAATCTCCTTCTAAAGTCCATGCTGAATCCCGACCAGGGTCAGTCAAATCGTGGGCCGGAGGACGACGACAGCAGTCGACTAAAGCTGGCTGCCCAATCTAAGAGCGCCTTCAAAGCACCCACCAAGGCCCAGATGAAGGGCAAGCGGAAAGATCTGCCCTTGGCTACGAGGTCAATGCTTGAAACCGAGCGCAGCAAAATGGTTCAGCTATACCGTCAGCTCAAAAACAAGACAACAGCAGATTCCTAACAGATTCTAGACTAGATACCAACGTACTTTTTTTTTTACATGAAAACAAGTTAACCTAATCCCTTAAGTTTCGTGAATGCGTTTGCTACCCACTGAAGGTCGTAGTTTCATTATAGAATGTTAAATATATTGATGAGATTTTTATTAAATCTATTTTCATACAAAATAAAAAGTGCACTGTTTAATTCCACTATTTCTATCAGTATTTCATGGAGGTGGTAATTAATATGGAGTCTTTTGGCAAAAAGAAAAAGGGCACTATTATGTTGATATTTATAGATACAAAAAAAGTACTTCACTTGCTTATGCAGACACTCACATTTTTTTATTTACGTATAACATTAAAAAATATAAATAAAATTTAGAGAAACTAAAAAGTGGCGCTAAATATGACAGTATGACCAGATTTTATTAGAAACCCACGTTCAGTTTTGTGCGGTAGCTGTGTACACGCTTGGACTTAATCAACACTGCGCCTTCGGCCACACTGGTCGTGACGGAAATTTCTGAAATTAATTTATTTTAAATTGACTTTTAAGCGTGATCGTTCGCCGAAAAAGTCGGCTAAAGTGAAAAGCAATAGAAAAAATTTAAAAAAATTGCTATTAGCGCAGTAGTCAACTACAATTACTCTAGTTAACGCAGTTTTAGCCAACTTCCTATTTTTTTTATATTGATTAAATTCATTGTTGTAGACACACGCACATACACATACGCATAGGCACGCGGATAGAGAGAAGAACAACAAATTGTGACTGGCGCGCAAATAGGCACACAAATAGCATTAACAATTGATAAATAGCCTAGACGCTAAATGAGTCAATCGTGAATTAAAATCGGATATAGAAGGCTTATTAAATTTTCCTTCTTCAACTCGGGCTTACGTACATCGTGTCAAAGCCACAATGTCTTACTGCAGTGGTGTGGGTGAGTGTGCTGTTTTAGTTGTTTTTACTTATCAGCTGAGCGAAGGAACGGTGATTAACCCGCAGCTAGTGCGCAGCCCGTGAAGCCAAAAACGACTATTAACCCTTAGTCCGTGCATTCTGTTCACCACCACCACTTCTGCTTTGGAATGCATATTACATCTGCATGTCTCTGTTTTTTTTTTCTAGCCATTTCCGCTGACGAGGGGATTACAATGCGCAATGGCAGGGCAAAGGCGCTCCAGGAACACTCCCCGGATCAGGTGGCTACTCCACTGTTGCCACAGGTGCCGCCACAGGAGCAACAAGATCTTAATCCACAGCAACAACAGCAGCAGCAGCAACAACAACAGGCCACTCCGCAAAAGCAGGCCATGTCCGCAGACGAGAAGAAGGCCACCAAGAAGTCCCTGGTCATCGTAGCGGGCATTTTTGTGGCCAGCTTGGTCACCATGTGCTATGTGTACGCCATATTCCCCGAGCTCAACGCGTAAGTGGGTCTTTCTGGTGCTAAAGCGCCACAAATGTGTGTCCCCTGCGCATTCGTGCACCTGTAAGGTGTTAAGTGGCCTCCATGTGTGTGTGTGTGTATGCTTAGCTTGTCTCGCTTGATTTGCGAGCAGAGATGTCGACCAATGATCCGCTTAAAATAGCTAGGCTACATCCAACTATGATTAGATATGCTAGGTAGTCATTTACCTAATGCTAGTTATCTCCATTTCGCTTCTAAAACAATATTTTATGTTTAAATATCATAGATATTACATTTGTAGGATGTAAAACTCTTATTGCAAATACTTATTATTGGCTAGATCAGACATAACTATTTGTATGTAGTGAGAAAAGGGCCATTTAATTGTCCAAATATTTACTATAACAGCCATGTTAAATAAGTAACTTAACTCAAATGTCACGCTTTGCATAAGAAAAACTTTCTGCACACGATTATTATTATCTTTAAACTTTACCTAAAGCGGATTGTTATTTGATAGTCTGGTTCTGTGAGTGAGTAAACTTATTTTGTTTAAAGTTCAAGACGTTTGTGTACATATACTTCTATCAATTTGAATTCATCAGAATTTGATTTGCATGGAATCAGCAAGTCAGAGAACAATCTTTGTTTTTTTTTTGTCAAATTTGATCAGCAAACGTAACGTGTTGAAAACTATAAGTGCAGATCCCTCTAATCTTTTTCAAAGTCCCTTGGCAGACCCATTATTCTTATTGATAATGCTGTGAAATTTTACTTATCTATTTTGTTGTTCTTTTTTGTGTTCGTGCCTTTTCACTGCATTGGCATACAGTGATTATAAAGTAATTGAAATAGTAACCAAATCATGATACCTTTTACGGCATTATAAAAACACTTATCTGTATATCGTGAGTTTGCTTCCATTTAAGAGGCGTTTTTGGGCAGTAAAGATAGGAACTATTTACAAAGAGTTATTAAAGTATAGTATTCAATAAATAACAATGGTTTTCTATTTAGATAGTTAATCAAATAGTAATATTATATACCAGTCCCTAGCAACCAAACTTATCTAAATTTGTAAATTAAGAAATATTTCAATTAAGCTCCAGTTGAGTAGCCAGATTTGACTGGAAAATGGCTGAAATTACAGAGCTATCTGGCGAGAGGGTTTACTCGCACACACACACACACACACATCGAGTCACGCCACCGATATATGAAGTATTTGTATATATATACATATATACATAGACTGTGTTTACACCTCGTCTCGGTTTTGTTCTTGCCCAACTTCTGCAGGTCGGAGAAACAACACTTGAAAATTCCGCGTGATATCCAAGATGCTAAGATGCTAGCCAAGGTCCTTGATCGCTACAAGGACATGTACTACTTCGAAGTGATGTTTGGCGTCGTGGTCGCCTACGTATTGTATCCTTTTACCAAATCCAAAAGTACAAATCCAAAGTACGAAAAATGGCATGAAAAGTCGGTCGCCGACTGATTAGATAATAAAAGAGTTCTATCGTTCGGCGGTGACCTTGACCCGATTACCAAAAATGAAGACCCCGCCACTACAAACTATTCACGGTCAGTCGGGCGTTTGTGTGTGTTTCCACCTTAATTAATTCACGATCACCGTTTGAAGCGCATAGTGTGCATATTAAATACGTGGGTAGCACGGGGAAGTGCGAGTGAGATAGCTGTAGGAAGCAGGGGAGCCGCTGAGGTTGCCTTCTTGCTCTTACTTACTACTTGCACTCTCTGGGGTGGACCGTATTTCTTTGGATTTTCCTCACACGCTAGCATTTCGTGTTACTAGAATTCAATGCAAACAAAAAAATAAACCCACAATGCTCAAAACTGGTTCTTCACTGTGCGTATGAGTAATAAAATAACGTATACGCAATGTTAACTGTGTTGCTATTAGTTTATTTAGAAAATGTTTTGCTAACCCAACTGGGTTTAAGATATTTTAAAATGATTAGTTTTTATCGGTGCGTGTCAAGTTTATCGTTTTAATAAGGTCCACTCCAGTGCACGCAGCATGTGCTACCTAAAAATCGACTTTGGTCGTTTATATGACGCATTCTTTGTATTTGTTGCTGTTTTCGTCGCGAAAATCAGCTGAGCTGGACATTATTTTGTTGTCGTCAGTGTTTTGATTTTTTGTATTTTGTTTATTGCTCTTCTTCTTCCGCACTCAAGTGCGTTTTTAGCAGGAATAAACAAAAAAATAAAGAGGCAACCTAGAAGCGAAATCAAAAGCTAAAGCACATACGTAACTTTATAGCCTTGCGCCAGTGTGTTAGTGAGCATTTTTTATTGGCCCGTGCATTTGTTATCGGGCATTTGTTGAATACGTGGTCCGATGCCAGATGGAACGAGACTGTGGGGGATTCTCGGACGATGGGGGTGTCATTGTCAACTCTTTGCGTCTATAAATACCCGCCCACAGACGTTCGAGCACGCGTCCAACTAGTCGTACGATCTGTCTTTAATCCCAAGCACAGTGGTTCCAAGAAAGAACGTATTTTGCTAGCCAATGTGACATGACATGTTTTTAGCCAAAAAATAAACAAAGAATACTGGCAATCTCCTAAAACATCTCTCTAATAGTTTCGCTAATTTTGCCATATAAAACATATCAATGTGGCAATACGTCGAATAGGTCATTAAATTTAGTTGCCACTGCAGGTATCAGATGAAACCGCCTACGACTGGTTACCTTGACCCAATTGAAATCCATTTATAGCCTGCAAACATTCGCCATTCCCGGATCGCTGTTCCTCTCGATTCTGCTGGGATTCCTGTACAAGTTCCCGATCGCCCTGTTCCTCATATGTTTCTGTTCGGCGCTGGGCGCTACCCTATGCTATACACTTTCCAATCTGGTCGGACGTCGTCTGATTCGTCACTTCTGGCCGAAGAAGACCAGCGAGTGGTCGAAGCATGTCGAGGAGTACCGGGACAGTTTGTTCAACTATATGCTATTCCTGCGCATGACACCGATCCTGCCTAACTGGTTCATCAACCTGGCATCGCCAGTCATCGGTGTGCCGCTGCACATCTTCGCATTGGGCACCTTCTGCGGCGTGGCACCGCCCTCGGTGATCGCCATCCAGGCGGGCAAGACGCTCCAGAAGATGACTAGTTCGAGCGAGGCCTTCTCCTGGACCTCAATGGGCATCCTGATGGCCTGCGCCTGTGCATCCTTGCTGCCCGGTCTACTCAAGAACAAGTTCAAGCACAAGAAGGAGGCGTAAGCTGGCCGGAGGATGTGTCCAAAATATATTTATATATATGTATGCTATTCCCCAAACCGAAACCAAAACAAACCGAAAAATCATTAATTGTAATTTATACACTACGCCAGAAACAACACACACACACATACCGATTTTTTTTTGTTTGTAAATTTTTTTTCGGAATGCCACTTTGGGTCTCGATCCACTATGTTTAAGACAACTACAAAATATCTGTGTTTATCCTATTATTAAAATTATTAATGTTTTCTGAACTTGTTCTTACCAAACAACTTTTGCATCATATATTTCCATCAATCGTTTTTAAGTTAGTGAATTTTTGTTTAGTGCTATTGCAGTATTTACTAGAAAAGTTCTCCTCTAAGTAAAACGAGTTAGCAGAAATCCATTGAATATTACGCAGCGTATGTAAGTTAAAAGATGATTAAAGTATGTATGTGTCTGCAAGTAAACGTTAAAACAAATACAAATTACAAATTATGTGTTTTATTTTCGGTCATATCTGGATCTAAAAAACTATCAAGAATATTTTCACGCTGTATGGTCAAGAAGTCATTTTACTCACATGAAACTTATGCAAATAATTTGTTTACTAACAGTGAGATTAAATTTAAATATACGTTATAAATATAGTGAAATTTAAGCTTAAAAAGCGATATATAAGCTTATAAGCTTAAAGCTATGCTTGTTTTGTAAGCTTTTAAAATGTTTAACGGCAAATTTGAATTTACTTGGCAAGAGCTTTGGTCTTCTACCTTCTCGCCCATCTTGTTCATTTACATTGGCCAAAACTTTGGTTTCCCCTGTCGACTATTCTTTGTTATGGCTTTAATTAGCCTTTATTATTCTTGGCATACTGCTCGATTTTTCTTGGCCGCCTTTTTGTTATTCTTGCGGTTTTGGCAGCCATTTGATTTGTGTGCTCAATTAGTTAGGCAAACTTTTTTAAAAGGATTAACTGCTGAGATCCGTTTCTCAAAAATATTTTTAATTTACTTTCGCCGAGACTTTGCGTTGCCCCACGAGATTTTTCACCAACAGTCGGCTGGCTTGTGGTTATCATACCAGTTAACTTGTAGAGTAAGGGGCATACTACATATGTCGCAACTTAAGTATTTAACTGGTAAAAGAAATCGTTAACGAGCCTTGTCCGTCCGTCTGTTCGTTCGTATGGACTTGTAACTAAAAGAGTAAGGATGCAATTTTATACATTTTGTATGCCCGATTTTTTAGCTGAGTAATGGGTATCTAATAGTCGTGGCACTGGACTGTAGTGTTCTCCCTCCTTTTTCTTAGAAGGTCTTCAAGGCAGATGGTGCTACAGGTGTCCACACGCACAGTGGCAAAGACAAAAAAACAAGGGTGAATGCTATAGCCTCGACTATCAGATACCCGTTACTCAGCTAGTGTGAATGCGAACGCGAAATTTCATCATTGGGATATGGATAAATATAAAATAAAAATGAGAAAAATTTTAAAATTGTTCAAACCGTGACCGGTTTGGCGGCTTTAGGGCGGGAGTGGCAACATGGGTCAACACACTTTCGCTGCGGACACACTCGGCTATTGATCCTGATCAAGAATATATATACTTTATATATTTACTTTACTCTACGAGTAACGGGTATAAAAACCACCGGAATTTTGTCAAGCTATACCGACACGCACATCATGGACAACGCGGCTCTTCTCTGCTGTTGTTCTGCTTTTCGTAATTGATTTAGGACGCGTGTAGTGAAACATAAAGGACCGTGATGAGGAAAACAGTGGGTATTGCCTATGGGGGATATGAGCCATATATGTACATATGTATGGTTCGAATCAACAGTAAGTTGATAGTTAAGAATATAGCATTGACCCAAATTTGATGTGCTAAAGAATTCGCGAATTCTGATATGTAATTTATTTGATTTAAGGGCTTGTAAGAACGGAACGATTGGGTTTGTCGTATCGACGCAGTACTGCACGACCGTGCCAGCATAGAAATTGTATTAACGACATCATAATTTCGCCTGCCATGCGTTTCATCAGTACAAAGGCGTACTCCAACTTTTGGCAATTGCCTAAAAAATATGCACATCTTTATTGGGCTTAAGTAGTACAGATATGAGTTTGGCTGCTGCGGAGTGTTCCTGTCTGTTTCAGGCAACAAATTCTGATCACTTAATGCGTACAGACAAATGTGAGTGGGCGTGGCAGTGGAGGCCGGGGCAACCAAAGGGAATCATAATCGTTTGTAAATTATGCACTTCATTAGTTGGCAACCATGGGCTTTGTAAAAGCGATTTACATTGTGGAGAGCATTCGTTCAGCAATCCGCTTATAAATGGGCAAAAATTTAATTTTAAATTTGTGTCTAAGCAGTTGTTAAGCTGTATTTTTGCTTAATTGGTATGTTTAGGCAGTTTGTAATTCTCGAGTAATTGCTTTCAAAGTTGAGCTTAAGTTTCAACAATACACTTTAAACGTTACCTGAAGATGATGATTTTGCAATATATATATTTTATATATCTTTTATTTAGCTCCCTTTTTTTTTGCCTTATTATAAGCCCACTCTTTTTGTCGCACATTCCCATGCTTTGTAATTCTGTTTCTTAGCCAAAGGGTTAAATATTTTCGTTTTAATTTCGCCTGCCCAAATGTGTTTTTTAGGCATTTGAAAAGGCCAAATTGTAAATCTCAAGTGTGTTTTCTGAGCCAGGGTGGACGACTCTAATCCACTTTGTCGCCGAGTCTGCCAATTATGCAAATCAATCAGGACGAAAGAGGGGCGGACGCACTTGTCCGCTTCACTAGCGAACGTGCCCTTTTGCAAGTTTCACACTGACAGCGCACAGTGGGTCAAGTAGCTCAAAACGTATGCGTACTAATTTATAATTTCGAGGTCTAGTAAGGCAAATGCTCCAAAATTATTCGATAATTGAAAAGTAAATATAAGACAGCAGCAATAAAAAATTAAATTATTTTCAAAAATTACGAGGATAACCGAGACTCCTGGCAATTAATATTTGGTCCATCGTGCCGAATTACAATAATTGCCATATTTAAGAAAAGCTACGTCATTGGCTTACATTTTGCATGCGTCTTTACATGTAAGGGTCTATATTTAAATGACTTTAAATGAGCTTGATGATGATTTATTTTCATAAATTACGAGAACTCCTGGCATCCCTAATCAATATTTAGTCTATCGTGACGAATTACAATTACAACGTTTTTGGCTTACATATATCCTTATCCTTATATGTAAGGATTGATATGTAATTAGTCGGAAATTGAGCTTAAATGATTTGAAAAAGCATAGAAAATAGCCGGCTAGAAAAGGATGTGAAACGTCCTGACCCAGTGTTCCGAGCCTCAAGTGTTTGAAAAGCCTGGAGCTCGAAAGTGAATCTGCAATGGGCCGATGATTGAGGCCCTGGCTTGGTAGTGATGTGATGTGAATTGGCGGACGTGACAGGGCCAACAAAGGGCCACAATTTGCTAGCCGTGTATTATTTTTTTAATTGCCATGCCAGGAGGAACCAGGAGGAGCCAGGAGGACCTGCTGTATGTTTGGCTTCCATAGAGGATGATAAACGAAATTTCAATGTCCGACGACGAGTGCTTATCGAAAACTCAACCAAAACACGCACATGCGTTCGCTTTAATCCAAATTCAATTCACTTTGTTCGGCCAACTTATAGCAACTCTCGACCGGCAACAATACCAGTCCCTCACAAAATTCCCAATCGCCATTATGGCCATGATGTCTGTGGGCAGCAGACCAAGAGATCCGAAATCTGAACACGCCGCCCAACAAAACCTGTCCATCCATCTACGCATCCTTGTGCCAGGCCACTGCTTAATTAAATAAGATTGAAAAGCTTCAATTATTCAATAGAACAATAGAAGGGATTGCTTGCCGTAAGCTGCGTTCCATACCTGTACGAGCATAAATCTAAAAAAAAAAACTCGAAAATACACTTTTTTCTTACTTTTGCTGTAGGCGAATAAAGTGTCGAAAATGATTCCTTATTTCTGTTTTTCCATAGTATAGTAAGATGGGGATATGGTCTTAAGGTTTCGCAACGCACTTTGTTTGCCAACGAAGGCCATCTGTTATTGCATCTTTTCGACCGACTGAACATCTCGAAAGCCGTGCAGAAACAAAGGACTTCCCAAAGGGCGCCCATGCAGACCGACTAATTGTAAAGTCAAACAGAAACTGTTAGCCAAATGGTTTTTGGAAATAATCTCCGCAGGGATGTAGGATGTGCGTTGCTGGGTGTACTTTTGCAACGGCCCTAATTCTAATACTAATTCGAATCCTAACACATTTGCGCCGTCGATTCGCTCCTTTGACTGCAGCCACGACGACGGCCATGGGTATTAAAAAAGTTTTCAATTTCGTTGACGTCCTTGAGAGTTTTCTTCGGCAGACGCGGCATGCACAATATATATTTTTCTCATGTTGCTGGTTATTTGATACTCAGTTCTTAGATTTCAGCCGGGTACATGGCTAAGGTTGATGTAAACAACAGTATAGTTCCTCTGTGGTAAAATATTTAGTGTATATTTATATCACATTTACTTGCACCACATTGCGTATGCGTTATATTTGATATTCTCAACTTACAATACAATACACACAATTCTGCAAATGTATTTATCCCACGTTGCGTATACGCAATATTTTAAAACCAAAATCGTTTATAGTAATTGAAATACAAATAAGTGATTACAGGATATCTGCCGTATCTAGAGTCCGCCTACTGATTGCCTTTTTTATTTGTCTTCTGGCCAAAAAGGGACGCGAATAGGCGAAGGCCACTCCATGGGCACCACATAATTTTAACTTTTGTAGGCCAACATAAATACTTGATTAAGTAAATCCACATTTGTAGACAGACTTGAGACGAGTGGGTCCCAAAGAGAGTAAAAAAAAAAAAAAATGAACGCAAATGGGGAGCCTTTGACCCGCCGATCGTATGTTGTGGCCCCGACTTCTTTTATGTTGCTCGATTTGCATAATTTAGCAGGCAGCAGAATAGGCGCGTGGCTAGGCTCGAAAGTTATACCCAATTTGGCCAGTAATCAGGTTAAAATGGCTACCATGCTCGAAAGTTAACCTGTCAGTGGCGCGACTCTGGAAATTCCACAAATCTTCGATAAATCCCGACCAGATAAATATACTACTAAATATACAGAAATAAACAAAAAAGAGAGCCCAGTCATACAAAACAAACAATCAACTTGAGTATCTCGCAGAATCGCCGGGCAAATAATGAAGCAATGAAATGGCCAATTTAAATCAATGCTCCTCTTCGTCCAGACGCACAAAAAAAAACAACAAAAAATAAGAAAAAACGCTTAAAAGAGAAAAAAAAAAAACAGGGCAAAAAGAATGCGAATGGCCAAATTGCCTTTCGGCCAGCTCTTTTCGTTGTTTTTATTATTTGTGCCACTGCTGACCCATCATCGTCTTCTACATGCCATTAAATGTTGCAGATTTTCGACGGATTTCAGTCTGATTCGCTTTAGAGCCACAATCAATCGAACGGAATCACCACTTTTGATGGCGAGTGCTTTATGGCAGTGTCTACTGTAGTAAAATTCCAAGATTATAACTCACTTAACGTGCTAGGAATTTTTCATGCATAATATGTGTTATGATTGGCTGGTTAGGTCTTAAATATTTTTTATTCACATATTTATTAATTAAATACTGACAGTTCAGACGGCTTTCGTTGGCATTTGAAAAAAATATTAATTTAATTATTTTGTAGGCTTCTGGTGTCATCCGAAGTGTCCTTTCTGTCGTACACATGCTTGCCAGGACTAAGTATGTGTGTCTTGACAACAATGATAAATATTGATTTTGCACCATCGATGGCGACAACAATTACAATGATAAAAGATTGGCAGCCGCTTTTGCTTTGACATATGGCTCGTCCTGCGTCCTTCGTCCTGCATTTCGTCCTGGCCCCCCCCCCCCCCAATGCTGCGTACCGCTTTCCAGCCATCAGCTGGATCCTCCAGAGTCTAGACATTTCCACATAAAAGCCTCGGCGTCTCGCTTTTCCTTTCCACTTTTCACTTTCCCCCCGCGTCTGACACAAATTTTTTTGTAATTATGCGACAGATTCGTTTTTCAGCGGCCCATGTTTCTTCATACTCACATTTTTTTGTTGTGTGATTTTTTTTCCCCACCTTGTTTTGTTTGTTGCTATCCTTGCGCCTTCCTCCTGCGCGGATCCTTTGTGCTCCTTTTTAATGGCAACGCTTTGCGTGCCTAATTTGCAGCGCACACGGCGCACATTAATGAGGAGCGTCCAAAAAGGACGAGGGCGAACGGCGACGCGGCAGGACGTGGGACACTGTGGAGCAGGATCTCATTTTATCAGGAGGTGGGCCTCAAAATGCATCGTACCTTAGGAAGGTATCTATATCCATGGAATAATTTTCAATAATAAATAATACGAATATAAGGTATAATGCTTAAAATAAAATATGCTTTTAATCAAAATTCCTATTCGCGTAGTGACGAAGTCTACTCTTTAGGGATAACAATATTGATCGTACCAAAGCAAAGCTTATATAGCAATTTTAAATTATAAATACAAATGATATAGTACGGATTAAATATGTTTATTTACTAAAATTCCATTTAACTGTAGACGGCAATCAGCGTTGTGACGAAGGCTACCACAGTATACAGAGGCGAATAGATGTAAGTCTGCTGTGGTTCGATCAGAATAAGTAGCACGTCGAAAGATATTTCAAAAACTTATGGGATGGCAAACTATTGATACCTTTTACCCAATAATCTTAGATATTTATTATGTATAGAATGTAAATACCTATTTCTAGAATTTTTATGTGCATTTTATGTAGATTAAATCCACTGTAAGTGCGAAATAATATATCTGGTGATATTATATGGCGACCCGTATGCGCGCATGATTAAATAAGATGGAAAATGTAGCAAGGGGCGAAATTTTCCGGGGCGGGTGCTGGAGTGTCGTGTGAAATGCAATTTCAACGCTTTCTTTTAACTGTTAAATTAATGATGATAAAGTGCGGACCAGCCAAAAGAAGTGGGTTAAATGGCGCCCGATTGCGGTGGAAAGGGGGGCTAGTGGAGGCCATGGAGTACCAACGATGGAGGATCCTTCGGCACCTCAGAAAATCGGGCCTACGAGTATATTCCTGGGCACACACGCATGAAATTAATTACGAAATGCGTGGGCGAGTGTGCAGAAACGTTTAGAGCAATTTAATGCCTGTAAATAAAACAAATTGCAAAGCAAAACGCACAGCGACACCAATGGAAAAGCAACGAAATCTGAATTCAAATGAGAAATAGAAATGCGGGATGGTTGGGAATTTAAGTCGATGAGTAGAGTATCCTAGAAATATAATAAACATAAAGGTATAATTAAACATTATTTGAAAAACTAACATAGATAATCTTCTATAGATGCAATTGAGTTAATAAGATAGTAAATTCATAGTAATATTATTGGACTGTATGGGAATAAATTAGATATTTTGAAAGCATATGGTTTTAATTTTAACTAAATCTGAACCATAAAATAAAAGTGTTGAAAAACGATAGGATCACACGGATTTACCAAGCTTGTCTTTTCCAGGGTATCACAGAGAAGAGTAGTGGGAATCAGACGCAAAATATGTAGACAAACAAATGGCGGACAAAATCTGACGTATGCCATGTGTGCGAGGGGGAGGGCACGATGGTGTCGCGCGTTGGTGGGAGCGAGAGGGGCAGAGGCGTAAAAATAAAATGAAATTTGACACTTTGTTTCTTTTTGTGGGTGCCAAATAAAAGCGTTTTGTGCATGTGTGTGTCTCTGTGGGTGCTGCTATTGGAGTTGTTGTTGCTCTTTTGTGGGTTATGAAATAAACACACTCTCTCGCATACATGCAAACACATGCACACATACACACACACACACACTCCCACATGCAATCACGTATCACACAGAAGTGAGTGTTTGTTGTTGGCAGTAGATTTTCCGATCATTTTACGCGTATTTTACTCCGAATGCCAAAACCAGCATAAACGACCTTGGAATGGGCGTGGGAGGGCCCCAGCCACCCACTTTGCGCCCATCGCCCGCAAACAAATCGACTGCGACATTTACAGGACCCCAGTGGCCTTCGGCCCCTCCCGTTTTGCCCGACCACCGTGTCCTTTTCCCTGGAAACCGTGGCAAGCTTAAGCAAACAGCGGGAAACTGGGCAGGAAACAAAGAAAACTGAGATGCCCTAAAAGGTATGCTATATGATTTCTAAAAATTCGAACCAAAACCAAGGAAAAACTTCAAAATAGAAGCAGGATGCTGATAAAAAAACAAAAGTTTTTGCTATTTTCTAAGACCTAGTTACTTGTGAGCATATGAATATTTCTGGCCTAATAATACGAATATTTTTCGAATATACTGCGAAAAACCTACCATTTAAAGACAAAAAGGAACGCTACAATCTGAAAGACAAATGGCCTTCTTGGCCTTTTGCCCAACACCTTTTCAATTGAGGCAGTCCCTTGTAGTGACAACAACCGTTCACCAAACAAATGGAATGGAAAAAGTATCGCAAGCAATCCAATGCAAGTGCATCACGCATCCGCCCTGGTGTACAGTAGCTAAACCGAAAATCGAATCGCAAGAGCACTAAATAAATACACAAGACTATATAAATAAACTTAGACCAACGGTGTGGGGAAAATCAAAACAAAAGAGGAAAAGGGCAAGACAATGGACCAGAGTTGGAAAATTTCATTGAAACAAATTTGAAGATTAAATTACAGCCATTTACCTCGGCAAATATTTGCTGCGAAGATTCCCCCAGAGAAATGGAATCCGCTTGACTGCCGGCGATGATGAAAATGAAAATGATGATGATGATGATGATGATGACGACAATAACGATGATGATGACATTGATGGGCTAACCGACAATGGACGTGGGATAGTGCCGTTCGATCGGGAATGGGAACTCAAATCACAGATTGCCTTCTGTCCGTCAGGGGAGCATGTATAAAATAAATCAAATTTTATTGGTCTAAGCGGTTAGCATGATACCTAATCCCAGTTAACAGACTATTTGACAAGTTATGGACTTATGTTAGAATATTTATATGGTATGTACATGCCTACTTTAATGCATCACAGGTTATTCCTTATCGCGATTGTGATTGTTCTTCACCGTAACAATATACATACGTATATATACATATATATATATGTATATATTCCCATAGGCAAATCAAGTGGCGAGTGGGATATGGTCTGCGTTTTCCATTTCGCCGGAGGAGTTCAAGTGCCAATGTGCTGTCAAAAAGTTGCTAGTTGTTGGTTATGTGTTTTACAACTTGTCTGAACTGGCTTAAGTACAAATTGAGTTTCACTGTCGTCCATTGTTGTTGGCGGCTCCTTATAAACATTTAAGGTTGTAATATTGTTGTGTTGGCTTTTTAATGGCTTTGTTCGCCCTGGGCTGTCCTGTCTCGACCCACTAGCCCCATCACTTTCGCACGCCATCAGGCCGTCTCTTTCGCGGGTGAGACAAAAGCGCAGTGCACATAAATTCATCATAAACGTCGACAATATTAGCTAAATTGACATATGGCCAAGGAACAGACACCAGAAGGTGGGCAAGAACTTTGCCAAAGCCTTGCTACACTATGAAAAAAAAAGAGGAAGGTGGTGCTTACGTAGCAATTTGATTTTCACACATAAGAATATATTCAAACAATTTGTGATAAAAAAAAAGTATTTCAAATTTTCATATTACGAATTTTTTAAAAATTTGTTAAAGCCAAGATTTCTTTCTTTTAATAAATGCTACATTTTTGTTCAAGTGTACCAAAAGTTATAATAAAACGCATGAAATGCAGACAATTCCCAAGATAAAAAGGCAGTCTTTAAGTTTTTACTCCGCAATGACTGTCGCTGCAGCAAAGTCATCTTGAAAGTTTGCAAATTAACCAAGACCATAAAGCGTAAATCAAATTAATTTGGCTAGGCGGCAATAAAGGTTAATCATCAAAAAATGGAAGGAATGCGGCAAAATAAGTTGATGATGATGACGCGGCTGGAATAAAGCTGGTCCGTCTTAACCCATGTTTTTGCGATAAATCATTCAAAATCGAACTAACCAGATGGTAGTTTAACATTCGCAAATGCGTTTTTGTGCATTCAAGTTCAAGTTCGGAGATATTGAGCTTGGCTTGGGGCCTATTCGAAAGTGATAAACCAGAAATGGAAATGGGTTAAAGGCGGCTGCGCTGAGATCCCTGGGCTTTTGTCTATGTAAATGAGATGGCGCCCCGAAGGCGCTCAAACTAAAGCAAAATGTATCTGTAGGGCAACAGAACAAAAAAAAAAAAGGCTAGAGCAGAAACCAAAGAGATGAGAAAGCAATCTAAAAGTTCTGTTCCATTTATTGACAATTTGTTTCAAAATAATTGGCGAAAGTCCTCTCCCTTGACCCAATAACACTGACATACCCAAAAAACCAACCCCCCGCCCCATTTCCTCCTCTTTTAACTGCTAACAGCTGAGGGCTCCACTCATTTGGTTTATGCGCCGCAGTACATGAGCACGTCCTGCGTCCTTCGTCCTGCGTTCCACTTCCAGCGCTTACTAGTTGAATGAACTACACCGTGGTCCGCATATTCGCTCAGTGTGTTTGTTTTCTACTTTTTGAGGGCGGCATGGAGGCGTGGTCACTTACAAAATGCATGGGAAATTAATTGCCACCGTGCAAATAACGCTAAAACGTCAATATTGTGCAAACTTTAGTGCAAACATAGTGTCTGCAATCAAGTTAAAGAGTTCTACAAATATGTTTTTGGTTTTAAATTCGTTACTACTAGTTTACCAGCTGAAATAATAATCCGAAAGTCGATTTTTAAGCCCGCACTTCGACAAATCTTCAGTGGTTTTTTATATGTTTTTGAAAGCAACGTGCAGATCAATTGAATGACAGGTGGTAATGTATGAAATAATCCCACCATAAGCTTTATAAATCATAGAAAACTACACAAGAAAAAAGAATGAATGCTTTGAAATGGAAAAATATCGCAGTATTAATTGATTGACTAATATTAGATTTTTGTAGCTCTTCAATAAATAAGTTGTGAACTAGGGACTAGAGTAAATACTACGAACATAAAGTATCTTAATACACCTTTCTATCTTTTCATTCTTTTTTTGTATGTTGCTTTACGAGGAAGGTAGAATCACCTGCGAATGTCACTTTAAAATATTTTATGGGGTTTTCTCTGCAACAAATCCTGAGCAGCTGCTGGTCACCAGAGCGGCTAATCTTCCTCTCCATTTCTACTTTTCCACTTGGCATTGGCCGTCTCTTTCGTGGCTGCTTTTATGCACACCCTTCTTCATTTATGATTCCGTTTTACTTGCACTTGTTTTCAGTGATTTTCTCCATTTTCCAGCAGCAATTGGCTGCAAAAGCGCCTCTAATGTGGTCACTTCTTTGTTTTTTTTTTTTTATCTACTTTTAACCCACATCGTGCCGTCTCTTTCCGTCAGCTAGAGCCATCTCTTTCCATTGACAGCTTAGTGTCGCCAGAGCCAGCGAAGCGTGATAATACAATGAGTAGATAAGTAGTTGCGATTCGCAGTCTCGGTCTACTGTCGGTGTTCAGATTGAAGTTGCGGATGTGCGAAAAATACCAAGCGTTGACATGTGGGAACTCGGGTGTTAACATGGACACTGAAAACAAAAGTGGCAATATTAGAAAAGTTGCTATTTGGACTTAAAACAAACCTGAAAACTCTTCAAATTGTATAAGAATGTATCTACAAATGGCTTATAATAGATAAATTTATAAAGGTCAGAAGTTTGCCAGTACAACTTTCTTAACCATTTCAAAACCATTCCCAGTTAAATTTTAAGAGAGTTAGCCATCAAAATTCTCTTAGCCAACTTTCCCCACCACTATTTACCCCAATCGAAGTTGTTCCCACTATTCTATGCTGCCCCAACTGGGTACAGTGAGGACTGCGGCTGCGCGGATAAGTTTCCCCTCGCTCGCAGGAATCGTGCCTCAGGGGAAATTCGCGATTTATGAATGAAATCAAATTTACTACGCCGCTGGGAACAGTTCTTCTGGTTTCCGAGGACAAGGAACAAGATGTCCTCGCTGTGTTGGTTAGTCAAAGGTTCACGTTCTTTTAAGGTTGAATGACATGAAATTGAATGAAAAAAAAAGTGAAAATAATAGCACAACGGAAAATGTGAAACAAACCAAACAAAATGCGACGGAAACTTAATTAAATTGGCTTCCCGTTGAATATGCAAAACCTAAAAATCAATTTAGCGTGGGCCAGCAAGCTAATGTCCTTCATTCACGAACTGGATTTATGGATTGAATATAAGGCCAGATTTACAGGGATCAGATATGCGAGGTATTTTAGTGGCCATCGTCATCATTTGATATGCTTCCTGGAGTCAAGCTCGAAATAAGACTAAGCGTGGGTCTTTGGCCAAGGACATGCAACTGATGTTCCACGCTCAGCAGCATTATTCATATCCTTGAGGATTTAATAGACTGTACACAAGTACTAGTTTTTACTGCCCGGCAAGGGGTTGAATAATGGCTTGTCACGAAGGATGAGAGCGCTTGATGTGCAACGACAAAGTGCAAGTTGATGTCTTGTTTGCTATTTGGCTGGCTGTTCTTTTCAGGATGGTCTCGTCCTTTTGCAGTAATTTCCAAAAAAAAGAAAAAACAATTTTTAACCGAAGCACTGGCTTTAAAGCCCACATATGTTGCGACTAGTTTGGGAATATCTTTCAATCTCCAAGTGAAATCTGAAATTTAACAAGTCCCTTTTCCAAATCACGAACTGCAACCGCTTGTATTTATGGTCGTCTTTTGGGCCACAGCTCGTCTATCACAGAAATATGCGCATATTTCGATGTTATTTTGCCTAACCGCTGTGCACACTTATATTTTACACAATGCCATAAACTTTAAGTTTGGCATTGTGAGAATGGAGAGCTTCGAAAGTGCGCACAAAACTCTCCAGAGTGAGCTGCTGATCATAAACGGAAACGGAAGTGGCCACAAACGTTCGCACAAAATTCTCCATAATTCCGGTCGAATATGGTATTTCAATTGGCTGTGTGTGCGATAACAGTAAAAACTATCAAGTGTGTGGACCCACCAAAGAGGTAAGTCTATACTTAAAGTAAAACGTTTAAAATCACAATAATAAATGGAGCAGAAACCCTGCGATTACAACGTTTCGAACACATTGTATAAACATGAGATATATTTTTGTTTTTACTAAAATTGGATTTCTTTACTTGTAGCTTGCAGTTTTTGCAAGCACACTTCTTGGCATTATTGTTGGGGGCAAAAAAGGACATCCAAAAAGGTGCGTGTGAAAAAGAGTGGAATTTGAGTCCGTAGAAAGTGGCTGAGATTGCTCGTAAAACCGGTGACCAAACCATTTTTCCGGCTACGAAAGAAGCATTTTGGGACTTATGCTCTAGGCCAAAGCAGAATTCGTCGAAAAATGCGGAGGCGGGGAAGCAAATGCATTTGGCTGTTGATTAAGCCTGGCTAATTGGGGGCTTTTCCGGGGGAAAACACGATGCAGCTGCCACGATTGCATGCAAATGAGGCACGAAAACCAGCCAGTGGCTTTAATTGTTATGTTTTGTTTCGGTTCTCGCTGCGTTTCGAGTGGCAAAAACCACCATCAACCTTGTTGGGGCCAAGCAACGAAAGGTCATGCCCACTCCCCAACCTCCACAAAAAAGAAAAAAAAAAAAACCGCCAGCCATTTTCGCCCACCAAGACCAACCCACCCACCCAACACCCACACGCACAGGAGACAACAACAAGAGTGCACAACACTGACATGCGGAGCGACAGCGACTGCGATTCAGTTGGGAAATATGAAGTATACGCCGAGTATACACGTGCGACACGGCGCAAAAGACAACTTATTTAACACATTATGTGCAAGTTCAAATATTCAACTTTAACTTGGGGCTTCACCCCAAGACGACCCGCGCTTTCCCATTCGCCCATTCGCCCATTTGCCCAACTCAACATTTTCACATCCTCCCAACTTCCATCACTTCATCGCGACATGTGCGAGAAACTTTTCCTTTTGCCAACAAACTTCAGCTTGAGCTGAATCTTCCAAGGTTCCATAGCGATGGAACTGCTTCAGCGAAAATGCATGAAATTATTCATAGTTTCTTTGTGGTACAGGTAAGTACTAAATTACAATGTCTAACTTTTATGCTAATCATTTTGTTTTATTAAAGGAACATTTATTAGAGCCAATGTGTCACATATGTTGCGTTTGTAAATTTTAATATTGTACGTATATTATTATTAATTTGTGTATGCCCTAATAACAAATCCCACCATATGTTTTCTTCACTTGGTGTTAAAATTCTTAATTCTGCTTTATTTTGCGGCCATATATCTTAAACCACTGCAGTTTATGACAGAGCTGACTTCTGGTTTTGTGGCGAATGTTAAGGGAAGGGCGTCGTTTACAAAAGGTGCGAATATGACGTGCACCTGGCCTGTTCACGCCCTTTTGACCACATTGCATTTTGATTAACTTTGCAGTTGCTGTGTGCTGCCAAAAAGTGGGCGTATCAGGCGGGGGCGTGACAGATGCAGACGCAGATGCAGATTCACGGGAAAGCGCATATTAAATTCCACTTTGGCGGTAGATGGACGTCCAAACGAACAACGGCTTCGCATAATGCACGAGAGGGCTGGGACAGTGAACTCTGGTTTTTAGCCACAGAAAAGTTACAGTGAACTCTGGCTTATACCCACAAGAAAGTGAAAGTGGAGTAGCTGATACAATTAATGTTTTAGATTTTAAAGGTATAACTTATATTGGTTTGCCAAAGAACACGAATAACTGCATGAAAAGTAAACAATATTTACGAATGGTCAAAAAAGTACAGTCATTTGAAAAATATATATTAGAGAAATTCAAAACCTAAATGATCATATAGTCGGTCTTCACTGTTGTCCTTGTGTTGGCCCACCGACAAATGCTCCAAATGGGCAAACAAAAAAATGCATTGTCCCAGCGACAGGACTCCTCCGTTCCTCGTGTCACTTAATTTTCAGCGACAATAAAGCCAACAATGCCAATAAAGAGCCAAAAGCCAAACCACACAAAGAGCCACCGTCGACCACGAATTGGCTGCGGAAAGGAGTGAAAGGACACGCCAGTCCGGGTTCGAGTCCTGCTACTCCCTGCTCCCTGCTCCTTGCTCCCTGATGGTCAAAGGATGTGATCTGGTGCAGGATGATATATGACAGCCGCATATGGCCGCATGGCCATTTGAATGCACTTTCATCCACTATGAAAGTACAGGTTTTATTATTTTTTTTTGGGTGGAGAAATGGCAAGGAAAATAAATATGTGCTTTGCGTGCAGCCTTAATGCAACAGGGATGGAAAGAATATTGCTGAAAAAATTCTTTATCATATGAAAAATAAAATAGCATTTTTAATTAAATTTTTCATGTTAACGTAGCCAAGTTTGCACTTTATCACTAGCGATCAGTTGCACTCCTTACGTTTTCATCAGTGAATCATCAACTCCTTTTGTATGAAAACTAGTGCTGTGAGTTCTTAAACTGCAAGGTAGTTTATACTAATATAAATCCCTATAAGAATTTGTATTATCTAGCTATCAATTATAAATATATAAATATACTTAAATGCTTTTAATAACACTTTTTCTTTGGTCAAAAAGTTCGCTTAAATTAATTCTTTTCGAATTCCTGCAATTTATTATGCCTACTTTTCCCTGGCTGACTTTAATTAATATTATTATTAATATTCACACACAATTTCGTTGCGAAAAATGCGAAAGATGAAAACCACAATGCCAATGTCGTTTTTAATTCGATTATAAAGCGTATGCAAAAAAAACGGAAATATGAAAAAAAAATACATACATCATATAGTCGTATTAATATTCCACCTTAATTCTGCATTCCCTTGGGGCCAAATAATTGCAATCCCTTTTTCGCAAAGGAGTTGTAAAAGTATTTTTAAATTGGACGTTTTTCTGGTCCACATCTGTGGTGAAAGGCTGTACACTGAAAGAAATATTTCGAACTGGCGGTCAAATTTCCTTTTGATATCATTACAAATTGCTTTTTATTTATGTGTACTAAACAAAATTAAGCAAACTAAAAACGCTATTTTTATGAACTACTCCAGAAGTGGTGTCGTATGTAAATGTTTAGGTAGTGTGAAATGCAATAGAATTTATCTTTTTCATGTGCATTTCTACCAATGCAATTTCTGCGTAATTGGAGCAACAGTTTTTTGTGCCCGGAGCCGGAAACAGAAGCCAACAAATTGAGTTTTGTTTCCCCCATAAAATTGTTGGGGCTGCGTCGTAAATCAAAAGTTGCTGGCAGCGAAATGGAGCGATGCTTTTTTTACATTTCACGTAAATAATAACGGTTTGACTGCAGCTGCGTCAACAAGGAAAACATTTTTCGAATATGTGACCCCTGACCCCACCAAACCACCAAACCACCACCCACCCCGCCCATCATTCACCCCTAACAATTAAAGTTATAGCGTATAAAGCAAAGGAAAACATTTGAAAAAGTTACACAAACTAAAATTAATATGGAATTCAATTTAGGGAGATTAAAATACAAATTGTAATTATGTAGTTTATTGTATTATATTTCAACTGTATACTTACCTTGTTTTTGTTTTCACAACCTGTAATCCAAACCAAAATTGTTTAAAACTCGACGTTTGTGTATAAATGTATTTTATTTTTGTTTCTCGCTGTTGTTTGCATTCGGTCACGTGTTAAGTATTAATAAATAAATTGCATTAGGTAGTATACGATTAGTGTTTGGTTTAAGAAGTTAGTTAGAGGCGCAGTAGCAGAGAGTTCTATAGTGGGTTCCTTAGTGTGTTTGCCGTGTCCCGAGTAGCTTAGAAATTAATAATTTAATTGTTGTGGCTGTGTGTGTCGTCTGTGTTTTGCAAAAATATTGCACCTGCGCTTCCGAATGGCGATCAGAAGAATTCTATATATATATATATATATATAAATATTATTAACTTGCGTCTTTTGTTGTTACCTGCACTTGAAATATTTAAAATACTCTTTTAGTTTAGTCGTTTCCATTTAGATTAATAACATATGTATACATATTGGTTTCAATTTGCTTTTGTGGTTTATTTGCCTTTTTTGTGTCGCTTTTTAAGTATGCAAAAATAAGCTCTCTCTCTCTCTTTCTTTCTCTCTGTGTCTATCCATTTTGCGTTCTATGGCGCCATCTCTGTCGTTTATGTGGCTCCGTCTCTTTCTTACATGTATGCCTTTGCTTAACAGAAACTAGACAATGCTGAAATTATTGTTCTTCGTATTACTTTTGCTGTTTTGCTTATTGTTTTCGCTTTAGATATATCATAATTATCGTACGAGTATATATCGTTATGTATATGGCAATAATCGATCGAGAAATGTGCAGATTTCTTGTACAAACATTACATATACAATTAGAATCAATATGCGCTTCGTTTTATGTTTTTCTGACGCTTTTAAATGCATTTATTTTGTTTGTTGTTTTGTTGGTTTTTGCAGGCATGGCTTCGTTTTTCTAAGGCTATTTTTAATAATAAATATCGGTAATGGTATTGCAATAATTATCCGCAATGGCTCTATACAATAATAAGTTTAACGAAATCTAATCTTTTTTGGCATAAGGTGTGTTGCTTTTTGTTTCTTTTTATCGAAAATTATAAATGTAGTTAATGAACTAAAATACGGTTAATTTACATGACAAATAATGGATTAGATCATATCATAAAAATTTGCTTGCAAGTAAATTCAATCGAATGCTTAAGCTAATGGATGCGAGGGAATTTGGGAAGGTTGGTATTTTCGGGACAATGCGTTTACAATTTTTTAAATACTTTACAATGACTGCTCACATACACTCGCACTGGCTTTAAATTCAGTCTTTTTCATGTACACAGATGGACAAAATGAACCAAAAAGTAGCATTTTCTGTAACTCCAGTAATAGTAATCTCTCTATTGCAGTTGTGGTCGCTGTGGACACCTGAACGATTTGACGACGAACAATTAATCTCATTGTAGACTTAATACATTTGCAATTCATTTAAATTAACTACAATTATGCTTGCAATGTGAATACATAAAGACAAATAATCAATGAACAATTTAAGACTAAACAAATTCCAATTTAAGGTCTCTTTGCGAATCGATGTAACTTTAAGCTGGTCAAGTTGCAGTTGACGAATTTATAGTTTTTCGATTCCAGCGTAGGCGTGTGAACAGTTGCATATATATTTATATATAGATTGGCGTCTCTTGACCGGTGAGCAAACGAAACATGGACGTGGGCATTGTCTTCATCAGGATCTGATTGGAAAGGTATTGTTAATATAAGAATAACGAATTTAAAAACGCGTCATACCTCGCCCACTGAGGATGACAACAGCTTGACAATGGTATCGTGTGGCACGGCCACAACGCTCTGGTTGTTAATCTCAATGATGCGGTGGCCTACGCGTACTCCACCCCGCTCAGCGATTCCTCCACGCAAAAGACTGCAGATCTGCATTAAATAAATACATATGATTAGAAGGATTAGAATAAGAAGAATAAATTCAGCATTTTATAATTACCACGCCATTTTGAACACTAAAACCCAACTGGAACAGCGCCTTGGGACGCAGGATCTTAACCTCGACGACAGGCGGACAGGGCACAACGGTGAACTTGACGGCAGTTTGGTTCTTGGCATTGCGTATGTAGCTCTGGCAGGTGGACAGCGGCAGTCCCACCAGGCTCATGCCGTTAATGGCGATCAGCTGGTCACCGATGTTCAGCTGGCCGCAGCGGGCAGCTGCTCCTGAACTCATCAGGTTGGCAATCACCACGGTGGGCAGCATGGATCCCCAGCCACTCTCTACGATCACCACGCCTAGGATCTCGCCTTTCGCCTTCGGCACAACTACCTCCTTTTGCAGCTCCTTTTTGGCAAAGATCTCCAGCTCATCACCGAAAATCTCCTGACTGTTGAGCACCTCCTGGTAGTCCATCTCTTTGGCCAGACTCTCGTTTTCGATGCCGTTCGCCTTCAGGAACTCCATGTAGGCCACCTGGTTAGGTTTTGATTGTTAATTATACGTGCCAATAATATTATTAATATTCGCGTACCTGGAAGGCCTGTCCAATGGACTGAGCTATGAACTGCGCCTCATCGCTTTCGAACACGTGGCAGATCATTTTGGGCGTGCGATTGTGCTTGCTGAGTGGCTCTTTGGGGGGCGACTCCTCCTCGCCTATGCCCGGAGTGGGAACATCACCTAATGGACTGGTGATCGATGGATCCACAACACTATTCGGTACGAATCGACGACGAGCCATCAGCACAACCAGATCGCCAATGTCAGCTATATAGGATATAGTACGCAGCGCATGGTCCATCATGATCTCCTTGAGATCCGTGTTAAGCACCATTATCTTTTCGGTTGATATGAACAGGTCCACTTCAGTGCTCGGCTGACTTTCGCCCTCGGGAGCCTGGTAAAAAAATAGCAAATCATATATTATATAATGCATTTAATTCTTAATGCTATCATTTGACGACTGAAAGGGGCTAACGAACGCTTACCAAAGCCTATCGAGAGGAATGCGCAGCAGGGAACGAGAAAAGCGAACGAGAAAGTTTTTAGACACACACATAGAGCATAACCTAGCGGGGTTTCCTTGAATGGATGTGCTTTCGTGTGCATCACCAGGTTTTCACTTCACTTACCTTGATCCTGGAAACGGCCTCCTCGGCCTGCATCATTCTGGTCGACTTGGTCGGCTGACCCTCGCAGACAAGTTGAGTGGATCCAAGGTATCTGGCCCGAAACAACACGCCCTCAATGAGAACTTTGGGTTCCAAGAGACCTAAGAACGAACATTATTTAAATTAGTTACGAAGTGCGTTAATGGTCTTCATTTCTGATTGTTAATACACATAAGGGTAGTTTAATAAACCTAAACATCTGCTGGGTAACAGAGACTTACGTGATGTCAGCATTAAATAGATTTGAATTGCAGCGTGAAATGTTGAATCGGTTTCCATATCAGTAAACGAACAACAAGGGGCGTTGACAACTGTGCTAACTTACCCTCTTTGTTCCGCGATTTGGCCTTCTTGTCCGAGTTGGCAGAGTCCTTCAGGGATTTAATAGAGCCCGTGGGACTTTTGGTGAACTGCAGTTTTTCCGGCGAGCTTATGGAGATGTCGGTCGTGCCCACAATCTGACAGATGTCCGGCGAATTGGGTGTCAACGAGGTGCCGATGCCTTGTCGAATGGTGGCCGTCGAGTAGGTTTGCGGCTTGCTATTATTCATAGGATTCGGATTGTTGTTGTCCGACGTGCCATTTAGATGCCCATTGCTGGCAATATCCGTGCCCTCATTGGCATTGTTATCAGCCAGGCTCTGTAAAATTATTATTTCGTAATTATTTTGAGCTGATATCTCTGTAAGTTTGCATTCCTCACCTGATCGGCGAAGAAATCCTGCTCATCGTGCCTCTGCTGACCCAATAGACGATCTGTTTCAAGGTCGGTGTCTGGTTCCTCATCCGCCGCCGCACCTTGGGCCGTCGAGATCGTCGTCCCTTTGCGTGGAACCCAAACCGGTGAATCTGGATCCGTGGGCAGCACTTCGTCACAGAATTTTAGTTTTTCAGGCTGCGTTTTAGCACGCTGCAAGGCGGAACGTATCTCCTTCATGGCCTCCTGGATTTCCGAAGCAGCCTGCGATGGCAAAGATCCTCCCGCAGTTACTGGTGTCACCCCCAGTCCTGATCCCGCTGACTTCTCTGTGTGAGTACCTCCCAAAGCTGCTGCATAAACCGCACCGTAGTGACTGTCCAGTGGATTATCAGCATCTGGGACCATGGTCATGGATTCACTTGCATCGGCGATCTCGATTTGGGGCGGCGATGATGGAGGCGGAGCCGGGGGCATGGGCAGTGAGGCGAAGTCGCTTATCAGCGCCGATTGCGAGGCATCTGTGGTCAATGTGGCCAAGCTGGCGCTCATCACATTGTAGTCGTTCTCCAGCCGCTCGCCATTACCGTTGTGCTCGTGGACGGGCTGAGATTGGGACGATTGCTGCTTGTCACACACCACGGATACGTTGTTCTCCGTGTCGGAGGCGTGGCCACTGCTCAGGCCATCTTCTAGGACAGGCATGCTCGTATACAGTTTACCAAAATCCGTGGGGCAGTTAATGTCGTTAGACAGACTGTCCAAATCACCGCAATTCGAATCGTAATCCGTCGTCTCGGGAGACAGGGTAAAGTTTCGGGAGTGTCGGCGCAGATTTGCCTCCAGTTCGGTGTCCGCCAAATCGCCGCTGCTTCGGCTATTCGAATCAATGTACAGCTCAATATCATTATGCTCCTGGTAGGCCGTCGATGGATTCTGGTCACTGGGCTAGAAATCGAACAATCGTTAGCTATTTTAATGAATTTCATTTCGTTATGACTCACTGGCTTTTTAGTAGGCGACCGGTGAACCATGTAGAGCTCATCTTTAGGTATTCTCGCCAACCGCTGTCCTATATATGCCTGCTCCATGGGCGTGGCTGGGTACTCTTGTGGCTGCTAGTCAATCAAAATGCAATATTAAATGGGTTTCTAGGCTTCTTGGAAGTAGTAGTACTCACCGAGCTAGCGACATCGTCTCCACTTTCCGTGGTGTAATCCGTGTACCGCTTTTCGTCCTCCGGATTCGCCTTGAAGAACTCCTCCAGCACCTTTCTGGTCTCTGAGAATTCGTACAGGTAGTCGAAAGTAGGTGTTTTCTCGCGAAGCGTCCCGGAACGCTCTTCCTCGTGGTCGACCAAATCGATAAGGTTGCCCACGGATGCTTTAGCTGCAGCAGTTGCATTATTAGCGACACTGGTGGTGGGCGAAACTCTTTGCGGGAAACCCGGCGGACGTTTTCTAGGACCACCCATGGTAATGGTATTTGTATTCGGTTGACTTCCAAATCGTCGCGGTGAACCCTCGTACTCGGCTATTGGCAGCTGTCCAATCATTTTGGTCACCTTGAGGACATCCTCATTGCTGCCTGGACGCTGGCCACTCGATGCCTTGTTCATCCAGTTTGTGTCAATGTCGTCGAACACCACGATCTCACCATCACGCAGGCACTGACCGTCCGCCTTGCCCACATCCGTTGGTGAGCCGGGGCTGGCCAATCCCTTAAAGAAAAAGCAGAAAAATCTCATTGTAGTGACTGAAACTACGCCTCTAAGTAATTCTCCAAGTTAAATTACCTGTGGCAGGACATCCCGTGTCTCAAACTGGCTGCCCGGACTCCTACCCAGTCGGATTTGATGCAACTGCGGTCGCTGGTAGTAATAGCTGCCAGAATCGCGTCCCGCATTCGAACCATAGCTGCCGGATCCCTGAACACCTCCGCCCGATGGCGAAAGACCCTGCAGCGGAACGTAGGACAGCTCGCCATTGAGATCCGGCGAATTGAGCACCGTGCTGGCTGGCGTCACATTTGGGCTACGGGTTCGCATCTCCCACACATAACGTTCCTGCTGCTGCTGCTGCTGCTGGTGCTGATGCGATTGCTGCTGCTGCGCCTGCTGGCCAAAGTTCATCTGTATGTGCGGTGGATTGACCATGGACTCGTTACTGCTGTCACTGCAGGAGTTTGAGTTCATGGCTGCACCAACAACTTTGATTCTCCAGGTATGAGGGACTGCGGCTTCGATACTACTACAACTACTGCTCTAGTGCTGCTGCTGCTGCATCCGCTGCTGCTGCTGCGATTGCTGCCTCACTGTGGGCCACTGCCTGGGGGAGAATGGATGATTAGTCGATGATCTAAGGCGGCAATGATTCACTGCGCTGCAGCTCAGCCCAGAAAAAAATCAGGGACAGGTGGTCGTGTCGATGACGTACTTTTGCTGGATACCTTGCCGCTGCGTACTATATATTTAAATCGACATAGAAATACCTGGATTACCGGGTGTGTTTAGACATACGCGATACGGACAACAGGAACCAGCACAGTAAAATGCCAATCTATAAAATTGCTGATTTGTTATTTTTGGACCTAAGCCTATTGCTTTAAATTGGGTTTGCCCCAATCATTCCCTAATCATTCTCATGTGTATTTGTATCTTATTACAGGTCCTAGCTCACCTCGTTAAATGTAATTGAGTTTAGCTAATAATAAGTATTCCATTGTTTCGAGCTTCGGTTTGTTGCTGCACTGGTTTGGTAACCTCTGGTTGTGGTGACCCCCTGGCTGGCCAGCGCAATCAATGCGGGCAATTAACCCACTATTGCCTGTCCATGTGTCTATATGTGGACACCTTTTTTAGGGCCCCCCGCCGCGGTTGCCACTGACCGAGCTTGCGAGTTTCCGAGTTCCGGAGCTACCGTGTCCGTGGTTGATTGCGCACACGTAAACTTGGCCTCCAAAAGTCCTCGCGCAGGCAAAACAAACGCAGGAAGCTGCAGCCAGACACAACAACCACCCACGCGAAGGTTGAAGGATGTGTGGTGGGTGGTGCAAGTGGGTGGTGCCAGGGGGCGATGGTGGTGCTGGTGCTAGCCCTTTGTTGTCGCCGATTGTTGCAATCACTCAGCACTTTGGAGGCGTGGGAAAAAAACAAACTCCCCGTTACCGTTATGTGTATCTATCCATGTGCGTATTGTTAAAAATCAATAGATTTGTCGTATTTTTTTTGCAGCTCCTTTGCTTTTCGTTTCGTTATTTTTTGGTGGGGGCACCGCACAACACAACACACTCATGCACACACTCGTCGCATAACGACGCACACACGCAGCGCACTCGAGCAACAACAACTGAAACGGCGGCAACAACAACACGGCCAGCAAATAGGCACGAAAACAACACCTGTCGCGGTTTTATATTTACCATTTAATTCATATTTATTGCACTACTCCTTCAGCAACTCGATTGGCGCAGAGCGATTGGCAGCAATATAGATAGTCTCTGCTAGAACATCGATGGCCTATCGATTGCTATCGACAGCGAACAGCCGGACAGTGTTGAGCAGCGTTAGAGGGTACTATTCAATTCGTACCTAAGTAGGTGCTAAAAGCCATTTTAAACATATTTAAATATGTTTCCTTCTCCACCCCAGCTTTACTTGACTTTACCCTTTCTCCTGTACCTTGCCCTAATTACGCGGTACCGTCTACTTTTCCAACACTCCTTGTACGATGAATTTCCCGCGCCAATTGATAACACTTTTTCGAATAATATCAGTTTAGCATTTAATGATTAATGTACTCCATCTGGGTTTTGTTTTTCGTTTAATATTTGCAACATTCGAACGGATAGTACAAGTACAAGTGGTGTATAAAAGTTCGATGAGCAAAATTGACAAGGATTGTGTGGCAGTAAACAGTTTTTCTTGTTCTTCGTTAGCTTATAATTCGTTTTATATATTTGTGTATATTGAAACAATTTCTTGCAGTCTTGCCAGAATTTCAGTGATAATAATTCGTTCGTTCAAGATTTATCAAGCAATTAAAATTTTAACAGCAAGTTTTGTTTTTCCATCGAAAACTTAATGAATTAAGTTAGGAATTAGACACGGATTATTTTCCCAAAAATTCTAGCAACACCGGTGTGTGGTTGTGTGATGTTTTCTTTTAATTGTTGTTTGCTTGCTTCGCTTTTAATACATTAATTACAGTGTAAAGTTGCTCTATAGGCTAAACTGGAAGGAATGATTGCATTTAATTGTTGGACACAAAGTTGGAAACTTAATAAATAGTGTTTTCTAAAATTAGACTTGGGTTGGGAAGGGCGATAAAATAGTCAACAATATAAATAAGGTTTAATAATTAACTAACAGATACGAGTACAATGGGTTGGTTTACAAAAATCGGGTTAGTGGGGAAGTTGTTAGGGAAAGGCTTTAACTAACAGTCAAGGCCAACAAAAACATTGCGCACTTAGGATCTACACGTACACTAAACATAATTTTGGTAGTTTTGGGCTTAAACTAGTTGCTCGTTTGGTTGCCTAACATTAGTAAATACATACACGCGCTTAAAAACTACGCTACTTAATGATTATGATGTCTGGTTGTCAAATCAGGAATGGAATTTTAACAGCGAAACGAAACAGAATCGTAATCGAAATCGAACCAAAGACGTACAATAAATGATAGAGGGGATTGGACTTCCAACGGGGAAGGCCGGAGATTAAAGCTTTGTATGTTTGACCGTATCCGTCCAGTAGTTCTGTATTGTCATCGCCTCCAGCGAATTGAGAAACGAGTCGTTGTCCAGGCTGTACATCTCATCCGAATTGTCCTGCAAAATCAAGAGAGAGAACTATTTAGTGCATAGGACATTCAAGCGCCACTGGCAATTGGTCAACGAATCCTTACACTCACCCGCATCGTGCTATCATCGATATAGACACTCGAGTCTGGTTCGCTGAGCGCCTGCGGTTTGTTCAGATACCGACGACGGTACAGTACGATCCCAATGGTGCCCACTGTGCAGCAGACGCCGAAGACAGTGAAGCAAATCGCCGAAATGGCACCCGCATCCAGGAAGTACGTTCGCTGGAAATGGAAAAAAAAGCATGTTACTTTTGAAACCAATTTTTCAAATGATATCGAATTTAGCAATGATTAGTTTTCACCTACCTGAATGGCCAGTGCCTCGGATGAGATATTGCCCTCGTCGCCGACGCCTCCGTCGTAGAACCCGGATCCGGCCACGCCCCCCGCCACGCTGGGCGCCGCGGAGGCGGATCTGGTCAGAAGACTCTTGGTGTCGCCGGAGAAGTTGATGTAGCGATTGATGTGCTTATACTCCGCGGATAGAACCTTCGATTTTCGCGATCTATGCTCGCTTTCGGCACGCCTAAGTTCATCCTCCTTGTTGGCATTTTCCAGGGTGAACGGCGCCTTTTCGCCCTCGACCGTGACCGCTGACCCCAGGCCACCAGTCGCACCCGCCAGCAGCTCATCGGATAGCCATTCCGTGTGGATCTTTGGCGTGGACGGCGTAGCCGCGGAACCAGCCGGCGTGGAAGTGGATGCACTGCCTCCGGCCCGTGGTGTTATTGCAGCTGCCGGCGATGTTGCCAACACTTTCGCGGTGGTGGTTGTTGTGCTGGCCGGACTACTGCTGCTGATTGCAACTGGTTTTGTGGTGGTGCTACTGCTGCTGCTGCCATTTGTACTTAAGTGAAATATTTCCAATCAGTTCGAATTATTTAATTAAGTTTATTTTGTTAGCAAACTCACCTAGTGCTACTGCTAAAATTCGTAAAGTTATTCAGCTGGTCGGAGGTGAAGTCCGCCGATCGCTTGAACTCGAATTGAGCCAGCTCCTCGTTTGCTACAGCGTCCTCGATATCCGCATCCGCATCTGGATCTGCATCTGCCTCATCCTGCCGGCGCTCTTGATCGGGAATCTCATCCTGCTCCTGCTGGTCACGATCGTTGAGCGGCAGCTCCTCCTCCTCCACCACCTCATCCTCCTCCTGCAGCTCCACTGCCTGTTCAACATCATGGACCTGGGCCAATTGGGGGCCACCACCATAACTGGGGGTTACCACCGGCCGTGTGGTGGTGGGTCGGTGGGTCAGGTCCATGATGTTGCTCTGGGTGGCTGGGCCCCACATCTGGGTGACCGTCGTTTGGTAGAGCTTGGTGGTGCGCACGGGCTGCGTTTGGGATTGGGTATGCGGGCTGGAGGTCAGTGACTCCGCCTCCTGGCTGGGATATGTGTGGACATGGCTGGACAGCAAGTTAACTGCGAGAAATGTAAGTGACTTCAATCTATTGATACATCATTATTGTATTGCACTTACCACTCAGGATCAGGGTTATCCAGAACCAGTGTGACCACCAGTAGAAAGTCATGATGCGTCCCGTTCTGTGATTTTGCGACGACTGCTCCCAAACGCTGGAAGAGATGGGGAGAAAGAGTGGGTTAGGATGAGTCAGTGGCTCGACTTGGGGGGGAAACAATTGGCATTAAGTGTGTGAAGCTCGATGAAGTCATCGAAATCGCGTTTTCGAAAAACGTTTCATATTCTGAGAAACGGGTTTAGTCGCCTGTCGCACCGGAGAAGTTGCCATTTTTGGGCATTTCTGGGTGCCCTCGATATCATCCCGCCTACACAGGAAAGAAATAATCCCTTCAGACGAAGCGAATTTACACCATTTGGATAACGATATCAACATATAAAACATTAAGCTCTCTTTGGCTAATATAGGTGTATTAATAATTGTTGTTTAATGGTTTTTTATTAATATTTCTGGTGCACGCCCCCCACCCACAGAAGGTCGACGACATGTGTGTTGTAAACAAAGGCCATCTTCAGTCGCATCTTCGAATGATTATTTTCAGCCAGCCCATCCCTTGTTTCTGTTTGTTAATTCCGTTTCGAGTTTATGCCCACGCAAAAAAAAAACATATAACCATCTTAAATGGCTCTGACTGTATGGGCCAACCACTTCGAGCCTCTCGTGCTGTCTCTTAATTGTTTAGCCGCTTTGTTCTGGCCAACTGGCAATACAAATAAAGCCAGGAAACTGGAAATGAATGGGTTCGAAGAAGCGGTGCCCATTAAAAAAATAACAAAGAAATAAAATTCTTCTGGATCAGTAGCGAACAATGAAAGCATTCGAAATAAGTTTTATATTTTTAATAAAAATCTAAAAATTAAATTAAGCCCGTAGTCGAGTATACCCCAATAAACAGCAATTGCGTGGCAATGAAAAAATTAGCATTCCAACTTTGGGCGGCTGTGAAAATACAAAATTTAGTGGTAGCTGCTGGGTTTTGTGTTGTTAATGTTTTCTCTTTTTTTTTTTTTTTTGTATTTTGTTGCTGTTGTACACAAACTTTTGGCAATTCCAAGATAGTCGAAAACCACAATTTGAAGCCCGGCCTAATTCGCATTTGTGAGGCACATACATTTGCTTGTGCTAAAAAAAAAAGCGAAGCGAGAATTTGTTAAACTTATTATACCCATTTATTTGGGTTAATTGTCTTGTTCGAGCTGTGTTCTCTAGCCGATAAGATATGTATGTGGTGGTGGCATATCCATCTAGACATGCTGGTGGCCAATGAAAGTGCACTTGCAACATTACGCATACGCCACTTGGCACACGGCACGCTCGCCACCCAACTACGAACATACATAGTTGACAAGACGGCATCGTGCGTTAAAGGTCACAAAATTCATTTGGCCGCCTGCTCCATGTTTTATGCTCCACGGCAATTCGCGCGGCTATAAAACAAAACAGCAATTGTTTAAAGCCCGCCGGATTCATTGTAAACAAAGGCAGGCAAATGGAGAAGTTCTGCGAACCATAACGAATGACATCCATACCACACTCAGCCTCAGCTTCCAAGCCAAGGGGCATGTATGGTGTGGTATGGTATGGTATGGTATGGTGTGGTATGGAATGCTATGCAAATCTCATCAGCATCGTTAAACAATTTGCCCAGCAGCGGGCGAAAAAAGAGATGCAACTTATATACAGTTCGGTTCAATAAAATAGCCACGTCTATTAACCTAAATGCCAATTAATTAATTATTACATTTTGCAAAATAACGAAACAATTATCATATGCTGAAGGTGCGTACATTACTAGTATTTGGTTTGATAAGGTTGTTTTTTAATTGAATCATCTACTAATTAATAAAGTTTTTAAATGTCGTTTTAAGTTTCCATTTTGTTTTGAACTTGGCTGTATGTACCATGTCTGTGGGCCGCATTTTCGAATCGGACTCAAGGCCCTATATGCAGACCATTTCATAATACTACAAAGGCAGACGCGAGCAAAGAAAACGTTGAAGAAAAACCAAATGCACTTTCATATGCCCGCAAAACTGGAGCAAGTGCCTCCACATTACAATTAAGCCCTGCCGCAAAGAAAACACGAAGGGAAACAAACACATATGTGCCTTGTCGTTTCATCTGATACTCTTTTTTTCACTTTGCCATTAAATGCATATTTAAATGTTAATCGAGATTTGCAGTCATAACTTAAATGCTTGTTAAGCTTATTAGAATAGAATTTAAGTCGCTTGACTGGTGACCTGAATAGATTCAATCGCAAAAGCTAATAGCCAGCAACTGGAATTCATAATGGTACCAGTTCGACATCATTTATTAGACACTTAATTATATTGGTTTATCATATAATTGCGTTTGGAATAACATTTTTATTTGGTCGAAAATTAAGCTGAATATTCAATTTACTAAATAATTGATAAAGAGGAATTGATACAAGCAGTGTATAATTTTATAAATAATTATGCATCCATTTCTTATGAATTTTTAGTCTGGACAAAACTGACGGCAAGAGGAAAATACCCGATCGAAAGAAAAAACTAACAACTCAACGGCGGAGAACACAGCAAAAATAAAAATTACAGAAAATGAAAACAAGGCAGCCTTCAAGTGCAGGCGACAAAGGCGAAATTGAAATGGCAAAGTGCAATAATTATATGCAAGGGGGCGGGGCTAAAAAGGGGTGGGTGGTGGGCGTCGCTGGAAAAGTGGGTGGGAAAGTTGACGCTCACTTTCTACTCGCGACACGCAAAACTTGAAGCTGGAATCTCAGCCAATGATTATTACTTCAGACTTCCGAGAACTATGCCTTATTACCTTTAAAAATCTCAATTAATTAAAGCAAAATTTGAGTGGAAAATCGAAATTCATGAAATACTTGAATTGCAAATCGAACTGATTTAAATTACGTACTATGTGAGAACTTGACTATTTTAGAAATTGAACAACTTTGAATAAATGGCGTAGTGTTAAAGGTGACCTCATCCAATTTCGTTTTGAATGCCTGCCATTGTGGTTAAATAAATATATAGTTATTGAAATTAGCAAACAATTGTTACTTTCGGCACAGTCGAAACCCATTTAACTGGTTGTCCCTGCAATTTTCCAGCATTTCACTTCTTTTCACCGCTACGCTGTGGGCTTTCTTTGTCTGCGAAACAGTCTACCCACTTATCTAAAAAATAACTTAATTTTTTGTATGCAAATCGAAAGTGAAGTCTCCCTCACTTTGCAGAACAAAGTGAAATTTCATTTCCATGCCCCCAGCATACGACAAACCAAATGCCTATAGATTGGAGTAACCAGAAAGTAACGTGCGTGTCGCAACTGCAAAACAATGGACAACTAGCCCCTAGTCTTTAGTTGTCGCATGTATTTATACAACTACCATTGAGTTATTACAAATTAATATATATATATACATATATATATATTAAGCAAGCAAGAAGATGAGACACCGAGACAAGCTACTCCAAAGCCTGAAGCCATATCCATCTTGGCTATCTTTCCGCAAAGAAGCCATCGGCAACATAAACAACACAACATTCTACGTCTCAACGATCAGCGACTTACTCATTAAACATGCTCCTAAAGTCAAAAATCTAGCCAAAGAGGCAACAACCGTGCCCTTGATAATTATCCCAAACTTCAACCGCACTGATATAAACAGATACTTAAAGGCAAACATTATCAATGACAAAATCAATTACATAAGAAGTGCACCTCCTTGGGTACGTTATGGTACCGATTATAACTAGACTATGTCTAGGACACACCAGACCGACTCATGAGCACCGATTCTTCCAATCTGCAATATTGACAACATGACAATTCCCCACATCCTAGACGATTGCATCGCCCTCCAATCACATAGATCAAGCAACTCGCATTCGAAACTTACAGACAACTTAGAAAACACCCACACCTGAAAATCTCGAACATTTACTTAAATTTCTGAACAAAGACAACATAATGAATCTTCTGTAAACAAATAGCACATCTTTGTAATTCCCAATCAATGTGAATCAATGAATATAATATATGTATAAAATACTTAAATAAATACTTATAAATAATTGTAACCTAATACTTAAGTAGATGTTAAAAAAGTCCGACTATAGCCAGTAGATATAACTATTGTAGCATAAGTTTAAAACTTTTGTCTACGATGTACAAATAAATAAATAAAGCAAATATTCCACATATGCTAACTATTGTACAATATTACATATTATCCTCCAAGTAACGTAAATGTTTGGCACAAAAGATCCTTTTGTTCAAATCAGATATAGTTTTCTCCATGTTCAAGATTGCGCAACAAATTTAAACGATTACAGAGTAATTACAAAGATATGTAAATAAATACCCCTTTACAATTTAATTACCCTATTGCATTTACATTAATGGTTTTGATATCCAACTACTTGAATAATTTACCGCGTTCAATGACCAACACGCTTTCTATAATATATAATTTGACATGTATTAGCTTGTATATAAAGCCATATAAATAAATTCGATCACATTAAGTATATCAATCAATCGTAAGTTTCTTCAATTGCTTTTTCGCAGGTGTTATCAATATCTTTGATTAGATAATGAGCTTAAGCCCAAATTCTAATCATAATGGCAGGAAAATTTCACATTTTATAAGGCAAGATTCATCTTATTTGATTTCTTATTTTACTTGGCCAAAAAAGAAAAAAGAAAAAAATTTCTTTTGTTGGCATTGGTTTGGTAATAGTAGAAAACCAAACAACTGACCACCAAACAATCGACGCTGACTAGTTGATTTTTTCCTTTATTTCAATTGTTGGTAAGCTGCTCGATTTTTTCATTAATTTCTTTTTTCGCATGTTTTTCACTTTCTTCCGCCGAGTTGAAAGTGAAATTTGATGGCATTTCTTTATACATCATCATCATTACACATTTTACTTAAATTCTAATTGAGGTAGTTGAGATGCATACATTTTTTGTTTATCTTCGGATTGCATCATTACAAAAGATGGTTAAGTGTAATTGGCTTACAAATATATGGAAAATATTTGTAACATTACAAATGTTTATTAATACATAGATGCAAAATAAATGATTAGGATTACGGAATTGGTCTGTGTATTACATTAGCAATTTTTTTCGAATGGTGTTGAATGATGAATAGATTTTTAAATGCTACACTATTCCGATTTCCCTCCGGATTCTATTTTACATCTTGTTGCCGTGGTTTGAATTACGAGAGCAGCTGGCATTGGCGTCCTGTGGCTCACCGAACATAAAATGCGAAACATATTCCGGAATATATACCGGCCAGCAAGGATGCTGCTGCGCTTCGGCCTGATAAGTTTCGCTAATCAATGGCGGTTGATTTAAATTTGAACCATTAGCCGTCGGCATTTGGTTATACTTTGGCATGAAGCCTGACTGCTGGGACATCGGAAAACCAGTCGGAGGATAGCCGTAAGCGGATGTCGATTGAGCGTTGTAATAGGAATTGGAACCATAGCCGAAACCTTGCGCCGATTGGTAGTTATCAAATTGGATATTCGGGCGATTTGAAGATGAAATCGAATCATTGCCCGGATAATTTTCGCGCAGATTGCGGATTACGGTCATGAAGGCCTCCTCCAATGGATAATCCTTCCGGCGAGAATTCGTTCCACCCGCAATCGATTGAGGATGGCCCGACCTATCGGCACCCAAGGCAGAGCCTCTCGGCGAAGAGTTGAGACCCGGCTGGGATTTCGTCCTCGAGGGCTCAGCTTTCTTGGAGCCATTGGCAGCGGCAATGTTTTCGCTGGCCTCCGGTGGATGAAACTCCGGATATGAGAAGAAATCCCGGGCAATCTTCTTCAGATTCTGCATGCTGAATGGGTCAGCTGAAGAATCGCTAGTTCCGAAAAACCCCTGGCTTTTAACCGATTGACTGGGCCAAGTGAACGTGGCGGATGATGAGCTGGTATCCGGACATTTCTGCTTTTCGCCCGAAACATTGCCATGATGACAACACGATCCAATTTGATTGACAGATGAGCCCTCCTTGGGTGGAGGAGCATTCACTGCGGTGGGCCCGTCTTGCTTATTGGCCACAACGCTTGAATACAACTGCTTGGGACGGCTCTTGTCCTCGTGCTGATTGGGCTTCTCCTGCTTGGATGCTTCATTGCCATTTTGTTGCATCTTCGACGATGGATTCCTTCGATTGCGTTGCATCTGCTTAGATTGATTATGCTGAAAGTACTATTTTATGCGATAAGCCCGCTTTTTGCACTATACTTATTGCTTCACCTGTTTCACAGTGTCCTCCGGCACCACGTGGTTCAGCCCCTGCATTGGCACCTTTCCAGCTCGCTCGGAATTTGGGCGAGCCGCATTTTTGCCCTGTTTCTTGCTATAAGCAGGATTCGGTGGAATGATGGACTGCCTCATCGACGGCTGCTGTATAATTTTTGGGGGTTCCAAAATACACGCGGCCTTTGCTATGTTCTGATTTTGTGATTTGATCAAACGTTTGAGTTGCGCCTGTGACATTCTGGGAAATTTTTTGTGTGGCATTTTGATTGGAATTTTAGTTTTTTTTTTTTCAAACGTTAGTACGTGTAATCCGGAGGTATACGAAACTGAATAGAGCTCAGGCAATTCCAAATGACATTCGAGTTGACAGAAGGCACTGCTTACTTGAAATTTGTTGGCGATTCTTTTTCTAGAACATGAGGTTAGGTTTCCCACTTTCGGCCAATCACTGCTAAGTTCATCAGCAAATTAAACAATACTGGATTTATCTAAACTTATTTAAACACTAAAATGAATTATGCAATACTAGATAAATATGTAGTTATTGGAACATTATACAGCACTGGATGTATCTAAACTTATTCTAACAAAATCTAAACCTAATTATACAATGCTAGATAAACAAGATAAGATGAACATAAACATATGCACACACACACACACACACACAGTACATGAAAAGCTTATTCAACACTGGATATAAATCAAAACAAAAACAAACTTAACTTAATTTGGATTCAAAACACTGAATCAAATGGTGGATTATTTTAGACCAAACCATTGTTGAGTCTTAATAATATTATTAATTTATGATACAAGTTATGTACTCTTACAAATACATTTCTCTTATTTAAAACATCATTTGCTAGACTAGAAAACAACCTTTGTATGTATGTAAGAGTATGTATTTATCTATTTATTTATGTATGTAACCTTATAGGCACATCATTTGAACCTTCTGATTTCCACATCATCTTTAGTTATTGATGTTATCGCCCGATCTATGTGTGAATATCATATCATCGTTTTACGCAACTTCCACCCTATATTTATTGTACACCCCCCGCCAAAAAAGAAAAAAATCCCCATAGCAACAATGGCGAATGCCAAGATGCGATTTCCCTGGGCCCCAAAAGACCCAAGTTGCGTTTTCAGTTCGCTCCGCATTTCGTCTTTTGGTTTTTGCTATTGTTTTGATGGAAGCTGCAATTGCAGTTGCAACTGCTGACTGGCAACCGGATATGGTCACGAAAATCTGAAATCTCATATCCATATGCGAGTGACGCTCTGCATATGATTTGCAGATGTTGATGTTGCTTGTTTTCCCTTTTCCCAATTTCCCTTATTTTCCTTGCGTTACTACTTACAGTTTTAGTTGTTCCTACTTTGATTTCCTCAGTGTGTGGCTTGAGTTTTCCTTAGTATTCCGCCCTAGTGAATATTTAATTTGTTTCCTTCTTGCACTTCAGATGCAACTGCAAGTAAATCAAGTAATAAAATTAAACATTTTATAAGAAAGAAATGTATATTACTTTAAGGCCCGTGCCAAGGAATATGTATATACTACTTTTCTAACAACTTGTCATAATTTGATGTAAATTTCCAAGCTACTTAAGTTGATCAGTTGAGTGGCACAATACTGACTTGAAGGACAATATCTAGATTACTCGGATCTCAAGATTTCTGCTCTGTTTTGGATGCCCGCTGACGTGGACACACTCAGATGCGCTCCAGTGCCGATCCGGCTGGGTAAGCTCACCGATCTTAGCCAGATATCGACCCCCAGCCCACTCCCTTTTGTATCCCTTGAACTGTGGTGTAATTCGACTCAGTTTTTGTTTTCCGCTTCTGGCTGCGTTTTTGGCCAATCAAAGCAAGACTTGCCTTGGCTTTTGGCTTATTAATTATAATTAATAATTGCTACCCACTGGGCTGAGTCAGAGATTATGTTTACGTTTTGGTATCACCCTATAAGTTTGCGATGCTTATGCAATGCGCTGCAATTAATTGCGATAAGAACGTGCTCGAGTGTAACGTGAACCACTGCTATGGGTTGGGTTCAGAACCCCTGCAAATGACGTACATAGTTACTACAGCAGGGGGCAAATTACTAGCAGACATATTACCTTATTTGACTAAATAACACTTTGAACTTTGAATATCATAAGCGCGTTCACATTAGAGGTTTAATATAATGCAAATGCTGAGTTGTCCATTGAATTGATTAGTTGTTATTAAATCCGATTTATAGTCACAGTATTTGTAAGAATAATACTTTATAAGCCATGTACACTTTTGCCCATTATTGTGCACATTTTTCTGAAGGGCGCACCCATATGACGCGTTTGTGTTTCTTTGGTTCTGGGCTGAGAAAGTGACAAAACACAAAACAAATTTCGTTGACCATGTTTGGAGTGGCGCTGCTTCTTATTCTGTTTTGGTTTCGGCTTCTAGGTTTGTTTTCCGTTTCCATTTCTGTTTTCGTCTCGTTTTCCATTTCCATGCGACGTGGTCGGAATGACCAAGTGGTGCTCCACTATTGGGGACAGCGGTTTGTTGTTGTAGTTGTGGGTGCTCGATTAGCTGACACCGATTCTCGATGGTTGATAAGGCTAGTTCAGTTGGCCGTCCGCAAGACTGGGCCAAGTCGATTTTAATCGCATTGATTTCGTTTAAGTGCAAGCAAAACTATTTACCCCAACTCCCTCAAGGGGGTTTGGTTTGACCTCAAAACGGGCGGTTTGACCAGCAAATACTAACCTCTTTCCTTTGCTATCTTGCCTTTATTAATTCATTTTGGGTACTAGTTTGATCGCTTACTAAAACCCCTACTGAATAAACTATAACTGACCTTATTCACTGTCCGATATGATACCACCATCTATTATTTACCATTTGTTGGCTTTTATTACTTACTGGCCAAGCCAAAGCCAAGTTATTCTGGTTACTAGCCAATAAGCATTAAAATACAGCGTTTTGTTTGGCGAAATCAATTAGTAAATTAAACAAATGAAGACATTAATGCTATTAAAGAGTGTTAATCATTCAATGTGGTTCATATGGCTGCCTTTCTCTTCACTTCTTTTATTTTTTCCACGTTTTTGCTTCAATATTTAGCAGTTTGTCATCTCTTGAATGATGATGATGGTCAAAATATTGCTACCATCGTTCGTTCAACTCGTTGCCGATTTGCAAATCTGGCTAAGAGCTGGCACGCCACATCCGAACATGCATATATGTATGTATGTATGTAAATATACAATTTATTTTAACCATAATGATATGGCCAATTCCGATGTTTCACATGCGTCTGGCTTCAAGCTAACTATGTGCAAATGATCGGGCGCACAAAGGCGAAGAAACTATTTGCCAAATTTTTAATAACCATAATTAAGTGCTTAGAGACGGCCAGGAAATTGCATAATTGTGGTTTCTGGCGGCTCCCCAAACCCTCTTCTTCACCAAATCATCTCCATTATGCAAATGCCTGTGTCTCGCCGCGTTCTATTCGCGAATAAATCACGTATACGGCACGTAAAAAAGTGGCGAACAAAAAACTTTGACGTCAGCCGACCCGGCCCCTTATAATCACCCACCTCGCCCACCTTACCCAGAATTTACCCATTTCATATTGCGTCCTTTTCAGCGGTGTTTTGATATCAAGTCTATCACTTGAATCTGGAAAAAAGCACGTAACTGTCTCAAAATCTTGAAACATGCATGCTTATAAATTTTTTATGAAAATAATAATCTTGCAATATAAAGCACACAAACAGATATGGGTTCTGTTTGAAAATTAATTAATTTTAAATTGTTTTAAGGTCAAAGCATTTCAAGCCATGACGAAAAAATATGAAAAACCAAATCATTTAGGTAGTAAGAACACACTAGAACCATTAACATGTTTATCATAAAAACTAAATGCATAAATTAACATATAATTCTGGTCTATAAGTTTTGCTTTGTTTGTATCTTTCTCAACTGACATCTGTTCTCATTCTAGGCTTAATTATTTTTTCCGGTGCTGAGGTTCTCAAGGTGACTATGTGTCCGCTGGGAAAACTTTCATTTCGACTAATGTTAATGAATTTCGGGGACTGCAAGAGGTCTTGGCATTGAAATCTGGTTATTGATGATTGCACGCGAGCCTCACATGTCTATAGATATAACCATAGACACCTATCTATATATACAAACATATATCTAACGAATAATACATATAACGAAACCGAGCCAAAGCGATCCGAAAGCATCCACATGTCTGCCATTCAAATGGGCACGGGGAAAACCTTTCCACTCGCTAAAGTTTCAGACAATAGCTATATATGTTATGTACCCCCGATTTCCCGCAGTGCAGCCCACTTTTACTTTCGGCTAATTGCACTACTTGGCCAGCAGGCGGCGCCACTTTCCCAAAACGGTAGCATGCTCAAAATTAACAACAATATAATATGGATCTCTTAAAAAGCCATTTCCTTTTGTATGTGAAAAATGTAACAGACTTAAGGGCGATGGAAAGGTTAACAAATTGATTGGACGGGATGACATAATGGCGATGGCTCCTTGTAATTAATTACAATTAATTGTGCTTAATCAATTTGCCATCTCATGTCTATCATGCAGTCATAATGAGTTACATGATTTTAAATATAGATAATTGGCGGAGGAGAGGCGATATAACATACAGTCCGATCATTAGAGTAAAGATACCTCAGTTCCTGTTTTTTTTTTTATCGTCTTTTACTCGTATGCAGTATACACCTTTCGGTGTTTCCGATGCGGATATGAAGAGGGAATGACTGTTACTATAGGGTACAGGAAATACATATAACGAAACTCGTTAGTGTCTGCAGAAAAAATGAAGACTCTTCCATCGGAGATTAATTCGCAATGCATAGAGGACTTTACTCTCTTCTGTTGAATAGAATCCCCCATGACTTGTTACAGCGAATTTCAGAAACGATGACACATTTCCAAAGGAATTCATGCACCAGTTTGTTATTTATCTCAAGTAATTTTCCCAGTGACTCAGTAAGTAAATACACCAAACGCCTTTTAAAACGTATTAAAAGCGAATGATAAAGGTAACAACATTTTCGCAGTCAACTCATTTGCAAATTGCATCATCGCGGCGACAAAGAAAGCAGTTTTAAGTGACCTTTTGTAATCATTGCTTAAATGCAGTCAAGGATTTATTTTACCCCTTTCAGGAAATAGAATATGAAAAACTCGGTCGGAAAATTAAGAAGTGCAGAGACATTTATCAAAGAAAAGTCGCTGGAGCGACAATTACTCGTTCCGCTTGTGACTGCATTTTAATGGGAGAAAATTTCAAAGTGTTGGGTGACTCGAAACTTTTTACGTAACGAAAACTTATACGAAATATATTATTTTCCATATCGATAACGTTAACATTTCAGATTGTTTCATTACATTGCCATTTCTTTAAACATTTTGATATACTTTTCCAAATTGATTACGTGTGTGTGTGAGTGCGTGTTAAGCATTTAGTTTTCGAATTCTTTTAATTTTCTTGGCTGGGCTCCAGGCTTTTTAGATGGGGAAAATTTATGGCACAACATCAAAGAGACGTTGGAAAAGCGAAATTAAAATATCACAGTGGGGTCTTTAACAGCCCGATTAAAGCCGGTGAAAATCAGAAATTGAAAATCTCTTATGCAACAACATCCATCCATGGCAAAAGTGAAGGCTGCTAAACCTTTTCCGCATTTATTTGCAGACCTGCAAAATCGCCTTTGTTCAGCCAGAAATTGGTGAGCCGAGGGGGAAAATAAATGGTCATAGAAGTCGAAATGCTAAATTGCTAAATGAAATAGGCGAGGGGAGCCTCTCGCTGCGCTAAACATCCGCTGTACAACGGGTCGTATGAGTAACGTCAATTGAATTGACAGTTTAACAACAAATTACATAACATCCAGGGCTTGGGGGTGGGTCTGGTGGGGGTCTTTTGGGATGCCCAGGGGCCAGACAATAGCTTAGAGGCCTCATTAAACGTTTGGAGTGAAAAACGTATGTGAGCTAATTATTTGTGCTGCACAGAAACAGACAAATTTGAATGTAATTACATTTTATTACATTACATTATAACATTTTCCAAAACTTTTTTTTATAGCTCATTGAGTATTAATATTAATATTTAAACTAAATCTGTATTATTTAAAGTATTTAAACAATTATAAAAGCATTTCAGTACACTTTAGTTTTTCAATCTATCGTTTCGAGTCAAACTTCATTTCGCGCTGTGTAAAATGTCCGCTCTATTTCATAGTCGCATTTTTGCATGCGAACGGTGCTTTCGATTAGCTTTTGTTATCTAAAACTATGCTCTACTGTACTGCCCCGGACTGCGGCGGCGACTATGACATCACAGTTAAGTAGCATTTTACCATATAGTATAGTACAATATATATTCGTATACCCACCCACTTGTTTCGCACTTGAATTGCCATCATCGATGGATCGTGGCTGTTAAATAAATTAAAGCGCGATTTGCATAAATTTGTAATCGAATCGAGGTGACAAAGCGTGTAATTTATGCCGCACAATCAATAGCAGAGGGCCCTCGATGAAGACACCAAATCCCATTGTTGTCTCCATCCGCAAAAGGCGGTGAGAATATGGAAATAAAAATCCAATAAAAAAAAAATACGCAAAAAAAATATGAATAAAGCGGCGACAATGAAATTTTTTAACTGCAACTGCAACGGCATTCGCATCTGAATATGCATCTCCATCTAAATATGTGTATGCATTTCAAGGCACCACCGTTCCCATAATGATGTTCATAAATTTTTTGGCATCCGAACTACAAGTCATTTGCGATCGCCTTAGTCATCGTTGGGCGAAAACCAGAAAGATATCGTCATTGACATTGTTTTCCCAACAAAAAGCAAACCCAAATATGTGTAAATACATATAACTCTGAACCGCTAAAACAAAACTGTTAACAAGTTAATAAGAATATTGGAAAGCTGAGCACTACGTTTAAAAAATAATTGGTAATTAAACGTGATAATATTCTGCTTTAATTGACTATCTTACAACTTGGCATAACAGATTCAAGAATCCCAACTTATATTCCGTAATTTGATACTACAAATTCTCTAGCTATTCCTCGAATAATTTGTATTATTTTGAGGCTTTATTTACGTCAGTCTCTGTTATTGTGGAATTATACAAATTGATTTCTGGCCATTTGGCACGTGCATTTGGATGCTGCCATTGCTGACACAATTTTCGAATTGGCTAAACATTTGTTCATGCTCCATTCAGCCCATTGTGCGTTCAATGGACTAAACTATCAACCATTGTGGCTGCATTTGCAATCCGTTGAATGCATAAGTTGTTTATATTATTTCTCGTTTTATTTCCCCCCCGATGTGAGATATGTTTTGTTGCATGGAAATCATCCATTATATGTCGGCATTTGGGTCATCGGGTAAACAGGCGACCTTGAAGCGATCGATCCTAGAGAAGCGGGAAGGTCAAAAGGCCCACGATCTTCGCGAAGATGCCAAGTTCAAAGTCGAGCCAATAAGGAAGTGTGAAGTAAACTACCATACAAATATGTATTTACCACTAAGCAAATAATGGTTGGCATAATGAAAAAAAATAAAGAAAAAACGATACTCCAGTCCCAAGAGAGGTAAATATCGGGCGCAGCTGTTGAAGACTTGAAATTGGAGACTCAAAGTGAAGCTTCCATCCTCGCCGCCGGCAACTTATGTACATATGTGTGTACTTGCCCCATTGATCACTCAATGTTTAATCATGTTTCCGATCATTGTTTCTGGTCAATTATTTCGTTTTCCGTTAACCCCAACCTCCCCTCATCTGACATTGGCCTAAATTCAAATATGATTTTTGTGTTTAACTATTGGGCTACCAATCGCAATTTGTCAGGGCCCAGAATCCAAGGGCCAAGGCGGGGGAAACCCAATTCGATGACTTCAATTATTGGATGTATGTAACGCTCTGCCACGCCTCGTAATGGAATTTTAAATTGAACTTTGTAAAATACGCTTATGGCCGCCGCTCATTAAACGCACATACATGAGGAAGTTGCATCCACTGGCACGCTTCCCCCAACCATATAAACTGAATTCAGCCCGCTTCTTTCCCCCCTTTCTCTTCCGCACTTTCTTAACTCTACACATGGTAACAAAGAAACGGCTATTAAGAACGCTCTACTGCACCTTTACGACCTGAAGATACCTCTTAACAGCATAACTCCACAGAAAATATATTTCAATAAATTTAAATCTAGGTAATTTCACTTAGATAAATTGTCATAAAATAGATAATTAAATTAATAGAAATTAAATAAATGCCATCTAGGTGAAAATAGGAAAATTCGTACATTTCAGAAACCTATGTAAAACTTTAGAGACACATCTACTAGCATCCCAAAATGGATGTCTCTATGTGATATAGATCCTGAGTTAGATGAGATTGAGCATAACTATATAGGGATTTCATCTGGCTTATATACCAATGATCTCGCATTTTTTACAGGTAATCAACACAGCCACAGTAGCTATGGCCGTAAGATCCGCAGCTGATTCAGAGTCTGTTGATTCTACTTACTTAACGCATGGCCTCTATGCCCGGCCAGTCATAAACTGGTTTAACGACTTTAAGTTCTATAGACAAGCGTGGCGAAAGAGAGGGCTAGAGCCGTGTGGAAAGAGAGGGGCATAGATATAGGCAGGTAGGCAGTAGAGTCCAGCGAAACAGCGAAAATGTTAATCAGCCAATTGAGACTGCACTTGGACTTGATAGCCAGCTCAACTGCACTTCATATATACGTATATAAATATGGCAAAAATATCGCTCGACTATATGAGTCATTCAGCTATGGGATGCCTCCGATTAGATAAAGCCAAAGCTGATAAAAATAAAAATTAATATACCTATTGTATATGGCACATATTGAAGAAAAGAAAGAGCCAAACAAAAGACAGCGAGGTGAATGGCGGAGTATCAGAATCAGTGCATGGCAGCTGGCAAAGTGTAAATGATTTAATATACAGCCAGGCGCAATTGCCAATCCAGTTAGGAAAGGCATTAAAAAATTATACAAAAAAACAGTATGCTGCCCGCTAACTGTTAAGAAAATAATAGCAAAACACCGGGCCAAGAGATAAAATCGCCATTACTATTAATATGGGGTCTTGCGATTATTGTTTCGACGCTTTTGCTACGGGGTTAACTCGCTTTATCATAGATCACTTAACACCAAAGTGCGGCCAACTACAGTGGATAGCGGCTAATAGATAATGCCATTCAATGCTATCATTGTTAGTACTCAATATAATGGAAAAGTAATTACACATACCGTTGAGTTAGTCGGTTCAAATATTTCTTATCATTTAATGAGTTATATGTGGCAACACTCATGGTGGCAAATTTAATTAAGAGGGGATAACAAATAATAATCTTAAAAGTTTCGGAATCCTAGAGTTAAGTAATTCGAATCACTAAGCAAAATTTGTGATTTACTTCGAAGTTCATTCTCTATTGGCATAACGAATTTATATTTTGTAAACATATTTTATTTGCGTAATGATTAATACTTGACACAACAAAAAGTTACTAAAACTATCAAAACTTATGAAAAGTTTTTGTTCTAAGAAAGAGGATTCGATCGTCATAAGTCGCTATAAATTGAAAATATCTGTATATAATTAACATTGATAATACTATATATAATGATTGATAATAAAAAGAGGAAGGATTTAAAATTGGAATCAATTGGTGGCAATCAATTCGGGATTAGTAGATCAGGAACGAATGCGAAAATCGAAAACAATTGGGCACTTTAAAATGGCAATTAGCTTGGCCATTTGAAACGGGAAATGTTTTGCAAAACGAACGGTTAATGCAGGTGCAATTTACAGGGGGTAATCGCCTAATTACCGTTAGTCGTGCCTCACTGTATCTTCGTTTGTTTTGGGCTTCTAATTGGCAATTGGCAACTCGGGCTTTTTGGCCATGCTCGACTAACTAAGTGAGCCTCGTTTAACGGTCTTTTATTTATTTAGTTATTGCAGCTGCTTACTGAGTGCAAAAAAAATCCACTGAATATCAGTACCCTTTTCACACACACACACACGTACACATGGATTGAAAGGACCTGCAGCTTTTGTTGTTTCGACTTTTGCTTTATTTTATTGATTTTTAGCCAAGAATAAGAGGACAGGTTCAAAACACACAAACAAACACGCATACACCCGCACGCAGGAAAACACACCCCTGCTGGGTATGTGTATCCCTGAGCTACCAAAAAAAAGGAAAAAGGGAACAAAATATAATCAGACAATTGACTAGAAGACTTAAACAAACCTTTTTGGGTCGCAGCTTTCAAATTTGCGTGTATTCAATTTTTTTTTTTTTAGCAGTGATACTCCTTTAATTTACTGTTAGTAATGGCGCGCAAGTTTTTACCAACAACAACAACAATTCGACAACAACAGTGTTAGCCGCACGCCAAACACATTCACACACACAACACAAGCACGTTAAAAAAATGAGACCGCGCGAGTCGACCGCTATTCCCCACGAAATCCACGAACGTTATGTTTGCAGCCGTCGACGGTCGTTGAAATATGTCCGAAAAATCCCCACCGTTAAATGGGGAGCCTTATAAAATACCAAAAAGATACCAATCGTCAACCAATTCACCATAGACCCAAACCAACGTATGAAATTCAAACTGTATTTAAAAGTGTAAAAGGGATAGAAGCGGATAAGCAGGGCAACTGTTACTAACTTTAAGCTAGGCTTGTGAGTGGCCAAAGTTAATGAACAAATTAAGAGGACTAAATTCAAGGCGGTGCATTTAAAAATGTTACAAAATACTAAGAAAATACCAGTGGTATTGATAGCACCCTTGACTCAAACCATCAAATGTTTTGCTTGGCTATATGATTAAGAGGAAAGTTGGGGGAATGCCTCATTTGTACGTTTTATGAATAACGTAATACTAACTTACAACCAAAATACCTTTTAAGACTTAAAATAAAGTGTCACTTCTCATGTCTGAATCCCTCTGTGTAACAATCAATTTGAATTTCCGATATCCAATCATCGCTATAGCTTTGTATATAAATCTCGCGTAATTTTCATGCAAGTGTTTTAGAATATTTCAATTTGATCTGCAATTCGAAATTGACTGCAATAGTCAGCTAGTCATACGATACTTTTTATCGATATTACTCCACACCTAGATTCGCTGACAGTCCGCCTCTAATTTAATTTCGTTTGTGCACATTTTGTTTGAAAGACGCTTAAGATTATTGGGTTTTGTTTCATGTATTGTGCCCTTTGTGCTAAAAGGTAAGAATAACAAGATATATGTTTGTGATTCCGCCGATTCGTTGGGTCTTCCAGGTCTCGTGAGTTCGCGTCGCTGGTTGTTGATGTGCGTGTGCTGTTTTTTTTCCGTTTTTTTTTTGCGTTGTTGTGTTTGTGTGCGTGCGAGTGGAGGAGTGCAGCCGAAAACAACAACAAAACGGGACAGTAGAGTTCCTGGCATTTTGTGGTTGATGTTACCCTATTTTTACCGTTGCCTTCGCTTGCCATCAGCGGAACTTTACATTTTTTCACGGAGTTGTGAAGAAGTTGCCTGTTATTTGGTGTTGATGTCAAACCATTTTAACCGCTTACCTTGCAGTGCATCCGCCATTTTACGCAGAGATGTCGACCTATTTCGGGGTCTATATCCCGACCTCCAAAGCGGGCTGTTTTGAGGGATCGGTGTCGCAGTGCATCGGCTCCATAGCCGCGGTGAACATAAAGCCATCCAATCCGGCGTCTGGATCGGCATCAGTAGCATCGGGATCGCCATCCGGCTCGGCGGCATCCGTGCAAACGGGCAACGCAGACGATGGCAGTGCTGCCACCAAGTACGAGGATCCCGACTATCCACGTAAGTACGAACGAGATGAAGCGAGTGTCGGTATATGTGTGTGTTTTGCGTTCCAGTTATTTGCCGCTTGTTGCTATTGTGATACCCTGTAATCGGGGGTCATGCGCGAACGTTCGGTCGATTCGTTGATGGGTATTCGTGTGCTTTTGTTTTTAAACAATTGTGTCGTATGGAGCAAGTGGGAGGTTTTATGATTCATACACATACTTTTAAAACCAAATTTAAAAGTCGAGGGTTGAAGTTTCCAAGCAACAGGAATGTTCATGATCGGAATTGCATAGGTTTTGTTTTGAAACTAAACCTGAATTGCTTGACGAATTTCTGCAATAATGTTTGTTTTATAAGGGGTTGAAATTTTATTCCCATTTATGCAGAATATACCTGATCGAAATTTGTTCAGCATATGGATAACTCGTTCTTTCAAGTCGTTATTTTAATGAACCTAATAGTGCATATTACACATTTTTGGTAAATTAAGTGCTTAAATATTATTATATATGAAATGTATTAACTGGGATAAATTACATATAGGGTAATTCAACTGTTGCATTTTTATAAGTTTCGTTTTGCGCTGTTGTTCCTCCATGACTAACAGCCCATGAAGAAGTTTACATGTGTGTGTTCAAAACTTCTGAGATTCGAGAAAAAAGTCGGAATCGGGGCTTGCCCAGCTGTCCCGCTCGCACAGTCGATTTCCTTGTCTGGGAGCGGTCTTTCGATTTAATTGTAAACAAATGGTGAACGATGGCGATTACCTGTCTAATTAAATGCAACTCTCCTGCTCTCAGTCGTTCGCTCTTTAATCCAATTATATGCGATTCGAAAACAAAAAACCGATTGGGGCGAGTTCATTCCACTTCCACATCGACATCATCCAGTTCCCATTCCAGGCAATGCCCAAATTGGATGCATTACGAGGACCTTGACCTGTCAGCACCCACATTCTGCCATATTTATGTTCCAGCAGTCACACAGCTGCGGTCAAAATAATAGGTCCTTATATATATTTTTTTTTAACAAGAATAATTATGGGTTACTTAACAATTATCTTAATATTCTAAAATTCGGGGCAATATCACATAAGTAGTAAATATTTATATATTTATATTATTATTTCTTATGTACCTATTAAATTGCGATTTTTAGAAAGATCCCGAAACAGCAGTTGATAATAAAAACTATAAATTAGGTCGCAACTGTATATCACACAGAATTTCTCCAATTTGCTTCCTTTTCAAATTTATTTATACTGCGAGCTGCAGAACAACAAGTATCCCGAAAAAGTGTGTGCGTGTACTGTCAAGAATCCCCGGATCCTATATTTACATATATATATATGTTCATACGCCCAATTTTGCCGGCTTGTGTTATTGTGGGTTGTGCCTGTCCCTGTCCCTTTCACTTGGCCCTGTCCCTGTCTTTTGGCCCAAGTCAACGCGCAAAAATAAGAGAGCAAAGTTCCGTAAAACCCAATAACGCCGACCTATGAGATACCCTACGATTGGGATAATATGTTATAACATGTTATAAATAAGCAATAACTAAATTGCTTTAAGCAATTTAAGCACAGGTGCTTAAATTGCTTTAATTACAAATTACTTTCCTAATATTTCAAAGTAATCATAACTAAAGCAATCTCCTTATTCCTTATATATAATATAAAAATCGAAACACGCCTAATTAGTGTCCAATTAATCTAATAGCAAATGTTTTATGCCTTTTAATTGAACTTTCATACGTGCTCCCTATTGGCCAACACTTGTTGTTAGTTCTACATGCTATGTGTATGTTGAGCTTTTATCTCAGATCTTTGATTAGAACTTTACCACCAAGGCTGCGGTGTTTTTGCTTGTAGTTTTATTTCTGTTTTTGTTTTGCTAGCACATTGCGAAGGGTCGAAAGTAAATTTAATTATGGCACACTCGCTAATTTCGAGAGGTAATGTTAAGAGAAATATATGAAATGTTTGTACGCCGCAGCTGTGTGCTAAATATATCTGCTTTTGTTTTTTATAAATTCAACAAGTGCTATTTAAATGGGTTAGTTAGCCACAAGTGATCATAGGCTTTCAAAGTGTCTGGCAAGCTGCTTAGAGTGCTTTTATAAACCCTAAATAATGTAATCATTCGATTCCGATCCATCCACGTTTGTATTGGAAATACATATCTTTGAAATCTGTGACAATCTGCGAGCAAAACTGTTGCTACTCCTGATAAGGCAGGGCCTCGGAAAATTTTGCCGGCGTTGTGCCAACCACTGCGTCACACGCATATGCCCCACGGCCCACTGCCCACCCAACGCCCCCTTTAGCATAGCTTGTTTTGATTTTGTTTTGCTCGAGACAATCCTCCACCCGTCTGGCATTCGACACTCGTTCGCTATTCGCCATTCGCCAAACCGATGGCGTGACCAAAACAGCCAGCTCATTTATTAATGGTTTATCCCTCTCGATGCCCACACATCAACATTGCCATCGCCACGACGGAGCAGCGGACTCGCCACTGTGGCTGATCTTCACGGAGAAATCCAAGGCGCTGGACATCCTGCGACACTACAAGGAGGCGCGCCTCCGCGAGTTTCCCAATCTGGAGCAGGCGGAGAGTTACGTTCAGTTTGGGTTCGAGAGCATCGAGGCGCTCAAGAGATTTTGCAAGGCAAAGCCCGAAAGCAGTGAGTACATAGTATAGCTAGCTATATAATTGCTTACCCAGTGATTTAACTTATGCGCTGTATTATTTTTTCAGAGCCCATTCCGATAATCAGCGGTAGCGGTTACAAGAGCTCACCGACCTCGACGGACAATTCGTGCTCCTCCTCGCCGACGGGTAACGGCAGTGGCTTCATCATTCCCCTGGGAAGCAATTCCTCAATGTCGAATTTACTGCTCAGTGACTCACCGACTTCCTCGCCGAGCAGCTCCAGCAACGTCATTGCCAATGGGCGACAGCAGCAGATGCAGCAGCAACAGCAGCAGCAGCCGCAGCAGCCGGATGTGTCCGGAGAAGGCCCTCCTTTCCGGGCGCCCACCAAACAGGAACTGGTAGAGTTTCGCAAGCAAATCGAAGGTGGTCACATAGACCGGGTGAAGAGGATTATATGGGAGAATCCACGATTTTTGATCAGCAGCGGTGATACGCCCACCAGTTTGAAGGAGGGCTGTCGCTATAATGCCATGCACATCTGCGCCCAGGTCAATAAGGCCAGGATCGCTCAGTTGCTGTTAAAGACCATTTCGGATCGGGAGTTCACTCAGCTTTACGTTGGCAAGAAGGGCAGTGGCAAGATGTGTGCTGCCCTCAACATCAGTCTCCTGGACTATTACCTGAACATGCCGGACAAGGGGCGCGGCGAAACACCGCTCCACTTTGCCGCAAAGAACGGTCATGTGGCCATGGTCGAGGTTCTCGTTTCCTATCCGGAGTGCAAATCGCTGCGGAATCATGAGGGCAAGGAGCCCAAGGAAGTGAGTTGCGAGTTTGGAGTCACAAAAGGGCGAAGGAATCGCTATTATCATATTGTAACCTGTTCTCCCCCCTGCAGATCATCTGCCTGCGTAATGCTAATGCTACACATGTGACCATCAAGAAGCTGGAGCTGCTCTTGTACGATCCGCATTTTGTGCCCGTACTAAGATCCCAGTCAAATACACTGCCGCCAAAAGTGGGTCAACCGTTCTCGCCCAAAGATCCACCGGTTAGTAACTGTTTTACATTATTCTGCTTACTAATAATTTTAAATTCTCATTGGTACAATTATTTGACGATGAACAACATACGTTTAGTTTCTCAGGCGAATTGTTTGTATAATTTCCCACCGTTAAGAAAATACTTTATTATTGCATTTGTTATAAGTATGAGAAAACAACATTACGACTAAGAGAGTGATAAACTAATTAGTTATTTATTGAGGATCCCACATAACATGAAACAATTAACGACGCATTGATATATATATTTTTGCTTATACTTTACAGAACCTGCAACACAAAGCGGACGATTACGAGGGCCTCAGCGTGGACCTGGCAATCAGTGCGCTGGCGGGACCCATGTCCCGCGAAAAGGCCATGAACTTCTATCGCCGTTGGAAGACACCACCGCGGGTCAGCAACAATGTGATGTCGCCGCTGGCTGGTTCACCATTTAGCTCGCCGGTGAAAGTAACCCCAAGCAAGTCGATCTTTGACCGAAGTGCTGGAAACTCGAGTCCAGTCCACTCAGGACGCAGAGTGCTCTTTAGTCCATTGGCGGAGGCGACCAGCTCACCAAAACCGACGAAAAACGTGCCCAATGGCACCAATGAGTGCGAGCACAACAATAATAATGTGAAGCCAGTGTATCCGTTGGAGTTCCCGGCGACACCCATTCGAAAAATGAAACCGGATTTATTCATGGCCTATCGCAATAACAATAGCTTTGATTCGCCATCTTTGGCCGATGACTCCCAAATCCTGGACATGAGCCTAAGCCGCAGCCTGAATGCGTCGCTAAATGACAGCTTCCGTGAGCGGCACATCAAGAACACTGATATCGAGAAGGGTCTGGAGGTGGTCGGCCGCCAACTGGCACGACAGGAGCAGTTAGAGTGGCGCGAGTACTGGGATTTTCTCGATTCATTTTTGGACATTGGTACGACCGAAGGCCTGGCCCGTCTTGAAGCGTATTTCCTGGAAAAGACCGAACAGCAGGCGGATAAATCAGAAACGGTCTGGAACTTTGCCCATCTGCATCAGTATTTCGATTCGATGGCCGGCGAGCAACAGCAGCAACTCCGAAAGGATAAAAATGAGGCTGCGGGAGCAACTTCGCCATCCGCCGGAGTCATGACTCCGTACACATGCGTAGAGAAGTCGCTGCAAGTGTTCGCCAAGCGCATCACTAAAACGTTGATCAACAAAATCGGCAACATGGTGTCCATCAACGACACGCTGCTCTGTGAGCTCAAAAGACTGAAATCGCTGATTGTCAGCTTCAAGGTGTGCATAAAATAATGAATAACTCAGCATTAACAACAAATAATATCGATATTTAACCATTTTAGGATGATGCCCGCTTCATTAGCGTGGACTTTAGCAAGGTGCATTCACGTATCGCCCACCTGGTGGCCAGCTATGTGACCCACTCGCAGGAGGTCAGCGTAGCCATGCGTCTACAATTGTTGCAGATGCTCCGAAGTTTGCGGCAACTGCTGGCCGACGAGCGTGGTCGAGAACAGCATTTGGGCTGCGTGTGCGCTAGTCTATTGCTGATGCTGGAACAGGCGCCGACATCCGCCGTGCATCTACCAGACACTCTGAAGACCGAGGAGCTATGTTGCGCCGCCTGGGAGACGGAGCAGTGTTGCGCCTGTCTGTGGGACGCAAATCTCAGCCGTAAGACCAGTCGTCGAAAGCGCACTAAGTCGCTGCGGGCAGCTGCTGTTGTTCAGTCTCAGGGTCAGCTTCAGGATACTTCGGGATCGACAGGGTCGTCCGCCTTGCACGCTTCGCTTGGTGTGGGATCGACCAGTTTGGGAGCATCGAGGGTCGTGGCGTCCGCTTCGAAAGATGCTTGGCGCCGTCAACAAAGCGACGACGAGGACTACGACAGCGATGAGCAAGTAATCTTTGTGAGTATCAGTGTTTAGTACTGTTGTCCTTCTCCTAAACATTTTTGTTGTTTTTTTTTTTCAAGTTCGACTGCACTAATGTTACGCTGCCTTATGGAAGCAGCAGCGAGGACGAGGAAAACTTCCGTACGCCGCCGCAAAGCTTGTCGCCAGGTATTTCCATGGATTTGGAGCCGCGTTACGAGTTGTTTATTTTTGGGTGAGATTAATCATAGTTTAGAATGTTTCTTTATAGACTACATTTTTTAACATTCTAGAAACGAGCCAACCAAGCGAGATTTGGATGTGCTGAATGCCCTTTCCAATGTCGACATTGATAAGGAAACACTGCCGCATGTCTACGCCTGGAAGACTGCCATGGAGAGCTACTCCTGTGCTGAAATGAATCTGTATGTTTATTATCATCATGATAGGGTTTTTGTAATGACTTTTGCTCACTTATATTAAAGCTTCCCATCCCCAAGGAACGTCAAGGTTCAAAAGCCGGAGCCTTGGTATTCTGGAACCAGTTCTAGCCACAACAGCCAACCATTGTTGCATCCCAAGCGTCTGCTTGCCACGCCAAAGCTGAATGCCGTGGTCAGCGGCAGACGCGGATCCGGACCATTGACGGCGCCAGTTACACCGCGTCTGGCGCGAACTCCGTCCGCCGCCAGTATTCAAGTTGCATCCGAGACGAATGGCGAGTCGGTCGGAACTGCTGTGACTCCGGCATCGCCGATTTTGAGTTTTGCCGCCTTGACGGCAGCGACGCAGTCATTCCAAACACCATTGAACAAGGTGCGCGGCTTGTTCAGCCAATATCGGGATCAACGGTCCTATAACGAGGGGGACACGCCGCTGGGCAATCGGAACTGAAACGGAATCGGCCCGGAAACAGAAACAGAAACAGCGACTGATTGATGAAAGGCCGACTGCATACTTACCCCCCTGAATAGCCGGTGTCGTCCATTGTCCCTTTTAATGTTAATCGCATGTATATTATTTTTTTTTATACATTATGAATACAAAAATCGTGAAAAGTGAAATAAAAAACGAAATCTTTGCTACCAAGTACTTTGCAACAGATAAGGAATTCATTAGTTGTATAGTTCGCAGCAAATTGAATCAAGTGCTTTTCTAAATATGTAATTTCCCAATTCATTTTGGTGTGGTGGGGCTATCAGTTTGGGGACTGCGACTAAAAGCGAAATTACCGCAACAAATTGTGGCAGAAGAGCGCCGTAGAAAGCCATAAAAGCAATTACCATTAATCACACAAACGGACGGACAGTGGAATGGACACCTGGACGCTGGGTAAGATCGCGACTGAAAAGAGCATTCTTCGCCACCGATCGATCTTGGTGTTCGATGCAATGCAAAACGAGAAACTGAAACCGCTCGGCTCGGGAAAAAAAAAAATAAAATGCAACGAATTCAACGGAAGGGAAAGGAAAGCAAAAAATGTTTATCGAAGTCAGTATACGTATACCCATAGATTCTGCCCCAGCTCAGGGGATCCCCTCGACGATCCCGATCCCGGCCAGGTCTCGTTTACTCTCAATTTCTTATTTATGAGAGTGCTCTTGATGGTGGCAGCGCTACATCAGAATGGGTATGCTCGACTTTTGTTGGGGGACGCACTGACAACAGGTGTAAGATGATTGCGGTACATACCCATGACCCATGAAATTTACCATTTTCTCAGCATAAGGATAATATACGAAGGCCAAAAACAGAAGGTATGCGATAGTCGACGCTCAGATACTCATCGCTCTGTAAGCTTCTACAAATTTGAGGTATGCAGTAAATACGGTACATTTAAACTAATATCAGTTGCTTTACTGTTACTTTTTTTAACATGCTCATTATTTTTAGAGACTGATACCATAGGGTATCATCGGTTCGCCACGTGCCCATCGAAGTGCTTCTTCGTTGGTGTCTTTTGGTTTCTGCTCCTCTTCTTTTGTCAACTGGAGCAGAGGCAGGTGGGGCAGGTACGTGGGGCAAGCGGCATGTGGCTGGGGTAGATGGTTGGGGCAGCGAACAAATTTGTTGCAATTGCCGTTTCGCTCAGTGGTCGGGCCACTTTTCAATGGCAGGGCTTTGACAAATGATCGCTGATAAGAAGCCGAACCGAGGGAGAATACTAAAAGCGAAACAAATTGAGAGGCTATAAGGCGGGATCTGGTGGAGCGTGGGAAAGGATTGGGGGCGAGGGCGGGGGTTTTTTTGGCCATAAGTGGGTCGCAATGCCAGTAAGGAGTATTTTTTATCCATTATGCATTCGATCTCCGTTTTGGTTTTGGAATCTAGTTATGGTGTTATGAATCTATAACGAAGTTAGATATTTCTTCATATATTTTAGGGTTGGATAATATAAGCTATTAGCTTTTAGATATTTATTTACAGAAATGCTGAAATGACACGTTATACTGCTTTCTTATCGTCTTGAAAGGTTTGTTTTTTCAAAAGAATATTATTATGTAATGTATATATGTTGCCTAACTAAATTAAGTTCCCATTTTATTTGTTTAATCTAATTATGAGAAAAACATCGAGTAAGAAAGACATGGTGGTTCCTTAACCTACAGCTATATAATAATATAATATATGCAATGCCCAGACGACGCACGGTTACTGAAGGGGAGCGGAGTAAAAGGGCCTCCCTCCAACCGACTGGCGCCAGTGGCTCCGATTATCTGACCACCGCCATCAGGGTCAACTCATTCCAGCAGTTCTTTTGTTTGCCCCAGCTCCAGCAGCCATAACCCAAAACCCAGAGTCCCGAAAAATCCAAAACCCATTCCTCGACGCTTTGTGAAACTTGAGAACACTTAACGATTGCAAACAAAAAAAAAAAAATAATAATAAAAATAAACAAATCATATGAATAAAAAAGGGAAAAGAGAGGCGAAAGAGCGAACAAAGAGAGTCCGGGCCGTGTCAGAATTTCACACAAAACTTGTGAAGTTCCTCCGATCCTTGGAGTGAAGTGGCTTTCGGTGGAGTGGCCAGCACAGCCCTATCCCTATAAAGGAATATGTGATTTTTTTTTGCGGAATGCAAGGCGGCGCCGGAAGCTGTTCAGACAGCCCCGACCAATTAGCCAGCCATTTATGCAGCCAGCAATCCATCAAGCCTTCAAGCCATCCAACCAGCCAGTCATCAATCCATCCAAGGCAGCTGCATTCGGTAACTGGACTAACCCACAATTGCGCAGGACTTTAGCCATATCACTGACCCCAATCTAGTCGATGTCGGTACGAAAAGTTGGTGGACTCATTACTGAAATGCATTTAAAAATACGCTGATCTGATATAAAACTATTTTCTTTGCTTATATTTTATTCTAAGAGCTTATTTGAATTAAAGATAGTTTAAATATTAATTGTATTTTAAATGAAAAGGGTTTCATTAGCTTATATTATCATTTTACATTTTCTATGACTTAGAATTTGTATCTTGATTTTTACAATATTTTGTAATTAAAAAACCTTTCATTAATATTCACCTATTATTGTTTTAGGGTACAAAGATCTAGATAGTCCCTGGTAACTACCACAATCCAAAAAAACAATCAGACGCATGCAAACGGCATTACGTGAACAATGAAAGGCTTTTAGGACCTGCAAATGGAACCACACGCAGGTGGACTAATGATACACGCATCGATTTGGCATTCGATGTATTTCCCTGGGTTCAGTCGTAATGTTGACTTTGGATCCGATGCTAGGGCATCAGTTTTGAGTTCACTACCAAGCCGCGTCGGCGAGCAATGTTCCTGAAACGGAAATGCCGCAAGAGAAACGCCATCCGCCGGAGTCCAGGACGCAGCGCTTCCTCGAGACTTTGGTCATCTTTCGGCGCAGCCTCATCTACCAGACGAAGGAGTTCTTCCAGAACTCGACGCTCCACGGAGTGCGATATATTGCCGAATCGGGCCGACCTATCGGCGAGAAGTTCATGTGGTTCTGCTTCACATCCATAGGAGCGGTCACCGCGCTGGTCATCATTATGAGCCTCTGGGAGAAGTTCCAGACCAATCCGACAATCACTGGCCTCGACACCGACTTCCACAACCAGAACGTGGTCTTCCCCACCACCGTCGTCTGTCCGGAGGCGGCGTTTGACCACGACAAGACCTACGAGAAGGTTTACAATACACTGGCGTGAGTACGGAGATATCATAAATATCTTATAGATTGAAACTATTTCTTTAAACATTACGCAATAATGCAACTACTTTTATGTACATACATATGTTGATTTACATTAAGTGTATGACATTTTGTGATTACAGTAACTACGATGAGGCCCAGGCCCAAATGTATACCCCGTTTCTGCGGATTTTGACCTCCCTGAACTTCGAGAACGTTCGGGACGCCAAGGTGCTGTCGCAGTCGATTCCGCAAAACCTGCTAGATGCGCACACCATCCGGGAGTGGGCTTTCGAGGGTCACATCGACTGCAAGAACGTCTTCGTGTCCTGCAAGTATCGCGACGAGGACATACCCTGTTGCGACCACTTCGAACCAATTTACACGGAGCACGGCTTTTGCTACGCCTTCAACAGTCGTTTCAAGTCCACGCCCACTGAAGAGTAAGTTTCGCGGAATCGGAATCCAATTTGATCTGCGTTTTATTAAGTATATGTACTTTGTTGTGTAGCGTTAAGACCGGAGCACCTCATGACCTCTACGAAACCGACAAGAAGTGGGCGCTCTTTTTCATACCCAACAGCACTTCACGTGTAAGTTGTTCATAACCATATACTACTATATACTAGTATAGTAGTTATCCCAATATAAAAGTTCCTATACAAGTATATTTCGCATAATAATGAATTTGAATAACACATCTTCAGATCTTTATCTTTTCCAACGAGGAGTACTTCGGTTCGGATTTCAATGCTCAGATCGATTGGTCGGAACCCCAGTTGGTGGAGGTGAGGATATCCAAGAAGAACACCTACACCACGGACGATGCTCGCCAGCTGTCCATTGGCCAGAGGAAATGCATCTTCAGTGACGAGGTGAAGCTCAATTATTTTCCAGACGCCTACACATTCTCCTCCTGCATGAAGCAGTGTCGCATGAACAAGGCCATCAAGTTGTGCAAGTGCAATCCGCCCTTTTATAAACCCATACGTGAGTTGTCATGTGTAATTAACATATTTACAAACCTTATTGCATACATATTATTATTATATTTAACGCCGAAAGCTAATGTGCCTATGTGCTCGATCAAGGACTTCGATTGCCTCGATGAGTTTAAGAGCAACATTACGAACATCAAGGATTGCCTGCAATGCGAGCTCAGTTGCTCGAAAACCGTTTTCAACATCGATAAGCTGATCAAAATGTTAGTTTTTCCAAATAGGTGTATCTATGATGTAACCAGAGGATGTAATGATGTATGATGTAATTTCAGGTCGGATCGACCGGAGAGCTTAGGTGTGCTGGTCGAGTTTCTCACCTGGCCGATTATTCGCTATAAGCGTGAGGTCCTTTTCGGCTGGGTTGATCTGTTGGTGTCCTTTGGCGGAATTGCCAGCCTTTTTCTTGGATTTTCACTGCTTTCGGGTGTGGAGATTATATATTATTTTACGCTGCGAGCCTGCTGCATGGTCTATAAAAATCGCGTAAATTATGCCAATAGAATATTCCAATCAACTTCCATCTAAAATGTGAATAAATTTCAGCAAGAGCTTTACGAAATCGAGGAGAAAATCCGTCAGGAGCCGCCACCCAAAATAGATCTGAAACTGAGTTTAAAATCCCACAATCCAAGGATCGGAGACACGCCCACTTCGGCGGTGCTGAAAGTGAAACCGGCGGAGGAGTCCGCAGGACCAAATCCTTTGGGTGGTTATCAAAGAAAACACGAAAAGGTTAGTCTCTAAAAAGTCTCTAAAAAACTAGCATCATTGATTGCACTTTCACAAAAACGCTTTTTCAGGACTACTCCCTCAACACAAAGAACTATTATAAAACACCCAAAGTTGTACCCGACTATGGATATACAAGCAAAACGAAAAATTCCTGGACAACTTATGATCATTCTCAGTACATGCCCTGAAGCTTAAATAGTAACAAAAAGTAACAAAATATTTAAAAAAAAAAGTTATGTAGTGGCTTATGTTTAAGTTATGCCAATTGCCAGTCCTTGAACGAGAAATGTAATGGAATTAACAAAACAAAACAATAACCAAAAAAATTTAAAAAAAAATGTATTTAACATTTTTATGTGCTTCAAATATCTGTGTTTCTACATATTTCAATTTGGCCTTTTGATATATTGCTTAAAGGGTTTCAAATAATAATTGAATAATTTAATACAATTATTTCAAGCACAGCTGTACTCAATGTAAGCTACCAACAAATACTTAACCATCAATGAATATTATTGCGCACCAGCTGTTGCGAGAGCAAATACTCTTATCATGTAGCAAACTTCTCTCTTTTTTTAATAAAGATATATTGTATCACGCAGATATGCACCAGCAATAAAGAAATATCCGCTAGTAAAATACCTTCGTCTGCCGCTGGAATGTTTCGATGGGTTTTGCTCCCAATTAAACTTCAGTTCTGTGTTGCATACTTAGCGGCGCGGCGGGTTCACTGCACCATGGTGGTTGACAAAGCGATGGGTTGGGGGAGCAGGTAGATGGCCGGGTGGGCGGTGGTAAACTAACCGCCGACCCGTCCGCAAAACTCCCATCTTTAGATCCAACTGCATCTGTGGCTCCCAGCCCGAAACTCAAACCCACTACCAAATCCCCGGCATTCAGTCGCAGCTCAGCAAAGGCGAAAAGCATTTTTCAGTTAACATCGTTGCTGGCTCATTGTTAATTCCCCCCAGTGCTGCCCGCTATTAGCCCTTAAAATGGCTAGGATTGTGTTCTAATTGCTTCCGGTTTAATAAGCCAATTTTGTTTGTTAAATTATATGGACAAATAATGTTGAATATGCAATAAGTCGGTAAAATGTGCACTACTATATATGTAAATCTGTGTTGTTCGATTTTAAGCGGTCGGCTTAACGTTAAAATTTTAATTCATTTATTTAGTTTATAGTGCTTTTTCATTAATGTAATGTTTTGAAAAAACCGAAAATCTGTTGTTTCCGATACCACTTAAAAATCAACATATTTAATTTTAAAATAGTTACGAATTGCGGCAAAATTGCATTTTGCAAACAGCTACACTTACAGCACTGACGTGCGACAAAAAGAGAGAGGAAGGGAGTGTGCGAGAGAGAAGGCTATGCGGACTCCCAAAGCGGCCAACAGGTGGAGCGTGGTGGTGGTCGTAGTTGTAATTGCAGTTGTAAGCCGCGTAGTACGCAACGGAGTCTGCTTTTCCGTTTTTCCGGGGGTTGGATGTGTATTTTTCCAGTCTCGCATTCAATTTGCGCGATTTCCCCCCACCATTTGCATATTTCTGTGAATGAAACCGCCGCATAGTTTGTACTTTTCCCTTACTGGCAAAAAAGAGGCGTTTCCATGACTAGGATTAAGATGCAACGATCGCTTTATGACCCCGCCGCCAAGGATTAAAAACCAACACTAAATTAAAGGGAACAAATAAATAAAAATAGCGAACAATCAACGAAAATAAAAAAGAAGTAGGCACAACTAAGGCAAAGAAAATAAAAAAAAAAAACACTCAGTGCCTGTTAACGGACTTGTTGACAATAAACATACGCCCACAAATAACTAATCTCACATGCATGGATACACAGAAAAAAATATTAAATATTTTTATTATTCTATGATTAACTTTACATTTAAATACAAATTGTTTAATGCAGATTTTGAAATAGAATCAACACATTTTATCTGCAGAATTTTAAAGTTTTTTTTTTGTTTTAACAATTTAATGATCTTAATAATCTTTTAGAAAATGTAACCACAAAAATTCAGTTTAATGATAAGTTTATATTTATTAAATATATATTGTTCTATAATGTTTATGCCAGTGCAATGGCATGCATAAATAAATTTAGCAAAGTTAATTGGAATAAGGGAGTTGAAAGCGCTGTTTGCATGCTCCCAAAAAAAAGGGAAAACAAATTTCCAAATCTTTTGCTCTCCCTCCCACTTTTCCGTTTCCGAAAATGGTGCAAAAAGGGGAGAAAACAAACAAACAAACACTCACAAACTCTCTTCCGCATTCCGTTTGTGAGCTCTTGTGCACTTGATTTTCGATTTGCATTTCTAAAATGGCCCATAAAAGTGCTAAAACTAATGAAATGGCTTTGATTCAGTTGATGGCCATTGCCAGTTTGTAAAAATAAAAAACGAATTAAACAATTACGAGAAAGGTGTGGGCAGTTTTATCAACGGCGATTCACTTAAGTTTCAGCAGGAAAACCTTTTAGGCCTTGGCACTAAAAATTAAGCTGAAGATACACAGGACGTATACGTAATATAAGTAACGACTTTTGAAAATGTACCTAATCATTAAAATCATTAAAATGTATGATCGTGATCATTAAGCAGAAGTTTTCTTTACGTATGCTTGATATTTAATTAACTTTACAATTCGTAAATTTTCTTTTTTACTACGTACAATTATATTCCACAACACCACCGGGTTAATAACAACCATTATTACGCTTGGCTGCATCTGCTCAAAAATTAAATAAAAAACGGAGCTAGCAGGGGAAGTATAATAAATTCAAATAAACTCACGAGGACAATGGCAATGGTTGAAATGTGGCCCGCGGATACGCAATGTGCCACAGGCACCGGAACCGGAAGTTCTGTACAGTGTGTACCAGGACCAGCTTAAAAACAAAAAAATATATATACGAAGAAAAAGAAAATGCCAAACACCCCGCGAAACATGGCGGCAAACAAATGAGCAGACGGCGGTGGGCGTGGCGCCTTCTGACAGGCAGCTTAATTAAGATGGCCAGGATAATGCAGAAATTAAGACACAAAATGCCACGAGAAGGACGAGCAAAGTTTTGCCAGACGCGAAAGTTTTCCCAGCCAAACGAAGACATATCAGACCGGATTTTCTCCGAATTTCACGAGCCACTTCGATTGGAAAATGCCAGAATCACGAATCATTTGATAAATTTATTGAACTTTGTCCTGCAGGCGCATTGCACACAAATGTAGCCGATAACTTTATGGTTTTCCATGGGAAATACAAGAACTATTTTATTTAAAAAGAGGAAAACGGAGAGGTTATCTCAAATGATTCAAAAGTAGGTGTATCTAAAGGGTCTTGCTGTATTTTGTTTTTCAGTTTATAGCTTTAATGATCTATCTAGCTTTTTCGTTTTAGTTTTATGACTTATATAAATTTTCATGTAATTTTCAGTAGTCTTTTTTTGTAATTGATTTATTTTCAGATCGGTTTAAGCCACTTTTGCATCACTGGTTACGCCGACATCCTGGCAAGTGCTTCTGTTTCCGCTGCGTCTTTGATTGCATTCGACTTTTGGCTGCAGTTCAGGCGCCTCTATCCCCTTAAATCCCTTCGCCACCCCACTTTTCCACCCACTCGACGACAACAATATTGTCCTTTTGGCTGAAATCAAAATGCTGGAAAGTTTTAGCTGGACAACGTAAACATAAAGTAAATGCAGTGCCAAAAACAAAAGTCAAGTCCACTCCGAGTGTCCAACTGCACTTTCTGTGTGTGTGAGTATCTGTGTGTCCAAAGTATCTGTGTGTCCAGAGTACCTCTATATGTGTGTTGGCTTGTTGATGCGTGTGCATGTGATCTGCTGGCTGCGATTAGAAAATGATTTACACCTCTGGCTGCAAAAAAAGAGAATTCAGGATAAAAGATGGGCCTTACAACGTCTGCGAAACTGGTTGGAAGAAGAAGCTGATGTTCTTCTCCCTCTCCTTCATCTTCTTGTTCTTGGCCAGCTCTGCTTCTTCCCAGTATGCAATTACACATTTTATTATTATTAACGTTAATGTCGCCCATGGGAGGGCACTAACGCCCGGCTCCACATAAAAGGCGCTTATTAATAAGAAATTGCAATAAACTACAAGACACAGCAGAACGTACAGCAATCCGTTGCTACACTACAAGAATTTTGCATATGTGCTATTTCGCGCAAGAAAATGTAAACTGAAATTAATACATTTCATTTCGCAGAACCATTTTTAATTATTCTTATACGTTCTTTATTTTTATATATTAATTATTCATTTAAGTTATATATGAGTAAATTTGTAATGCTTTTAGACGTTCAAGGCCACACTTTTTTTAAGTGCATTCCGGTACGCTGGCGCTTAAAGGAGCAACAGCTGGCGTATGAGTGAGAGGCCAGACGGTGGGAGAGGGGCACCGAAACAGAAGAGAGTGTGAGAAAGGGAAAGAGAGATCCCAGCCGGCGAATGCGCGGCAAAAACAAAAGGCAACGGGAGAAGCTCGGCGAAACAGCTGGCGAAGAAAGTCGCTCTCTTTGGCTTATCTCTTTTTAACCCTCTTCTGCCTGCCATTGCTTTTCTTAACCCTTGCGTATCCTTGTTGAGAGTAAATCAAGCGCTCCACATATTTTATTAAGTTGGAAACCAGTAATAAAGTAGGAAGCTCGCTGCCAGCTGCAGCTCACACACACACCTACACGCACACACTAACCGATGCACTCTTCTCCGGCGCTGGGGTTGCTGTTGTTGCACTGCCTGCTGCACGCGCGAAAATGCTAAGTTGCCAGGAGCGGATTCAGTTGGTTGGCTGCATATATGACAACCAACGAAGATTTTCTAACTCAGTATTAGTTAGACCATCATTTCGAGAAAACAGAAAAGTATAAACTTTTTTTCCGTATCATCGCAGTTATGAACCAAGCAGACTTAATTTTTTTTGTAACAAAACTAATAGATCGGCTTAGATTGATGAACTAACAAAATTAATCAGGTAACCGTATTCCCATAAAACATTGCCTACTTTTTCGGGCATTAGGTAAACTACAATATAAACTATACCCTGCACCGTTTTGAAAGTGATCCGCACCTGTTCTGAAGCATTTTCTGCTCTCTCCCTCGCTTCCCTTCTTCGATCCCACTCTTCGTAGAGGCTCAAAACGTGCGCCTAACAAAATGCCGGTTTAAGTTTTGCGTTGTTTGGCGTATACGTAATGCAAAAGGAGAGCGAGAGTAGTGTGCCGAAAACGAGAGAGTGTGTGAGAGAGCGGAAAAGAGCGCGCGCGTCGCTAGTTGCTTTTCGTCTGATTGGAACTCCAAACTCCAATTCCAGCTCCAACTCCTACTACAAATACAACTACAGCTCCACTGCATCAGCATGTTGTTGTTGCTGCTTTAGCTGTTTTTTGTTTTTGTTTCATCTGGCAGTTCTTGTTCCTTTCCTTCTGCACTCCATTCGCACACTAGCTCAGGTCCACAGCAGCAGTCAAAGCAATAGCAGCTACAACTGCGCAGCTATTAAATGTTTTCAAAATACCAAAGTTCTTAAAAAAATATGTATACTAATTATGTTTTTTTGATAAAATAATGTTTAAGCTATTTCAAAGATTGAAACCAATTTTATGGTTTGTGATGTGCATTGTTAAATTAAATTACTTACTTACTTACACTTACTTTTTAGCAATACTAAGTTCACAATAAACGTCGCTTCCATTCAATCATTAACTTAAAACAAGCTCTAAGCCATTTGGGCATTAATTCTTTTTCCGTGCCTGTGGCGAGCAAACTGCATTTGCGGCACTGCCGGCGTCGTCGACGTGGGGACGTCGCTGCGTCCGTGGGATTCGGCCGCAGTTGGATTTTGGTGCTGCTCGCGCGAGGACGTCTCCTCTCCTTAAACTTCTGCTGGGGCTCTCTTCGAAGAGAGCGCTAATCCTGCGAAGAGCGTCGTTTTTAAGTCGCGATCAGAAACAACAGTAACCACAACCTGGTGGCCAGCAATTCTTACCAGTTTTTAGAAAGAGCCACGAAAAAAATGAAGTAGTGTGAAATATTATATTTTCATTTTGTGTGTGCGTGTGTGTGCGGTTTTCCTTTAATTTCGTTACACTTCTTTTTTTTTGCGATTTTTGTTTATGTGCCAAACTAGTTTCGAGTTCATTGAATTTGCGGCGCCGTTGTCAACCGATCGTTGCTGAAAACGTAAGTGCAGCTTTTTAAGTAGCTAAGGATGCGTTTGCCGCAGGACATTTGCGGTCACGTGGCAGCTGCCGCCACCTGCGAAAACCGCAAAACGAAAAAGCCGCCAAAACATTAGCACTTGAATGGAAAAGTATTTCGCAAATTAGTTAAATAAGGGTTATAAAAGTGGCAGAAAAAGTATTTGTAGTGCACCAAAATTGAATATTTTTTTCCTTAGAACTGGAAGCGTTGTCTGTGTTTTTTAAACAATAATTGGCATGAAATTTCAAAAAATCGAAAATCATATACTTGACCGAAAAAAAAAGAAAAATATTACGTGAATTTATTTTATGTATATTAAGTTGTAACTTTAGGGCTTAAATCGCGATATAAAGTTTTCACATATTATATTTTCTGAACATCTCTTTTTAGACACTTTCTTAAAATACAAATAAATTTCAGAGTTGTCAATTTTTGGGTGAGAGCAGGTTTCCCCTTTTTAGCAGACTCACTACATACATTTATATTAACAACAATAACTTGGCTCTTTTGTCTCACAAGCAATTGGCTCGAAATGTTGTCGCGTCGCCCTTAGCTGTATCCTTTGTTTGGTCCTTGGCCATTAGGATCCCTTTTAATTAAGATGAATAACTTGCAGTTTTTATACGCCACAGAAATCGAAATTTCATCGCCGGCATTTGGTTGTTGCTTTATAAAGAGCTTTAAAACCAAACTTTTAAAGCATGGAAATAATTTAGTTTTTGTCGAAATACGTTAATAAACCTTCAGATAAGATTTACTGTTTGTTTATTTGTTTGTACAATTTATTACTTTGTCCATTTTTTTTTTTACTTTTTGTTGTACTTTGCTAGAAGTTTCCATCTCAAAGCGTTAAGTTTTTCTAGCATTTTGGCACAGCTTAAAAGTTGGCAAGTGCCAAAAGTTCAAGCGCGCTGCTCACCTTTCAATTAGCCGGGAATTCAGAGCGAATCTAATTAGTTGGCCAACATGGTGGTGGAAAGTGACGAGTCCTCTGATTTCCTGGCTCCCTGATTGCTTCCAAAAGCTGATCGATCATCAAAAGACACAACCGCCACGCAAAAAGGTAGCAAAAAGTAAACAAACTAAAAATCAAGCTACCGAAACAAAAAATGTACGAATTCTGGACTGTCGAAATGTTTTGGCAGTTTCAGCAGGGTGCTGTTAAAAAATGAATTCAGGAATTTCAGAAGTGTGGCCAATCATCAAACTGAATGAAGAAAAAAGTGCCCCTTTGGTTGACTCTTCCTGTTACATTTCACAAAGAAACATAAACGAATAGAAAGGAAAGTTGTATATTATAATCTTAGATATATTAACCGATAAATGTCAAAAATGTGTGTGTGACACGCAGTAAAGAATGTTAAATTGAATTAGGGGAAAAAGTATTACAAAAAAAAAAACAAAGTTCTTTGAATACCAGTTCATTACATTTTTTGTACATTACTTGACGAATGTAAGGACCTTTTAAGCAACCGAAAAATGCAAACAATTTGAGCAGCCCTCCGCTGATTTCGCTTATTAACTAAAATAAATCCGTCCAAACGGAAAGGTGCAGAAGGACAGGGCCGTTGGCCAAGTGCTACTGGCCAACTAGCTGACCATTTCCCTGTTTTGCCTTTTTTTTGTGTTTTTTTTTTTTTGTTAGCCTAGCTGCTGCTGCTTTATGTTTGCCTTTTATTTTGGCCACAAGTTCTAGTTAGTACGAGGCGGACGAAGGCGAGTTCATAGAGCCAAAAGAACCGGTCTTGGAAAGTCGTCTAAATGTTTCTCTTACCTTCGGGCACTGCAAGAAAAAACTAATTACGAAATAAGAGATATATAAAACATTTGGTTTAATGTGATCAGACCATCACGGTAGATTTAACTATCTTGGTGCGCTTCGTCACAACGTGGACTGCAAGCCTAAAAGATTTCCTAATCAGTATTACCTAACTATTAAAGTCATGATAAATGAATTAATGAAAATGAGGATGTGCTTCTCGAAAACCAGACTCGGCATGAAGTTCCCATGCTTTTTTATCAGTGCACCTTTTTATCCCCGTCCAAGTCGAAGTCCGAGACTTTTCGATGTCGATGCTGAAGGCCCACTAAAATGTCTGGCTGTGTGAGTGTGCGAGTGTGTAGTGGCTCCTTCCACGGAGTATTCATTCCCAGAGGAATGTGTTAAAGTGTCTAAAGCTGTTTGCCTTCCCCCCGAACGCGCCCCCCCCCTCCCCCACCTCAACCATCCATCCAAATCGCCAAATAGAAAATTCTGAACTCGAGGAGCAGCATAAAATACAAAGCCGAACGCATCAGAATGGCAACGGCGATTTATAAGATAGTCCCACAGAGCGCAGAGGAAAAATAATATCAAATATCAGGGCTTAATTGATTTTTTTCTTCGCCTTTTTACCCCTTTTTATAATGGATCTGACTCATTTGGTAGAGCTTATAAGTTATATAAGCATCATAAAAAGTACATGAAAGCTTTTTAATGCATCAAAATGTTTTTAAAATATGAATTTGCTATATGTGCTCCAATAATCTGTTAAATAGTAAAGTTAATTGCATGTGATTGCTGTTACAAAATGTTGTAATAAAATAGAGAAGGATGTACAAGGCTAAATTGCTACCTTAATATATAATAAAACATACAAGTTCTTAAAAAAAAAACGAAATCTAAATATTGGGTACCTCAGTTTATAACAATCTAATTAACTCCTGAAGAGTGAAATTAATCGCAACTAGTCGAAAAAATGTGCAGGACCTGAAATCATTATGGGCTAAAATTTAAGCAAATTGAGTTTGAAGCTGCCTGCTTCCCAGTTGATTCTCCTTCGCTCTTGCCTTGTTTGATGATGACATAGTATTTGCCCAAGTTAATGGGAAAATGGGAAATGAGTTAGCTGTGGAAAGGACAGTGAGTGGCGAAAATGTAATGCTGTCTGGGCAAAAATAACAGTTGCTCTGCATATTATTATTTTTTTGTATACACTTATTAATTCTCAAGGCAATAAGAACGATAATAGCTACAGTGCGTCACAAAATTGTAATTGGAATTATATTTCAATTAGCTTCATAGATTCTCAAAAATGAGGACTTTACATATTTTCAGAAATTATGAATTTTACATGCAGTAAAGACTAACATTATTTGTGGGCAATATACTTATGGCTGATACCTTGCAGCTCCTAACCCTAGGCCTTAACTAGATCCTCTCCCCCGAACGTCCCTCGATATTGAACGGGTTCTAATGGAGTTTTTAAATAAGTAATCACTTGCTGTTGTTGGCGGGCAAGGAGTTTCGTCAAAGGCAAAAGGCGACTGGTTAACGGTTAAAGGCGAATGCAAACATAAGCCCAGACATTGCCACGCCCCCTTAACCCTGTAGTTAATTAGAATTCCAATACTTCTGATGTAGTTAATAAAGTCTCAAAACGCAGTTGGTCATTTTATCTTTATTTGGTTTTTATTAAGCGAGTCTACATTCCAGATCTATTCCTGATTTATAACTGATCTTAGTGTGGTCTACAGGCAGATCTCTTGTGACAGCCAAGTGCTGACACTAGCAAATTCTGCAATATGTATGTATGAAGTTCATACTCGATAACCAATGGGAGTCGAGTGCGACCCCTAAAGGCGTACATGCTGAATTCGCATATTTAGTATTAGGGTGTATCTAAAGATCTACTAGGGTGACCCTAAGGAATTAGGGTGGTCCTAAGTTTACTTATTAGTCGACTTATTATTATGATTCATATTATAATTATTATTAATATTATTATTATTATTGTTATTATTATTGTTATTATGTTCGTATATACTACAACCCTTTGACTGCGCCCGCCTCCGCGCAATTTACAGGTTAACATGGGAACAAAGAGAAAAAATCGAGCACAGGAAACTCGGACCCTAATTGATTGTTAACTCGTGTGTGGTTCGCAATATTTTTTTTTGTTGCCTCTTGCTTCCCCTGAAAAATTGAGTCGCTGAAAATGCGGGGGAGTCCCCTGCAAGACCGCCCAACCCTCGCACAAAGACCGAAACCACCACAACACCCTCCTCCCACCCCCGCAATTATGGCTTAAAAAGTGTTGCTGGCATTTCGGGCCGAACAACTGCAACTGCAAAAAATAAAGGCCATAAGTAAACCAATTAGTCGCCCGGCAGTCGTAAGCTCAGTTTGCAGTGCAACTGTCGCCATCGCTGTCACTGCCAGGGGTACTCTAACCCCCGTGACCCCTCCAGCGCCCACGCCGAGCTCAGCCCCCTACCGCCGCCCAGTTGCAGAGTTGGCCAATTGGCTAGGGACATTTTTGGGGTTTTTTTTTTTTTAATTTTAAAAAACAGAAGTTGGAACTTTTTCCATTTGTTGCTTGATTAAATTAGTTTCTTGATGTATTTATACAAATAAATATATAAACATACTAATATGTAAGCATATGCTAATCAACTAAATCTTATTCTTTTTTTTATATATTTTTTTTTATTTATTTTAAATTGTGACATATTCTTACTGTTTCGATAAATCTATGTAATGATCAACAATGCGTATGAGTGATAAAGCCCATGCTTCATAGATTCAGCAAATCGACAGTTGGCAGCACTGAAACTCGAATCTGCCGCACCAGCAGCTCTTAGTGAAAATGCGGCTTTCGTATTGTGTAGTGTTATAAGCGCATTTGACTTTTTGCACAACGCAAAGTTGGCGGAAGCCTGGTGGCAAACCCCCATAGTTCGGGGGGGCTAACAAGCCCCCCCATATAAACGAGGAACAGAACTGGCTAAGACTTTTTGTTAGTCAAATGGATTTGTATTTCATTGTTACATTTTCATCAACATAATCTGTATGAAATCAGTATGCTTAAATCCATTTATAATCTAGATTGTATAAAAATATTTAATTTACTGCTCAACAAAATATGCTGTTTTTTACTTTAAACTACTAAAATGTAGACCGTTACCTGCATTTTAAAGGAAGTTTGAGCATTTTTTAGTGTCTCACTGTTAAAAATGGGCCGTTGGCACTTCTTGCTAGACACATTGCCTGTCGGCTTTTAGTTGCAAGTATTGCTTATTACAACTGCACTGGCATCACCCAGCGCCCACCCCCTGGCGCCCACTTTTCCTCCCACGCTTTTCCAGAGCGCTCAATGAAGCTTGAAACGCGCTTCTAAGTAATGGCAATCCGCTTTGGCTTTCAATTTGCTCTTCTCCACGCTTTCACCCGCCCCCTTTCTCCGCCCCATCTCCCTTTCTCCTATTTTGCATATCTTGTACATATGCCCTTTGGCTTTTTTCATACCAACAGCCAGATAGAGAAGAAGAACTAGCTGAGAGAATGGGGCCTACGTTAGAGATGGCCAAGTGGTGACATTTGTTCACAAAGAAACTGCGGTTATACAAATATTGTATATTTGCATTTTTCATATGAGCATATTAAATATAATGTTTTCTAGTGCTTTGATTAATTCGCATTGAATTCTCTTCAGTACTTATCATCCAAGTCGTCGTGTTACTTTTCCTGTGGCATCACGCGCCCATCCCTAGTATTAAGTTTGATGTTTGAGGGGGAGGCGCAACAAAAGCCTGTAAACGTTACTAATGTTGCACTGATGGGGAAGTACAGTGGGAGTGGCGAGAAGCTGCATACGAAAAAAGAAACACTTGAAGAGAATATTATGCTCAAGGTACTTAACTATTCCTAGAACAAGCCATACTTTATAATATAAATTTTTTGTATAAGCTTAAAAACAAATCTTAGCCAGACAAAAATATAACAGTGGCTCATATATCAATATTTAATGTAACTAACATATTATATTATTAATTATATTATATATTAAGCGTTTATCAATAGTTATCTCCTTAGTTTTCCTGGAGTAAGCGAAAGGCAAACAATTTTTTTCCGTGTATATTTATAGTCTGCAGTGGAGTGAAGGTGGTGAAGTTGTACATATTATTGCATTTTGTAAGTAAAGTGATTTCGACATCGTTATTTTCCGCCGCTTTTTATACCCGCTACTCATAGAATTATGGGTATACTAGTTTCGTTGAGAAGTATGTTACAGGCAGAAGGGAAGCGTTTCCGACTATATAAAGTATATATATTCCGAGCCGAGTAGATCTGGCCTTGTCCGTATGAACGTCGAGATCTCAGGAACTATAAAACCTAGAAGGTTGAGATTTTGCATACAGATTCCAGAGACATAGACGCAGCCCAATATTTATTGATAAAATGATGAAATTTCGCATTCGCATTCACACTAGCTGAGTAACGGGTACCTGATAGTCGGGAAACTCGAATATAGCATTCTCTCTTGTTATTTCATCTTAAGCTGCTCTTCCGTCTTTTGGTCCGTTTGAAAAACTTTGCTCTCTAGGCTTTTTGCTTTTTATGGCGCTTTCCTTTGCCAACTAAAATTTCGACCTAGAACTTTTTCAGGCCCGAGGAATATGGTCTCTTCAAGGGGGAAACGAAAGGAACGAAATTGCCATGTTGATAAGTTAAGAGCAAAAGGTAATGCCGGCGAAGGGGTGGGTGGGGTTTTCGTTTGTCCATGACTTAAGTGGCCTTTTAGTGTTTCGCGGTCCACTCCAATACCCCAATGGTCCCCACAACTTGGCTTGATCGACGGTTTAGGGCAGAGCATAAATAATGGATGGGGTCCAAAGAGGTTGGGAAAAAAAAGCCAAGAGTAAACGTAAAAATACTAATAATCAATTTTTCTGTTCTTTATAGGTTTTTCTTGCAGAAACAATTAAATGGCGGAGCATGATTTAACAAATATTTATGCAAATGCTGTACAAAATTAATTAGGACATCTTTGCCATTAACCACAAATCAAAATATATGGCAAACAAATGTATAGAAACTAGTGATGATACTCATTGGATAATTTAATTTATTTAAATTGCATTGTGATGGCTGCTTCAAATTTCAAGCAACAAATAATCTTTGAAATTGTGATGATTACTCTAAGAAATAAATCATAGACTTTAAAATACTTTTCAATGCACATTATAACATAGAAATTCGGTAGTTGAAATGCATTTTCCAATCACAACACACATACTAATCTGTACATACACAAAAAATAAAAAATGTTTGCCAGTATAGATATTAAAGTAACACAAAATTAAATAACCGAAATCGAAATGCCACAAATGTGTACAACAAAAGCCACAATTAAATAGTAAAAAGCTGTGCAACCGGAATACCGCAAAAATTAAAGTGCCACAAAAAAATGTCTTCAACCATTTCAATGTAATGCCAATTAAGCCAAATTCGTATTTAAGGCTCATTTTCAAAGCTGCAAAAATTCTGTGTGCATGAGAAAAAAAGTTATAAAAATGCAAAGAAACCTAAAGAAACCGACGAGAAAGACACCAGTGGGCATTCAATAAGATCGACAGCAACATGAGTAAAACGACATCAAAAACTGGCAACTGTCAGTAAACTAGTAGCCTGCAAATGCACCCGCAGCGAAGATCGGGAAAACAACTAAAAAATAGCAAACAAAAAAAAAAAAACAAAAACTAAATAAGTGTATGTATAGATAAAATGAAAAACAACAGCACTCCCTAGAGTTTAAATTGCAGTTCGATTTGCAGTCGTTGCCGGCGGCCTAATTACGCAATTAAATTATATATTTCGAGTGGCATTTGGAGTGAGAAAAGTTCAGAGACCACAAAAAAGAAAAAAATAAAATAACCTAATGCAAAACAACAGGCGGCTGGACCATCAAATCTGGTGAGTTTTATATCGAGCTTATGGCACTAGCAATAAAATTTGTGAGCTTAAATTTAATTTTATTTATAAATTAGTATGTCAAATGTGAGCGTAATCGAGAGAGCCGGCAAATAAAGCCTAGATATTATTTTTTAATGACTCATCGGAAAGGAGTAAATGTAGTAGTTTAATTTAAATAAACGTAAACTGAAATTAAGTATGAAAAATCATTAAAAAAATATAAAGGAAGAAAGCTCATGATGAAAATCGTCATTAAATAACTTGTTCCAAGTATTTCCGTTTCAGAACTGTAATATTTCCCAAAGTTGTAACATGAATTATCCACTTTCCGGCCTTTTTCAAGAATGTCAATCAATAGGAACTCTCTGCGAAATAAGGGGGAAAATAAGCTTAGTCGTTATGTAGGCCACTTCTCGTGGGTTAATTGCAAAAAGTTCAGAGTTGACATTCCTGGCGAGGGCGGATTTCAAATTCCTGTGGGGCAGGACTAAGTGTGATGCACTAAGCCATGAGTTTTTTTTTATGCCTTTTCTTTACGCAACTTTTGCCTGAAACAAAAGTCGTTTGTTGCACTTCTTTTGTGGCGCCTCCTGCACGGGTTAGCTAACCTAACTTAATCCTTCTGCCAAGTTGCATGTGGGTGTGGGTTGGTTGTGTGTGTGTGTGGCATGTTGGTAATAAAAGTTTCATTGACTTTTGCACTAGAGTTGACTTCAATGGCTTTTTATTGCCGCTCTCTTTTGAGGGGTCTTTGCCGGGTTGCAGTGCTGTTCTAAACAACTTTCCCCTACCAGCCAACTACAGTGGAGATTCGGCAACTTGAACGCAATCGAAAAGAAAACTGATAAGTGTCGAGCTGCACCAACATTTGTGTCCTATTTAATTTGTTAGCTTTCTTCTTGTGCAACACTGCAAATCGTTTCTAATGCAGTTTGCAAGAATGTTGTTGGTTTTACGATTCCTACCATATATTTCTAATTATACCCCCTCCAGTGAAAACATATCAACAATATCCGCCATTAAAATGAAACGACAAATTAGCCCGGCTTTTTCATTTCCACTTCATCAGCAATAAATGAGAAAATCAAGTGCGTACGTCTGTGCTGCAATTTTTTATTGAGCGATTGCGAATTTAATGAAATTATCAGCATTATATAATGAGTGTCGGAGGACCCGTCGTTGTAATGACTTCATTTCGAATGCAAAATGCAGAATGCAAACGATAATGACGATGATAACGACCATTGGGGGTCGGAGTCTGTTTGTTAATTAAATGCAATTCGCCAGGCCAACTGGCATCCGATTGTTGCCGATCGAAATTGAACTAGTGGAATATTGCAGATTTTAGGCTCGCATTTTATTGTTTGTATAAATCTTAAGGCTTGAAGCTACAAAATTAAATCACTTTAAGGACCTGTAATTGAAACCTTTCCTGCTTATAAACACAAAAAGGAAAGGGGAAGCTAACTGGCTTGAATGCACGTAATCCCTTGAGAACCCTTGAAGCCGAAGAACCTAAAATAAAACGCTAACTTCGAACTAACGGACGAAGGAAATTAAACTTTATAATGATGTCGTCGACTGGTATAAATTTCCATTGAGCCACTCCTCCAAGCCAAATACCCAATACAACCAATATCCCGGCAAAGGTGCGATTTCCTGCACCGCTCGCCCGGCTACCTGGCAACCCTAATGCAGTGAAAATAAACAGCAGAGTTGCCTCATCAGCCCGTTACGGGCATAAAGAAATCGCCACGAATCATGAATTTCTAATTGAAGCGGTGAAAAAAACAAAATAAAATAAATCCAGAGACAACGGAAAGAAAAATGCGAAACGCCAAACGCATGAGGATATGCACACTGAGAGAAATTCTAAAAAAAATTAAAAAAAAAAATTTATAATGTTTATAATAGAAAAACATTGAAAATTATTCTTTAGCTAGGAACTCTGTAGCTCGAACTGAAAACATGAGAAATCAGCAGTAATTTCTCTCAGTGCAAGGACTTGAGTGGAGAGGGTGGAGATGGGTGCAGGAATGCGTGCAACGGGCGCAACGAATGACATTTTGTTGCCGAGGCAACATCGAAAACGAGACGTCACTTCGGCTCACGGACCAAAGTCCCAGACACGGATGCGACTTTGGACAGGAAAAGAGACAAGGACAGGGACAGGAACAGATACGCAGACATAGACAGAGATGGGGCTAGAGTGTGAGAGAGACGGGCATAGGCGGCGGAGAGAGACAGAAACGCTTGGCACTTGACGTATGCCAAAAGCATTTAAGCTCCACGCATGCGCAGCCTTCGAAGGCATTTTTTATCCGCTACTCTTCGCGGGCCATTTTTTGTTTAGGGTATTTCGAACAAGTACCGTTTAGCTTAAGACTGCAATACACTGAAAGTAAAGTGGGATAAAAAAGCTTGAACATGCTATATAAAAACCTAACTTCATTTATTTCTTTTATTATTTTCTTTAGTAACTGTCATAATACAACATAAAACTCTATTTTAAATGCTAGCTACTGCTTTAAAGGCAATGCATGTCTTTAAATATTGAGAGCATTAGCATAATTGTTTTAAAATTATCCTCTATCAATAGATATACCTTTTTGGGTAGAGCATTTAGGAGTCGTTGATTTCCATTTTATTCTCGATTTTCTCTCGGGCTACAAACCGTTTTATTTATGCGCATTTTATACGCATCATTTTGTGCGAATGAAGAACGGGCTTGAAAAAAATGAGAAGGAGTTTGAAAAGAAGTTTGCTGTTGCAGTTATTCATGTTGTTGCTGTTCCTGTAAATGGCATTGCAATTTGGCCCACGTACAAACAAACAATTAAATAGCATACATACATATGCACCTTAAGCAGCGGGTGCCGGATAAAACAGTGTTGCAAACAGCATGATTATTGCCTTAGATATTTGAGTAGTATTACTTGTAAGGTAGAAACACATTAATTTTAAAATTTTATTTTTATTTTATTTTTCAAAAGAAACGAGTATAATTTGTTTGGAACCACTGTACTGTACTGTACTATAATCTGTAAAATTCAACCCCATCGTGCTCCGTTGGACATTCGGACTGTTGTCTAAGCCGCGTCTGCATTTGAACTTGTGAACTTCCCTGTCTGTCATTCACAGTGTTTTATTGTTGCCAATATGGAAGTGGGCAAGGGGATTCGCTGTTTGGGTGCTAAGGGGTCTAGTCCTAGAATTGCCTGGCAACATACATATTTAGCCAACAGGCTTCCACCGATTCTCCATTCCCACTTGAATGACTGGCCGAAAGTCAGTGACTCTGATTAATCCACATACACTTTGGCATGCGGATATGTTAGGCAAAATGATCCGGATATATTATCTCACAGTTTGTATTGCATTACCTTCAAAAGTAATACGAAAAGTACGTTAAGTGTGCCTTTAAGTATGGGTATACTTCCATAGGCTATTATTTGACCGATTGAATCGTACTTATCTTACTTAAATTTATTTAATTTTTCCCAATAATAACAACAAATCAAAGTAGCAGGTATCGGATTTTCCGGTCGTTTTGGCGGCGCTGTCTCGCATTTGCATACAGTTTAATTTCAGACTCCGTATTGCGACGCGACTCCTTTTCTGCATACGTTCCATTTCGTCTCGACTCGTTGGGTCCTCGACAACTGACATCTGGCATATGCCGGCCTCCATCTATATATAGATATAGATGGTCCAGCTCCGGCTGCAGCTTCAGCTTCATCTGTATCTTCAACTCCAACTCCTGTGTGGTGTTCTGTAACGACTGTCCTGCATCCTCGGTGCCCAAATGCCCGGTCCTTTTTCCGTCTATCTGGATATGCCTTCTGTTTGCTTGTTTGTGGCTGCTGTTTGCATGACTTCCATTTGGCAAACATTTTAATTTTAATGAATTTATGTAATCGCTTCGTTTTGCTCTGGTTTTTTGTTTCTTCTCTTCTTTCATTTGTTTAAATCATTTTTTTTTATGCCCTGCTCCTGTTCCACACTGCCGGCCTGCCGTCCAGCCTTCCTGCCAGTCGGTTCTTTGTTTGTTTGGCATCAAACACCCCTTTCCCACACTCGCACACATCGGCGTGTTTGTCAACACTTTTCATACACTCTGGCAATTTGGTTTGTTGACTTGGCTGGTGGCGCTCGGAAATGAGAATTGAAAAACTGGCAGACAGGAGCTTTGGCCATCATCGTTTGTACATTGTTGGACTGGGCAAAAAACTTGCAACAAATATTGCACCAGTCTACTATGCGAAATTTAACCAATGGTTAAAGTTGTTAAGCAAAATAATGTTCACGCATAATATAATTGAGATTAAAAATTAGAAATTTTCTATGCATAAGGTGATTTGGGGTTACTTTATTTTTTAGAACTTAAACATTTTTGTAACTTGTCTGCGAGTTATCCCATACATAAAAATGACCATGCTACATGCACTAGCTGTTGAAATTATTAAATTTATGTTAATCATTGACTTGTTTAAGGGCATTACCCATTCGTTGCATTAAAAGCGCGCTAAAAAAAATGCACTTAAATATCATTTTCTCACTCACGGAGGCAGCGATTCCCGCGGCACTTGGATCCTTTGACAGCCGAGATGAGGAACTTTTATGAAAATTGCTTTCCCCGCCGGCCGAAGAAGACGAGGAACAGAGTAGGGATCTGCTGAATGGCGACTTCCAGCTGCCTGACGTTGGTCCCATCAGACGAAATTGATTTCAATTTGTTGGCGGTACATAATTGTATTAATTACGGGCCCAAAACTAACCGCACAATCAAATGAGATGGTAAGGCAGCAAGGGTTCTGGCTTTGGATTGGGTTTGAGTTCGGGTCAGGTGGCTGGCGCTTGTTGGGTATCCTAACTAAAACCGCAAATTGAAATGAATTTTGCGGTTAAACACAGTCAAAAGGAAATAAAACGGGGGGGGTGTAGATACATACGTACATACAAAAAACGACGAGAATTGAGCGATGGCAGAGCAAACAATGCCTTATAAATCGATTAATTACGCGCAATTGAACAAATATTAAAATGAAAAATCGTATAAAAAACGGCAGTAGTATGCAAACAATATGTGCAAAGTTGGGCTCTAATGAAGCGGCCATTTCTCAAACAAAAACGCCCAAACCATGGCTTACTATGGCCAAAGCTATGTGCCCGAATCAATCTGAAAAGTTTTAAAACTGCACTGCAAAAAGAATCACATGCATACATATATAATTCAATTAATATATTTAGAAACTATTTGCAATAGCTGTACAATATTTTATTTTCTTAATTATAGAAAAGGTAAATATTTTTTTCTCTTTTTTTTTGTAAAATGAACAGGTAACTGGAATTTCTTTCAGTACTTCATATTTGTTTACCTCTGCTCGCCAAACTCTCAATGGACCAATGTGTCTAGACGTCGATCGAGTGCAAAACTAAAGTTGGCCCAAAGTTCGGATTTAGTTTTTGCGTGCGAAGTGAAACTCGAGGATTGATCACGCTTCGGTTAAAAGGGCCCTCGACCCAATTGTCTAGGGATTCGTATTGAGTAAATTATTTGTGTTTAATTATTCAGTATAATGGTCCCACTGTGATGGGCGATTGTTCGCCATCGAGTGCCCACTGTGATCTGCATTTAAGTTCGCAGTGAATCCATTTCGAGATGTGTCTGCTGCACGCAGTTGAGCCACGCCCCTTGTTGCAGCTGAAGAGAAAAGGCAACAAAGTGCCTACAAAAAGGCTTCTCCCACTTTGCAATGCGAAATCCGCTGTTGGGTGGTCGTAAATTATTATGATTATTGGCAGAGGAGTTAATGTGCAAGTAGAACGGCGACAGGGGGTTAAGAGAGCGGGTTAAGAGCGGTGGCAGGCCAATCGGCAACTTGTTAGACGGACAAAGAGTTCGAATATCTGCACACGAAAAAAAGACAAACAACTATTATATAATATATCATTTTGGAAATTATTATAGGCAGCGCCAAATAACTTGCAGTTCAATACTGAAGCTTCCTGCACAAAAATGTTGTCAATCAAAGTAAATATATTCAATAGCATTATATTTGTTACTAATTCGTATTGAATAAAATATCTCTGATATATGCATTTTATAATAAAAATAATAGTTATTTTCGACTATCTTGTCGATTATCTGATATGCAGTAGCTATAATAACTAGAAGACCATTGTTCTGCTGCTAAATTTAACTAATGTAATATAAGTGTTTTATTTTCAAATGAAATACTTGCTCTCTCCTCCCCTAATCCGCCTCTTTTTTTCTCTCAGTACACATCTACACTCGCAGAGTATCCGTAAATAATGCCACAAAACGTGCAGCACGATCGTGAACTTGCAACTGCCAGCTCCGCGGATTTCAGGGGGGATCAAACTTGGGATCGGGATCCCAAAGGGGGAATATGTATCTCTGGCAATTCGCGTAAAATTATAAATGAGCCTCTGGGTAGGCGTTTCCCGATATCGGGAAATGAAGCAGCAGCAGCAGCAGCCGCAACAGGCGTTGGAGGAGCATTCATTAGACGGCTGCCACTTCGTTGGAGGGGGGGGGGGGATAGTGGGGATGAAGCGCGTTGCAGGCTGGGGATGAGGATCGTTCTCATATAGAAGCCACGCCCCTGGCGACCAAAGGTGTAACCAAGGGAATGGCAAATATTAATTCGTGACGAGAAATGTTCTTTTCCTTTTTACGATTTGAATTGCCAGCCGCCCGACTTCATTAGCGCCTGCACAACAAAAAAGTTAAGCGAAGAAACAAAAATAAAAAAAATTAAAAAAAAAAAAAAGTAAAGCCGAAGAAGAAAACATTTTTAACACCTCAACATAAAGCTCTGGACGTGATGGGGCTATTGGATTACACCAAAAAATGGCAACGTGAATTGGATGGTGGTGGCGGGGGGGGGGGGGGGGGTGCAGGGGTCGAAAACGGGATGCGGATTCAGACGGTTCACTGATAATGATCATCAATGCCATATTTAACGCCATTTAGGCAACAGGATTGGGATGCCCCCGAGCCTCCAGAGGGGCTGTTCCACCGAGGCGGAAAGAATGTGGTGAGGGGGAGGGGGGGGGGGGCTGGACTGCAGACTTGGGGCTCGAGGCTGGCAGCTGTTGGCTGAACAATGAAATGTAATGGCAATACGTGCATTTATTTATAACGGTGTTGCGGGAGAAATGCAGGTATACACAAAAAAAAAAACACACTACACACTAAATAAATCAAAACCCATAAAAAAATTGTCTCGTTCGTTCTAAGTTCAATAATGTAAATATAGTGCTCCAGAAATTTGTTCAGATCAAACAATATTTACTTTCAAATTGTTAGAAAAAAAGAGAATAAGTATATTAACTTAGGCATATTTGTGTTATTTTATTTAATTTTTTTACTGGCTGTTTAATGCTTTTTTTTAAGTGCCAAGGAAGCTTATGTTTTGAAGCGTGAAGCCAGAAGATTCGCAGCATCTTCCTCGCTCTGTCCCTTTCTATATCGCGCTCTCGTTCGCACGCTCACTTGCCATCTCCCTCACTTGTTAGCATTTGTGGGCGTCTCAGCTTGCAGTCTTCTGCGCCCCGATGATTCTTCCCAAAGAGGACGAAACTCTTTCCTTAAATTTATTTCATACTAAACGGAAAAAAAATCCACGGAAAACGGCGAAGAGGAAACGTGATGAACGCATTTTGTGTGGAGGCAGCTTTTTTTGCTTGAACATTTTTGTGGACTAACTTTTCCCTCGGTTGGGCCAAAGAGGAAATACTTTATGGGCATTGATAATTTGAGCCATAATGTGCAGCGAAATTGACTCGCTTTAGTGCCGGCTAATTTATGTGTGCCACAGGCCACAGCGCAAAAAAAGGGCCGTGCAGGGGCGTTCGTTACTAGTCAAATAAATGGGGATTTTGTGTAAACTGTAATGTGGGAAAGTTTGGTTTTGCCGCTCAGCGGAATGGAGCTTGTGGCGTTGATTGATTTTATATTAGCTGCTTAGGTGCCTCGCTATTTTTATTTAATAAAATGAAACTGGCTTAATATATGTACATATAAATCTATAATTTTTTAAGCAATGTCAATTGATAATTCTTTTATTTTTACCTGAGCTTCCAACTTTTCTCGACTTTCAACTTTCGCCAGACAGAACTAATCTGCGGAGCTTACTCTTCTCAGATGATGGCAGCTTCCGGGGAATCCAAGTCTGCCAAGGAATGGTGGCCACGGAGGAGGAGAAGAAGGAGCTCTCCTTGCACGGGTGTCATTTTGTCATATGCCAAACAATTTGCTATTGTCATGCCCATCTAACGCGGCGTATGCGCAATTACTATAATTTACCCGCCGCTTTAAACGTTTTTAATGAACGTCTGGCAGAAGGAGGGTTAATGCACTTGAAAAAAAAAAATGCAGCTAGAATCACATCGATTTTATTGAACTTTAAACAAAGCAGTCTTGCAGCTGTTTTAAAAATATAGTCCGAATTTTAAAATGTAATCTTTGATATTTCATGAAACTTCTTTGCCCTACGTTTTTTTTTTCCTCTGTGTGCAGAGTTAGCCGAAAGCTGTCCGAGATTGAAGTGCAGCGAAGTGAAGCCAAGTGGAGCAGCAGTAGCTGTGGCACATTAATTGTTAATGCCGCTGCGATGACTTCAGCTGCAATTGCAATTGCAACTGCAACTTCTGCTGCGTTTTCCACGGCTTCTAATGGCTGCAAACGATGACGCGGCGCAAATTGAATGCCCAATGCTGAGTGCGGTAATTGTCGAGTCACTGCCTCATCTGGGGATTCCCTTCTTCTTCCCCCAGAAATTGCTGCTCGGGGGATCTTCCTTCTTTCCTCCCCTGCAAAGTAAATCATTACATAAATGGCCAAAGTGCATACCCTAATAAAAAGAGTTCCCCTTTTCTTTAAAAAATACATTATTATTAACATCTAAAAATGTTTAATCAGTATTTTAAAGATCTTCAAAACAAAACAAAAGAGAAAAAACAAAGAAAATATAATATGAAAATATATAAATATAATTCCACGGGAATGCCAACAATTTCGCTGGTCAATCAATTAGGCACTTAAGTGTATCACTTTCACCGTGGCAACAACCCAGATCCGTATCCAGATCCAGATCAATATCCCCATCCCCATCGCCATCGCCATCGTAGTGTTGCTGGGCTGGAAAGGCATGTACATGTATCCATTGCTAAAAACAATGGCTGTTCATAAAGGAACGCAGGCACCTTGTTCTCCTGCTCCGCGAATATTTGCTGTTTGGCCATAAACACTTCATCGACACTTTGTCCAGTGCTCACATCCATCCACATCCACATCCACATCCACATCCATAACCATATCCATATCCTTGGCTTCGGTTCTCCATCCTCATCCAATTCCACGTCCAAGTGTGTGATACATCAAACATGAGTTGCACACAGAGCTCATTGTTGCTGCTTTGAGTTGCCAGTGGCAAGCCAGCAATGCACTTGAATAAAATGTTGATAATACGAACAATTAAGGTAATTTTATCAACAAATAGTAACTGGCTTCTTCTATTCTTACTTGTATTATGACCATAATTTGTTAGAACAAGAGCTTCGAAGACATGAAAGTTCAATCATCAAGTTCCTCAAAGAATCGATGTGACTCTTTTCGCTGAGTGCATCGCTTCCAACTGAAGTCCTCCTGGCTGCTACACTTTCCTTTTGGCCAAGTCGCCAAGTTGCGGAAGCGAACATTTAATTGACTTGGCGTGTTAAGCGCTGCATACCAGCACATAACAGCAATCAACCGACAAACAACTGGTGGGACACCACTTGGCCACTTAGTGAGGGATTCCGGCCGCCCGATCTGCTCCGCACCCGCTACCTCCACCAACCCGATCCGATCCTGGAGCCGCCGAACAGCCGTTGCGGCATTCGAACAATGCCAAGTAGCCGCAAAGTTTATTGGGCGCATCTGATTGAGCGCATCATCCTCGGTCTCATCAAGCTCTAGGATGCGGCAGATGGACCACGGCGAGCGTACACCGAAAGAAAATGATTTGCTTATTGTATATTATATACAATAAGTATCTATCTAGCACAAGAAAATGTAATTCGATTGCATATTATATGAAGGACTTACAATCCATCTTTTGATCCACTTCTTAGATGTAGTCATCTGTTTTTTTTTTTTGCCCTGTGCATTTTGAGATGGATCCCAACTGTAGGACAGCCTTTGCTGCCCATTAGCGCTGTCACTTTTGCACGCATATCATTTACAAAAACAAAAGAGGCGGGGGGGAGGAAAACAAAACCAAAAGTCCAGCTGAAAAGGGGGAAACTCTGGGTCGGAGAAACCACAATAACCAGGCGGTCATAAGCCGATTACCATCAACTGTGCACTGGACAATGGACAGACAGACAGCGGAAAGTGGACACTCGAGGTCAGCCGCATCACATGGCATCCAGTTGGCTGGATTGGATGCGGTTTCGGTTGCATTTCAGCGGGAAATTTACGCGTTGTAAACTTAAGCGGCAAAATCAATTAGCGCACAATGTCCGAGATGAGTTTTGGGTAGTGGGATAGTGTGCGATCCGATACTGGGACACTGCCCCCGGGGCAGGACATCATTTAGGAGGTGTCAAGTGAGCCAGACACGAAACTATATGTACGTAATTATGGTGTGTGTGTGGAGTGATGATACCAGGAATTTCGTGATATGTACTCACCCTTTACACTGCTCTTCATTTCCAATTGAGGGAAGTCTGAAAAGGGCATCGGGTGTGTTCATATTTATTTCATAATTGTATATATTAATTGGGATAGAACTTGAGGTCCCGACGGAGCAACTTGTTAACTTGTTGCCTGACTATCTCGAAACCTGAAGTCTGCTTAATGACGCTTCCCTCGATCGCGTGTCAGATTGACAATCAAGTGACAGGTGTTAGATAAACCCATCTAACCCTGCAATTCAACTCCGCAGGCTACAATTAGCAGACAAGTCTCTGTAATCTTGGGAGAAGAGAAGCGGGAGGAAATGGTGTGCCATTCGCTTCACACTTGACTGAGTGCGAAGAAAATCTGCGGAAAATTCCAGCAATTTATAAGTAAAAGATGTACTGCAAGTGCATGGCCTACAGAATAGTAGCACACAAAATAAGTAGATTAAAAACTAATATTTTAATGCAACCTACAATACCTCTACCTCTATCTCTTTTATCACTCCATTAAAATTCATTTAAAAACTATGCAGATGATGATGCCAACTAACTGCCTTTCATTTTGGGTATCCAAATGTCAAGTAAAAACTAACTTTAAGACTTTAATTGATGTGCGAGTGGAGTTGGGCGCGGTGTGTGTGTGTGTGAAAGGTGTTGGCTGCAATTAGAAAATGCCGGATCCGAATCAAGGTGCATATCAATTGGCGAGGTTTCAAGTGCTGTCAGCTTTTCCACCTTTTCACTGGAAAAGTGCGTGCTGTCGACTGTTAATTAAATTTTAACGCAACGCACTCGCCGGGTTGTTTAACCCGCAGGTGAATCCGTTGGCGCTCAGACCATGCCGCCGCCCATGGATCGTATGGTATCCATGGAGCCCAGGGATCCGGACAACAGTCATTGACTCTTGTCGTGTGAGCTTTGTCAGCGCCACTAACTTTTCGAGTGTTACCATGGATTCGGGAGGGTGCTGCCACTGCTACCCAGCACTTGGCATCAAAGTATCTGTTAGGGAGTCGCGACCTGCGCAGGCTATAAAAATACTGGGAAAAAAAAGCGAAGGAAAACAAGAATCACGAGGAGGAACAGGACCCAAGGATTTAGTTGCTCCTGGTGGGCAAAGAAATGAAAACTTCGATGCTTGAAGGTTTAACGAACTCGCGGGGCATCTCCCCTGTCATTCGGATGCGAGGACCACAAACGTCAACGTTTCTCTCTTTGACGTTTTGCAAAAATATATATAAAAAAAAAACAAGGAAAATTATAAAAAACGAAAAAAATGTTATATACATATATATGTATGCATGTAGTATATGGGGGAATGCCACCCGCTGCAAGTGTAATTTTTACTTTCACCCCAGCGTTGTTGGCTTTTCCGCAAAAGGGTTTTTGGCTTTGGGTTCGGGGTTCGGTGGGGAGTCCCATGTGAACCTAGCTTCATATAGCACTTGTCCTTATCAAGGGGAATGTGGAAAGTGGGAAGTGGGATACTGACGATGAAGATGACGAGCATGATGGCATTCATTCATGCCCAAGAGCTACTCTTAATGGAACACACGAACACGGGTGTTGGAATACTCGAATGCATAGAGATAGATGAGCACAATAAAACCAGAACGCAATGGCACTGAGATCGGGAATGGAAACGGGTGTCGAGGAACATATGGTTACAGGAAAATAAGTGTTTGTGTTAAGTTATGACACTAGCTTCAAGAAAATCTATATATTTAGTTATATTTTTAATTATGTATCAAATAAAAAATATAAACAAAATATGAACAAAATATAATATAAACAAAATATGAACCGATGGGTAAGAAAAATAATTTAAATTTTGTTAGACTAAGAAAAATATAGATAAATTTAAGAAAAACAATTAAGTAAAAAGACAATTTACAAATAAATATACACCTGAAACAAGGAACTAATATAGAACTTATGCAACAAGGCAAAGGATAGATTTGTTTTACGTGTAATATGCCAAGTTTAATTACCAGTAGGAAAAACCCCCAAAGACGATGAAAGTTTCAGCAGGAAAGGACTATGCATAATTCACATCCGTTGACCAGTGGCACATCTTAAGATCTAATGCCGAGAAATCTCGGGCCAATGACCTTCGCTAGCCTCTCAAAAACCTACGACCCTCCAACCACCACCCACCGCCCACCGCCCACCAATCCCCAACACCCGCCCACATGGGCCCAAGAAATTATGCACAAAGTAAAAGGCGCTTGAGTGCACAAAATAAAGGAGACGAAGCTGGCGACGTTGGCAAATGCAGATGGAGATGTGGATGCTGAAACTCGGATTCAGTTTCGTATTCATCTACCTATTCATATTTATATTCATACTTATACTCAGATGACGAGGAGCGAAGGTGACCCATGCCCAATCCAATGCGTGGCATGCGGCATGTGGCATTGTTTCATGGTGGAAACAATGGACGAATGCCCCAGCCCTGAAACTCCGATCCCCAGCCATGTAATTATGTGGAGCATGTGTAGTTTGCTCTTTACAAAATTACGAAACACGGCGCGAAATCCTTCCCAAGAATAAAACAAAAAACAAAAAAAAAAGAAGTGTGGAAAAGTCCCCCTCGGGAAACTCACATTTTGCATAATTCGTTGTCAAGTGTAAAAAAACGCAACTGTGAAAAGCAGGGGGAAAGTACAGATCTTTGACCCTGAATCCCCATAAAGATGTGACAATGATTAGCAAGTGCATTCAAAGGTTCTTCAAAGAAACACATTAAAAGGACAGTCTTGGTATTAAAATGGATACAAACATTTCGAAATAAATGTAATGCCATTTTTAATTTTATGTTTAATTCTAACCAATCCCCATAACATTTAATCGCTAGAGCAGCTTTAATCGAACACCAAACTCTCTACAAAAAATCGAAGTCAACTTGAATGAAAAATGTGAGGACAAAAGTGAAAGCGAAGCAATTGACAAAATGTTCCAATGAAAACGACACTTTAGCATGCCCAGAATACACAAAATAAAAAAAATAAAAAAACTTGGTGCCGTGGTAAGGAGGCTAATGCCACAGATAAAGCTGAAAGCCAGATCAGGCCTAAAAAAAAAAAGAGCAGGAAAAGTTGCACATGCAGCCAATGTTGCTTATCGGCCAATGAAGAATGAATGAAGTGGGGAGTTCCAAAGGGGGGGTTGCACATGGACGCCGGGGGGAGGGGTTTGAAAAGTTGGTAACCAAGAGATAGCGCACATCATAGCTGACATTATCTCTACCTGTTTCCCTAAACATCTGGGCGAGCAAAACATCATTATCATCATTAGAGGTGGTTGAAATATATAAAATAGCATAATATAATAATATCTATATGGGGCTTTTTATATTTTGTTTGGTTTTTTTTTTAATTGAAATATAGACTAAAATGTATTTGTACATGCTACCTAGTTATTCCCACATCACTGATCATCATAATTAACATTAATTCAACTCAACAACTCCCTTTGGCTGCATTCATTTTACTTTCTTGCACACACACACACACGGTGAAAAATGCGGAAAAATGCAGGGAAATCATGTTGAAGGATGTATAGATGCAACTAAGGGGCAACTAGCTCTTCCCCATTTTCCTTATCCTCTAGAATTATATGAAAAACAAAAAAAAAATATATATAAAAGAAAAACTCCCATAGTCTGTATGTTCTGTACTCCCTTTAACATTTTTTGCTCCTTTCACTTTGCCTGTTCGCATTTTTTTGTCCCGGGTTTTTATTTCACTCGCACTTGTTGACAATGCAGCACGCAATGCGGGGAAAAATGGTTGCATGGCTGGGCGCAGGGTGGAGGGGGCGCGGGGGTTTCACATCAAAACGAGGGGATGCGTTGCAAGTCAATGCACCCAGCAGAACAATCAACGAAAGCGAGTGACAACAGTGCAGGAAACCACCCAAAGCCAGCTTTCCTTTAGCCTGGCAACCCTGTCCCAAAGGGGGTTTCCTCTTAATTGGTCCTAAAATCGGATTATCTATTTAATATCGAGCAAACGCTCGAAATGAAGCTTTCAGTTTCAAAGGATAACACTCGAAATGGATTTAACAGGGATTTTAAATATCGAAAGCCAAAATTTAGAATTATAAGATGTCAGCATTCAAACTTAATTATTAGTTTCAGTTCTTAAAAAAAAAAAACAAGAGAATCATTTGTTAGCCCTTCAAATATAATTCCTCAATGATTATTTACTTTCCCTATTCTGATCTGTTTATAATTTGTCATTTATTCGTTAAGCCCATGCCAAATGAATTCCAAGTTCTTTCAAGGCAAGATCAAAAGATACATTTCGGAGAAATTAAAAAAGGGAATAACTACGTGCAATATCGCTGAACTTTAAGATTGCAAGTCGGAGCGGAATTTCTTACCCCTTGAGTTCAGCACAGCTGCGAGCCGCAAAGTTGCACAAACGGATGGCGAAACAATTTCGAAATATGTTTTCTAATTACTTGTTCGCACTCGGGCATCAACATGCCATAAACGGACGGGGGAATCCGCTGCACAATCGGGAGGACGACTCTCGGGGGGGCAGCAGGAGCTGCGGGCGCGGCAGGGGGAGTCTGAGTGAATTGGCGACACATAAATTGCAAATATGATAGAAGAACATGCAACACTTTTTTGCAGGGGCCAGCCAGCCTGCTGGGGTTGATGTTGCAGTTGTTGATGCTGTTGCAGTTGCTGCTGCTCTGCCTCAGCATATAATTATTGCAATGCGTTTCTGTTCGGATCTGTTCGGTTCTGTTCGCTCTTGTTGCCCTGCCCCTTGTGGCAGAACACACGCGCCACTCAGCCACTCGAAGAACGGCCAAGGGGAAGCTGCACTGGCAAAACAAAAGGGTAGACCGACCATTCCATTTGCTCGAAAACTAGAAACTAAGTCATATATATATATTATATATAATAGATACAAAGATTCCCTTGTAATATATTCAACCTAAATAAGTTGAAATTCATTTAATAATAATATTGAACATTTATATATTTATTTTTCTAGAACTGAAATAATTATGCTATTTTTTCTCCGAGTGTTGGAAGCTGTTCGCTGGCCTTCGGTTCCCCCCATTAAAGTACTGGCACAGCTGCAGCAACTCCTTTTTTTTCGGTTAACGCGTATGCGTGTGTTTCTAATTAAGTGCTTCATCGGGGTCACCACCCAATCAATCAGCGAAAGTCACTTGAGCAGCGGCAATATTGGCATAGGATGTGAATACTTCCTTAACGCATCTGCGGAAGACGCAGCTTGATGGCTTTTGTTCGCTTTTTCTCGCTCGCATCACTGCCACTCGCTTCAGTTCACTTTCCTCGGGAAAGTACGGAAAATGTGCTCGAGGGTCGAAGGAAAATTATGAGAAAACAAGGGTGAAATAAGCTGTGAAAGCCCAGGCGATAAGCAGACTAAAAGATACCCAGTTTTGAGATCTTAATAACAACGAAAAGATATTTATGAAAATATTTAACAAAGAAACCATATTAAAAATATATACTGCAATATTTTACGCTTTTCCCGCTTTTGGGGTACTTATAGTATCATTCCCATTATCTTTACATAATTCACCACTTAGTTTTATATACCCGATTAACCTTTTGGCAATGGGTTATTGTTAAAATTGTGAAACAGTTGAGAAAACAAAAGCAAGCAAACTAACGAGAGTACGGTGTATAAAAAAATAACAGCCACGCATATACATATGAATCCTTGTAAGTGGGTTGAAGCGTCGGCAAACACAAAGTTTACCCTGTTAGCCAGAAGCTTCAAGGCTCCCCCATCGGATGCATACCTATGTGATATTGTGATATATACATATATAAATACGTATGTATGTATGTATATGTAGGAGAATCTCGGAGGGGTGAAGATTTAAGGGGAACTCAAGAGGTTCCAAGGGAATCCTTTGCCCTGCCCTTCGAGTGGTTTACTCCCTGACAAACTCCCACATTCTCACTGCCGGCTACCCCGGGCTCCTCCTCATTACTTCCCTCCCGCCGCTGGCTTGCCCCCTTGTTGAAACCCCTCCCCACTGCCCGCCTCATTGTTGTTGTATCTGACTGTTGACAATGGCATGCGTTAGGGTTTTTTTGATGTTTTCCCCCGGTGAAGTTGGAAGCCCTTAATCCCCCTAATACCCTGCCGAACCCTTGCACCACTTCAAGTGCACGCAGAGCTTTAAAACTTAAGACAGGGCTCTGGAACGCAAAAAATAATAAATATATTCAAAGGAAAGAGAGAGGTGCATGCTGGGCGAAAGAGACAACATGCGTTGTTGCCCCTCGCTGGGCTCAATTCAATTTGTTGAGTAGCTAAATTTAGACGCTAATTTGGGGACCTGCTGTGCCAACGAGATCGTGTCCAGTTCTCAGACTTGTCTCAAGTTACAGAAAAAAGGATAGAGATCGCATGCGATCCCAACAGAGAGAGAGAGAGAGAGAGAGAGAGAGAGAGAGAGAGCGAAAGAGCTAGCTGGAGGATAAACAAGAATCCAGAACCGGGATGGACCTCTACTCAAATTACCAATTGAATTTCTGTCTGCTACCACAAAGAATCCTTGGCCTGGGATATCCACTCATAACTTGGTGGCATTATCATCGTCAACTTTATTATGTTACCCTGCACATTATCGGACCTCCTCTACCTTCTGCTCATGCAACTCCAACTCTTTGGCATTCCTTGCAGTTCTGTCCTTTATCTTGATCATAATCTTGCCCAACAACTGACATTATCATTTGTCAGCGGTGGAAATGCTGCCTATTTTCGCAGTAGAATAGCTAAAATTATTGGCAAAGGGAATAGAGCGCTCAATTATCCAATTTCCAGCAGAAAAGAGGGAGTTCGCTTAGAATTATAAATAAATTTATGTTATAACATTACTTTTCGTCACAGATGTGTTTCTATTTCGGTATGTCAAAGGTGCGATTGTCACTAGATTTTTGCAATCCTTGTTGTAGTATGTTCCCTCTCAAATATATTACGTTTCATGAATCCTAACTGCAAGATGAATTTAATTTCATAAACCATGTCGAACTTCGACTTAACCTCCGCATTGGGGCTCTTAGCCCATTTATATATGGCATACTCACCTGTGACAGATGGGGATCCATCATCTTGGCCATGACTCCACCTGACTCATTTGTGGCCATTGGCCAGGCTCATTTCTCGTTTAGTCCGGCTTTTCAATTACCGCTCGGCTGGGCCTTTGAAGCGAGTCCACAAAAAAAGGAGCCAGCCAGCCAGCCGACCCTTTGGCCATCAGAAGTAGAGACTTTGCTGAATTAGCGGCAATTAATCACGGCGACATGTGGATTGTGGCAAGGAATGGCTCTCTGAACTCGAATCTTGCGGCGCGAATGCCAAATACCACTAATACCGCATTTACTAAGCCAGTTTAGTGGTCAAAGTTCCAGGAACTTGTTTTCATTTTCTCCGTTGCCAGGAACAGCTGCTGCAATGTGTACATATTTCTATTCAACTAAATGTTATGCTCGTTAATTAATGCCACCTTGAGGTGTTGGCTTTATTAATTATTTAATTGTTATATTTATGAAACTATTTGAACTGCAAGTGTTGAACATTTCATAAGCTTAAGTTTTTTTTTTTTTGAAAAAAGCATATAAGAAGGTGTTTTTATTTCATATTTTTCAATTTAAATCGTTCATCTCATTTCCCAAGATTTGTATAATAGTTTTCCCGCTTTTCCTTTCTTTGTAGATCGTAGAGCTTTTGGCGGATCAGCCACACCATGTGCCATGGAGAGCCTGGGCCTGGGCAGCAGACGCAACAATGGCAGCAACTCGACGGCCGCCCCCACGACGGGCCAGGGGGGCGTGGTTGGGGGAGGGGGCGTGGCCGGCAAGGTTTTGGTCCACACAAAGCTAAAACAGCAGCAGCAGCAGCAGCACTCGAATCAGAATTACTATACGCAACAGCAGACGCAATTGCAGCGACTCAAGCAGCAGCAGCAAAAGTTGCAGCAACAGCAGCAACAACAACAGCAACAGCAACTGGAGGCGGTGCACGGGGGCGTGGCTAAGCAGTGCCTGCAGTTTCCACCACCGCCGGACTATCCACCACCCATCACCGGTGGTGGTGGTTCGCCGGTGAACACAACGCCTGGCAGGAGACAGCAATTGCCCCGGTATCCCGATCCCGATCCGGATGCCATTGAGATTTGCAATGAATCGGCGACCTTGGAGACATCACCATATCATCTCAAGCAGCTGGCGGCGCGGCATAGCAAGACTTTGGGCAGGAATCTCGGCCATCAGCCGCACCACCATCACACTGGTAAATACAATGTGGTTGCACTCCAAATGTACTGTAATATTTAAAACTCTTTTATAGTCCACCTGCATCATGACTACTCGTATGCCTACTACGAACCCGGTGCCGCCATGAGGCACTCCAATGTACCGGGTGCAGTTTCTTCAGGCGGCGGCGGAGGAGGAGGAGGCGCTGGACGAGTCTCGTCGGTGGTGGACACCAGCTCATCATCCTCCCCTACGGCTGAGCCACCACCGAACTCCATTCGAGCGCTGCTCTCAAAGGGCAAGAAGAACAAACAGCTAGTGAGCCCGGCGACCTTGCAGTCCTACCAAACGCGCTACCACAAATTGACCACCAAATCGGGCATGGGTCAGAGCGAGAACTTCTACGAGGAGATCAATGCGGCTGCCCTGCAGACCAGCAGCGGGCACCATCTGCGAAGTACAGTGGGCTCCCATTCGGCTGGCTCGCTCAATCAGACGCTGGTGGAGGAGGAGCTGCGTCGAGTGCAGAACAGACACCACAAGATATTGGGCGAACTCAATTTGAGTGTGGAGGCCATGCTGATGCCGGAGAGTCCGCCCAAGTCTATAGACCAGCAACCGCTGGGGTCAGGATCGGGGGGATCTGGCGGAGCTGAGGCCACTCCACCGCAGCCCAGTGTGAGCGTAACGGCAGCCAGTGGCCAACCGCCGACGATTTTGGCCCGACTGACCTCCGCCTCGGCGGACAACATCTGTGATAGCGGCGGTGAGGCGGGGAAAAGGACCAAAACAGCTCCTGGCTGTCCTGGCGGCGGAGTGGAGCAGCTGCTGACCACCACATGCGGCGACTTGGACAGCGGTTTTAGCGGCAGCAGCGGTGCCAGTTACATTGGCAGCCTTCGTCTGAGCAAAACGCAGCACATCAAGTGCGCCCGCCAAACGCCCACCGTGGGCACACAAAGCTGTCGTTCGTTCCAGCGAGCGGCCACTGTATACGATGAGGCTGGAATGAGTGGTGGTGGTGGCCAGAGCGGCAGCAGCTTCCTTACGCGAGCCTCGTGTGGTCGCAGGATACTTAGCTGCGCCAGGATACGAGCCGCCGAGGATCCGGGACCCAATCACCGGATTGCAGGCGGCAATGGCATCCAAACGGTTCAGACCACCGCAACGGAATCGAAGGCAAGGAGCTTCTGGAGTCGCAAAGGATGGCGGAAACTGCCGGGTTTCTCCACCTCAACGTCGAGCATCAATGATACGGGCTTATCGGGTGAGTTCATCACTAAAAGTTAAAGCTCATTCATATTTCCTTGCTACAAAGACAAATATTTCCCATTAGCCAAAAAGAAACACTTTTATGTGCTAAGCGTGGAGCTAAAAATCGATGTTATTTACCCTTAGTTAGTTACTCTCTCTGATTTCCCTACATTTCTTTACTTGCTTGGAAAATCTTATATAAAAGGTTATCGAGCACGCCGTTAATTTTTAAATTCAAAATTTTAAATTCAAGTTCGATAAATAAAAGCTTACTCAATTTACATACGCATATAAAAGTATACAAGAAAAACCAGAAAAAGTTTATTAGAGATAATTTTTAGACATTTATGGAATAAACAACTGTTATACTAGCATTTGAATATAAACGAAGAAAACGAAAGGTGGCGCTTCTTTGAGTTTAGTTCACTATTGCTACTTATACATAGGTGGAGCTATTGCGTGAAATAAAATGTACACTCGTATTTAAAAGGGTAACGGCTTGCTCGTTCTGCTCATAGACTGCTTTCTGCTTTAGGCGTAGACAACTTTCCAGCAATCTAAATACTAAGTCCTTAAAATCATAGCCCTTTATAGATATAAATATTTTTAACAGAGTATATTAGAAGCGTATTTCAGCTAAGTCTAAATAGTAATTAGCCTCAGGTGCTAATTAATAAATTGATAGTGTTTTACAAAGACTTTGGAAAATTTAGTACGTTAAGCTGGGAAATCCTTTTTCTACATATGTAATCTTATATATACATTGTAAAAAGCGCTCCATGTAAAATGAAAATTGCCGCTAGATGTCTCAAGGTTACGCCTCGAACACTATAGGTGGCGCCATCATAAACTTAAGAAACTCACCAGATGACGCCACTCAGATTAGAGTACCTGCCAATTGATGGCGCCACTCGCCGCACACACATTTCCAATTTAACTTTTCCATTTATTTACCCATTCGATTTATTGCTCCCCTGGACGGAAAGCAGCAACGCTCCCCCCCCCCCCCTCCACTCACAATTTTTCCACCGATTTCTATATATTTTTATCAGCGGCTTTGCATGCAGAGCGAGCATCAGCCATCGGCATCGTCGTATCATCGAACAACGAGCGTACCCCATTCGAATCGCGGCCCCAGCGATACGATCCATGAGTCCGCTTTTGCGGTCCCGCTTTTTCTCATTTTTTTTTCGGTGGCTTTTTTTTATTTTTTTTATTTGCTCCGCTGGCTCCAGTCTACAGAGTTTACAGTCTCGTTTTTATTTTTTCTTTTTTTCGTTTTCAATTTTTCTCGTATTTTTTCCAGCGCTTTTTTTCGGCTTTTTGCCCACTTCGGTTGCGCTGCGCTTCGGGCTCCGCGTTCCGTTCCATTCACGTTCGCCATGGCGATGGATTCATGGATGCGGTTTCAGTAGAATCGATCTTGTCGTGGATGCCGCATGCTTTTCATTTTTTTTTTCGTGTGTGCCAAAAACGCGGGCTTTGTGTTCTCGTTTGCCCCGAAATACTATAAATTTTCACGTCTTTCTGCGCTAAATGTTTTGCCTTAGACTCTCTCGCGTTATGATTGTGTCGGGATTTAGATGATGTTATTGTGAATTAGGCCTGGAATTGAGTGCGTGTAATGGCCTTTCAATTGATTAAATCCGCTTTGGATGGACCACCGCAGCAGCAGCAGCAGCAACAGTTGCTCAGACGTCACAGCAATTTGGGTCTGCCGCATCAACATGCCGCAGGAGTTGTGCTACTAAAATGTGGGTAAACAAACACTTAATGAACAAATCGCAAAATTAATTGAAAATTAGAAATCATAATTATGTAAATGGGTGTTTAGCTAGAGCAGCGTTAAAACATTTATTAAATTAAATTTGATGATCTAAGCTAAAATGAAAATATTGTTAAGTAAAAGCAGTAAAAGTGAAAAAATAAGACTAAAATGCATAATATAGTTAAAAAGAATCCAATGAATATGATATTGTTAGGAAAGTAAAAAATAAAAATTAAGTTCTTTGCAATTTTCCAAGTCAGTAGAAAGAAGTCGAAAAAATGTAATGAATAATTCCGACTAGCAAACGGCGAACAATTGATGGAATGCTTGAGCTTTTTAACTAATTTATTCTATAGAGAGGTTTTTGGACTCAAAATGACTATCCTCTTGGCCAACGCAATTTTGAAACAAATTTACAATTTAATACCAGCTGCTGGCTGCCAAATGAATCATACGAAATATACAGTATACAGTGGTATGCCCCCCTATATTCCTCCAAATGTTTAAGCTATTTCTGTGCGTAATTTGTTGTTGGCCAGCGTGACTCACTAATAGTGTGATTTGTAGTTGTTCTAGACAAGACAAAAAAAAAAAAAAAAAAACGAGAGCCGAAATAAAAAACAAAAAGAGCCACTGCCAAAAATAAACGCATCGAAATCTATTTATATGAGATTAAAACCGAAGTGAAAAAGGGCAAAGCTGATAGAACAATCCGACTAGTAAATAAATAACCGATTCATTTGATTTAATTAAGTAATGCGACAAGATCAAAGTTCGGCTGGGAGTATGTTGTTTCAGAATGTAAATAAATAGATTAACAATGGTAGAAAATATGTCATTGCCCAATAATAGACATCATTATTAGGGAAACCTAATTGGGAGATTACTCTACAATCTAAAATTTAAATGAAAAATTTCAATTTAAGTGCGTAAGAACAATTCAATAATATAAAACAACAATAGAATAAACAGGTGCACTCAGTCATAAAGTAAGAGAAAATATTCAAAGGCAACTTTTGCAGAATTTCAGCAACAATAAATGCATAACTAAATTTTATGGCCACAACAAGCAATAAATAAATACAGAGCACACATATCATAATCTCGGGATTGTACTATTGTAAGCTTAAATTGTTGGCTAATTTAAATCATTTTATTATATATATAATTATAAATATATAAAGTTATACATGCAATTGTCTTGGCACTTAAATCGTTAGCAATATTGTTAAATAACTTTATTTGTTTTGATATATATTGCTACTTAAGCTCCCTACGATTACTTCGATCACAGCTGTAGATTCGCGTACTAGGGCATTCCAGGTCATTGCCCAGTCGCATATACACCTCATATATGTTTAAATATATATATATATATATATATATATATATATATATATTTGCATACATACCAAGAGCAACAGACTAACTTGAAATTAACGGCGGGTTGAAGGGTGTTCACTTGGCAATTAATAAACATATTTCAAAGTATTTGCACAGTTGCATGGCGAAAATGGCAATAAATAGTGCTCCCTCCTTCAAACTTATTCCTAGATTCCATTCAATTATTCATCATAAAAATCTGAAGACGAATAAAACGGAGAGAATTATGATTGCACTTTTGTTGTCGCTTATTTCCCCGTTCATTGTGCGCGCTTGTTGTTGACTTTTGTTTGTTGATGTTGCTGCTGCTGCTGCTGCTGCTGCTGCGTTGTTGCTGCTGCTGCTGCTGCGTTGTTGTTGCTGGTGTATCTGCAACTATTATTGCTGGCATCTGCGGCATTAGCAGCGCGTGTTTGAGTGCCGCTTTAACTAAGCACTCGTTAATCAATGTCGCCAGTGAGTCTCTTTTTTTCCCCTCCACACATACAGCCACTTCCATAGCCATTTCTCTGGTCATAGTTGTCGATATTTTACAGTGGATAGCTGGCTCTGGTCTGCGGCGGAATTATGTGGTATTGGGGGTGTCAAGTCTGTCGGCATTTTGTGGGGTTAAGTACTTGGAGGCACATGGAATTGGGCAATAAGTGATATGGGGGATTGCTTCTAACGACTTGGCTTAGCACTTCCATTGGTTTTCCACATAATCTGATTATTTTCGGAAAACATTATGTTTTGGGCTGGCAACTTCTTCGTTAAATGCAAATAAGGCCCTATAAATATTTAAGGTTAGAGAAAATTATGGAGTAAGTACCATAAACATAATTATGAGTACTATTGTATAACATATTTTTAGATAGTTTTTTAAAATTTATGATTATTGGCAAGGCCAATATTTTTTAAAAATAAATAATAAGTGAGTAGCTTAGACTCGCAGCCATTTACACGGAACTAGTACCAAGAGTATAGGATGAGCCATAGGCTGTTTAAGTCACTTATATAGCTGTCCTCCCACCCACTACCCCACCTCCTTTCCACCCCTCTGCATACCAACCAAATCGAGTCGAGAGTTTGTCATGTACGACACGAAATTCGTGTAGCCTTTGGTGGATTTTTAGTGAAAGTGTTTAGACTTTGCCTGCATCTAAGCACACAAAAAAAAGGCAACTAAAAAAAAAGAGCAGTAAACCAACCAAGTAACAAACAGAAAACGCTGAAAAAAAAGTGTGCTCATTATTTCGTTTTGAAAACAGTATTTACTTGGCATACTTTTTGCCCAACGGCATCGAACACACCTAGGATGGCAGTTGCAGGGTGTACCACGCGGCGTATGCGCAACGTTAATTAAAATTCAAACCCCCTCCCCCCTCAAACTATGGTCGCCTTTTTTGAAAGCGGTTGTTAGCCAAAATTTGCATAATAACAACCGCAACAAGAAAACAATGTAACCGACAATCGGCAATCTCAACTTATCTGAAATTATAACAAACAACGCAGACAATGCGCATACGTACTGTTGTACTCACTGGGGGAAAAAACTAAAAACATCAAAAAAAAAAAACAAAAAATTTGCAGATAAATAGCGAAAAAGTGCCATCGCTTAATTTGAATGGTGAGATATGAAAAAGTGATTGAAAAAAAACCCACTTAAGATTGATTGCATATTTCGCGGGTTACGTGTGAGATTTCAAAAGTATGCTTTCTGTTTCTTCAAGTGTATTAGGACATCGCTGGTGTTTGTGGGTTCTACTGAAAAATTTCGCTTGTTTTGCGGTTTTCTGGAAATATCTGCATTTTTTCACAATTCATTGTTTAATTACTTCAGCTAGCAAATAAACTAATTTTTGTGTTGAACGCAAATTCTGTTAACATAGTTAGTTAACTCAATTTAACATTAAATCAAAGCCATTGCTTGCATTCTTCTTGTAAATGTAGCTTGTTGTGGTTTCCCATGAATATTTGCAAAATGAGTTGTTTAATTCAAACAAAACGCAATGCATAATATTTCACACACTTGATAAACTTCACTCAAAATACTTGTGCACATTTAGTTTGCTTGCTCTTCTTTTTAGTTGATTGTAAATTTCTTAGCCATTCCCATTTCGATTAAGATCCAGATTTAATTATCAGCAGCCATAAATTTTGCCAGCGATTCTTTGGCGCTGCAAGGAAAGTAGCCGCTGCTTTTTGTGGCTGTTTTAAATACATTACTTTTGTAGGCCATGGCCAAGATGATTAATGGCCGAATATATATTGGACATTATTTAGTCGCTGCTGCTGCGGCTGTTGCTTCTTCTGCCCGCGTGCTGTCAATATGTCGGCACTCTGGACCCCCTCAGCCACCACTGTCTCTCTTCCCCCCCCCTCTCTCTCTCCCATTGGCGACGAGTGTGTGCGTTTTCTTATTTTCAACTTGGTAACCCTCTTTTCTGGCTCCGTGTTGACTTGGCTTAGTTCGGCACACGCGGCCAATTATCGCTGTCAATGCCAATTGAAAGCCATAAATTTTACCCCCTCCTCTTTTTGCTTCCTCACTCATCTTGGACAATTGTCGCTGGGGCGAGGGGTGGCCGGGGGGCGTGGCTGGGCGCCACGAGATCTACATTTGCCAATTGGTTTTCGGTGTTGACACCATTAAGCCAGGCCGCAACTTGTGGCTGCCACCAGATTTACGACTGCTGGTTGCACACAGTGGAGCCTGAAAAGGTTTTTTTTTTCAATTATAATGTTATTAATTTCCGTTTAAAAGAATTTAATTTTATTCAACGGTTTTACATATTAAAATACAAAAACTTTCTTTGGATTGTTTTTATAGTTTAGTATCATATTTTACTTTAATTTTGAGTTAGTATTTTAAAGTGCTAATTTCATGATTGTTCAAATCGGCGTCAATTTATTTTGTTGAACTTTTTTGTATCATTTTGAAGCATCATTTTTTTTTTTTTTTTGGTGTCGTGTGACTTTTTCGCTGGCATTGTGCAAGCCAATTAAAGCCGCCAAATAGTTGGCCAATTGTTTTAGCCCCTTCTCCCTACCGTCGCCTCATTTAGTTGTTCCACTTTACGTGATGCAAATCACAAAAAAATAGCCAAAAACAAAAACAAACATGAAAAAAAAAACAAGGAAAATTAAATTAAGTTGCGGCAAAGTCGTCTGTCGTCGCCGGTTGCATGCTGCAGATCACTTGCCTGAGATTAAAGCGGCAAGTATGCGTCAGATACTTGCTGCAAGTACTCCCCCTCAACCCAAAACATAACCCAATTTTCCACCAATTGGCCGACGGCCAGTCAGTTGTGCCGCATTGCGCATACGCACCGTTGACCCAGCCGCATTATTTTCGCCTCAGAATCGAAATTGGAATTAGAATCCGAGCGGCTAACTGGGCCAAGCAAGTGCCGATCGATGAATCCCGCTCTCGTTTCCCTCTTTTTTCGATTATTTTTTTTTTTTTTTATTTCTTATTGACTTTTTTGTGTGCCCCACTCTAAGATGCTTAATTAAGTTTTTGTGTTCGACTGTCAGCAACTGGATTGACTTGAAATAGTTGAAAATAAACTGCGAAAAAATGTGCAACAAAATGGACAAAAAAAAAAAAAAGAAAAAAAATCATGTGGCAGTGCGCGACGAGTGTGTCTAACCAAAAAGCGTATGGCCAGCATTTTGTGGCACAAAACGTTTTTGGCACGCATCTGTTGTTGCTTTTTTGCGCAAAGCTGTTGCTTTTCCATCTTAACGTGGCCAAATGCTGAATGCTGATGACAGTGGGCCGCGGCTGCCGTTGTTGGTCAACAACATGATTTATGTCCGAGCCGTGAGCCTGGGCGTGGCCTGGAGCATTTGAGCCGGAAGCAGACGAGCGCCGGACAGATGGACGGATGGCTGGATGGCTGGCTGGATGGCTGGCTGGATGACTGGATGGCTGGATGACTGGTCAGCAGCGACCAACGATGACAGACAGGCTCCAGACGAGATCCCGCAGCAATATCACACAGCCACAAATTACAATCGACAATTTCATAACAAGAAACATGATAGAAATTTATGACAGCCAACGTATTAATTGGCTTAAAGGAAGGAAACATAAATAAGCCAAACTTTTAAGAATATTCTTTAGGTGGCAATATCCTGCCCTGGCAAAACCTAAAGCTAATTCGATTATTATTTGAATTTATGGGCATTGAGCTTAAGATAGATCTAGATCCATTTTTCAAGTGCATTCAGAACAGCAGCACATGTAGGAAACTAAGAAGCGAGCCGCAGACAGGCGACTATTTCCTGCTTATTAGAACTGAGATACCACGTTGGCTTTACTTTGTTGCAGCGCAACGAATGCAGTCCCTTCAGAGCAAAAGCTAAAGATAATAACTTTAGTCAGGGCTTCCAGATGGATTGCCAGTAGAAAGAAAGGAAAATCGCAGTCAAACAAAGATCCTTTAGCCATCCTAAAGTCATTTGAAATACAAGCATACAAAATATACACCTGAGCAGTCCAGATAGTATATTGCTAAAGTGCTTGGCATTTAACGAGATCAATAGCTTGGCAGGCAATTATAATAAATACATTCAGCCTGATTAATCGGTAAACGCCCCGAACTAATCTCAATTCCACTTAGCTATCCTTGACGAGAACATTTACTCGTGACTCTGTTGAAGTTTCAACCGGATGAAATCGGCCCACAAAATACTGAGGAAACCACCAGAACATATAGGCCATATATCGGGACAGTGTGGTGCTCATATATGTATATAGTGTCTATGTGCATATATTGCATAATTGATTGCGGCTCGTTGTGCGTGGGGGGTGGTGGTGGGGGGGGGGGGTACGAGAATGGAATGTCCATGTAATTGCATGCCAGGTGTCATAAAGCTTATTGCAATTTGTGCTGCTGGCCCGCCCAGGCCACAGCAGTGAGCCAAAAAACTACATACAGTGGGGCATCCATAAACTGCACGAGCTGTCCAACAACAAACGCGATTTATGTGTATTTTGTGTGCAGAAAAAGCGATTGCAACATAATTTACAGCGTATTTGCATAGGAATTTCTGTTTGCTGCAAGAAAAGGAAATTTAAAATAATTCTTATATTTTATGTTAACAAAGAAGAATTAGACTAATTAAACCAGAGAAATTGCTATAGTCGCTAGAAAGTGGGAATAAGTATTTTTTGTGGCAATGAAAAGTTGCATGTTTGTATGTACATAAGCCCCACATGAAAAGTGCCTTCGTAAAGAATGAAGACTGTAGTCGAGTGGGTATGTGCATCGAAGTTGATTTTTCTTGTGGTGGCAAGTTGCACGCTGCAAGTTGCACTTTCGGTTTCGCTCTTGGTTTCGGTGTCGCTGCCCACGCATTGCAGTGCCCCACCCCCCCCTCTACCACTCACCACCGCACTTCCTCGACGCCCTGACTCTTCCGCCCGCATTCTCAGACGACAACTATGGCAACCACAACAACCTGGCTGCTGGTGCTTATTTAACACAGTTTGTTGTTCAGTTGCTCAGTTGCTCAGTTGTTCAGTTGGTCAGTGCGGCGTTTTTGTACCCAGCGAGCTGCTATTATTGTCACCCAGGCAAATTCGCTTTTAATGAGAAACCAAAAAGCGCAGCCGCCGCCGACGCTCGCAATTTGCCTGCGCTTGCAGTTCGCAGTTTCAGTTGTTGTTGCCATTAAAACATAAATTTCCATGAATTAACAACAGAAACAGCAGCTCCCGACAGCAGTTTTGCAGTCGGTTCCACTTTGGTTCCTTTATTATGCCATTGTCATACTCTTGCGAGAGTTAACCGTCACTTTAACCAAAGGTTTGTAAACTTCAAAAATAATTGAAATAAAAATCCAAAGTACATATTCAAAGCAAAGTACGCAGGTGATTCTCTTGTAGCCAATATATTATACTTAAGTTATTCCAAGACAATTCAATTATGATCATAAATGCCGGTTAAATAATAAGAGACAGACTTAAATGAAATTCATTGCAGAAATTCTGATAAACTAACCATCAGTTACCAGTTTGAGTAGGCATAAAAAAAAGTTTCTATATTTTTGGAGAGGGTACTCAATAGACTATACGTTTTGAGGTCTAACCTTTACTACTTATTTCTCTTATTTGTTTTGTATGTGCGTCATGGCAGAAAAAAAGCAAACCGAACTGAATTCATGAGCCAAGTATAGCAAAATGTAGAAAGCTCAAACAACAAAGGAGCACAAACAAACAAACAAAATGCAAAAACAAAGTGGAAGGATCTGCACAAAAGGAAAATTGAAGAATAGCTCAAGCACAATGAAGCCAACAAATTACAGAAGCAGGGCAATGTCAAGGAAAAAAGTAAAAGCGAAAATTTAAATAATACAAATTTATGCAGAATGTGCAGGAAATTGATTTAAAATTGGCTTAAGAAGTTGGCAAGAAGAGAAAAAAATGCTTCAAGTATGTTTTTACTATTTGTATATTAGTTTGCAACAAAGAACCATTTGTTATGCAATACATTTTAAAGTATGGCACATAACCAATTAGTCACCTTTTTCCCATTTTCATCCGAAAATCTTTGTGAGTTTTTCACAAATCACACGCGTGCTAACCACTTCGTGCTTCATTGTGCATTTTTTCACTCATACAGGAAATCTCATTCAAATAGACGGGTAAATTCCGAAAGTTTAATGTCCTTTAACCTGCGAAAATTCTTGAACAATTCGCCCTGCGTTTATTGTTTACCAAATGCGTTCTTAAAACGCATTAATTTTATATTGTTTAATTCGATTGGGAGTATTTGTTTTCGTTGGCTTCTCTTAATCGATATTGCAACAAATCGATGATGGATTCCAGCTGCTCGTGCCTGACTCGCTCATATGCAGATTAATGCCTTTGAACTTGGACGTGTTCTTCAATCCACAATCCGAACCCCTTTTAATCGCTCAAGTTCTGCTTCCCTCTTCAGAGTTATGTTTTTTTTTTAATTTTTTTTTTTTTTTTGCATCTTGTTTTTGAAACGCGTCAAAAGCACGCCTGTAACACGATCTTTTCTGAATCGCGAGACGCGGTGGATCGGTGTCGGGGATTTGGTTTTTTATTTCTCCTCGGTGTTCGCTGTTCTTGAAAGCTGTGCCCACTTGTGCCAGTGATTCAGTTCCAGATCCAGATTCAGATCCAGATTTCAATACAGACCCAGACAGCTGCTACTGTGGTGATTTTTTTAGGGAACTGCAATGGTGGCATTGATAGGACTGCTTTTATATAATAGGGTTTTCTCATACATACATATATCAATTAAATTAATTTAAGTACTTAACTATGCATTGCATTCCCCTTTTCGTTGTGGCGAAAACTTAAACGCAAACGCAATGCAATTCCTTGAATTCTAAAAATACTAATTCTATTTAATCACCTCTATCAAATGCGCAATTGAAGTGCTCAAGCTTTCGCCAGTGGTCAAGGCTTACCTGAATTTGTAAGTAGCTTTAGCCAGGAACTGAAATTAATCCTGAATGCGGGATTTATTCAGGTGCAGCCTGGATACCTTTTGTTATTCGAATACTAACTTACCTCATTTTCGGCCATATTTTTGTCGCTTGTTGGGTTAAAAAAAAAAAAAAAAAAAAAAAATGGCAAATACTCAGGCATACAAAATTGCGGCACACATCAGAGTTGGCCGAAACGGGAAATTATTTTCCGAACGCCGACTTAAAATCCAGCTCACATGTTTGAGGGCTTAAGAGTCGAAAAGCTTGCCAAAGAATACCTGGGCAAAAAAAAAAAAAACAGAAAACAAAAAACAAAAAACCAAAATACGATTCGAAAGGCGTAATCAGATGGCATGAAATGCGATTTGCAAGAGGAGAATTTCGCCTTTGTCCTGTCTGAATTGTTTTGTTTGCTCCGCTCCTCCGTTCGGTGGCCAAAAATAGAACGTAATTAAGAGCAGGAAATTTCACTTTTGCGTTTCCATTGAAAGTGCCCATAGAATTTCCCGACTGCTCAAATGCTCAAACAGCTCAAAGTGCAGGCAACACGAATGATATATGCGCCAACTCACTTACATCTACGCAAATATGAATATGAATTTTCCATTGCTCAAGACGACTGTATGAGTGTGTGTGAAGTATGTGTGTGTGTGTGTCTGTCTCAATGGCGAAGGGAAAACAATAACTCGAGCCCAAAGTTCTGGGTGTTAAAACACCGACAGCTAGATGCTCTAACATAGGAATCACTAAAGGTTTAACCTTTAATTATAAGGGTGTTGAAAAGGTATGTTATGGAGAAATGTTATGCGTGTGCCAAAAACTACTAATTTCAACTTATATCCTAGCATACTTTTAAGCATCTATGTGGTTTTAAAATTAAGTGATTTCCATTACACGCTCATTAAGGATATTAGCTAAACAAACATATATATATATATATATATGTATTTCTGATATTTAGAGACCATGTTTAAGTCATCTTTGGGAATTTACTCAATTTCATCATATTTTGTTGCATACTTTTAAGCAGCTTTGTGGCTCTGAATCATTGGTTATTTTTCCATTAATGATTTTTCCCAATTTCGCATTACTTTCGTATCTAAACAGAACCATTGCACTGAAACGAGAAGAGAACGCCTAAGAAGAAGAGTGTCTGCAACTAAATCCTTTGGGCCTCCTCGTTCCGAGAATGCAAACGCTCTCAGGACCTGATGAATATATTTCCCCTCCCCGCTTCTATTTGCTGGAAAAAAACCCCTTTCCACTGGAGACTTACCCATCCTCACTCTCGAAATCGCCTCACAATAATTGAGAGCACGCGCACCGGATTACACGAAATTATTTCATTGCAGGACCCGCACGAGGGTTGCATTTGCATCGGGACTTTTTTTTTCCGAGGGTTAACTAAGAAATTAAGGGGGTTGGAAAAGTCAAAAAGGGTAAATCTGGCAGGCCATATATCTGCGGTTTGACTGTACGATATATGGGTTTTCAACTGAACAGATAGATTTCCATCCGCACACCGCACCCCCGAAATTTGCGCCAAATATTGATATCACTACTGTAAACATCGATATCCCACCGATGGCCCATAAATAATAATACATTTAACGATTTCCGAACCGGGACTTGTGTTTACCAGGAAATTGTTATTGTTATTGCTTGGGCACCCATAAAGTGTGAATGCGCAAAAATATGCCAGATACGAGGGATATTCTTCTTTAGCTGGGAATTAGCTTTCCGATTTTTAAGCAACATGAATCACCATCTGCTAGAAACGAAAACTTAGACTGCAAAGATGTTCAAACAGTTGTGTCGAAAATTATACAATTCCCGATTAGCAAAATTTATATAAATAAACATATTTTGTATTAAATGCAACACATTATAAGGTTACATGCCTGGTGTACCACACATTGTTCACATTTCTCCGAACTATCAAAAAGGTGGTCTTGATTTCTCACAGTATTTTTCCGACACTATCGAACCGATCGAGCTGATCACACTCAAGTTTCAAGCGTTTTCCTGCTTACGTTTTTTTTCTTTTATTGATGCTGCGCGTTGATTTTCAATCGAAAGATGAAATTAATTGTCTCCTTTTACCTGTGCGGCAGCCACACACGTTGGTTTCAGGTTGGCCACCCAGGTGTTAAGTCCCCGCCCCTCCGGCTTTTCAATCGCCGCCCGCACCTTAACCCTCAGTTGGGTGTAAATGTAACCCTAGACGGTACAACAGTCAACAATCTTAGCCTAGGCCAAGTTCCGTTAAAACAACAATCCGAGCTCAAAATAAATAATGTAAGTTGAAGAACTGATGCAGAGTTGTCATTGCCCAATGTGAAGCAGATTTTCCGAATCGTTGATTGTATTACGAGCAGCTGTCGTCATTTAAGTGAGATTTACCCCACCCATATATCCATATATCACAATCGGCTTACTTTGGCTTTGAGCAATTACGTTGGACCTAAAAATGGAAGCTAATCTCGCAAAGGATAAAGCAAATATCTATCGCTATATCTCTTTCGATGATCTTGGACATAAGCTAATCTTGCATTTTGATATTTTTCTCACCTCTAACTTGGCAATTTAAAGAGACTTGATTGCCAGGCAATTTCACTGAACGCAAATTTCCCAGATGGTCTGCATACTTTTCGAGATCACTGTGGTCGATCAATGCTCTTCACACTGTCCGTTGACCATCAGGACCAATTAGTTAACATGAACAATTTCACGCCTCGTTAGGAGATGATAAAGACCCAGATGAAAGGGGCAGTCGCAATAGGAGAGTATCGATGAGAGGGGAAAATGAGGGTGAGGAGGGATGTGGAGAGACGGGTCTAAGTTGGCCAATGGATCGGTGGATGAGCCCGGCTTGCGTGCTTCAAAGACATTTCGAATTCGGTATTGCCCATCGCTTTGATCTCTAATTAATCGAACATTTTCAGCGAAATTTTCACAATTAGAATATTTTGTTTATCGATACGACGAAGAGAAAAACGTTCAAGATTTTCCAGACCCCAGGAATTTGTTTGGATTATATTGGGTACCTATAAATACATATATATATATATCTAACTTTTTTTTCACATGATCTGCTCGCATCTCTGTCTGGCTTTATAAGTTTTGTGCATTGCTGTTTTTGGATTTTCCTCGACCTTCTCTTTTACCTTTTATTTTTGCCTTGGGCAAAGAAAATGTTTTTGTTTTGGCCAGTTTTTGTTGTGTTGCCAATTTGGCGATTTGAATGCCAGATACTCTCGGACATGAACGATGCATACTCATAATTTTGTTTTGTGTTGTTTTTTTTTTACCCCCCTCCCCCTTACTAGTTTTTCTCATTTGGCCAAGAGGAGAGTGAGATTTATCTAAGTTTTCAATACCGCGGGCCGCGAAAAGCAACCGAAGTTGGCTTGATAAGTTGTCGTCACTGCGGCAATTGGCTTTGTTGCTGTTGCTGTTTGGCTTGTTGATAGGTAATTTACATAATTACCGCAAGGCGTGTCGGCCGACAATTGCATGTGGCACCTACCGCCCCTTGGCCTCCACCTCCGCCCCCTTCCGGAGAACAGAAATCAGAAATCATCCAGACCACAGCAACAGCGAGCTGATAAGCCGGAGCCACCAGCCAACCTGCTGTGACACCGCCAAGCAAACAAACGGCGAAAAAAGGGGACGCGTAAGGTAGTCGACTGTATCATACCGCGCAGAATGGATATTGTTTCATTTGTTCGGCTGGTCACACTTACGTATATGATTTGCAGGTTGCGGAAATAAGCTATATGACAAACGTTAGCGAAATGTTTTATATTTTTACACATCTAAGGTGTAAACATCATATAGACTGTAGCTGTCTGTACTTATATTCGTTCTTAAACTTTGCTCGCTTCAGTCGCTTCGAACTGATATACCCCAGCCGCTATCCAACCAATGAGCAGCCGACCGAGGCATAACTATGCGGAACTGAACAGGCGCATTGCAAAAGGGCGCGCAGGGGCCTGTCAGGGGGGCGCATTGAACTTTAGCAGAAAACGAGCAGCAGGCAAAATCAAAGCGCGCCAGAGACGAGAAAAGAAGAAATCTGCGGACCGTCTGCGGGTCGGTCACTGCCATCCATCCCCATATATACTTGCAACCTCCATCCTCAGATCGGCAATCTCTATCCACCGTCTTCACTGCCAAATGCCAAATGCTGTTTTCAACTCGGTCCCAGTTGGTGCGTGCATTATTATGCATGTGGATATACATAGATGTGGAGGCATTCGTACACAACGAGAAAATTAGCATGCTTCGCTTCCAGAATTGGCCACACTGAATAGGTACGCCAGGTGCAAGTGTGACCTTGCTACCTGGGGAAATATGTTTAAAATTTGGGTCTCGTGCTAATGTATTTCATATGACCAAGGGGAGTAAACAAAGAAATGCAACAAATTAAATTCACATAAAAAGTATTGCAACATCCACTTCAAATTCGTCTAACTGTATCTGCAAATATGTGGGGAAAAGGGTATGGGATGAATACTGTTGTTGATGTCGCCTGTTTTGCCATAATTATTATTTTTATTCTCGATGCTACGCTGGATTGTTAATCCCTCGCCCAGGAGCTGTCAGCACTTGCGAATATACTGCATTCTTGTGCTCCCCTTAAAATATCATTCGCATGTACATTAAATTTGCTAGCTTAGTATTATGATTTATGGAATAAATCACTTGGGCATGAACAAAAGCTTATAAATAAATACAATTTGAAAGCAGTTCTAAAATTCAATGGCAATTTACTGATTTAAGAATGCTATATACATATTTCTCCTTAATTTGTTTACTTTGGCGCCCCGTAATAATTTATGGACTCACGCGGTACACTTTAGTGCTATGAAATTATTAGCACTATATGCAGATAACCGATTTGGCTATTGAAATTATGTTCTCATTAAAATTAAAATTGAACTAGTGTGATTGGTAGTGGAATATCCCATGAAGTAATTGACGATAGCCAACCATCGTTTAGTGCATCATGTTGATTTGCCCCATTGACTCTCATGTGTCATCCGTCGATACTCAGAATCGGTCCCGTGAATCATCCCACGCCTGCAGCAAATAAGCTCCCCAATTGGCTGAATCAAATGCTGTTATCAGTGGCAGGAACTGAATCCTGCGTCATTTGCCCGATTTTGGATTCCGTGCAGCAGGCGGCAAAGCGGGTGATATCAGCATGAAACGTGTCTCGGCAACGTGTGTGTGCTCTTCGTGTCCATGTGGCCAGGATAGGTCGTTGCACTGCGAGAAATAATCTAGCATATCAAAAAAAAAAAAAAAGAATTAAAATAATAACTACCACAATTGTATGCAAATGCTGGACAATTAAATCGCTTAATTAATAAGGTACGGTACTAGACGTTCCCAAGAGATTAAAGAAAGTATATTTAAAGATGCATTACTGCTTAGTAACTTTAAGTTCAACTACTTTTTTTTTAATCAAAGGCCTTAGTCTAGATCTAGTTGCTGTTTTGTGCAGTGCATAGTTGTTTTTCATTTGTTGCGTAAAAGAGCAATTTGTCGTTGTTTATTGTGCGCTTATTATTTCATTGACATTGCCACAGCAGCCGCAATATTTGTTTCGGATTTTTGCATTGTTCCCTGGACGGCCCACTAACAGCCCACCAACATTAGCCGCCCACTATCCACCGCCCACCGCCCACTGCCCCGCCCACATTTCGGCAGATACCAACCGCTGGGTAGTAGAATCAAAATGAAACACGAGCTTTTAATTGAATTGACTTCATGTTGTCCGGCGGGCGACGTTAAAGTTCGCTTTCAGTTCGGAAACTGAGAAACTGAGAAACTGGGCAACTGGGAAACTGAGAAGGAACAAGCTGGGCCAGTGGATTTTTCCTCCAGGAAACGAAGGAGACGTCCAGAGATTTTCCGGCTTAGTGGTAGACATACACGTGAATGCCGAGCGCTGTCTTGTCTTCGGCTATCCGGGCGGTTTTTCTTCAGATGCGTCCACGTGCCTGGAAAATTTGCCATTTCCTCTGGTTATTCCACCGCTCGTTAGTTTAAGCCACTTGCCATTTAAATTGTCAGGCCTCAACAGGTTAGCACAGACAGGAAAAGCGATTCAAAAGCTAACTGCGAATGCAATAGGCAGCTTAAGCTCTGGACTTGGAAAATGGGGGTGGATGGTTAACTGTTCTAAGTAAAATAACAGTGCTTTGTTTCGTTTCAGTGAAACTTCTGTAATTGAATCCTTATGATACACACATATGTTTTCCACAGAATACATGTTAGTTAAAATTTGGATTTATTTTCGTTTTCCTGCTCCAATTATGGATACATACATATATTATTTAATGGTCATGCTCCTATTCATTCAAATTCCATTGGGAAAATGCCCATTCTGTTTTTATTTATTTCCATTAACCCAACCAACCATTTGGTATTTCATGTGCCGGCAATTACCAAAAATATTGCAACATTTTTAAGCGGCCAGACGGCGGCGCCTGTTTTCAGATCCCCATGCCCTATATCTATAACTTGCACCTCCAACAAAACTCCAGTCCACTCCACTCCACTCCACTACATTTTGTTCCCGGTTTTCTGGTTTTCTTGTTTTCTGAAGCTGGATAATGATTTCGCAAGCGCTTTTAATGGGATTTCTGATATTGATCAGATGCTCTGCGGATGAGATTTTCTGGCAGCCTGACCCATTTAAGAAGTGGAGCACTCGCACACCTTGCCTGCGGGAATGGGTAAAGGGAATCGGCTAGTGGCAATGGGGATTCCCCGGTGATTTGAGAGGGGGGGGGGGGGGGTTCCATTGGCCAGACATTACATAATCCAGAGAGCAGCAATTAAACGCCAATACTTTCCGTACCGCACATAGATTTTTGTTATCTTAATGAGCAAAGCTACTTAAGCTTAATGTGGAAAATATTTGGGTTACTCCATCTCCATTGTCTGGAGATCGGTTTCCCCCGCATATAGAAATATATATATATATATATATATATATATATGTACTCCTCTTTTTCGCTTGTGCATCTTAAGTGGCCCATTAGAATATGAATGGAAGAGTTTTTTGGTGGCAGGGGCAGGGGGACTTCTGGCCGCATTGTGCTCATTATTATGTATTATGTATTATGATTATGTATGGATTTCATTTGTTGTCATTGTCTGCTCTAGTCTCTGCGTTCTCCAGTTGCCTAGTTCTCCGATTCCCCGATTCTCCGATTCTCCATGTGAATTATTCCCGAGAAAGGTGTGAAAAGAGAGTCGTGCGGAGGACAATGCCGGCAAATCGACGAGGAGGTGGTGGGAGGTCTAGTCTGGTCTAGCCTGGTCTGGCCTGGTCTGGCCTGGCGTGGTCGCTAATGAAGGTACTGTGTGCCCTCGTCAGGGTCTCGGCGGAATTAACACCTACAAGCCGGTGAAGAAAAAAAGGGAATCAAGCTGCGAGATGAATGGGTTCTGCCAGCGGTAGTGGAGCATCTAATAAATGGCCACAGATGCAGGTGGGAGACACTTGAATATTATGCATTTGTAAAAGCCAGTTGGATTTCCATTTGGCTAACTGGTTATGTGGTTATGTTATTCTGAAATCTAATAATAACAAAGCGAACAAGATGAGGGCAAACGTGATGTTAATAATTGCACTGTATTATCTGATTTCTAACTTTTAGCCACGAGCTACTGTTAGTTGCCGTCAAGTTATAAGCAAACCCATTTGTGATCTGCGCCACTCGACTTTCATCCGCGTTTTATTAATGATAATTAAACGAAATTAAAATGCGGCCACATTTGAAGTCTGGAAAGAGCTGAAAGGCCACCACATTGAGGGCGCCAGTTAACGCAGAGGATCGCCTATGGATCTGTGGATCTATGGATCTTAATTGAATTAGATCTGCGGATCCATCGCTGCATCTCCATGTCCAATGGAATTCGAATTGCATTTTCCCCACGCTCAGTGGCCGTCTCTGTAATATTTTTGAATTTTTCTTCATTTCTGTTTTTATTATTTTTTTTTTTTTTGCTTCGGTTCCGTTCTGATCTTCGCGCTTCTGGCAATTTGTGGTGTGTGTTTTGGTGCCGGGAAAACAAACAATCCAGCCCGAAAACAAATTTTCATTAAGCGAAGGCAAGGCAAGAAAAGCAATTCCGTTTCAAAAACGTATCAATGGGTAACGCGTTCCATTCGACTTCGTACTCAAGCTTTTTACACTGAACAAAACAGTGATTACACTGATGAATTGGTACATTAGCTATATTGTTTGAATCTAAAGAAGTGTATAAACCCATAAGGTTTTTATTAGATAAATCAATATTTTTAAAAATAAATCACTGAAAATTAAACATTTTTTTCCCAGTGCACCCAATTCAGCTCGTGCAATGCAAACTCATATTGGTCGAGTGGATGCGAGACTTTTCCATCGATCGATTCTCATTTAATTGCATTCGATTTCCTGTTGATGCGATCAGCAGATCATTTTAATTCTCGATCGATTGTTCTAAGGATAGCTGCATACTAAGAATCAAGGCCTTGAAAAATCGACAAGTATTCAACTTGAAGGACCATAATGGCTTGCAAGTTATTACCAATTTGATGATAACTATTGAATGGCGCCATTAACATCTTTTTTCTTCCCAAGTAAACTTGAAACTGATGTTGGAAGGTTTTTCATATAGAAACCAAGGTTTCACAATTCCATAGACTTAGCGCCTTTATCAATTGACGATTATTTTCACTTTCGCTCACGACTTGGAAAGCTTCTGCCGATGGATGATCAGCCCCTACCCCTTTTCCATTTCCAATATCCATACATATTTATAACACTTTCATTGGGTCCGCATATGGAATTGTAAAAACATAGACGATTTCTGGGAAAACCCCGTTAAAAATGCATAAAATCAAATCAAACATTCTGGAACAACTTAGCATTCGACGAGTAATAGTAATAACAATGATCATAATAAGGTCAGATCTGTTTGGGTTCGAGGAGGAAGAGGAACATCATTTCTTAGAGTGGGGCGGCGATAAGAACAGCGCTCTGTGTGGCGTCTTGAAGTGGGCCAAAGAGTTTCAAAGTGCTCCAAAGTGTTCCAAAGTGATCCAGAGTGATCTGAAGTGAAGTGGTGACCCCAACGACTTCATTATGCAAATGCATACCCGGCACTTCAATCATTTCATTTGTCCATAATTATGACAGGGCGCCTGCCGTTCTCTTCTGCCCCAAAGAAGTCAAAAAAAAAAAAAAAAAGAACTGCTAGTGTTCTACAGACGCTGAGGTACCTGGTACCCTACTCTAGGCATTTATTCAGACATTTTCAAGATTGCCACTTAATTCCACTTACAAATCAGAAACTTATAGTTGATAATAAGGTCACTTGTGGGTAATTTTTTGGTAAACTATCGAAAACTTGGAAATAGACCCACTTAGTATAACCCATTCGTCAGAAGTTACCCTCTCTTTTTTTAAATGAGAGAAAATCATTTAAGACCTGACCGCGTTAATAAGCGGACATCAAAGTCCCCCCAACCTTGTGGATCACCGTTTTCATGGGTTTTTAATTAGCGTTCGATTCGAAAAGTAAGGTGACATATCTCCCGACAGTTTCCCCAACTTCTCTAGACCAATTAATTGAAAATTTTATGCGTGAGTCTAGAAGCATTTTTTATGGCCCACTTGATGGCCGTGTTGAAAGTTTTGGGGCGGGGTCTTTGAGAGAATGGATCGCCCCATCCATTGGTTACCAGCCCGCATAAACCTTTGACCGAGGGCGAAATACCGCTTACAGAAACCTTTGGTATTGCCTTGTGTGTGGTCATTTCTGAAATATAGGGATCCTCGTCTGTTCCTGGACCTTTGTCATGTTTTGAGGCGAAAAAAAAAATGAAAATGAAAATGAAATAAGCAATAGAGTGGGGAATATTGCATTAATGCAGACATCGGCCCGAAGGAACAGAGTTCTTATTCTTCTCTTTTTGCACAGATTTCATGCATATTTATGTTGGATGCATCAGCGGATTTTAGGAGGGGAACTCTGAAATGGGTTGACAAGTGGGCCGCCTGTTTTTTTTTTTTTTTTTTTTTTTTTTTTTCTGGCTCTCGGTGGGCCATTTGATGGCCAATTGACAGCTGATGCGGTGCGGATCATTAATCACAGCCGAAAGGAATCCGCTTTGATGTTGCTTTTTTTTTCTGCGAGACTCGAGTCTAAATTAAAGTAAATGTTTAAAAGGGTCAGCGGAAGGATTCGATTGAAATAGGCACACAAATCGCAATAAAAATGAGGAAATACGTGATTGGAAATCACAATTAAAGCACAAATATCATTAAAATTCAGCTCGTTTCGTAATCGTGTGCCCTTTGATTGAATTCATTTAACATTTAGTAAACTAGTTAATCCCTCATCTGTTTCATTACTCATAAGTAATTACATTCCCCAAGTCGTCAATGTCGAAGGGCCTTAAATCGAATGGCATCTGAAGTTCCTTTCAGCACCATTTTCATTTCGATTTCCATTTCAATTTCCCCGACACATTTCCCAAGTTTCGTTTCTAGTTTAGTTTTCCCAACCCACCTGCTTTTTATTCCAGTTGTTTCGCCGTGTTTACTCTGTCGATTATAATCATGGCAAATCATGAGGTCCTGGAGGTCCTGGAGGTCCTGGTCCCTATCACGTGCAGCGGCCCTCGCATTCTTCGACTACCCCAAGTGCTGGATTATGACGCATTTCTAGTGTTATCATCTGCGGGTTCTCCGTCCTGTCAGTCGAGCTTTGTTTTTGCCTTGATTTATCTGCGGTTAGCCGGAAAGGGGGGTTTATTCCGCTATATAATAACCGACATTCCCGAGGGTCGTTTTCCTTTACACTCATTTTCACACGGGCTTTTTTCCATCCCCTGCGCAATTGAGAAATGACTTGTTAATTTTCTAATTACGAAATCATTTTCCTTCATCGCCGTTGGTAACATCGCGTCTCCTACCTGATGTATAGTATAGTGTATACTATACCTTATACCTTTTTGGCGGTGAGTCGTTTGAAGAGCTGTATGGAGGGAAGGAGCAGCGGGTAGGTTGGGGGGGAGGGGAAGCAGGACCGTCGAGAAACCTGTTTGATTTGTCTTAATTTCTTCCACCAGCCGAAAATTTCATTGCGCCTGTGGCGTTATCGTATAAGTATTTGAGTGCACTGAAATTGTTTATATGTTCAGAATGTTTCACTATTTTAGGGCAAACAAAACTGCTTCAAAGGGTATGAGCAACATATATATGTACATATGTATATGCTGTAATATTTCATATTGTAATACATAATATTTTCCTGTGCATTTTTAAACGAGCGCCCCTACAGGGCCACGCCCCTTTTTCGTCGGTGGATCACTATCAGCGCCGGTTCATCAGCATGTGAGCCTGTCTAAGCCTCTTTACCCTCGATGCCCTTCAAACCGCTGTCACTCCTGACTTTCTTTCGATTGCCTGATACCCTGTAAAAGGAATTTTGAGGTTAATATATCTCACATTAAAATTAACTTTTTATTGGCATTCAGTTTACAACAAATACAGTGTATTATTCACAAAGTACACCATATTCAAACTGTTTATAGGGTATATTGCAGATCCATAGCTTCGTATTCCCTCTTGTTTTCAATTTATTTATATGCGTATAGTAGTAAAAAACAAAAAAGAAAAGAAAAACCACGCAACAACAAAGGGCACAACAAAACATATAAAACACAACGATGGATGTTCTTTACCTGTTCCAGAGTTGTCGTTCCTGTGGCTGTGTTTTTTATCATAATCATTTGTGAACTGAAGCTGTCTCTCAGTCGGCCGTCGTTTTTGTACCCATTGTTTTGTGTTTGGTGTGGGGTATATTACACACCCAGATTCTAAAATTTAATCTTTTATTTCCATCTACATCTACTGCAAAATTCCATAAAAACAAATTAGATATTATTCAGTTATAAAAATAAAGGGTAAGCAAAATTGCAGACTACAAGCTGACTTAGGTATCTTTTAGTCGAAATTTCCAGCCTTAGAACAGTTAGTACGTTTTTTTTTACTTTATTTTGGCCCTCTGCTGTCCGATGCGTATCTGTATCTCAAAGATACTCGCATCCGTATCTGTGAGGGTCTGCCTGCATGAATGATTTCTGCTTGGCAACTTCAAGTGCGACTGCCTCGGCTGCTGCTGCTGCTGCTTCTGTCTGTTGGTAATCATAATTATCTTTAATTTTAACAGCCAGCCGAGGGGTGGACAAGAAGTGAAGATCAAACTATAGGAAAAAGGAAAAACTAAAAGCGAAATTACATGAATGAACGAACGTGCGGAGATATACAAATGTGTGTGTGTGAGAGTTATCTCCATGATTTCTGTCTCTATACGTCAGGTGAATCCGTAGAAGCAGCAGTACTTGCTAAATACATATTTACCTGGATCTCTGGGGCCACGACAATGCAGGTGCATTCATTGCCGGGCTGAAAGCTCTAATCATGTTATCACTGCGCACACAACAAACATACGCCCCGTGGTCCCGACTGTTTGCATCCGAAGACAAAGAACTATGTGCCCCGTTTAAGGGGAATAGCTGTGGAACTATAGTTGCTCTAACTAGTCAGCAAGCTTTCGAGTAAATGAAGTGGAGGCTATTGAATACTAATTACGTTAGCCCATTGCATTAAATTGTCGAATTTAAAATATATTATCTAAGGATACAAGTATTTTACCTCTACAAAAACTGTGTTAATTACTTAAAGTTATTAATTAAAAGTATTCATTAGTAAAGTAACGAAAGCAACTACACTTTTTAGTTTAAAACCTTTTTTCACAATTTACATTTTTAATTTCACTACACACCTGTCTGTCCAGTGCGTTATCTGACACTCATCAAACACATCAAAGGGAACATGTTTCGAAATCGTAGTAACAGGCGCACAGAATCGGCGAATAGCACTCACACGGTTACTATGCTTAGGACCGTAGCAAGTGCAAAATTTTGGCAAACATGCGCAGAACATTAACGGAAGCTAAAATGAGGGGCCCTTCTAATTTCAATACACCGAAAGAAAATAGTCTGAAACAAGTGTGTACAAGTCGATGTAAATCGTAACAGCAGTAACAACTAAACCTCTGTTACGTAACATATGTAAGGTATTTTAAATGAATCTGTAATTTATATTTCTCATTTATCATTTCTCGCGGTGTACACGCGCTTGTGTGGGTGATTGCATCTGTGCATCTGTTGAAGGTGAGGCAATAATTCGCGACGCGACTGTACGCAACTGTTGCATTTTGCACTTGAGTTTTCATTTGCCTCGTCTGTCAACGCCTTGTGGCTATTATTTTTTTTGGCTTAAACTCCCTATATACGCATGCACATATACATATGTATTTCTGTAGGTGGCTTGGTTTGTTTATTTTGTTGTGCACTGGCCGCAATTGAGAATTTCTATGGAAAATAGGACCAGTAACAGGAACAATGGACGAGAAAGGGACGGAGCGAACTTCAAGTGCAGCGACAGTTTAGCAAAGAAAACAAAGCGAAAATAGAAGGCGGGGGTGTGGCAAGCCGATGCTAAAGAAGAAGAGCAATAAGAGTGAACGATGATGAAAAGACTGAAGAGCGACGGCGACAAAACAACAACAGATGCAGCAATTTCCGGTGCTATTGTTCTCAATCGGCTAACGCCATCTCCTCTCCCTTTTCCTCTGCCGCACCTCACTCCCCGGTTCTATATCTATCTCTGTTCGCTGGTGCAGTTTTTTTTTGCGCAGACGCGACTGTTTTGTGGGCTCTTCTTGCACATGCGGGTGCGTCATGCAAAATAGTGGTGGTGCCAGGGGAAAGGAAGAGAGATGTGCATATCAGCCATCTTACATCTCCCTTTATCTCATACAGAGTGCAGCGGTTGCGTCTGCGCCGTTAAAAATATCACAATAAGAGGGGAACTTGGCAAATATCCTGGCAGATCCTTTTCGACCATTTTATGATCTCAGACTTCCAAAAAAATTGACCGGAAGTAACATCTTTGGTATAGCTAACACCTTTAAATTATTTATTATTATTGTTTTTACTTAAAAAACTCAAAATGTGTTAAAATCATGTATGGAAACATAATCAAATCACAGGATAATAACGAAATGTATATTTTATGAAAAGTCCCACAATAGCGAGAAAAGTATACATCCCACTTGCCAAGGAGTGGGATATGTACAATATGTATGCGTATGTATAATATATACGAAATTTGCAGACATTCTGGTAAACTTGGGGAGAAAATCCAGAACATGTACGTATATAAATTCACACAATGGGAATTAAATTGGTGGTTTTCTGGCGATTCCGCGAAACTAACTATTATGTTATTACCGCCCACCCCTTTACAATCGACGCCAAGAAGAATTTCATTCATAAAACCAGGTACCTACAGTGGCGTCCAACGTAGCCGACACAAGTAAAAAATATCCCGGAAAGTATCGGAAAAACTTTCTGACCATCAATTGATCTCTTATTATTGTTCAACGCAGGCAGCAGTTTGGAACAACGTATTGGATTTAAGGAGCTCAGAACATTCTATAGGTAAATATTTGTAACAATAGCAGGGAGTAACCATTTGCTGGCGCGCACTGTATGCGGTGAGCGAGAGAGAGAGCACGAGAGTGAAAAGCGCAGTGTTGTATATTTGGCTATTTTATGACCATATTCGGTAACGCGAAATAAACACAGCTGATCTTTTCATCCTATTTGTATTCGCTCATCCTACTATTGAAACTGTTGTGCAGCTTTTTTATTTTAAGTTCATTATCTTGCTTTCGAAAATCCCTCTTTGGTTAAATATTATTTGTTATGTCGTCCTACAAAAATTGTTCCATAATCTTAGTCAAAAACTAATTTTATGGGTAATAATAAACAGTGTACAATGTAATAACAACAATTTCCAACTGGCCTTAAAGGTCATCGACAGTTACAAAAACATATTATCCACAATTATTAGTAACAATACTGGTAGTAGAATATTTCCTTGCAAGAGCACAGCCTTAGCTATTTTCAAGCTGCTGTCGCAGAATCCTAGCTACTTGTTGCCTCTGCGAGCGCGCATCTCTGGCGAGAGAGCGCGAAAGAGAGCCGTGCGGCGTGAGACCGTTGGTGTCTGTTTTGCGTTTTCTGTTGCTTTCGAACTTTCGTCGTGAGCGGTTCGTTCGCTGTTTCGCGCGCGTCTGCGTTTGAATATTTTTGAAAAACGGTTGCGTTCAAGTGCAACTGCATTCGTGCCAAATCGTTGAGAATACTGGAATCGAATTCGAAAATCTGCTGATTCAAATCGTCGAAGAACGAAATCATTTTTTTGCCCTGCGCGAGTGCTCAAGAATTCATATTATTTTTTGTGGCAAGCAACAAGTGCGAACCAAAGAAACAGCCCGAAACGTGCTGCAAATTATTAATGTTTTTATGCGGTTTTCGTCGCAACAACACAGCTGTCAATAAATTCAACAAAAAAGCAGCAAAACAAAAGTGCAGTGACTCGAAAAAAAGAAGCGATCGCCTCTAGAATAGAAAAAGGAGCGAATCAAATACAATAAAAGAAAGGAGAATAAAAGAAAAGAGAACTGAACCAAACCGAACAGAACAGAAAAGAAACAAGAACAACTCATCAACGTCGGCTCAAAAAGGTAAAAACAAATCCCAAATAGAGAGGTGGAGAACGAGATGGAGATAAAAGTGCATGGGGAGATGGGAATTACGATTACGATTACGATCTGAGATTAAAAATCGAACTGTGACTAATTTGTGTGTAAGCCAGTGTTCGCAGCACTCTGTGCAATTAAACATGGTTTATTTCATTGCCTCCTCTCTTATTTTCTTACTTTTCTTATTGATAATTGTTGCAGTCCTTTTCCGTCCCTCCCCTCACCGACTAATTTACGATCCAGCGATCGAAAGAGAGGAGCCGAGAGCTTCCTGCACTTAACCCTTTTTGCCCCCCATCTGCCTTCCTTTCTCTGGAGACCCTTACCCTTATTTATAGTTGTAATTTTTCTTGGCCCTCGAAAGAACGCCCGAAATCCAAGTTGCATATTTAAAAATTCAACACGCAGTTGCATTTTAATTTTTTCCTGGAACTATTCTTGCCAGAAAGAAAGAACGTGAAGAAGGTGGAAATAAAAAACCCAAACGAAAGCGATAAAGAAATCAAAATCATCGTCTGAGTGTGTGTGTGGGGCTGCAATTGCCCCCCATCCGGATAAAAACCCTTTTCACCATAAGAAGCGAAAAATCAGATAGCCCCAGGGATGAACCAAAAAAAAAAGCAGGACAGGAATGTAAGACTCTCTTCGGAAATCGATGGTTAAACACCCTATTGGCCATCCAGAAATTAGTTATATTTCGCACAATGATAATATACCTTATAATACATAGGTGCACGAAGTTTCATATTCTACCTTTTCCAATAAGCAGATTACTTAGTGGCAATCAACCTGAAAATGAGTTGTACCTATTGCATATGACATAAATTATGTAGTTTGATCATTTGTTTAAAAAAAAGAATAGTTGTGAACCTATTTTCAAGCGTTTACCTTAAAGTTATACCCACTTCAAGGGTATATTAATTTACAGCAAAAAAAACACCAAAAAAAGGCAATGGGCAAAAATTCAGCCGCAACTCGATGACCATAACGTATCAAGTGTACTTCGTGCCGCTTTCAATTTTGGCCTCTGGCTAAACCAACAAAACTATATGCAACGCATCCAAAGACCTGCAATTGATCCGCATTTCCAGTACCCCTTTAAAATGCCCTTTAAAATACAGGGACAAGAACCGTGGTCTTTTGATCGCAGAAAGCATTTTTCATTAGCTAAAAAATACGATTTATCACCGCTTTTGCTTTCAGTTGATTTAAACCAATGAGACCCTTTGAATGCTGGAACTACTAGGATTTGTTTGAGATAATCAAGGAAACCAGGAAGGAAACTAATTAAGCATTTAATTAACTTTACTAAGTGTTTGTTGCTAAACTAGGGTAAAACATCAGCTAAATATCATAGTTGAGTATAATTTGTGTTCACTGTACTTTAGAGCGCAGCTTTTCGTCTCGGCCATTTCTGTCTTTAGGCTACAAAAAGAAACCCGCCGAGTCGAAAAATGTGAGTCTAAGAATTGCAATTGGATTCGTTGGGTTGTCGCGCGTCTTTGAAGGTTAAGGTTTTCGCGAAAGAGCTCAAGATTGAGGCCTTCGATCGGTGGTTTCCATTCCTGCCCTCCGTGGATTCTTCTTGGACGTCATATTTTTCATTTGCCTCGTGGCTGAATTTTGCTCGCCAGGCTTTAATCAAATTAAATGGCAGGAAACGTGCAGTTAAACGCCCGCTGTTTCGGCGATTCCTTAACCCACTGAATTGTGCCCTCCTTCTCCTGTTTTTATGTTTTTTTTTTTTTTGTTTTGCACCGCCCATCTATCCATACATCTACATCCATCCATCCCCTCGCAGCGGGACAACTGATTTGGGCTCCGATTCAGATTCGGATTCGGAGTCAGCTACAGATTCGGATTCAGATTCAGATGCAGATTCGAATTCGGATTCGGATGCGGATACAGATACAGATTCCGAGGAATGCTCAATATGTCGCACGTTTGCCACACATGTTTGGCATTTGTTGTCGAACCGAATGCGCAGCTACAAACATACGTAAACAGGAAGAAACCGGGGAGTATGTATGTACATATGTGTGTATGTATCTTGGGTGTTTACGTAGCGCAGTGAGGTAAAAGGAACTCAAAGAGTGGGGCTGACGTTTGACAGGGCTCGGCAACAAATTGAGTTATTTAAAAAAAGACATAGGCAAATGGAACGGACTGCAGGATACTTAGTAATTGAATTGTATAATTATCGTAATTATAAATAGAGATTAAACAAATAAGTACCTATAGAGCTATGTTAAACATACACTGCAGCTGACATAGTGACGAACGCACCAGAGGAGTGTGTTGGAAACATTGTTGATTACGGTATCTATAATTTGTTTGTTTGTTTATACAGTGCAGTACTTAGCCAGGTTGCGTAAATGCGATCTTATTATCGCGAATCCGATATACCCATGTGTTCCACAAATACCAGGTACGTAAATCACAAAAAAGAGAGGCATCTCGCCGGCACCTGAAAACTGGGAAATTGAGCGACAAACCGAAATAGAACACCGAAATCAAAACAAAGTCGGGCAGTGCAGTGCACTGAGCGAAAAAAAAAACAACATCGGACAGAATTGGGTTAGATTGGGCGATAGAAAGTTGCGTCATCCCTTGTGTGTCACCGAATCTAAGAAGTAATTGAAGCACAGGTGACACAAAGTAATAATACAAAAACAAACCGTGGGGGCAATCCAAACCCAATGATCTACAACCGAGAAACCGGAGAAAGTGATTTGGTTTTCGAACACGCACCGAAACTTGGTCACAGTGGGCTGCAAAAGTCAGTGCACAAGTGTGTGGAAAACGCAGAAAGTACATTAAACGAAAACCTAGCAGAAAGATGATTATTTTTTAATGATTTCAACTAAGCGCAGGAAAACGAAAGTTGTTTTTATTTTTTTCCTTCGCTACGTTTATGTGCACAAGTTTGTATTTTCACGTTTTCTCAAATTGAAGCGCAACAAATGGTATTGAAACGCATGCCCATTCCCGATTTCATCCTTCACCCCGCCCACTTTTCCGGCCTCCGCCACCGCCCCCGCCTCCGGCTCTTCCCGCCCAACGCCACGTTCGATCCCTTTAACATTGATTAATTTGTTTTTCACGCCGTTGTCGTCGTATTTCTCTCATTTTTTCATTTTGTCGCCGTTGCTGCATCTATTTTTCGTTGTCTTCGCATTTTGACAATTTTCAATTTTCCCCGGCATTCGACAGAATGTGGAAACATGTGTAGGGTCGTCTCGTCTCGTCCCCCAGATTGCATCTTTTATGTTTTATTTTTTTTTTTTTTTGGTTTGGTTTGTTTGCTTTAACCCGATTTTTAGGTTTCGATTTCATTTGCGTGTGGAAATGCATTAACAACCAGCAAACAAGAAAAAAGAAAAAAACCTGGAAAAAAAAAATAGAGTTGTCGTTGCTGTTTTTTGGAAATTTCTTTGACTTAATTTCTGTGTGGCATTAAGTTAATTGAAATGAACATTTCCCCTGAAAGCTGTGCCTTTAATACGTTTTTCATTGGTCCGAAGCTTGGCCAAATGGAATTTCGAAAAATCTCCACTAAAACAAGGTGGGAACATAAATGGGTGTATGTACATACATATATTGATTAACAAATTAATGAACTTATGCTAGCCAAATGCATTTAAGCCAATGTGTTCCATAACTCGAAGTGCGATAAGTAATGCTTCTTAAAATCATACTTCCTTTCCGGTTTCTTGCCTTCCATTGTCCCATCCAGTGGCGAACTTTTCTTTTAGCGTTATTAATCCGCTTTGGGAACTTTGTACTATGACACAAAGGCACTTTCCCACACACCCACACACCCATTGAAATATATATATATATATATACATATAAATCGGATGATAAAGGGGGCTAGTTGCTGTAGGCTTATCTGGCACGCGCGACTGCCCCAACAAGTGCAGTTCAAGTGGCAAAACGGTCAAAGTTTTCCTACTCACACTCACACTCGCAGTTCGCCTTTTCCCATTGCAAATGGTCGGGAAAAATGGAAGAAAATATAGTAAATATGGCAAAAACGGCAAGAACGCCTGCCAATCAACGTTTCAGAATTTGATTATTTTCAATTAAGTAAAATGCTGCTGGGTTTAAGGCAACAAAGGGCTGTAAAGAGGTGGAAAATGAAAAAATGGGGTTTGACTAGTTAAGTTGCACTCGAAATAGTTGAAATGCACATTGAACTTGTTAAGTACTTGTGTGGAATATTAAACAATAAAATGTATATGTATTACATTTTCTTAGTTGGTATGCTTATTACATGGGCTCCCTTTGAATTTTCTTCCAAATAATTTAGATCCTTGCTGACCTTTAATTGGAGTCAAGTTTCCTGGGCTCATTTTTTTTTTTTTTTTTTGCCGTGAAGAATAGCTTAGGCGCTCTCTTTTATTTAGCTGCCAGGGGTGAACTAAACTAGTTCATTTCATTTTGTTTGCGTGCAGCTGGTCATCGGGGTGTTTGTTTAGCTGAAAGAAAGGTCAACGCTGCTTAACTTGCAGCGGCAAATGCACCACGCCATCTCCACTACCACCACCCACAACCCAAAACCACCCCCACCCCATCTGGGTGTGTGTGTGTGTGTGTGTGTGTGTGTGTGTTAAGTGTTTTGATGAGCGTGTAATGGCCTCATGCTGCTGTCAGTTTAATTGATGGCAAATGCTACCAGGTCTAGGTCTATGGCCTTCTCTTTTAGATTTACACAGAAAAAACCTTGGTAATATTCTAGTAATAAAAAGAAAATATTTCAGTTGAAGCTTTAGTACTTCGGTTTCTAATTATGACACTAATTTAAAATGCTTCAATTAGATGTTACATGTGTATCTGCTATATATTTAAAAATGTAGATCTGATAAGAAACGATCCAACCATTTTTTCCGGTGCATGTCCAGTTGAATTCTATAATTTTTCCCATCTATGCGGGCGGAGAAAAAAGTGGGTGGAGAAGGAAAGATCGACGGAGGCATCCGTCGTCCCCAACATTATTTTCACAACTAATTTAGTTTCATTTGATTTTATTATTGTCTTTGCTCCCTGTGCTTTGTTTTCCCCCTGCCACGCCCACATTTCCATCACTTGAGCTCATTAACTTGCCATTTATATACATATACATGTATATATGTATGTATGTATATAGAAAGATGTATATGTGCACACCCCCGATGTTTGAGCAAATGCTGCGGGTCTTAAGTAAATAAACTAAGCATTAAAAAGAGGAAATATTATCTAAGCTCTTTCCAGCTCGTTCTTCGTTGGCTTCTGATCGATTTTTAATGTTGTAATTGCTTGACAATTGTTTAACTGTTTCTTATTGAAAGCTTTCGTGTGGAGCAGAAAGCGAAATAAATAAATAAATAAGCCTGAGATGAACGATTAGGCCCAAATTAAATCCAAATCGGCAAGTAAACTGGTGGAGAGCGAAAAAGTTCTCATGAAAACTTGAATTTAATGTCATTTGGCGATAAATCTTCGACTCAGATCGACAAAAATTGGCCAACAAATTGTAATTTACGATGGAAGAAGTGCCGCACAAAAGATGACGCTGATGATGATGGAGATGGAGATGGTAGATGGTAGATGTGGGGAAGCTTAATATTCCCACGTTCAATTGTTCAATTGTGGGGGGTCGCAGGGGCCAGGGGTCAGAATTGTGTTTGTATTTTAGCCGGGTCTGCATTAGAATCGACCCCATATATACATACGTATGTGTGTGGCGCCGAAGGAAGCCTGTTGAGTTAGTGGGTCCGGATCGTAAATCAAGCCAACACATGGGTGTAGTTTATCCGGGTGGAGAGAGGACAATGGTGACAAAGCCTATCCTCTAACTACAGTGAGTGCTCATGGCACAGAATTCCCATGCGGATAATCCGCAGAGTGTGGGAGTCGAAATGCAATAGAAACTCTGTCTGGGAGTCCCAATGAATCCATAAGTATGCCCATACATCTATAAGTCTGTTGTGCTAGATGCTAAAATTGGGACATTGACAAAAACTTGTTACGCAAGTGCTAATTTGAATACGGAAAATGATTAAAAATAATGCAATATATGTGCACTCACTGCAGTGGCACTTAATGCATTTAATCTAAATCCACCTTACTAAGAAACAACCGCGAATTACACGCCCGTGTAGCTGGAGACTTACATAATTGATTGACTGATTCCAATATTTGATCGATTTCAGTTAAGCGCTAATTAAGTCACAATACTATGTCGTATATTTGCAATATGTGAGGCGTAAAACCACTAATAATTTAGTCGCACTTTGCGCCATTTTGATTAATCAGATGGGCGATGAGGTCGAGGCTGTGCTTAATCACCTAGCAAATGGCAGGTGGAAAGGGTGCTTGAACTCTTGACCAGCAGTTGACCAGTCGCTAATGTGATAAACATAATTTTTTAGCCACTATGCCGCCGAATTTTTGCATGTTTCGCGCATTAAAAATATGAAGGGAAGCACAAAAACATGAGAGTACGCTCGTCGGCGGCTCTTTTAGAGGCTGCTGTTTGTTTTTAAATTGTTTTCACCTATTTTTTATTGCCCGGCCCCAAAGACACACACAGACGTAAATCTTCTTAGTTGCCACCGGCAGATCTGTGAGAGGTGCACTGGGAGAAATGATTAGCTAAAATAATTGTCTGCTTGAAAATATATCTATATATTTTTTCCGTACAATTTCTTAGTTATTTAAAAAAATAAATAAAATTTTTTTTAATTAGAACAAACACTGTTTTCTTAAGGCATCTTGGCATTTTTTTGGTATCTCTTTCCTAGATTTTCCCTGCTCCTTTTCACGGCTCAATCTCAATCTCTGTCTCAAGCTCCAACTCTCAGAAATCAGCTCAAGTCGCTGTCGCATTTCCATGAGATTTTTATCTCAGTTTTATGACAGTTTCTTTCGCACACACACACACACACACTCACTCACTACGTGATTTTGCATTTCGAGAGGCGGAAAAAAGGGGGAGTTGGAGTAGAAGGGCAGTTTTTTAGGGGGCGGCGAACCACCAACTGGGCAGCCACGTACGACAAATTTTCCGCTGTGTTTTTGCCTTATTTCCCCTACACCACGTGTACGTATATAATTTTTTTTTTTTGGCTAAAAGTCAGTTGGTCGATGGGTTAATGGTGGCCAGCAATAAAAACAATTCGAAAATATCTGTCAACAAAGAGTTAAGTGCATTACATGCGAAGACATAAATTTCGGGTTACAGCTGCGGTGGCAATAATAATGTTAAATAAAACTGTTTATTCAAAAAATTCCATAGTTCTTCTTGTGAGCAGGAAGCAAAATTTGCAAGTCATAAAATTGGGGTGTTAGAAATATGGCAAAGAAATACGAGAATTACGTAAATATTGGGTGGCGAAAGTTTAATTTTAAAACATCAACTTTTACCCTGTGATGTAAGTCTGTATCTATTTTTGCTCCATTAATCTATCCAATTAAAATTCCGCCGACAGAGCTACTAATTTTCCGACCTCAGCTGTTTATTTATTATCTTTAGTCGTTGACACTTTGCTACAGTTCACACACTGCCCCCTTTCCTTTCATTGCCTTTCCATGCCTTTTGCCACCGTTCCTATCCCGTTCCTTTGTCACCCACCACCATAGGTCGTTTTCATTTAATTTTGTGTTTATTTTTTTTTTTTTTTGGCTTGGACATTTTCTCCATCAGCTGAGGGGGAGGGGGGGGGGTGTTGTGAACTTTTGCTTTCAACGGGTATTTTTAGTTGGCTTTGTTTTTGTCGCCGGGCCTGCTCCTTTTGGCATCATCAATCATGCGATAGCGCAGGCGCAAATGCCAAGCCAAAAGCCTGGCTCACAAATGTGGTGGAATGGAGCCCGAAAAACAGTGTTTGACAAATGCCCGACGATGTGGCTGCGAATTGTTAAACAAATGTTAACATTAACCTTTTCCATCGGTCGCACGTAATTAACAGCACTGCCGACGATTTTCTGACAGTCATTCAAGCAAAGTCCACGATTTGCATCGCCAATTAATCAGTTCTCGTTTAGCTTTCGGCTGAAATATACAATAGTAATTGTTACTTGAAAACCAATTAAATATTGTGTGTACTTTAGTTTAAATTTAAAATATTCGTTCACTTATTTTACTTGGATGAATATGATGAAAATAAGAACAGCATATGCGATGCATTTAAATTAAATGATGCATATTGTATGTGCATGCAGCGAAAATAATTGAGCGAATCTCCGCTTTCCGCTTGTAAAATATTTCCGAAAATTGTGAATATTCCGTTGTCTTTGCAAGGCTTTCATTCATAATTCGCCATAATTCAATTATCGTCAGAGGCCAGAAAAATAATTGTAATTTGGGTCAGGGCAATCGATTGACGACTGATCCACATATATATATATTGGAAAATTCGCCCATTCTAGTTCGATATCATTGGGGAGCTCCATCATTCCAAACCATTTGAGCCGTGATGAATGCACTTTTTCCCATGTAACCAATTAGACGCCGGTGTGTGTGCGGTTACCAAGAGCTACTACCGTTACCCAGTTCTGGTTACCTGTTACCCACCCGCCCAGGTGGGTGGTTGGGTGGCTGGGAGGTGGAAAAGCCATTAATTACGCCGCACAACAACAGGCAGGCAGCCAAGCAGGCAGGCCAGGCCCTCATGCTAATGACGACCGATTCTGATGAGCCTGATGGAGTGGGCTAATGGGTTGGCTTGGCAACACCCGAAAGCCCCCAAACGTTTTCCATCTGGCTTCTGGGAAATGTGTGTCAAAGCGGGAATTTTCCCGGGAATCCGAGGTGGCTTGCTGCCTGCTTCGGTGGCCAACAAGTGCCGAGTGCGTCTTTTGTGTGACATGCAACCGGGATTCCTGTCATTCTGAGCCTCCAATTATGGCCAGTCAGTCAACCGGGGGCGAAAGGGAAGATCTGCCTGCTGGTCACTAAAAACCTTTCATAATTTCGACTTAGTTACACCGGCATTTGAGTTATTGAAAATGCCAGAGATGATTTTATGAACATATAACGCAAATTTCGGTAGGGCAACTAAGGCCTAAAGGTGTATAATTCGTTTATAATTGGATTGAATCAGAATGACTTAAGGATTTGAACGCAGTACTTAAAATACTCAGAATAAGTATGCCTCTCTCAAACAGAGTTTCATAGTTAAGGACTTAATTGAACTTTATTTACCTTCATTAATCTTTTCATTCTCACACATCTTATTCTCCTCGATTGCCTTCGCAATTTCGAGGAGGAAATGGAAGGTGGACTTTGAAGTTGGGAGCTTAGATTTACTCTTAATTGGCTGCCAAATGAGCTGGACGGTAATCGTCTGAAGTGCCACGCCCATTGGCTTTCCTGCCAATTTTGCAGGCAATTCCCTATGACCACCACCATTCCGTTCCCGTTCCTTGACTAGTTGAAAAACGGAAAAGTTCTAGAGCGGGAAAATCTCGTGTAAATCAATTTTCCTTACCCACGTTGTTCTGTTCTCCATTCGTATACGGTTCACATACACTTTTTCCCATGTGGGCCCATGTCACTTTGGTGCGATTTCCGAAAGCAAACTTTTCAATCAATATTTAATACAAAATCCCTTTATTTTTATTGATTTATATGATTTTCGGTGGCCTTGCAGATAATAATAAGCGCCAACAAATTGTTTCCTATCGTTTCTTAGTTGTAAATGCCCTTGAACTTTGTTTCTGTGTTTGTTGTTCCTTTGTTGATTGAATGAAATTGAATTGAATTCGTTTGGGTTTTATTTTATTTTTTGCTTTGTCGTTTGTCTTTTTTTTTTCTCTGACTTTTCTGGCTCTGAGTGCTTCTGGACTTGGGCGATTTGTTTGACGACCTTTGGGCCGGGCTGGCCCCTCCACTCCCATCTGCATAAATCTCCGCTGTAATAGGAAAATAATTAAGTCCGCTAATTGAAAATTTTTGAATCGCTCATCAAACACACAAAAAACGGTTAGTTATTTATTTTTCGGGGCGTTGTTCGCGCGGGTTTTGCATAATTTCTGTTTTGTTGGCTAAACATAAAACATTTGCCTAATGCGACCTTCTTAAATGCCCTTTAATCGGTGGCCTTTGAACTAAGCCCCCCAAACGAAACCAAAACCAAAAGAAACGAACTCAAACTCACACCCTAATCACAACCTTAACCCTTCTTTGCATTTATTTAACATTTAAGAATTATTGGTTTGTGTATTTTTCGTTAGTTTACCTTTTAGAAATGCGGAAATATGAAGTTTGCCTACCGGGAATCGAAATTTATTACAGTTCCCAATATCAACGAGCGTGTAGAATACCATAAAGATATGTACATATGCTATGTGGATAGTTTCATGGATCATAAAGTAGACAATTCCACGTTACCCCTTTCGCCACTGACAGAAAATTTGTGGTCATGATATTATTACAAAATAATATCCTCAGGTGTTATTTAGTTCCTTAAAATGAATATATTAAGATCACATTTATATGCGATTTTCTAGTTATAGAATATTCTTGAAACCCCGAACTGTAAGTTATATAATTTTTTGCAGTACTATAGCCGACAGAATATAGATGCCACCCTCGATTTTGGCTATCAGCGGCGAAAGAGTGGAATAGCCAAAGTGATAAAGAGGAAACAATGGATGGGGGAAACAGTGTGCACAAAGACCCGAAAACCCAAAGGGAAACGAAGAACACAGAAATGAGGGGGAGAATCGTAGAGAATTGCGGAGAACCTCCTACCGATATCCCTGCGATATCATTTATCATACTAAATTGAAGGGAGTTGAGAAGTGTAGTGGAGATATACATACATGTATGTATGTACGGCCTGGTGATATATGTATGGAGAAGCAGGGTGGATGGCGGGAGGTTCTGAGGGGTATGATATGGTATATGGGGTCTACGATGCAGAGCCAACTGCTTGACACGCATCAATAGCAATAAAAACAACAATGAGAACAATTTCAATGCGAATGTACTGGCAAAGGGTGTGTGCGGGGAGGGGAAGTGGGAGAACACACACGTACACCGAAGGGCAAAATAATAGTGATAGTATATGCCAAGTAAAATATAAAACAAGTTGTTTTGTCAGTATCTTCAGTCAAATTATTTATTATTATTAAAAAAAAAAAAAACATTTCCTTGTGCGTTTATAAATAATCTTCACACACTTTCCCGGTGCACTTCGTCACTATGTTGATATATTTTGTTCAGCTCGATCGTTATATGTAGGTGTATTTAATTGCCAACAAAACCTGCCAAATGCTTTGCGCTGCTTTGCTGATACTCAATCGAAATCTCTAATGACAACTTTTCGCTGCCTGGACAATTGAAGGGTGGTGTTTACGGCAATAAATGGAAAGCAGCTGCAGATTGGTAAATAGATTCCCCCCACAACCGATTCTAATTGGAACTAGTTGCGCACAATTTTTGCTAATGCCTGAAAACCAAAGAACCTTTTCATAGCGAAAATCGTACGATTTTCCCCCCTATTTTTTCCGCCTTGCGCTTGACTTTGTAAGTTGTCGTGTAATGATGGGCGATAAGAGGCAGTGCTTATGAATACAAAGACACCCACAGTTGTTCATTATCAATGCCAGCGACAACATAAACAACCCGGGAAAACTTGAAGATGGAACACGAGCGATGACGAAGAAATGGGGAAGAAAGTGCAGCGAAGAAAGCAATTGAAAACTCACGGACAAAATGCCAACTTCCCAGCAACCATCTGCCCTGCCTGCCAATGAATCTGGTGTTCAATTTGTTATTTATTCCACGGAACTGTGTGCAGCTGTCACAGCTGTCGGTTCGGAATTATTCTAAAAATATATTTAAAACCTTTGACTACAAAAAATATGTTCGATATGCATAAAAAGTCAGTATTTGCTGAAAGTCAGGGCAGTACTACCTTGTCGCAGTTCTTCTAAAAATGTAAATGTAAAGCTAAGTTTTTGATAAGCTCTTCTCACTAATCAACAATGTTGTGTTTAATTACTTTATGTTCTTGAGAACGTTTGAAGAGCGATAACAGCAATCGGAAAACATGAGCAATTTTCTGCGATCAAATGTAATTGAAAGAATCATTAAATTATTGTAACTGCTTATAAAGAACCTAATAGACTCAAAACTTAATTCATTTATTTGCAGGGTATTTTTTGTTTGGTTTGTTTTTTTTTTCTAGCTTTTCTGTGTGTATATTTTACGTTGGATACCAATTTTGTGCATTTTTCTCGGTGTACTTTTCGAGTTGCCAGTGTGAATATGAATTTTCGAGTTTGATAGTGTTTGGACTCTGTTCGCTTGCCATTAATTACTTGCAGCTCGCACTTTAATTGACAATTGCACGCGCTGATAGAATTGCCGCTCTCTATCATTTTAACGATGATGCCAATTGACGCACTCGTTCGCAGTCACTTAGTCAGTCCTTCAGTCAGTCAGTTAGTCAGTTAGTCAGTTAGTCAGTCGGCCAATCAGTCGTTTTGTCAATTACTGATTCCGACAGTCGGTTATTGAGGCGTTCCCATTAATTGGCTCTCAACGCCTTTGTGCTGCTCGCCTTTTGTTTTCCACTTGGGTGGCACTTTTTACAGCCGTTGTGAGAAAAACAAAAACAAGGCTCTCTTTACCCGCTAAATCACAACAAAAACAACAAACAAGAGAGGACGCTGCAGTTGAGTGCCCGACTAACCGATACCCGGTACTCGGCTATTGAGTGTGTCTAAAAATGGCAATACAGACCCGGGATTCCAGACTCTGATAAATAATATATTCACTTATATATATAATATATATACTTTGCAACGAATCTAGCATACCCTGTTACTTTACCAGAGCTGGGTGTAAAAAGACAACAAAAATGGAAAATTGTAAAATGCACAAAGACAATTAAGTGATTTTTTTTTTGACTTGACAACCAATTCAGACTGCTCATTTCTGTTTCGTTGTTCTTCTTAGCCGGGAATTAATTAACAAATTGATAAGTAATTCACTCGAATGCATCCATCGCCTTAATTTAAAGCCTCCCAGGATCTGAGGGCACTTCTGTAGCTCATCTGTTATTAAGTTCCCCTGGCGAAAATAGCCGGGGAATTGACTTTCAAGTTGAACTTGTGCCGGATTAATTAACCCGTAGTATTTATTGGGGTGGCAAAGTAAGTGAAGTAAACTGAGCCAGTTAAATGAAAGTAGAAATAGCAATTAGTAATAATCAAGAAAAAGGATTTGCTAAAGAGCATCTTAATCACAGTGTTTAAACAATTTATATGAATGTTCGAAATGGCAAAGGTATGTCCTTAAAATTGTCTAGCTGTGTCTAAGCTCAATTGATTTCTGTGAAGATCTGGGCTGTTGACTTAGCCAAGTGGATTTCTCCTCCTCTTTGGTGAAAACGGGTTCCTGTGATGCCATTTACGTTGCATCATCTCAATGTATGATGACAAATTCTATTCACGTATTCCGCACATCCATTTTCCCACCGATTCTCCCCAGTCTATCCATCCATGTATCCATCTAGCTATCTATCTTTCTATCCATCTGTCTCTGCACTGTTGCTTTTCTTTTGTATCGCTGTATCTTTGTATCTTTTTCAGCGGGGACAACCTTTTGGTGTTTGCATTATGATTATTTTTATCATGCGCGCATTGTCGGCGTCAAAACTCTTTGGATTTGCCATTTTGTCTCGAGTTTTTCCGCTCAGCCACACTGTAGATATGTATATATATGTATGCTCCTTGTTTCTGGGATTGTCATCTTAATCATCAGCGCCGGGAAGTTGGCAAGTTTGGTAGTTGACACTTGCCTGATGGAATATGCCAGTGCACAGCATTATTTTCCTTTGCTCCATCATCTTCTGCTTTGATGCCAGAACTTCCCTGGAAGGCCTGCATTCCATTCTATCGTCGCGAAGAGAGGCCCTTAACTTCAGAATAGTCGAGTCCATCAAAAGTGGGCGGGAAGTTGACAACTATTTTTACTATTTGTCTGCGTCACATAAACCAAAATCGAAGCCGCAAAGTTGGGGGAGGTGAATAAGTTTACGACTCGTAAAGGTCGTACTTACACTGTGCCACGAAAACATACATACATATGAGTGGAAATTGATGGCTAAGATTGTTGGACTGACATGCCATTAAATACACATATTTCCCGTTGACCGTATCGGTTTTTTATTGACCAGATTATGTCCTTCACAACATTGTCGGTCTTCATTGCCAACTAGTTATAACTTATCGAAATTATCGATATTTATCGAAAAGTGGTGGTAAATAAATTGCTCATTCCGTCGATCGTATAACTCTTTAATAAAAATTATGATTTTCACTGATCATCGATTTGTACGACTGCAAAGCTGGCTAACAATCGATATGTTGTTTAGGGAAGTAATCAAATATTTTTTACGGCTTCGCTCCTTGCGTGCCATACTGCCTTATGACAGTGAAACGCACTGTCTGTCCGTGCATATTGTATTTGCTTATTGATTTGTAATTTAGTCAGTCGGCCCCATTTCAATGACCATTTCCCCATTTCGGCGCTCTTTCCCATTTAAACACTCGCCTGGCTTTACTATTTTCCCCATTTGCATTTCTATTTTTACTTTTATTTGCCCTTTTCACTTTCATTTGGGTCTAAGTTAATAACTTTTGGTTCCACCTAAGTTTGCCCGTCTCTATGGCGTACTTGAAGCTGCTTTTCACTTTTTTACTTTTGTTTTTCTTGGCTTTTTTTCTACTTCTTTGTATTTTCCCTCCTTGCCACGCCCACACGCAACTTGTTGCGCTTTTACTTTTTCCCAAAAAACTGTATTTGTTACCTGCATTTTGTATTTGATTTGTATTGCGAAAATTTTGTGCTAATTGCCGTCTTCTCTCTCTTTTCAGGTGAGTAACTCCATCATTTCACTAATCTCGATTCGCCGATCTTTTGTTGGTAAGTGGGCTAACGGTTTTCAAGGGAATGCAGCACATCCATTAATCTCGACCAGAGTTCCTTCTTGATTCCGATTCCATTCCCCAAAATGTGACTCATGGTAGAACACTCAATGCGAAGCCTCCTCTCTTTCGCGCATTTCCTTTTATCTTTGTCTAACTGCAGTCCCTGCATGACTCACACACACTTTCATAAGTGCCTACAGTTGAGGGGAAGAAAATAGGAAGGTGGAAATAATTCTAAAAATTAATATTCATAAGAATCCAGACAAATTTCTTCCTAAAATAATATTAAAGTGAACACCTTCATGCAACGCATGTTTTGCTTTAGAAAGCGTTGACTATTAACTTGCCCTCAGCTGTGCTGCGCGATTCTCGGTTTGTTTTGTATTTCTGGCTTTTTGCTGCTGCTTTTGGCCATTTATTGCCGGTCTGAAAAGAACTTGGCAAAGACCAAAACAAATTTATATCTCTCGGATACAGATACAGATACACTGGCCGACTGACTCATCCGCTAGAGATGTGGAGATGCAGCTGACATCAGCGGAGCGATGCGATGCGATGCGAAGAGATGGTTTTTCAAGGGTCTACATAAATGACTGACCCACCGACTGGCCGTTCAATCTCTCTACTCTCTTTTTCTGCATTTTTTAATTAAAAACCATTTTCGGTTTTTCTAAGGGTAACCTTGCGACCCCGCCCTCGGCGCCACCGGGTCACCCACAACAATATATATCAGCAAAGGAAAAGCAAGAAAAAGAAAAACAATTTTGGGGGTACCACATAAAATAGACAAAAGCATTGAAAAGTTCACAAATTGCCTTTCACTTTTATCAGTCATGGTTACAATTGAAGGAAATGCAGATACAGATTCGGTTCGTTCGCATTAGTGGCTATAGCCCACCGATCCGCTGTTGGGTAATCCCGGCCAGCAGTTCACTAACCCCTGACCATCCGTAGCAATTTGGGTTGAAGGTCCCCGAGTGCTATCTACTGGCCTCCCACACCGTCGCCTTCCCCATCGATCTTATCAGCCGAGACTGACCAATGGTTCGATGCCCCACAATCCGAAATCTGAAATGCCAAATCTACAATCCGCTGTCCGCAGAAGAAACACGCACGAAACGTGTTCATAATTTGTCAAAGAAACAATGTGAAGATGCCTATGACATGACACAAAGCCACAGTGGCACGAAGGTTATTTAGAGGGGAAACTTTGGAGGGGCCACAGATTTTAAAATACATACCCCCCCCCCGCGCCGATATAGCTGATTTCTTCAAATTTAGAATATGAGTACTTCACTTCATAATGGGTTAGCTCTAAGCTGGTTCCTATACATTCCTTTGAATAATTAAACGAAAACATTGTTTTTTCTCATATATAATGTATTTAGGTACCCATTAAATTTTAAAGGCTAATTTAATTGTATATTTTTTGTTTGTTTTTTGGCAGTGACGAAAGAGTTGTTTATATGGGAATATTTGCACTTTTATTTCATGCACAGTGGCTAAAAATTGTTTTGAAAGATCGATGTTTCTTTTAGTTACACAAAAAGGCTGTTATTTTCCCATGTTATCTGTAATGTTGAAAGATGTGCTTAGCTATACCATTTGAGAATTGAATAGATAACATTTTTCAGTAGTTAATATAATTGCACAAATATTTGGCACCACTGTGGTGCGGCGGTGGTGCGTCATTGGCCTTTTCGTTGCCGTCAGCTCTCGGCGGTTTTTTGAACTCGAACGGGTGTCATCTTGCGCCTCGTTCTCTGCTCGTCAAACTTAATTGGGCATTCGGCAGTCACCGCACCACCCACCACCCACCACCCAGCACCCATCACCTATCGCGCACCACCCACTCACCCACCTCGCGATTTTCAGCGGTAAATGCAAATTAAATATCATTTAATGCTAACGTAAAGAAAAATGTACGAGAAATGTACGAAAAATGTTGCCTTGAACCTTCAAAAAGTCTATCGCCAGCTATTGCCGTCTCTTTTGCAGCGCCGATCAGCCATCTCTTTCGGTTCCGGAAGTTTAGCAAAATGTTTTTGTTTTGCCGGTTATTTCATTGCTTTTTAAATGCTGCGAAAATTGTGATGATTATACAAATATATGCACACGAATCTATAAGTGTTATTGTTGTTTTTTTTTTGCATTGTTTATGGTTTTTCTTTCGAAATAAAAACGAAAACGTTTTTGTAGTTAATTGGCGCTGGCGCTTTTCATTTGCCTGCAGTCGGCAAGTGACTCAAAATGCTTATAATTTAAATGTTTTGTATGCGCATTCAGCATTCGGTACAGTGCGGTTCGTTAGTGTAAACTAACGTTTCAATTGCTACAGTTCATTGTTATACAGAGATCGAGTTATGGATTATATATCCTAAATGATTCAACTGACCGGATAATTTGATATCAAATATCTAATGTGACACACTGTTAAACATTACAATATCTCACCCTATTTATTGTTTCTTGGGCCTTTTCAGTGAGTGTTTGCAATGGCGATAATTGTTGTTAAATGCTTGCCATGCGAAACAATGAAGGCGCACTAAAGAACTATAATTTGAGTGTTTTGCATCTATAATTTAAGTGTCTGTATCTGGACATTTGTGTCTTTAAATGTATCTGTATCTACATATCCGAGTACCAGTACGTATCTGTATCGCGACTCTACATGGCCGAGCAGCCAGCTGTATGTTAATTTGTTTGCTTTGTTTTGTCGCGCTTGCCATTTCATAAAGTTTCATAAATTATTGCACAATTAACCTTGAACGCGGAGCGTTTTGAGCTTCAAGGGGGGGATATACTGTACCACAGACCCAACTGATGGGATGTGATGTGTTGTGTTGCGATGTGATGTGCTGTGGTTCCCTTCTTAAGTTTTCCGCTGGCGATCCGCGGATCTGTGATCTTGAGAACTCTGCGTTGGCCGTCGGTTCTTTATGCCCCCAGACATCATCGGCAGATAACCCATTTGACACTCGACTTTATGACAGTTTGCGACTCATTTAAAGCGTATTAAGTTCTTGCTTTTTTCGCATTTGCTTTTGCTTTTGCTTTCCTCTGTTCTTGGTTTCTTTTTGTTCATTTATTTTTTTTCGCTTTTCGTTTTTCCTGCCCCACACTCATTATTATTATTTGTGCTTTTTTCTTGGGAACTAAGCGAAGGACTAATGTCGATTTCCCCTGGTTTCACCGCATCATCTAATGGGCGTACTCGTGACCCCCGCTAATTTGAGATGAAGGCTTCCTGGGATCACCGAGGTGTCAGCTTATCTAAATGGATTTTCAGAGTGCAATGAATTTTCGAAGAGCACCGAGTTGGCAATACGGAAGTTTCAGCAGATTGTTAATCAAGAGTATTCCTATCAGCTCAGAAGGTTACCTAATTGATGCCAATCAGGTGAAATTTCTTAAATTTACCCAGCAACCAAGTTATTAAATTGTATATTTCTCATATTTCTACTTTTTCTATAATTACTTTAAATATTTATTTATATTCGCTACATAACAAAAAGCGATTTCATCAGCGGAATAAACGGCAAACGCAATCCTGCTTACGTATTCCAATTATAAGTTTCGATTTTCTACGGCTAACCAATTAGTCTATTTTCGATATATTTTCCTGCTTTGGCAAATGCCGCCTTTTATTTTATTTCCATATATTTCAGGCCCGATCTTAATTAGACCTACTAAGTTATTGCTCTCTACGCATTGGGAAACATTTCTTTTTTCTCGAGCTTTGTTTTCGTTTTACGTTTCCCCATTTTGTGATGATTGATCGACTTTCTTGGCCTGACCTAAAAATGGAAAATGGAAAAGGTTCAAAAAACAAAATTCCAATTTGCAATAGTCCACTAATTGGGCTGTAAAAAAATAAGGAAAAGGTTGACTTGACAATATTGCTATGAAAAGTGCAAAAGCTTTTCATGAAACCACAACAAATGTGCAACTAAAAATCATAACAAATCCTCTGTTTCATTAGGATTTGTTTCACGTTTCGATTTTTTTTTGTTTCTCATTTTCATACATGAAGCATGTTTCACTCACTGGCTGGCCTTTGGTTTTGACTTGGGTTTCATGTGTTATCGCGAATGTTTTACCCCAAGCGTACAAATCTGCATGTAATTGGCCCCTAATGTTCGAAAGAGAGGAGTGTTGTCCGAGTGAAGGAGACCGCCCGATGTGGTTGGTGACCACGCTTGGTTAGTTTCCATTACATTCCAGAACATCCTTTGAAGCGGAGTTCCGCTATTGATGATGATGATGGATGTGTAAAGTGGAAAAGCCGAGCGAAAGAGAGGCAAATAATGGTGGAAAAAAGAGAGGGCCGGCCCTCACCTCCGCACCCTTTTAACAAAATAGCACTCCCTTTCCACAACAATGAAAAGCTGCACCCATCACTTGAACCTGCCCCAATAAACCAGGTGAACACAATGGCAGATCCAACAAATGGTGGAAAATATAATAGAATATGTAATACCAAGCAATTTGGTACTGAAAAAACGAAATTCAGGTCAAAAATGTGTTAATATTGAAAATATGAGCTGCAACAAAACCAATTAAATTAAAAACCTTTTAAACAGTTCAACAAATATACAAATGTAAGCCAAAACAAGTAAAATGTTATACTATTGAAACACAAAGCCCAGCAATTTAATACAAAAACACCCATGTAAAGCCAGAAATATGGCGAAAAAATCCCAATTAAAGACCCAGTCCCCGTTCCCCAAATGAAATGTGAATTTTTTTTTGTGATAAATTCGCAATCAGCATCGATGGGGAGTCACTTGCCAGCAGGTGCAAAAATATGAATACGAGTACGACTACTGCGACTGGTTTCAATTTCGACTTGAACTTGAGTGGATGGCCGGAGACCCCCTTCAATTATCGGTGTATAAACAAACCCCAACTGTTAACCCATTGAGTAGGTGGCCCAGGAAGGGGAAGAGGAAGCGGGGGAAGCCGGCAAAGTAGCTACATCATCATCATAATAATCACAAGTTGAACTGCCGAAGGGCAAACTTGCTATAAAAGTCACGTCCTTGACTCAAATCTGTTCGCAGCTCTCTCGCAGCAAAGAAATACGAACAAAATAATATACATTTATATGTAAAAGTGAAGAAACGGCAAATAATGTGTAAAAAAATTATCATTTGGCCAGAGTTCAAGTGGCAGTAAGCCCCATTTTTGAACACACGAAAATTCTCAGCAGCTAAGTGCATTTTGGGATTAACTTAAAAATGGGATACACAGTATTCAGTGCATTAATACTTTGACGCAAAACATACACTCATTTAAACCACTTTTCGTTTTCGTGTTGGAACCATAAAGTTAGTTGGTTACACTACTCAAAAAAAAAAAAAGAAAGAAAAAAACAAAAGCTCGTGCTAATTTGTGGGTGTATATTTGCCATGTGAGCAAAACTATAAAACTATTGCATTTCAAAGTTACACTTTTTCTTGGGGATCATTAGGAAAGTTTGTGCTAATTTGTGGATTAATTGTGTGACAAAAACCTGTCATTCCAGTGTATTTGACAAACCTAAAATACGGAAAATTCCCAATGAAACTTTGTGATACTTTGAAAGTAACTTTTGACCCAAAGGTGAGTTGAGAACATTAAAGGGAAAAAATAAAAATGTGAAAGGGTTAAAAAAAAAATTAAAAAAAGGGGGAGTAGCTCCATTATTTTTCACCATCTTTGCTTATCTCGTTCTCCATTCCATTCCATTCCATTCCATTCTCTTATCGGATCCATCAGCTGACTTGTCCCCACTTTTTGTCACTCATTTGTCTCGTTTTTTGGGGATTTATTTTCTCATTCATTTTCGCCTGCCTGTGCGATTTTACATACTTCATTTTTCCTTTCTCACACTTTCCTTTTGTTTTCCCTGTCCGCTTTACTGTTAGTCCAGGGGGATTGACCATATGACTCACCCGACCATATATCACGATATATATGTGTTTATTCATTGACGAAATCGCGAAATCCGCGGATTCCCGGCCCAGCCGATTGAACGACGGATTTCCGAAGAATCCGTATGAGTTCCATCGAATTATTCTGAAGACTGTCTACCACACAACTCCCCCATTTTTGTGGAGCCCTCTTCTTTAGTGCTCCCTTCGTTCCCCCCCTTCTCGCTCACTATTTTCGCAGAATTTTGTTTTTATTTATTTAGCTGAATCAGATAATTGCGGAAAGAGTGTCGCGGAGTGGTGGTGTGCTGGGGGTCAGCCATTGACCCTTACGATTTTTCGATACTGATATGTTTGACTAATTCTGCCAATAACTCAAAGCCAACAACACCTAAAACACAGTCATGTTTAAAGTGGAGCAAATAAATCAAATATTTTAGGTATACAAACATATACCGTGTTTAAGCCGTTAACGGATTGTCAACAAGATTGTAAACTGTGTTAAGCATTTCAGCTGCTTGGTTAAAATGGTATTAAAGCTTAATGCGTTTTCCTGCGGTTACATTTGGATGTTACTTTTTTATTTATGCACATCAGGCTCCTACCGTTTCTAATGAAACATTTTCCCAACTAATCCCGGCTTTTTTTCCCACATTTTCCTCCGGTTTTCCCCTTTTCTTTTCCTAACCGTTGCATTTGAGTGATTGACAAACTGTCTTCAATCCGCTTGACTCGCTTTTGACTTCCACCGCCTCCTTGAGCTTGGCCTAATCAAATTGCTTTTGACGCGGCCACGCCCCCACTCGCCGCCCGCCGCCCCCTTTTGGTCTGCCGCGAGTGGTAACATCAACTAAATTAATGTAAATTGAATGACACGCAATGGGGCCGCAAAGCACTCGGGAGAAAGAGGCAGCGACAGCCCTCTTCCTTTCCCTTTTTATCCTGCTCAAAAAAAAAAGAAATTATGCCATATGGTAGGGAGGGAAATACATATGTATGCATACATTTATGTATATGTATTATGTATATATATATACTCCTATAGGTAAGCGGTTGAAGCAAATTAATTTATTTTGCCCACTCAGCTTGCTCGCCCCGTCCCGCTCCCACACTACTTGTTGTCAACAGCTCTCTCTCTCTCTCTCTCTCTTTCGCACGCCGAGGGAAACCCACTTCCTGTCACAGCTATCCATCTCTTTCTGCTCTCCCAAGGCGTCTTTTTCTTTTGTGCACTGCGAATTATCAATATAGCAAGTATAATTACCAATATTTTCTGTTTCTCTTCTGTTAATTGCCAATAAATATTCGATTTTTGAGTACTTTGCAGTCTATATATATACATATATATATTTTTTTTTCTAAGCTAGAATTTCAAGCTGGTAGTAGAAGATACAGCTGATCCATCTACAATTTGCTTTAAAATTTAAAACGGCTAATAGTACTGGGCCAGTCCGTTGCAGGGAGTGCTTCCTGTACTTGGCTTTAAGAGGTGATTTCGTGCGTGCTCGCATGCTTGGGCTCCCTTTTGGATCTTGGATCCCGGTTCCTGTCCCATTTCCCTGTCCCATGCCCCATCCCCATCCCCATACCGACTTTGGAATATGCTAATGAGCGTTTAATTTGCTGTCGCTGCCGCCGTCGACGTTTGGATGATATAAACCGAAAACGCTTAAAATTCACTTTCAACTTGAGGCGTCCGCTGGCGCTGACTGCGAACTTTAGTAGCTACTAAATTAGAATTTAATTTGAATATTGTCTTTGGCTGCGCTGCGTCCGCCCCCGTGCCACTGAAATTTCCGCATAATTGCTATCAATGCTGTATCATCCATGCCAGTATCCATTTAAGCTAATTCGAAAATGTCTTTCGCTGCCAGGGCACTAATAAAAAATCGAAGATCGAACAAAAAACACGTGACCATTTGGCAGCCTTTGCTCGATTCCGCTGAAGCTATAAAACATTTCCTATAACGGTTTTCCACAATTAAGCCGAGATCAATCAATATCAAATACTGAATTCAATTGCAGCTCGTTTGTCTGTCTTTCTGCTGCCCATTCAAAGTCAAGTTAGTTGCGCTTTTTTCATGTTCTCGCAATTTGTTTTTTTGTTTTTTTTTTTTATATCTGAGTTCGATCGTGTGTCGTGTTTATGACAAACTTCCAATGTCAATGTCGTCGGGGGCGTCGTTTTAAATACTATTTTTCCGTTCTTGAGTCGCCGCGACTGTTTCGACGTGGGAGTCACTCGAACGAACGAGTTGCATTTTTATTTCCACCGCTTTTTGTCCGTTACCATAGTATTGCTTTGTTTTTAATTAATTCTTTACAACGCTGCAGTTGTAAACGAAACAGATTGAAACCGAAACGAATCTGGCCAAACGCACGAAAATCCCAAACGAAATGCAATTTGTCAACGCTGCATAGTTAAATAATAAATATAAAAAACCGAAAAAAAAACACCGCGGCAAAGTCATTAATTTTTTGGCTAGTGGCTTTTATACTTATTTATTTATGTATGTGAAGCTGGTGGCCGTGCACGTACAGTGCGTGCCGAAAGTGCAAGATCGTCAGGAGTTTGTGGTTGGAAAAATGGGATATTACAAAACTACAAACAACATCGATGTCTATTATCAATTGTAAATAGTATATGTATTATCACAAGCCCAAGTGCCTGGAATTTCACACATTCACAATCGTGCTTCGAACAGCCTTCGAAATTGTTTGTCTCCAGCACACTTTTCCAGCGCACATATGTTTGCTTATCTTTGGGGACATTCGAAACTGGAACTGCAGTTGCGAAACGCACTGTTTATGCAAAGTATCTACCAAATTGTTTAAACATCTGGACATGACATATGTTGCGCCTTACAACAATGCCATTCAATTCAATTTGCATGTCGCCCACGTTTTTCTTTTTTTTTTTTAATTTATTTTTGTTGGTTTTGGGGTTTGAAATGTGGGAAAAGCATAAGGTATTTTTGTAAGCGCCTTAGGCAGACCGACTTCGATGACGACTGCGAATTAATCTTATTAACCGAAAAAAGCGAGTCGTCGAACAAAAGAAGAAAAATTTCGCTTTCGTTTGCTGGAGTTTATGTTTTATTTGTATTTTGTGTTTTTGTGACTTCGTTTTTGCGTTTTTCCCCCCCATTGATTTCTACGCATCTTTCGTGGGCGCGTTGAGTTAAAACTGAAGTGGAAAATGCGCGGGCGGAAAAGCCTTAATTGGCAGGTTGTTCGGTGGAAGGATAATTGAGTGTCTCACCTTTGACTAGACCTTGCATTTTAAATACAAATTTACCTGTTTTGCGGGAAACTAATTAAAAATCATTCTTCTTTTTTTTTGTGTCATTGCAGGTGAGTCAAGGGCGCGATGGGAAACTACCTTAATCTGCGTGGCTATTAAATGGAATTAGCTGGCCGGCAAAGTGTATAGTGGTTTTTTTCTTTTTAATATCACTTACCATTTTATACTTTGTATTTGTTTACTAAATTAAATCCCTTTTAAATCTATTAAATCTATTCAGCTATTAGCTGAAACCATAACATATCAATTCGACGAGCAAGTAATTAATTTTATTGTCGTCACCTTTTTTTTTTTTTGCATTTGATGACTTTCCCCTTAACGCCCAACGACGCCGGCAGATGGCGCCACACAGCTAATCCGACCGCGTTGAGTAAACACCAGGGTTATCTTAATTAAGCCGAACTGCAACGTGTGTCAACAGTTGTCCGTAGCTTTTGAGTCCATCTCTATCTCTATCTCTCCCTTTCCCCTTTCTCTTTCGCTATCTTCCACTTTTCACTTGTTGCAGCCAAGCCCACGACAACTGGGTAGCTGCAGTGGAACCTAGCTAATAGGAACTTTTGGGAAAGTGATATATGTATCTGAGTGTGCTTGCAAATGATCTTGGTATTATTCCTGATTATTTACTTCTTAAATTACAATAATGAAAAAAATGTAATGAAATTATCATCATGTAATTTATCAATGCAACGATAAATGTTTTTATAGCTATTTTATCTAACTTTTCAAGTTTTCAAAACTGTTTTAGAGAAAATTTTTACAACTTTTAGCATTTATCATTTATTTACCATAGTGTTCGTCCTAGTAAGCGTTGTCTGTATTTCAGCAGTGAATGTAGTTATCACAGCGACCGCATTACGCACCTGCTTACATTCTTCTTTCCCGTTATTCAACCCAATATCCGTAACTCCCCTGCATTTTTGACCCAACGCATTGGCCACGTTTCGTTGTCGTTTGGCACGTCCAAATGTTTGCGCATTTGAAAACTGATATTTCCCCCGAACTTGCCTGACCTGAACCCCCTTTGAAGCCCCCCCCCCCCAAGCCCAACCCCCTTCGTAACCAACGACTCTATGACACACATTAAAGACCTTCTTCGTGGGTCTGAAGACCCCCAGCCTTTGGTATTTTTGATACGCATTTGCATGGACTTGGATAAGTTTTAGTTAACTACCCAAAGTCATGTGTGTTGGTTTTCGTGGCAGGGGACACGGGGTTTCGGGTTCGCTTTGGGTTTGGGCTTGGGTTCGGTTTTATAGAATAGAACACACCCAAAAAAAAAAAAAATACAACATACGCGGGTTTTTTCTGGTTTTTCCTTTATAACATTGAGACAACATTGTCATGGTCTATTTGGCTTTTGGGTTTTGTTTTTCTTTTATTTTTTTTTCGTACAATCTGGCATTCCAAACACTGAAAATAAAATATACTACTCAGGAAATCTAATCTAAGACAGTGCGTAAAAACAAAAATACATACAGGCAAAATACATGTACATATATAAAGTTTTTAAAAAGCGGTTAGCCTGCATGTTAAACGAGATTCCTTCGGTTTTACTTATTTTGAAATGAACTGAATTCAAGTGAATTCCAGTCACGTGCCTAGAATAATCGCATTCTACATGAGGCTCTCATAATTTTCTCTCAGTACTTAATTGAGCTCGTGACCCGAGCTTCAGTTTGCCATGGAATCTGCTCACCTTCTACCGAAAAACTTTGAATATTCCTCCAACTCCGTTCTCCATTCAAACATTGTTCCATGTGTGCCATTCTCATTAATTTGAGATGTTTCACTTCCCCAACGTTTGTCATTTCAGTTCGCTGAAGTTCCAAGAACATTCCTTCAGCGTTTTTGTACATTTTTTTTTTTGTTGGGTTGTGGGTGCGTTAGGCGCAATGTTTTAATTGTTTGTCGGGGCCACCCACTCGAGCCACCCACTCGGGAAAAATCCACGGGGGAACCGAAACTGGCGGGAAATTCAATTACGAGCCACGCCTGAAAAGCGGGAAAAGGCGACCCAACTAAGCCGGGTCTTACGGGTTCCCCGAAAAAAAACCACCAAAAAAAAAAACAGAAGAAAAAAAAAATAGCAGAGAGACTCGGTTCGACTTTCCTTGGCTAATTTGCAGAACAGAACACAGTAATTTCGCAGGCTAAATTTACCTTTTTCGCCAACCCTCCGCAAAAAGCTTAAAGGATTTTTCCTTACTTTTTCGCCCCGTTTGTAATAATTTTGTGCAATTTAATAGCGGGTTAGGGCAGCAGCAGAGATGCTGTAACCATTTTCTAAAATTACAAGCCCAGTTCTCCGCGGAGCACACAATTCTATATTAGGCATAATTTGAAATTATTTTACATTTTACAGCCAACAGCCCACAGCCCACAGCCGCGGGGTAACTCAGTCGGTCGTTCGGTTGGTCGGTTGGTCGGTTGGTCGGTTGGTCGGTTGGTCGGTTGGTCGGTCGACCACCTTTTACTACCCAATATTTTTGGCTGCTTGTTTGTATTACGCTTCTGAGGCCTTGCAAGTCAAGCAAGCAACCCAGTGGAAATTAGTTTGAGTTAAATCGCAGAGAAATTGACTTAAATTGAGACTAATTAGCCCGAAGGGTTCTCCACTCGAAATCGCTGACGATGGCTGATTGAGGTGGTTTCACATGGAGATAATGGTTGTCGGTCATAAATATCGGAAGGGAATGCAATTTATTGAAAGTTGTGTGAGTATGTGAAAAGGGGTCATGAAAGGAAACTCGGAATTTCCAACATGTACATACATGTACGATGAAGTGTTAAGAAAATAAATCACGCTCATCTAGAACGATATATTTCTCAGTAATGTTCGTATTTGAATAGAAACTAACACTCTTTGAAATCTCAAGACTTTTTTCCAAGAACACAAAGTCTAAGACGGGCTTAACCCATCGCAATTCCTTACACAGATTGACCCCATTGTACCTTCAACCCAGAGACCATGACCTTGGCCTATCTGGTCGTCGGTTCTCTCGTCCTGTTTTTCGGGTCCTGATCCCAAATTCAAATATTTATCCCATTTACATGGCTAAGCAGTTGGGCCAGAGCAGCTCGAACCTCAAACCTCCGGCGACTGACACTGACAGCCACTGACTATATTCATCCACACCCACATCCTTAACCTCATCCTCATCCTCATCCTCATCCTGGCCAGAAAAGCAGAAAACCCCAAACCAAAGTGCTGAGGCGGCTCAATCTAATTAGTTGTTTCTCTGTTGCTATTTTTGGACCACACAAATTAAGTTTGCTTTGTCTTAAAGCAGTTGCAAGTTCCCCAAATGAATCAAGGGGCTTTGAAGCTTAATTTTGCTTCTAATTTAATAGGAGGAGTTTAAAAGTTAACAGTTGAATAGTTGGCAAAGGTTGAACTGTGCTAGTTGATTCATTAGTGTAATAAATTTTGAAATTTATTCAAACATTTTCAATTGACCCAATTCCCATGAGGCCATTAATAAAGGTTTACTAGCTACTAGAAATCTGTTATTCTATTTATTGTACCCAGCGCTACAGTTACACTAACTGCCCTTGTTAATGGAAATGAGTTCACCTTTTTCCCCGTGTAAATATTATGATAATTTGCATATTATTATACCTCCTATACCACCTGGAGTGATATAGTTTTTGTGAACCTGGATATTGACATGATTTCTTTTCGCTCGCACACCTATTTTCTAAGCCTACGCGTGCACATTAATTGTGAATTATGTCATGATCTTGCCGACTTTTTGGGCTTTATGTAAGTATGTAAGTAGGCAAGTCTTCGGATCATCTGATGTGGAAAATGTCGCATTTGCATATTCCACGGAGCCGGCTAATGAAGCCATTAATGAAGCCCGACCATTACCAATGACCTGGCTTAAAGTCCAGGCCAAAAGCCAAGTTAAAACAGTTTGTCTGCTCATTTAGCGCATCGATTTAACATGTTCGGTTGCAAGAAGTGGGAAAATTATGCTAATTATCTGTGGGCTGTGTTAGGCCCGTTGGAGTTTTGAACTCTTTGGCAAAGCGTTTACAAATTCAATTAGGCCCACTGATTGTGGAGAATGTGGCGTACACTGAACTAAGAAAGTGTATGCTTCGATACAAAAACCAAAAAAAAATATAAATAGGGTGGAATTGAAATTAAACATTCGACACTTTTTGAAATACTTCTGAATTAACTAGTTTATATAGGTCCCAATGATTTATCTACATTACTTAATACGAGCTTAGTATATACCTCAGTGCTTTTCACACCCCCACTATTATCTACGAAATCGTGCAGTTTGATTTGCTATTACTATTTATTTGCTATTCCCCAATTTTGTTGATTGATGTTGAAAGGTGACTCTCCCATTCGAATTGCGATCAATGCCAATTGCATTTTTATTGTTCAAGCTGCTCACGCACCTGCAGCATCGATGATTGTTAATCGATAAGCGATTTGTTGCATTGTTGACTCGACATGTTTGGTGAAATGGCCAGGTAAAACCAGGTAGTCATCCCCCCCCCCCCTTGGCCCAAGAAAAGCGTCTCCCAAGTGGCGGCAACTTTCAAAGTCAACAACCAGATTGAAATGAGAAAAGTAAACGGTTGCTGCAACGTGTTGTCAAGTCGACTCGTCTGACGAATGTTAAGTAATTGCATTGAATTGTTGAATTTCTGAATGGTTGTTTGCTCAGGCAGCGCCGGATAATCGGTCTGACTTTAGTCAGAAAACATCTGCTCCGATCGGTGATAAATATATATATATATATATGTATAGATGACTGGCAACTGCATTGAAAATAAGCAAGGAAATGCTTTTGTTAGAAAACAGACTGATTTCTGCACTAAAAATACTTGTAATAAATATAATAGGTATTTATCTTTTACAACATAATAACTATCTCAGTTGGGAAGTGTTTGATGAATGCAATAAGAAAATTATCTTTTTAAGTACGCCCTTCTAAAACCATAACAGATCATTTCAACAAATCCCATTGGACTATTGTATTTCATTTGCTGCGCACCTTGTCTAATTTATGCCTCGAAAAGCACACTGTATCTCATAGATACTTAGATAATGACATTTTGAATTATCACTCCCATTGTTGCTCTCGTTTTACGCTTCGTTGTATTTTTTTGTTTATTAGTGGCGCCACTCGCGTATTTGTTTATGTTTTTATCGCCAAACGAAATTCTTTTTACAAAATCAGCCACCACCCACTGTTACATTTTCCTCGATTTATTTATTTCTTTTTGTTGAGGATTGCACAACTTAGTATCTTTTTTTTTTCGTTCAAGGTTGTGTGTTACACTTTTCATTTGTTTACATAGCTTTCTGGGCCCTAACTTGTATATATGTATTTCTTTTATTGCATTTGACCACATGCTGGCAAACTAAACCGTCCGAATTTCGCCCTTAAAATCTCTCAAGAGACTTTGACGTTGACAGCAGTTGCAGATGGAGGTGGTTCAAATGGTTCAGATGGTTCGGATGGTTTTAAGGTGGTTTTCAGGTGGTTTTCAAGTGGACTTTAGGTGGTTCAGGTGGCACACAGGTGTCTTCTGCACGAGCCATAAAGGTTAAGTGGCCAACTAATGTGGCAATTTCTTCTTTTTTTCTCTCTTTTTTTTTGGCAGCCCCCACACGCAGTGTTATTATTACTTTTTTAGTGTTTGCCGAGTCGATAGGCAAGCGATAGGCAGCGAATTAAGGTCAAGTTTGTCGCCTGTGCGTGCCATCCTCATAATCAGCGTCACCATCATCCTCATCATCATCATCATCATCAACATCATTATCATCATCGTCGTAAGCGTAATCGTCATCGGCTGTGCGTGTTGCAATCTTTTGATTGCCACCGCCACATGTCGCCAGACAGTGCGAAAGAGATGGTCCCATAGGCGGCAAAAGAGACGGAGAATCAATCATAAAATTTCTGGTTTATTGTTGCCGTTCTTACCGTCAGCAGCTTCCACGCAAAGTCATCAAACTGTAAGATAGGATTAGCAGGGGAAATGTATCTAGAAATAGCCAGTGAAATACCCTGATATTCAGATCAGTTACGAAATAAATATTTGGGCCCAAAATCTGTTCAATGTTTGCACACTACTCAGAAAATGTGGAAAGTTAGTTTTTAAAGGCTGCCTATTAATTCTTTGAATACATCTAGTCTCAAAGGACTAATCAGAGTATCAGGACCTGCAACAAAGGTTTATTAGAGAACTAACTTAAGTTTACAATAAAAAAAACCCCAGCATACCCTGTTAGTCCTAATGCTCCATCGCAGGGTATCATCTGTGCACATTAACGACAAAAGTTCGGCAAATGTGTCGCAGTCGCTCAAAAGCCATTAATGAATATTAGCAATACATTGTATTCGTTTACTTTTCTGTTGGTCTTACTCGGCATCTTTTAATAGATCTCGAAACGAGTTTGCTCCATTCGCCGCTCGCTTAACCTGTTGCCGAAATGGCAAAATAAATAATAAACAAAAAATTTGGTAATATTTATGGCATTAGTTCTTGCCGGGCATTTTGGTCCCCTTTGAGCGTTTTAAGCCATTTCAGATTGGGATGTGTCATTCCGTATTGCCCCCCTCGATTGCCCGCATTGTTCCGGAAATGTGAGAACGATTTTGCTAATTAAGAGAAACGAGGTAGCCCCGAGCTAAAATATAATATATAGATGCTGATCACATCGATCGATCTGGCGGTGATCAAAATGAAAATTAAAGGAAGTCAGAGAGAATTATGACTTATACATACATATGTACATATGTGCATGCATTACAGAAAACTATAACTTAGACAACAAATTTTTTGCAGCATTAATAACAATTAATAACCCAGAGATTTTACTTGATGGCAGTATTCATTAACATTTTCCAATAAAACCTTAAAAACTTGAATCCTGTAAAAACGATAATGTTGGAAATAATCTTCTTAAATATTTTACACTTGCAATAAACTTCAATCAAGGAAATTGAAATCAAAATCAAATTGCGAAATGAATACGGTAATAAACTTAAACTTGGAGATGCAAACATGAAACTTAATACGATCTTCAGTTTAGTTGTGTTGTGGCACCCACTACAATTTCCATCGAGGGAATTATGCACACAAGTCGTGTTGTTGAGGAAACCAGCGACTAAAGTAAGCAAATCAAACAGGGTAAACAAAGGGGAGTAAGGGCATTCATGGGCAGTCCAGGTAAAAAAAAGAAGGAAAATATACAACTAAATATATGCCTTTGAAGACGACAGCAGACTGCGTGTCTCGGATCGGATCGGATTGGATCGGTTGAGATTGGTTCGGAACCACCCAAGTAACCGCATTGGAAAAGCGAAGAAAAGCGAGGAAAATGCTGGGAATGGAAATGCATTTCGATGATGCCTTTTACGATCCGTTTGTTGTCTGCGCCTCTGCCCTCTACTCTGTCATTGTTATATAATAACAGGGAAGTCACCGCCGCCCTCACGCACTGCAAAAATACAGAAATGAATATATAACTGTATAGATAAACACGGGGAAATGGAAAACCAAACCAAATCAAATCAGATCAAAGACCCAACTTCCGATGCGTTTCAACTTACCCACATGGAAGTTTATGTGGTAAATATAACATATGGAAATTGTGCTTGAAGTTGTAAACAAATATTTGTGGGAAAGACTTAAGACTTAAGCAATTGATAATATTGAAGATGGCAATTATAAATTGCATGCCATTCAATGTATATCTATAGATATATGTTATGTATATCCGAAAAAATCCTTTAATAACAATCATTATTGATTACCTTGCAACAAAGTGCTTGGTTAATTAGGAAAAATAGTTTTCTATGCGATAAACCAAGTCAACCGTTAGCCAAGTTTCTTTAAATAATGCAAACGTGTCTAACTTGTTTAATGTTTACCGTAAAGGGAAATAAGCTTTTACCTCTTATGAGTTTTTTCAAAGATTTTTCAAAGAATTTACTGTTCTGTATTGAGCTTATCCATCTCGGTTCGTGTCATTTTTCGTTTTGGCTGCCGTGAAAGTGTGCCTTAGAAATGAGCCAAGAGATTTGGCTGCATTTTGGCCGCCTTTTTTTTTTTTTTTTTGTTTGGCCTTTTACAGGGCCCAGAGGCGTGGGCCGAGGATGGCGAGGGGGGGGGGGGGGTGGGGCAGACACCTGTGAGATACGACGACTTTCACTTTGAACTGCGGCGCATTCTTGGCCACTGGCCATCCGCAAATTGACAACAACCACGGCCAATAAAGCACTCGACTTTCAGCTGCCACCTGATGCACTCAAAGAAAATGTTGGCATAAATACATACATATAGCCACAGTGTATATATATATCTAAAATTTTTGTTGTTACATGGTCTAGACATGGTCTTCATATGTTAACTCTTCATATATGTTGGGTCAAAACTCACTATTAGTTTCTTTGAGTGCCACTGCATTCCCCGCAACGTTTATGATCACTTATTACTGTGTCTTATTATTTTATTAAAGCCATATTGGCTTTTGTAGTTTTTCTCCTTCGCTCATCATCATCGCTCAGCTGCCACATAAATTATGTTGTTGGCCATAATTATAGCGCAACAAAAAATCAGTTGTTTTTCGGAGTTTTTCTTGGCGGCATGTTTTTAATAAAAATGTCCACAAATTGCAGTGACGACAGCTGACAACGAACGGACAATTTATGCAAATTGCAATTGCCAATTGGGAACGACACCAAAAGCTCGAAAACTCATCTGCCACTGCATTTACGCCACTTTGTCGGTAAAAAATAAATACATAATATTAAAATGAAAAAAAAAAAACGAAACATGAAAAACAAAAGAGCGCCGCCAACAATAACCAGAAAGGAAAACTCGTTCAGCTGATAAGAGAGCCAATGAAAGTGAAACCATGTCACAGATTGAACAGTTGTTGTGTCGTTGCTGTTTGCTGTGTGTAAATATCATAAATAAATAAACTAAAAGAAAAAAAAAAAAAAAAAAAAACAGGAAAAAAGCAAAAAGAGCGAAAACCCACAAAGAGACCAAATGCAGCTACGATAAAACGAAAAGAAACCAACAGAAATAACAGCCATAAAGGCCATAAAAACAACACCCAGTGGAATGGAAATGGAAATTGAAATCGAAACGCCAGTTGTTGTGAGGCGTTGAAAACGATGAAAACCGAGGAAAACTCGCATTTCGCAATTGTTGCACTTCCTCCACCCGCAAATTAAACAAAACGATTGTTGCTCTTTCTTTATCTATGTATGTACGATGTATACTTCCACTTCGTTTCGAATGCAAACAGTTTACAAAACGTTTTGGCGATAAGAAATCTACGAGTATGATATCTTTATCCGCGGCGGGGTGTTGACGGAAATATCATCGCGATAAGACGGTTATTAAAACTGCAGCAACGAGCTGCTCATAATTTATGGCTTTTGGAACTCGGCTCGCCTCTAATGGGCGTTTTTTTTTTTTTAAAGATTTTTAATTAGGTAGGAAAAAGATATGGATTACCAAAAATAGGGCAACCTATGCATTTAAGGCATAGTAATAATTGAATAACGAAAATCGATTCATTTATAAATAAATGAATCAAATTTATAAAAATTGCATTAAGAGAGGTCCGCACCGCAAGCAGAAATCTAAATCTGCCAGGCCTGTCAGAAGAATTAATGGCGAGCAAAATGTCAAAGTGCCAAATCAATGAAAAGTGTCAACAACTATTGTTAATTAAATTATTCACTGGTTCGAGCATGCCGCCAGAGGGCGCCATTGTGCTCGCGAGGTCACCTTTTTGACAGCCATTGTCGAACTGAATAACTAAGCGAGGCAATTTATATTAATGTCAGCCTGTTAAAAAAAAGGCACTTTGCAGTTTACTGAAATTTGGCAAGTCCGCTTTTTTCATGTTGGTCCTTCGACGCATATGCGGTGCATCTTTATCCCATTTTTGTCAACCGTTCGGTTTTTTTTCGCCGTTCTTTTTTTTTTCGGCTGCATGCACTCAGCTGTTAATTCAATGGAACAGCCATCCTGCTCGGGAAATTAAATTTCCGAGTGGAAGAGCCTCGCAGCTAGCTCCCAGCAAATCCAAAGTTGTATCCCCCGTTTGAGTTACCCCCACTGACATTGGCCAATGTAATTAAGTCGGAACTCTAAGGGCAATCGCTTGTGCTGATGCTCCACTAGCTCCTCGTTCTCCGTCCCTTATTGTTTTATTTTTTGATTTTTTGTATTCAGTCTCATATATATATTTTTTTTTTTGGTTTGGGTTTTATGTCTGCGGTGTGGGCCACTTGAAGTCGCCAGCATTGTTTTCAGCTCAGCGCCCGCTAAAAATAGTCAAAGGCATGTGCCCTCCATCTGCATCTGCATTTGCGGCTCCATCGAAAAAAAAAGACCAGCAGATTTGCCTGTGGCACAGGCATCTCCTCCAGTGACTAAATACAATAAAAAAAACCACACACACACACACACATACACACAGGAAAAGTTGTCAACCCGGGGGAAGCACTTATTAGAGCACCCAGCAATACAGAAAGGAGGCATCCGCAATTGGGAAATTGCAAGGAAAGAAATCTATATTAACATATACATATCTATATAGAAATATAAATCTATATTAGCCATTATTTATTTCATTATCCATATCATTAAGTTATACAAGCAAACGCTCACAATGCCAGTGCATTGAAACAAGAAAATATAAATAAATTAGATATATATTAAATATACATTGGACTTAATAGCTCGCCCAATAGACCCCTAAAATCCCAAGCCAAATTAATGGGTATGCTAGAAAATAAAAAGACATCGCACAATGACGCGACGAGTTTCCTTTTTCAAAGCGGCCTGCAAGGAAATGCCTTAAAATAGGCAACAAAAGGTGGAGGCGACAGGGACGGGGCGACGACCATGTGGCAAAGCGAGAGGGAGCGGCAGCCAGAGTTTTCTTCTGGCTTTTCCGTACTGAATTCCCTACCTCCGCGCCTTCTTGGACATCGGTAGGCATCCCAGGGCGTCATCGTCAAGTGCACGGCCCTGCGTCAAGTTGCCAAAGCAATTGAGTTGAGTTGACTCGAGTTGACTTCGCCCGTGGGGAGGCAGAAAAGTGGAGGAGGGTCGGGGCATAGACCACTTGAATGGACTCACAGCCCTTATCCGCATTTTACATACACTCACCAAGATCCTCTGACCCAACCGAGTCCGACTTAGATGTTAGAAATTGTGAAAAAATAACTACGAATCTCAAGCTAAATAAGAGTATTGCAGCTTTCAGTGGCGGAAAAGGCCAAAGGAATGGCAACAAAATTACATGCCACGCGTTGTGTTTAATTTGGATCTGGCGTCTTTCGCAGGGCCACAGGTATAATGTATACTATACCATAACTACTATATACATATATAAGTACGAGTACATCCAATCAGAGCAGCAACTAAATAATTCATGTGGGACAATGAATATCTGTACCGCCGCCTTACTTACCTACCAACTAGCTGACTGACTGACTGACTGACTGCCATTTCCACCTGTCTAACGAGCAACTTGCAACGTCTAACGGTGCAAATACTCGAATGTGGAGAACTGGGAAACTAGTTCGCAACTACTCGGTAGCATGGCCCATTGTATTAATCACTGGGCATTGCTGGAGCAAGATGTCGGGGAATCGGAAAATGAAAAATGGGAAAATGGGTAAATCGGAAAACTTTTGACTGACATTAGCAAGGTCATCGAAAGCGGTCAATTTGCAATCGAGTTTCTATAACCAAACTGTGGTTAATATTAATGAAGAAGTGGTCAAGTCGTAAACGATTGGTTCCGGTCAAAAGCTGGGGCCCAAATGTCATGGCATTCGGTTTTGATTTTTTAGGCGGTTCGGAAATGCAGAAACAACCAGGTGCGCTCTGAAATTTATTTTCTGCGTTTTTTGTTTCATCAAAAGTGCAACGCCAGTTGGTTCCTAGAAAATCACTTAAACCAATAAAAGCCAATTGTAAATGCATTTATGAAAGTTAATTACCAGCTGTATCCTATTAAATTCCCAATGCAAACAAAGACCAGAAAGTATAGACTTACATATTTCGTGGAAAAATAATGCGTTGCCTTAAATTTTCCATAGGTAAGGGCTCTCTAAAAGATTTTTGAAGGGCTTCCCCAATTTGAAAAGGGGGTTCCTTCCCTGCACGAAATGAAAAATAATTCCCAACTTTTCCGAACCTAAGAGTTTTTCCTTTGCCTCACCTGGTCATGATTTCGATTTTTTGCAGCTTTTCATCAGCTTTTCCCAAAAACTTGTGCCGTACCTCTCGCCCACTTTGGCCCATTTTCTTAATTTTTTTCCACAACTTCGCACATTAACACCTTTCGGAAAATCTCTAGCAAGTTTTCAGCTTTGTTTCACATTTACATTTGCGAGAACTTAAAAAACACTAACCTGGAAATTCAGTTTTTCACACCGAATCACCGAAAAGAATACAAATTCGATTGGCTGTGATGTGAGTGGAACTTACCTAAGTGAGTGCAAATCTTTGGCCAACAGACAGCCAGCAATTTTCCACCGCTCACCGGCGATTGAGTCAACAGAGCATTTGGCCAAAATTGCCCCCCGACTACTTGGCATTTTAACCCAATTTTCTGGCAATTTTAATTGCCAGCGTACAGACAGTTGCCCAGTTAACAGTTTTCGATTTTATTAATGAAGTCGTAAAGTTGCCAAAGTTTATCACTCGGCTGCGATTTTGTGCAGCTGTGCGCTGTGTTCGCCCGATAAAGCCAAATACCAAATACCCCCCCAATATTTCGCCCAGGTTTTTCCACTCTTTTTTTTTTGCTTCTGCTGTCTGCCTGCCTAATTTTGATGTCATTAATTTTGACCATCTCCATTTCCATTCCGCGTTTGCAGTTTCTTTTGGCCCGGTTTGTGTATTTTTTTTCGCTCAAGCACGCAATCCTCCGACGAGCAGGGAAAAGGGGGGAAAAGAAAGTGAGAAGGGGGGGGGAAGCTCGTGGGGACGATAGATCGATCGGCTTGGGTTTCTCCTCATCAGTGTGGTTTTTGGCCAAGAATCGAGCGTGATTAAAAAATGCAGAGATTTTTAATACGTCCCCGAAACTAAGTCTTAACCACTCTCGCAAAAAAACTACTAATAACTTCATTTAGAGTATGTTGGGATTACGAAATTAGCATTTAAATGAAATACATTTCTAAGTGGAAAATTAATTCAAGACCTGCTGACCTTATTCGTGTGTATTTTTGTGCAGTGCACCTGAAGAATTTCGCGACTCAATTCAGCACTTTTGCGGCACTTCCGTGTGGCCCGCCCCCTTATTACCACCTGCTTCCGCTCATGAATATGCAGGATTAGCTCATTATCATCCGTCCGATGTTTGGATTGGAGGCTGGTTGCCGTTAGAAGTGCGCTCTGCGTGTGTGATTTACATTATAATAATTAGTTTATGACAAAGGCACGCGCTACTTTGACTTTTCCCGCCCGTGTTTCCCTCTATTTTCCCCGCCATACTTTTCACGCCGCTCTCAGTGCTCAGTTCTCGTTTTCGTCTTGGGTCCTGGGCATCAAAATTGCAAATAGAAAGCAATTTCCACTCTTATTATGGCCACGTGTGGGGGATGGGGAAATGCGAAGGGGTTTTGCCATATATCCATGTGCGAGATGATTCCCTTGCCTTGTGTCCTACGATTTTGTGTTTTTCCTTTTCGGCGGTGCGCGTAATGAGCTTCCGCAAGCTTCCATTTTGCCTTGTACACGGGGAAAAGCCATTGAAATTATGCAGATAAATTGATATATTAATTTGGAGGGTTACTAGAAACCTCAATTTATTTGCTTCTTATTAATAGCTGGGCACACCACAGTCACAGTGTGACCTTGCGAGGTGCAGCGAACATGATGAATGCTTGTATGAACATATTTCCTTGTTCCCTCGCCTTTCTTTAAACTTCTTTGGCTACCAGCTTTTGCCTGCAGCTGGCTTAGGAAACTTGCTAACTTTGCTGAATTTCTGCCTCTGAGCAACACTTTTGCCTCAAGTGAAACGCTTGTGAGGGAAGGGGAGGAAATTGAAGAGGGGACACGAGCTGGTGAAAAAAAAGAGGGGGGGGGGGCGGGCATTGGCTGCCCGCTGCTCAATTTCAGACACACACGAAATTACTTTGCAACTCGTGGCAGAGAGTCGCACGAAGCCTTGTGGCCTCATTAGAACCCCTCTGGAGGAATGGAGAATCGAGGGGAATGGCGAACGGAGAACGGGGAATGGCAAAAAGGGGGGCAGGAGTAAGGGCGTAACAGCAGGTGACTAGTTTCCAGCTACTTAACCATTCTGGCCTGCATTCTGCGCTGGACTGAAATATTTATGAACCATCTGGGGGGCAGAAGGGCACATCAAATGCAGCGCCAACTGAGACCTGAGATTTTGTATTGTAGTTGCATCCCCAATACCCTTGACATCGGGTTTTCCTATTTCTGTCCAAAGTTCATAAATTCAGTGCATCGCTTTTAATAGATCCGGATTTAATTTATATTATAGATCAAATAAAGAGAATTACATAAGTAAATTGAAATTTTGCATGATATATTGACAAGTTTTATAAATTTGAATTTCGAAACAATTTTATGAAATTGTTTAAACTTTGTTCTGAAATAAGCTAAGCTTATCTAATTTTAGGTCAAAAAAACTTTTGAAAACTTCGATAGTTGGCATTGAAATAGTTATGCGGATAGACTGATTAACTAGGAAAGTCTAGATATTTTGTTTCACACTTGCAAAATATGGAATTCAACGTTCAATTTGACTGTAGCTTTTCGGCAGTATAGTACATTTATAATGTCTAGCATTATGATCAATTATTGGCAATTCACGTTTGATTTATGAGTTTCAAGTTAACTTTGGCGTGCAACAATATTTAAAAAAAAACGTTAAGTTAGGGTACTCGGAGACTTTGACCCATCGAGGCTGTGCCTCCAAAAGTAGCTACACAGTCTTTGTGGTTGTCATTTCAATTAGCAATGGACTCGGGTCGTTCCGACTTTGTTTCTATGACTGTTTGTTGGTCTGTTGTTGGCTGTGAGCCTGAACTGAGCCCCTGTGGGCGTGAAATGAGTTGGCAAAACAATAAAGAACAAACAGATATGGCAACGTGTGGATGTGTGTAATTTGTATAATTTAAGTGAGCATTAGCATTTGCAGAGATTTCTTTGTTGCGAGCATTCTGCATTGGCATTAATGAGTGGCTCATTAATCACTCGCGGCAATTGGTACCGAATGGAATGAATAAGTGAGCGAATGCGAATGAATAACCCGGTGACTGACTGCCTGACTGACGGCTTGATGGACCAAACAGGCAATAGTTGTGCCAAAATAAGGTAAACAAAACGAAACTCGCCGAATATATTGCATGGGAGAATCTCACTTTTGCGCGAGACTCCCCCGCGGGCTCACATGGCGTATGATTAATTTTTCACAATCATTTTCCATTATGCAAAAAGTCGCGGAGGTGGATTAGATGCATCCAAAGGGGTCTCCTTATTTTTGGTTTCATTATTTGCGTGCCGTGGCAGGAGTTTGTTTTTCGGTTTCCGTTAACTGTTGCACATTGCCATGATGATAATTAATGAGCCAGCGGTGCGTATACGTGATGTCGTAACAGGCCAAACAAACTCGAATCGGAAAACTAAGCAAATAAATTACATAAACGCGTGGGGTGGCCAATAAAATAAGGATGGTTAAAATGTGTCAGTGTGCCAAATAATTTTCTTTGACCGGGATATAATTAAATTGTCTTATTTACATATTTTACGACTCTAAAGCACACGCAAAAACTGCCAAAAAAATCAACATATTTTATTAATAATTCGCTTTCTATTAAATTTACATATTTTTCCCTGTGCATTTCCAAATCCATACTTCCCATTTCTGCCCCATCATCCCCGATTCCAAAGTTATTTAAGATTAATTAATAAACTCTACGCCAGCCGCATTTGCGTGCTTATGGATTATGTTAAACCAAGTGTACGACAAAATACAAAAAAAAAAAAAAAAAACACAGAAACGAAGGAAAATATGTTTGCCAACAATCAACTTAAACGCTGCCATGCCACGCCCCCCCGCCCACCGTTTTTGACTGCTCTTTTCAATATGTGAAAAGCGTGTTTTCGCCCCTGCCTCCTCGAAAGTTACACAAACTCAATTTTGTAAAAGCGAAATTTGTCTCCCTTTTTGGGCCGTATATATAATGTAATTTTGAAGATGTTTTCACATTTTGCGCAAAATATTTACACAATTTGCTTTTCCCTTTTTTTTTTCCATATTTCGTTCGGCTTCTCCGTGTTTTCCACACATTGGAAAATGGGGATTAAAAGGGGAGTAATGGGCTGGGATGTTGCAGCTAACGCGCTGGACTGAGCTGAATTTGCAATTATCACAGCTAACTGAACCCGACTTGTCACCACATCCCCATTCCAACGCCAGTCGTCCGCTGGATGATTAATGGTCGTGAACATGACATCGAGTTTGTCTCGAATCTGTTTTGTTTCTGTGGCCATGGTTGTGTTTCTCCATCTGAATCTCAATCGGAATCGAAATCGCTATCCTAATGTTTGTTTAGAGCTTGGCTTCTAGCCGCACTGCGAGAAAAAAGGTGATTTCATTCGGTAATTGCCACACAATGAATATTCTAACATTTGGCCACACTGATTTCATATAAAAAAATGCAAAAGTGTGATCATGCATAATGAATGTGTTACTTCTCGTTAAACCTTTTTTATCACAAAGCACCAACATTTTTCTCTCAGTGCATTCCATGGGCCTGACAGTTGTCTCTCTAATACCGTTCTGGTGGTTCTGGCGGAGTGGTCGGTGTGGGTCTGTGCCGAGTCTGAGTGCCCGGAGTACGTGGCCCAGTGTGGGAGTTGCTGCTGGCTTTCTGGCCATGGCCACTTGGCAAGTAACCCACACTCTGCCAGAATGAGTCTTGGCCAGAATTGGCGGCTTTCTGGCTTTGATGCCCCCCCATCCACACGCCCGAAACTCAGTCACAATCCCAGTCCCACGCCGCAGAAGTTGGCGGTAATCGCGAACGGAGACATGACGGCCATGGCCAAATCCTGTTTGTGCTGCTGTTTTAGCCGACTTCATCTGCATATGGCCCACAATTGCTGGCAATTAACTCACTTGGCCAACGCCACATAATTGGTAATGCTTTGGGGTACTGACGTCAGCCAGGGAACAACGGAATATTGAATGGCATCCATTTTTTTAAAGTGCTTGATATATGGAAGTTTTTGATTTTTATAACGCAAATTTAAGATGGAAGAAAAGAATTGAAATCTTTGTTAATTTGTTGTAATAATCAAAAGTCAATTTACAAACTTCTGAATAATTTAACCTAAAGCTATAATGCTAAATATTATTTGATATAATTATTATTCTATAATATACTAATTTTTATTTCATTTACCCCTTTCCAGATGAACATAAATTGAACTCCGGCTCATGGGAGGACACCTTGGACGAGCCCCATCACCACCACGCGCATCACTCGCACCACCAGCAGCATCTGCACCAGCACCACTCGCACCTCAGTCAGCGACACCAGCAGCAGCAGCAGCAGCAGCAGCAGCTGCAGCAGACCTCGTTCATTGGATCACCGCCGTCCAGTGCCAGCATCACCACCGCCCAGCTGCACAGTGCGTTTAGCCGGAGGATTGCCGAGCAGCGGGAACGAGATCAGCGTGACCAGCGGGATCAGCGGGAAGCAGTGGGCTGCACCGCAGCCACAATTGCCGGCGGAAGCTTCAGCGCCAACGGTGGCCAGGCTGCCGTTGGTGTCGGCGTTGGTAGCAGCAGCAGCTGCGGCAGCAGTAGCGAACGGGACACCAAATCGCCCTGCCGCGAACGGGATAGGAATCTCGAGCGGGACAGAGATCGCGAGCGGGACAAGAACGACGATCTGGGCGAGGAGGAGGTTCTCACCGAGGAGGAGCAGACCAGCAGCAGCGTGAGTTCGCTAAGTGCCGGCAATCAACGCAATTCGCAATTGCGTTCCACCTTCAACAAGGCCAAGCAGCATTTGTCGTTTGACAAATGGCGCACGGCCGCCACCGGAAGCGCAACAGGTTCCGCATCCGGCCCAGGATCATCAGCCACTGATAGCAACAACGCCGCTAGCAACATGATTATGCGACGGGCCAGTGCCTGCACAATGCCATCGAGTGGCGGAGGAGGAGGAGCAGGTGTTGGTAGTTCCCAGAGAGAGGAGGCCACCACACCGGGTGAATCGCCCGGAGGACGCCTGTCCCGCTGGTTTTCCATCAGGCGCGGCTCATCGCACCAGTATGACGTTGGAGGACGCGATGGACGCCACTCGACCGCCTCCAGTTTCGATACGCCCGATTCGGGTTCGGGAAATTCACCGAAAAACGGATCCAATGCGGTCGCTGGAACCGGGGGAGCAGGATCCCAAGGAGTAGCGCTGGACGCAGCTTCACCACAGAAATTGGCCAATTTGGGAGCCAGCAAAATGATGCCCGGAGTGCCAGAGGTGAGTCAACTTGGATATCAAATTAGCGAAATATAACATGTTTCTATAACTGCAGTCGGAGGATGACGAGGCGACTGCCAATCGCTTCGATGTGGACCTTATGATGACGCCTGGCAGTCGGGCCAATGGAACTGCTCGAACCGCCCACAACCGGCTGATTGTACCCATGTTGCCGCCCGCCCCCGCAGGACTGTCCCAGCAACAGCTGAAGAGGCGCCACATTGTGGCAGCCATTGTGCACAGTGAGAACTCGTATGTGGCCACCCTGCAGCGACTAGTCAATGTGAGTGGGAATGTCCTATAAATATCACTCGATTGATTTTGAAATGGGATTATACAGATCACAGCATTTCGAGTAAATTTGTATTAGTTAATTATTGCTTGACTATCTGTAATTGTTATATGCAGTAGCTTCCATTTCATCAACGAATTTTTAGGGAATCATATAAATTTTAACTTTTAATATTTATTATATTTATTTTTAATAAATTAGAAAATGTAAGATACAAATATAGTCAAAGAATGTCAAATAGGGTAGTTCACATACAATTTACTTGACGTACACCATTTCCAAATTGGGATGCAGTAAAAGTTAAGAGCCCTCTAGTTCTACAAATCCCTATGGTGCTCCTTGAATTCGATTGGCTGAAATCTAATCCAACTCGATCACCTCCGTTTGCCAGCGAGCAAATTCATTGAGCTCTGCCCGACTGAACTCTTTCGATACCAAGGATCTTATGGCCTCAGGATTCGAGCTAATCTAAAATTAGTGCAATTGCGGTTGATTTAGTTGGTCTCCACATAGGACTGCACATTCTCCAATGCCTCTGATGGGTTTGGTCTTTTATCACCTCTGTCAGTATCTATCTGAGGCTTCAGTATCGCTACTTAGTTTACTTTAGATACTTTAAGTTCATTATGCTCGTCGGGAGTTGTATTTTTATTTCGATTATGGATGTGGGAGGAATTCGAAGAGGGAATATCTAGTTGATTTGTTGAAGACTGTAGTTGGAAAATAAAGGTCACTGGATGAAAGTGTTTTGCTAGCTTATCTTGATTTGAATTGGAATATACATGAATAGAGAGATGCAGGCGTCTTAAGAAAGCCGCGTACAAGCCTTAATTTATCGATAAGTAGATCTACTAATTTAGTTTTTGGTTTCATAAAGTGCCGCATGCCTTTGTAGTTAGACAACCTTAGTACCCCAATTAACCACCGACTAATGTTAATCTCATGTCAAATCATTTGATCTCTTTACATGCCATCCTCTTCCCATATGCCATAACTGCCGATTTCACCGTCATAAAAACATCTAACCAACCAACCAACCAACCAACTAACTAACAAATCACACTCACCTACTCGCCCACTAACCAACCAATGTACACACCCAATTTGAACCCAAAATCACATTTCACCCACAAGTAGTTACAAAATTAGAAAATCCAAAACAAGTAATACTCGTATACAAAACCCAGATTAAAATCTAAGCTTTAACTGTGAGAAACTGATAGAAAAAACGGCGCAAAGAGCTTGGTAATCAATCAAATAAATATAAAAACACTGTTGCACCAGTCCTGACAAACTGCATAAGTATTTAAAAGCTAACTAAGAAGGTAAATTAAAATTAACAAAAATGTAGATAAGAGAAATTAAATTAAAATGTGAGGAACATACCACAGGCTGGTGTAACTAAGTGAAGTGGAGTGATAAACTTAACTAATTATCTATGTGCTGTTCTCAACCCGCAGGATTACAAGAAACCGCTGGAGGAGTGCAGCCCGCCAGTCCTGAATCCGGTGAAGATAGCCACCCTGTTCCATTGCCTGCCGGACATCTTGCACTCGCACAAGTTGTTCCGGATCTCGTTGGCGGAGTGCGTCCGGAACTGGGATCGCGATGAGAAGATCGGCGATTGCTTTGTGAGCGCGTTTGGAAAGCCGCAGCTACTAGAGATTTACTCCGGTTTCATCAACAACTTCTCGGCGGCCATGGAGCTGGCCAAGATGGAGGAGAAGCGCAAGTCGGCACTGGCCGATTTCTTTAAGGTCAAGCAGATCAGTGCCCACGATCGGTTGTCGTTTTTCGGACTGATGGTGAAGCCGGTGCAGCGTTTCCCCCAGTTCATCCTCTTCCTGCAGGATCTGCTGAAATACACGCCACAGGGCCACCACGACAGAATGTCGCTGCAGTTGGCCCTGTCGCAGCTGGAACTCCTGGCGGAGCTCCTCAACGAGAGCAAACGGGAGGCGGAGCAGTACCAGGCCTTTAAGGAGATGCTTGGCCACATCTCGGGCACCTTCAATGCCCGATCCCTGAGTTTGAGCAGCGTCAGTGTCAGCGACTCTGCCGGCGGCCATCGGCCGAGGTACTTACTCCGCGAGGACAACGTCACCCATATGGAGTTCAACCAGGCCGGTTTCATTGTCAAGTGCAAGCAGCGGCGGCTGCTCCTGCTCAACGATAAGGTCATTTGCGTGTCGGTGGCGCCCAAGCAGTCGCACGATTTCGGGGCCACCGAGAAACTCACCTTCAAGTGGATGTTTCCAGTCAACGATGTCGAGATTGTGGACAACAGCACGTCGGCCACGCTCTCGAGGATTCTTACGGCGGGTAAGGATTGTCATACAAGAGATCTGTGAAGCTTAAATATACTCATATATATTTAATTTCTAGGTCTCAACCGCGGCGGCAGCTTGAAGTCCAATGGCAGCAGTGGTGCCAACGGCAGCCCGTATGCGAATAGTACTCTTCCTGGACATGGAGGTGGCGTGTCGGGCTTCTCCGGCTTCGGGGATCCGCACAGCTCGCCAGCCGCACAGCTGACAAACGGGGCGGACAATTTGTGCAGCGAGATGAGCACGCTGATGTATGACTACGAGGTGATTTCTCGCATTCAGGATCTAGTTTCCAGTTTGAAGGGCAGCTACAAGGAGCTAAACGCGAATACCACGCGCAACGTGCTCAATCTTATCCAAGGCTCCATCCAGCGCAAGGACGAGGAGATGGCCTGGGTGGACTCTTGCTGCCTGCAGCTCATTGGACGACACAAGTCCGGCAAGGAGGAAACCTTCACATTCCAGACGCAGACGCCTGCGGTGAAGAAGGAGTGGATCACAGAGTTGCGTCTGGCTCAGCTGGCCCTCGATCCGAACAATTCGCCAGCCTGGGAACGTGGTGGCTCCCATCCTCAGCCCGCCCATCATCACCCACATCATCATCCGCTGCAGCATCCGCATGCGGGAGCTGGCGATCCCCGCCAGACGCAGGAGCAACTGCAGCTGCAGGAGGCCGTACAGCAGAAGCAGTCGCGTAAAATGCCGCTCTTTGTCAAGGCGATGCCTGTCTACAAATCACAGCATCAAACCGAGGTAAGTTTCTTATCATAATCCTATATTTCCTAACTACAATGTTATCTGTTTACCTTCCAGGTGCGCTGTGGATGTTACTACAGCATCGCCAATGACACCAAACAGAGCGGAAACGCGCGACGCCGGCACAAGCAGCTCAATTACCTGTGGATGTGCAGCAGCGATGGCACCTCCTCGCACATCACCGTTTTAGCCCAACACCCTCAGCAGGCGGGCAATCTTCGCGAGGCGGGTGCCTTTGACCTTTTTGAGACCCAGGTCTCTGCGTTGGAGTTCGTCAAGGGACTGGATCAGCTGAAGTCGCGAGATGAGCCGGCCAGTCTGCTGGGCGATCTGGTTTGGCTGGGCACGGATAGCCGCAAGATTCTGATCTACTCGGCACGGAATCCCGAGCAGGAGGAGCAGCTGGGAAGCTATTCGGTACCGGGAGCAGTTCAGCGAATCCTTTATCACTTCGATGCGGTTTATGTGGCTCTTTCGGGAGCCACGGTGCTCATTTTCCGCAGAGGAAACGATGGCGTTTGGCAGTTGCGAGACCCGCAGACCATCCGTCTCGGTGACACCGATCTGGTGGTGCCCAGCCTTTTGCCGATCAACATGTGCATCTACGCTTCGTGCGGCAACCGAGTGTACGTTATGAACGCCCTGAACGGCGAGATCCAGCGCAGCTTTGAAGTGCAGCACGGGGCCACTCAGCAGGTGAATCTAATGGCCCACTCCGGCATCGGTTTGTGGATCTCGCTGAAAAACTCGACAATGTTGTGCCTGTACCACACGGAGACGTTTAAGCATCTGCAGGACATCAACATAGCATCCAGTGTACTGCGACACGATGGCAAAAAGGAGCAGCCGCTGAACAATAGCTCGGTGTATGTGACCGCCCTGATGGCCTGCAAGGGTTTGCTGTGGGTGGGCACCAATGTGGGTATTGCGGTGACCATTCCACTGCCCCGTCTGGAGGGAGTGCCCATCATCAGCGGTGGAATCAACATGTCCTGTCACGCGCACTTTGGACCCATCACCTTTTTGTTGCCACTGATTCCAAAGGTTTATCCCGCCTACAAGCCACCGACCGTGGGTGCAGCTCCATTGGTACCCAGCATGGGAGATGACCTCCAGCTGCCGGCCATTGATGCGGATCCAAAGATCCAGGAGTTGGACGACGGGGCCGTGGTGTTGCGTCGTGACCTTGCTAAGGAAGAGATGTCGTCCAGTAATCCCGGAGCAGATTCAACTGCCTCATCACCGCGCAGCTCCAAACTGGACAAGCAGAATTCGCTGGACCAGAGTTTTACTGCAAAAATACGCGCTTCGCTGGCAAATTCGCCGGCTTTCCACCGCAAGCGTTTCCGCGATGATCCGAATAGAATGTCCAAAACTTTACCCCGTGGCCTGGGAGCCGCGGCAGCCGGCAGCGGAGCAGGAGGAGCAAGTGCAGCAGGATCGGGAACAGCCAGTGGTAACACTTCGCAGCATGGCGAGCACGGTATCTGCGACGTTTACGGCCTGTATGGCAAGCTGATATTCGTGAAGGAGGACTACGATGCGGAGGAGGGCAATCAGGGCAACCTAATGGACATGATGTATGAGGGTATGAGACGCTCTGATCCAGAATTGGCAGCTATACCCGGCAAGGTGTGCACCCTGGATAGACGTTTGCGCATGAAGGCATCGCGACCAAGGTCGTTGGACCTCTCAAACTGGTCGGTGGACTCCAAGTCCTCCAGTCTGTATACATCGTCGGGCAGCGAAGAGAGCATGGGCATCCGGCACTTTGGCGGACGTTCTGTGTCCCGCAACAGCAGCAGTGCCAGCCACAAGACATCCGGCACAGGCAGTGATCTGGGCAACATATCAGAGAACGGCCTCATGACCACGGCGGACATCCATCACCATCAGCAGCAGCAACAGCAGCTGAATAGCTCCGCCAAGCCAGATGAGATGAGCCGACTCGGCGCAGGGAACTCGGGACTGGACAAGCCAGCCGCCGCGGTGGCCACTTTAAAGCGAAAACAGAAGCAGAACTCCAAGCAGCAGCAGCAACAGAACGCCGACGGACCAAGGACAGTGATCACCCTGATGGGCGGACGCGGCTACTGGCGCCAGATGTGGTACAACGGGGCGGGTGGTTCGCCCAGCCATAAGAACAGCAGCTCCGGCGGCGGCGGAGGCAGTGGCTCCGGATTCAGTGGCCAAACAATGCAGTCGGGTAATCCCAGCTGCTCACCGCTGACGGCCAACTCCAATGACGCCCACATCGTTGTCTGGGAGAAGAAGTTATAATCGCAGGAGCTGGTGTGCTGCTGCACCCTTCAGCAGCATCCCCACCAGCACCATCCACCGCTAACCGAGCTGTGGCGCCGCGTGGGCGAGCAGCATCAGCAGCACCAGCAGCTGCAGCAGGCGCAGCGTCGTGGCCGTGGACGGGTCCGGTTCCGGGGATCCTTTATTCAGCGGGATCGCAGTGCCGGCAGCGATGGAGGAAGCGGTTACGGATCAGGCGGATTGTCAGGTGCTGGCGGATCGGGGGGCATGTTGGGTGCCAGTCTGAAGCGACTGACCAAGCTAAAGCGCGGCGGCAGCCTCAAGGAGTTCTAGATTCGCGTGTACATTGTTTTTCGAAATTTAGTTTGTAGCACATAGACTTACGTTTAGGCTCAAAAACCGGCGGCCACCTAAATCACTTGATTTCTTTTGCGCTTGTCGTAAGCCGGAATATCGAATATATTTATTAGCGCCCTGTTTACGATTCCAATCCGAATCGGAGAACCATTTAGCCCCAAAGCTCCAGTGTTTGCTAAACAAAATATTTTCAAATGTACAGATCTTTGGATAAACTGTACTGATTTTATTTTTCCCATTTCAAAACTATCTTCTTGTTGTAGAACCGTATATACATATGGTTTATAAATTTCATCTATTCGCTAAACTTTAATGTTGTTGTAATATTTTGCAAAACCATCATTTTCATGGAGGTTTCCGTGTAGGAAAACGCTTTCGTTTTGATCATTTCCAATAATTTTGGTATCGAAGTTGAACATCGTTAATTTCTTAGTTAATCACATATAACTGCACTTTTTCAATATGAATGCTTAAAATCTGCTAGCTTTCGGGAAAAGCTGAGTTTGAATCAGATTTGGAACCTGTAGTGGGCACAGGGGTGTATATATAGCGAATGTTTCTGAAGAAACCTAGTGTTTAGTCAAGTGTTTTCTCAAACTTGAGCAGCCAACTATCTCTTTTTGTTCTCGATTCTTGCGTTAGAATGTGAAACTTAGCCCTAGGGAAATGTTTTTTTTTTTTCGTATGTAGTTCATAACTGAATATCCAAATATACAAGTTTTTTTTTTTCGTTAGTTCTGTAAGCATACTATGTTACATAGGATATAAACTAGATGATAAGCGATGAAGCACACACACAAGAGAGCGGCCAAGCCAACAAGCTAGGGGGAAATGATGTTGTCTGTACAATAAGAGATAAAGCAAAACAATAATGCATTGTTTAGTTATCCGGGAAACTGTCGAAGGAGCAGGACTTGTGGATGGAGTGCGACATGGTAATGCAAATGGTTATTTGGCCCATTCTACGACCATGTGCAGCACTTCTTATCGGTTTTTCTCAAGCTTTTCGAAGCGAAAACTCTGAGGCAGCTGGCAGCACTTTCCTTATGTATGTATTATAACGAAATTAATATTTAACGTACTTCCCCTTTATGGATAAACCCCATTTGTAGTACTCTAATGCCTGTATTTGTGAACATTTACAACAAGCAAACAAGAAATAAAAAACAAGTGTTTTTTTGTCTGTCAAGTAAACTTAAATATACAAAGGTAATGAAGCGAACAAGGAATATCTTATATACACACAAAAACATACTTATATACGATTTACATTTATGAAATATACATGTGCGTGTGTGCAACATGAATATTTAGCTAAAAATAATAAAAAAAAAAAAACAAAATAACAGAATGTTTTATCGAAGATATTTTTTGTGAACGATATCTTTTGGATACACATATAGAAGTCAGGCATAATGCAATTATGTAACTTTTTATATCATTGTGCATATTTACACACACACACACACACACATACGCGTTAACGCACTCATCGACATATATGAAAATAATATATTTACCTATATATCACACATATTTACGGGTTCCCCGGGAAACCCAAATGTACATGTACTTGGATGGCATATTATTCGGCATCGTCTGTGAATTATCTATCCACAGCGAGCCAGTTGCTTTGTCGGTGTTATACAACAAAAAAAAATTAAAACAAGAGCATTGTATGTATTCAAGAACAAAGAAAATGTATTAAAATATAAAAAAAATATATATATTATGCGTTTTTATTTGGTCTTTGAAGTCGTTAGGTTCGATTTCATTATTACATATTTGGCGATTGTTTGAAAAGCGCGGCTATTGCTTTAAAAATATGCAGCATAATTTTGGGGCGTTCCTGTAATAAAGTTTGACAGTCACTGTTAAATCTTTGGTTGACCATACAGTTTTACAGCCTCAAAAACGGAAGACCAACAATGTAAATTTAATTATGCTGTTTCATGATACTGACGAATTACTATCAAGACTTTATTATTAATTCAAAAGATAACCAATAAAAAAATATAAAAAAAATAAATATAAATACAATATTTTCGAATGACTTTTTTATAATCGTTTAAATTAACGATCATTCTAACTACTCAATTGATTTCCAAAACTACTTAATTATGTTTATATTTTCTGATTTTTATAAGTGGAAGACTTTGGAATGCAAATTTTAAAACACGTCCATTGAGATATGAAATTTCGTATTTAGGCATTCATTTCGTTGTTGTGGGGAAGAAAGTCTTGTTTTATTCTGAGAATTCCTTAACTGGACCAAGCTCACCCAAAATTTACAATCGTTTATTGACCTCTTTAAAATAATATTTTTTTATATAATATTATATTTGACTGCTAATCGATGGGAAAATTTTTTATCGAATTTAACAACATATGGCATTTGATATTAGGACAACTATTTTTATTGTTGTGTTTTTATTGTCACAAAATTTAGTGGTATTTTTCATAAATAATTTTTTCACAACATTTTATTGCCAAAAATCCTAAATATTTTATTTTGCTCATAGCCCTATTAGAACTAATAACTTGCAATTTAAGAATGGTATGTATTTAAACTTGATACAATTAGCAATTTATTTAAGCAATAATTTAAGCCGGAAGCTCACTTTCAGCTTGTTGATTTTTTATGCACAGTTAAGCTTTAGTTGCATCTATGCACTTTAAATAACCTCAAATGACAATGCACATTGAAGGGCCAAAAAGCGAAAGTTTGTAATGCATTTATAATATTGTAGCTAAAAAGGAAATACCTTACCAAGTATTGGATGCATTTAAAATGGCAGTGCGGTGTTCCCTAGAGATTGCGTAAGTTTACGCTAAAGTTGAAGCCCAAATTCAAACCCTGCGTTGCAAAAGAGCTTAAAGTTTGTCAATTTAGCTTATCTTGTCGTTGTGTCGAAAGCTTGAAGGATGTTCTGAGCCAGGATACCAAGCAATTGGAATCCGCTGAAAGCTCCTACCCGTCAATTGACCCACATATTTCATTTCAGTTATATATTTGAGTCTGGTCGTTAGTTTTGCGTAAGGGCCAGAGAAAAAACTCGCCGAGAAAGACTCGCAGGCGTGCCAAATTGATGCTATCAGTAATGAATAATAATGCCCAATAAGCGAGTCGGCTGATAATGACGAGATGGCCCATTACATAAACGAAAGCACATTGCACCGCAGCTCCCAGCCAGTCCAGCTTATTAGCGTTAATTGTTGGCGACACTTTTATTTCCACTTCCATTTTCAATTTCATTTTCACATCTATTTCCATTTTGCTTTATTCCGCCGCCCGCCTTTGAATCGAAATAATGATTCGAACTTGGCAAGTGTCTGTCCCCCTTAACGCTTAACGAGATTGCAGTTCGGCTGACTCTCCTCCGCTGGCCTTTGGTCATCGGCCATTGGCCATTGGCCATCGGACACCGGCCACCGGCTGATAAATGAGTCTGGGCCAGACATTATGCAATATTGGGGCCCTAAGGCGATTGGGACCGGTACCCGAAATAGCCACCGAAATACGCTGCCATTCAAATGCAGTGATGCCCCAATAGTTTGAAATATCTCTTTCATAAATATCTCTTTTATAAACATTAATGATTTGTTAATATAATATCATAGCTTATGCCAAAAATCATAGAAATATTTTGTTGTTCAGATGCAATGCAAACAAAGAGGTTTTCAAATTTGTTAATTTATCTTCTTGCAACGTATTTCACTTCTTGAAAACAGATACAATTTTCCGTGTAGTTCGTTATTGTTGTTAAAAGAAAGGACTTTGCAGTGCCAGAGATTGTTATAAAAGGGTTAAAAAAGCCCAATTTGCTGAAATAGAACCATCAAATGGGAATCGCAACAATCGAATACAAAATGAAATGAAATGAAACAGGACGTGTTGCCCAAAGGACTGGTTTATTTGCTTGTTGATGCATTCGAAGAATGCCATTTTGGGGAAAAGGATGAACCAGGGAAGAGAATAAACTAGTGACATCCACAACGGATGCGGCAATCGGATCGATAAATCAGGCTTGTTTATGGCAACAGCAGCGGCCATAACCGTAACTCCCGCCGCCGGCAATGGTGCGGTGCCCAGTTCGAAAAACGAGTGGAGTGGAGTCGAGTCGAGTGGAGGGTTTCGGTTTGTCCATGGGGCCATGACCTGCCTCAAGTGCTTTGCGTAACAACAACAACACCACGCAGCAGCAGCAGCAGCAACAACAAATGCGGCAGGGAGTGTGGAATTTTGTTGTTTTTGGCTTTCCCAGCCAGTCACGATCGCCGCAATTTTCTTGTCACTGTCACCCGAAATACGACAAAAAAACAAAAACCGCTCGTCGCACGCAACAAAGCAAAGCAGCAACAGCAGCAACATCGGCTTAAAAGACAAATAAACAAAGCGGCTGCCACAGTAAAAACTGCAACTGCACGAACAGCAGCAGTAACAGTAACAGAAACAGTAACAACAATAGTAAAGAGGAATACAAAAAAAAAAAAAAAATGGTTGCAGCAGCAACAACAGAAATTGGCGATTCGCCGCTGCTGATAAGAACTAAATCGTCTGAGATCAATGCGAATATGGAATACCCTAATCAGGGAGTTAGGATATGTTTAAACAACTATGGATTTTTAAATAAAAATAATAATATTTTTTAAAAAACAAACCATGCTGCCAAAAAAATTCAAGTCGCAAAGTGAAATAAATGCAAATCATAAGAAAAGTTTTAAATTAAACCAAATCACAAATAAAATAGGATCATAAACTTAATAATACTAAGAATATATATTATTGGGTTATATACATAATTATTATAAAGAATTTATATATTATATATTTTATATTATAATTATATATTATTTAAATATCTTGTTTGTTAAATATATATAATACTTTATTTAATTTCAACTGAATATACATTTGATTATGATACTCAATATTTGTTAGAGTAGAATTATAAGGATTTTACTATTTGAAGTTCTTAAGCATATCGGAATGTACAAAGCTATTCACTGGACTGTGCTACCCTTTTTCGAGTAGTGTACAAATGGTTTGCCCGCAAAAACAGCAAACAGCCGCAACGAGCGACAATTTAACGAGGCTGCCGCGCTGCCGTTGGATATTGCTGCTGCTGCGGCTGCTGTTGCTGTTGCTGCTGCGTGGTGCTGCTGTTGCTGCGGTGTCCCCCCAGCAGCAACATTTTGGCCTCTGCCGCGCTCGCCGTCGCAGTCGCTGCCGTCGACGTCGACGTCCACTTATTCGGGCGGCGGTTTCCATTTCATTTTTAAGCTAACGCTCGTCGCGTTCAGCGTTTTAATATTTAATTGTCGTCGATCGCGAGCGGTTGTCATTGCTCCACTGGAATAATAGTTGAATTGCCATTGCCATTGGATTGCGATTGCCACGGCTGTACCGTTACCGTTAATCGTGAAGTGATCCGGGAATTCGCCAAGAGAATACCACACACAATACCATACCTGAAACGCGTTGCAGCACCCTTTTTTGTTCAGTGTTCATCAGTTTTTTGTTCAGTGTGCAGTTTGACATCCACAGTGGCCATGATTCCCTGGATTTGCCTAAGCGCGGCCATTGTGCTCATCCTGTGCCCCCTTCACACATCCTCGCGCAGCTACAGCAACGGTCTGATCTTCTACGAACTGAAGACCCACCGACCCTACCTACCGCCCACGGTCAGTGTGTCCAGGGGCCGAAATCTGGCCAGCGTCAAGTACTCCGAAAAGGGGTCCATCTGGTCCACCTTTGGCCAGCCCTGCGAGTGCAGCGGACCCACCTGCGGATGTTGCGCCGGTCTCAAGGTCGATCAGTACCGATTCGATCAGAAAGGTGAGAAAGCCCATGCTTCGTTAGCTATTAATGGGGAATAGAATATTGCAATACTTTAAATGTTTAGTAGATTATTGATTAGGAGATTAGTAATATGAAACAGTGTGACATTCGAGACATTATGAAAATTACAACCTTAGTTATAATTTCAAATTCAGAATGTTAAAAATATTTCTCATTTCTTTAGAAAGAAATGGTTTTGTATTGATGTATATTATTATGGTTTGAAACCAACAAGAACATTGATTACGAATAACATGTATTATATCTACGCGAGAAAGGATATGCATTTAGTAGATTTTTTGCACAGTGCACTTGTTATTTATTTGGTGAAGAAAACCATTAATGGGTTTTCATTTTCAGCATGCTATTTAGCCTTAATATCTTAATATACACTAATGGGCACTAGGTTAGTAATCGCCGTAGGATCAATCCGTCGGCCATATGCTTATGCATAAATTGGGATCTTTGCCGTCACTTAGCCTGGTCGGAATCGTGGCTCCTGGCCTGCGGGTGGTGGCCACACATATTTGGCTGCGATTTCGGCTGGATTCCAGGCCGATTTCCTTGGCCAAGAAACCGATCTTGGCCGCGGGTTGGCGGCGCATGCCGGAGACTACAATGCGATCGGTGGTTTGGCTTGGTTTCCATTTCGCTCCGCTTCGCTTCGTGACATGCCAGCATTTGCCAATCAAAATGCCACAAATTGTTGGCGCTTCCAGCGGTGGCCACCCCCTCATCGCCTCATCCACCATCCACCATTCAGCACCCAGCACCCACCATTTGCCTGGGATTCGTCGACAGTTTGCCACCCGCCACTTTCATTCATTGAATCGAATCGTTTCATTGTTGTGCCTATCTGTAATTTTGACTCAACGTTTTCTTTCCATTTTGCCTCTGTTTGCAGTGTGCGCCAACGTGAGCTTCGTGCCGCATCTGGAGGAGGCCCAACTGGAGGTCTTTCTTAATGGCAGGCCCTCCTCGAAATACGGAATCTCGGTGCGCAATCCGGCGCCCTTCTGCATTCCCGTCATGATGGGTGTACCGATGGCCATGTGCGTCCAAATGACCGACGTCACAGTGGTTGGGAACAACCTAAACATGTGCATGGACTTTGTGGTTCGGATGGCCACCACCGATCTCTTCGAGATGCATTTCCAGTGCATGCGAATGGGTCTGGATGGTCTGCAGTATGTGGACAAGAATGGCAAGCCCGTACTGCCGATGGGAGATGGTCAGAGCGACGATCCGGAGGAGTACGAGTACGCCGAGCTGGAGGATCAACCGGAAGAGTATCCTTATCAAGAGGATGTCAAGGAGGAGGCTCCATCCCAGGGCTATCAACCAGATAACAATCAGCAGCAGAAGAATACAACACTGACCACTGATCAGGTTAAAGAGGATGAGATGGAGAAGAATCAATCAATGGGCTATCAACCTCTCATCATAAATAATCAAGCACAGAAGATTGAGCCTCAATTAAATCTAGAAGAATTAATCTACCAACCTCAAAAGAATCAAACTCTAAGCGAGCCAGCTAAACAGGATCAGGTAGATAAGGAGGAGGATACACAAAATGAAGAATCAGGTTATCAAACACTAGGTCAAATTAAGGTTGAAGACCAAAAAGAAGAAAAGCCTGCAGAAAAGCAGCCAGAGATTCAACAGCCTTCAGAAAATACACTGGATGAAGATGAACCGATGGGCTATCAACCCCCGATGGCGATGGTTCCCCAAAAAGTTCCAGAAGAACAGCCTCTAGCTGAGGATCTTCAAGAAGAGGAGGAGAAGACTTTAGAGAGCGAGGGAGATCACCAGGAGGACGAAGAACTTGAAGATGTGGAGCCCCTGCCAATCGAAAGTGAAATGCTAATGGCCAGCGATCAGGCAGAAGAAGCACCTTTCGAAGAAGAGGCCGAAGAAATGCCAGCTGAAGACGCAAAAGAGACGGCAGCAGAGGCGGCGGAGAAAGAGAAAGAGACGGGGACGGAGTCTGAGCAAGAGACACCTGACAATGACAATGGTTATGGCGAGAGTGGCCTGAGGCCAAGTCAGGTAATTGAAACAATTACCAATTCAATAAAAGCCACTGAAGCGCCCACAACAACAACAACAACAGCCACAATAACGAAAATACCAACAACAACGACAAAAATACCGACAACAGCTACGACATTTAACAAGCCAAACATTGTTATTGATGGCACAAACAATGGGGAAAAGACAGTAGAAGCAGAGGGTGAGAAGACAGTAGAAGAGCCAGAGAAAGAGGGCGAGACATCTGAAGAAGGGGAGGCAGAAGACGACGAAGAAGACTCGACAACAGTGGCTGTTGAAATGGAAAATGATAGTGATAATGAGATAAACGTGGACGATGATGATGAGGTGGAGAAAAAAAACCGGGTGAAGGAACCCCCAAGCCAGGTGAAGAAGGAGGAGAAGAAACAGGAAGAGGGAGCGGAAGAAAAGTCCGAAGAGGGCGTGCAGAAAGAGGAGATAGAGCCGGAGAAAGAGGTGAAGGCAAGTCATGAAGAAAAGGTCAATCCAAATGACACAGCCGCTGAAGAAGATGAAGATAACGAAGAAGAAGAAGATGGGGAGGATGAAGAAGGAGAGGAAGATGAAGACGACGAGGAGGAAGAAGATGAGGAGGACGATGAAAAGGAAGAAGGCGAGGTAGACGCTGCTGAAGAATCCGCTGAAGCAGCAAAGCCCGAAGAAAGCGCTGTGAAAATTGATGAAAATGGCAATGGCTATGAAAATGCCTATGCAAATGCGAATGAAAATGCAAGTGGAAATGCATATGGAAATGCAAATGCGACGCCGGCAGCGAAGTCGTTGTCCCGACGTCGCCGTCTGCGCACCCGCCGCCTGCCGCGCCCCCTGAGGAAACACCATTAGGCCCCACTCCTTAGCTTAATTTATTGTAATTCGTAATTGTTAATGAATTGTTAATGCTAAACGTTGAAGCCTGTTAATTAATACGTATTTATTGTATTTATTGAAACCAACTCAAAGCCAAACTCAAGCGAAATAAACGTTAATTGTAATTTAATCACTGAGATTCCAAGTTAACAACAGGTATTTTTCGAGGCTTGCCTGGTTGAAATTTAAGCCACAACTCCTGGTATTTTAATATCTGTATTCGGTGGTTAAGCTGCCCTGAAGCCAAATGCAAAATCGAAAGCTGCTAATAATAGTTTTTTCACTGATCTCTACATTATTCCCATCATTTTGGCTTTGCTCCACCAGTTAAACTTACACTTTTGTTCACTGGTTTCACTTAGTATCTTGCCAAATTCCAGTTGCGTTTGCATGAAATTAGCCGTACAAAATTCAACATGTCATGGACGAGTGGCCTGTACAAGTCCTTGCTCCTTCGGAGCCAGCAATCGCTGGTGCGTCCGGATCTCGCCCTCCTGGACATCCAGATATCGAAGCGGGCCATTGAAACGATGTTCGGTCATCGAAGGGAATTGAGTTTCAATCATTCACATACCGCCGACATCATTGCCAAGAAGTGCGAAGAGCTTTTCAATGCCAACGAATTTGAGAACGCCCTAACCACGCTTTATACGGACGGACGTCCCTTTGGCGGACAGTTTGCCCACGGGCGGTTCGAGATGATCAAGCAAAGGGTGAGGGTCATTGTTAATATCTCACTGTATTTTGTTAATAGATTGCTTAAAAGAAAATAGCTTTTGAAATATCACCTTCCATTAGAGCCTCGCCGTCTTCGAAGACACCTTGGGCGAATCCCTGCGTCCCTTTATGCATCAGCACAGGGACGTCCTGGAGCAAATCAACCGACGCCAGAAGGAGCTGGCCGCCCATGTGTCCCGCCCACTTTGGAAGAAGCTGCGCGACCAACAGCAGTGCGACGTCCAGAGTATCATTATCAAGGAGCGGCCGCAGTTGACCTTACTGGAAAAGGCCCGCCGGCGGGCGAGTGAGAGTCTGTACAACCACAACTACTTGGGCCGCAGCGCCGTCGATATCGCGCTGCTGCGTCAACTGCGCAGCGACCGCAACTTCCTCGATCCCCTGAGGCTTGCCACCACGCCCCCAATGCGCAAGCTGACCAGAAGGCAGTTCACGATTGTGCGACGGCTTATGGTGAGTCCAATTCAGGGGAAAACACCACTTGGCAATTGAACTTTTTCAGGGAAAACCATCTCTGAGTCGAGAACAAAGTTTAAAGAGGGAATACTCTAAATATAATATAAATTGATTAACAGTTGCAGTTAAACAATTTGCAAACATGTCATCTATAAACATGTTTAGTAAGATTAAATGAACTTTTAAGAGAATCCTAGACTATATACTTACTTGCTTTCTAATTTTACTAAACATATTACTTTCGTGTAAATCAAGAGCTTTACTAGCATTTCCCACCACTTCTCATGAATTCACTTAGAAAATGCTTCAAGCCCGAAATCCGTTGTACAACCGGCGGTACGTGCAACAACGGCACGGTCCGATTGCGGACCAGGAGCGGCGTCGGTGGCAGGAGATGCACCTGTTCCATGCGCAGTACCAGACGCGACGCGACTGCATGCGGATGCTGCACGAGGTGCACAAGCGGCGCCGGGAGGGCGATGTGGAGAAGCTGTCCGATTACGTGGAGAACATAATGTCGGGATTCATAGAGTATAAAACCCATCGCACGCTGCCCTGGAAGTTTGAGTTCATCAACGAAGTCTACAATATCCTGGCACTGGCCTATTGCGACAAGTGCGCGGTGCCAGCCAATGTCGACTTCCTGCAGGCCCAGAATCGACCCATCTTATACCTACTGCGGACGGAGAAGCTGCACGACATGAGCGTACAGTTCGGGGGTCCCAACATCTATGTGGAGATCGAGAAGGAGGATGAGCGGCACAGCCGAATTAGGTGAGTGTAAGGGAAGCTGTATCCAAGCTTTTCGAATGTGCTCTTCAAAAACATACATTTTATTTTTTTTTATATATATATTTCAAATTTTCAGCCAGAAGCTAGAGCAACTGGAGAATCGGCTGCGTCACTCCCGCTTTGCGATCGAGCGATCCTATTTGTTGTTTGAGATCGCGCGCTGTCACTTCCAGGAGTCGCGTTTCGACAAGTGCCTCGTGGTGGCCCGCAAGGCCTTTAACGGTGGGTTACATGCCACTTAACACCTTGTGGCGCCTCCATTAACGCCCACCTTCTGCCCATTAACCCCCAGAGGCCCGCAGTTGCAATTGTCTGATCTGGCGATTCAACAGCATCTTCCTGGGCTGCCAGGTGCATGCCGTGCTCAATCGCTTCGAGAGGCTAAAGGAATCGCTGGCGAAGGCGAGTCAGTTGGCCAGCGAACTGCAGGCGCCCAAGCTGGTGGCCTATATAGCCATCTGCATCAACGTTAATAACTACGATCTGGCATTACAGCGGATCCGGCAGTCGGATGGGAACAAGCGAAAGTCCCGGAAACGAAGTCCCGTCAGCACCATCACATCGAATAGCTCGCAGGGATCAATGAGTAGCACATAGTCTAGTTATTTTATTTGCTCGACCAGTTGCTCTTAGCTCTACATTTCACTTCAACCTGATGGAATATAAAGCTAAGAGCAACAAGTTTAGAGTAATTTAGGCGCAAGTTTTTTTTTATCATTCAATATGATGATACTCTTTTTTACGAATAAATGTTGAGCAATGGTTTTAAGTCCAGTAACGATAATTTTCGAGAGAAATGCATTTCTATGATAATTTTTTCTCAATTTAGATATTTATAGATAACAAAAGCTAAAATAAAGCTAAAAACTGGTTAAATGCGAATTCTCCCACGCCAGCACTTGGAAACAAAAGTGTTGGATTTTCACAGCATTTAGCGTTGGCCCCAAATGTTGCAATGGCTAAATTAGTAAGCGAAGCGCGGGAAAAAAGAGGTAGCAAAAAATAGCCGAAAGAAAGAAAGACAATGAAAGGGGGGCCATTAAGGCCGTGAAAAACAATAACCCCCCATAATCGGGCAATATTATATAACACTTAAATGCCAGCAGCTGAAATTATTTAATTATGTTGCCTTCTTCGTCTGCCTTCCACGGCGGCGATTATACGACAATTATTACAATATTTATTTATAATTTTTAATTGCTTTTATTTTTCACATCGCTCGCGAATGCCTTTTGTTGCGGTAGTTTTTTGACTCAATTTTTTTTTTCTTGTACCTGTTTTTTGTGTAAAACTTTGCATAAGCAACTAAGCAGGGGCTGGGTTTTCAGGGGGGGGCAGCGGCTATTACTCTTCATTTGTATGCTAGCGGGAGTGTGGGTGTCCGCTTTTTTTTCATTATTTCGGTTCGCTTTTTTGCGGAAAGAAAGTTAGCTGACAAAAAAAAAAAAAAAAAAAAAAAAACTGAGCTGGACATGGGGCAGCCGCCAATTAAATGTTTTGCTTTTGCCGCTTTATCGTTTTTGGCAATAGCGCAACAAGCCATGCGAAGTGTCGTCGAAATGCGACCGAAAACAATAAATAAGCACGAAACAAGCAAAGTCGAGCAAAAAGCGAGCCAACAGCTGCATTTCAATTGAATTTCCAGGCAGTGGGTCCAATATTGTGGCTTCCATGGGGGAGAAATTGCAGCTATTAGTGGCAATCTTGTACGAAAAGTTCGATACAAGTGGTGGAATTTGAAAATTTCATCAAAGTTGCTTAACTGCGACAAGTGGTGGAGTTGCTTGTATTAACTAATATCTACATCTTAACAAAAAAATAAAACTATAAAACTATTATCCAATGCTCTATCAATTTTTCAATCATTTCAATTTGGTAAAAGTTTGTGCGCAAACCTCTTTGAAAAAATATAATTTAAATTAGTTAAAAACTAATGACAAAAGTTGTGTAACTTTACAATTACTGTTAATTACCTAATTTTCCATGCTCTTCCTAATTCCGTATACTTTCTTTGTACTGCCAGCAGCGAGCCAGTTGAGCTGCACTTGTTGCTATGTGACTTGTGACCTGCCGCCACCTCCAGCCAATTAGCCAGTACTCATACGCCCTGTTGCATGCATAAACAGCACTCCAAATCAAAGCCGAGGTTCGGGCCAAACGGACGCCAGAGGAGCAACGGGAAGGAACAATTTTCTGCGGCTTAAGCTCACACTAAAATCCACTGCAAAATAACGGAAGCGAGTTCTCCTGTTTTTACAACATTTTAAAACATAAAATTAAGCCTGAGACTAAATCCACAGTGAATTATAGTAATAGTATTGAATTATAGTATGAACATTCGGTGTTTAAATTGTTAATGCAAAATAAGTATGTTGTAAAAAAAAAGTAAGGAACATAAGTTACATCCAAATATGTCACTGATTTAAATTTTCTTAGGTGTCTATTTTGCCAGTGTATGTACATAAAAAACTCATATGCACAGGTGTGGCAAGCTTGTGCAGGTGCAAATTGAGTTCACCTGAACGTTGACTTTGTGTCAAATGATATCACACGGAGATGTAAGAAGTCACTCAACGGCAGGCGAGGGTGAAGGACCACAAGGACACTGCCGCCTGACCGCCAAATACGGCCGGACACTAGGGTAATTAGCCGGACTTTCCCTGGACAGAGTGGCGGTCAGGTGTCGACTTTATCCAAAAGACAGGACTCAAGTCGACGCCTCGAAACGGTGGTGGACGCAAAATTGGTGTAGCTTCGCGGGTAGCTTACTGTGCGAAAAATGAAATTCCAAACGTGAGTATATTCCAACTTGTTATACAAAAAAAATATAAATATAGAAATGTAATCACAATATAATATTTAAATTAATGGTTTTCGACTTGCCCACGCTCGACTTTTCTGCCCCCGTGTGTGTGTGTGTGTGTGCCCAAACAGCGGGATATCCTGCCACGACTGTGTCCGCCGCTCCCTTGCATCCTTTTTGCGGGGCACTCGCAACTCGGAGATCCGAGATCCGAGTGCTCGGAGCCGAGTTGTACGAACTGCACGGCTTCGGGTGGCAGCATCATTTCCATGTGGCTGTGGCGGCCACCAGTCGCCGGATGGGCGCCTCAGTTCGCTTTTGTGTCGCCTTGTGGCAGGTCGCCTCCGCAGTCGGCTACTTGATATTCGATACCTGGTAGCTGCGCTTCGCCGTCGCTCATACGCCCCGTTGGCCCGGTACGAGAAGCACGCACAGAACGCTAGGAAAGTGCGCCAACTTTCGGGCAAACTGAACTGAATTTGAAAGTGCGGAAGGATAGGCGTTGTCTGGCCTCTTTGGAGGTGAGCGATTGTCATACCCGTTCGATTTATTATTTATAAACAGTGCCTCCGTTTTGCGGCGAAAACACTTTGCATAGTTTAGATGGGCCAAGTCGCCAAAAGCCATTAGCATGAATCTTTCATTTCATTACACTCTATTTTTGCCCTGGTCCAGAAATACGAATTATTGCAACAAAGATTTCCACTCCACATACGGCGTTTTTACGATTTTGTGAGCCCCTCGAGAGTCTTTATCCTTGTTTTCACCAAGTCTTGTCTGAGTTATTTGAACGTTTATCCCACGCGTGGTTAAGTCCTGCCAATGCCTTTGGCTAATACCCGGATACACTTGGCATGGCCATTACTTTGTCATTTAAAAGGGGCCTAGGTTTTGTGACCACAAATCAAAACAGGGGACTTAATAACAAAACATATGAATAGCAATAAAATGGGGATCTTCGGTAATCTAGTAAAGGCTATGAAACATAAATTAACAATATTTTAAGCCACAAAGTACCATTTTAACATGTAAATATTAGTTTTGTGTTACAAAATTAGAAGGTAATGTTATAAATCTATAATATAGTATATCATTAATTTGAAATGCAGGACTTATGCATTTCACATTTCTACATTTTAATTTGCAGTAAATGCTGAAGCATACCAACATTATATTAATTATGAGAGCTTAGGGTTATTGTCTCTTACTATTAATTGGTGTACACGTTACTTGATTATATGTCAACAAATATATTCCTTTATTCAAAATGAGCAAACATACTTATTATGAGAGGTAGGAATTGCTTAATGAAAGATTAAAGGCACAATTAATGGAAAATTCTTGGTATTTTAGAGGGATAATATTGTATGAACGGCAAACAAGTGGGAGGAGGGGCTTATACTATCAATGAATGCCAGCAATAATAGTTCCATTGTCACTTTCAATAATGGGAAGGACAATTGCAGGCGGCCCACACGTCGTATACTTAATATTTATGCCACATGGCTGCATTTTCTCATATTCGCACTCACAATTGTCGGGGCTCCGTCAGCGTTTCGGTAATCAGCCAGGTGAATTGCAACGCAGCTAACAATGCACCAGCCACGCCCCCGCGGCCCATTACACCCCATCCACTCCTACTGACTGATTGGCTCCAATGCGAGATGAAAAAGCTGCATAATGTCGATCCAATCATCCGTACCAGCAAGCTAAACGTGTGTGTCAGTCGAAAGGTGGCGGGGACTTGCAGATTGGAAAATGCAGAAGGAGGGTGATCGGAAAATGCTGAAAAACGCAGGAGCAGGCGTTGCCGACATCATGAAAAATTCATGACGCATGCCAAGTGATTCAGGGCGCCACCTGTCGAAACGCATGCATAATTGAAAACTGCATTGGCATCAACTGCAAAATGGCCAACGGCAGATGGAATCTGGGCAAACAGCATCCGTATCACTAGGAAAAGCCTCTATTAAATCATGTATCGCTGCCTTTTACCAGCCCATGTACATATATCAGTTTTTGGGTAAAGGGAAAGCAAAACATAGATCAGTATTATTCTAAACAACAAAGCTGACTTAAGGACAACATTCTTAAAATATTGCCTCAAGAAAAGACAAGAGTAAAACAATATTTCACAAATTGGAGGGTACTAGCACTTCGTTTATTTCGTTCTGAAAATTTTCGTATTGAAAATAAATTAATAAAATCATGAATATCCTTACAGCAATGTGTATGCTAATTTAGGCTGACGTAAAAGCTTACTATTATTCTTTTGTAGAATAACATGAGATACTGCTCGGCTAATATACCCCAAAAGTGTTTATGTACCATGCAATTAATTTGTGCATGTTTATGTTAGTATTAAAAATGCAAACCATATTAATGTTTACATTACGAACAAAGTGATTGCAATATTTTAAGCATTTATTGCTGCATTAATTCGTGCATTCATATGTAATATGATTATTCATATTTATATATTTTATATTATCAAATCCCTTGCTCTTAGCAATCCGCGGTACTGAGAGTGGAATAAATCGAGTGCTATGCAATCCAACTGTCATCTGGACAGCCCTACTCTTCCTACTTGAAAATATATATTTCCCTTTTTAACAACATTCTCTGTTGTTCGGTTGCTAACATAAAAAGTGCATATTGAAGGCAACTGGCTGGCTGGCTGGCTGGCTGGCAATAAATCTAACGATAATTTGATACGCAGCGTTTTACGATGCTTTCGGCGACCCAGTCGCTCGGCAAACCCCTTGGCCATCAGGAGGTTAATGCCCCAAGTCGGTTGTCAGCACTGTAAAGTGGCGGAGCCCTAAGCCCCGCTTCCAAAGCCCAAAGACGAGGGCCCTAAGCCCACAGCTCTAGCTAAGCCAATTAAATTAGACGTCCGACTGTTAACTGTTGCATATCTTTGGGGGCTTCGCTTGGGAATCGTGGGTTAATCGGGGGTTAAGTGAAGGGGTCGCTACTTACAACCAATTGGACGGCGTAATTCCCTAACAAGCAAACAATACGTTTTCAATTTCTGACAGTTGGCACAAATCATTTATTTAGTTTAATGGGCTAATTTACATTTCGAAAAATATTACCAATTAAAAATGAAGTGATTTTATTATTTAACTTTCTAAAATATTCTCAAAAAGCTAGTTATTTAGATATCCAAATACATTTGCGAGCTTGTAACTTTTTAGTTCCGAGTGCGTGACGAATTCCATAGAGAATGTGTCACTGTCAATGGAAATCACTTAAATCCGTTGGGAATTACTGCGCAAGAGGTTGCATGCAATTTTCGTCAAACTTTCTAATAATTTACAAATTATTTGGACTTCTTCAACTGCATTTCAATAGTGCTTGGTGAATTTGAGTAATTTGCAAGTTTTTCATAGAGAGAAATCTTTAGTTGATTGAAGTTTCCGCGAGGGGCAAGTCACCTTGTTCCGCATTTTCCGCATCCCTTTCCCCTTTTCTTTTTCTTGTAGACGTGCTTTTCCCAAAGGGCGACTTCAACTCATTTTGTGTGGGCTTTTGCACGGCCGAAGAATTTTCCCCGCTTTTCATGAGCTCTTTTCACGGCTAAATGTCGCATACTTCCCGTTCCTTGGCGGATTTTCGTCGACCTTTATAAAGCTTGAAATTGTTTTTAAATATTGCTGGAGCGTCATAGTTAGTGAAATAATGGCGCTGTAAATATAATTTAAAGCAGTTAATGAGCAGTGAACTTTTAAGACGCCTTAAATAACATATAACATATTTAAAAGGCAACTCACGTTGTTGGTCGAAAGTAGTTTGCACTTTTGTCCCGCTTTAATTGTGAGTCGTTCGTGGAAAACCCGCGGAAAAGTTTGGCAAAAAATCGCTCGTTTTCCCTGCGAGATCCCCCGAAATTAGACTACATTTTCCCCCCATTTAATTGTGTGCCATTCGTGGATTGTTTCCAAATCAGCGAAGGATGTAAGGACATAAGAGTGCTGGGAGATAGTTGGACAAAGTGTTTACCCCTTCTCCTGCGCCACCGAGCTGTGTATTTTCCATTTTCCCGCTCCTCCACTTGGATTACTTTCGCCACCACAGTGGCGTTCTCCCCAAAGTGGAGTACATGCTTCCTCAATTATGCCAACGCAACAGCAACAGGCGTGATATGGAGTAGGGTGGCCTTGTAACGAGGTAGCCACCACTATCCGCCCACTTTCCCACGCCCCCAAACATTATGTAACTCGTCAAACTCGAACAGACAGCGTCGAGTTTCATAAAATTCATTAGGTATTTTAAATATGCATGAACATAATTTCGCCCTGCAACTGCCGGCGAGGACAAGCTGCTGTCTTCCTAATTGAAAGGGAATTTCGCACGAAGAACTGCAATGAAATTGTTAGCTTAAACAAAAGTCACCTTATTCAGCTGAAGAAGTTGAGAATAACCCAAAGGAACGGCCTTGTTGATGTATTGTAGTATGTCAACAGCTGTAACTATCTTTACGCAAAAAGATGATCAGATTAAATTCTTTTTTAATTATTTATATATATTTAAGTTTTCATATCGTTCTTTAAATGCTTTTCTAAAGGTTAGTCCTTTGTTCTCAGTGACTTGCTACCATGGGGCATTGTAAGTTTTTGTCTAATCCATAATTGGTCAAACAAAATTCTGAAAACTTGGCACACTCGTCAGTATCAGTATCATATATATATCTATATATGCTCCACAAGGAGCTGGGATTTCAATGGAGAAGGGGCAGAAAAAAGGATTCAGAGCCGAGAAAACAAGCCCGGAAAGTTTCCCACCTTCTGCATTTTCTTTTTCGCATTTTCCACAATTTCTGTTGCCACTTGTTGAGAGTCGTTAATTTATGATGATTGCGTAAAGAAAACTTCGGACCGGCATGGCGAACTTTACAACGCTGCCCCCTTGCAATTTATTTTTTCGTTTTTATCTAGGCTCCTGTTTTGGGCTGTCATGGTTTTCTCGGCGGGCGAATTTTCACAGTTTGCGATTTTACGAATCGACACGTGTTGGGTTTTACCATTTTCTCAATTTCCCAGCTTCTATTATCGAGGCGCAATTTATTGTGCCTGTAACTTTTTCGTTCTGTAAACAGTGGCAACAATAATAGAATGTCGTGTTCGACATCAAAGCGGCATTAGGTTAACGGATAGGGTTTCAAAAGTTTCCTAAGCATTTCATTTCTTTTCATTTAATTCATATGCCTTAAGAAAACCGCAATAATAATTTAGTACTCATGTCTGCGAAAACGTTTTAATCCCTCGAAAATGTCCTTGCACACGCCTCTGAAAGTTCCACATTAAGAACGGGATAATGGGGGTATGAGTCGTGCATTCGGAGGCATCTGTGCAGAAACCTGCAGATAATGCAAAACAGAACAATATAAACAGGGGCCCTGCGGTCGGAAAATGGAAAATGGGAAAGTGCTGCCGGTGGTGGTTCGTTGACAATGGAGGGGGAAAAGTCCTGTCTCTGCGCTTCTAGACAGCTTTGTTAGCACTTGAGACGTCGTTAGACAGCGACCGAAGCAACAAATAAAAAAAAAACTGGACAGAACACCACATTCGAGTGCTCGACTATTTAATACCTCTTACTCGGTCAATGCAAAGCGAGTGCTGCAGCAAACAGAAACTGAATGTCTTATCATGCCGTGGAGATATGGCTCTATCCAATGAACTTTCAGTTGACTTAACCCGTACTCTTAGTGATTTAAGAGGAAAAAGCAAAGCAAATCATTTGCAGAAAGTGGGCTAAAAAGTTGTGAAGGAGTCGGCAAACGGTATGAATCGCAAAGCAAACAGTATCCTTCGAGCCAAGAGATAAAGACGCAGATTACTGTGAGTGTGAGCCAACGACATTTTGACCCAATTGCCGAGCAGCTCGGGCAGATGGGAGGTACAAGTACGTTTGCTTTAGAATGGAATGAAACCCATAAAGCCCAGTGAGACAAAGTGAAAACCACTTGAGACGACTTATCGCAACTTTTGACCTTGGCCAACAGACCAATTGCCACATTTCTCTCTATTTGCATAAATATGTATACCATTTAGGTATACACGGCTGGTTAGTTCTTCGAACCTTTTAGTTGCTAATTAGGGCATAAATCAGCCAGGCACTAACATTAATTGGCAATAATATTTATTCATCATGACAACTGTCGAGCCATGCCCTCCGCCCACCAACCGGATTATTCCGAGAGTGTGTGTCCTGGCCAAACAACTTGTTTCTGTTGCCACATATTTTCGGGTGGCCAGGAAAATATGTGAAATGTTTGTTCGTCCCTTGAATGGGCTAACATTTTGTTCAGCTTTTTCGAATAAATTTGGTTTAGTTTAGCCAAAGAGCTGTGCATTTTATTATTGCAACAATTGTGTACACAATTTTGTATTTATTGAGATTTTAAAGCAATTCACAGCACATTTTGGCAGGTGGCTAAAGTTAAAGGTTAAGATTAGTGAAAACAGCATATTTTCTTTTTGCCATCAAATATTTATAAGCCAATCCAGGTGCGAAAGGTCAAATGAATGAGCCCTTTGAACCTGAGTTTTCGTCGGAAAACAGCAAAAGAAATCCAGTTACCACTCGTGTAAGACTTTGCAATTTGTTTACTGTTGGCCATGTCACCTGTTTACATGCATAAAATGTGGCAGGTACTTGGTTTTGCCGTCAGCAGACTTACTCACTTTCAGTCTCACTTCAGAAATCCCGTAAAGAGTGTTGGCGAAGGTGGAAAATGCCGGAAAAGTTGCCCACCCACCGAAACTTGCTCCCTGCCAAGCAAGTCTTACAATTCATTTGGCTGTTAATTGTTTGTCGAGCGTCATTTGCCAGTTCTTTTGCTATTTTTCCGAGCGGAGTTCATTACTCAAGTCCCTCGAAAAATTCAAGGGGCACTTAGTTAAGGAGTGACCCAAAGAAATGGCATTGCGTAAAACAAGCATTTCATTACTAATTTCAAACTTGTTAGCTACTCGCAGGAAAAAATATCATTTGTCACATGTCGCATTTCTGCGTAGATTTCCGCTGTGCCCTCTTCAAAAATAAATCCCAATTTAGGGATTGTATTTGCAGAGTGGAAAAATGGCAAATTCAATCCATTGAAATTGAAGTCTGTTGGCCGCCCATATTTTTAGGAATTGCTGTCATTTTGTAAGTAATCCACAAATTTAGTTAAGCTTTTGCTGAACTTTCGCATTCAGAATTCATAATTCACTTGCCAAACTACCGCATTATTCACTAGAATTTGCAACTTTCACTGGCCATTCCGGCACCATATATCTGGCTCTCGGTTTTGGCCAAGTTCCCTGCCGAAACTCCCAAAGTTCGCAAGCTGCAGCTGCAACGACTCACTGCCACATTCACTGCCGGATCTGTCTAATTAATTTTCGGTCGGCTACCTCTTTGCCTCTTTTCCCTACTGCCCCGATCCCTACATCCCAGCATTCCGGCATTATTATTCTGTCCCTCTGGGGACTTACTGTCCAGTTATCATAAGCTGACATGGACGATGTCCGGGCATGGGGCATAAATGTAATTACTGATTACTGACTTTGCTACACAGGCCCCGAGTGAAATAAAACGATTTCCGTTGCACCAAAAAGGGGCAATGTCCTTGAGAGAGATGCCTATTTAGACTGATATATTTTCTGAATGAGATAAATAGATATATTAGTTTTATAAAAAATATTATATAAATTCATTTTTATTATAATTTTGATAAGTTTCCTGAAATCCAAATTTTCTAGCTACATTGTGCACCAATTTTTGACATCACTATCGAAAGGATGAATGTGGAGAAAGGAGCATGGGAAATGCAATTTTCCCACAAACAAACAAATCTGCGTGTGTGCCAGCTGAAAAGTTAATTAAAACACAATGCACCATTTGCAAAATTTTAGAAAGGAAACGGATAGGGGTTACGCATAAAAATCATGTGCTGCGAAATTTCGCGGGCATTTTCCATTTTCCAAGCCAGGGTTTCGAAACTTTTGCCAAAAGTCGCAAATAATTTAAGGAAATGCGGGGAGTGGCGAAAATGCGTCGCTCAGCTGGCAAATGTCACTTAAAAAGTTTTGTTTCATTTCTGGCTGACGGTAATACTGTTTTTGTCTTTGTTGTCCGCAATAGCCTACATCCCAGAGTTTTCCACGAAAATTTTAATTGAAACAGACAGCGATGGGAAAAGTGAGGAAAACTGCATTGTCGCCATCGAAACGTGGGCGTTGGCCAAATGTATTTCATTCAACGCACATACTCTCAAAATGTCACTCAAGATGGCACATTGAACAGGTGATTGGCAGGCGGCAAGGTCCTTTGATCGGCAAACAGACCTCAGGATACACACACATACAAGCACACGCATATTGTTTAATTGTATTATGCGGTTATCCTGACACGAAAAGTGAAGAGAAAATCGTCAGCAAATTAGTTTGGCCAAAATATCCAGCTCCCTGAATTTGCCTCTGTATGTAGGAAATCTAAGACAAATACTGGCTAACAATCATCAGGTGAAACAACTTATAAATAATTGGTATTCAATTTTAACAAGTTAGACAGAATTGTACTACCAGGAAATTCTCAGAAAAAAGCGCAAAATTAACAAGTGCTTGATATTATGTTTGGTCTTATTGAGATTTTAATTCTGATTAATTTATCAAAAATTAACTGGTTGAAACGTAAAGTTTATATAAATCACAGATCAACTCTTTGAAAAAAAAGTATAATTAAATTGGTTCAATGCTTAAGGGATTAATGTCAAGAAAATAACTCGGAAAAATATCCAACTGCCTTTTGCAATTCCCAACAGGTTTATTAAATTAATTCAATTTTTAACAAGAAAATAAGAAAGAACTTTTTTTGTAGAATTAAATCAGAAATGAACCGGATGAAATGTTTAAGCTTGTGTAATCTCCTCGTGCGATTCCCATCGGATTAAGCATAAATGCAGGATTATCCTTCCGGTTGCACTCGCATTCTCGATGACCTTCAACTTCAATGCCTCACTTCCGGCCGGCCCCCTGCCACCGTTTTGTGTGACTTCAACAGGGCTTTCCGGGAGAACTGAGCTGGCAAGGACCACCTCAACCTTGTCCAGGACAGCCAGTTGGCAAGTGGCTGCTATCTGGGTGACTGCTGTCCTGGCAACAATGTCCTGGCATCGGTTCCTGACAGTTAGTCAGTGTCAGGCCGTGATTCCGCCGCTCCTGTCGCTCCTGCCTCTCAAACCCGAAGATCCTGTGATTTATGCGCCCCTTTGCATATGTCGCCGCCATTCGGTCACGTCGGAAACGCTGCCAGGACACACAGGATATACATACACAAATACACATCTCCATGTTATGATGAAATGTATGGGTTTGGAAAAGGGCAAAAAAAGTGCCGCAGATAGGCCCGACGACCAGACATCTGGACCCTCTGAGTCCTTATTTATGGCAGCGTTTCAGTTACGGCTACTATCCTTTTCCCTTAAAAAGAAAAAAAAAAAACGACAGCTAACTTCAGTTTTCTATTATGAAAAAGTGCGTGCCTCGTAAACAACAATGCCATTATAATAAACAAACTCCCCGTACACAGAGAGCATAGAAATAGTTGTAGAACAGAATATTCTAAATAGGATTTAAAAGTGTTGTTAAGTTTCACTCACAATACAACTTTTTGAAGGCAACTCAACTTTACAGTGCCCTCAGTAAATATCACATAACAAAAACTAATTAATAATTGAAAATGTACAAAATATTCAAGATTTTTTAGTAATTCAGTCTAATATTTTTAATATTAATAAATTTTCTAGAAATTAATATATACATCAAAAGTCTGCCAAATTTTTCGAACTGACTTAGCGTTTTAGGTAGTAAAATCTTATTGCATATTGTACTATTTTTATCCCTGCTTATATATACATACGTGTGTGTTTTCCTGCCTTTTCTCATCAACACAAAGTCGAAGGAAAAGTGGAGAAATCGGTGGGTGGGTCGGTGGTAAAGTTCTCATCATTTTCGCGCTGGCAAAACTTGCGCCGGCGATGTTTTCTTTTTATAGTCAAACAACAAGGACAGCGAGTGACGTCAAAGTGCTGCTCAAACTGTGCGACAGCGACATCCTTTTGACTGCAAATCACTCGGCCAACAAGCGCCATCTTGCCAAGTTTTCCGCACTTAAAATGGTTAAACTAATTGATGAGGTCATTAAAAATTAAGAAAAAGGGTGGCAAAGGCTCATAAAAAATACAAGAAGGAAACCGAGAAGGAAAATTCAAGCCCCTTGAATAACAAAAAATAAGTTGGTACCAATTAAAAATATACCTTAAAAGGTTGCAAAAATGCTCTGCTAATGGAATTAATTATTGTGATGGGCGTGAGGGTATTCGGTAATCAATTTGAGCAATTTAAAAATAACAAAAAAAGAAACGAGTGGAAGAAGAGTGAAAAGAAAATCTTGACGGAAAAGCCGTTGCTTCATGGTTGGCGAGGGGGCGAGGGGGGGGCTCTATTTCCCCTGCAGTTAAACCTCTTTGTCAGCCAGATAAATGACATGTTATTGAGTGACGTTGAGCTGCTTGCAATCGGTTCGAGTTCAACTGGAAAGCAAATGCATTGTGTAGAGCGAAAAGCGCTGAACAAGCAATTCAGGGACTCACAAATCAAAGTTTTAAGGTCCTGACTAAAAAGGAATTCAGGACACTTAAATTGAAATTTAGATTATTCTGTATTTTTAGCATGCGGCTTTCCCCCTAAATTTGCTTGTCAGAAAACAAACGAAAATGGGAGAAAAATGCACTTGCGGGTCATAAAATCGAAACCCTAATGGGTTTCCAAGCAACAAAGTAGAGAATTCCTATTGCTTTTCAGCAAACACAATCACAAAGTCGTCTAAGTCCAAGGTGCTGTGCCTGTTGCATTTTACATTTGTTTTTTTTTTTTTCCTGGCATAATAACCCCTTGCTCCTGTTTCCTTCGTCCTTCGGTGGCAGCTGTTTGCCCAACTGATTGCCGACTGGAATGCGAAAACGCAAACAATTGTTCAACGTCAGCAGAATGTACTGCTCAATGCTCGATATAGCCGGCAGATCCAGCGGATACGGTGGACTTGCAGGATACGGAGGACTCGGAGGATACGGAGGATATGGATATGGCGGATGGATGCGAGACGAATGGTCGTCACACCGAAAGCGAAATAATGAATGTTTAGCCAAAGCGGCGACGACAAACAAGAGAAATGTGCTTTTGTGCTGGGGGAAATATCCCAGAAATCCTTTTCAATATCCTATTATTATTTGTGTTCGAAGGGTGTGTTGTTTTTCAGAAAATCTTGTATTTAATAATTACCGTATATCTTAAAGGGCTTATCTTACTTTAAATACATTTGCGCGCTGTCCTTAATTTATTTTACTAACAATTTCCAACTACTTTCATTAGAGACTATGTCAAAATCCAAGCCAACCACAATTGCATTTTCACACATTTTCCTCTGTTTTTTCTCTGCTTAGCAAACGCTAAAAAGCTTGGCAAAGGGAAGGAATGTGGGCAAAGCCAAATACATGGCCGAAATGTTTTTTTGGTCTCGTGCTGTTTTGTTTGTTTACTTGTGATTTCGTTGGCCATGTGGAAAAGTTATGAGGCGCCGCGAGGACCCAGCACACGCACACATCCTGAGGAAAAGGGATGGCCAAGCCAGGCCTCAAGGATTTGACGCTCTGTTGCCTGCGAAAAAGGAGAAAATCTGGAAAAGTGGGCAGAGTGACGGCCTTGCATTAAATCGCATTTTCACCCAATTTCCCAATAAGTTCGCCAGTGGATTTGTGGCCACAGCGGAAATCTATTACGTTCAGCTTCCACTCCGCCATCATCCAGTGAAATGGATCCGCAACTGTGGTCTTTAATCAGTGGTGCCTAATGAAAATTGAAGACCGTGTTTGCGAACATGGCAATAAATGCGCATATATACGCATTATGACCTGTCCAACACTTGATGCATGGCTTAAAAGGCCAAAAGGCCACAAGCCAAAAGCGTTTTGACCCAAATTATGTTCAGCCGCCTGGTGTTGTGGCCAAATTGAAACCCATTAACCGCAGCCAGAATGGAATTCAGTCAGCGATTGTGGACTTTGATGGGTTGATGGAGTTTCATTCAGAAAGGGTTTATACATTAACGTCATTATCCTGGAATAAGCAAACTATCATTTATACATAATAGGCACTCATATGCAAGTGACGCCTTTCTTGCAAATTGCTTATGATTGGGAAGCAGAAATTATGGAAAAAATAGGGTATTTAAAATATTTATTAGGTGATGAACAATAAAAAGGGATTATCAAACACATATACATAGTATAAAATATATAACTAGTTTTAGTCCAACTAATTACATGTATTAATTACTCTTCGCTTTAAACAGACTGTAGTTGCAAACTCTAGCTTGTTCAAATGGTATTTTTCGCATTGATTTTCCCTATCACATTCCCTCATCCATTATTATTCGAATTGGATGAGTTGCAAGGACGAAATAACAGGATTTCGTTGGGATTTCGTCATGTGGTGTCCGATCATTTGGCCGCTGGCTCTCCTCTGTGAGTAATCAAAGCCACGCCCCAGAAAGTAGGCTTTAATTTATGCTGATGCGGCATCCGAGGAAATTCACCACCCTCATGACCTCCCTAACCTGGTTTTGACCTAGAAAGTCTTAGTTTTAAAATTCATTAGAATAATCAAATAAATAATAATTACTATGTTATATCAACTATTATAATTCTCCCTATCATTTTTAGGATTAAAAATCTGTTAGTCTTAAGTAACCAAGACACATTGTAAAATAAAATAATTTAAGCAGATCAAATTAAGTTGCCGCATGGGTAACAGTGCGTTGATCAAATAATAAAAACATCATCGTAATAAAAAAAAAAAAAAAAAAAAATCCGAGGAAATCAGAGAACTCATTAGTGTGTGTGCGTGTGTGTGTGAGTGTTGACCACATTAATGGAGGACTTTACGCCCACAATTGAATGAAAGCGGGTCGTGGCAGCTGCTGTGCTTGGGGATAATTTAAAATTGCATATCGCCGCACACTCGATTTTAATTTCATTTAGCCCGGCGACAATTGCATCCTCCGCCAATCTGCTACCGGATACGACAATTAGACTGAAACGCTGCTCCAAGAAATGTGGCTCAAATAGGTGGCTAAATGGGTGGAAAATGCTGGGGAAAATGGGCGAGACGACTCTGCGCTTTTCTCGATTCCCGCGGGCAGACAGAAAAACCAACTCAAAGGGATATTTATTATTTCGTGGATGGCCAAGTGTTTGCTCTTGCCTTTTTCGGTTTCCTTTTGCAATGATTTATTACTTTTTGACATCTGAGATGTTACAGGACTGTTGCTTAAATAGTACAGGGATCGGAAACCACTTGGCACATTGAAATAATAGAAATATGTATATCTTCTGTGTGAGATATTTACACAGCAATGTTAAATGCTTGGATTTGCAGATAACCTAATTGCATTTTAAAACCAATTTCGCTTAAAAACTATGCATATTTCAGCACCGATGGCGATCTTTGATTCTGCCTCATTTGCATTTCAGTTCAGTTCGGTTCGGTTCGAATCAAAGAGCAAAAAGCCGGGGAACCCGAGCCACCGCAAATTGCATTTTCGAGTCACAATGGCCGGCAGATACATTCGCATCTCGACCTGCTGGCATATTCAATTTCAATTTCCATTTACATTTTACATTTCCATTTAAATGCATAAAATCGGAGTCCGAAATCCACATGCCCTTTAATGTGCTGGCATCGTCGTAGTATGCCACCTGTCTAGCAATTCTTCGGCCAAAAAATTCGTATCTAGGTCAGGCCCCCAAGCTTGTTTGGGTTCTCCCCCATTTTTCCAGGGTTTTTGTTGCAATAAATTGCTTAAACATGAGCCCCTGACCACTGCGAGAATTTAAAGGCAAGGGTTTTTATTTTATTTTGAGAGGCTGGGCGTGATGAATCTAGTTCTGCAACTGAAAGGGCCTTTGAAATGCACAAGACGGAAATCAGAGAAAGCATCGTATTTTCCTAGCTAATCAAGGACATTCGGTTTCAAATGAAAGCTAGGTGGTTGGCATCTCAAACAAAAAGTTGCAGTCTCCGAAGACATGATTGTAAATGAAGTTAGTGAAAAATATAACTAAAATTTAAAATTGATAATAAATAGAAAATGGGGAAAATGTTGTTTGTTTTTTTTTTTTTGTTTGAGTGCATCATCCCATCAATTGTTCAATTTTCCCGATCCCATTCGGGTTTTATCTATTCCCATTTCGCATCATATTTCCATCTGCCAGTTCTGCAGCTAAATCAATGCATTTTCGCTGATGACGTTAATCACTTTGAAATGCGGCCAGTGGCAGTAGGGGCTGTATAACGCTGCGATGGGCGGCGGGGGCGTGGCTAATTACGAAAGTCGAACATAAATTCAGAAAAAGCTGACAGCCCGGGGAAGGGGGAGGGAGAGGGAACTGTTATAGCAAACGCAGTGAAAGGGAGGCAAGATGACTTAGCACCCCGCTCGACCGGAAATGCCCCCCGTTTTTTTAACTTCCGCTTCGGCGCCCCCAAAAAGGCGCGGAAATTCAAAGCAGCCTCGCTGAAGAGGAAGGCCAAAGCCAAAGTTAAACAGAAAGTGGAGAACTAAACAAATAAAATGGCATAAAACTGGGGAAAAAGTCGGGTAGTGTAGATGCTGTCATGCAAACGGAAATGATGTCAACAGTGTGTGCCGCCAGAAAATCTGCATTAAAAATGTCAAAAAATTACTCAGCCAAGGCTAGTGGGTAAGGAGTAAGGGGTGGTGTGCGGGAATGGGAAGTATCAGAGAAGGTGTTGGAGCTAAAATTGCTAAAAATTTAAATGCAAATTTTGCGGTCAGTTGGTCACGTTCTGCGTCAAAGTAAACATAAATTTTAGATTAAACTCCGTTTACATTGGATATTATTTATTTAGAGCTCTACAATAATAATTAGATAATTATTTATGCAGCAATACAAGCCAGACAAAAATCCTAATTGGTCTGATTAACATTGCATACAACTGGCAGAACGTGATTAATATTTAGCATAATGCAGAACGACAGTCTACACTTAATTAGGTTTAAATCATACAAATCAGATTTAGCAAACTATTTTAAATGCTACCACAAAAATTCGGCATAAATCGGCCAAGGACACAGTTTCAAAGTCACGTTTTAAGGGCCAGACAGCTTGGCAGCCAGCCAAACCCAGTTTGAGGGCCACTGGAGCGGAGCCAAGTGAAGTGAAGTGTAGTTGAGTGATGTGGCCAAGTGCCAGGAGCGCTGTCTAAGCGACCGAAGTCAATTTTTGGCAAAACGGTGGTCCAGGATGCGTGAGTCAGCCGCCAAGCTCGTCACAAATGCCAGAATGGTCCTTGATAAATGACTGCCAATGGCAGAGGCCACCGAAAAATGGGTAAAGATTACTTAAACAGGGTTTTTTTTATGGATACCGAACCAATTTCACTATGGAGCAGCCTTAAACATCTTCATCAAAATGAGTTTGATATTTGCGCTTAAATGTGATGCCAAGTCTTACAAGTTTTATAGTTGGATGCTCAACGATATCGTTTAATTTATTATTTCTTTGAACACTGCAACAGCGTGAAAATTAATAGTTATTAATTGCACAATTTTATAATGTATAAAAAAATTAAGTTCTTATTTACACAAGCAACTTGGGCTTCAAGCTCGCTGCTCATTCCACATGTGTTTGCTGTAGACTGGAATATCTGTCCAAGTGTCCTTTAAATCCTCCAGCGTCAGGCCGTCCACATACACGAAACCCAACTTGGCATCCGTGCTCGATTCCGACGGCCGCTGGTACTTAACTCCGATATCCTGAACCCTGACGGGTCCATCGAACTTGACCAGATAGTCACGCATCTGCCAGCCCGCTGCCAAGGAGCTGCTGTCGTGGTGCAAGCGGAAAAGACCGCTGGGCAGGTCGCTTTCGTGAGGCGATAGGTAGCAGCGCTGTGGAGCAACGATGGAGCCTTCATAGTCGCCGCAGAAGAGGTGCAAGTCCTGGTCATTCCTACGGAGCGGTGTCACTCGCACTAGCAAGTCAAACATGGTGCCGACGGCATCACCGTCGATTTTGAAGACATACCTAAGGAGCAAAACGCCGCGGTCCAATTCAAAGTCGGTGACAAAAAGCCGGAAAGCCCGCTCGTAGTTGGTCACCAGTAGGGAGCAGCCGCCCGAGTAGGCCTCGTCGAAATGATGCATTGCATTCCTGCCCAGCGGCACCGACGGCTGCAGCGATTGCCGCGATAGATTGAAGAAGGGGCTATCCTCGCCCAAAATCCGCCAACCTCGCTCGAATTTCGCCCGGCCGGAACCCACGCAAAAGTCCGTGAAGAAGGGCAGCGAAGTGTACGGATGCGTGGCCAATGTGGGCCAAATGCGAGACCACCACGCCTCGTTTCTGGCCAAAAAGGACGCGTTCACCTGGTCATCCCCGCGTGGATTTTTGATGTTGTACCCAAAGCGATTGAGGGTTTCGAAGGTCCAGCCGGGTGCAAAGATGCCCGCCGAGAAGCCGTTCTTTGCAATGAGCTCCATGGTCTCCCAACTATGGAAGCCGCCCTTGCGACTTCTTCCGAACACATCCAGGCCCATAAAGACGCGATGCCGGGGCGATTGCTCCCTCCTGACCTGCTGAGCACTCCGCTCCAGATGGCCCTCGTCCCAGGCGTAGTTTATGAGCGTTCCATGGCTGTGCCGGAAAAACTTCGCGTTGCGGGAGTTGAGCTCGTTCTGCCACCGGAGTTGGCCGTCGTCCGTAACGCTGTCGTACCAAAAGACACGACCATGTGGCACACGTGACTCCGTGGCAGCCGTCAGTTGCCGGACAAAGCGGCTGTGGAAAATGGAAACGCCATAAAGGGATTAGCATGAATCGATCTCAAGGTTACAGCCATTACGTTAGGATTAGTTTCGGCGCCAAATTCACTTTATATATCAAGTAAGAATTGCCTGCTTTTCAGATGCTCTTCACTATTATTCCGAATTTTTTAAATTCCATGCGGATGTTATCTTATGTGCAATCGAACTTATGCGTTCCATTGACTTGTGCAAAGTGCAATAAGTCAACTTGATTGTAGTGTGAAAATAGAAAAGCTCGTTTTGCTTTTGACAGTTCATGATAGATTGAATTGCAGAAGCTGTTGATAAATTGGACAGCTGATACAAGGCCAAAGTTTGCTCCTATGGCGAATTGGTTGCAAGAGGCGCTGATACACAGCCATTTTTCATGTAAACACTCGCATTCTAAAACTTTTACTAGCTAACAGCTTGTGTGCGAATTTTAAAGGGGTAACAAGGACCCTTTTTTTTAGGATGCACTGTCCATGAGTACTCACTATAGTCTGGGCATTTTGGCCAGGGGAACAGTCACCTCCACGTTGACCAGCCATCCCTCGAAGCCGAAGTGCTCACAGAGACGGGTTAGAGCCTCCACGGTGCTCTCGACACTCTCTTCGCTGGCCAGAAACTCGTCCAGCCGTGCGGTAGCCTCCACGATGAACGTGCCCACCACCGGAACTCCGTGGCGATGGGCGGCATTCAGCCAACCACAGGGCGGAATGGTCACGTAGTCGTGGCTGAAGTAACAGAAGTAATCCACGGCTGACCAGTGCACGAATCGATAGTCGTCGTACTTCTGGGAGCTGTGAAAGTGCCTGGCAAAACACAAAAAACCATTAAAAAAAACTTTATTTTCGGACCCCTCTGGCTTCCAAGTTTAATGAAACCGCATAGCTTCGCCTGTTTTTGCGGCAGATATTCATTAGTACAACTTCGATTGCATCAAGTGGCTTGAAAATTAGTAAGTTGCAATACATTTGCATTGACCTGACATGGGCTTTTTGTTAGGTAAATTCGTAAAGGGATTGCATCCCAGGTACCCCCTCCTTTTGTTGTTAAACTTCTCAGTTTAAGGACTCACCGATCCTCGAGGTAGTTGCCCATCATGTCGTGGCAGACGAGCAGTTCCCGGCGATTATCCTCGGTCACCTGGCGCCGGGTGCTGCCCACGAAGTCCGCCTGGCGGTCCAGATAGACGGGTGTCGTTCGAACGCTGGTGTCCAGTGGCAGGACGTACTCGCGCCAGTCGATGTTCCGGCTTCGCACCCGAAACTCCAGCAGCTGGCGGTTATCCTTGATAGGCTCCGCCTCCAGTTGGGCTGCAAGGGCGGGGGATATGTAAAGTCCACGTCGTAAAGACATTACTTCTAAGATCTTTGCGCGGATGCGAACCGCTCGAGGGCTCAGTGGACAATGGAGAATGGGACAGCGGTTCGCTACTAGCTAATCTCTAGCTTATGTTTTTATATCTCGAATATTTGTGCCATGAAATGGCAATGGGTTGCCTGAGCCCCACTGGAAAAAAAACAGTTTGCCTAGTTTATAACACTTTGGGTTGTTGAACAGTTCTCTAATTCAAAAACCAGACAAACTAAAACTTGCATGTATTTAAGTACCTTAATAGCGACTTATTTATTGCCTTCAAGGGGTATATGTATTTTATGGAACATTCTTAGCTAATAAATTCTGTAATTCTCCATAATAAAAAGCGTTATACTTTCCATATTCGAATACCCATTAAACGTGAATAAGTGAATTTTATAACCCAATTACCGGCGTTTAGTAGCATTTTTACAACGCTCGTAGAACGAGCTGAATTTCTTTCTTCTGCATTTTCCGCATAAGCACTTAAAGTTTTTCAATTTTCGCATTCGCCACTTGACCCGCTGAATTTGTCACGGTCAAACTAGCGAGCTGGTTATTATTTCCGCCAGATAATTTCAATGGCGATTAAGTGCAGCTGTTATGCAAATTCTTGCTCCAATTAAATAATAGTATCCAGTGTCATGAATAATATAAAAGGTTCAGTTTAGCTGAGATAGTGGGGGAAATTAGATATCTTAACCTAAGAGAGAGTGTGAGAACTCTAAGATACATGCCGTGAGCAATTATCCTGTTATATGCCTCACAATATTAACGAGTAATCTATCTATATTTATACAAATGTATTGCTGCTACTTAAAAGCAAGAGATAGTTGTGGAAATAAGCAATCTTAATGGGATTGTGCAGCAGTTGCTAACCAGAAAGGATTGCCGGTCTATAAATACCCCAGACAGCCATTTAATCATGAGTCGAGGGGTTAGTGTGGGGTTAAGTTAACCCATGCTGGCTGCAGTTGGCGCTTTTCAATTAGCCAACGCCGCCGGGAACGTCAACTGCACTTAATGCGCGGTTAAATAACGGGTGAACGCTTTATTTTCATTACCACGCAGGCAGGAGTTTCCTTTAAAGTTCGCAATTTTCCGGGGGGAAAAGCGAAAACAAATGATTCAGTTATCGCCCTTATCGCTGGCGGTCCAAAAAACTCCCAACTCCCAACTTTTGTGTTGCACGATTTTTGGTACGTGAGCCCTGAAAATGGCATTATATTGGATTGCGATGCGTGGCATAGTATGCCGTTTTTTGGACATGAATTATTCAAGTCGAAAGCCGAGTTAAAGCCACTTCACTAACGGGTTTTCGGTTTGGGCCTGGTCAAAAGCGACCTTCGCACTCATTTCGATTGCAGTTGCAGTTTCTGAATGTGCAGCATGGAAACGGAAGGATGCGCTGCTTCCTGTTGTGTTTGCTGCTGCACTGCGAGAAAATTTAGCCAGTTAGAGGTTTCTTTCAAATGAACCATGGCCACAAGGGCTCATTTCGGTGCGCAGTGCTGTTGTTTTACACCTTGAATTTATTTCTAAGGCTTATGGATGCGGTGCAATTCGTTTTTCTCAGTGTGCTTGGGCGAAACTTTTTGCAACTGCAGCAGATATGGCAGGGAAAAGGACGACAGGCGTGACGTTTTCAAGCAATTTGTGCCTGGGCGTTACTTTAATCTATCACGGATGCCAGGATATGGATTCTGGCCAGGAACAATCCCTGCATACGAAATGATCCAAAAGTCTATTACTATCCTTGGTCAGATAAAAGGGACACGCTTAAAGGATTCATGATGAACAAAGAGTGCTATTGCTTATGTTCGTTCAACTTTAAAGCGAATGATAACTTCGGTAATCTTAGCAAATTTTCTAGTTTTACTGATCTCTAAATCTCTAAAGTACACTATTTATAGAATGACATCTATGTACATACCAAGAAAACGTATTTAACAAACAGAAACATTATCACTACTCAAATTATAGAATGAGTAATAGAGAGCTTTAAAGATAAGGTTGTTATTATGAACTAACAAAAACCCATGTCGCTTACTCTATTCAATTTTTTTTTTACTACTTTAAAAGTAGTAAATAATAGTTGAATATATTTATTTCAATAAAATGAAAGTTCACTTTTCCCTAAAAAACAAATAGTGCAATAGAGACTGATATATGTGTCAGAGAAAGAGATGGACTTACAGCATCTACAGGTGTTCTTGTCTTGGCACTTTTCGCGTTGCACTGTCTCTTTCTCGCATGCTACCTCCTTAAGCTCACCCCCTCCCTCTTCAGTTCTCTTCTTCTTCACGGGAACAACTTCTTCTTCTTCTTCGGTGGTAATGCCGGTGATTTTGTCATTTTCGCTCGCTTTATCATTGTTTTCCATCACTTTGCTGATGCTTGCCAGTTCCTTAGACTCCAAACTATCCATCTTACAATTTCCAACAATTAATTTTGACCTGAAACTCCACAAATAAGCAACAATCAAATCGTCGAAAACTAATATGTTTATTTACTTAAAAACAGCTGACAGCAGTGCTCTTTCTCTTTCTCAGCAGTGATGTAAAACGGGCAGAGCAGTGCTGCAAAACACTACAGCCCGCGCAAATTTGAATGGCACTCAAAACGCGACAAAATATCAACTTCAGCAATGATTTTACTCTAATTTTGTTTTCTCTTCGCTAATTTCAGGTCCTGCTGGCGCCACCGAAAGACCTTGAGAAGCGAAGAGTGCGCCTGCACACATAAATTCCAATTAAACAAGGGCAAAGAAATTGAAGAACAGAAGGAGAAACCCAATAAAATATCCCAACCAGCTGCAATAGCAACAAATAGCCCGTTGAAACTTTGCTGGCCAGCGAGCCAAGTAGCCAAACATAAATAAAGGGCGCGCACATTTATTTATTACTTGACCCGAACTTTTCGCAAAATGCCAGCGGGTCGAGTGGCTGGCAAGGCCGGCTACTCCAATCACTACTACAATGGTGGGTTCTGTATGTGGATTATTCCCCTAACATTGATTTATTGTATGTTATGTTATGTTTTCTCCAGGACGCTCCTATGTGGGCATCAACGAGGAGATCATGTGGGTAAGCATCGGCATGGGCGTGACCATAGTGCTCCTGATCACGATCGCCTTGTGCTACATTGCGCGCGAGAAGTGCCAGAAGAGGCAGCGGGAGTACTACGTGACCGCATAGTTGTTGTACGCGGCCTGCCAAACGACGGAGCAGCAGGGGCATACCCGGGATGAGGTCATGGGCATGGAGGAGGGAGCTGGCAAATCGCAGAGCGCTGTCGGGGTTCCTGAGGCCAGTCCCGGGGGAGTATCACCATCGCCAGCAGGATCACAGGCAGCCGTCACCGTCATGCATTGGTCTGTGGTCGACATCTGTGCCCGCAGCTGGGGCTGACATGCCCACATGGATGTGAAAAACGAAGGAGAGCAGACACCCACGTATGTAAACCACCAGGGCCACCCAGCCGCCAGACCACAGAACCACCAGCCCATTCCACCCAGCACCACCCACCAAAAACCACAATTACTACGGAACCCCATGCGCTTCGCTGCCCAAGGCAGTTGAATGCGTGAAACTATTTTTTTTTTTTTTTGTTGGTCGTCGTCAAATGTCGCGTGCGAAACTCGTTGTAAGCATATTATATTTAGAGAAAGTTACTTTAAAATACAAACATGTTACTGAATTTGCCAAATACGAAATATATTAATATACAATATTAAATATAACGGGCTCTTGTGTTTTGCCAAATTCAACTAAAGATGTTTAAACGATATATTGTGCAATTTGAATTTAGCGCTTATGCTTCTTTTTTTCCTCATCTGGCAGCGCTATGTGCTTTTCTATGGGTAGCACTGGCGCGCTAACAGATGTAACCATACCTTTTCGCTGTGAGTGGCAAACGAAGAAGAAGAGCCACGCACGTTTTATTCAATTCGTTATTATTTACAAAAGTTTCGCGATTCTTCTTTGGTTGCGAGCATCAATTGTGCCAAAATGGTGGAAAATATATCACTGAATGTTACTGTAAAGTCGTCGGCTCGGAAAAATCAACAGGTTAGTGGCTATGTCTATGTTATTCAAGTGGTGTTTATATATTGTATATTTGATTTCAGCAGTCGCCCGCGCTTTCGGTTAAAAAACGTGCACAGAAATCCCAGGATTTCGACTTTCAATTCAATGTGGACAAGCCCAAAGTCAAGGCAATCGTTGTGCGAAGAAGGGCGCCTCCTTCGAAAGTTGAACCTACAAATTCATCAGTTCCCAATACCACGAAATCGCCGACGCCTTCAGTTTCCTCCAGCAAATCCGCAATTTCCACTCTTTCAGCATCCCCCAAAGCAAATGCATCCAACGATGATCTTATGTTCAATGTTAGCCCAACGAAACCACCTGTTAAGAGCGTTTTAGGCGACGATTTCATGCTAAATGTGACCACAAAGCCGGTGGTTGCCCAGAAAGCCAAGCCAAAAATCACACGAGCCGAAAGATTGGGCAAGAAACAGAGGCAGGGCAAGCCACTGACGAAGCTCAGCGAAGAGCAGATCACGCGGGCGCTGAAGAGCAACAAAAAGCCAAAAAATCCAAATCAATTACCCACGCCCGGTGACCTTTTCCGCGCTCAACTGGAGGAGGAGAGGCGGCAAAAGCGTCGTGAAGAGGGAGGAGGGGATCAGGAAGCCAGCGCCGATGAGGAGGATGCGAAGAACAACTCAGGAGGGGGATCTCCGAGGGTAAAACCGAGTTCAGCCGTTAAGGAGTCCAAAAAGTCATCAGATATTGAGGATTCCGGCGAATCCGGCGAAGAATCTGCAACATCCGATGAGGAACCAGATGAATCCAGTGCACAATCTCCTGGACAAGAAAAGGAACCCAAACAAACCGCGAAGAAACCACCGAAAGCCGAGGAAACCTCGTCCACAAACCGTTTTCGCACCAAGAAGATCGGCCTCTTCGACCAAAGCGACGTGGAGGCACTCAAGCAACTGGGCCAAAGAGCGGTGAAGCCCGTCAAGGAGACCATCTTTACAGGCTCTAAAATATCCACGTTGGGACTGCATCCTCATGCTGTAAAGAACTTGGAGGATCTGCTTAGCATTCGAGAGCTAACTAGCGTGCAGCAGAAGACCATTCCCGAAGTTCTCCAGGGCAAGGATGTGCTCGTACGTTCGCAGACGGGCTCGGGAAAGACCCTGGCATATGCTCTACCCTTGGTGGAACTGTTGCAGAAACAGCAGCCACGGATACAGCGAAAGGATGGCGTGCTGGCCCTGGTGATTGTACCCACCAGGGAGCTGGTGATGCAGACATACGAACTCATCCAGAAGCTGGTCAAGCCGTACACATGGATAGTGCCCGGTTCTTTGCTGGGTGGCGAGAGCAGGAAAAGCGAAAAGGCCAGGCTAAGAAAGGGCATCAACATACTGATAGGCACACCTGGTCGTCTGGTGGATCACCTGCTGCACACGGCCTCCTTCAAGCTGACCAAACTGCAGTTCCTCATACTGGACGAAGCAGATCGCCTGCTGGAGCTGGGCTACGAACGCGATGTCAAGCAGTTGGTGGAGGCCATTGACAAGCAGCGTGCGGAGTGCGAGGACAAGGAGCTTCCCCAGCTGCAAAGGATGCTGCTGAGTGCCACTTTGACTTCGCAGGTCCAACAGCTGGCCGGTTTGACCCTCAAGAATCCCCTGTACATAGACAACAGCGACGAGGCGGCGAGTGCGGCGCTGAAGAGCAAGGATGGCTACCAAAAGGAGACCATAGAAGCCTTGCTAGAGGTGGACGACGGACTGGGCGAGTACCAGGAGGATGTGACGGGTGTGCTGAGTATTCCCGAGAACCTGCAGCTCAGCTATGTGGTGGTGCCGCCAAAACTACGTCTGGTGGCACTGTCTTCGCTGCTGGCCAAGGAAGTGGACGCCAGTCCCAAGCAGTTCAAGGCGATTGTGTTCATGAGCACCACGGAGATGGTGAACTTCCATCACGACATGCTCAACGAGGCGTTGACCAGGCGAGTTCTCGACGAGGAGGACGAGCAGGAGAAAGGTGATTCGGATGACGACGGCGACATACCTTTACTGCAGGGTCTGCGCTTCTTCAAGTGAGTTGCTTTGATGTTTTGTAATGAATTGCACCTCCTAAGTGCTTGTTTCTTCCACAGACTACATGGCTCCATGACGCAGACGGAACGGCAGGGCGTTTTTCGTGGCTTCCGCGATTGCGCCAGCTGCGTCCTGCTGGCCACCGATGTGGTGGGTCGTGGCATCGATGTTCCCGACATAAAACTGGTGGTGCAGTACACGCCGCCGCAAACCACCGCCGATTTTGTTCACCGCGTGGGTCGAACGGCTCGAGCGGGCCGAAAGGGCAGAGCCGTGCTCTTCCTGACGCCCAGCGAGGCCCAGTTCGTGCGGCATCTGGAGAAGAAGCGCATCCGCATCCAGCAGGGCGACATGTACGCCTACCTGCAGACCCTGCTGCCCAAGGACGATGAGGCCAGGACGGTGCAGGAGGCGGCCTCCAATCTGCAGCACAAGTTCCAGACGCTGCTCGAGGATGATCGCGAACTACACGACAAGTCCTGCAAAGGTAGGTTCCTCTATTACGGCTGCACTCCTGCTATAATACGTCTTTCACTTGAATTGCTTTTGAAAGCTGTGCATTTCTAATGTATCTGAGTATAGAATGTTTATCTTTTGAGTCGCTTTAACTGATTTTCCCTTCGTTAATGCTGACTGCAATCAATACCAATTAATCGTACCATTACCACAAGCAGGCTGTCGGATTTTTCGTATTCAGAATATACGGAGAACCCCTACGTATCCTGTGGCATTGGACGAGTTCCCATGGCACTTACTTTTCCAATTGCCCCAACTCCGATATCCCTGGACAAACTAGCAATTTAATCCTTTCACCAAAGAACATTAACTTTGTAATTACGATTTTTTACAACACTCGGGTGGCTGAATACAAAAAAGGCACCAAGACAAACACACAAACTCTCGGCTATTTTTCCAATTATAAGTTGGAAGCCCGGGCCACGCCCCCGCTCTTTTGACCGCCCCCAGACGGGCGCAGTTATCATCCACGGGGCAGCGCGCGTTAAAAACACAAAAATTATTTCATATTTGAAGTTAATTTCGATTGCGTGTCAAATGATTCCCCCACTTCCGCTCCGCTCCGTTCTGTTCTGTTCGCTCCTTCGACGACCTCCAACCACCCAACCACCCCGCCCAACACCACCCCCTCTCGACCACCAACCCCCTGGCTGGCCACCACCTTCGTCCGTCATCGCGGCAAGTGACCACCAGCGACTTCTTTCATCGCCCGATCCTTTTTTCTGCCTTCATTTATTTCCCATTTTATTTTATTTGCTTTTCAAAACGCGAGTAGGGGAGCTACCCATTAAAAAGTAGTGAAAAGGGTATATTATATCAAGGGATGTTTTACCCAATCTAATAAGAGTACAATCAAAAACTAAGCTACTGCTTTCACAAATATTTCTTAGATAACAAACTATTTCATTTATTAATCACTGAGAATAGGAGTCCAAGTAGTGACGAATCGCACCAGGAGGGATGTGTCTTTGCACACCTATTTATACGAAATGAAAATCTGCTGTAGTTGTTCGATCATAGCGTGAAAACTATAAGCAGTATGGGACTTAAGACTTATGAAGTTCAAGAGGATAAGCGGTGAATGTAAAAATTTTAAAAATTCAAACTGATGGGGCTGTTTTGTAGAAATGTTGTAACTTTACGTTTACACAGTGCACTGTTCCTAATAATATTTTCACTAGGTATATCCACGTCTGCCAGCTATGCATTTGTCTACCATTCTGCTGAAAATGTAATTGCAGCGTTGAAAAGGCTGGAAAAAAGTTAATTAGATGTTACCAAGGCGCGTTTGAAGGGTTGAGTTGAATCCAGACGATATTTTCCCCATTTTCCTGCGATTGAAACATAAAGGACTCATAAAAGCGAGCGGCAGGCGAGTGGAAACGATTCTAATCGAAAAGAGGCACCCAAAATGAATCATAAATGGGGAAAAGGAACCAAAAAAACCAGGCAATGCGAATGGGGAAGATCCTTTGATGGCTGAGATGGCGACTGCGACTCGAAACAGGAAACGGAAACTGAGCGAAATATCGCAAAACAATGGCAAAACAGCAAGATAAATAAAGGATGAAGGATATATAAATACATTCATACACAGATACATTCATATAGGCGAGAGCGAGAGTCGGTCAAAATGGCAACGCAAATTGCACTTAAGCGCCGAGTCAAGCGTCAAGACAGGAAGCCACTTGGCAAAACTTAAGAGCGGAGCAGCCAAAATGCCCGAAAGAGACGACACTAGGCGGGGCGAAAGAGACAGGGCGATACATCCGGATTCGAAGTGGGCAGGGGAAAGGGTCCTGCTGGAGGATGCAGTTTTCTACTGCTGCTGCTCTGCTGCGTCCAATCAAAAAGCCATTAAAAAGTATTACGCTTGAACAAAACTGTACAAAGCAGCAGATAAAAGGCAGCCAGAGAGGGACGGCAAATGTGGGTGGGTGGTGTACGAAAGAGACGGGCGATGGAGGGACAAACGAGCTGGGAAAGAGAGGGAAGAACATCTGCGACTTGCATTGCATCGGTAATTGAAACAATTTTCAACTTGGAATTCACTTTTTGTCTTCAGACTTCAGGCTTTTTAAAGTTACAGTAGTTCGTGCTACAGTGCGTTTCGCAGATGTAAGACAATGGTAAATGGTAGAGAACAGGGAATGTAAAATGTTCTCCAAAGAAAGAAGATTATATATTCTTCTGACTATACTTAAGTTCTTGCGGATTCTATAATTGAAGACTATTTATTGAGGTCTTCAATCAATGAAAGTAATAATGCGTTTTTAAACCACCTAAAATGTATTGTATATTTCAAAATAACCACATTTCCCGATATATCTCTCTCTCGAAAAACATCTGTTTTTCAAACGCAGGATAATCCGCTGACATGCACGCTGATCCTCATAGTTCCCCTTTGACTTACAATCATTTTTTTGGCGTATTCTATGGCATATTTTCACTGCCTTGGTCCATTGGCCCATTGTTTGCCATTATACCGCTAAATGGAAAGAGTTCTGTTAATGCCTTTCGAAACTAAGCCCCTGATGACCCATAAGTCCCACGCTTTAGGGCGACACCCCCGATTAGTGGGTATCGAGTGAGGAAATCCCATCTAGAACCCTTCGTCTGGGGGTTGCGAAATGGCAATGGTAATAGAATGGCAATGGGTGGACTGAAAAACAATCACAACAATTTGCCACGCCTACACAAACCGCATGGACACGCGCTGAAGAAACCACCACAAAATCCGGAGGAGGAACACCCACACCCACACCCACAGCCAGAGAAGACCAAAAACCACCGAGACAATGGCATAAAAAGCCATTTTGTGTGGCTTCTGCGGTGGATTCCGCACTCTCTCCTCCACCACGAAACTTCTTTCCACGAAATGACATTTATTTTATTCGCCACTTCCGGCTGGCAGACGTCTCTAAACATCCGCTGCCGTCATACTTTTTGTTTGCCTAATGTCTGCCACTTGGCCGTAATCGCATTTGCGGCAATTAAGCCAGAACCAGAAAGCCCAGGGCTTGACTTCGAGACTTTGGTCCTTTGGTGCTTTGGTCCCCAAAAAAGGACACTCGCCACTATGAACTGAACTGAACTGAAAACCGGGATGCAGAGAGCACTGCTGCGAGTTAATTGCCGGGGCAGGAACGTCTTTGCATCCATCTCTGCTGGGCTTGCCACTCCTCATCCCTGTCCTCCATCAGTGCTTCCTGTTTTTCTGGGATCTGGAGTTCGTTCCGGAATCATCCTGCCGTCGTCCTGTGGCTGGAGGATTCGGTGTGTGTGGCCGGGATGTGCGGCTCTTCGGTAGTCAATTACGAACTCCTGGGAACGGAAGGGCGACTAGTTTATTAAAGCTAATTTAGCGGCGTACAGTGTGATGAATAATGCAAACATAGTTGGTTATAAGAAAACATAACAGTAATTTAAAACATGATTTTCAAGTGAGAAGGGACAACACCTTTTGTTTAGGTTGTTATTTGCAATAGATAGAAGATGGATTAGCAATTCGTTTTTATGATTTTTTACCATACGTATTATTCATATTATAATTTTTCTTTATATATATATGAAGACAAAACTTGAGTCACTTTCTGCTGACACTCATTGCTCTACCCGAATCCTTTACGTATCCTTGGAAAGGACTCAACTCTCCCCGCAACTCGCACTCGCATCTGTCTGGTTTCGTTTCGTTATGTTTGGAAAGTGTTGTTCTTTGGGCATTTGCATTGCATTTCTCATTTCACTTCGCATCGCATCACATCGGATCGGATCGGATCGCATTTACATATCCCACTCCGCCGGATGGCGAGATGCTTATCGGGGTAACAATTGCGGTCCTGAGTGGCTGCTCCGCTCAACTGCTGCTCCGTTGGTAATTTGATATCATTGTTGTATAATTTGGAATTGCCTGGCATAAGTGCTGCGTAATTAGCAAGGACATGCCCACAACAGCGAACCACAAGCGTGTACACTTTGTTCCCGCGCCACATACATACATACTCGTATGTGTGGCTTGGTAACTCCGGTGAGCACAATGCCCGGGTCTATTGTGGTTGTGGATGCGATGTGAAATCCTTTGCTGACACTGCTCATTTGTCATTTTAACAAATTTATTTTGTAATGAATGCGGCTCACTCAGAACATGCACACACACACACACACGCATCGCTCAGCACTTAAGCCAAGACATCAATTAATTCTAAAGGCATTAACATTAACATCTCCGCCCTCTTCCTTCTGCTCTTTCCCGCCCGCAGCCTTTGTGTCCTGGATGAAGTTCTACTCGACGTTTCCCAAGGAGCTGAAGCCCATCTTCAACGTGCGCATCGCCCACATGGGCCACTTCGCCAAGAGCTTTGCGCTCAAGGAGGCGCCCTCAAAGTTCGCCGCCAAGCACGCCGCCCCCAAGGCGGCCCCGCCCACCAACCGACTGACCTACACGGAGAGGTATGTATAATGGATATAGATTCTCAGACTATTCATAAATTTAAAGATCAGTGGCAAACGTTTATGGATGCGGATCTATTTACAATCGAATAGTTGTATAAGAATGTATAACAAGCAGATTGAGCTAAGGTCGCATGAAGATCAATAATCTAATTGTCTTTGAAGATAATTATTCTCAAATCTTAAGAGATACTAATATATGCACTAACGGGTTAAAAATGTGTAAATGTAGCAAATTTAGAATAGAATACTTTGAATATAACAAATGTTCTATACCGTACATACATATATAGTAATGGTTTAAATTTGTTTAAAATAATTTTGCAGAGATCCCGAGAAGATCCAGGCCCAGAAGCGGGCCAAGCGGCGATTCACGACGACGGTCAGCGGGGAGGTGCGACAGCTGCAGCAGCGGGACGTAGGAGCGCAGAAGCCAGGAGCCCCACCACCCAAGGGTGGTTTCATTGGCGGCGGAGTGGGACGCAGCAGCTTCATGAAGAGCCTGGGCAAATCGAGGGCGCTGAATATGTCCGAGTTCGACAGCGGACTGCCACCGGAGGGAGCCGCCAAGCGACGCAAGCAGGCGTAGGAAAAGCAAAAGGACGTCGAGCACTTGGAGGACTCGCTGGACTTGGAGGGGAAGGTGGACGAGCAGGCGGAGGAGGGGCAGTGCGGTCCGGATGGAGTTCTGAGCACTTTGCGGCACTTTATGCGCGCCATTTTGCCTGTCCGCTGTGCCTGCTCAAGCATTTAATCGAAAAGAAAATTGCTCCATATATATTATATATATGTATAGTCGAGTAAAAATCTAAGAAATCCCAAGGAGATGCGCTCATAAAAGTTTCATTTTTCTCAACTTTTAAGCCCGGACGTCCTGCGGGAAAAGTTGTGGCCGCCTGCCAGCATATTTTAAGCTTCCTTTCCATTTTTTTCCCACATTTACTTTTTTTTTTTACTTTTTGTTTTTTGATTACTCGCCGTAATATGTTCGTTCATTTTTTGTGTGGAAAATATTAGAAATCCATTTTCCGCTCACTGCAGATTCATTCAGTTTTGAAAATGTCACCAACGACGGCGGGGGGTCAGAGGTCGGCACGTGTTGGCTTTTTATGCAACTGAAGCGCATAATTCGTTGGACAAGGCATAAATAAATATCGGATACATATAAACACTGTACAAACGCTTTTCTCTCCATTTCCCGGCCAGGACACGTGGCCAAAACGCGGCTGCGGGGGCGTACGTATTATGGCCCTTAATCGCCGCCCCTCGGCGGCAATCAAAGGACCCTAATTAGACGCTCAGCGATTGATTTTTAATTAGGCCACTGGCCCACGCCCCCCGTCTACATGTCACTCAAAGTCAAAGTCAATCAAGCATGAACCGCTCGACCGCAGTCGATTCCTAATTACGTGCGAGTGTCAACATATGAAATAATATTTTGGTATAAATGCGTCCATTAAAGGGGGTTTCCCTTTCTTTTGGGAGCTACTCATAGATGGGGAAAGTTGATTTGGTGCCCACTTGAGCCGCGCACTTGTGGTCATGCTTTTCCGGAATTGTGAGTATGGTAATAGGAAATTTATTTTTAGGCGTATAAGATTTATATTCAAGATTGTTAAGCTGATGTTCTGGCTCAAAATTACCTTTGGAAATATAACAGTTTTGCCAAAAGTCTTCTTAAAAATTTGCTTGATAAATGTGTTAAAAAGAGATATAACACAATTACAAATTAAGTTGTACTAACAATTAAGCATAGTTGTGAAGAAATCGAAAATATAGAATTTCTGCAAAAGTCTTTTTTCTGAATTATTCTGAAAACATATGGCTGCAATTTGAAGACATTTTTAATAATCGACATGAGTTGCTTTTAAAACCATTAAGTTAATATAATTAGGCGGGAATTACTTCGCTCTGATCACCAAATGCGATTGGCGTCCACTTAACGCTAACCAATCGCGTAACGAAACCAATACTTTGGAGAACCAAACCGACAACTAGCACGAATAATTGTCACTTAGCAGGGGGCAATTCTCCTACCCTTATTCACCATCCCCGAATGTCCATGGAAAAGCCCCCATTTTCAGCTCCACCCCGTTGTCAACGCCAAGGGCCACATTAGGGCTTTCCTTTTTAGCCGAACGGACAAAAAAAAAAAAATGCTGACAGCTGTTTTGGGTCGTACTTGCTGACGGAAAACTCCTCCCACCCGTGTACTTTTTATTTCAATAAAAGCGAGCTGGAAATGTGGAAAAGCGGGAGAGGAGAGCGCAAGAAAAACATGCAACATTTGCACCTGACCAACCAACAATGGGCATTGTTAGTGCGCCACTACAACTTTATTACCGCCCCCCAGTGGACGCAAGCCATTCGATCGAGTGGAGGATTTTAATTTACCCTAATGCGTCTATAATTCGAGCCATTAGTGCAATCACATTAGCAATTTTCCACGGCCAGCCCTTTTTGGCCGGACGAGAGGGTGGCAAACAGCCACTTTCCATTTCGCCGTCGCAGAGATCCTGGCAGCAGGATTTGATCCAATTAGATCGGTCCTAATCACACATGCGAACACAGGGCTTAAATCAATCGAAGGCTGAATCGAAGGGGATTACCAACAGATGTTTGCCGTTGGCCAATTTGCGGGTTAAAATGTTGAGGGCTTAATTCATTTGCTACTAAATGCAATCAGCTATAGTGTATTTTTAGTATTAAGAAAACTTAGTCCATTTGAAATACTTGTGGCATGTTGTGGCAAGAGAAATAAAAATGTATGAATTTCTAATTTTATATTTATTATTAACATATATTACTATATGAGAAGCTCCTTCATCTGCAATACACTCCTGCTTCTGTTGTACGCATTCATACTCATTTTTACCCATCGTCGCCCCGCGTTAAAAACCAATTAATTTCGACGCTCAACTGGGGCGATATTTTGTGGGTACTGAAAGATCATCTGTCATCGGTGGGATCTCGCCGGGATCTACGGGATGTGACCTTCCATCGATGCAACTGTGCACTGTGGCGGTCAGAAAAGAGTCCCTAATTGTTTGCATTTGTGTTGCAATTTAGCTGAAATCGCGCCTCTTGGCCAAATTGTCTTTAAATTGGCAGTTGGCGCTGTGCGCCATAAATCCAAACGGCACCGATCTTCATCTTTTTCTGGCTCTTTAGCCCCCTCTTCCTTCGATTCGAGAAGTATTGTTACCGTGTAACAATTTGTAAAGGGGGTATACATTGTTCCTGCTAACTGACAGAAGTACATTCCATATAAATATTTTGGGCGAAGTAAAGTTATTAACGTAAATGTAATCCATCATGGATATCAAGTGCAATGGAATAATATTAATAATTATAAAAGTTTTTTTTGAATAATAAATGAAATAATAATAATTAATATAATATACCTGTTTGCTAGGTACTTCTCATTCTTTAGTTCACCTTTCCAGCCAGTTTCGATTTCATTTTGGCCAGCCATCGGAAGTACCGCTTGTCGAGTTTGCCCAGCCGCCGGCCGATCAGCCAGAACATATAGCATCCTATAGCATTCGGCCAGCCGCATCCCGAGAGTCACCCGTGGGGCATCGTTGGCGGTCAGCGGACCTCTGATATATGTATACCCAAAGTCCGAGTCCCAGTCAGTATTCAGTTTTCAGTATTCAGACTCAGCTGCGGTCGCAAATTATCAACAAATTAGAGTTTTCGTCGAAGGAGCCGGCCAAGTCATTTGGTTTGATTTGATTTCATTTGCTCGCATGTCTCGTTGTCATTTTGGGGAACTGGTAACTGGGAACAGGGCACTGGGCACTGGGCATTGGGCACTGGGCGATGGGCACTGGGATCGAGGAACTGGAATTGGAGTCCAACGGGCGCGGATCCTTTTCGGGATCCATTTCTCAGCCGGCGAGCTGCGTTTTATTGGACGCCGCTGGTAAAGTGATTTCTTCAACGCTTTGTTAGCGCAGCGGATTGATGCGGCTGTCATTAGCCGATTTTGTTTTCGGCCTAAACGGGTCCCAAGATGTAGCCACCCCGCATCTGCACATAAATACATATGGACACATGCGAGTGTACGAGTATGTATTGTACATACATATGTAGCTGGCTAAATGCGTTTTTAACGTGCTTTTAATTGCCTGGCCCCCGTGGTCTTCCCCTTCAGTTCGCCTCGCCGCGCAAATTAAATCAAATTGAAACTAATTAACATAAATAAATTTACACAAATCCAATCGCAATATGCCTCGTTACAGGCCTTCACACTTTCCGCTTCACTGGAGGATGGGGAGGTTTGGATTCTGGTCTGGCTGCTGCTGCTGCTGGCTTCTGGCTTCTGGATTCTAGATTCTGGATGCGGATTGGGATTTACTGGCTGACACTCACAAGCGACAACTGTCAAATTGGACAAGTTGCATTTGCAAATAAATAGACGGGCACTCGTTCAAACGGAAACGGAAGCTGACGACCCACGAATCGTGGCAGTTTTCAACCGTCGGCCAGGGGAAGGGGGTGGCAATGTGGGATCGGGGGCGCCACAAGGAGGCTGCGTTCGCTCTGCTTCGACGCTTGCGCTTAAAGTTTTTAGGCGCTATGAAATTAATTGGATTTGCTTGTGGCGAGGCCACCGTGCACAGTGGGCTAAGCTAGCGTGAAATCTGGAAATTTTTAGCTAATTATATTAAAGATATGTATAACGCCATGTTCAAAATCAATGAATTATGAAAACAAATGTGCAATATTATATTGCAATATTAAAACATTTCAATATTTTTGAAATTTGCCCTGTGCACTTTTAAGCACTCCCAATGAATCCGCAAATGGATCTACTGTTCCCGCCGCTCCTTTCGACCACGCGGCGTATGCGCAATGTAACCAGGTCCGACGATGTCACCCGGAATCCAATCCACCCGAGCCACCCACTTGCCAGTTATTTACTGCTTTATTTGCGGTCTTGTCAAAGCAATCAACACAGTCAGAGCGTGTCCTTTTTCCTGCGGACTGTGAACTGCCTGTGGCCCAAAAGGTGGTGGCTTTTATTTACTTGTCTGGCGAGTCCTTGCTGGCTCCGCTAGGTTTATTTGTAGAATGATTTTTCAATAATTTATGTATGACGATGGGTGGTTGGGTGGTTGGGTGGTTGGGCGGCTGGGCGGTTGGGCGGTTGGGGGGGTGGGTGGTTGCTTCGGTTTGGGTGGCACTTGATTTAATGTGCGGGGTGTTACTTTCAACACCCTCCAATCACAATAATAACAGCGACGCAGAGCACTATTGACTGCCGCTGTGACAATGCAATTATAAATGGTGACAAAATAATTTCCGCTGCGTGATTTTTATGACAGTTGTTCACCGTACGGGTGGCATTCTGCTCCGCTGACCGCCGCCACCGAATTAAATCAGAATTAAATAGTTCTCGTATTCCTTGCCAGTTCGCCAGCTTGCCAGCCATTCGGCCTTCCATCATTTCAAATGCCAATTTAATGACCATAATTGGTTAGGATGTGGTCGATGGGCATAATTCTAGTTGGAGTTCATCCTTTTTGGCCGGCTTCCTGTCCATCCAGTCGGTTCAGCCCAACGTGTGGGTGCTGCCCCCGAAGGAGCGATCCTTTCAAGGGCTTCCCACAGTCAAGGCTGTGGCACATGAAATCATAATTCCAGGGCAACGTCTCGCGAATTCATAAGAGCTTGTCATTTGTGGCACGCAATCCGATTGCGTTATAAGTGGAAATTGGAAATTGCCACAAAATGGCAATGAAAAAAAAAACACACAAGCAAAAAAAAAAAAAAAAAAATATTATTATAGTGGCGTTTTTGCTTGCCTTGTGAACTCTATTGACTTGAATGGGAATGGGAATGATCAGGTGATGAACCAAGTTGAGGGTCTTCTTATGGGGTATGATTCTTATTAGGAAAGCTATCTTTCGGTACACCATTAATAATCCTTATCAATCTCTAAGGCAAACAAATGTTTGACTCAAAACCATTTCAGATAATGATACGGGAGTGCAAGATTTTATGTATAATAACACTTTTTTTTTGTGGAGTGTATTAAGCCAGCGCATTAAATACATTTTAAGGCGAAAACCCAAAACGCAATCAATTTTAATAATTCCACTTCATAAGACCTTCACCAGCCGATTGTTATCGAATAATGTTCCAAGTTTGAGATCATATTTAGCCGATCAGATCGGCGGCCAAACGCTTTTCACAGCTGAACAACTGCCCGTGTCCTTTTTCCGGCACTCCTGGCTTAATCCTGCGACGAGGAGAGATGCCAAATTAAAACATTTGTTGCCATTTTCTATCGGCGGCCAGCCATCTCAATTTGTCAATGGCTCGAAGGATTAAAATGCGGCAAAAAAAAGTGTATACAAACGGGGATTTGGCGCCTTATCAGCGATGCTGGCAAAAGGACATCGAGCACATCAAGGACTCGATGAATTTGTCACATTAGGACCGGCATATGTGAACGGGCACCCAAATGATAAGATCCAGCCCATCTGATCCGATCCACCGCGTCCTCAGTTTCTGTAAAATCTCTTACAACTTTGCTACTGTTTTCGGTGGTGATTCCAGTGAGTTTTTCCCCGGCGGTGGTGGTGGAAAATGGCAGGGAAAATATTGTTGTTGCCAGCGTAATTGGCAGGATATTAGCAGGATAGAGCAGGGGATGGCAGGGGTTGTCCTGCGGCCCAGTCAAGGGATTACGTCGGGCATTATGAGCAAATTAAGTGTGAAGTGGCATTTGGGATTTATCCCGGGCACTAAGCGCTTTAAAATCGAAAAGGACTAAAACTAACAGAACAGTACGCACAAAAGGTGTCACATGTCAAGCACTGCGAGTCACCCGCCATCGTCATCGGCCCAAAAACAAACTAACACTTAACCCCAAGAAAGGACATTCTCCGACTGCTTCCCCCCCTCCCCTTTCCACACTCTACTCGACGTGACGTGGAGGACACCCACTTGATCCGCCCACTCAAGAACGAGCTTATCATTTACACTTAACGCTCGGCAGTTCGGCACGTGCCGCTGCATTATTAACCGCAAAATGCTCATAAAGGATCAATTTGTGCGCACACGTGTCCAGGATAATGCACATAAATCAAAGCAACGGCTGCCGAATGGACAAAGACTCGATGACAGTCCGCGGAAAATCTGCGACGAGCGGCATTACCATCCACCCACTGCACTTGGGCCCAAGGATATGCAGTTTAGTGCGGCCAAGCGGACCAAGGAAGCTATTAGGAATGCAAAGGACCTTCGGGCACGGATGTGCGAGGCACCGGAAGTAACCGAGATTTATGGCCTTACAAAGGCTTTGCGGATTTTACACCTCTGGGCAACCCATTTCATTCGCAGGCAAACAGATAAATGGCCAGCATTTCTCACAGATTGTGTGATTTTGGCTCTTACATTTAATTCAAAGACTAAAATCATTCATTAATCAATTTGATTTTAATCTTAAGACATACATATTAAAATACAAATATCTGGTTGTATATAGAAGTTTCTTGAGTAACAACTGTGTTACAGTATTGCAATAATTTGTAGTTTTGAATGGCTGCGATATACATAGGTATATTTCCTTAAATTTTATAAATACTCGAAGTCTTTAAAAATCAGCTAAGCGCCTTGGCGAATAATTTGCATAACTACAGTCGGCGAAGGCATATAAATCTCCTATATGCTTTCTATTTAACTTTTACTAAAGACTTCCGACACATTTCTGCGCCGGCCAATTTGCCAGGCGATTCCCCGGATCCCCCGCATTCCTTGGATTCCCCGGATTCCCTAGCCTGCAGCCGCTTTCAACACCTACACACCAGTGGCTCCCAGGCCGAGTTGCACTGCCCATGGCGATGGCGATGGCGATGGCGATGGCGTGACTGGCCTCCATTTGGGGCAGAAGTCCGGGAAAGTGGCCCAGAGTGGCCGGCCCGGTTGTCTGCGGCCCTCGAGGCTTGTAACTTATCTAAATGCACACAATTATTGAATATAATCGCCACCAAAAGAGGCGAACGCCAAGGGAGCGAAAACAAACACGTGGAATTTTTGCATGCCGCCTTTTAGGCGTTCCTGCGCTTCGCAAATCGTGAGGAAATTGGTGAAAAGCCGACAGCGGGTTGCCCTGATCTAGAACAAGATTAGATGATGTATATTCTAAACTAATTTACTTTTGCACTTAATTTATGCATACAATTAGTTATGGACTTACCTGGTTAAAGGTGAAATGAGCAAAAACAAATTAATTTCAAGTTTCTAAGAGCGTTACTGTATTTGATTTTAAACGGTATCAAGTATATTTCAAAACTAAAAAATATATAAATAAATAATAATAATAAATACTAGATTTATTAGATTTTAAAATAGAGAAAAAAGAATAAACGAATCATTCTAACATTCTAAATAACTCAAAATAATAATTTTAAATTAATATATATATAAATTTCAAAAGAGTACACAGCATATCTACTACTTCGGCCGCTCAATTTTTTTATTCAGACGACAGACGATTAAGGTGGCAAAACACGGTAATAAGAAATCTGAATTCACAGAGGTAATTCTCGGATTTTCGCGTTCTCCGTTCTGCAAAATCCATGACCAAGTTCAATTATGCCAACAAAGCGATGGGAGCCGAGCAGGGAATAACAAACATTTTGCAATTATCAGGCAAATATTTATTTAAGCGCAATTATCCGAACACGAGTGGAAAAAAAGGCGACAGATAATGCGGGGCAAAAATCAAATGAGAAACCCAACTTGCTGGCAATTAAGCGCAATTTCCGTTCGCTGTCAAATGATTATTTAAAATGCAATCTATATATAAAAATCGCCGTGTGCGAGGGTGAATAGTTAATGCAGCCATGGCAAAATGTGACAAATTAAACAGAACGGAGATTAACTGCCCCAAACCATTTGTTACAAGAATCTGAATCCGAATCGGGAATAAAATCAGAATTAAATTAAATAAGCAGCAAAAACAAGCCACTTATTAATGGCATATGTCCAGTGTCACCTGCACAGAAATCAACAAAAAGCGGCAGAAAAACAAAAGCAAACAAATGGGAATAAAAAACCGAATCAAAGGTAAAAAACAAGAGTGCAAATTAAATGCAAACAAAGTTGATTTCCCATTCCTGCGAGCATAAGTTTTTAATTTCGTTTTCCATTTTATTTGTAAATTACACATTTCGCTGAACCAAAATTGCAGGTGGAAAATGCAGGTGAGTGGGCTGAAGGCCGGCCACATCCGTTCGCCATTTTCGGGGGAAAATTCGCGAATCGTGGGCGTTCTTCCGGTCCGCTCGTCCAGCCCCGCTTTACTTTTTTTTTTTTTTCGCCCAGTGTTTATCCGGCGAAATTTTGAGTTTTCGGGGGAAATTGGGCTGAGCGAAGCGGTATATGTGTGGCGAAATAATTATATAAAATCAATACAGCAGCGGGAGTGGATTGTAACAAAATTGGGAATTTAAATCACATATTTATTTACTTTTTAGGGCCATCAAACCGAGTTTTCTTTCTTTTGCTTAAGAAAAAAAAAGCAGCTAGAAAATATGGGATTATAGACTGAATGTGAAAATTAATTTCACAGAACTGAATAAGATAGAAGAATGATCAATTTAAAATAAAAGTTGTAGTAAACAAAATTAAACATTTCAAGTGAATAATATTATTAACCATCTACTTTTTTCCTACAAGGACGGATATATTTACCACATTATTACCATTTGTTTTATTCCTAATTTTGAAAATTATAGCTATAATATTAAGGACTAAATACAATATCATATAAGTGCAACTACAGGGTACACATCTTCAAGAATCACGGACATGCATCCAATCACCGCGATATCCACTCCCATTTGATTCATCCACCCTGCTGTCCTGATTGGCTGCTTAAGCGAATTGTGGTGGCTGCAGATGAGGATGAGGATGTGGTTGGGGGTGTGGGTGTGGATGACGATGCTGTGGACCACCCACAAAAATGTGCGGCTAATTGGATGTCTATATGCGAGGATGGCGGCCATGTGTGGCAGGTACTTTGACAGTCGGCGCCTGATTTCCATGCAAATTGGTTACAGCACAGTAAGCAGGCAATATTTCTGCTTCATTTCATAAATGCGTCCGGGGTTGACTCCTCCGGTTCCGTAATCCCCCGATCCCAATCCCAATCCCCCAATGGCTGACTTCCAGCTCTTTGGATTCCATGAGTTTGCATATCAAACGCCAGATGATGCGTCTTTAATTTATACATGAGTCCGCAGCCAATTTCGTGTTTACTTACGAAATATATAAACGAGATACTGGCGAATTAAAAATGGTGCACGCAGAAGCAGGAAGTGATGAATCTGGGCATCAGGATGTGTGATAAAAATGATCATAAAAAGTAGTACATTCCTTAGTTAAGCGCATTTTCTTATTAGTTCTGATGCTTGCAAATTGGCTTTCCTTTATAATGCTGGCCATAATTATCAAGCATCTGAATAAGCTGAAAGCTGAAAACTGAAACAACGGTCGTGTTTAATTGAGTGGGACGGCGATAGCGGAGGGAAAGAGATCGAGCGAACGGTACGTGCAGTTTGTGTTTTGTGTCATTTGTCTTTAATGAACGGTTGCCCGCTGGCCACCGTCGTGTTTTTGTTGTCATTTCATTGTCCTGCCAAGCGTCTCTTTTGTTTTAGGCCAACTGCAATTTAAACATTGCGGCCAATTTGCCGATGAAGGCGCAAAAACACAAACACAAGAAACTCGAAACCCAGAACACGCGTGCTGCCAGCAAAAACGCAGTGCAGGGGTGTATTGGAGTGCCCTAGAAATAAGGTCCACTCCGGAATACCCTATCAAAAAGGATACCTAGGTTTTTGAGACTAAATGCATCTATATATGAAAATGATAATATTTTATGTATCAAAAAGAGTGGCTTCAAATGAGGGGGAACATTCATAACATATATATTTAGATTAATATATAAGATTTCCTTAGTCCCCTCAAAGGTTTGTGTCTACTGTTTAACATTTTGATTATTTACTCAATAATAATAATACAACAGTATGTATGGGAAAGAAAACATAATTTTATGTTTAAAGTAGAAAGTATTGTAGTAGAAATTTAATGGTCCCTCATTATTGAGCCCCCTGATGCTTTTCAAATCTAGAATTGGCCCACCTTGACGGCCCCGTAATCCGTGGGCTCCATCTGGGATGTGCGGGGAGCCCCTTGGATTCAGTCAGCTGGTGCATCCTTGGTCCTTGGCCGGACTTCAAGGATCGTTTGCTGGGCCTTCGCCTGCAGCGCCGCTTGCATGCGAGCACGCAATGCCAAACATGGCCATAACTGCTCGAACTCGAGTCCCCTTGGCGAGGGACGCCCCTGGTTTTGGCCAACTGGTAACTGGCAACTGGCAGTAGGTAACTGGTAGCGGGTAGCTGGTAGCTGGTAACTGGTGGCCAACGGTGGCAGTTATTCAATATATCAACTTTTGGCCTAATAAATGCACTAATTGCGGTTAAATGCATTTTGCATGCAATTATTATCATTAGGGGTTGGCTCGCACGTCGTCATAAAACCCCCTTTCCCGCCACCCCTCCCCGCACACATCGTTTGTAAATTGTTTCTGTTGGTCATTATATTAATTGCCCCGGGACACGTCCAACCTCCCCCACTCCCAACGAAATCCCGCAGAACGATTGCTCTATTCTCACATTCTGTTATTTTTTATTTAGACAAAAAAATATGCGGTTAAATGTACTTTACATTTTACAGTTACAACGTTTATAGGTCTAGGCTACCGACAAAAAAAAAATTGTTTATTCGATAATACATTTCGTGGTTAGGCTTAACTATACAAAATTATTTTGCTTTTTTGGCTGCTAGTTTTTACAACATTTAAATAAATATTTGCTTAATTTTACTTCATTATCTTATATTGAAAAAAAAAAACTCTTTAAAAAACATTTCGAATAAGTTACTAAGAGCAAATCAAATAAATTAAGCACACACACAGATTCACAGGGATATTAATATATATATACACACGCAGGCACACACACACACAAGCGGGGCTTAAGGGGAGATTCAAAAACGCGAATTCTTGTGGATATTGATCTTTGACAAATGTTTTTTTTTTTAATATGCATGTTCCATTCAAATTTTCGGTTCCATGATTTTGTTTTGAATACTGAACTCATTTGTGCTGCTTTTTATGACCTTAAACAATAATTTGTTTAGATCGTAAGTTTATAAATGCCTCCAAATATATTTTGGTTAAATTTAAACAAAATACCTTTGTACTAAAGTTTGAACCATAAAAACGATGTTGTGATATGGTGCACGAATAATGCAACTGCTGATTCATCTAAATAACCTAAATGCCATGTAAACTTTTATGTTTTATGGAACAATAAAATCATCGATCCGACTGATTTACAAAATGAGTGATATGTAACTTAAATTCGTGAAACCAACTATGTAGTTTATGTATCCCCTTGGAAATCGCACTTTTGAGACCGCCCAAACCCGATGATTAGCACACGCACACAATCGCCGCACTCCGGCGTACCGCTCACACCTGGATCTGATCCTCGTCGTCCGACTGGGAACAGCTGTCAACGGATCGTCCTGGCGGACTGCCCGGATTCAGCGTTGGACTCGGCGTCGATGGTGGCCTTGGTGGCGGCGAGGCGGATGCGGAATGGGCCGGAATCGGTTTGACCAGGCCACTGGGCGGAGATCCTCCGCCCACCGAAGGTGGTGGCGCTACCGGATGCGGTCCGCCCGGATTGGCAGCGGAGGCAGCCGCAGCGGCACTCTGATAGTAGCTGCTCAGCGAGGACAGCGAACTGGAGGCGGACAGGTGGGAGAAGGGTGCCGGACCCACGCCCACCCCGACGCCCACTCCGACGGACGGAACGCCGGCGTATAGGTTGTAGGGCAGTGGCTTCTGCATGGCGGCCGCAGCGGCCGCTTGACGGTAATAGATGTCTATGTTCGTGTGGGGCGTGGCTCCGTGGGCGGCGCCGGCAGCGGCCGCATACGGCCAGGCGCCCAGGTAAGGCGATCCGCCGTAAAGTCGCTGAAAGGCCGCGAAGTTTCCAGCCTCTGCGAGGAGTTCCAGGCCCACTGCTGTTTGGCGCTTCCATTTGGTTCTGCAAAATGATAATAGATACCAAACTTTAGTATACTTTCAATAAGAATATATGTGTATAGATTTTATTGTATTTTCTTAAGTTCATCTTTGAAAACTAATACAAATTAAAAAATCATTAAAGTTAAAACCCACCTGCGGTTTTGGTACCAAGTTTTCACCTGGCAATCGCTCAGATCCAACTTGTGGGCCAGCTCCTGGCGCTCCTGAACGCTAAGGTACTTCTGCCGCTCGAAGGACTTCTCGAGCGTCTGCAGCTGGTGATCCGTGAAGGCGGTACGCGCCTTTCGCTGCTTCTTGCTCAGACCGCTCATGTCGCTGGTGGAGCCGCTCTTGACACTGTTGCCATCGTCATCTTTACCGCCTGAAAGAAAAGAGAATTTCAATTTTAGAAATATTAAGAAACTAAGGGCAAAAAGTCCATTATGTCTAATCTAATACCACATTTGGCAAAGTAGGATATGCGTAAAACTCCAAAACTTTTTATTATCATAAAATATGAAGTTTGTTTATAATACATACTATAATATTCACTTCCCCCTTTTAAACTTAAAACGAAGGTATATTAGTTACATTTCTATAAAACTTTAAATGCCTAAAAACTAGTTTTTAACATTTGCCGAGATGGTTTACCGAAAATCACTATTTGTTGGTGATTTGGTATGCCCATAAGGCTAATTCGATTTAGATCTCTGTGCGATCTATTAAAACAGTTGCAGATACAGTTAGAGGCTCGTTTATGGCCACGCAATTGCCGCTTCCGCTCACAAAGCGGTTCGTGTGTGTGTGAGTGTAATAAAAACGTGCCGCAAAATGTCTAAACTTGCCACAAAAAGCCGCAAGAGAGATAGGCAAGCTGACCAGGCCAAAGCACCCCTTTTTGCGAAAAGTGTTCTTGGCCAGAAAAGGCCGCTTTTCCACCTTTTCTGGCCAGCCATTTAGTACATAAAATTTATGTAAATTCAACCGATGGTGGTTACCCGATAAGCGAGAGCGAGTTTTTGGCCCATGGGCACGAGGGGGTTAAGGGGTTGACGCGGGCTAAGTAAACTCTCAAGCGTTAAATTATTTAAAGCGAAAACTTGCCAAGTGCCGCATTTAAATTTGGTCTAATAAGGCCTAGAAACGGGGAAATTAACAATCTTAGCATATTTTTGTTGTTTTAAGCATATAAATTTATCAGGAAGCAGACAAACAATAATAAAATCTTTTCAAGATTTTAATTTTGCACGATCCATTAAATAAGTGGACTCAATCTTTGTTATTGATAATGAGATACCAAGAAGTCAATATTATTTTATTTATTGAAAATCCAGCTATGCCTCTAATTGAACTTTGAAATATGAAGCAAATAAAGATGCATTGCTAATTATTTCTATTAATCATCGCTAATCAAGAGCTTATTTTGCCGCCAAGGCGAAAGTTGTTTACCATATAAAACGTAAACGATAAATGATTAATGGCAGCGATAAATGAGCGATAATGCCGCAATTGAATAAAATTAATTTGCAATTAAAGAAAATTACTCACGAATGTTGGCGCCGACTTGCTGAATTATCGATTTGCGGGCGATAATTTGTGGAGCGTTAAAAAAAAGGCAAAACCAAAAATCAAGAATTATGTGCCAAATAAAATTGGGCGACAGTGTTGTTAAAAAAAAACCTAATTTGTTTTTTTTTTTACAAATTTATAATTCAAATATAAGCTTTAAAAGTTAACTTTCCTATCTGATTTTATTATTATAATTATGATTTTTCATTAAATTTATAAATAAAATCTAGTGATCAATATTCATTTTGGTTTTTTTGTAACTGAAGCTGATCGCAATTGTGAAATTCCAATGAATTGACGGATTGCCGCCTTCCCTGCCCGCTGGCTGTCATCCCAAAAGAGCTGGCCGACGCGACTACCGTTTATAAAAGTGCAATTGGCAACAGGAAATTGCGGCAATAAATGGCACAAAACAGGGCCCAGATGGAGTGGAGCGCATGAGAAGCTGGCCAAAAGCGAAGTAAAACGAACCGAGTGGCGATGAGATGAGCAAACAGACTGCAACATTTTTTCGTTTGCTGCTGCCCGGCTGCCATTGCCATGGGGCGTCTATTAAAGCGGGTTAAATGCATTTTTATAACAATTTCCACAATTAAATGATTGCGAAGGGGGCAGGTGCGTGAGATAGGAGGAGGAAGCAGAGCGAGCGGCGAAGCGGGGAACAGTGAGTGCGATGTGTGTAATTATTTGAGATTTTTTCTGCGGCTGCGGCAGTTTTAAACTGCATTTTGTTGTTGCATTTCAGGCAGATCCTCTTCTTCCGCCAACCCCCCGCCCACTGCGAGCCACGCCTCCATTCTGCCATAATAGCTCTCAGATTCGCAGGTGCATGCCCCCAAGTTTGAGGAGGGGCGAGGAGGCAAGGGGACTTTAGAAGCTTCGCAATGACGGAAACAAAGCGTGAAAAAGTATTTTTTTTTTTCAACTAAAACCACAACAAATAGAAGCAACAAGAACGAGAATGTAAAATGGTCATGCAATAATTTTTACAGTTTGTTTTGCAAAGCGACATCGACGAGGGCCGCCGCCCCACCCCCGCGCTCCACACTTTAGCCCCCATTTCAGGCGCACGCTTCAATACAAAAGACTTAGGCAACGAACTTGACTGCTGCACAACGGACTTACTTATTTTTTACCTAATTGAATTACTTTTTCAATTGGCTATGATGAAATGCGTTTCACAACAGAACCATTAACACGATTTAAAGGGGAATTTGAGTAATTTTATTTTACGACTGCCTTTACACTCACTACATTTGAGAATTGGTTAAGTGCAAATATATTTAATATCACCTAAAGGGAATATGTTACTAAAACGCAATATCAATATCATTAATAAAAAATTTGCGTTCAAATTAAAAAATATTAAACTTATCAGATCTGCATGTTTTGTGTCTAGCTTTACAAAACAATCTGGACAACTGTTTAAAAAAAAAGGCAAGTGGTCGTAGAGTTGTAAAAATATCTGATATGTACTTTATAAGCTTAGCACCAGGCAGTGATAGCTTTATTTTAAAATGACTTGGATAATTTGAATATTGAATATTTTTTATCATAAGGCTCAACATTAATCAGATTTGTTGATAATTGGTTCTATTTCGACCCAATATTTGTTTATAAAACATTGCGAACTTGTTTTGAATGAAGAAAATTCCTGCTTGAAAATGCATTTTCGAGAATTAGCGAGAATGCTATACTGACCCACCACCCTCTAATGCCGCCAACACCCCACCCCCCGCATAGTACAGAGGCTCACCTCACCATTGCTACAAACGCTGTGATCGTCCATGTTGCCGCTGTCGCAGTCCTCGTTCTCCTCGTGGTAATCGCTGCTGTCGTCCAGATCGCCGCCCGCCGGTGGCGCCAGCCCCACCCCGCCATCCACTCCCCCGTCGACGGGTGGTGCGGCTACACCAGCAGCTGCAGCGGCAGCAGCGGCGGCTGCAGCAGCAGCTGCATTGTTGCGCGCAGCAGCCGCGGCAGCAGCAGCGGCATAGTGCTGTTGCATGGCCGCCGCATATTGAGCCACGTTTAACCCATTGCCGCCGGCGGTGGGTGGAAAGTGCCCCAGCTTGCCGTGCGGATGCATTAGCGCATGCGGATGTGTGTGCGGATGCGTGGGCGGATGTGGTTGTGGGTGGTGCAGGGCAGATGGCAGCACACCGACGCCAGCAACATTGGATGCCTCACAGTTATCGCCATTAATGTTGTTGTTGTTGTTGCTGTGAGCGGGACTGCTGCCGCCGCTGGAGCCCGAATTGTTGTTGTTGTTGTGGTGGTGCAACTGCTGGTGATGCTGCTGCTGCTTGTAGAAAGCGGCCGCCGCACTGCCCGCCAGAATGTCGTTGATCATGAAGCGGGACCGATTGGGCTTACCGATGCCCGAGGCGGTGGTGGTGCTGCCGCCGGAGGACATGGTGGTGGTGCTATGGATGCTGTGAGCCACCGCCGGTGGCTGCAGGCCGTAGTGGAGGTGGTGCTGGTGGTGCTGCTGCTGCAGCGTACTGAGGTGGTGGTGCAGCTGGGGATGCGCTGCGTTTGGCTCGCTGGGCGTTTGGGTGAGTATGCTCATCGAGTCTTTCATAGGACTTAGGGGGTTTCACTCTTTCTCCCTTTTCTTGCCGATTATTTATACGAATTATATTTGCTTTCAACACTTCACTAAAAAAATTCACATTCACTGGAGTTTCCTATAGATGTCAAGTTGTCTTCTATTTGTTTGTTTTTTTGTTTTCTTGGCCTTATCTCAACTTTTCACCCAGCGACGTCGTGAGCGGCTTGGCTGCCAAAACGAGACTGAACGTTTATGAAACGCACCTGCCCGATCCGCCGCTGCCAACGCTGCTGCCGACGCCGACTGCGGCTGAGGCTCGAGCGGCGGCTGTGGCAACAATTTTGCCACTTTGTCATAGGCGGTGGTTGGGCCGCATATGCTACCGAAGGCCGGAGGGGGATGGCCAGTCGCTCGCTTTCGCTGCCTCTCGCTTCCACGGCTCTCGCCGTCTCATCGGCTGTCACTCTCTCGCGCAGCGCCATGTTGCCGGCACCGTGGTGAATCCACCACGGCGTGGTGAAATAAAGTCTCTCCCCGGTTTCTCGGTTTTTATAGCACCAAATGTCGGTCAAACGCTCTTGAGCTCTTCAGGGCCTTGAAAAAGGCCTAAAATGGCGCTACGAGGAAGTTAGTTGGATCTGAGAGATGGAGACGATGCTACTGCATTACTATGTGAAGAGTACTCTTCTTTGTGAACAAAATATTATTCCAAAAATATTAACTCTGCTTTATGTTCACTGCTTTAACAATTAGACCATTAAGACATAAATTACCAAAACTTTTCAATTCCGAAATGTCAAAACATCTGTCTTTCCCATCACATAAGAATATTATAATACTTTTATATATATTCGCTTAGAAATCTGCGAATAACGTCAAGCCAGTAAACAATTTTATCAATCATGTTTTATCATTGATTTATTAAAAATAATCTTAGTCCCATTTGGCTTGACATATTTTAAGAGCTCCTTAAATGTGTTTGCTTTATATATTAGAACTTCAATTAACACCAAATTGTTCGATTTTTGAGTCGAAAAACCTTATACGCCCGACATTTGGGCGTCGCTTTTTTCGATTCCACGCTCTCAGACAACAAGATGGCAATTAAAATTTCACGCCAATAGCCCGGTGGTTAGGCTCACCTTTGGGTTGTTTCGGTGGCCACATGTTAGTCCAGGACTAATTGCAGGAAGGGAAGCGGAGCGGGATGAACAAATGCAATTTGTCGAGAGCGGCGGTTTCCGTTTGATTGATATTGATTCCGGTCGAGGAACTGAACCAACCTGGAGAGAACCATGAGCGGAAGGGGGAAAAGGTCAGGTGACCTGCGAAGGTCATTAGTGGCGGGGAAATTAGGGCGCCGGGGGCGGGGGTAAAGCGGACTGAAGCGCGCGCTTCAATTGCGGAGCGCATTAAAATAATTAGCGTCTGCCGGAGCATCAAATGCGAGGAAAAGTCAACCGAGTCCTTCGTCCTGATGACGGTTATTGCACTTAAATGCATATAATTGCCAGCCCAGTCGTATATCCTGCGGTCTGCGGTCGATTCGAGTTCGAACTGCCAATGCCAATTGAATGCTTAAAATAATTGCACTCGGCCAGCAATGTCAGCACTGAGAGAAGTTTAGTTTAGTATATTAAGTTAAAAACGAATTGGTTATAAAATATAATATTTAAATGAAGTAAGCCCAGAATTTGGCACTGAAAAAACCAAAAAATAAAGACAAAGACATAAGACAGAGACATAGGACCGAAAGGATACCCCCTTTTTTCTCAGTGCACATGCGAGAAATTATGAAAAAGAAATGTACAAATGCAGAAACCGCAATGCGCAGTTGTCCCAATGCCACACCCCCTTTGCCCCTCGATTACTGGACAGTTGCCAGCGAACTTGGACAGTTGGCAGCGTTTTTCCGGCCTCTTCTACGAACTGGCTAACAGTTGTCCATGTGCAGCCTTCTATCGCTCGGATACCTATCCACATATCCATATATCTATCTTTCGATCTACCTATCTGCGTATCTTGCCATCTGAAAGTAGCCTTAATTGGCCTAATGTCCACTCATTGAGTAGGACTGTTTGCACTGCAAATATCCGCAAAAGAATTCTGCATCAATGGAGATGCAAAGTTTTTAGAATAAGAGGCACAACAAGATAATATAATATGCAGAAAAATACATCAGGTATTCTTTTTCAGTTCCTTCTTTCATTTTGAAAATGTGCCCATATACAAATTCATAAGATTTCATTTGTTATATATCTTCCTCATATGTGCCTCCAATTTGAGCCACACCAACCCACATGCAGCACCAGCGATACCCAACTCCTGTCCAAGCTGATCCAAAAGTACGTCCATTTCCATTTCTGATCTGTTTCCGCAGAGTGGTGGTGAGCCTGCGGGGCCTGTGGAATCTTAATCGGCATCTTTGATATTATAATGTTCGTGTTACTGCGTGGACAAACGTAATAAAATAACTGATCGTTGTCGCTGATAAGTTAATTTACTTTTAATGTGCTGCCCTCGCCGAACCCTCGACATCCAGATCCAGATCCACATCCACATCCAGCGATCTTGCAACGTGGGGGTAAATGGGTCCGTCCGGAGGTGACAAAGGTTCTCGCTGGACCGATGAACCACTGGCCCTGTCCTCTGCCTCAAGATCGACTGACTTGCCAGGGCTTTTATCTTTATATTAGCCAATACCCTCTTGCTGCAAGGTTGTCTACTTTAATAATATCCTAAATCATAATATTTGCGCAATATATAATATATATTTCCTAAATCAATAAATTGAAGAACAGTTTCATTTTCACAAATTACAGTTTTTTTAGAAAGAGCTGTAACAAATATTTTACTTAAAATATTCTCATTTACTATGGAACAATTTTTAAATGCTTTAATCATAAATGTTTTTATCTATCAAACGATTTACCAAAGTCAAAGGGTATTTAAGCCTTCGTTACCCAACGTGTTGACTTGTTTTAAGTTTGTTTGCCCTGTTTTATTTGGCTCTTGTTTTTGTTGGTCGCGTGTGCCGTCGATGGCCAACGTTCTTGCCAAATGATTTGTCAACAACGTGGCCAACAAAGGTGTTCTCCTGCCCCGTAACCCCCGTAACCCCTTTAACCCCCACCAGCTGCTTAACCCCATGCCGCACGGCAATTTATCGCTGCTCCAGATCAGTCAGCATGCCAGCTACAACAGCAACAATAGCAACACAACTGCAGGATAAACATAAGCCCTGATTCCAATTCCGATGCCCCTCTGTGTCCCCCTTTTCCCCTTTTCATTTTCCGGAGCGGCGCTCGTTTTAAAAATTGATGTCGCCCCACTAAATGGATGCTATTTAAATTTTACTGCCTGCCTGCAGCTATAAATCCAATGGAGGATTTCGATCTGGATACCATAGGATCTCAAAGCGGGAAAAAGGGACTGAAATTCGACTTCGATTGGACCTCCCCCTTTTGGCACCTGTCCGGATTCGGACTTCACTCACTTTTTATGGCTCAGCTTAGGCTGGTCGACTAATCAACACCTCGCTGCGATCGCACTCTGATCTGATTTGGTTTGATTTGATATCTCAATCTGGATGAAAAGAGTAATCCCTTTGAGGAGGGGTAACTATAAAAACTTATCTGTTTTCATGAGGTTGATGGAAAATCTTTTCATTAAGGCCAATATCTTGTAAGTTCTTTTAAACACATACACATATACAGCGCTAATTTAAATGTAGCTTTGTTTATATAACCAATTGCTAACTATTCTTGTAAATTCATCATACATAAGATATCTGATCCAAGGCCTATTTTCCGACATCGTAATTATATTTACACTAATATTTTGAACTCGTGCCAAAACAAATGTGCCCCATCTCACTGATCCACTGTATCTTTGAAATTTTCCTGTCCAATTCGTAGATAAACTAATGATCCTTTCGTATACTTCGCTTATCTGCGGATGGGCCTCTTAATTAGGAGAGCAAGTTGGCTAAACGACGGACCAGGCGACATTTGCCACATTTGCATTGGCCATAAAAATATGCTTAAAGCATTTCCAAATGCAACCACTTAAATATCGGATGGCTCGAAACTGGCCACGACGTGAAAATGTATTTTATGACTCAATTTGGTGCACATAAAACGAGCCACGGAATAAAAGTGGAGGAGGAAGGGGATATTTTTGTGGCCTAAGCCATACAAAGTGCAACATTGTATGGGTCAGCGATAACGACAAGGTGTGATCACTGGCGATGTCATCGTGATCGAAGAGGCTTCAAAATGAAGTAATTCTGAATATTATCTCGCTCATAAAATATACTTTAAAAAAGTATTTAATAATATATCAATTTGTAGATCTAATTCAATATTCATTTAACAATCACTTGTAAAATTAATAGAGTTTGCTATCTGTGTTAATTACAACTCACGCTGCCATCCCTAGATCCCATATTTTTTTGTGGCAAATGCAGTTCGATAGTTATTGTTGCCGCTCCGGCTGATTGTTGTTAATTTTTATGTGCAATTAATCGGCCACGCCATTGAGCATTTATAAGCATTTCTCGCACCAACAGAGGCTGGAGAATTCGAGAGCTGGCCAGGATGTGGGGGAACCTCTTCTTTTCGGTTCCCACTCGCCGAGCCGAAAGAGAAATTAAGTCGTTTTGAATTAAAGTGAAATGCAAGACGCATCTTCGCCGGCAGGCCATAAAAAAAACGGCAGCAAGGCAGCCAAGACAACAATGTGGGGAAAAATACTGAATGCTGAATACTGGCGAGAATATGGCTATGAGTGTTCCGTTGATGGGTCATAAAAGTGGGCAAGGTGTTGAAGTCGTGGCCAGCTGCTGAACGCTCATTGTCAGCGATCCGAAGGGTTAACCCCAACCAAACTGGCCGATCCCCAGAACTCGTACTCCCAGCAAAATGCGGATGCAGATGGATCCGATATCCCGCTGTTTAGCCGCTTAGGATGATAAACAGCTGACGATGGGTGGATTAACTGGAAAGCTACAAATATTTATGAGCACTTCATATTTGGTAGCATTAATTATGAGCTACTTAATTAAATATCCTTCCTATTTCTTATTTAAATTTTAACAAGTCAATTCCTACATATCGATATGGGATAAATTTAAAAATCCTTGACAAAGTTTATATAATTATCTTTTCTATTATAATCTCATTTCCTATTTATTCATATTTAACTTGTATCAATTTTACATTTCGCTTTCAGTTATTCAAAATTGTATTCCATTTCATTTGCAATATTATATCGTTTTAAGCACCACTTCAGCAGCTTAAATATTTTGACAGCCTTCTACCACCTATGGTCAGCGAAAATAGTTGCCACCCATTCGTCCTTGGCCTGGGTGAAATCTTTGCCCCATGCCCAACGAACTGCCAGCTTAATTGCATAATTTCATATTCGGTTTCATGGGTTTTCCTTTTTCCATTCCAGCCTTTGTTCATTCGCTGAACAGCGAACACCTTAGCCCCTCAAAGGAGCCCGCAAGCCAAAGAACCCAGAATTGTGGCTTAATTGCCATGGCCGAAAGTGGCAAAGAAATGCAGTGCGCTAATTACAACAACCACAGCAAACGGGCCAATGGGCAAATGGGGGGGAATTAGTGGCAGTCAGGCATGTCCTTGTTCGCCGCCTTTTCTTCGAGTGTAGAGTGGTTGGGTGGTGTCCTTCGAAGAGGCCAATTGAAGTGCGGCAACGTTGCATGTGTGTGGGGCATGTGAAATATATGTAGAATTTTAAAAGTCATAAAATTGCGGAATGTCGCCAATTAAAATTGTTGCACACACACACACACACACACTTGGATGGAGTGTGGTGTTGGTATGGGTGTTCGTGTTGCACATGTGACGTGACATAAATGCATGTCATGTTCGTTGCCTGTTTTCTGTTTCGTGCATTCGAAAGGATTTTCCCAAGGAAAATAAGAAAATAGGAAAATGGCAGGGGGGCAAGTTCGCGCGCCAAAAACTATGCAACACAATGCGCGCAAATTGCGCAATCAAATTACCAGGCACCCTCCGCAGTCAAGTCCCCACTCCCCGCAGTCCCCAATCCCCGCCAGCTTAGGCAATCAATTATAATGTTAGCATGCAAGCTTCATAATTGTTCAAAGGGGTCCATAGGCGGGGAAAACAGTGGCATTCGTCTAATGGGAAGGGGCAGGATTGCAACTGCGAGAAATCTGAAGACGTGTGCCACAAGGAAAATTATTTTTTAAAAATATTACTTTTTGAATATGCGAAAGTTAATATATATGTTAATAAGGAAAATATGATACAAGTTATTAACAAATACTATTATGAAATATATTTATCATATGGAATTAGGAGTCGTAAAAGTACATTAATTATTTTACAGGAATATGTATCTATAATTAAGAGAGTCGATTTTCTTATGTTAAGTAATACACTTACTAATGAAAGCTCATTGAATTATAAACGTAATGTAACATATAAATATAAAATATAAAATATAATTTTATATAATTTTTCTAATATAGTCTATTCAGGTATATATATTTGTTTTCAGAACTTTATTTTTCGTTCTCATTCCTTACGATTAGCCAAATTCTAGAGATCTTATGCGGTTTTCAACATTTTGATTGCCGAATTTAATCCTTCAAGGATATACACACCTCCTTTCTCTCAGTGCACCCACGTACCATTTTCGCGCTGTTGTTGCACTACAAAATAGGCATTTTAGGGCCGAGTCGTGCAGTTGGCTCCGCTGATTGTCGCTGCGTTGTTAGCCTAAGTACGGTTCGGCCTTTTGGTGTCACGTCAGTGGATTGTTACGGCCACCAGGGGGTGGTAATTGAGGGGGGGGGGGGGGTTGGAAAGTCAGTTAAGCTACGCTTTGGGGCTTTTTTTTCCATTTTAATTTCGAGCGTTTAACGTGACCGCGTGCAAATTTCCACACACACATACAACCACGTTCGCAGGCACTCAACTTTGTACTCTTTAGCGCTGTTTAGTTGTGCTTTGCATTTCCCATTTCCCATCTCCACGGTGGTGACAGGGGGTTAAGGTGGTGGTCGGGTGTTTGGCCAGTTATGGGCTAAGGGCGGATTGCACCCGGCGATAGGAATTCCCGTATTGGACCCCAGTGATTAATGACGGAATCGCATTAGGCGACCCGCGGCCAAGTGCAATGAGTCAATCAATCAGCGGTTGGGAAGGTGGCCAATGGAATTTCCATTTCCCTTTCGGTGACCTCTTGACCCCCGGGCGGGATGATTAATGTGCGGCTAAGTGGCAGACTTCTGTGTGCACAAATTGAGAGCTATGCTATTTGGTTTTCATCAGCTTTCTTTACACTATGAGCATTGATCGGGTCAAACTAACAAGTGTTCCTACAAAACAACAGCTTAAGTTTAACCAAATTCAAATATAATTTGATATAAAAAATCGACTTAAAGATGAACTAAAACAATGTAATTAAATAAAGCTTTTCTAAATAAATTGCAGGTTACATTTCCTACTCTAAAAAAGCAAAAAAAAAAAAAAACGAGATTAAATTATATAAAATTAAGGTGAAATCAGATAGATTAACTTTCATAGGATTGACTTAAAGCTGAGCAAACGAGACGGATGTTGGCGAAAACGCGACTGAGTTCATCATGTTCGCATTGCAAATTGTGTGAAAATCGCTGTGGTTTTTCACAGCCGAATGTTTTTCCCTCTTAAAATATTGCCACACATTGTTTGCTGGTTGCGGGAAAAGCTCAGTCCATAACTTGCCATTACTGCCGTCCACTTCCGCGCGCCCCTCTCCCGATTTTCCGATTTTAATTAGTTAATTATTATTTGCGATTATTGCTTGTGTTATTTTTTCGAGCGGTAACTAAGCCAATTTGAAGCAGTTTTGGCGGGGAGGCGGCAGTTGCAAAAAAGCGGAAAACTGAGGAAAATTTTGTAAAACAACGCGTGGAACCAGGAAGAGCTTGTGCGAGTCATATGTATGATACGTATAGACAAAGCTGATTAACTAATGTACCTTTGTTAATGGATCAGTGTTGTCTACTCACTTATGTATATACCAAAGTTGTACTATTTTATTCCATATGTATGTTTATCAATGGAGTTGTCTTTCATATTTAAGTATATCCTTTAAGATGACATATTGCTTTGCATCCTATTTACCTTCTACCCACATACATATACATTTGCTACCCAACATACCTAATAAACTTGTTTAAAGTGGCTCGCGTGCCTGTCCAAAAGCTGTTCAAGTACGGGCATATATATACACCATTCCGCACGATATCGGAATGCAGCACAGATAGTTTGCTATCATCGCCGGGTAAAAACATTTTCTTAAGTACGCATTTCACGCACTTTGAATTTTTCCCCCCACCCACTGAATTTGCCACTTCTGCCAAAGCAATTAAGCTAACAAATATCACAGACGACGCTAATCGCAACTTGAATAAATTGCATAAAAACGTTTTCCGAACGCTGCCGGGAAATGGGGAAATTCTTTGCAGCGAAGGCAAGAAAAGTGCAAAAGCAGAAAAGGAAAATGAAAACGAGCACGAAAATTAACTGTACTATAAAAGGTGGAAAATTGTGCAAACAAACCAACGGCCCGCCCGCCTAGCCGCAAATTTGCATAATTATGATTAATACAGACTGGGGAAAAAAGCTGAAGTACAAGCTGAAAAAAAATAGGGTACTGCATTCGGAAGCAAAAGTTCGTGTTAGTGGCTGCCAAAAAATAAAAAATAAAGGCCAAATAAATGAAGTAAGGAAAGAAATGCTGCTGCCGGCTGTATTTCCACTTCGGTTTTAGTTTGTTTTGCGGTTCTCTGGCGTTTTCCGCCATAAACGTTCGCAATCAAATGTACATAAAATAATTCACACACCAGGGCAGAAACAGCAGCAGCAAAACAAACGGTTTGCTGGTCATGCGAAAGCCAAGCTCAACCCCTCACCTGTGCACTGCGCAAAATATTGTGTCCTAGAAAAAAAAACATACATATATATAAATAGCTTTAATATTATATGTTCCTAGATTGCATTGCATGTAGCACTTTTCAGATAGCTTAGCTAGTCCCCCCATTTTCGCCGAGTGTAATCTTTATCGTAGTTTTGCATTACTTAGCCTTGTAAGCCAGAATGAGAGGGGTGCCAGTGGGAGCAGGATGGGGCGAGTGCGAGGTGCACAACAACAAACCGACGTTTAGTGGACCCTGAAGAAGAAGGGAGTCACGTCTGCGTGGCATTTAATTTGTCTGATTAGCATTTTCAGCGGCACGCATAAAACGCATTAAATACGTTTTCATTGTGAGCTCGCACCAACCATCCATTTTTCCATTTTCCACTGCATATGCAGCCGGAAAAGCACAGACGGATGGATATCAATAGAACGAAACACGAACCATAGCGATAGGAGCGGATCTGAAGAGTGTAACTCGGGTGCGACGAAAAGTGCCACCTGTTATCTGAGGAACGTGTAACTGTATATATTATAATAATATTTAATTCAAACATATTGCATAGTTATTTATGCATTTTAGCGCCACTTGTCGGACTGAAAAAGTATGGGATTTAAGGGGATTTCATAAATGAATTAATATCGTTCTAACAATTCACTATTATTATGATCATACTAAGATATATAGTAAGTTAATCCACTGAATCGCCACCTGTCGCACAAAAACAAGTAATTAGGCGATTTATCGAATCTATATTACGCTCAAAAGGCTGTCATATGTTTTCGTTTCAAAATTCATAGAAAATACCTTAGATGTGAATAACACTCGGTGCAGATTACACCGCAATTATGAAAATATTTAAGGGCAGTAACAATTATTAAATGATTCTGGGCAGCACAACATTTGTGACCCGAAATTGTGACAAATCATCGCCGGATCATCAGTCAAAAGTTTCCGGCTCTGATGGAGGTCCTTGACGCGATGTCCTGTGACAGCTGATGAAGCTGTGGTCCAGGCTTGGGATTCGGTGCTCTGCGTTGGATTTTTTGTGCCCGAGTGAGTTGTGGCCATGGCTGTTGTTTGACGTTTGTTGACACATCTCGCTGTCATGATTGACGATGCCGCCCTTTCTTTGACGAGCACGCGAGGCTGTTGATTTATTTATGCCCTTCCACAAACCGAAAAACGAGCAGCACAAAAACCAAAGCGAAAAAACTGAAAACAGAAAATATTGAAACCATACCATACCGTACCGAAAAAGGAAGCAATTCAAGGGCCACATCACATCACGCCCTTCTCATGGGCCAACTAATGAATTTCAAATGATGCGGCAATTTTTTCTCTCCTCTTTTCATTTTCGCCATGGCCATAAAGGCCTCTCATCTTCCTGCTACATCGACGGCGGTTTTTTAATTGCCCCTCTCTTTCACTTTTCGACTGCCCATCTCTTTCTGCTGTCTCGCATTTCAAACTCAAACTCCGTGTGTGGTTTTCCCCGAGCTCTATCGCCGAATCTCCGTGGGTGCCATTGTCTTTGGGCGCGGAAATTGGCTGCCATCTTTGGGGTAAAAGAAAAGATACGAGTACTTATGCAGATATCGGGCTATATAGGCTATATGTTGATTGGTGGGCGTGGCCAGATGTGTGGGAAGCCTTTCCAACTAGCACGCAATACCGAACAAAAGGCCCAATAAACTCGGAAAAACATACAATAAAATGATGCTTTTACTTAAGCCAATGGATAAGTTGGTTTATCTCTAATGGGAGAAAGGAAACTAATAATATGTATTGCATTTAAATGTAAATAAACTGATACATATCAAATTGTCCAGCAAAAACTTAATGATAATTCATTAATAAATGAAGAACTGTTTGTGGCAATACAATAAATTATGAACTGCTTAGCCAAACATATACCACTTATCCAAACCCATATACTTAACCAAACAGACATCGATCTGCCGACTCCCTGGCTATCAGTTAACATATAGTATAGACCCGAAACTTTGGCCGAAGTTGTTACAAATCTTTCGCCTAAGTACTTCATAAATATCTTAAATGAGTTTCCTTTTGTTCCAGTTTTTATAGGCTGACCCCCGACCTCAAGAACAGGCATAGTTATGATTATTGTTTTTCTTTCCCCCCCCCCTCTCTATATTTTTTTTTTTTTTTTGGTATGTCCTGCCACGTTGTGTGGCCGTGTTGAAGGCATTCGCTTAAATCATTCCGTGGCACTATCGGCACAAAAATCAAATGCCTTCGTTTAAACGAGCGATAAGGAAAATGCCTTCGAAAAAGGAACCTGCTCTGCCGGGAAAATTCACGCAATTAGTTTGTTATTGTTGTGGACGTCGAAAAGGCGTCCGAAGTCAACTTCAGTCTCGACTTCACCTCATTAACAATAATTTCGCTTTAATAAATAACGCTAAAACATGCGCTAAATAACATTTTTAGGCTGGTCCCAAACAGGAAACTGTGGGGGCGTTCAAGATGCACAGGGCGAAATTATTTGATTTCGCATTTCATTTGGTATTTTCATAATATTTTTATATACCTTATAATTGTTAAACTTCTTTTCAACAGGAAGTTGCACAGAATTGGTAATGAAAGTCTTGTCTAGAAATGTTTCTTTCCAGGATAAGAGATTAATTTTCAATGAAACGCACCCTAAATTCCCTCAGTGTAATCCTCCTTGCTGGGCGTTGAAATTAATGTGCCGCCAGCCAGCGCGACACTAATTTGCCTGTGAACATGTCAAATCAGCCTCAAAGTAAATTTTACGCCTGCGTTCGCTGCTCGCCGTTCATGTCCGAAGTTTCCCAAGTTTTCCCGCTCGCACGGCGGGCACTTAATGAAAAGGTCCTTAAGTGCTTTCCAACGGTATTTTGTTTCCGTTTGTACTTTTTCTCTGACGTCGCCGTCGCTTGTCGTTGATTTGTTATTGTTGCCACAGCCGAGCATAAATCATCTGGCCAGCGGTACGGCCATATAGCTATATAGTGCACATATAGAGAACAGCAAGGAACCCACGCCACTTGACTTTCGATGATGATGGTGGTGGTGGTGGTGGTGGTGGTGGCTTGGGCTGTGGTTTTCGTTTGGTTCTGGTGGATTTTGGCTGCTCAAGTGGCTCGTGTGGTGCATATCGGGGTGCCATGGGAAGTGATTAAAGTCATTTAACCCACTCTGCGCGCACGAGGCGGGCTGAAATTAATTTCTAATTGCGCACAAATGTAGGCAATGTGAGTCATATTTCGTGGCCAGCAAGGGGTTAAGTTCAGGCCATTCTCCCGTACACGTACACGTTTTTCGGCCTAATGAGTCCGAAAGTGATTCTTGAAATAAATCGAAGTTGAAACAAGGAGAACACTTGTACTTAGTGGTATTTCATTGAACTGTTGGGGTGTTATAAATAAAAAGAAATTCATACTACCACAAACATATATTTCAAATATGATATTGTTATTTACACATACATATATACTTAATTTGAATTTAAATCTTAATTAATAAACTATATAGTAAGATAAAATCAGCTTGCTTTTAAAAATGTATATAATTATGTTTTTCAGTACATTAAATAAAAAGAACATTATATTTAAGAAAAATCTGACTCATACTCTTTAATAACCGTTACTAAATTGCCAGTCGAAAACCAAAACAAGATATTTCTTTGATTAATTGAGCGCCCGAATTTGTGTGCGCGGCTCCGGCGAAGGGGTTAAGGGTTAGAGCCTTCTCGTAAAAGCCAAAGAACAGCACCCTTAACCCCCTACAGCCGTTGCGTATGCTAATTGAGCTATAAAAATACTTTGTGACCGAAAAGGGCAGAAAAAAGAAGCTAATAACACACAAACATGGTCATAAAGTGTGTGCGGGGGCAGCCACTCCCACTGCAACCTTAACCCATAGCCTCCCCAGCTGAACAGAAAATCCCGACGCTCTTGTGCAGATTTTCTTGGCCCCAAACAATGGGGCAACTAAGTCTGATAAAGCTGGGGGGAAAACTGAGGTTGCAGGACCCATGCGTGATGCTTTCACATAAAAATTATGGCATTCAAGCCAAATGGGGCTTAGGAAAAGCAAGAAGACCCCGATCCCCGACCCACGACCCCCGACCTCTGACCTCCGGCCCACATGGGTTAAGGCGTCCTGGAGCCTGGCGTTAGAAACATGATTTTTATTTTACGCAACTTAAGTGCGAACAATAAAAACGATTTGAGGCAGATTATGTGCTGCCTCTCATAATGCAAATTAGTCATGGCCAACGCATATGCAAACGCACCCCCTCTCAGCACCTCCCTTGGCCCACCACTGGGCCGTCTTAACCCCCCAATGCCGGCGTTTGTTTGCCCTGGCATTTGTTTAGATTTATGAGTGTCAGCCGCATTATGACCAACCACTTGACTTCCTGCCACGTGTGTGTCAGTGTGTGTGTGTGTGTGCGACATTTTATGCCCCGCACGTTCTCAACTCTATACCCAGCCCCCTGGCCTTAACCCCCTGCAGCCCCTCAGACTCCAGTGTGTCTCCAGAGCCGCCGCAGTCTCGTCATCAGTATTTATAGTATAGCTGGCCATTTCAATGGTTTATTTGTCTAATGCCTGTTACTGGTTCTACACGGCGTATACGCAACTTTCTGGCATTTTCCCAACTATTTATTCAATACCTTTGTTAGCTTAGTATGCAATTAGCCGGGCTTTATGACATTTAGATGGCCGGTTCAACAAATACCTATACACTGGCCAAATGATAAATAGCTGTCTTTCTTTAAAGTAATTGACTACATAATTTAACTTGTAGGAGATATTTTTTTGGTCACATTCCTCCTTTACACTCCATCAATTGCTTATTATAATTTATTCCAGCTCATAGAATAAACATATAGCTAACTTGCCAGCCATTCCTTTCATCCATATCCACACTTGAATGTATTATATCCCTTTTCTTAGATGTTTTGCCTGGGATGCTTTTTAATTGAATTTGTCAGCTAACTGAATTTTCGGTGTCGCAACTTTGTCGCATCGAAATCTTCTAGCTCATCAACTTTTCAAGCCATATCCTTGCCATACAGAAATATATGAACATCCATATATCCTTGTACATACATATGCATACATATATATGTATATACATGCCAATTACGAGAGAAAATTCGACAACAAAGCCAAATGATATTAACATATAAATTGCACAAAGTGCCGCTGATTTAGTTTCGTACAAGGGGTGTGACAGGGACAGAGGCGGAAATGAGAGAGAGAGAGAGAGGGGGGAGACTGCGCAGAGAAAGAGACGGGGAGAGACAAGCTTTGCCAGTTTGTTTTTACGTCTTTGTCGTCATTTACGTTTATTATTCCGATTTTCTAGCGCAGAAAAATAACACTTATGTGCCAGAAATATGTAAATGCGGTCTGGAAAAGTTTATCGTGGCTTTGCGGCGTTTCACGCACGCAGCAACCACCCACAACCAACCACCCACCCTGAAGGCCACCACCCCCCGCCCATTTTCCCCTTTTTTTTTGCCACCGCCAACAATGAGAGCGCCATCTCGCTTTAGCGCACATTTCCGGCATTTGGCCAAAGTCTGCTTCTTCTCGGAACCCCCCATCCCCCCCCCCCCCCTTCCACTTTCTTGGCTATCGTCTAATGCCTCAGCCCGTCTCTTTCCCGCCCGCTATGCCCATCTCTTTCTGAGGGCTTTTAGCCTCCTTTCACATACAATTTACTGCCATTTCAAAGCTAAACATTTACGCTATCTTTCGCCCTTTTCCGTCTCTATCTCTTTTTATGGGACACAAAATGTCGTCGACGGGAAATTGATATTTTTGGCGTTTTTTGGCACAGATAATCGTGGCGTATATAAAATCAGGCTGAACAGTGAAGAGTTGCTAGGCAACCCTGAATCATAAGGATATTACATTTTATAGATGATGTACTTAGCAAGTAAAAGAATTGCACATTTAATACCTTTATTTATTTATTTTTTTTTCTTTCAATTTTCTATTTTCCAAGCTGCACTGTGTGCCAAAATTCGCATAAAATTAGCTTTAAAAACGAATTGATTTCCCATCCCTTTCCCTGCCATCTGTGTGAAAGGGTTATGATGTCCCCATGAGCGGCTCTTTGTATGCTCCCCACATCCCTTTTTTTTTATATATATTATTCTCCCTTTTCTTTTTTTTTTTGTAAATGCGCGGAAATTGTTAATTTTATGGCCAGCCATATCCGCAGCTTCCCCGCATCCTGCAGCCCCATTTCCACTTCCCCTTCCATTTCCATGGCCATTTCCATTTCCATCGGCATCGCCATCTCCTCCTCCAGCTGCTGGAGCCACTGGCGTTTCCAAAATGGCCGCCTCGCGGACAAAGCGTGACCTGGTGATGGAAGTTGGGTATCGGTGGGTCCGCCAAGTGGGCAAGAAGTAAATGCACCAATCGCATTATGGTCCTGCAACGTTTTGGCCCCAAATTGCCAATTGGCAATTGCTTTTGGCCCGCAGTGGGATCGCATATTGTATATTGTATATCCCCCTGCCCATTTGGCCCCCCGGATGTATTCCCATTTTCGACAACTGAGATCGGATAATGGCCGTTCGATCGACGGATCGATGGCCCTGTCTTCGAAATTTCGACCCGGGGCAGTTTGGCCCACGTTTTGCAGACATTTTTCTTTTGGCCCGTCTATAATTTGCAGCGACGGGCCAATTGTTTTTCGAGGAGTTGGCCAAATAAAATGCATTTCTGCAGCACGTCCGAAAAGCCCCTCACCCGAAATCCACCGATCCCCCCTTTCACGCCCCTGGATGCACAGCATTTGTGGCCTTTTGCCTGGCATATAATTTGCACAAATTGCAATTTAGAGAAAAAAAAAAGGAATTGGTAAAGTAAAATGAATATATACAATATGGAGACCAAAATCAAGAAAATTATATGTTCAAGCATTTTTTGATTTATTCTTCGACTTTTAAAACTAAATGAAATTATATATGAGAATTTAAAAAGAGTAAATTTATAAAAATATGCAAAAAAAAAACATATTTATATTAATAAAATGATAAACTTATAAAAATGTTAGTAAATTTATATTATGATTTCAAAAATCTCGAACAATTAGAATACAGTTTTTTTCGTGACATTGTAGACAAATATATTTATATACAACATATTTAAAGCCCATTTTCAGTCCGATGTGAGCCAATCTTGGGGCTGACAACCGCTATAAAGAGCCAAACCTGCTTAAGTCGGATCGTTCGGCCTGGAACGCGATGTGGACTTCGATGGATCCGGATGGTGGATATGGATAGTGGACGTCGATGTCGATGGCACTGCTAACCGCTCGTCAGCGAGTGGGAAACATAGAAATCACGTTTCGGCCATCAACGCTGCAAATGCAACAATTTTGAAATGCTGCCAACGGTGGAAGGAGTTTGAAGTTGGGAGTTTGGTGGATAGGGGTCTTGTCTTGGATGGGGACCACTGCAATATTTCTTCATTGTATTGATTATCGGTTGTAATGCTGCAAATTAAATGCCCCTGCCATCAATCAGACAATCAAACCATCAAAGCATCGTTCCCCAACTCGAATTGAATCGAATGGAATGAAATGAAACGGAATGATATAAAAGGCCAGACAGACCATAGTTTGGCGTTAGCAGCCCTGTAATTTTCCATATTTTTCGAGCATTTTTATATGAGAAAACTTAGCAAAACATAAATTGGCCGGACATGTTTCGGGTCTCTGGGCAGCGATTACCCGACTACGATAAGGAATTTATGCGAAAATTAAATGGCCCAAATTGCTGGGGGGAATCGCCAATTGCCAATTGGCAATCGGGCCTTAATTTGCCCCCCTTTCCAGCATATATATGCACATATATATATTTTTTTTCCATCTGCTCTGACATCGTTTCCCATTGCCATGGAGTCTAGGTCTAATCGCGGCCAGATCTCAGCCCGATAAAAATTAATTATGAATGGGAGATCTGCACGAGGAGGTTGCTGCCATGGATGCTCGCCACTCTAATTGAAAATGCAAACAGCCAAAACAACAATTATGCTGAAGTTATGAAGCTTCTGGGCTAAGAGATACCTAGTTGTTCATTTTTGACACCAATCAACATTTACGTAAGTATTGTCACTAGCACTAATAAATCTTCGTTAGAACAATGGATAATAAATTAAATTGGTAATTATAGAACTATACCATTAAAGCGACTTAACTTAACAAGAAACTAATAGTCTTTACAAATCTATCAATGCACATACATATATCCCCCAACCAGAACTGCAGGGTATCACGAACCGCAAAGACTGGAATATCGGCCAAGATGATGACGCTGGAGAAGATGAGACTGAGTCGTGGATTGTTTGGTGAAACTTTGTGCAACAATTAGCAGCAACCCGCGTTGCAAGTTGCAGGTTGCAGGTTGCTGGCTGATGTTGCTAGTTGCCGGTTGCAAACGAGATTTACTTAGTGGAGCAGCAGGTGGAGATGATCGTAATGAAGCACTTAAATGAATTTAATTGTGTGAAAAGTTCGGAGACAATGGCAGCAAATGAATAAGCGAATGAGTGCCAGCGCAATCACTCACTTATTCGCACAGGTTTGCTCATTCTAAATTGGTATTCGGAAATTGAGTTGGAACAGCATTTTTAAAAAATGTATAACTCTGGTATAATTTAATATCGATCATGTTTAACTTTATACATTTCAATCAATTAATGTGTTAATCACCAATTCACTTGCCGCTTCATTACGCCCCTACCAAATATTGCCCATGTGCGCACTTCAAACTCCCACTGCTGCCTCTTGAATAATCACTCGTTTATTTAACCATTCAAGTACTCACTCGTACACTCATTTGCTGCCTCAATCGCTCACTCATTCACCCTTTGAATCACCCAAATAACCCGCTCCCGAGCGACGAACCGTTAAAGAAGCGCCGCAACAAATCCGCCAAACTTCAATCGAGGCAATCGGGGTTGCTCGGTGCACTGCAACAAATTTCCATCTACTATATATCTTTAATTTATTGCTTGAGAAACTATGTAAGCCAACGTGATGCTAATGCGAAATAGTTGCACTATTTTTTGTAACTCGATTTTCTAACCGGCGCTTCCTTACCACAAACATAATTGTGGGGCTGCGACTAGAACAAAAGCGTAGATACAATGCATTTAACCTACTCAAAAAAGTATTATTTTTTACTTCGCATATAATTATTTTTTAGGGTGTACCATAACAGGCGACAACCCCTCGCCATTACCACCAAACCATCGACCCTGACCTGAATGTTATTTTCGCCGCTTGTTTTTTAAGATACAATCGCACCGATAAGATCGCCAAACGAAATGTAAATTACCACAAAAAGTGCAATTGCAACCGGGGGATTTCTGTTTCGATTCGGATTTCGAAGGGGTGAGGATACCAGATACAGATACACACTCTATTCGAAGTACACTGCATATGTATACACCAGATGCCAGATGTCTATCAAACGGCGGATTTGGTCTAACAGCCGCTCAAATCAACTGGAGTACTGAAGAACTGGGGAACTTGAGGCACTGGAGCCACTCGGTTGGTGGCCAAGTAAGGTGTGATCCCGCCCAGCGGGCGATCCTCGGATGCAGAACGCGTGCCCCGCCTGATTAGCGCAAAATGTTAATTTCACACTTTGATCGCATTTCCACGACTGCGGCCAAGATGCGTTAATTTAATTTCGATTTAATTTGCGCTTCCATTTCATTCCGCTCTTCAGTTGCCAGTTGCCAGTTGCCAGTCCATCAATCATTTAGCTCCAACTCCATCTACCGAGTTCCATATCCATGGATATACGGATCCGCAGATCCAAGAAGCGGTTTCATTAACAGCCGCTCGTCAAGTGGTTTTTCGGGCTCATTGTTGCATTTTGTCCTACGATCGCCGACGGCGCAGCCTTCAAAGGCATTCCACTGGCCAGTCGCTTTATCTGCATTCATCAGTCGCCAAACAAAACAAGTCAACTGGCTTCATTTGTAATGGATCTCCGTTGGGATGGAGCAGAACGAGCTGCAGCTGGAGCTGGAACTTTAGCTGGACTGGAGCCCTAGCTGACTCCTGGCCAAGTTGGAGGCGGCTGCGCAGTAGTCAGGCCACTGATTGCCTTGCATTAATCATCGAGAGTCGGCACTTGGAACTGGGAGTGGATCACAAAGCAATACACTCGCAGAAATTTTGAAATGTATCGCTAGTGATCGTAGGTAAACCAAAACTGTATTTAATCGGAATTTGAATTCAAGGTTATATATGCCTACAAGTTATGGTCTTTATTTTCTTATTAACTGAACTATAATATAAAATTTCAATGTTTGTATGTATTTTAAAAGGTATTAAAAAATATTAAATACAGAGATTATTCCCGCAGTGTACCCTTAACAGTTTAGGCCGCAAAACTGTTTCCAGCTACTTACAACACGAACAAATCTCATTGTTGTAATTGTTGTTGCGGCTTCCAGATCGCCTGGGTTATCGGCGGTTCGGTTTTCATAATGATCTCGAGCCGCCCGTGTAAATCGATCGCAGCTCATTAGACACTTGGCAATCGAACGAAGGGCTCTGCGGTCTGGCGGGAAATGCGAATTTTTATGTAATCAAGCGCTTAAACATTTACTATTAACAAATTTACAATAATTTATAACATTTTGCGGCCGCCAATGAGGGAAATCCGAGAGCATCAGTATCGTTGATCGTTGATGATCCAGTGAGAGGGCGGCTTTGATATGGTTTTCACTATGGGATTTTGTTTGTCTGGGTAACTGCGGCTAGGCAATCGAGCTAAATGCCTTGGTTGGGCAAGCTATATGAATGTGTCTGTATATCGATTGCAATTGGTAGTAGCTGTTTTGAGCGCAACTGTACTTGGTTTGGTTTAGTTATGACGTGACAAGTCAATGGTAGGTGATTTCACAATCCACGTTGGATTGTCTAAAACCACTTATGTTAGCATAAAGCTGAGCACCAACATCCGAAGCTCTCTTGGCTATTCCAAAATCCATTTATCCGCTATATTAATTGTCTTGGACCTCCTGCATTCACCTCACACTTTGCGGCTGCTTTTCCTTTGAGTTTTGCCGGCCAACCATGCCACCCAACGCCCAACTAATTGCATTTTGATTCGGATTGATCATAGATCTGTGGCAGCTTCAGGGTGGCTCGACTCCAAGTGGCAGTGGCCCAAATGCATATATGCCAACATTACTCATGGCTGGGCTGCGTTGGCGGCCAGGCCCAGAATGGGAGATGCTATCGCCAGAAGAACTCCACTAAGTCCCAGAACTCTAAGAACTCCAAGAACTCCAAGTGCTGCGGCAACAAAGAGCCACGAGTGCACAGTAGCCACATTCGGCTAAAAGATTTCGATAAAAAACAAACGCAGGTCGGCAAGCCAGCTGCCGAAGTCGATTCCAGATGCCCAGCGAAAGGAGATGAGATGCCCGTCTTCATTAATAACTCTTGCATTGATCATTAATTTCCCCGCGTTTCATTAATCGTCGCCCAGCAGTCGCACCACTGTGCCATGTTCTTGGCCAAAGAAGTCGGGTTGAGGCCAAGAGTTAAGGCCAACAGTTAAGGCCAGTAGCAGTCGATGGTACAAAATGAGTGCAATTGCAATTCAACGGTGGCGGAGGGCAAGAGCTGATCCCGCCCAGAGATTGTGCTCAATTAATGGCGGGAAAATTATGAAAAAGTCTCTAGTAAGGATTTTCAAAACTTGCCTAAAATCTATTTTGTCGAAATTCGCCAAAAATAGATGCATTCATTTCTAAAAAAAACAATACAAAAATGTCTCAATATAAATGTATACGGAAAATAGTTTGTTAGAACACCCAAATCCCTTTAATCCGATATTGAACTTAGTTCAATTCACAACAGCAGTGCAAAATTCATGATACCCCTGGATTTGCATTCGCAACCTATCAAAACCCAATTAGCGGTCGACATGACCGATTCTGATTGTATTTTGCAGCCGCATAATTGCATGAGGCCCCACTCAAAGGTGGTCTATGTAGGGGGAATGGGTGCTATGGGCATTGGAGCCATATCCACCGAAGTCCGGAGGAGGCCCCGTATATTCCGTGGATATTCCTTTATGCAAATGGCCAGCGCCATCGTCTCCGGTGCCGACAGTAACGGTGCTGAACATGCAAACTACCAGCCGTGAAAAATCTCGTTTTCAAATATTTTACACAGCATTTTTTGTGCCTGCCTAAACATGGACCAGTCCTCCACCACAGCCCCCATCCTTGTCGTCCTGCTCTCCAAAATCGGGCCTATGTAGCCAGCAGCACGTGTGTGTTATGGGATGAAAAGGCGGAGGAGTGGGGACTCCAATGCCAATTCCCCATGGGCAAAACCATTTGAAAATTTCGTTTAGCGTCGCCAGGACAAACAAGGAAAATAACAAAAAGGCAAACACAAAAAAAAAAGGAAAATAAAACGAAATCAAAGCGAAATCGAAACAGGATAAATAAATGTGCACATTTCCGCTTGGCGCGCATATCCTGTCCACGCTTCCTCAACTCATCCCATCCTCCCCCGATGCGCTATCTTTTATATATATTATTGATCTGCCGCGCATAAAAAGCCCATTTAAAAGCGGCAAAAAGAGGGAAACACCCAAAAATAAAAAGAGCCAGCACGAAAATGAAACGGAATCGCCCAACCCCCGAAATGTCCTCGAAAAATAGAGCAGGATTGTGTAGAAAAATTGTCATCGGCGAGACTTGAAATTGTAAAATTGGCCATTTTAGCTTTTTGGTTACGCTGGGCAATGGCTGGTGTTTTTCTTTTTTTTTTTGTCGTTTTTGCAGTGGGCAGGGGGATGATGTTCTGGCATATCCTGCCGATTGGCTAGACAATTTTTGGGGGGCACAAGGCACAAGGGAAAGGGGACCCTCTCTCTATAACAGAATTTGACTGCATTGAAGCAGAACGTAGCTGCTGAGCGGCTGGAAAAAATCGTTGGCAAATGAACGAATCGATGGAGACGCTTTTTGGCGATACCCTGTAAAAAGAAAAGGAATTGGGAAGATATATACTTAGGTAAGGTACTATTAGTATTCAAAGGATATACAATATATAAAAGAATAATATGGTGCATTTAGAAATTTATGTTTCGAATGCAAGATTGTTCTTATTGTGGCGTAAGATTTTTAATCAGTGTTGCAAATATGTCATACTATTAATTTATAAATGATACAAACAAAACAATAACAATAAGAAATAAAATGCATCATAGTTTGCATTGCGTATTAGGAAAGCTGTATGATTAATGTTGCCAATATTAAATATTTAATAACATTCCTAGTATCTAAAATTTGTTTTAGCCCCATTAACCCTCAGTAAAGCACCAATTTAGACAAATTCACGAGCCGTTGCACTTTTAAAAACCGTTTGCTCATTGCCATTTTCGTTTTAATTTCACGTACAATTTTCCCTTTTTTCCAACAGTTTTCCCCCCCCACTATTTTCCCACAGCATCTTTAATGCCCTTTTTTTTTGCTGGATTTTCTTTTTACAGCATTTTAGTCTCTTTTATTCCTCGTCGATTTCCATTAAAATTCAATTGATGTGCCACACAGATATAGGTTGTGGAAAATTCGGGGGAAGTTGGATCGGAAGTGCCCAGTCAACTATTCCTGTGTGTGTGTGTGTGTGTGTGTGTGTGCTATGTGTGTGTTTGCATTGCTTGTGATTTATCGAACATTAGAGTAACATTCAAAATAAAATCTCTGGTTAAGTGCTTGGCAAAGCATAGAGAGTCGGGCATTTTAGCAGCAATTCGTGTGGGATTTTGTCAATTTCGAGAAAGAGGGTGGCGAAAGCACGTCGAAACTTTGTCACAGTAACAAACAGAGAGAAAAATGCCTTTTCAAATATATTATAGAATATTTAAAAGATATTGAAATCCTTTTACGAATAAAAGCCTTTTGATATTTACTTTGCTTTTCAACGGCTCGCTTTTGGTTTGTATCACAAACATGGATGTTGATAAAGAAAAGCTAGATACCGATTGAATGCTTTCTTTCTATAAGACTTTCTATATTTTCTGTTCTAATAACATAGTCGCAAATTGCGTTCCTACTTCTTCTTGTGCACACATATGACCACAAAGTCTCCCAGAAAACGGAACTGTAGTTGAGCGCGACTTTATAAAGCCATCAAAATGCGATTAACCCATGCTCCGCATCTCTACTATATATGGCCTGTGATATTTCCGATCCGCGGGTGATTACACGATTTCCGCTTTCGGGCTACCGTCGCCCCGAAATTAAAACAAAAGTCGAACCTAAACGGAAGTCATTTTCGGGCCGTGTATAATGAAATCATTTTTTTCGTAAGTAGTGTAACACGATAATTTCCAAACTAATTTGCTTTCGAAATGGAAAAAAAAGACGAAAAATAATACAAAAATCAGATGAAACGGGAAGGGGAAGCGTTTTCGTTTGCGTTTGCGTTGCCAGCATCTGCATCACAATGGGAATTAAGGTAGCGCACAAACTAATTAAAGCAGATAAAGAGTCGCATTAAAACAATAGATAAATTAAGACTAGGGGTGCATGCATAATTGAGTCTGGGTTTCAGTTTGAGTAGAGTTGACTGGAGTCTCGGTTTGGAATCGTCCAACTCAATTAGATTCATGCACCACCCCCAGCCGCCAACCCCCTTTTTATATTCCTCCTTTGTCTCTCTCGAACGCCCGACGCTTTTCACAAATTAATTGGCAAACTCTACAGATACAGATACTTTTTGTATCTGTATCTGCCGCTTATAATTACAGCTCGGCGAGCAACAAATACAACAATGGGCATTTGTGAAATTGTCACTGTTTAGCATATTTGGTCACGAAATGCTTTTGGCTTTTGGCTCCGGTTTTTGTATTCTTTATGAGGCATAACAATTTATGCGTTGGACCGATTTTTAGTTGCCACTTTTCGGGGTTGATTCGTATGTGTGGCCGATCTGCAGATACCACTTGTTTCATATAGTATCTCATAGTCCAACAACGCTAACAGAAATTAAATGGAAATTTCAACATGGATTTCCGCTTCTGATCATGACATTAAAATCGCCAATCTTTTGTGCGTGTTCAGTCTCATGGGCCAATTTTCGAAATAACAAAATAACCACCGACCAAAAGCGACGTAATCACTTCGGGCGTAATTATGCGCGGCACACATGTCGTATGCGTAATAATATATGCTCTGCCCAATGGATTACAAAAATGGCTGCAAACTACTGCTGCAAATTGTTATTTTGGTAAGCAATTGCAGCTCCGCCAATATCTGAAGATTTCTGGAGAATTTACTAATGCGCCTTTGAAGGCAACAAAAAATGGCAAATTATATTGCTTGCATATACAATTCATAATTAAAACAGGATCGCTAATAACTTGATCACCCAAGAATTTGGAGCACATCGCAAAGGGAAGCTTTAGAAATGTTTAAAACACTTGCCTCATAACTTTCTACACAGCCTGTCGTGCGAAGGTTAGTTCCCACAAGTACTGACCTAATGAATGCTAACCATTATTTATTTGGAAGACTCACTCACTTGCCAATTAGCATAGGAATTCACTATCTGCTCGTTTCTTCTGTTCTCTGACTTCAGTAATTAGGCAAGGAAATTTGCGCTGAGATTTGTGCCAGTTTCTGACCCTAATCTTGCCCAGCAAACTGGATATGATGCGATGGGATGGGTGCATTTTCCACTCTTTTCATTTTACCATTTTTCCATTGCAATTAAGTGTCGCATGCGAGAAGCGTTGGAGGCGTTGGCATCGTGGCCATAACTATGCACATAATAACCCAATTTGGCGGGGCCCCTTCGGGCCCTGACTTTCGCTGGGATCTGGGATCGGTTGGGATTCCATGGGAAAATCTGTTGCAATTAGCTGCTCGCTTTACAAACAAGAAGTTGGCCAGCTGAATGGCAAAACACGCAGCGAAAACAATTTCTAAACGCGCTCAAAACGACTTAATTATGAGTGAGAAATATGCGCGGCGAGCAACTGTTTCTGCCATATGTATCTGTCGCAAATGCATCCACATCCCCATACCCATACCCATACCCATACCCATACTCATACTCATAGCACTACCCATACCCATAGCCGTCTTAATTGCACCCACTCAATCAAAGCGGGCCAACTTCATTAGACATTTGCGGTAAAAAGCTTCGGAAAAAATGGAAAAAATACATTATAAAAACGAACAACTTATAACAAAAACCTACAAACCGAGTTCACACGATGTGATGAACCCGATGAATAATTAGCAGGGCCCAAGTAGATCTACGTGTATATACACTGATATCGGGCATAGTTATAGCGCCAACAGTGACTCGCCATTAATCACTGCGATCACGGGCGATGGCTGTGAAAACTGTGACTGCAAAAGTTCTACGAGGCTCATAGTACATATCTTAAAAACATTTAATCCTTGAGGTTTTAATTTGGAATGCTTGTTCAATACATCATATTAAGGAGTGTAGTCATATGTTAATACTACTACGCTTTTCACACATTTCTCTCCATAAAACTTGTGCATTTTTCATGCTGTTCTGCGCTTTTTTGGCCGCCCTATTGAATTTCATATTCGGAATTTTCGTTCTCCACTTTTCGTGCATTCGTGAAACCATAGAAATATGTGTATTTCGTATGAGAAATTAGTAAGCAATGTAAATAACTGTTAGTAGATACTTAAGTGTTGCTTCGCTGGCCAGGGAAAAATTAAAGAAAGCCAATTAGAGATGAACAAATGTCTCGCCTTGTGAATATCGTATCGATAATTTTACTTTTACTATATGTGATTATTTATCATATGACGACACTATACTTTAGCTTATACTATTTCATTCATATCTGCGATCAATTAATTCCCTCTTTTGAATTCTTTAATCTTTTGCAGCTTTCATAAAAAATATTTCTCTTTGAAACATGCACATCTCTAAAGCGGCAAGAGAGGGCTCAAAGTTTTACCGCAGGCATGCCCATGGTATTCGAATTGGTGTTGGTAGGGCTACCTCTCACAGATACGCACACACACTGCCGCAGAACATCGCTTGCGGTCAACCGCCACACTTCACCTCTAACCCCTCGCCGCAATCGACCCCCTCCCGTCATCATGTCAGCGACAACTTCTCTTGGACTTTGTTAAACCTTAAAATTAGTTTAAGTATTTAGTTACCAATTTAGTGAGGATCAGGGTCGAAATGGGGGGAAAGCGGGACAGGGGGCTAACTGGCCACTGTCCGAGCGTTGATGTCGATGATGTGTGCGGTTTTTGTGGTGACGACAACACTGAGCTTTGCAAACGAGAGTTTCCAGGGAAGCGTACTTATAGAGGGGGTAGCAAAAAATATCAAACCCTAAGAGGGGAACCACTGCGGCCCATTTGTCGGCTTATCTTCATAACTTAGTCTAAAAAGCTACTGAAATAAGGTTTCATTTATTCTGTACCTATTATTAAATAGAAACATATTTTTTTTTTGGGTTGATAGAAAACCATAAAATTTAGATCGCACTCATATGTGTTTTTTTTATATTTATGTTGAAATTGTTTAAAAACCCTTTAAATATTTATGTAATAGAGTAATAGGGGCATCTTATCGCCGAGTATTTTCAGATAGAGATCATCAACCTAACACTGAGTAGCTTATTAGTATTGCCGATATATCGAGCATATGCGCCATTGTGAGGCATTGATTGCAGCCACTTGGCAGCAATCTAGATACGTTCACCCCTTGGCTGGATATTGCTCAATTGGCGCATTGATTGACGGACAATACCTCGGGTGATCGGGTTTCCAATCTGAATATCCATGGCGAATCCGAATCCGAATCGGAATCCGAGTACGAACCACCCTCAACCTGTTCCTCAACCACCCGCAGACGTGTCAGAAGATAGTCATCGGGTGTCGTTCAAAATGTATCTGCCAGATACAATAACTCGCAGTTAGTTACAAATTTTCGTTTCACATTTTTTTTTGCGCCCCAGTTATGCACTGTTAAAAATAATTGATACAACTATAGTAATATTTTAAATTTTCATATTTTATATTTAAAGTATGGACAAAACTCATTCTTTTATGCAACTTTATATGCAATCAATTTTAAATGTGTTAAAATCGGAATTTTTATAATAAAAATATATATATATTTTTTGGAGATTTTGAAATGCTATTTTTTTTCGCCTTTTCATTTTTTCTTGAGTTTTGTTAATTTCTTGTTTGGTATTAAATTGTGCGGTTTTGCGGTGGTGCCGGACTTAAGTACCACGCATTTCTACAACATTTTCCACTTGACAAAGCAAAAGAAGGAGAGCAAAAGGAGCTGGCCAAGAACCTGGCCAAGAAGATGAAGCCACAAAAGCGAAGACGCTGGGCCATAAAACGGCAACAACTTCAACTATTATGGCCAGTGGTCAAGCATTTAGACGTGGCCAAAAAGGAGACGTCGCCAGTTGAAATTTCAAACCGCTGGAGCGCGGCTAAATGTGTTGAAAGCCGAAAGCCGAGCGACTCTTTGATTGATGATTGCAGCTCGGGGATGCAAAAAAAAAAAACAACAAAAAAAACAGAAAGAAATACGAAAATACAAAATAAATATACGAGTAAATACACAAATGAAATGCGGGGAAAAAATGAAATGAAATTGCCGGGCAGGTGAGAGATGAGCTCAGAGGATGGCCTCGTGATTAAGCGCCAAATGTATTCAAAAGATTGTAATTAAGGCCACAAAAGCTGGAGATCTGCAGAGCCAGATAGCCGCTTGTTAACAATCGGGTGCTGAATCGGGGATATATATCCAGCCATATATACAATATCCATCTGCCGCTGACTCACGATGACGCACAATTGAATAATCATTTTTCAATGGTTTTGTCGCATGCAAAAATGTGAATTAGCAACGCCATAGAAGCCCAACCGTATTTGTATCTGTATCAGTTTGCATCTGCATCTCGGCACTACATTGTATCTATATCTAAAAGCGCCGCTTGGGTGGCATCCACCAAAATTATAAACTGTTTTTTATGACTTTCCCCACCGAAAGAGCTTAACAACTTCATCAGTCTGTTCGTAACGAATCGAACTGGATCGAATTGAGTGATTCGAATAAAAAGCGCTGGAAAGCAGTGCTGCTACATTAAGATTGTTTCACAAGAAATTAAGTTTCTTGAAAAGCTTAAGTCAAGCAAATGTAATAGAGTCTGTCTTAATGTTAATTACAGTATGTGCTTTATTAGTATTTATGCATGGTATATAGATAAACACTTTATATATTAAAGGCATGTAGCACATTATTGATTTTCTGAACAATAAAGTGCATTCGAAATTCGATTACTCGATATGATTCAGGCTTTATTCGACTCTCTGCTGTGAATATCTATTCTTTATTCTTTATAGAATCATATTCATTTGCTGGGGTCGGCGTTTCATTTGGCTTTTGTTGTAGTCCAGCAAAGTTTACGTTTTCAGTTTTATGCGGCCTCTGTAATTTATGCAAAATCATTGGTCGATCGATCAATAGCCAATAGCTTGCCGTGCCAAAAAAACGAAATATATCTACATATAGACAAATAAAAAACAACGAAAAATCGAAACCGAAAATCCCCAGAGAAAATTAAAACCGAAGGCCGCACAGGTGCGAGCAGGAAGCGAGTTTGGGATGTTTTTTTTTTTTTGTATCGGGGGAGTGGGCCTAGTGCCGTCCATTTAATTGGATTATAAGCCAAATCCTGTCACCGTTGTAGGCCCCCCGTACCAATGAAACTAATTGCAATCGAATTAGTCAAGGAGCTCAGCGACTTTCCCCCTGCCATTTTTACCGCACTCGTATTATTTTTCGGTTTTTACACATTTTCCAATGCAATCGCTCTCGCTCTCCCGCTCGCCGCCACGTCTCTTTCCATTTTCCTCGTGCCGTCTCTTTCTATTTCCGGACGGCGTCAGGGTGGCGCCTGCGCAAAGTCAGTTTCGGCCTTTGAAGAAGTGGGCGTGCCTGATGACTTAAAAGGTTTTTAAATGGGCGCCCTGGCATCGCCGGACTACTGAAAAACACAAACCTCGGACGTTGTACTCCGCCTTCTTACCTTTTACTTTTTACTTTGCCGACAGCAACGCCTTGAGCCGCTCAGGTTCATTGATCCGCTACCCCTACCCCTCTCTATGAGCCAGAGTACCACTGGGATGCGGATTTTGGACGTGTTAAACGGTTTTGCGATCTGTAGGTGGAATATGATCGAAGCAGGTCAAATCCAGAAAACTTCCCACGAAATATAATAAACTATAGAATAAGTTTATCGGCTTTGTGAGCTAAGTACCTAACTATTCATTTTTATAACATTTTCCTCGTTATATTTTATCATATTTTATAGAATTCAAGCTGTATAGAACAAACTCAACTCATTGTATTTTATTATATTATTTAATATTATATCTAGAACAGGTGCCTTGAACCTGCCCATTTTTCGCCCAGTGTAGCCAAAGTCGATGACTTTACGAAAAAGGCAGAAAGCATTTATAAACTGATTAATTATGTAAAGAGGCTCCCTGTCTTGAGCAAAATATTTCAAAGTTTTCTATTGTCTCGTTTTCCATAAATGCATAGGTATTCGAATATATCTAGCATTTCAGCTCGATTTCGGCCTGCTGGCGATTTCAAAGTCAAACGTCAAGCTGCCTGAAGTCACGTCACGTTTTTCGAATATACTACACACACATTTATGTAGTTTTTATATATTGGAGGACAATGGTGGCCATTTGAGCGGTCGATCGGCGGCTATTATAAAATCGTTAATAAACGCTTGTCAATTTCCAGTAAAGTGTACAAAAAACGTTTATAATCATTAATAATAGCAATTTCATAATTTCGTATAGAAATCCAAAGTTCCCCCGCGCCCAATATCCAATGTCCCTCCGTTTTTGGAAGGGCCCTTCGGGCGATAGAGACAGATCTCGACTCATTTTGGGTCTTTTCGGTCGTTTCGGATTTCATCTTTGAGTGCGTCAAACAGTAGCTAATCATTTTTAAAAGCTCATTTAAATATCTCCGGCGCAGAAGGCAGAAATGTGCATGGAAAGGCAGATGTATAAATAACCAGGCAACAGATAATCACAGTTTGTCTTCATAATATTTAAAGTGAAATTAAGATGGGATTTTTTAAATGATTTTTTGAAGATTTCAATATATTTTGATTGTTAGGAACTTGTTTTAAATGTACACATATTTTCTAAAATGTTCTTCCAATATCAAATGAATGATGATTGAGAACAATATTGATTATTTAATTATTGATTTATGTTTTTAGAAGTGATCTGCCTTTTTTGAAAGTTTGCATGGGAACTGATATAATTTAAGTAATTTAGTTTTTTTACAGCAGAGTTGTGTTTTCCTGCCCTTAAATGCAACCTTTACCGCAACATTTTCTGCATAACAAAATGTGTAATAAATAAGCCGAAGACGACACTTAACTGAAAATGCAGTGACGCATTGCGAAAACAATGAAAACGAGGGCCTAAGCTGCTTATTTAGCAAATTGCTTGGGATTGTTCCCGCTCAAAATGTCTACATTAGGGACATTCGCATTCCGGCAACAGAAAGCGGGCGAAAAAAAGGGGGGAAAATCTGAGATGGAGTCTAAATTGTCCAGTTTAGGCATCAAAATTGCGCATTGCGTGCAATAAATGCCGGCAGAATGCGTGTGCGTAACTAAACGCATAATGTCAATGCACCGATTTCTACCCCTCCATTATGCACCACATCACATCACATCACATCACATTACATGGTATCATATCATATCATATCATATCGCCCAGAATAGACATATAGACCCCTCGTAAAATGCCCGGGAAATGTACGGTTTCGCATTCTTTTTAGCAAATTGCCAGTTTCCGTTTCGCTTTCGCAGGGTATAGCAAATAGTAGAAAAACACATATAAAAAAAAATACGAGAGCAATAGATCGGACTGCAAAAATTCACTGGAAAAATGCTTAAACATTTTCCAAAGTGCTGCAATTTCTGGGCACAGTGAAGCGTGGCAATGCACCCACCCACGGCATTGTGGTCGGTGGAACACTGTGCGTAGCAAATTATATGGTGATCGGAATGGGACAACTGACATACATTCAGAGTCGAAAGCCAGAGAATTCTGCGGTTTTCATCAGCGCAGGTGTCTATGGGAAGTTGGAGTGTAACTGTTAAATCCGCTGTGGTTTTCAGAGGACGATCTAGTAAGTGCAAGTCGTGGAAATAGTACAACAACTTCATTAGTCTAGAAAATCCATAACAAAATATTTGACTTCATATGTAGAACCTCCCAGTTTAAATAGGTATTTGTTATTTACATTATTAATTCACTAAGGTAGTGAAACACAAACCCACCCAGGATCAAACAGATGGTGTAACCTCATTATCTAAGATCTTTCTTATCCAAAATCACCAATCATTCAAGGGTCATTTGTGTAACTTCTGTTCTGTTTGATCTCTAAATGATCGATTATCGCCAAACTAGATTTCACACATTCCAGCTTACCATTTAGGCTAATGAACCGTTCCGCCACCAGAACCACAATCCCCAACTCATCATCATCTGATCTTTCGCTGATCTCTGCCCACTTTTGGCGATTGGCCATTGTGCCGGACATATGCCCATGTCGGCTGCTGTCTCGCCCTCCACAAACGACTGCGTCATCGTCGTCATCATCGCCGTGGCCAAAATCCAGTGCGTCATTGTCGGTAGCAACTACCGATCTTGCCCCCGAATTCGATTCCCGATTCCCCATTTTGAGATTCCCCCGTAGCATCCATGCCACGAAAGAAACCTCCGGTAGGCGCACAATTTTCGCGCCTGATCAAAAGACAGCCGATCCCCGAGAGAAAGATCATCTATATGGTCGGTGGGGCGCGCGGGGTCGATTATGAACAAAAATAAACAAAATCGCACGGCGTAGATCAAAGTGATCTCTCCACTTTGGTCAAGCTTCAATCTGTTCGCGGGTCGATTGGGGGCGTGGCATGACGGGATAAATGCACAGTTTGCCGCATTTTAATTTCCTCGATTTGCACTTGGAGAAATTTAAGACCACATTTTACAGTACATTTTTCATTAATGTGATGTAATTTGCAAGAAGGAGTATTGCTATAGTTTTGTTGTCAAGGCTATCTGTTTTCAATAAAAACATATTTAAAGCACTTAAACTTGCTTCTCTAGTTGCGGTTTACTCTAAATACGTTTAAGTTGCTTGATTTTCTAATAAAAATATAAGAAATAATACACAATTCTTTTTTTTAAGTGCACTTACTCACCACCTTTGGTTGTAGTTCATTTTCCAAACATACACGCAGAGAGGTAAAGTCCATGCGGAAGCAAAGGCAGTCGCCCCCGAATCTGAATCTGAATCCAAATCCGAATTCGAGTTTGAAGATGGGGCTGGAAGAAGAGTGGCTTCGGATCTGAAGTGGGTCGAAACCACTTAACACAAATTACGCAGCAAAATGTCGAGACGAATTGAAACGTTTGTTCGATCGACGTTCCTATCAATGAAAACTCTCGGTTCATTCATGAAAAAAGCGATCAATGAAATGGCAAAATACCCGAAAGCGACTATTAGACACATCCACAAAGTCAACAGATCGTTGGGGAACAATATATTCTAATGACAAGCGCCTGATCCCTGATCTCGAACCCTTGTAACAGATTATCGACACATCTTGATATATATATATATATATACCTATATACGTATAAATAAATATCTTCGATAATTATAACACCTCGTTAGTTTCTTTTTTGTTGGAACATTTACCCATTGATGGATCTCTTCTGGGGAACTTCAAAAGCCTTGCCGTAATGATGCGGATTGTTAATTGCGCCCAGTTTTTATTCGGCTGCCTATTATAAAGGTGCGAAAAGCATACGATCGCCAATTCAATGGGAAGATAGATGGGCTGGTTGAGATGGAATGTCGAAAGGATCGAACCACAGTAATCAGCTGGCCAATCAATTGGCTGATTAACTTTCTTGTCAAGGAAAACTTTAGGAGCTGATCCCATGACTCACCATTTGGAAGGAAGGTATTGTATAAATGTTGGCTAACGGTGTTTAAACCTTGTAATGCAGATTATTAAATAAATGGATATGAAACCACCAATGCTACTTGTATAATTTTGAAAGGCATATAAAACTTGGAAACATTTACAAAGTGAATGAGACAAAAAAATTAATAAAAGTAAGTTTGTTCTTGCTTTCCAAAGTAATTATACAATTTTTATAGTTAAACATATGTGACAGCTCGAACTCATGACAAGAGCTTCAGCTACTGGACACAGATCGATCTATCAAATCTTCTCAAATTTCTCCCCATATTTAAATCATTTGTGATCAATGAACCCCCCGAAAAACGGAATAATTATGGGGATATCGGCACGCATAAAAAACGAGAGGGAAATACCAGTAGCCAGCACATTTAGCCATTATGAAATAAATGTAAGCGTAAATGTAAGAGCCAGTGGCCAAAAGGGGTAACCATTTTTCGAAAGATTTTGCATAAATTTCCAGCCAGAGAAATCACAACAGAGTGAGAAAGAGGAACGAAGACGAAGTCGTTTTCACAAACCAATAATCAGCGTGCTGCAGAATTGTCTACGAAAAAAAAAAAAGGAAAGCCCCAAAGATTTAATGAAGTTTAGCACGATCACTTCCCCCAAACAGATACTGGGCTGATCTTCGCCCTAATTGGATGCATTTGCCCCGATCCGATCCGAACCGATGCGATGCTATCCACCAGATAAATGCTCAAAAACTGTGGAATAATGAGATAAACGCGAAAAATTAGCGATCGCAATGCCGAAGATCCAAGATTCAAGATCGAGGAATCGAGGAGGAATCGATGTGGGATTGAAATCGGTTCGGTTTTTCAGCTTCGTTTTCAGCTTTTAATCCAATCACAATCACGCAGCTGCATTTACTCACCAAAAGTCGTTAGCCTAATTATATAGTGTTTCGATCGCCTCGACTTGTTTCGTTTCGTTTGCATACTATATCTCGCAATTGTTATTGTAATTGGCCATGATGGCTGCCAAAGCTTGCCGTCCCTTTCTCCAGTAGCTACTGCGGTGTACAGAGTACATTCCCGTCTCTTTCTGTAATGGTGGCCTTGTGTTCGAGCCACACATCATTTGGCCAACTCCTCTCGTAAACGAAAACGTTTTAAGGCTTTTCATAAGCAATCTTTGCGCCAGTTTTTAATGAAGTTTTTTTCCTCTTTTTTTCGCCTTTCCTGACTCTTTGTTCTTCATTTTGTTTGTTCACCTCCCAGAAAAATGGGTGGATTTCGATTTCGAGTTGGGGATCTAAAGGGGTCTTAAGAGCGCCTATCACTTAAGTGGCCAACGTTTCCGGCTTATAGGCCATTCGAAATGTCATGGGAATCATCCAGGCGAACCGCTGTCGCAGTTTATCGTTTCTATATGTATTCCACTAAAACTAAAAGTGCTTAACAATGGTTATTACAAAAGTGTTAGAAAATGTATTGGATATGGTTAAAGCGAATTATCAGAGTTTTGCATGTATTTGCTACAAAAAAAAATAACCAAATAATAATAAGGTATTCCTTCCTTTTAGTTAGTCTTTAGTAGCGTAAAAACCACACAATGGTCCCATTCTAAAGGTTTTCAAGATATTTTCCCCTTCAAATTACATCTCCTCACTCCTCTCCTACCACCCATTCATCATCGATTAACAGCTCTTATGAATGAAAAAGAAAGGTATTTTTGGAGTGGGGGCTGTACTGGGGAACGATTACATCTATTTTCAGTTAATTTGGTTCTCCCACTCACAGCTCCACAATAAACTAGCCCATAAATAATTGAACTCGAACGGAAAAGAGTTGGCGTAATTACGCTACAGGCTCTAGGTCTTTTGTCTTTTGCCTTTTCCTCAAGATAGACACTGAAAAATATTAATTAATAAATATGAGTATCGTAAATTCAAAATACTCAAAAACTCACCTTCCTTTTTGAGTTATGAAATATGTAAATTTTTATCAAATCTTTATAAGAATTCCAGGAATAATTTCAATTGCTATGATAGGAAATATAAAAGCTGCAGGTTTCATAAAAAGATGTTGCACTAAGGAATATTAAACAGAATGTTGATTTAGATAATTGCGACATTCAAGTTGCCTCTTTTCTGAAACTGAAACGAATTTAGTTTCTTTTCAGTGTGGGATATACATTTCCCGCTGAACTCTTTTTGTGGTTAGCCATTGTCTTGGCCCAAAGTGGAGACGGCTTTTGTGGCGCGTTTAATGCGTTTTAAATGGTTTCAAAATTTGATATAATTATAATTACGCTACTACCGCGAACGGTCGAAAAAATAGACAAATAAATGGGTAAAAAACGAGAAGCGTTGTACCACAGACCGCAAAACGCGTCTAACAAGCTCCGGTGGCAATTACGGAGCGAATCAAAACGCCGGACCCTGAGATCTCTGAAAAGGCAGTTAATGCAACAATTGTAACCCCTTTTTGTTGCTCTTAATTAATTGCGAACAAATGAGGAGGGAAGATGTCGTTCTAGCTGCCGCTGACTTCCACTTCCACTCGAGTGCCCAGCGATTGGTTTTATGCGTTTTTTATGCAAATGCAGGTCCTGCCAGGATCATTAGCATGCTCTTTCGGTACTAATTCGATTCTACAACTCAAGTCAGAGCTCGAAAAAATGCATAAAAATTAAATGATAAATTATCCACTCCCCCAGTCACTCAGCCAGCCGGCCAATGTCAAATGTAAATGATTATTATAATTGCAATTGTATCTCCGCATCTGAATCCGTATCTGTATCTGTATCTGACGGACTTAACCATGCGTGAAATTTATTTAAATTCACTTTTAAGTGTGCACAAGTTGGAAATGTGTATAAATATTAAAATAGATTTATCACACGACCACTATGTATCTTAACAAAGAATAAAAAAAAAAGCAATCATTTCACATCGAAAGCAATTTTATTTGGAATTACTAATGCAAATAAATTGTTACTGAAAGGGGGTTGCTGAATATCAGACTTCTGATTTTACCTATGTACATATATAATTTTATGATGTGATAAAATTTTTGTAAAACAATGTTTATTCAATTAAATAGTGCGAATGCTGTGTTGCCGGATTGTAATCTAAGATCTAAGACGTAGAATTATACAATTTTAGGATAGAATCAACAGTTTTATGGACATTATATGTTCTCCCAAATATCTCTATTTGTATAAGTATATATTAGATATAGGGCTTGATCGATGGCTACAACTTTCAGTCTTTTGTTGTCGACGACCGTCCGCACTTCCTGCCCCATAAAGTGCCATTCAAAATGCGATTATGACAATTACAGTGTGCCTGAGTGTGTGTGGGAGTGTGTTTAGTGTGGCCAGGTAATTGCGTTGAACGTGCTGACAGAACGAACGACACGAAAGCGAAGAGTCGAGAATCAGTGACAGGAAACGTGGAACTTGGCTGAACGATGATGATGATGATGACAGCGCTTTGTTGACAAAACAGCTCGAAAACAGTTAAATGCATTTTAGTTCATATTTTAACAGTTGGTTAAGTTCTGTTTAATGATTTAAATAATTGCAGGCAGCTGACGACGCACGCAAGCTGCATGATCGGGGGAAAATTACGCGCGGAGGGCGGTAAAAGCGGGGAAAATTTTGAGGTGAATTGACGTTTTCCCAGTGACCAGGAACCGAAATTCGCGCGACAGGAACAATTAAACGAGCAGCCGACCATGACACCCCACCCCAATTGTTCAGTTGTTCAGCTCTATATCCACATTTTTGTATAAATGTATATATGTATTCTACAAATATGTTAATGCCTCGGACAGGGAAATTGTCTCATTTATCAGGCGCGCAGGCGCACAAAATAAACGAATCCGGATTGAAACGAAATTGTTCTCGCACTCGACAAACGAAATTTAAATATTTTAATCGGTTTGTTTAGTAGCGGCACAAAAAATACATTAATGCAATTAAAAATGAGTCAGCGGAAAGGGCATTTAATGCGAAGAACAAATGCTCTAAGAATTTTATAAAGTTTTAAGTTACTATTGAATGAATATGCATTTAAACTTGCTCTCTCTCTTTTTATGCTTTTTTTATTTAACTATATACGTTTACAATTAAACAATTTATTCCTTGTATTCTATATAACGTATAAGAAAAGCCATAAATACCATTTAAGAGTAAGAATACCTATGTATGCCCTGCTACTTTTCAAGATCAGACAATTACCTCACCTTGCTGATTAGATCACCGGGGGGAAAGCCCAGTTGCCCGTGGGTTTTTGGCAAATCCCGAGTGGTCTGCACTGGGAAAATGCTATACAAGGTATACGAGGGTGTGGTTACGAGAAGCGGACTTGGCCGGGGAGAATGGGCCCGATAAGCATCGCTTCCGGTCTGGCGTTGGTGTTGCTCTTGGCCCGAACTCGAGCCCAGCTTAAAAAGCCAACTAAAAGTGGCCCGCGGTTAGTCGGCTGTATCAAATGGGGTCTGTGGCACCTCCGACCCCGCCGAAAAGAGAACAGGGCCATAAAAATGCGTCGTCTATCCATCTCGCTGGCTAGATAGACACGATCCTCCCCCGATTGTAGAGCGCGATACTAATTTTTGGTACCTACACTTAATTTACCTCGGGCCAACCGACTAGACGACAACAAACAACCCCGCTTAGGAAATGGAAATGGAAATGGAAATGAAAATCTGTAAATTTGTTTTTATTGTCATTATAATTTGTAGTGCTGTGGTGCTGTGGTGCTGTGGTTCTAGTTGGCTGATAGCGTTTAGCACCTGACATTTTTAGTGGCAATTATCGGGGGCCACTGAGCGAAGTCAACGAACTGCTGCCACCGAGTGGGAGACAAAATGCCTAACTGTTCTGTTCTCTATCTGCCATTTATGCTCGTTAGAGGAGCATTAAAAGGCACACACACAAAAAGCCACAAAACCCAAACAGCCCAACAAAAATCATAGAAAATCAGAAAATCAGCTGCGAACGTCATGTTGCATGTTGTCATGAGTCATAAAGCAGAGTTGCATGTCCGCGGGCAACAGCAACATCTACATCCACGGCTGAAAGTCTCCAAAGTGCCGGGCTTAAAACTAAATTAGAAATTAAAAAACAAAAACGAACGAACAAAAAATAGTAATGGTAAATATAAGCACATAAAAGGCGGAAGTGGAGCACTTTTTGTGAATTGTTTTGTGGGTCGAAATAAATTGGGAATGGTAACATATACTCTACACTAGAATATTATAACTATATTTTGGATAAGCCTATTTATTTGTTTTTAACATTATATATGTAGCTGACAGCTTAGCTTTCAGTATTATTCTAAAATAAATCATATCTCGTATATACAATTTGCAGTGCATTTAGTGTGCGATTCAAGCCACTCAATCCCAAACCCAAGCTCCACTGCACTTGGCTTCACATTTATGATTCCGAATGCATTCCTGCCGATGCAACCACCACCCACTTTAAGCACCACCTGCCACCCACCGAGTAGACCCCTCCACCACTTCCCCTTTTACCATTCGATCCTTTTTCCTTTTCTGTTTCGAGGCCAACTAGTATATTTTGTGTAGCGTTTTTTACGACCACGATTACGTTTACGATTACATAAGAATATAATATCGCAATTAATCGCATTTAACACAAAAATGTTCGGACCGTCCAAGGTGGTATGCAATCCCCCGTCCACCCCTTCTACACCACCTTGCCACGCCTCCCCGCCGCCCCTTTTGGCATGGCATGCGTGTTGTTGCTGTTTGCGGCTGGCGCAATCTCGACACGACATACAACAATTAAAAACTTTTTTAATCGCTCCGTTTTTTCTTGAATTTAATTTGATGGTCTGCGCCGAACTCCCTTTTTGTACCTCCCCCATTTTCGGATTTCATTGGCATGCGATTTTGGATTAGCGTTACGAATTCCAAGTCCCACTTCCAGTTTTTCTTTTGCCATTGGAAATGCAGTACTTTTTATTTTCCTCCTTACCTACAGTTGTACTACCTGTATAGTTATTGTGATAGCCAAAGTCAATCTATAGTCAATCTAAAGGAGCTCTAAAACAGATGAAATTTCCAGTCAAACCGCAACAATTATCCCCAATTCCATCCATTAAGTCGCATTACGATTTAAACCCATTTGAACCCAACCAAAAGGCATCCAACTAATTTTCAAACGAATAAAAACTTTTCAACGCACTTCAAGTGGCCACATAAAACACCTCGCATCACATCACTTTCCACACCTGGCCAATACCACGCCCACGATTCGGGCTGGGATTACGGCCAAGTATCTCCAGCCATCATCATCCAAACCACATAGGCCATCGCAGCCATCTCAGCCATCTGAAGCTCCGAAATTGTATTTTATTTGGTGTTTAGATTAAAAGATTTATGGCTACAAATTATGGTACTTTGCTCCGGCGATAACATTTCCGTTCGCGGGGCGAGTCGCAGGCCTACTTAAACTCGACTCAATTTCTTAAGGCCAGCAATAAAAAATTAACAATTAATCTTGAATGAAAAATCTAACGGCCCTTAAGTTCAGAGAGAGAGAGAGAGAGAGAGATCTCTATACTCATTTCGTTTGAGTATCTCGCTTGCCGCCGTTTTCCTCGATTTTCAGTCCCTATTTAAAAGGCTTAAAAACCAATTGAGTGGCCATTATTAAAGCGAGAAGCGAGCGGCTCATAAAACTGAGAAATTTATTCTCACACCCAATTTGAGCCCAGCCAGCAGATAACAGCCCCCTCTCTTTCTAATCGAATATACCCATCTTTTTCTCTTGCCCTCCCCACTTGAGGCTCATTAACGTGCCACGGATTCAAGACTGCAAAACACACACCTTAATTTGTCATTAATTTGCATACGACCAAGGAGCCGGGACCCACCTCCCAAAAAAATGGAAATGGACTGGACCGAAGACGGGCTGTACACTGGGCGAAAATGTTATAAGCACGATTGAATTCTACATTAAATTGTAAACTTGCACTTGAAATTGTGGGTTACTTATTTGCAAGATACATATTAACCTCACTATTCACATACTAAAGTGATATGTACTCACATACTATTGTGTGTATATTGACCACTTTACATGTATGTACATACTTATATACGGCATTAAAATTTCTCCGAGTGACCGATTCACCCTCGCACTATTGAAACACTCAAAATAAAAGAATAGTCCGATCCGAGTGAATAAAATCGAGAATGGAAGAAGATTAGATTAAATGCAATGCTCGGCCGAAGCTCGGGTCTAGTGTGAACATAACTCTTAAACCAAATTACTATAAATCATTCGAAAATTCCACTTTTCACCTTCTCTGCGATGGACCTCCCATCTGGGCAGCGAACCAAGCAGCCCAACAACAACGGCCTAAAATTTAAATAATGCGGTAATAATAGACGCGCTTCAGTTGGTGTAATGACCGACTTGGCTTTGGCCTGGGACTTCAACATTTCGGATCTTGACTTTTCTCTACCGGGGGTAACACTTGTTCGCTGGGTCCGGGAACATCGCCATAAATTAGTCGGCCAGTTCGGTTATGAGCTAACAAATGCCTCTCCTTTAGTTAGCCGAATTTTCCAAGCGTTTTCCGGTCCAGCGATTCGGCCTAGCTAATTAATCACACTGACCAAGTACGCATTATTAGATGATGAGCAGCCATATATATTTTATATGCATATTAGGCTGAGGGGTTTATCTAAACGGAACCATGTCCTACGAGATCGGAGAGATATGGTGAATTGGGGTTCGGGATGAAAGGTCTTGTTGGTTCTCTCGACATAATTCTTGGTGGCCTTTTAAAGTCTTTAATAATATTACTTAAATAATCTCAAACTTTGATGTTATTATTAATAGATATTATCAAAGATTTTTTTTTATTTGTTATACATCTGTAAATCCACCAAGACTTCTTAAGCCAGAAGACGGCGCAAATCTTCTGCTTTGCCTTTGGAGCCACTTCCTCGCCGGGCTTTTAAGCTAACAAGACGTGAAAATGTCGCCGGATCGGCTGACTGAGCACCGACAACAAAGCAGGCGAAAAGCGGAGCATTGGTAAACATTTTCCAGGCTGTGATGGCTGCGATGTCTGCGCATGCGCAGCTCCGACGACTTCCGCTCGGAAAGTTCGACTCCAACTGGGACCTAAAGCTGAGACTTAAGACGGGAAATTTATGCAGTTTTAAGTAAATTTGTTAAATGCGCGCTTTAATGCTTCGTTAACGCTTCGTAAACTTTTCACAAAAAAAATACCCAGACTAAGCTAAAACACAGAGCGAAACAAAAGCAAAGTGACGAACAAAATAACTTGAGATCGCAGATCGGAGTGGAGAACTCCAGGGGCAGTTCGCTAGAACAGTGCGGCATTAAAGTCAACCACCTGTAATGAACTGACGCCACCGCAATTTAATTCACTCTCCGCTCGGTCTCCAACTGGAACTTGCAATGGGAATCCGAGTGGAGCGATGGAGTTGGAGGTGGATGTGGTGGCCACGGGACGGGTCGGGTCGTGATCCGGAATCCCAGAGGAAGCCCATGACCATGGACTCTGGCAGCGATGCAAAACTGCGCAGCGCCTCCGGGCAAAGCACTGGAAAAAGTAAGGGATTCTTAGAGGTAAACAATATACATATAACATTTGGAAAACTGGAAATATGTACACATGCAAGTGAATCAAATTTGAGGAAGTCCTATGTTACTTAATGTGGTGTATAATGGATTTGATTAGCTTGATGATACATATATTCTAAATTTTTATAAATTCTGAAATTTTTGTGGTTCATCCTTTTTTGCCCAGTGCAGCCCCAGTCTTCGCTCTTTTATCCCATTCTTCGCTCCCCGATCCTCCTTCTATCCGCGCTAATGAGCGTCGAATGGTTCTTGGACTAGCTCATAATTAGTCATAGTCATACTTAGTAGCAGCTGAGGCGGCCTTGCCGGCTACAAATAAGCTGGCGATGGTCACGTGACACGGTCCATTTCCTAGCCATTAAAAAAAAACATACGAAATTCCGATTACACTTCACTTCATTATATTTTGAACTACCTAAATAAATAAACGCATACTAGACCACAATTGGTTTAAACTATATGCGATTTTTTAAGGGGAATAAATAAATGATAAATATACGTTTAGTGGTTTATTTTTTCAGGTAGAATCAATTTGTGCCATCATAATCAGAACTAACTAGCCAATATCACATGTAACACTATCATATTCTACTTTCCAAATTATTAAAACATAACCTTAGATTCAGGGTGGCTTAAATAATTAATAACTATCACAGCTATCGATCGTGCTGCCATCCCTGACTTAAAGCGAAGCTGCTGTGGTTGCAGATCTCCTTTGAAATTTAATCTATTGTAACTAATTAAGCTGGGAGTAGGAGAATGAGGGCGGGGTGGCGGGAGAAGAGCAGGAAAAGCGCTTAATTTGCAGTTTATTTTCAAGCTTGCGGTTTTCGCATCACTCGCTGAAATGTATTTTACATATTGCTGCATTCAGTTGCTCCGCTTTGGGAATTGTTTGCATAACATTTTACACCAGCTTGCCTCCATGGGAGATGGAAAGTCATAATTATGCCAAATCTGTGAATGGCAAAGGCAACTGTACTTTGGCCAAATGATTAAAAAAAAAACGGTATTCATGAGATACAATTGATCGATTTTATGGATGCCCACTTTCCAGAAAATGTTTTATAATTGCTCATAATACTTTCAAATAAAGCCACCTCCTTTATATATTTTATCGTTGGCAACTTATCGATTAATTACCGCTGCCGTGCTGGCCAATCGATTTTATCGATCGCATTAATTGAGCACTGGCATTAACACGCTAACACATTTTGTGTGCCCAATCCGACGATCATCGATCGCTTGATCACCTGATCACCCGTTCATGATCGCCTGCATCTCTCCTTAAGCCGCCTGATTGCAATTTATCCCCGCCAAGCCCCCCTCATCGATTTCGCTTCCATATGCCCGACAAATGGCGAACTTTTAGGCTGGCTGTCAATATTCGTTAAGCTCGTCCGCCGGCTAAAGTGTCAAGCCTGACAACAGCCGGGACATTTGCTTAATGATCTTACCCAGAAGTCGGGAAAATTTCGCCGAGATTGCCAGTGCCGATGCGCTAAATGAGTTGTGCACGGCGGGATAATAAGATATAGGTTTGCCAAATTTGTAATCTTATATAGCACTTAGACATAATTTTTTATTTCGAAATTTTCAATGTCTTGATAGGGTTGTTAGGTATTTGGAGTGGAGTTAAGGTGTAACGTTTAGGAATCTATTTAAAGGTATAATTCGCTGGTTGTCTCTTTTTTAGAAACTCACAAAAAATTCCGAACAGTGGACCCACTTCGGTTAAGAATCCGCATTGCCATACATAAATCATCAATACGCAAATCAATTTGACATTTTCTCTCTTTTTCAATTAACAGCATTATGTTTTTGCTAAAGTTGGCTTAGTCCCGATGAATCTCGAATCTCGAATCCGGGGACGGTGAGACCTGGACACTCGCAGTCTTCGGGATCAGGCCCCAAAAGTGCTTAATAAACTTGTTGCCAAAGCCACACGGCAACGGTGAGCGACAGAAATTATAAATCGTTTCTGACATTTCAATTGACAGACACCAATGAGCGAGTTAATTTTCCAGCACCACAGTTCCAGCTTCACATATCCAAAGCCAAAAGTAAATAATCCATTGCGTTACAGTGCCTACCAAAAGTATTGCTCGTGCGTCAAGTTATAATTTTTTCAAATTTTATTCGTTTAAATTATTTTACATATATTTATATATTTTATATATAAGAGATATTTATTATTTAAATCTAAAATACATTTTTGATTTTCTTAAATTCCTCTATGTAACTTGTTCTTCTGGTGTGATAAACCTGAAGTACCAGCCAACGTTTATGGAGCCAAAGAGTCACTCAACGTCGATCGCCTATGCTCATACCCGCACCGATCCGACCCCCTCCCTGCAGAAATCTATACCCCTACCCAATCGACACTGTGGCTACTGTGTTAGCTGTCGCTCAAACTGGCGATCAAATGTGGCGTGATCACGGGCAGAGCAAAATCCAAAATGTGATTAATTTCTTGCATATTAGAAATCATTTTTCAATTACCAAGACGACGGGCTACTTATGATTTTCTGACAACTTATCAAATTAAAACGACAAAAATTAAAAGTGATATCAATGAAGAGATCAGACCAGACCAGACCGAGCCAGACCAGAAGTAGCACCAACAGAAACCGAAAAAACAGTTGGGAGAAAGCCAGAAGAAAGGCCTGAAAAAGCGCAGGGGTGATGTGTACGGCGAACCGATGAATGAACGTGTGTAAGTCCCGTCGTAGTCAATGGAGAAAATGAAAACCCATAAATATATGTACACATATGTATATGTATGTATGTGGATGTATAACCAATATATCGAACTCTCGTCCGGTCAAGCGGACGGGGCTAGCATACCGCTCTTGCAAACACACATCAACGATCCGGGGCCCTTAAGACGCAACGCATCGCGATCTTTAAGCTGCTTAGGGGATTAGTGTTTTCAGACATTTGACACGTTAACGTTACGAAGGGAACGGTGGTGGTAGACGAAGGGGCGGAGAAGCGGCAGGGACAGGGACAGTGGTCTATATAAATAAACATTTGAGTGAGGTAAACTTGCCCCACTAAATACTCGCCACTGCAGAGGAGGAAGTGCGTTCCATGGGTGAGCAGATCGAAAAAAAAAAAAAACAGATGCTAAAACTGAAGCGGGGAATACCTTTTTCGTTCAAGATCCCTTGCACCTATCACAAGCTTACCAAACTTGTTATGATCGCCTAAAGCAGTATTATATACTGATATTTAAAGTTTCATAGCTGTAGTTCTAAAAACAACAGAGTTGTGAATAAGGTATCTATTAGGTGGTTTTTAGTCATACCAATGCTAAGAAGGAATCAAATTAGAATTTTAGCTTATATCGTTTTTTTATGTAAATGTAATTAAGACAAAACAGTTTATTACAGTTGAGTACATAACAGCTGATGAATGTTACAGAATATTAGTCCATTTGCTTGCTTTTAATAGGTGCCTACCCATTTCGCAGCTCCTCGTTGGCCATTCGCTTTCATTTGCATTTAAGCGCAAGTAAGTATCTCATGCCAAAGTATCTTTACCTGTCCAGGATTCCCCTTCCCCACCACGCCGAAGAGCGGGAAACGTTTAAGACACCTTTTTGGTTACGCATCGCTGCGCTGCGAACGCTGCAGTCGCCAGGTGCTGCTGCAGCAGCAGCTAAAAATGAAGAAAAAACCCAGCATTTCCTTATCTTAATCATGGCAAATTTAATTTAAACTCAATACGCAATTTACGCAAAAAGCATTTTAGATAAAGGACGAAAAACCAAAGCGAAATGGGCAACAAAGAGCGGGTAAAGTGAGCAGCCGAGCGGCTTAAGGGTCCACCTTATTGTTGCCCCTTTCCTTCCATTTGTTTCTCCTGCTGCTGCGCATGCGCAGCGCACGGAAAAGTTGACAAATGCCAAAATGCAAGCGGATTGTGTGTGACACTTCTGAAAAGCGGCTAAAAAGGCGAAATGCCCGGCGAGAGGGGGTTAAAAGGGTTAGGTTTGCACGGGGGGGTTAAGGTTAAGGTTCTGAGGTGCGTCCCATCGCATCTCCCGATGCATTCAATCGTTCAAATTGTTTTGCGCTAAAACTCACGTGACGAGTGCAACAACGAGGACGCTGGGAAAGGTTTGCGATATCTTACACTCAGCAAAACAAGGTCACACGACTACATCTTACCGAACTACTACCGAAAGGAAATACAACATCTAAAACTAGCAATATTGTAGTCGCCTTCGCAAAGTCCCCTGGTGCGCTTCGTCACTATGTGTTTTTAATGTGCATAAAAATTTTATTTTCAATTGCTTAATAACATTTGTATAGTACGACCCGATCTTGCATTCAAATTGTTCATATTGCTCTCTAAAAAAGAGGGTGAATTTTCTCGCAGTGTTCAGGCTGCTTCTGCTGCTTTTGCGCCGCTCTTCATTTTATCAGATTTCTTAAGTGCAAAGCGAACTTGTTGGCTTTTTGTCGTCTTTAATGTTGAGTCCGAGGTTTAAATGTGACACTCGTGACTCTTGATGGGATTGCCAAAGACAGAGTAGAGCGGAGAAAGAGATGGCCTGGTGGCGGGGAAAGAGACAGGTACAGGGGGCATGCGACTTTCGTGGGAATGGCGGATTAATTTGCACACTTAATTATTTTCAAACTCATAAACTAGAGCGACCGCCGGACTGGAGCGTTCTGGAGCGTTCGACAAATGAATAGAGCCGTAAAAAGTTATGCTCGAAAATTGAAAAACCATGTTAATCCACGCAAAGGCAACAACAACATTTATTTTGATTGCTGATTGAGACAAATGAAACGTTCTATAAACAGACAAATAACGAGGCCCCAACAACTTTGGCCACACGCCGCCGACAACTAAAAACAAAAAAAAACAAAAAGTGGGGGAAAAAACTAAAAGCGACACCGAAGCCTTGTCAAAATGCATAAAAATTCAAATCAGAATCGGGCGAAAGAGAGGGGGCGATCCAAAGGGAAAGAGACAGTAGACGGGGCAAGATCAAAAGCGGGATCTCAGGGAGTGGGCTGGGTTTGAGTTTGGGCTGGGGTTTGGGTTTGGGTTCGGAATCGGAATCGGATCGTATTTGGGATCGCTACGATCGCTACGAAAACTGTGAGATTTAATGCTTATTTGCGCAGAGTCAAAACAGATTTCGTTGCGCCCATAATCATGACATAAAAAAGCAGAACAAAAACGATTTTCAATTCGATTTCAATGCGCACAGCAATTTAATTAAAGTTTTTCGATCACTCTCCCTTCCCCGCAAAGTTAACACTGCCTTCAAATATGTATGTATGTATAGTTTTATCCACAAGTCTTGTCGTTTGTCGGCGCTGTGCTTAGAGTCATTAAATCGGACATGCGATTAATATTATATCATTCTAAGTGACTTTAAATGCGTTCGCCTTGGCAGTGGGACTTAATTCGCATATGTACATATGTATTGTACATACGCAATGTGGGAAAGTCATTGTGAAAGAAAATATAATCCTCAAATAATATAAGCTAAAAGTTGGAAGAGTTGCTATTTCTTTCAAATGATTTAAAATAATAGTAAAACTGCACTATGTTTTACAATTTCCCCATTGCCATTGGAAAAGAAAGACAATGTGCTGCGCGACCTTGATTTCTATCCCATAATGCAGCCACGCCCCCCCCCCCCCCTGCAATGACCCAATCAATTTGCAATTCGATGCGGCGATCGCTGCATTAACCCCACCACAACCCCTCCCAATATTGTTAGTCGTGTGGGGAACACAAATTTCCAATATAATTTGCAATTTATGTATTGTGTTGCGAATGCATTTCATTTCCCTTGATTACCCATCGCGGGGTAGTGCGAATGTAGGCGGAGAGGGTAGTTTGAGTGGGCCACACACACGCGACAACGACCTGCACTGAGAGAAAATTATGGTATTGCAACGCAAATGTCTCTCATGGTCTTATTTTTCACATAGATAACTTCAAAAGGCATGTGCACATTTGGTACAAGTGAATATTACAATGAACATCATTAATAAGTATTAATATGTAAGCTTTATCAGTCATTTAAGTGTTTGTTTTAAGTGCGTTCATAGGTTGAACAATTCAAAACAATTTAGCAAATTATTATTACTTAGACTATTTAAATAGTGTTTTTCTCAGTTAGCTAATTAATTATAAATCATCAAGAATAGCAACACTCTTTAGGCAAATGACCAATTCCTTAGTAAACTGTGTTATGTCTCGATTATTCCAAAACGACCTATCCGTTTTCCAAAACATTTTCTCCCCGTGCATTTCAGCCGGCAAGCTATACAAATATGTACATATATATATTTTTTTCATATCTCGCTGGCCGCCGTGTGCAATTAAAAGTAGGGATTGGGTGAGAATGAGTTGGCCGAGGAGATGGAAGCGAGCAAAACAAAAGGAAATGTTTAAACAAATTATTTCGAATTAAACCGCAGGTATTTATTAATGTTTTGTGCTTGGCCGAGCGTGTCTCTGTCTGCGGCGCTCAGTCTAAGTGCATTTTGCGAGCGATTGCGAGCGTTTGCAATTTTACAATTTTACAATTAACAGCAAGTGAGTGGCGATGACGGTGGGCGCGGGACCAGTGGGGCAAGGGTGTTGTGGGGCGAGGGGGCTAAGCGGTGGGTACAAAGCGGCGTATGCGTAATTTGTAATCGCTGCCAGCTGCTCTCGTGCCTCAGTGCCTGCAAAAACGTTTCAATTTCGAATTCGCGGAAGTTTTCTTTGCCTTTTGGCAGCACTGCTTTACTTTTTGGTTCCTATTTATATGGGTTTTTTTGTTTTATTTATCGTTTCGGAGTTTTTCGGTTTTTGCGGGCAGTTTAATAACTGCATCTTAATTGGCCCCGCAATTCCGTGAGGCATGCAACCCGGTTGGGGCAATTAAAAGCACCCGCGGGCCTTATGCAATCGATTTTGGGGTACAGTCGCACCTCGTGCTTGACAAACTGACAAATCCCCGCCGACGGCCCACTTACCCACTTGGCCATTCGAGTGCTAAATTTGCTAACCGATCCAATCTGATCCGATACGATATGATACGATGCGATACCATACTACACCATAACACCACCTGACGCAAAGTCGTTTTAGTCGCTTTAGCCGCAATCGCCGGGTGGATTAAGTATTAAATCACCGCTAAATGGCCATGCGATAATTTCTGGGTCCGTCATAATCCCATAAACGAGAAATGATTGCAGGATCGATGCCTCGCAATTTGGCTTCAGTCCGATGTAAACAAAACCTGAAATCGCACACTTATTTAATGGCTTTGCTTTTCTAAACCACTTTTTATTTGCTCTAAAAATACATATTTTTCCAATACGGCGGTGAAAAACCTTTTGTTTTTCGACCAAAAACTTCAATACTCTTTAAAGGGCTTCTAATCGATCGTCAGCTTAACGTGATCGTATACTTAAAAGAACAACTGTTCTTTTTACAGTTAGCTATCAATGCTAACAATCCCCATCACTTTTTAGCGAATTTAGAAAATAAAAATTGGGTAAATTTATTCTTTTTTTTTCTAAATTTGTAAAAACTAGTAGAAAAAATAAATTTTCTATTTTTAAATACAGTTCTATTGACAGTTTTTATTCACGAGACCAACTATATATAGATATCAATATTTAAAACATTTTTTTTTTTAACTTTTGCCAAAAAACTGATTGTTTTATGACCGAAATTCGAAAAAAACCGCTTTTGTCAAAATTTCAAAACTTTTTGATGATCATAACTTGCTTAAAAATGATTATAAAATGTAAAAATAAATGTTTACAGCAGCTATTTACAAGCGCTAACGTTTCCTATCACTTTTTGATGAATCTAAGAAAATTAATTTTTGTGTCAATTTTCTTCTTTTTTGTAAGGGGTAACATCATCAAAATTTGCAAAAAATTGTCAAAAAATAGAATTCCTATTTGTGGATATAGTTCGATTGGGAATTTAAATAAGAGCACAACGAGGTATGACATTCCATATTCAGACAATTATTTTTAAAGTTATTGACAAAAACACGGACTATTTGATGACGCAAATTCAGAATACCGACTACGACCTTAAATTTAAAAAAAATTTAATTTGTTCAAATGTGTTTGCCAATTGATAGCTTAAGATAAAATACAGACTATTTTTGGGCGGAAAATCAGGATTACTCCCATGGCAAAAATGCGAATTCAGTTGTAGGCTTAAATATGTCGACATATTAGCTCTCATTATACAAATTATCAATCGCAATTTAAGCAGATAAAAACGGCAATCGTTGACCTCCGCCCGGTTGTCCATTCAAAAGGCCGATCCCAAACTAACCCAGATTTCAATTTCGCGCAGACCAAAAGCAAACAGAGAGGACAAAGCGGTATATATAGACATAAATATAGATATACGTGTATATTTTAACAATAATCGAGGCAATTATTTAACACATTTTGTAACCAATTGTCGAGTGGAGATGACAGACAAGACAAAGTCGTGAGATGGTGAATGAAACCAACATGCTTATGGAGGTTTTTTCGGGGGAATGATGGAGGTAAGGCAATAAGCGCGGCTAAACAACCAACAAAAAAAAAATGAAGAAAAGGTCTATGTAACTGTCATAATTAAAGTAATTTGGTAGAAAATTTTTAGCCAATTAACCAAAAAACCAAGCAGAAAATACGACAAGAAAAAAGTTTGGATGTCTGACAGCCCAAGGGGGGCAGATTCAGAGGGGCATCGATGCTGCTTAGTTTAATACTATAAAATGCCATCATATTGATACGATGACGAGGCCAAAAATTTAAAAATAAACTTCCAACGATCAAAAAAGCAAGAGAAACACGTGAAATAAGTGTAATAAAAGCCAGTTTTCACTTGGAGTATTGTAAGGCACTTTAGACAACACGGTTAACTAGCGATGGCAAATAGTACACAACAACTTTATTGAAAATTAAATATATTATTTCTTGTATTTCATCATATATCGGAGTAATTGCAGTAACCACTCTGTAAGATATCTGTGCTGAAATGACAGCTGTGAAATTCAAACGAGACCCGGCGGCGGCAATCCCAAAAACCGCAAAAGTTTTGACGCTTAATCAAATCGGCAAAGCGTTAATAATCCGATGTGTCGAAGGTGCCAGTCAAGTGTCACCAGGAATTCTGTCAGAACCAATCGAATCATCATCATGGTTGGGTATTCCTCGTGATGGGCTTAAAGGCACGCCGCAAAATTCGCAGGCAATTCGCTAGAACCTAACTCGAATTATTTGTTACAATTTAAGAGTTAATTGCAGAATTATTACTTTACTATTACAAATGTATATTTCACTTAAATAATAAATTACTTAAATAGTTACACCTTACATAAAAAAGGTGAAATGACGCAAGTTTCTTATATATCGACGGTAATTCTTGAGATATACCCACAAAACTTGTCCAATACTTTGGCTTCAACGCGTGGGATTCCCAACGCGGTGTGAATACGAAATATTTGTAACACTATTGCCTCACCCCTGAAAATTTCTCTTTCCAAACCGAAGCCATTCAATTCAATTCAAATCCATTTCATTCATACGATGCCCCGATTTTGCTGCCTCATTGTTGTTGCCTGACACAGCTGTGACCTTAGGCTGGTTCAAAAAAAAAAAAAAAAAGTTGAAAAAAATAGAAAACTGGGAGAAAAAACTATAAAAAAAAAAAACCAAAACCACGTAGTAACAATCAGAGACAAAACTCCGATTTCGATTCCGTTTGGTCAGTGCTAATTATGTGTGTGGAGAGCGAGTGAGAGGGAGCGTTCAATAGAGAGAGAGAGAGTGAGAGACCTCATAGAGGTGCCATAAAAATCGGCCAAAACTCACCACACCGACCAGACGACTAACTGCGCAGCCGTGGTGAGTGCTAGCCTGAGCCTCCCCTTAAACTCCGCCTTTTATTTTCTAATTGATTTAAAGTGTGTTAACTTCCGCTGTCGATAATTTTGGTCCAGCCAGTCGGTCGGGCCTCTCTTTCGCACCTCGGCAGAGCGCGTTGCCCCGCACATATGGCCATCTCTCTCGCTTCTTTCGCACCAATAAACAGCGACATCAGAAGAGTGCCAAAAAACGTACAGAAGAAAAAATTAAATAAATACGAGGGGAAGGGATGGGGCGAAGAGCAGTAGAGAAAGAACTTGGCAAATTGTTAATTAATCTTCGTGGACCCGGGCACATGCCATCTCGCTCTCTCCCCTGCCGACTGCGCTGCCGGCGTCGACGTCAAGCAGGATGTTAAGTAAAAAGCATTTTAAAAGTTATTTTATGGCATTTAATGCAGTTTTGGATACAGAAAAACTGTGCGTTTAGATACTTTGACTCAAAGTTTGCCACTCCTGTTCTGCCACCCCCTCTCCATCTCTTATACTTCCTGACCCGCCACACCCCTTTGCCAACCAGCCGACCCCTTGTGCGAAAATGGCGAACGTAACGGAAACGCTTTTATACAATTAGATGGCAAGTACGTGGCATGTTGTAAGTACTGGAAATGAGCAAAAAAAAAAAGGACCAAAGTACTCGGGGGTTGAGCTTAGTTTGCCACTCGAGAGAAAAGCACACATGACGCCAATTCTTCGGATCGAGAAACGGCCGAAAATTGTCAAGGTTGGCTAGGCCCTTTTATGAAGGTCTTAAATCACGAGAGTATAACTCCAGAAGTCTGCTAGCTAAAGAGCTAAAACTTTACACAATGTTTTATGGAGCTCATACCTATATGTTTCTAAAGTTTCACAAAAATCTATAGTGATTTAATGGATAATTAGCCCATTTGGTAAGGAATTATAAATAAAAATGATATAATTTCAATAAAAACATATATTTACTTACGTTTTATTTGCTTATTTTATTTATGGAATAGTCGCATCAGTTGCTTTCATCGTGAAAATCCTTCGAAAATAGAGGGCTTTCCATTAACGAACATTGTACGAACTGCGATTTCCATGTACCTCATACATTGTTGACTGCCAAATGTTTCATGTTAACATGGCCAGTGCAATAATAATGAAAAAATCGATAGCGGCGAATAGTTTTATATAAACACACAATGCTAACACAACACAGCACACAAAATTGCTTACAAAATCAACAAACAAGGCGGCCGATGTTGGCGATGGCCATGCAAAATGACCCATTACCATTAATTAGTTGCATTTAAACAGCGTCAGCAACAACAACGAAAACAACTAATGAAATGACCGCCGTTGATTAAAAGCGATAAGCAAACACCGTACAGCAACAAAGTTGTTGCAATGGCCAGTGACAATTTAAGTGCAATTAATTTTTGCGGCCATGCAACAAGGTGGGCGGCAGCGGAGGGAGGGGGCGTGGCCGTCGAGGGTCTACTGTCACTTTATTTCTATTACATTTTTGCAATACTCTTGGTAGGGCACTTTCAACAAATAAACACATACCATATATTGTAAAAATGCACAAGATAATAAAGTGTGTAAATATTTTTACCTATTCAAAAAGATAAATATTACAATTTAAAGTTGTGTTAGTGTATTAAGTGCTTCTTATAAACAATACTTTAAAATTCCAATGCAACTTCTGCTAGACCACTGTAATTTTTTAAAGGGGAGATCTTTGGGGGCAAATAAATATTATGACGGTATTATTAAATATGATTTGCTGTCACGCCATCTCGCACACGTAATGCTGATTATTTTTTAATTAATTTTTCTACTTTAATGCTTTAATAATTTCATTTTCACTTTGCACCCCGCTACTATTTTGTTTTCCAGCTTTGTTACGCTTTGCAGATCAACACAGTACAGAATATCCATCGATTTGGTAGAAAGAATAGAAAGTTTAGTCGGCAATTTAAGGTCTTTAATTGCTGATACGAAAATATCATCCTCTAAAGATGTTTAATTTATAAATTATATTCTAATCTAACCAAATATTGGAAAAGGAATTCACATAATAGAACTAAAGAACTTGTAGTCTCCATTCAATTAAAATTAGAGACTCAATTTATGAATATATGTATAATAAATATACTCGGATGTTTCGTACACAGCTTATCCATGTTAACCAGTAACGCAAATGCTTCGCGTATGCATTTGGTAAGCTGGGGAGCTGGAAATCTGACCATAAGGATATGTTCTCCAAGCGCTGTTACATGTAACTGTAATTAAACGAGTCAGCGATACATGATTTTAACGCCTGTCGCGCAGCCCCAGGAAAAAAAGGGCGCCGAAAAAGGAAAAGCCAAACAAATAACACCTGAAACAAGGAGCCAGTAAGTTCTGAGGGGGTGAGCTGTTTGCTATGGCCGTTCCGGATCCCCCAACCCCGTATTGTCCACCGCCCCTGCTGCCGAACAAGTTCACATTACCAACGATCCAGGACCGCTGAGTGCGCTAAGCGGCTTTTAAGGACATGTCGCTGTGTTTATCTAGTCACAAGGACAATGACGCCACAAAAATGCCTCAGGTGCACTGCAAAAATGGTATTGGGAAATAAGAAACAATTCAACTAATTGTTTATGATTATAAGTTTTAACTCAGTTATTCAAAAATAAACGAGAAAATTTTAAATGAACAGCATGAATATATTTCAATTCATAATAAAACAACGATTAGGTTAATAAAATGAAATAATACATTCAAATGCTACTATGAGCAAACGTGGCACAAAAGCTAAAATAAAACATTATGTTTTCCGATAAGATGACTTAGTTAACTTGGCTAATATGTATTTATATTTCATGGCAATTAAATATAAATATTTAAATAAAAAAACTGAATATCCCTAGCCGTTTGCTCAGTGTCAGTCGCACAACATGTGCAGCCTCGTAGGTCCCTTTGTCCATATTCTTGTGTTGTGTGTGTGTGTGTGTGCTGGAGAGTCCTGCCTGTCATGTCCTGGCCAGTTTTGTTTTCATTTGCGGCCAACATAAGTGACCAATTTTATGTGTCATTAAAATTGGACGCGCTACCTTCGCCTACCTTCGTTTGCCTCTCGTTTGCTTCTGCTGCACTTTGTTTAATGAACACGCCAACAAAAACAGCTCTGGAAACAGGACCGCTCCCCCTGCCTCTCACCACCCCACTCTTTTTTTTTTTGACACGATGGCTACTTTCTATGCTCGCTGGCTTGCATAATTAAATTACACCTGTCCCAGTGGCCGCTTGTCCTTTATCCTTTGTACTGGCTGTACAAGCGCTGCTCTCTTTTTGGCTTATTGCGTATCCTAGAGTTCTAGACGCTGCACTGGGAAAAAAACTTTCCTAAAATCCTTAAATATAAATTTGAAACAACTTCCACGTTTATTTTCATTATGAAAGTATTTACTGCTCTACTATATCAAATATTCCCACATATTGTTGAAAATTTGGAAAAATTCACCCAATAAACAGGAATTAAATATAATTAAGAATTAATTTTCTTCCGTGTATTACGTTGTTCCTGCCACCGCTTAAAAGTTCATTAACGCGCCTGCGAAGCCCAGCTACCGGAAATGTCCGAACTCAGAGCTAAAAGAGTCTATTCCGATCCGATTCGACTAAACTAGTCCAGCCCAGGCCCACCAGAGCAGTGCCGTTTGGACTTGGTGTGTTGATAATTAGCCTGGCCAACGGGCACAAAGGAGGGAATTTACAGTAGCACTGCCACATCGAGACATCGAGGCCCGAGGCGCCCCACAGTGTCCGTTTCTCGGGTATTTCATTCATGGAAACTCACGTGAAACGCCGGCTGAACCTTAACTCTCTGGGGTTAATCAGAAGTTCAGATACGCTATCTTGAAAGAAACGAAAACTGGTGAAATGTATCGGGTTTCCAGCTGACTTTGATCTTGAGAAAGTATGATATAAGAAAGGTATCTGGTTACCAAAATCAAACCCCTATTGCGGTGCCTTTATGACGAGTTCTGATGGAACTGTTTTGATGGCGGACTTTAAAAGTATATGAAGGCTCCATAAATATGAAGTTATAGGTAAGTTCTACCTATGAACATTCTGTGATGGATAATATCTTGTGACAAACTACTTTCCATCTCGAAACTTTTCTATATCCAAACAATTTCCTATTCTCCTATGCCGCATCCGTTCTCAAGTTAAGGTATCACTAAATAAAAGTGTTACGGTTCGATTTGATTTCGTTTCGTATATATTACTGCTGGACCGTCTTTCAATTTAAAACCAATTTCGGAGATAGGGAGACCGATACCTAAACGCCGATCATTAAAGGATCATTAGTGCTCATAATCTGATTATAATGCGCTCAGTTTGACTCTGTTTTAGTTGATCTTTGTTTTTTGTGATTTTTTGGTTTTTTTTTTGGCTTAGCATTTTATTAAGAAACTTTTACCTGGGAGTTTTTTATGGTCTTGGCGGTGGCCAATTAATGGAGCACATCCCGTTGGCCAGTCTCCAGTTCCACATCCATTTCCACACCCGTCTATCGTATGGGATCTCATCGTATCGTATGGGATTGCGTGTCAGCGACAAATCTTGGGTCTTTCGTCTGTCTGCTGGGGTCATGTGAATCCGGGGAGCTAATGGTGCCGGAAATAGAATTATGAATACGTTGGCGTGCGTAATTTATGCCATTGGAAATGCTTTCCACCACGATCCCCAGTTCGAACCTCTTGCCTCTGGCCAGGGCTTTTAGATTTATCTATGGCCTAGCACTAAATAAACCACAGGATGGATCTCTGATCTCTCCTGGCTTGTTGCTTTTTGTCTTTTCCTCTCCTCACTTTTTATTTTGTTTTTTGTTTTTTTTTTTTGGTTTCTGCAGTCTCAGCGTGTGCGTATAATTTACACTTGAGCTAAAATATTGATACTTGAAAAGCAATTTAGATAAGGCCCGCAGCGCGCAGACTGGAAATTCCGCTTCACACCTACCAAAAAACAAAAAAAAAACAAGGAAAAAACAGGAGAAGAAGGTGTGAAAGGTATGCAGGATGGACATTAAGTGCCGGGGCCCACAATGCACTGGCAGCTGTCACCAGGCACCAGAAAAATACAGAAAACTACGTGTGCATATACGAAGGTAATGGTATAGGTATAGGTATATATATGTATAGGCAGGAAGATCGACCTTCGCTCGAGGACCTCGTTAGAAGTGCTACCAGCTGTCAGCGGACTTATAGGCCAACTCACACCTCAACGCCCCAAACGCTCCGCTTAATGAGTGAGCGATAACATCAAAAGACCAGACATGATTTGTCCCAGACATGAGTATATATAGCATATAGTATATAGCGTGGCCTTGCCTTACAAGTGCCGGATGTCCAGCCGTGCAATTAACGTTCATTTATTTTCGAATTAACATTTGATCATCGCAAGTCAAGGCGTTGCCGGTATCATTAGCAAGTTGTTCTCGGCCACCTTCATCCCTATTTAACGCCATTTTTAGCTGGCCAAACAGGAAGGTGATCTTATCAGTTGAATTAAGGCGGCTTTCGGTCTCTAAAATGCGGTCAAGTCAGCTGTTTATAATAATTCTAACAGAAAAAAACAGACCTTTGCCCAAAGTAAAAGAGGTAAGAGTAGTGTACATGAAAACATGTTTCAAAATAGCTGTTTGATATCTGTTTTACTGTCAAACATATTGAATAAACGCAAATTTTAAGTAATTACTGCCTAAAATCTTTACTTAACAATGGCATTCTCCGCGATTGCTTCGATTCCATCCTTGATTACCTTCGCAGCACTTTTTAGTGGACTAATGCAAAAGTTACCAAACACAAACTTGACCGTGCTTAAGAACAAAGTTGTCGTGGGGAAATTTCCAGCTAATTTTCCACAGCTAGCATAAGAACAACTTGGCTACGGGCACACAAAAAAAAAAAGAAAAAATAAAGTGAAAAAGAGGCGAGAAAAAATGCAAAATGTTTTTAATGCGAACACTTTTAGCACTAATGGTGCCGGAATATTTAATTTGAGGACGCCAAAAGCGGAGCGACGATGGAGATGAAGGGCCCGAAAAGCGAATTCACATAAAGGACCAACCACCCGCCGCAGAGCATGTCAAATGTGAAGCCACCCCAACGGCGCACCACCCACTTTTCACCCACTTGCCACCAACTCCAACCACCAGCACCCCCCTCGGAGCTTTTGAGCTGGAGATGTTGGCGTAAATTTGTTAATTTGGCACCGATGACAACCAACCCAAAACAGCCCAAAGTCGGCAGTCACCACCACGTACCCGTCGAGATGGGTGGTGCAGTGGGTGGTGAGTGGATGGAGAGTGGGTGGTAGGTGGGCGTGAGCTGGTAACATGGTAACGGTTACAGCAACAGGCAACCCCCGCCCATTTGGGTGGGTGCTGTTCAGGTTTCAAGGACCTGCTCCAAAATGGGTATGTTGTTCATAGTATTTATACTGAAAAAGCGCTTAGACGTGTTGAAAAATATTTATTAAAATTCATTTTATTTGTGTAAGCTTGGAATTTTACAATAAGTTACAATTTAAATAAAAACGCTAGCCAATGTTTATCGCACTATAAAACTTCCAATTGATTGGCATTCAACCTGTCGGTCCCATTTTTGGATAAAAAACAATTGACAGTTATTACTATTACAATTATTACTTCATTCTTGAACTGGAAATCACCCTAAGGGGTATCAATGTGTCTTCTTCCCTTAAGATTCCTTGTTTTTTCGGCATCTTCTTTTTTCCACGCCTGTTGGTGTTGCGAGTTAAAATTGTTTTAATGTCGAGCGAACGAGAGAGAGGCAAAAATTTATGCAAATTGCGCTCTTTTTGCATATTTAAAAAGCGAATACACGAGCACTTTGCCAAAGTAATTTGTTACATAATGGTGGCCAGAAGAGCCAGGAGTCCGGAGACGGGAGACGGGAGACGGAAGCACCACCAGCACAACCCGGGACCACAGAGAAGCTGCAGCATCCCGGCATCCAGCAATATCATTCCCACGTTGGGCGCCATTTTTGTTAAAAAGTTTAATTTGGCATAAGTGCGCGCCATTTTGGAGCATTTTCTTCAAATTTTTTGGGGTCATTTTTCGACGAAATTGGGGGCACCTACAAAATGGTGAGCACGAAAGGGGAATGCAAATTATGCAAATGCCGTTTGGCTTTTAAAATATGTTAATTTTAGTCGCACTCTTTGCTCTTCTTTTTGGCCCTTTTTAACAAATGAGTGGGAGGCCTAAAAGGGACATGTTAAAAATACATTAGTCGGTCTGGGTATCAAGTTTAAGTGTTAAAAGCAGCAAATTCTATTTTTTATGAGATCCAAGGCTGCCAAATTTACCTGACATTAATGTGTAAAGTGTACATCTTCCAATGGCGAATTGTTGCCTTGGTAAGCAATTAATTAAAATACTTGCCCGTGTTTTGTGTAAGCATTCTTCATTTTATTTCCGATGATTTTTCTCTGCGCTTCACCAAATTTTCACCTATTTTATGCACATATTATTCTAGTATCTTTTGAAAGTACATTGAAATTGACATAAAATTTGACCTCTCTCCTACTTTCATGTATGTCCCATGAGCATAAATCATTTCCGTTGACTGAATGCAGATTACATAAGTCGCGTCATTGTTGGTCAACCAATTTCAATGAAACCCGCATTTTGAGTTCGCCATAAAAAGCGATTACAGCTCACTTTCGAAATGCAGCTAACACCTAAGCAGATCCAGTATATAGTATACGAGTACATGAAGGGGATATAGCTTTGGGGTGGGGAAGTGCCATAAATCGCCAGACACGCCCCACACATCCCCCAGATGTCTGGAGGAGAGAGAGAGCGAGACGGCGACAGCACTCAATATCACCATTAAGAGCTGGCTAACAAAACCGGCGACAAAAAAATACTTGTCAACCTCTAACGATAATTGAGTCATAAACTTTATCTAATGACAATTTATGCCATTCAAAACAATGAATTGAAATGGAAATAAATTTTATTCGTGCGACGTTAAATCATAATTTCGAAAAACAATGGCATAAAATGACAGAAAAAGAGAGGCCCCGGTCTCATTAGCACGGTTAACTGGTAGCTGGCAACAGGTAACCCCTACAGATGCCAGATCCCAGATCCTTCTTCATGCGTAAAAGGCCGAGAGACGCGCACTAATTAACTAAAAAATTTCAATTAAAATGTCTTTTGTTCGTGTGATTTTCGCCGTTTGGCCATTAGTTCATAGCCGTGGCCAACCGGAAACTTTTGTCACCCGAAAAGTGGAAACCTGCCAGCTAATGAATGCACACAAGTCCGCCGGTTCGGTTTGGACATTTCCCCCATTTTAGTTTCATTTCCATACAATTTTTCAATCCCAATTCCACTGCACTCATTTCATTTTGGCTCGGTGTTCCCCTGTTTATTTGTTAATTTTCGGGTTTTGTTTTTATGAAAATTTCTTCATTAGTGCATAAATTAGGTTTAATTACATTTTAGTTGACTTTATTAAAAATCACATGGCTATGGAAGAGGTCGTTGTGTCGAAAGGAAATGTTCCACAATGAGTCCCCAAATATATTTAATTATGTTTAGAACTTGCAGCTGTAGTCTTAAAAATTTCTACTGTGGAATAAGACAAATGACACATTATTTTGAACTAAATTTTACATACAAGAAATATTATATAATTACCTGAATATTTTGATGATCTATTAACGTATTTCCCCCATAATACCTGATTTGTCGCCCAATCTCGATTTTCTAAGCCTTTTCCACTTACCCTGCTTTTCATTAATCACGTACCATTAACCATCAAGTCGGGCCAATTGATTGTCAAGTGCTCAGCGAAAAAAGAAAGAGAAAACAATTATATTTATTTACTTTTATCGTTGCGTATTTATCTTAATTACTTTTGGTCTATTGAGTGCCCCGCGTCCTGCGTGTTGTACAATTCAATTTGATTCGACGAGCAGCTGAAATAAAGACAATAACAGGGAAAAAAGGGAAGAAAGGGGAAAACATGCGACAACAAACCAAAAACAAAAAGAGTCAACGACAACGGCGACAGAGACAATTCAATCAATTTTAGCCATGTTATCGCCTATCGATATCCTTTTTAATGATACGAGTGGAGCGGAGTGACCAAACCTTTTTCCATATCATCCCAGTGCCTTACCTTTTGCCTTTGAGGGGCCAAGGTCTGGGCCATATCATCGACCTCATCTCACTTTACCTTCGGCTTTTCGGAGCGGTAGTGCGAGTATGCCATCAAATCGGGCGGGGGCTGATGGAAAATGGTGTCGTTTTGATTCACCGCAAAACAAAATAATTCATCAATCATGCACACTTGACCGAATCACCGAGCGGACAATCCAGCGGACAGACGACGTGTCCGGTTGTTTGGAGCTGGAAGTGGATTCCAATTTGACCATGGCACAGTGGGCTTGCGAATTGGATTACCAATCGAAAACTGCCTTCTAAGTACGACTTCCTCAGCGCTTCTCACTTTTGAATACCTTTTAATGAAACGGGCCATTCTATGCGCTTCTCAAAATGCTAATTTCGAAAAAGGTCCTGTGTGTAATAAACGGGTGTCTTTTAAAACTTGATTTTTTCAATTTTTGTTAGATTCGTAATTTAATTTAAGGCACGTAATGATTCCATATTTTTCCCTCACTTGGGTTTCACTGTTTTGTTAAGTGCCATCCCACTGTACCATCCACGTCCATGCCAATGCCTAAACCTAAGCATTCTCATACCTGGCACACTCACTTGAATTAATGTGTGACCCTGCTGTTACCCCTTCCAATTGACCCGCCCGTTTTCTGTGGACCACGTTAGTGCCTTTTTGAACGGCGTTAGATTGCCGTCGCCGCAGTTGACAGCGTCGCATCCTTTTTGGACGAAATTGATAGTCGACCGTGTGACAAATTATCATCAATCAATTTGAGTATTGCGTGGGCCGCCTCCGATTGCCACGCCCACGTTCATTTTATTTTAGTACATAGTTAACAGCATAATTATGTGGGAAACAGTATATGCTTTTAGTCACTATACTGAATCATGAGTACAACTTATTAAAATATCCCAACATGATATCGCAATGGTCCACATGGTGACGAAGCGCACTAAAAGGCTACTGTGTGTAAACGAAAAAATAGAAGAGTTGTGATGGATAACACCTTAGTGGTGCATTAACCCAAGGTAGGTTCGTTTTGCAACCATCTAGCGATCATTTGAGGGAAACCCCTGTGGAGTGGCTTGTCTTAACTATTTCTTCAGATTTATCGAACGCCGATCATCGACTTTCGCACGCTTAACGACTGAATAATTTTAAGCAATTTAGCAGGGGATTCAGTAAAGTGAAGGGTCGCAGGGCGAGGTGTTCAGAGTGAATGGTGAGCAAATTGACAAACGTTCAAAATGTAATCAATGCGAGATGCGTAAACCGAAACCGACACCATACCAATAACCCATACCATACAGTACCATACCTGCTGAGACTCTGCGATCGGGTAGATATATTGAATGAATCGGGTATGTGGAGCAGGCCACTTTTGACCAAGTTAAGTGCTCATTAATGCGTAACACGGAGATTGGCTTCAAAAGCCATGCACCGAATGCCTTTTAATTGTTATTAAATTACCTTTTGCCAGAGCCCACAGCGAGTTCACATGCCTGGACTGGACTGGAGTGAAGTGAATGTGAGGACCACACGGGAGTCACTCAATCGAATACACCCCATACTACACTGGGAAAATAAATGTGTAAGTAATTTGTGGATCAGACATTTGATAACATAAGTACTAACTTGAAAAAATCAAATTAAAACTGAGTGGTAAACTTTAAGATATATAACTACAAAATAATACAAACATAAACCTTAATCGATTATGAAAGTATTGAAATAGTAAAAAAATATATACTCGTAAATGGATGTGAACTTTATGTACTAGAGGATCCTTTAATTTTCCACAGTGCCTACTATCTGCGTATGTGTGCACAAATGATATTTAGCGATCTATTGTTGCGACGGGCTTTCGCCAAAGAAGACGATGATTTTGCATATTGTCGGGGGTTAGTGGCAAGTTCAATCAACTATAATGCGAAACCCAAGCCCAAGGCCCAGAAGCCCAAGCCAAGAAGCCCGCGGCCATTTCGCCAGCTACTGTTGGAGTAAAAAATAAAAATAAGCCAAGCAAATATATATATCGGGAAGTTAGAGTTACGTGGACTTGTAATGGGATAAAAATCGAAATCGAAAACCCAAATTATTGACACTTGAGGAGAGAAGGTCGACGCCTGTCTTCAACTCTTTTTCGTGCCCGAGCTACCGAAAAGTGTTCGTTAATGAAACTTAATTGATTCAATTCATTAATCATTAACCACGGCCCCCAGACAGCCAGAGGATGTGCTTACCCCTCTCTCTCTCTCTCTAGCGCAGTATCCCCGTCTCTTTCACCGTTTTCCATCCAGAGGGCGGGCGTTACTTCCGGTTGGCTTTAAGGGTTAAGCCCTTCAGATGACGCAGCTTGAAACAATTTTAAGATTATCCAGACTCCTATGAGACTTTCACTTAATGTTGGGGAGAAATGGGGGAGTAGTTGGGAAATAATCATCGATTCAAATGGGGAATCCGAGAAGCGGGCTGTTGGTCTCGGGTTACTAGGTCGTAAACTACAAACTATTCATATATCATCTTCCTAAAAGGCCAAATATTAAATAATGGTTAATGTTACAAAAAGCCACTTTATAAACACCCTTTCAAAGGAAAAATATATTGTAAAATAATTCTGATCATTGGAATATAACAAGTTTATTTTTAAGAACCTAAATAATTTTATTGGATTTAGTTCTACTTAATAATTACATGACCTACTAAAAGTCCAGAGGTGCTCAATCTCCCACAGATAGTGTATTCAATTATGCATATTTGATTTAAAATGTGCGCAGGCGCAGCTCGATGGAATGGAAAAGTGACAAATTTATGGATCGGCTGGGGCTTTCCACCTCTCTTTTTTTGTTTTGTTTTGACAATGAAAACTCTTCTCCTCCACTTTGATGTGCCAGCGATTGGCTAGCCCACTCGAAAATAGGTGTTAGTCGAGGAGCGGGCATTGTTTGTGGTTGTTAAATTTATGTTTGGCTCTTAGCTAAATTCAAATTCTATCGCTCAATTATGTTGAGATAAAAGGAAATTGCTGCGACATTAACACTTTCTTAATCTGATGTTCTGAATTTATGTGCGGCCATGGAATTTTGAGGCGGCGTCTGGTCTCGTACCGCCGAAAAAAAACGTAGGGAAACAGGGGAAAAGCAGAGCTCGTATGAATCTCAAGACCCGGCGACTTGTTCGATGTCGCTGCATTAATGCCACGCGCACACTAAGCGGGCCAAAGTCAAAGAAAATCAGTCGACCACGCTCTGTGTGTTGTGTGTGCTTGGGCTGTTTATTTTAAAATTTATTACCAAAATTATCGACTAAACGATGCAAGCAAAAACAATCGATAAAAGTGAATTCTTCGCTTGGGACCCCGAAAAAGGCGAGGATGGGGGAAAAACCTTTTAATTTGCTTGTAACAAAAATTTGTTATCTCCTAAACTGTGCCATAAAAAACGAGAACGAAAAAGGCCGCGGCCGCAGTACCGAACCCAGATCCATTTTAATATATCACACACAGGGACAGGGAGGCTGAAAACCAAAAAAAAAAAGCGGAAAAAAATGAAGAAAACTGAGTCCGAACTGGACTGAAAACTGGACGAGGCCATGGGCCACCAGACACATAGTCTGGAATTGGGTTCAGTTTTCAGTCTTCAGCTCTTCGGTGGTTTTGGGCTCTTGGGTTTTGGGCCTGGCTTTTCGTTTCAGGCTCTTAAAAGGTGTTGATGTTTAAGTTTAACATTGTTTCTCGTTATCGTTATAGTTTAGTGGCAGCGACAACAAAAGCGGTCCAAATAAAACCGAACAAACCAAAGGCGAAAAAAAAAAACACACACACATCCAGCTAACACCAAAAAGTAACCGAACTTGGCTAATTGATGCAACTTTTATGACGGCGAGCGGCTCCAGCGTTTCGGATTGGGATTGGTATTGGGATTCGGATTCGGGCTGGTATTTTTAGCTCACACGTTTACAACCCGGCGATAAGCATCAGCAATGCTTCAGATAACAGCAACAACGACTGGGACACACTATATACATATATATTCAGCTACGTATATGTATGTGTGGATGTGAATATACATATGTGCACTCCTATATAGTCCCTGGATCTCTGGACCGTGTGTTTGTATCTGGAGCAATCGCGTACAACTTTTACATTATGCACTTTTGAATACATCTTGTGCAGATAAGGCTCAAGTTCTGGACCTGGAACTAAAGTCGCTGGGACTCACTGGGTATCGCTGGGGCATGTCCATTTGTTGCGTAGAATATGAATATTACCTTGAAATTGAAGGATTCGAATTTTGGTGCATATAATATTCTTCTCTATTTATATTTTATATAATTATTGATATATTTTAGGAAACTTTAGTTAATTTATAAACAACTTTTTTTACGCGGATACTTTTATGTTTTTTATAGATCTTGCTTATCGACATTATTGCAACTCTAAACATTTGGAGTCATTCCAAGTGATCTCAGTTCCTTAATATATTTCTAAGGCGCTTTATTATTTTATGATGGGTATTCAGTCGACCCAAAGTCATTGGTCGTCCAGTTTCTGGGATTCCTGGGTTCTTGTCTCCGCTAAAATATATTCATCACCGACGAACTGATAGGAGGGCAGAGCTTTAATGAATGGCCACATGGAGAGTCCAGTTCCGCACCGGAGTCGAGATGAAATGAGTTGAGCTGAGTCGAAGGTAGGTAGGTGTGCTAATTGATGTGCCATCTCCCCATCGCCATCTGCATCTGCTCGAGGAAAGAGTGTTGGGGATGGAGAAGGAGGAGGATGGAGGATGGAGATGGATATGGAGATCGTGGTTGGAGGATGGTGGATGGAGGACTGATGACGGAGGACTGCAGACTGAGGACGAAGGAGGACTTTGGCGCACGTCATCCTGGTGGACGCGTGGGCTTATCGCGGTCCAAAGTTTTTGGGGCGTCATAAAGTTGCACGTTGTCAAGAGCCCGTGAGTCCGGAGAGCGTTGCCTTCGCTTTTTGAGCCTCTTTGAGCCATGTTAATGCATCAATCTGGCCAGGAAGAAAGGCAGAGAGGCCAGGAACTATTTGATTTATGTAGATGCCTGTAACCGAGGTTGAATGTGAGCTGAGGAATGCTGGATGTGTAACAAAGAGAGTGCCAAACGTCGAAGGGGGAAAAGGGAAAGACTTTTAAAAGGAATATCAATCGCATTTGTTTGCTACATTAAAACAAAGGGTCCAATACTTTCAATTCCATTCAACATAGAAGAGAAATCGTTTACATCAGACAGTTTGTTTAATGTTTCGCAACGTTTAGTATGCCTTTGTCCATTGTTGTTCTTAACTAAAATCAAATATTTATAAGAGCTGTCACCCGGCTAAATATAAAATTGAATCAAACAAATCATCCCACTCTACAAATAAAAAACCCTAAACTTGGCTTATAATCCAACTGCAGATACCAAAACAACGAAGCCATTCAAAAGTCGCTTAGTATATAGTATATGGCGGTGTTACCATGACAAAGAAGAAATCGTAAGAAAAATTGATTCGAACAATGCGCACACGAAATCTATAACCATAACCATATAAAATAACCGACAGACATGAGCACACAAAATATTTATGCAGCGAATACCGTACGAATGGCGAATATCGAATAATGAGATTCGAAAATAAATAATTTAGCACTTATCTTTAAGCAAAATGTTAACTTAATTAGATAATTACTTTAATGTCATTTTAAACAAAAACAAATGCGCTGTCGTCGCACTCCGTTTCGATATTCCAAAATCCGAGATTGGATCGGGGCATTAACGCACACACTCACCGTTTTTTGACTGAATGAACGCTGGAACAAAAGGAAGAGGTGGGGACATGGAGGAGGAGATGGAACCAAGATCGAACTGAATCGAATCGAATCGCATTCGAATCGAGTTGAAAACAAAACGTGTCGCCATCATCATCATCGCCGTCGTCCGTCGTCGTCGTTGCCGTCGCCGTTGTCTCCCCGAAACTTAATTAATGCACAATCTTTTATATTGTTGGAAATTGACTTAAATTATTTATTAGCGAATAAAATTAAAAACTTAACGCCATAAAAGTGTTAAAACCACTTAGCAAGCCATTTGCCAAAGCCACATCACATCCCCCCGCTGGGCATCCGAATCCCCACAACCACATCCACATCTACATCCAAATCCACATCCAATTCCGATTCCGATTCCACATCCACAATGCCCCCGAGTCGAGGGCAAAATCATTTATATGCGTAAAGCCTTTGTCAGAAATCGCTTCATTTGACAAAAATAAAACCCAAATAGAATTGACAGTGCGTACCGTTGGCATAAGGACTCAAGTCAAGCCATTCTCTGTATTTGTTTATAACTTTCTGAATACTGAGATGTGTACCACTTGATAAAATCAAAAATCATATTGGTACAAGAGTGTGTTTTTTAAAATGACTTCTAATAACTGAGCCTAAAAATATAAAAACCAAAAATTTATTTTTCCCAAACAATAATCATTCTAAACTATATCTCAAACCTTAAGTGCATCAAAATATTTGCAATGTCCATTAAGATAGTCCTGTCCTTATTGCCACGTAACGCACTGTCCACCTATTAGTACGTGCTGCTTTAGAAGTCTTCGATTTGAAGCGCAACTTGGATGTGTTTTAATAAATTAACCCCCGAGAGCAGTTCGGATCTTCGGATCTTTGGATCTGCGATCTTGGGCCACTTGACAAGTCAGCGCCCGATTGCTTCACCTTTAACGTTTTGCGTTTTGATTTTGTCATTTTTCTTGTTGATATAAATATGCCTGCGATTAGCATAAAAAAGCAGTTAACAATTTGTACAACATTTATCTAGTTTTTCATTTAGCTCTCTCGTCCCGCTCAATCGCGTATGGATTTTAAGTGGTCTTTTGTATAATGTGTAGGATATGAATGGCAGACCGTATATGTCTCTGTCTCCGAAGTCTGGGGTCTGGTCATGGGGCCAAGTTGGCTTTTTGGCCCGGATTAAGCCTGGTTCATTCATGCTTTGCAGGTGGATAGGTGGAATGTGCCGCTGACGGTCATAAACTTTCATTATTAAGACCGTTTTTGATCGCAACCGACTACGGGAACTTGACTTGCGGCCAAGGTTCGGTCTTGGAACTTGGTATGTGAATAGTGGTGACGAAAAGGAGAGCGAGCACCTAATAGGGCTTAAGTGGTGCAAATTAGAAATTCGCTCATAATAGATCGAGTTGGTAGAGATCGTAGACAGTGGGGCTTAATACGCTCTATAATAAGCGAAAAAACTTAAGTACCGCGAAATTACTAAATATGTTTTAAGACGAATTCCGCCACACAACTGAAAAATGCTCATATCCAACATTAATTGTTATCGGCTGCTTGTAATCAAATACGGGAATTGCTCCACAAGCAGCGTTCTGCAATTCATTTGGTAATTCGAAACGCTTACAAAGTTACGGGAGGCACAGTGGGAATTCTTTGCGGCAACTGAAAAGTACATCAAAATAGTAATCAAAAGTAATTTGCAACAGCAACAGCAAACAGAAATGGGCGACAGGCGGCCACTTGAGTCCTTTTATGAACAGGGGTCCTGAACACACCGTATACCATACCATAGCATATAGACCGTATGCCACAGGACGACGGGGTGCTCGTCCTTCCAATTCCACTTCCACTTGGTTTACCGCGCGCATCAACACCCTCGGCTAATTGATGACAAATTATTATGAGCTGCCGCCTCGCACCCAAAGCCAATTTTGATGAATGGAAATGGAAATGGAAATGAAAATGGAAATGGGAATGGATGTGCATGTGGAAATCGACTGGCAAATGGAAATGGAAAATGAAAAGTCCGTATGCCAACTGACGCGCCTGACAACTGTCAAATTAGCAAATGAGCAAAGCGAGCTGCCTCACAACAATGGCAAATTAAGGCCAGGAATTACCATTTTGCATACATACAATACCAAAGCCAAGGACGAACAAAGGACAAGCGGGGGTTGATCGAGGGGTTCTCGAGTGCCAACAACGGTAATTCAGGGGGATTAGGGGGCACTTTTGTTCGATTTGGCATCGAAATCCACTTAACACAAGCTGACACCCAGTTGCATTACTACGCATTCGTATGTTAATTGAAATTAAATTTATCAGAGAATTAACAAGTAAAGTATTTCGTTTTACCCCCCGCCAACAACAAATATGTTAAAAATAACTACATTTTCGTAGTTCTTTAAATTTATTTATTGGTTATTAGTTTATGTTGGGTATGTTTTAATATATATTTTTAATAAAGATCTATAGATTCATTTCTTAAATGACTTCAGCTTTAAGCAAAATGGTTCATCAAATACTTTTTGCCTTAGTTTTTGCTATAAGCTGCATTTTTTAGACATACCAATAAATACTTTACATTTAAAACTAATTTGTGAAATCCCATCTATTATACAAACAATATTGAGAATTAAAATAACATGAAAGGCTCTGCACCGTTCTCCATTCGCCCCTCCCCGCCGATCGATCAACCCTCAACGGTCCTTTTTGCCTTTGGCCTTCTGCGTGCCGACTTATTGGGCCTGCTGTTGCCTTTTCTGTTGTAGTTGTGTTGTATTTTTTTTTATTCCTGGGCCTTGACTTGGCACAATTGTATCCGTAAATTGGCTCAACTCGAGTCGAAGTCGATGCCGTAATTGGATACCGATGTGGCAACTGTTTGCTTTCCGCGGCCTTTGTTTTCCGCACAGCTTGAGGTCCATTCAGGACTCTTTTTGACCGACTGACTGAGTGAATGACAGGCGGCAGGACTTGCTTTTAGTTTTGTGCACCATTTACCATTTACGATTTACGATTTACGATTTACATGACCGCGGGCGCAGTTTAGTCACACTTCAGTTGCCCCCCCCCAAAAAGTAATGAAAGCCAAATACAAAAGTAGGCGCTCGCATTCTTTTTTGGCCACGTGCCGCACTCTCGACCTGGCCAAACAAAAGCTTGACTTTTGGCGCCTTTCCAGCTTGTATTACCCAAATACAGACACATATCCTGGGACCACACACAAGCTCGGCTAACGGCACTTGGCCACAAAAAAGTGCACAGTACATAATATCAAAGCTCCGGGAAAGTATCGGCTTACTGCCATATCACATCGCCACGTATGGGATCGCCTTTTCAGCCATCATCATCGCATCATCATCATCGTCGCCGCCGCTCGGCTGTGAGAACCTTTTGACATTGGCGTGTGCCCCACGAAGGCGAGGGAATCAAGTTTTGATTTTGGATACCCTACGGAGGGGTATGTTAAGCTGGGGATTGCAGAGATGTTAATCCAAACGCAAGAGACCTGATTTAAATGGATAAACTAGGAAGTTCATGACTTATACAAGCTCGCCTTGAGCTCGAACATGGAAGTTGTTCATTTAGTGGGTAGGTAAACCGTGTTATAAATGCATACTCTATATTATCTTTAGGCAAATGATTTTCCAGGATACCCGCCTGGTTCGGATGATCCTGGATCTAGGCTTCGTAAATTTCATGCACAGACTGATGATTGCCTTTTGCAGTTTGCACAGTTAGAATTGATTGAAAAACCGAAAACCGAAAACCGCAAATGCAATTGCAGAGCGAATTGCAAATCGAACGCATGCAAATTGGGCCGGCGGCTTCAGTTGGCATCGGTTTTTCAGTGGCAGGTTCAAAACCAGTAGCCGCCAGTGGGTCCATGTTCGTATTTGAGGTCCAGATTCCAGATGCCCCATCCATCCAAAGGAACTTTAGAGCAGCTCCAGAGGGCAGTGCGGCAAATTGGCAGCGTTTAACTGGCGGCGACGACCGACAAATCGATTTTTCTGATCCCTGGCGCCACATAGCCCATTCACAGTAATTTAAAGGCATCGGGATCCGCTGGAGGAATATATACTCTCGTATCTCGGCATTGACATAACCTTGCATCGCCTGACTTGCCCCTTTGACCGAACATAAATCTCCGTTGACTTCCTGACCTCCGCCATCTAATTCGATAAACACACGCATTTAAGCGCACAAATTTATTGATAACGGAAGCTCCCAAAATCTCATTCCCTTCAACCCCCCGGGTGACTCCATGTGGGTACATGCAGAGAAATATTTGGTATACTTATATCTTAACAGGAATACAGAGCCTAAAACTATATAAAATGTAAAATAAGATGGTACACAAATAATATTATACGTTTTAAATTATGTTAATGATATTCAAAGACAGCGTGTGCTTAAAGGAACAAATAAACTCTTTTCATTTACTTTTCTATTATATTACAAGATTAAAAATATTGAAATAATATTTTATCACAATAATGATAATAAGGAATAAAATATTTGATTTATTTATTAATTTAATTGATTTAATTATAATAGTATATGGTTTAGCTGACTGTGGGCATTACGTACCATTTTCTCATCGATTTGGTGTTCGCTTTGTGCACGACAAATCGCCTGTGTAATGAAGCAGCATCGCCTGCTCCATCCTGAATGCCAACATCCTGGCATCCTCACATCCTGACATCATCCTGGCATCCTGTGACAAATTAGCCTCACAAAGAAGTCGTTGGAGGATGGCATGGGATAAAAAGCGGGCGAACTTAAGGCGCACCCTGGCCAGAAAGTTGTCAATTAACTGGAGAAGAATGGGGTGGCTGGGTGGATCAGTGGTGCGGTGGTGCGGTGGCAAGGACGACGGCAAACGCATTGCAATTGCTTCCGGTGTGAAAGCACTTTGTTAGCTCGAATGCACAAAAGACACAAATTTGCCAAACTCGCCTGAATGCGACAAATGGCATTGCACAATGGAGGCAATCGTGGAAACGAGTGATAAAATCAAACAGGCCCATTTAAATTCATGATATTCCGATATCTTCCTAATATTGTATAGACTACATTAACCCTAAATATAAATAAATATCCAACGAATTGGATAACCATTTAAATTGATGTTATTCTGATTTCCACAACTACATTGTTGTGAGGAAATGGGGCGAAAATCTGAGAACCATAAAAACGTCATTTTTGCATACCCAAGATGCACATAAACATTCATTTTGAGCGGAACTTAATATGGTACATTTACAATCTTCTAGTGTATTCTAATCTAATAATTCACCACCGAATATAATATTAGTTATATTATTAGCACATAAGGCCTCATTTTTAATCTTTTAAAATGCCATAACTTAACCCAAATAAACCCAAGTGATACTTTCAATATTTGTATTAGCGAAGTCAACTCCATTTGCGGGATTAGCTTGGGAAAGTTTGGAGCCACTTTGTTTGCCCAATCAACTGTGAGATGACAACAAAAATATGCAAATAACCACCATCATTAGATTGTGTACATAGGTATAGCCTCCCACTGGCCCAAAAGTCCTGGCCCCGCGTTCTCAGTGAAAACTTTCGCACGGTCTGACGATTTGACGGGCCACTCATAAATTTATAAGTACTCGCACTCGAACTCGAGCTCGTATCGTCGCTCTCGGGGCACTCATAAAAATTTTAAATCGATGCGAAAAAACCAAATTGTATTCAAACCGCAACGGCGTATAATCAATTTGTTACAGAGGCGTTATGCAGACGTTTCTACGCACAAATCCAAAATCCGAAATCAAAAAAATACCCCATCGACACTTGACTTGGATGACGACGCAGCCACTTCACGCAGAGTTCCAAAGTCGAAATTGATGCCAGTTTGCTTGAGAATCCGGATCAGTATCCGAATGAGAATGATGATGAGGGCTCAGTTTGTGACTTGGGAAGGAGCAGGGATACTTGGCCAGGGGTTGTGTGTGTGTGCCACTCGAAGGCAGCGCAAATTGAATTCGCTTAGCCACAACCCCATAAATTAAAACATTAACCAAGGCGGCGCTGTGCAGAAATTGAAATTGTCATAAAAGTAGCGAAAATGGCAAGCGGCATGTAAACAGCCAAAACAAACAGCAACGGGGTAGGTCCTTGCACCAGTTAGAGATGGCAGTTAGATCGGGCTATCAAGGATATCGTTCGATTTGGGTTTTTTTTTTTTTTAATTTAGTGGGATAATGCAAATGTATAGATCACGCTAAGAGGTAGCTTGTAGATTTACAATTGTTAATTAAAGAACCTAATTAAAAAGCTAGTGCAACTTGACTCTTAATTATTCTCTCCAATAGCTTGTAAACATATTTTCAACATTTATTAACAAATCAAATATTAATTTTGTAGCTAGTCATATTTTTTCCCTTGCAATGTATAACCAAAAAAATTGGATAACCATGAACTCGAAAAAATCTAGTAAATCAAACCCTTTAACCCACTGCAGTTAACTGCAGTTAACCCAAGAGCGCCTCACGTTGCCACCTCTATGGTGCTGATTTCCATTCAGGGTGGAAATCCCTTCCGTTCCCGGCAAGTCAATTAGAAACGTTTCGACACTCGAGCGGCGAGCGGCGTCTTTGCGGAATCGGAAGCGGAATTGCGATTGGCGATGGGGTGGGGCTCACTTCTTGGCAGGATGAGGACCAGGACCCTTGGCAAATGTTAACAATTTCTAAGTGAGCAGTTTAGTGGCCGCTTCCCAGGCCAAAATGCAACAGTTCCTCGAGTGGCCCTATCGAGTTGCGATTTGCGCTCGAACCCTTGAGATTTCGACTGCGACTTTGCGGCTCGTGTGTCAGCTCGCATTAGGCTCAGGATCGCAGAAAGGTCCTTCAGCCGTCGACGAGTCCTTCAGTCCTGTGCAAGACAAAGACCAATTCTGGATTGCTCTTTTTTTTCTTCGCTTTATTATTACTACACACAATAGACGTCTTAGGACTAGGCACAAAAAAAAATTGTAAAAAAAAAAATACTATATTGTTTGGAAAAAAAATCGTGTTGCTTATGTTGTTGGTCTGCTGCGTATGTACAAAAATCATTTACAAAAATTTACAAAATTGCATCTATAGCTAGGTTTAATTAAATATAGAAAAAAAAAAAGATTTATATTTAGATTTGTTTTTTGTTCACAATTACTTGGGGGTTATTCTTGGAAACAGATGAACATGGGGAGTGTCTAATACTGTTACATTTTGGGTTATTCTATGTTAATCTTTTCGTGGAATTTATACAAATTTTATTTAGTTTACCACACACATCTTTTCAAATACATTTTCAGTGGCAGTACAGACATGATTTTTAGTGTTTTTTTTTAGCAAGCACGTCTTATCTACAGCTGTGTCAAAAATATTGGTAACTATAGTGGAACATTTTATAAGTAATGGATTTTTGATTGGTCGTTAAAGTTGTATTTATTTATAGTGTTAATTTATTTGTAGTCTTGCTGGCATTTTGAATGAGGGAAAAATGTTTTCACATAATATCTTAAAACGTTTGCAATTCTTGAGAAACCACATAGATATATTTTAAAACCTTTACTTTTAACGCAGCTGTATATGCTTAAAAATCGTATCTATGCCTATGTGTATTTAAATTTTATGTTGCACTTTAAAATTTAAAAAAAAAAATGTGTTCCAAATTTTTTTTGAAAAGATGTTCACCATATTTCATAGTTCTCAAATACACACCACCCACTTGCTTATTTCTTTAGACATTGTTGTGAGATCGAACCATGAGGAGGGTTGAATTCTCTCGGAGATTCTCAGACCTCCAGGGCCAGTTCCTCCTCATCATCCTCGTCCCGCTCTCGTTCCCTTTCGCGCTCCCGCTCGATGTCTCGCTCCTCGTCCCGCTCCCTGTCCTCCTCCTCGTTGATGCGCTCCCGATGCGGCGGGCTACCCGGATTCAGGGGCGGACTGGGCGTGATTAGACGCTGGCGACTGCTGCTGCTGGTCCGCTCGCAGTCCGCTTCGCTATTGGCGCTCTGGCTGGTCGCTGGGGAGCGGGAAGCTGCTGGCGGCTGTTGCTGCTGCTGTTGGGCACCGGCGGATGCGGCCGCTGCCGCAGCAGCGGCATAGTAGCCGCTGAGCATGGGTGCTGCGCCGGGTGGCGGGGGAGCGGGCATGCCCGGTAGCGACATGCCCGGCGGTATGCTTGATTGATACATGCGGTACGAGGCGGGAAGCGAAGGCTTTTGCATGGCCGCTGCAGCGGCTGCCTGGCGGTAATAGATATCGATCGCGGAGGGCGTGGCCCCGTGGGGCGATTGGGCGGCAGCGGCGGCCGCGTATGGCCAGGCGCTCAAATAGGGCGTGGCACCGCCGTAAAGCCGCTGGAAGGCCGCATAGTTTCCAGCCTCGGCCAGCAGTTCCAAGCCAACCGCCGTCTGACGCTTCCATTTGGTTCTGCAATTAAAACAAAAAAAAACAAATATAAATTAAGCATTTGGAATATTATATAATTTTTAAAATAATCTTGATGAACGTAACAAGCATTAATTCAGTAAAATATCATTTCCTAAATCTTTAAAGGCCCATTTATTTTTTAAACATTTTTTTGAAACGAATGCAATATGCAGTGAAAGCCATCGAGTCCTCATCTTCATCCTCGTCCTCTCGATTAATCATGGCATAGTAATGCCTAGTCATTCGAGTCCTCTTAACCCAAAATATCCCGCCGTGCGGCCTGGAGGATTCCGCCCCGACTGTTTATATTTCGCACTTAATTGTTTTGTCATTAATCTTGTGCCAGCCCACCAAAAAAAAAAAAGGAAATTGGAAATACAGCTAGCCGAAAACTGAAAACCGAAAACTCAGGCCTAATTGGCAGCGACCCGCCCTTCTTTTTTGGCAAATCCTTTAATTGTTCAAGGCGCCAGAACTTCGACCAAAACTAGAACTAGAACCAGGTCGGGATCGTTTATTTTTTTACAATTTTTGCCCATTCATCGTAATATCCTTACGAACAGCAGCTGTGAAGTGTTTCGGCCTAATGGGATATATCATGAGTTGACTTTGGACGAGGTTATGACAGCCTAAGGTTTTTGTTTGTTTTTCCGAATGTTTATTGAATTTCTGACTGCCTTTTGGAAGGGAAATTGGATTAGGAAATATAAGATAAATTCTTATCTTCGTTGTTTAACCAAGGCGAAATTAGGTAGTTTGAACCCCTTCAATGTGTAAGTAGTGCAAATTCGATTTGCATAAATATTTTTACGAAATATCATATAAGCGTAGTAAATTATAAATGCACTATACGCTTGCACAAAATCAACTTAACTTCACTTTGCTTGAGAAACTAAATTATGCCCTCAGATATATGTACCGTGCTACAATATTTTCACATCTAAAAATACATGAACATGAAAAATGTATAAAAAAATAAAAAAAGGCCCGCAACCCCCTTGGAGAATTCACACAGCCATCAGTCATATCCGGTTGCGTTTTGCGCCGTCAGCTACGCAAGATGTTGGTCTGCTGCTCCTCATCTCCCATCTCCTATCTCCCACTCCCAGTCCACAATTCACAATTCCCAATTGTTGTGGTAAGCATTCTGTGCTCGAAATTGTGACAAGTCATTGGGCAATAATTAAAAACGAAAATAAAACGCGATCGAACGTAATAAGGCGGCAATCGAAACGAAAGACTTAGGCAACAAACTTGCACTGAGAAAAATACGCAAAAACCAGACGCCTCATTTGCCAAAGAGAATTTTTCGTTTAACGACTCACAACGCAAAATGAAGCAAATTAAGCAATCAGCATAAAAAAAACACTGCCAACGATAAGGTGATGAATGCTGAAGAGCAAAAAAAAAGAAGAGGAAAAGCAGCCGTTAAGAGGAATTTTATTGGAAAACTGCGCGAAGAAATGGGCGCAACGCATTAAAGGCGCTGATTACCGAACACTCAGAGAGCCCCCGTAAAAAACCCCCCTCTGCAGTCACCATTAAACCACAAAGCGTGCCGCTCACCTGCGATTCTGGTACCAGGTCTTCACCTGGCAGTCGCTCAGCTCCAGCTTGTTGGCCAGCTCCATGCGATCCTGCACGCTGAGGTACTTCTGCCGCTCGAAGGACTTCTCCAGCGTCTGCAGCTGGTGATCCGTGAAGGCGGTACGCGCCTTTCGCTGCTTCTTGCTGAGGCTCAGGCTCAAGTGCGACGAGGAGTCGCCGTTTGCCGAGCTGCCGTTTTTCATACTGTCATCTCCATCGTCGTCTTTGCCACCTGCGAATATATGGAATTAAGATACATATTAAAAATTATATTTAACCAAGATAATAGACTAAACCTTTAGAAATATCCATATTTAAGTACAATAACAGTTTCCCCTTCTAATTCGAATATTGAATGTTTTTGCTTAGTGGACTACGTTTGAAGAAACGACAAGATATCTATTGCTCCGAGACCCCTTTTTTCTTTAGACGTATCCCCCTGACATCACTCATATATTTGCAATTTTCTGCAACATTTACGCGCTTTTTCGCTCATTTATGGCCGGCCAACATGCAACAAGACCAACTGCAGCAACAGTTGCAACTTTGCAGCAGAACCAGCAACATCAGCAACTGCTGCATGTGCATGTTCCTGGTGCAACATTGTTGTTGGTTCTGCTGCTGTTGCTGCTGTTGCTGCTGTCTTCTGCTAATTTGCAATTAAACAGTTTATGAGCACAAATTACAACAACAACAAACAATTATCAGCATTACTTTGATGGATATGCACAGTGAAGCTCGCCGCTAAGGGACGGCGATCAGAGTGCGACCCCGACCTGTACTTATATACATATATGTAAGTCGCTTAATGAAGTGGCAAGCCTGTAAAATTTTTATTTTCTCTAAATTGTTTTTCCACTTATCGTTACTAACAATCATTTTTAGTAAGTATGTTAATTTTGCAACAGGAAAAAATATAAACAAATATTTAAAAATATTACGGCGCACTTTGTTACCTTCTAATTTAACAGTAGAAGAACAAATGTTTGTAAATTGTTTAAGTTAATGTAAAAATATATACAATTCGCAAACTTTATTATTTTTGAGTATTTAACTTAGTGTGGTAGGCCAAAAAATTCTTTCCGTGCTTTTGAAAATCACTTGAGCTTGAAAATCTATCAGAAATCTGTTTTACTTTGTTGAATGCTTCACTAATAACGGAGGCACTTTCTGTAGCCGACCACGCCCCCATCTTCCGCCTTCTGGCTTCCTCTTTCTCCTGTGGCAACTCCCACTCCTCGCCCCCCCCCTCCCCTTCTTTTTTTAATGCATTAACAACCGTTCCCCAAAGAAGTTTGACTTTCGAAGCATTTCCGCAATTTCTGTTCCACACTTGCAGAGCTTGTAGTGCTCCCTCTTTCTGCCGCCAGTCGCCCCCTCTCTTTCACTCGTTCACTGAGTCTTTCTGCCCCTGTTTTCAGATGGTAAGCCCCCCCCCCCCTTTGCAGTTTTTACATTCGCATTTGTAATTAAGTGCTTGTGGCTAAACTGTATTAAACATGCTTAAGTGTGCAGCTCCTATTGCCCCCTCTCTTTTGCTCCTTCTCCTTCTTTTCTTATTTTAGTTGTTGCTGCTGCTTTTTGTGTTTGCATTTTAATTGCGCAAGCGGCAGTAACCATGGGAAGAAGAAGCAGCCGTAACACATTTGCAATTGGCCTTTTTGCATTTTAATTAAAGAATATAAGCAATGTTCTTCTTCCAGACCTTCTTAGTCCATTCCACTTCCACACACCCCCCCCTCCTGCCGACCCCTCTTCCCCTCTGTTTTAGCTAAACGTTTATCAACATTTTGATAATGTTGGCGTTTAGTGCAGTCTAGTAACAGCAGCAACAACAGCAACAAAAGAAAACGTTGCAAGTGCAGCAGCAACATGAGAAGCGAGTGGTCTTACATAACGGTGGTTAGCTTTTCGTGTTACCTGCATTATAATTTGTAATTATTATTGTGGCTGTTGGGTCTGCGATTTAACATTTCCTTCACGGAAAACGGCTGGAAAATGATGTTGGAAAATCAACAACGAAGCCTTTACTGCTCTACAATTAACTATGAGAACCTTGTACTTAAAGCCGTTAATAATCATAGCTCGTTCTTAAAAGCAGTTTTTCTAATTTCACCAAGCCATCAAACGTTAAAGCTCTCATTATTTACCCATGAAACACGTCGGTAAGGGCATATGCCATATCAATCAAAACTTAAATAATATAAATAAGAAGCAGCGCCGAAAAGAAGCCGAAGCAGACTGCAAAATAGAAACAAAAGACTTGGGCAACGAACTTGATTCGCTTTTGCGCTTTTTGTGGCGCACGTGAATTTTTCGTGGATATCCATTAAACATTTTGTGGATTAAGTGGATGAGCTTCGTCTGCCCTGTTTTGAGCCATATACACCGCATATGAATACGTGATCTTGGAAGCCAAAGCAAAAGTCTGGCATTCCTGAAATGCCAAAATATGTGAAAGACGATGCCCGAAAATATCAATTTCAATATTGAAACTTTTTTCGTCTTTTCTTTTTTTTTTTAGCACTCGATGGAGGCATTGAAGTGGCAAGAGTTACCCCGTCCACCATCCAGACTCACCGATAATTTTTCGATATCCCCCCTTTTTTCGATCAGTGTACGGTTCGCTGGGCAGAGAACAAGCTTTTGGGTCAATTTCAAACGCGGTGCGAAGCAAGGATCGTCGTTTGAGCCTCGTAAAAAACGCCAAGGTGGGTAAAAAAGGATAAAAGAAGAGAAAGATCAAGAAAGAGGTGAGCAAAGACGAGGAGAAGGAGGAGGCGCACGAATGAGCAACAACTGTCGCTCGCACGCGTCTCAAGTGACACGCGAGTACTGAGTACATTAACATATCCCTCTCTTTCGCTGCACATCGAGCTATTTCTTTCTATTCCATTTTTAAACTAAAGTCTTGGGACAAAATAACTGCTTTGTAAATTTTTTTTTTTTTTTTTTGAGGATAATATGTCCACCGTTAACCTAATATTTTATAAGCTTTCTGATTTTTAAATAACGTCATCGAAATGTTATATTTTGAGAATAGCCTTCCTTGTATAACTCTTTTTTTTATTTTTCTCAGCGTGGGTTCTTCATAAGAGAGCGAGAGAGAAAGCGAGAATGCCAATGGGTGTTTTTTTTTTTTTTGTAGAGGAGACTGTGTGTGGGTTGTCCGGCTGCCCAGCCAGCAGATTAAATTAAATTTTGATTTTGATTTCTTCAGTTTCATTTGTGTTTTTATTTATCTGCGTGTGTGTGGCACGGCCTGGCTTGTGGCTCAAGTCAAGGCAATTTCGGTTTGGAAAAATGACAGCGGGAAGTCAAAACAGAAGGGGGTCACTTGGAGGGAGAAATCTCCGCTTTTGGTTATAGTTTAATTTGGTAATTGATTTTGGCACAAGTCAAAAAACACATATAAATGTGAAAATTGTCCATGAAATTGGGGAAGCTTTGATTGAAACAAAATTGCTTAGGGGCTTATAATTTCTCGTTAACAAAAAAAAAACTGAATTGAGACCGGGCAATTATTAAAATAACTAAAATTACTCGGCATTTTAGTTATCCAAAAATAGTGGAAACTCATTTTTATCATCCTTTGGGATTTCGTAAAAAATCTATAATAAAAACACACACACATCTTTTGTAGCAAACTCAACATTCTGACCTTTTGTTCTGATTTCCATGCTCTTTCAAATACATACATATATATTTGTGCACGTTCTCGGCCTTTCTAAATTATATTACTGCAAATCAATTGCAAACGCACGATTACGGCTATTTAATAGTAATTTGTTATAATTTGCATATCGTTTAAAAGCACTTAACGAGAGGAAAAAAGCAAAACTAAAGCTAGGCAACAAAATCAATTAGATTGTTGCATGCAAAACAAGGTTGACGGCACGCGGGGGGCGTGGCAGTCAAGGGTATTCTGTTGACAGTTTTGACTGGGAAATATGTTGAAAATAAGCGAACACTTGGCTAATCTGGCCAATAAGTTGAGGGGGGGGGGGGGGGATTGAAAAGGAAAAAACAGAAAGAGAGACATATACAGGTAGAGGAAGAAAGAGAGAGTGAGAGACAAAACCTAAGACACCTGCCTCAGACTCGAACTCACCTGTATTTTTCGAGTCTTCGCCTATCAAGCCAGCATTTTCCCCGTTCGAGCCGCACAATTTACGGTGGTTGTTGGTGCGGTTGTTGTTGGCCGTTATCTATTAGCCAACAGCCACAACAAAAACGACAAAGACAACAGGAAAAACAACCACGCTTAGCACTCAATATATGATATATCCCGGTCGCGGGGAAAATCGTAAATTTAAAGTGGTGCGAACTCAGGGGTCAGATGGATAGGTGTAAATTGGTTTCGAGATCCCCTTCAGTGTATAAACAAAAGTCCACCGTTTGGGTTTCAAATTAATACCAACCGAATCAAATTTATCAGCTAACATTTATTGGTGTGCATACTATGAAATAATTTCTATTCTCTATAGCCATAAAAGCCCTTTTCGTTTAATAAAATAGCTAATACAGCTGAACTTTGGTAAAGTTTATAAATAGAACTGGTTTTAATGGCAATTTGTATACTATAATTACTAGCTTCCTTTATTTCCTTTAATATTCTATGCAAATTTACTAGAGCTTAAATACATATATATTAGCTAGATTTTGATTGCTTTTAATTTGTACGTCAGGAACACGTATAAAAAAGCCTTGATTGGTATTTTGAAACATTTATATCTCGCATTATATCTTGTCTTTCTTTTTTCTTGCTATTTTGAATATCAGTTGTTCATTAGATTTCACTTTCCCATCCAGTCCAGTCCCTGAAATATCACAAATATCATATTGCTATATATATATATATATATATTCTCTATATGTATCCCCGCTTTGCTCTTCTCATATTACTTGATATTGCAATAAAGTGTCTATATACATATACATATATTCCGCACTTGGTGCTATTCTTCAAGATCCATCTGAATCTGTATGTCTGTCTCATGAACTAGTCTCTTCCTTTAGTTAGCAACTTAATTATTTCTGCTATATATATATATATATACTTTATATATTCCCGATGTAGCCTTATCCTTGAAATACAGCTTAAACCATATTGCTATACAGATTCATTGTATGTTTATGATATATGATCAGCGACTTACCGCAATCATCGCTGTCGCTGTCGTCGATTGTGCTGGCTTGATCGCCGCTAATGCTGCTGCCGGGTCCTCCGAGCAACATGTTGCCGTTGCCACTGCCATTGTTGTTGTTGCTGCTGCTGCTGTTGCCGCTGATGATGTTGCTGTTGGCACTAGCACTGTTGTTGTTGTTGTTGTTGTTGTTACTGGCACTGCTGCTGTTGTTGTTATTGTTGTTGTTATTGCCACCGTTACCGCCCAATTGTTGCAGCATCAGCGGTGACCGGGATCGCTCATCGTGCATGGGATGATGCAGATGCGGATGGTGCTGCTGGTGGCTCAGGTGGCTTAAGTGGCTCAAGTGCTGGGCAGGATCACCGGTCAGCCCGTGGCCATGCCGATGCAGTGCCTCCAATCGTTCCCTCTCAAGCTGCAGATGATGCGGGTGGGGATGTTGCTGTTGCTGCTGTTGCTGTTGCTGCTGCTGCAGCACGGCGTAGTGGGCGGGCGGAAAGTGGGCGAGCAGATGGGGCGGCATGGGGTGGTGGGCATAGGGATTGTTGCCAGGCGGCGAATGTCTCTCCCTATAGTGTTCCCGCTCCCGCTCCCTCTCCCTTTCCCGTTCAAAGCGCAGCAACTGCTGCTGTTGCACGATGTACTGTTGCAGGGCAGCCTGCTGATGTTGCTGCTGCTGCTGCTGCTGCTGGTGATGATGGTGTTGTTGCTGCTGCTGGTGATGGTGGTGATGCTGGGCGACCAGCGATTGCTCCCGCTCCGAGTCCGTCGGACTGCCACGCCCACCGCCGGAAGAGGCGGCTGCCAAGGCGGCCGCCGCTGCTGCTGCCGCCGCCGATGCGGCCGCGGCTCCTGCCAAAATATCGGTGATCATAAAGCGGGATCGCGTCGCCGTTGTGGCCGTGGCTGTCGTCGTGTTGCTGCCGACGGCCGGGGAAGCTGGACGCGGCATACCGCCGCCGACGGCAGCGGGATGATGAGCGGTGGCACTCGGTGCACTGCCAACGGGAGCTGCCGTTGTTGCGGACATTTCCGGTGGCATTGTGGTCATGTGTGGTTAGCCGACGACTCCGCTGCTGCACCTGCACTTTGCACCGAAAAAAAACAAACAGCTATGTATGTATGTATGGGTGACGCGAGTTTTTAGCACTTCTTCAGTTAATTGTTGGTAGCTGCTCGCACTTATTTCTTAAACTTGACAAGTTCTTGAACTCCGCTTTCGATTGCTCTTGCGTTGGTTAATGTTTTCTTGGCCCAACTGGGTTTTTAACGCAAATGTCGCTGAGGTGCGCACACTTTGTGATGTTCAATAGCGGAGCAACAACCGCTCGCCTTTGGCTTTCGACCGAAACTGAAACTTGCTGCCAGCAACAGCAACTGGCAGCAGCAGCAGCAACAACAGCAGCAGCGGCAACAGCAGCAACAACAAGAAGGCAGCAAAAACCAGTTGAGCCACCGCTTCCCATCAGCTGCCACCTGTCGTCGTCTCTTTTTCGCTCATTGACCTGGCCAAGTGGCGGTGTGGTGAGTTTCCCTCTCTGTCGCCCCGCGACTGCCTCTCGCTCGCACCCACGGCTGCCCACATTTATTGCCCGCACTTATTGGTCGTAATTGGCAGCAATTGACATTCATTAGGCTTCAATCAGCGGGACTCAAGTTGGCGGGTGTGGTGACTTTCCGCCGGCAATGGCCGCACGTCTAACGGTTATTTTTATGGCACGTGGTGGAGTTGGCTGTTTCGAACTACAACCGCACAAAAAGTATTGCAATTAACTTCATATCCTTAAATAAATAGGGTTTATTAAGTCTTGTCAATTTATATAAAAAGTTATTTGTACTTATTTGATTTCTATAAATCTGAACAAAAACGTGTTCGTTATCTTTGAGGGTTAAATATAGTCTTAGGGGTCAGTTGGTTATTTCATATTATTTTAGCTGCTTTCAAACAAAATTTGAACAGTGTTAATGGTAAACTTTTATTATAATAGCGAGTATTATTAAAAAATATGTAGCCATGCATCTTTAATATACTAATAACTTGTTATCTAACTTTCCAACTAAATATAGTTTGTACAGGAATGACAGAACATTTATGCAATATGCCTCCAGCAGTAGCAAAATCATACTGTTTTAGAAGGTTTCCCTGTTCAATACGACTTCCCATAAACTTTTTATGGCAGCTTGAAACTCAACACGATTATGGCAGCAGGGCAGCTGCCGCCTTTGCTTTTGCTTCTAATGTTGCTTTTGCTGTTGTATCTGATGGACAGATATCCGGATGGCAAGATGGATGGATGGGATGCTGTCAACCCTGTTTTGTGGCCAGGCCACGCCCCCTTAAACTGGTTTGTGCGAGCGAGAGGCAGCCGGCACGACATCTGTCTGTCTCGCTTTGGCCCAAGGGCTGGCCGCCTGTGGCTCGCCTCGGGCCCTCTCGCTCTGCGTACTTTGTTGTTGGTGTCTTTTGTTATTTTTGCGCTTGTTAACACTTTTTGTTTGGCATTTAAACAGTAAATTGGCAGCAGTTAAATGCTGCACGCTTTCCTCTCTGTCGCACGCGATAGTGCCCTCTCTTTCCACTCACTTCTGGTTTACTTCTTGTATCGATGTCAATTTGCTGCCTAATGTGCAAGTGAATGGGTCTCAGGGGGGGGGTGGCTATCCAAGAGGGGGCTGTATACCACTGGGGGTTCCTACCACCTCATTCCTGTGGACTAACAAGCGTGCTCCGGTGGGCAGGAGCTACTCGAGGAGGCAGTCTTTGGCGCCTGGAGGCGGATGCTCCCGCTGCCACATGTTTATTGTATAGTTAGCTTTTCAAAATGGCCTCACGGCAGCAATTGTCGGGTATTACTGGCCATTGGTATGTATCCGAGTTCCTGTCGCCAAACGTTTCCAGGAATAGAGTATCGTAATCATAGATATATCCCAAGCATTTACGACCTGACAAACGATCGGGCTGGAGCAGGAAAACGAAGACGTGACCGGGATCATTGGGTACAGTTTGTATTGCCTCTGAATAAACCATGAGATTGATTTTCCTGTAATATAAATTATAGCATTAATAGATATGAACATAAACTTATCATTTTTTTTATGTAATTTACTTATTGATAATTGTTTTCTTAATTATCAATAAATAAAACTAAGGTCAGACCAATTTAATACAATGTTTACATTTATTCAAAAAAATATATATTTATAACGTAAGTGGTACTGAAAGGGATAAGCACCGGAAATCCTAAGAAATTGAGTAAAATTTGGCACTTACTGCACGTGTTCTAATTTTAATTGGAATTCCCCCAAGCCTATCCATCTAAAAGTAACTTCCCCATCTGTCACTGCTCTCTCGCTCTCGATGTCGAAACACCACCATTCCATTAATGAGGTTTCCGTAAAAATGTGACAATAATTTATCTTTCAGCATTCCCTTTGCCTGCTAATGAGGCAACTTGACTTTCGCCACTCTCCCGCACTCGCAATCACCAAAAATCCCACGGATATTCGACGTATTTTCATTTTCCAGCTGCGTCCGCCATTTTGTCGGGGTCTAACTAACGGCACTTGGCGCTCGTTCAGCGGGTACAAAGCGAAATATAATACACAGCAGCGAAATAAGTTAATTAAAGATGAACTCGGTGTAAATGGCCAAAGTTGAAGTACGACAGCAATATACTCTAACTGATGGGAGGAAGTTGTGACTTTTTGGCTTGACCAGAAATTGTATGCGCGTTTTTTAAGGTTCATAATATCCAAGTAAGAATATTGGAATGAAAATTGGATTGAAAAGAAGTGCGTGAAAATCTCAACACACATGAACGGAACCACAAAATACTCGAGATTATGAATACCAAATCACTAGTACCCATGTTCAGAACGATAACACCATTAAATATCTTCCTCCTGGTAAAAAATCAAACACATCATCACTACAGATCTTACCAAAACCAAAGGTATTCTCAACCATTGGGCTATTTAACACCGAGTACCAACTTTCAGAATCCTATCATCGGTGAAAGCCCAGTTCGGATAGGATAGTCGAAGAGACCGTTACGGGGCAAGAGTGGTTCAGCTTTCGCGTGGTTTAAAAAGACATTAAAAATGACAAATACGCAGTTGGCGATGCGAGAAGGTCTCGTTCCCAAGCAAATGACTGGGGACGCTCATTAAGAGTGGCTGCAAACTGACCAGCTGACCATTAACGTGGCCCCCACCTCCGCTTTTCCTCCTCCTCCCCCGTCCAACGCGCTAGTAAATTTCCGAGTGTCGCGCTGGAAAGTAATTTTAATTAGCCAGTGCCACTCACCACCCACAGATTGCGATGGCGGGTGGAAAGCGGTGAAAAGTGGCTGAAAAGTGGGTGGAACAACCCCCCCGGGGATGCGCTTAAGTGCCTTGAGGATGAGTATCCTCCGTTCCCGCCGCCCTTTCGCATCCTGGGCCGTTGGCTTTTTGAAGGTGTCGTAATTGCACTCAGCTCACTTGATTCCCGATAAAAGCGGAACACAGGGAATTCGGATTTCGAATGCAAACAAATTAAAAAGCACTTAACAGGGGTCCAAAGTAAGGGGGAATTTCAAGCAGGGCCATACAGAAAGGTACACACACACACACACACACGATACATATATGTACCTTCTAGGCGCCATTCGTCGTCGCCTGTGTGAGATCATTTAGCAGTTCGGATGCGGATTCGTATTCGGATCGTAAATCCGCTGAGCTGACCCTGGCGTGTGGCGTCAGTCAAAGCGAATTCAAATTGCCCGCAAGAGTTTAACATCCTGTTGGCGTACCCTGTCTACCTGGTTGAGATCCCCCGACTTCTCGGCTCCCGCCTCGCGAGATATACAGATATCCAGATACCCATAGCCCCATCCCAATCCCCATTCTCCCCGTTGGATCTTAATTGAGGTTTAACACAACATTTACCGCTTTTCGCTAATCGCCTTGATGCTGCCGACATTGGTTCAAAGGGGTCTTACCGAGATGTACAGTGGTAAGGATCTACTTTGATTGGGTGATCATTATGAAAGCTATCTATAAGATATGGATTTTTGATTAGATCGAATATGTAGTGCTTCAAGAACATAGAACGTTAGACTTTGTGGCAAATGCCCAATGATTTATGAATATTAAAAGATAACATTATAATTAGATTAGATTAAGATGTGTTCCAACAATAATAATGTATGTAAATAAATACTTGTGGCTAAAATAAAATCAGTGGAGAGTAATTAAAATTTGTTAAGTGAATTGGAAACAATTTTAAGGAGCTGTGTGTTTGGAATCCCAAGATTTTACCACTGTTCTTCCCGGTCGAGGGAGTGGCCTTTAGGCCCTTAAATTCCTGAATCGACTCTAGTAGGCCAGCCAGGCCAAAACTCTTTGCTCATTCATAAAAGTTCGGGCTTTGTTATACCCGTTACTTGTAGAGTGCAAGGGTATACTATTTGGTTGAGAAGAATGTAACACGTACTAGAAAGCGTTTCCCACCCTATAAAGACTATATATATATTTTTGATCAGGATCACTAGCTGAGTTAATCTCGCCATGTTCGTGTGTCCATCAGCCTGTTCGTCTGTTCGTATGAACGCTGTGTCCGCGGTCCTGAGTAATAGGTATCTGGTAGTCGAGGAACTCGCCTATAGCGTTCTCTCCTGTTTTTTGTTTTGATTATGCGGCTTAATAACAACACGTCATGTCATTTCATTTCGGTTTTCAGTTTTCGGCTTTCGGTGGGATCCCCTTCGCCATGGAACCATTTCGTTGATCCCATTGAGAGAAATGCTCGACGTTTGTTCATCACGCAATGTCGCGTCCGCATTTAAAACACACGGCAAATAAAAAAAAAAAATAAATAAATATAAGTTAAAAAAGCAGCCACCGCGGCTCTTTTCATCAGTCATCCTCGGGAACATGTTTTGTTATTCTCGTTGCATTTATATTTAATAATATTGACGTTTGACCATCATATCGACCCTCGTTAGTTGCCCCCCGATGAAATTTATAAACATTTTTCGAGAATTCATTCACCAGATAAATTAGGGAAATATTTCGGGTCCCTCAATTGGGCAGTTTGAGGAGTTGATATCTTGGCCAGACTAATTGGTTTAGATTGTACAGCTCTCAAAAAGGAAGTTGCAACAGAAACCAGTGAGATATCTATTAAATCGTCACTTTCTAAATTGATGGTTACTTAGATATTAGATACAACTACAACTGCTGTGCTCTTTCCCTTTGGAATATATACATATGTATCAATGCCAATAAAATAGTTAATAGATAGATAAATACAAAAAGTATTAAGCAATTTAAGTCTGATTTTTTTTAAATTAAAATTCCCACAAGCCAAACATCGAAGTTGTATGAAAAATATGCATGTGTTTACTTAGATGACACCTGTATAATAAAAAATAATACAAACCTCTTCCCAGGCAAATGATATATGCTCGCATTGGGCCGATTAGGCGTTATCGCCTGTTATATATCATGATGGCCGAAACAAAGGCCCACCACTGACAAAATCGTACAAAAAGAGTCACAAATAAAGGCGAGAAATGAGATTGGCCTGAGGCGGAAAGAGTTTTCCCCGGGCGGGGTAATTTTAAGTTTTATGCTAATTCCCATAGACCATCGCCTATGGACGATAGACGGACTAACCACTAACCGGGCAATATGCATAAAAAAAAAACCACATCGAAAGGCGACTTCGAGAGCATCAAATTAAATCAGTTTAAATATGGCATAAAATAAAAGTACAAAATCATGTTTGTTTAAAAGGCCAACGGCCAAACGAACGCCAACGGGTTAGAGTTAGTATCTGAATTCGAATTTATCGCCGCACAATTTGTGAAATTAATTTACTCGCCCCGACTATACGATACGATACGATTCGATTCGATATTTCCCCCACTCCATGTGTATTTTCTGACTCGGACTTTGGTGATTCGAGTGAGGTAATTATGAGTGCCCCTAATGCCGTGGCAGGCGATACGTTGTTTGATTGTCAGCTCTGGCCGATAAGTTAAAAGTCCTGGCTGGCTGCCTCGCATAAATCGGGGCCCCTATCAAAATCTTATCGCCTCGCCACATCAGCGGTCAGAAAGTTTTCCTTAGCTTACCTTAACTTAACTTACCTTTCCACAACCCACAATCCAAAACAACGGTCGAGAATATCGCCATTTGGCGTTGACAATATTTTTCATGCTAAGAGACTTTTAAGCTGTCAGCGCGCGGCGCTCATAAAAATCGACCACCACCAAGCGGGACAGAACGGACGGAATCGAATCGAATCGGATCGAATCGAATCGGAATGGATCGAGCCGGGTTGAATCGAATCAAAAGTGGGCCTAAATCGACACCGAAAGAAATTGGTGCGTAGATATAGACAAGATTTACATAATTTTACAGAATTTTGCTTAATATCTAAATAGAATAGTTTAATACTATGAATTTTCATAGATATATGTACTTAAGTTTCTCCTGATTCCTCTTACATTTTATACATTTCAGTAAAATGTGGTTTGAGCTTATTTTATACTTCATATTATAAACAAAGAAAATCATAATGGCCTTTTTATTTTCTGCCCTATTTAGTTAATATTAGAAGGTGTACGTATGTTTTTCTCAGTGTATTTCGAAGCTATGAGCTGGGTTCGAAATTGCATTTCGAGGTTTCCCAACAGCGTCAAACTGTCTGGCAATTGTTTTATGCATTTAATGGGCTCCAACTTGTGGGAGGCGGAGACATCCGCGGGGGCTTAACTCGATTGGAATGTGACTTTAGAAAATAAATCAAAGGCTTCACGAAAATAACCTGATTTTGAAGGAACTCGAGAAAAAAAATATGAGAGTAAGATTCACTGGCCAATATTGTAAAATATATTGTAAGTCATTTTAGACATTTGATTTGATTAATTATTGATTGATTTTTTTTTTCAATTTTGCTCGCAATCCAGCTGTATAAAGCTTAAAATGTTCTTTGCATTCTAAAATGAGTTTTCAAGGAAACTGAAACACTAGTTTAAACACTACCAACGGCATGTATTAACTTGGCTTTTCACACCGAATTGCAGGCCTATGACTAGTTGGCCCACTTCCCTCAAACCCCAGCGGGGAATACCGGGTTGTTTTCATCTTTATTTGCTTTTCCAATTGACACGCCCACCCCGCCCGAACTTTTCCTGCGATGAAAATCCGGCTAGGGCAAAAACAAATGAAACGAAACGAAAATGAACAAACAAATTGCCGGCGTTGTAACAACTTGACATCAGCACGTGCCCTTGTGTGAGTGCCAATGGGATAGGCAGTGGCGTGCGAAGGGGGTAAGATAATCAGAAAAAGGATTTCAGATATTTCAAATAATATAAGTATTAACTATATTATCAAAAGTGTAGGCATATATTTCTATTTCTATACGTAATTATATATTCAAAGCTAATTTCATATTAAATATTGAGTATTGAACAAAAGGTTTTTCAACTTTTTATGATATCTTATGCAATGCCAACCTTTAGTTTAGAATTTGCAACCATTTAATGGTATGGTAATGTGGAATATACATTTTATCAAAATCAAATTCTAACTCGTAATTAAAAAGTTTTTGTGGATGCAGCACTTAGACTAGCAATTTAAATCAGTTAAAGAGCTCTCTACCAGTTAGTCCAGAAACAGGGATAAACTCACCTAGAAATCCACTCCACCCCTTCCGGTTTCGACGCCTCTGGCTGGATGTGTAAAAGATTGTTGACAATTGCCAATGGCTGCTTGTAATTCCCAATCTATGAATATCAAATAGGCCGGGGTCTCGCGTCCAGGACCCAAAGTCCCCAGCCCTTGTTTGCCAATCAAATCATAATCTGAATTTGCGAACAACAAGTAGATAGGATGGAGGGACACAAGGAATGGGGGCCAGTAGATAGGGACATCATGAAGGCGCAAATGCAATTTTACAATGTTACATGAAACGAGAAAACGCGCAATTTGTGCAAGAGCGGGATGGTAAATCGAATGGCATGGAAAGGGGGGTGACGGGAGTGAGCGAGACGGCGGCGTAGGACTTGTGCTTTGACGCCTTTTTGATTTGATTGTCCATGACATGACGGCGTCCCAATCCGCTCATCCTCCCCTTTGTACCGCTCACCCCGGAGCCCCTGCCACTGCCCCTCTCCCTATAACCCCATATAACACACATATTCGCATATTCCTAGAACCCACTCCACTGGTTGAGCGTTGCTCGTTGCATGGGCGCCATTTGTAATTCAAGTCAAAAGGCAACAGTCGGTGCTGTTGCTGTCGACGTGATACCCTGCGAGAAAGGGTATTCGCAAACTCGATAATCATTTTTGGGTTTTAAAACTATAGAAAAGTGGCACTTTCTTTCGGTTGCTAGTTCACGAGCTTCGTCTCTAAGTTGGCATATATAATTTATTTATTGACCCATTTTATTTGATTTAAGAGGCCATAATTCGAGTAGAATCCATTCCCGATTTTTTTGGATTTGTAATAGGCATACAACTTTTAACATTAAAATTGTTCAAGCATTTCCAATTTTTGAACGACTTACAAAAGGTGAGCTTAAAATTATTGCAAGTTGTTATGACTGAAAAAAAAACGAACTATATATTTTAGAAGGGTATTTAAAAATGGCACTCGAAGTTCTCTCTTCACACCCGGGTCCTTGCTGTTGTTGCTGCTGTTATTCCTCGACGGATTATAATTTTCTTTTCCGTTTCAATGCATTTCATTTCCGTGCCAACGCACGAACGACCCTTGATCCCATCTGTATGCCAATGTGTGTGTGTGTGTGTGTGTGTGTGTGTAATTGTGTACTTTGTATTTTTGCATTTTTGACTCAATTACAATTTTCATGCAAAACCAGCAGCCAAAAGGAGGAAATAGCAGGGGCGTGGAAATAGTCGCAAGCATAAGTAATATTCCCGGTAATCGGATTACATAATGTGATCAGAATAAGACATCAAACAAGAAGCTCTATTTTCTTTTATTTCTTTGAAATTCTCAAATTTTCTGATTTGAATTCAAATTTGGATTATTTCCTTGATTTTCTTACTTTTCAAATATTCCAATTTGATTACGTTTTTACAAATTGGGCGGGAAGTTACGAAACTATTGCTTTTGTGTGAATGGTCTTTTTTGGAGAGTGTTGCCAGATCCATGCAAATATATAAACGCAGTGCTGCCAAAGCATGATAGCAAAGCAGAACAATGCTACCCATCATTTCAGTCAATATCGTATATTTAATTAGTTATAACGGAAAACATGAACAATTAACAAATTTCGAATATATGCTAAACGCAATGGTGGTCATTTGGATAAAAAAAGTTAAAATTATTCAACAAGCAAGCCATCACCTTACTCACCTTTATAACACAAAAATAACATACACTTTTTCTTCACCGCCCAGAAATAAAAGACAACCAACTTTCTTAATCCTTCTGCTTCATTCTTATTTTTTCTCAATAAAACACTTAGATCTAATTTTGTTACACGTTTCTTAGCTTTCATGCTTCTCGATTACTCAAAACATAGGAATTTAAATTATTGGAAAAAAAAAATTTCAATTATGATTTAAACAATCGCACGCACACGCAACAGTACCGCCTAAAACTAACAGAAGAACTTAATGTGGCCACACGATTCCTATTCTCACTTTCACTTAATTTATTTCAATTTATTTCTCCCTATTGCCGCACACACCCTTCGCTCCCTTCGCGACATATCGATATATATATATAAAGCTGATCTGTCTGACACCGAAATTAAGGAGTGGGAATAGTGGGAGGAGTAACGAAAGGGGGGTCCTGCAATCGAACTCAAACTCTAGTTAAACATGGGGTTGTGTAGTATATGTATGGCGTTGGCTACTACATAAAAAAAATTTTTTTTCCTGTATACAAATCAACTACTGAGAACAACAGTATGCTCATTTGAAAAAAGAGGGAAAAGGGAAATTCTAGTCATATCGCGCAGGTTTTTTTTAAAATGCTATCGATGAGTTTTGGGACCGAAGACCCCGCTCGAAAGCGGAGGAGGATGCCGAATGCTAGATGCTGGACGCCGCGCTCATTGGGTGTGCGCGGTTATCACGATGTTGATTTGCGGATAGATATCCGGCTTCACCTCCGACGTAATCAGCTGCACCATCCGCTGCTGCAGTTCGTCCTGGCTGGCCTGCGTACCGGGCGGTATCATCCAAATGGCATCTGTTTGAACGAAATGCATTGAAATGGGACATTAGAAGTGGGTTCTTAAACTTAATATACTACATACAGTCTGCGACTATAAAGATGGTCGTTAAGAATTATTTACAGAATAAATACATTTTTAAGGAAAACAAAAATCCTATCAGTGTGACTAGATTGTTGTTTTTCTTTTGCTTTGTTCATGCCAATTTATGTACTTGATACCCATGCTCATAAGCTTAGTTTTTTACTTCGAGGATTGAGTATACTAAATTACGTGCAACAATTCTGGTTTGCTAGCTCAGCGTTTGATTCTAGTTCTAAGATCGAGTGCTGTCTCTTGCTCACCGCCAAAGTACCAGCCATTTGAAGTGCACAGCCGCCACATTGTCGGCGGCTGCGTGGGCATCATATCGGCCAGGATATCACAAGTTTCGCCCGGACGTAGGGCGGGCACATTGATGCGCTGCGTCTGGATGGGCGAGGTCAGATAGCAGTTGTTCGGCCAGCGCTCGGTGCCATCGTTCTGCAGCTGAAACGCTTGCTGCTGAGCATTCACTTGCTTCTCCTGGACGATCTTCATCGAAGGCAGCGACTGTAAGCTGCAGAAGTCCAGATAGCAGCCCACCGCCGTCTGCAGGCTCCTATAAATGTGAAAAAATTTGATTAATATGACGAAATTCAACTGGGTTATTAGCAATATGTTTCTAGATGTACATAGTTGGCCTATTCATATCATATATTAAAGAGAACTGAACTTTATAACATATTACAGAAATCAGAACTACTTGAGAGCTAGCTCTAATTTACAAAGATATATCTTTAATTTTATAGCGTCTCTTTAAGTTCTTTTGAGATAAGGCCCTAGAGGGAATTTAAGATAGCGCTTTAATTTTCCTGTTTATAGTTTATAAAGTGTTATTTATCACCATGACAAACTCAAAAATCTACGTTTGTAATCTATAAATGTGTATTCATCAAGCTGGAGGCAATGAAACACAACAATGTAAAATTATTCATAATTCAATAATTATGCATTGTTCTAAATTGTGTATGTTAAAATATAAGAAAGTATGTTAAAATAAAAGAAAAAGGCCTCGATAACATCGCCCATGATGATCGTACCATGGGGATTTCTGAGTACATATGTATATCATTACTAGTAACACATCTTTAAGTAAAATATAGTTTATAAAGACTATAATATGTCCAGAACGCAGGGAAGAAGCTTAAATTCAATGGATTATGAAACATTCTGTGTTCTAACTCCATTTGGAATATTAAACCACAATGGATTTGAGATATTTTACTTATAGCTATATCCTTACCAGTTACTCATCTCTAGGTAAAACCTGGCCGATTCCCGGTTCATCTGGTTGTTCATTAGGCTCTGAAACTGGCTGATGAGGTCTTCGTGGTCCGTGGTGCCCATACAGCTGAACTGTTGCAGCAACAGGGAGTCGATATCGAAGTCGTTCGTCGGTAGACACTTGATCGTGGATGCGGATGCGTTAGCGGTTGTTGCGGATGGACTGGGACTCAGATTTGAGTTGGGATTCGCATTCGAATTTGGACTGTTGTTCGGAGCGGAGTGCGGCCCTGGGGGCGCGGGCAGGGGAATGGCCATCATGGGATTTGTGGTTGTTGTTGTATTGGTTGTGAGCCCGAATAACGGTTCACATTGCATCTGTTGTTGCTGCTGCTGCTGGCTGTCCGAATTTGGATTCGGATTCGGATTTAGATTCAGATTCATGTTCATGTTCTGCATCTCGGCGGCGTTTTCGTAGTTCTCCTCCACATCCATCTCGCTCACTGTCTTGATCTCGCTCTGTCTTTCTCTCACAGTTTGTCTCCTTTGTTTGCTTTCTCCCCCTTTCTTTCTGTAATTAATATATCAAATCAAAATCGCAATCAAATGAAAATGCGTTTTACGCTTTTGTTGTTGTTTCAGCACTTGTACACGCACGCACACCGACGCACGCTTGGTTGGAAATACTCGCAAGCACGCGCGCACACACAGATGCAGCAGCTGGTTTTAAAGGGCGACAAAAACAACAACAGCGACGGTCACCATGGCCAAGGGGGCGAGGCGGGGGGCGTTTCGGCTTCCAGCGTCCGCTGGCGTGACCTGTGACCTCAAAGAAAGCCGAAAAGCGATCGCTTCAAAGCGAAGAAATGCGGGAATAAAATAAAAAGGCAACAATACTGGACCCTGCGGTGTGACCAGGCGATTCTATTCTTTTAGACAAAAGAAGAGGAACCGTGGCGAGCCGACCGCGAAATACTACCCGATAGCGGAAAAATACTAAACGTTTATGTTTGTTAACATTGTAATATGATGTGCGTCAAAGAAAGAGATAAAGAAATATCTTTTTCGAATTCACCTCCTAATAAAGAAAAATAACTGAATAAAAAACGTCCCCATAATTCAAATTCCAACGTTCTTCAATTGCTGCTAACTCAACAACGGAAATTCTACGCACATGTAAAATGTAAAAAAAATAAATTTGCGCACATAACTTAGCATAAGCAGCTTTAAGCTTTTTTTAAATTCTCTTCCAAGCTTAAATTAACTATATTTAAACTTGAAGAAAAACAATGTGCTGTCTATTATGACATTAAGAGGTATTTCAATTCTATCGAAAATTTAAGTTCAAATGGAATACTGTGCTCAGTTTTGGAAATATCGCGGTAAGTACCACCGTATTTTTGTAGGTTTTTCAAATTCCAAAACGGGCACACTGTTTTCGCTCCGTTGTCTTCTTTCATTTCTCACAATACAACCTGCAATTTAGTTTTCTGTTTGTTGTTAAACATCTAACAAAAGCGCTTCGCACGCACAGCAAACCGGTCGATTCCGAATTCAGACGTGCTAAATAACGTTTGAAAACAAAATTTGCTCGGTTGACGTTGTAAATAACAACACGGAGGCTTTAAATCTGGCTTCATCTTTTTTTTTTTGGTAAAAACCAGCAACAAACAAAACCAGCAACGAGTGTGTATGGGTGAAAAGTTAAGAAAAAAGTAAAAGAAGTTTAAGAATATTAGCACAGAAACGCACAAATACATAGATACGTATAGGAAAAGGAGCGCGCGGTAAAACAAAAAAGAAGAGGAGCAAAAAGAAGAAAATCGCCGACTGCGAAAACGGCGACAAAGTGAAATTGATTATAAACGGATAATTTATTTAAAATAATTACCAATCAGCGGCGTCAGTTATAAATAATTAAGAAAGTCAAGAAGAAAAGCAGCAGCAGCACACCACACACACATCGGCAGCGAAAATGGCAACACTTAACAAATTCACAAAAACGCTGTCCATTGATGAAAAGGCGGAGATCAAGGAGAAATTCATAGAGGTGAGATGACAAAAAGAGCAGCAAAACGAAATGGTTTTAGCAATGGCAATAGCAACATTCAATCAATAAGAGTCATAGGTGGCAAATTGTTGAAATTCAAATTGAATGACTCACACACACACGCACGCATGAGGCGCAGGAAGAAAACCGTTAAGCGGTGCATGTGGGCGTCGGCGTTGACAATGGGGAGCAGCGACGCTGACGCCAACGCCGGCTGCGCAGCCGACAGCGCGGCTGGCCTTCAACAGTGCAAAGCAACCCCCCATGAAGTGGACTTAAGCGAAGAAGAAGCAGTGGCGGGGGCAGCAGGAGCAGGAGAAGAACAGAGTCGGACTTTGAAAGGGTCTTACCACTCCGATTTTAGTTCATGTTCTTGCTTAGTTTTTAATCGACAAAGAAGCAGAACCAGCAAGAAGTTAATTAAATTGGGAATTGTAAAACTAAAACTTAACTTAATCAGCTGGCACGAATGTTGGACAGGAGAAGAGGAAATCGTACAAGAACAGAGATCAAATTTTGCATTACACTTACGAGAGTAACTTAGTCCTTTAGCCCTTCAAAATCCCCCCTTGATCCGCCACTGGAAAAGACCGTGAAAAGAAGCAAAGACAAGCATCGCTAGCTAACGGTTAATGCGCTGCGCCCGCTGCTGCATATGCCAGTGCGAGGGAGAGGGGCGCGTGCGTGGATGTGGGTGGGAGGGGACAGCAGATGAGCAAACAAGTTTCCCTTTCCCGCATCTCTTATCTCCCGCTCTTCGCACAGTGGAGAGTCGTTATCAAGAGTACGAGAAGCAAGAGGAAAAAATTACTTTAATTTGTACTATAAAGTGAATTTTGTTTTTGATTTCTTTATGTGTATTGTGTATTGTGGTAAATTGGAATGCAAAAGCTGTTGACGAATATTGCACTTATCAAACTGTCTGAGCCATGTACCGTAAAAACGAAACTAGATAAACCAAGCCGACATCCACAGTAGACACATTACTTTGTCTTGTCACCGCCTCGATAAAGTATGCAAATATTTCTTATCGTGCATCGAGAATTTCCTTCGAATGTTTACAGAAGAAAACACTTTTTTGTCTTATTTTTTGGGTGGAGCCCTCTGCAACTGCAAAGCCCAAAACGAAATCATTACGAGTATAAGGGCAGCGCATGCGTGGAGAAACGCAAGTTCAATGCCGCAGTCGGCGTCGCTGCCCATCCCCCATAGTGACTAATGCTAAAAGCAAACTAAAAAATAACACAACAATGTTGACACCAACCAACCAACCATCATCTTTCACTTGACGAACGAATCTTTCTTGCGAATTTCGCGAGAATAATATTTGGGCAAGGCCAGCGGTATAAAGTTAGCGTATAACGTGCATTTATTTCCATACCATGACACCACGTAAAAGTCGCTCTACTGCCACCCCTTTTTTTTGGTGGGGTTCGCAGGGGGCGGAGTGGAATAGCATGAAAACCAGTTTCTGCTTAAACTAAAAATAAATATAAAAATCACAGGCCAGGGCACATATATACAAGCCCCGTCACCGGGAGAGCGTGAAAAACTACGTCTCAGCTCGGTCGCAGCTTCAATTCAGATTCAGATATCTGCTCTCAAACGCAAGACAAGTCGCACAGTGGGTCGCCGGCGGTTGGCCCTACGAAATGAATTCAAAAACCATACATCGGTATTGCCGACAATAGGAGTGCTTATTCGGTTTCATTGAATATCATTCAATCTTGTTATTACTATGTTACATTTATAGTTTTGAGCATTGCTATTCATTATATACATGCATAAGTACTAACACTATTGCAGTGAACTTCGCAATCAAGCAACATTCGATACCTACAATTCGTAGTTTTTGACCCACTGTGCATTCGTCACCTTGGTTCAGGGGGCAACCGGAGTCGAGCAATTTTCGTTCAATTTTATGCACACACTTAATAGTTTACAATTGTTTCTTGCTGATTTTCGCTCGCCCGACTGCTCGAATCCCGCTCTGCATTTGGCATTTGGCTTTTCGCTGAGCTCGTAATTCCCGGCAATTCCGAAACCAAAAAAAGAGGAATATAATAAACGCCCACGCTGCAATTGCTTCGAGTGCAGGCCATAAAATCCATATATGCTGGAAGACATAAAAAAAAAACCATGCTTGATTGCAACTGCCAACGAAAACGGAATGCAGGCAAAAAAAAAAGAATCTAATCTTGTCTTGAAAACCTCTTCGTTAAATATAAAATTTAAAATTAAAAGTATCATCTCATTGATAAATTCGCATTACTAAATAACACCACATTTTATCTCAGTGTACCATTTAAGTCGACTGCCGTCGCACGCGTCTTTGGCCGTTAATCGGTCGAACAATGTGGGTCCATTGTGCTTGGAACTCCAATGGATCCGCGTGGCCAACAGAACGGTTTGCAAGAAGCTGATTCCAAACGAGATCAGGATAAACACTACTGAACCAGGCACAATACATACAATGGGTGGGAGTTGTGTGGGCGGCGAACAATCGCTGCACTGATTGACACTTGAAAGCTGAAATCTGTTTTCGTTGTTCCACTATTGTTGTTGGATGCTGCGATGACTAATACCGTATGCCTCAGATCAAGGGAAAAATTGTAATATCCGAATGAACAATTCCGCGCTCTTTTTATTCACTGAATAAAGGCTGCCTAATTATGATATTGAAATTATGGTAAACACACTTGTTTATCCCACGGGGACTCTATTTGATATTGTTGAAATTGCTGGCGGCAATACAGCGGTTTCCCCTTCCATCTAATCGGTATATGGCGATTTAAATTTAAATTAAATACTTTAATATTTATGTTGCAATCTAAACGCAAAAGCATTATGGTTCAGAGTATTGAGGATCCGGATTCAGGATTATTGCCTATCGCATATGAGTGGCACATTGTTGCCATTTGCTCTTGTCAAGCAGCAAGACAGTGTTGCCACACCCACATACAAAGCGCTGCTTTTGTTTGTCTTTCGTTTTCGTCTCGAGTTTCTGTGTTTCTTTCCCATTCTTCCAGTGTTTTTGTTTCTGTTTCGGTTTCTGCTTCTGCGTGGGAGTGTCAGTGTTAATTGCCGCAAAGCCCCGCATTTTGAGTGCCCCGATGTGAAGGAGATATGCAATGTGTTTTTATGGTTTATCGAGCTTGCATACTTGATAAACAATGACGGTAGAAATTAAAGCGTTTCGATGAATACATTACGCAATTTATAGCAGATTTATGAGTAAGCCGCATTGAGAGTCCAAATCTCTTGGCATTAAACTGCAGTTATGTTCGATTTTACACTTTTCCTATTCCTCGATTTATGGATGCTATTATCTTGAGCGCAAGTGTGTGCCGCCTTTGTTGCATTGCATGTTGCTCTTTTCAAAAGTTGATGGACAGGCACATAATTCATTTGGCTGCGTTTATTAGGTCTTTCGGCTGCTGCTGTTTTTTCTCTCCCGGCGTTTTTTTTTTCCTGCTTTTACTAGGGTGTTCCCATTCACACAAAAAACAACACTTATTATTGTCTTTTCCGAATATGTATATTATTCTTGGGGATGTTGCTGCAGCTTGGCTTTTATCAACATTGTTTGGGGCCCTCTCAAGTGCATTTTGAGTGCAGGCTACTCGGGCACTTAGCGCTAAAAACGCTTTCTTTATTTATTTCGTTTTTAATTTCATTGTCATTTTAATGCACATGCCAAAGAGTTTTGAATACCCGAACATACAACCGGCACACAGTGTCCATCAAAAGTCGTGCCGCACAGTGGGTCGTGATCAAACAGCGATGATATCATTCGATCCGAAGATTGTGTGCTTATAAAGTCCGTGGGACACGTAAGTGTTACGTGATTGGGAAGCAAACAAATCGAATGTTGGGAATTATTTGAGAGCCATTTAAAATGTCGTTTTAAGAATTTGCGTATTAAATCAACACAAATTTGCTCACCAAACTGTGAAAAGACACTTGTGTAAAATGACAGTATTATATCATTTGTTTTGGAAATCCGCATAGTTACACTGTGCATGGCTATCAAGAGTGAAAGTGTTCGTAATGCGTTGATTGCATTTTATGTGCGATAAGTTGCAGCTGCATAAAGACAACCTCTCCCTCACTTTACCACTTTTTCTCTTTCTTATTTGGTAGTCCTTTTTCTCAAGTCGACGCACTGCATTTCCTTTCGTTTTAATACCCTTGCTTGGAGTAATTTAAATGTTACAACTTTTTTGCTATGTGTAGTAACTTACATAAAATAAATAATGTATGTATGGATGTACAAAGAATTATAGTGCAGGAATATCATAATGTACAAAACCTCGAATAGATGACCGATTCTAATGGAATTCTCTCCTTAAGGGTATTCAAATTCCGGATACCATTTTTGGGCGCCTTCCCTCGTTGTTTTCGAGTTGTTTTTTTTTTGCGTGCCAGGTTTGTTGAACTCTGGCCGGTTACCTTTTGGGGGCAGCGTCGGATTGTTTGTCATTTCTTTTTATCAGTTTTTGCCATTTTCGGTTTTCACTTGGCACTTGTCAGAAGGAAAGGGGAAGGGAGAGGGAAAAACGGGGGATATGGATATGGATACGGGTATTGTAAATAGAGACACGGATGATTTAGTGCCTCATTTCCAATATTTACCAGAGTGTTACTGCTTGCCTTTTCCCCCTTTTTCCACATATTCCCCCTGCGCATTTTCCACAGTGCTTTTTGTGTCGCTGATTAACTGTAAATTTGTCATAATGAAGTGCAGAGTTGACTTTCACAGATCGCTCGTAGTGGTAGTCGCGTGCTCTATACACTTGACGAAACACTGTTTTGTTTGTTTGTGGGAAATCATTCGGGCGCGGCCAATACAATTAACACCCATAACGGAGCGCGGGGAACTAGTTCATTAGCCGAACTAAACGTTTCTTTAGCGGCACAATTGAGTGGCCACAATGTGATGCACTTCAATAAGCAGGGCACTGCAAAAAATTCACTCTCTTGTTGGAAAATTTCTGAAAAGAACATTAATTCAAGAAAGATCTATTTGGGAAGGAACATAAAATAGTTAATATGTTATATTTGCAAGAATCTCGTTAATCGTCTGTTGTGTTTCATCCCAGTTTTTGTGTGACATTTAAATAGTTCCTCGTATTTTTGTTAGGCCAAGAAACTTTTAAAGGAAAGCGAAACTTAAATTCAAGCCCACTTAATTTATCAAAGACTGTTTCATACGATATGCTGTGGCGTCTGTTTCAATCCATTGAGGGTGTTCGCTCGCCTAATTGGCAAGTGGCCTTTATGACTCATCCCTGGTAATTTATCCTCGCCCCTGACTAATACCCATATTATATATCACTCGCGAAAGTGTAATCAGTCGGCAGGGCGAGTCTCTGTGGCAAAAGGAAGCGGATCTGAAATTTGTACGTACATATAGTAGAGGATAAGAAAATAGTAACCAAAAAAAAAAAAAAAAACTCAGGTCAGATAATAAAGAAATTCTAAAAACGTTTATAAAAAAGTAAACTGTTCTTCACTTTTGAGAAATTCGAAGTATATTTAGGTATAGTAAATAAGCTATATATCGTATAAAATGTATTCTTTGTTAAGAAACCCATAGCATGCATCACGATTTCTCAAAGATATGCTGCTAAGTTTTCAAATATATTTTATTACCTAATATTTATTATTTGTGAAGACTAGAAGACTTCAATTTTATTTGATGACACTTTACATGCGAAGTTTTTCGTTACGCCCTGTGGCTAAAAACATCTCATAAAGACCTCGACCTCAACCAGCATTACTATTATTTTACCGGCTAACTGTCTTCTCCGGTCCACGCCCACAACTTGGTAAGGGACTCTCCGTCTAGTTGGCGGATATGTGTCACTGCTTTATTTTATTATACAATTTACTTAACAGGTTTTTTTTTTATGCGTGCGCTGGCTGGACACTGTGCAAATTTCTACAGAAATATTTACTACACTCAAAGTTGCGAGTAATCGCAGACAAGCGAAGACTCAAAATTTACTCTACGTGTTACAAATTTCAATTGACTGCGACAAAGTCGAAAAAAAAAGTATTAAAAAGTTGAATGCGAACAACGACCGGCAAACAACCAGAAAAACAGCAGCAGATACAAAAAAAAAACCACAACAACGCCAAGAGAAACGAAAAGTAACGCACTGACACCGATTGACACGCCAGGCGACAAAAGTTTTGAACAGTGTTGCTTATTTGGGAAAGAAGCATTCGAAGTATATTCGAACTTTGATGCAGCTTGATTTGCAATCTTCAGTAATCGGTAGTGATCGTAAAATGGGATATGGTATGATTTTAAAGATTTCAGAAGGCTAAAAAGTTTTTTTTTTTTATTCTTTGCATACAAGGATAACTACATAAGATCGATTCTCTAGTATAATCAAAAGACTTAAACCAAACAAGTTGTATAAAATAAGACAATTCAAACTAAATTCGTGAAAGTTATGCAAAATGATAATATTCGGATAAATATTTATATTATAAGATCTTCACAGAGTTCAAAATTATTTAGTAGATCAGTGGTATTTTGCTTTGTTAAGATCGTTATTGCTTTAATTGTATCTCAAAAATGCACGTATACGAAAAATCATCAGTTTAATCTTTTTGTGCTGAAATAAATATAATATAGAATATGTTTCCACTTTTGTGGGGTGCACGCTCGTAAAGTATCTATTGGTGGTCTTTTTTACGGCCGTGCAACGGTAAACAACTATCTAGCATATCATCATTATTATCGCCAACATCGGCATAGGCATGGGCGCATTATTAATTTTTGTTCAATTGATTTCCCTTGACTGTATTCGATTCGATTCGAACAGCCACTTCTTATAGCCCACTTCGACCTCCAGGGCAGCAGCGGGGTCAAAGGAGGGGCGCACTTGGGTACTTTGTGGGTACTTTTGGGGGTCTTATACTCGTCGTATGCATAAAGCGGTATGAGTATATCTATCAAACAATGCTGATTAACATGTTTCGAATGCTGAACGTTGTTGACTCACGTTTAATCAGCGCGCGTTGTATTGTTGCTGTTTATTTGTGTATGCTTTTTATTGTTGCTGCTGATGTTGATGTAATGCTGCCTTTGTTGTCGAGGTCGCGACACACTGAATAAGTGGGTGGAATGGGTTGGATTGTGAAGCGTGGGGAAGGTGATGAAGGGGTGGGGAATTAAAAAACCGTAGTTGCACTATCGCACGGCATTACTTGATATGCAAAAGCTAGGCTAATTCCAATTGTCGTGCCGGGCATACGAAATGACAGTTTTTGGACTCGAAAACCGGTTCAACGAAAGCGAAAAAAGTGGCACAAATACTTGATGTTTTCCGTTTTCTCGGCCAGGTGACATCTACAATTACGTCACTCAAACATTTTTCCCCCTAAAAGCCGCGGCAAACAAAACTTTAAAAACTATAAAGACCGCTTAGCATTTTGTTTTTGCTTCTTTCTCGAATTTTTCGCCGCTGCTAATGAACTTCATTTGCCGTAAATTGCCTTTAAATGACAGTGACTAAGCTCCGAATAGCGGCGCAAACATTGACGCTCGAAAAAAATAAAAACAACAAACTGAAAAAATAAACAACAAAATACAAGGAAAAACGTTCATTAACAAAAATTTCGCGCGTTGTTTGTCATAATTATGATTGCCGCCTAGGTTCTCTTCTGGGTAAAAAAAAAGAAATCTTACACTTGGACAAATAAAACTAGCTATTAGATAAAAAAGGTTTTTAATTTATGACTTTTTTCAGGATCTCAAACCATAACTAAAATAATATAATCTTTATAGGAAAACTACATATAAGTATATAAAATAAAAACAAATTGCTGTTTAATGCCCTTTTTTTCGAGTGTACATAGGTGAAGGGTTGGCAAACATCGGTGACACCAAAAGTGAACCCGTAGAAAGTTGCTTGGGGTCAGGCGTGTGCGGTTCTGGTGTTTGATTTCTTACTGCCAGTAAATAAGATACTTGAAAGTGGCTTTTAACAAATTTAAATGTGTAAATGAACGCGTTCCAATCAATGAAATGGTAGGCGTACTACAGGTGCTAATTAAGTGCAATATATTTTGTGAATTGAAGTACAATAAACTCATCTTATGAGGTAAATATTTGTTAAATTATTGCAATTTGGAGTAATTATCGAGGGGAAACAGTAAACTGTTTAGAAAGGTTAACGACCGATAGATTTACATACATATATCAGATATATTGTAATATAAATATGTATATATGTACTTAGCACAACATTTTCGATTGCAACCAATCTGATAGCATTACCTATAGGACTAAGCCCAGCTGCTCTTGCTCAAACTTGTGGATAGTATTATGTAACAACAACTGTTTTATAACAAAAGATGCGTTTGCTCAGCTGGGCTTATTCTCTTTAATTCGAAATATCGGTCGATCGAGGAGCGGCGACACTTACAAGCAAACAACAAAAGCCTTTGTATGTCCAGCGATTAGTCATCGCGAGTAACTGATCGATAACACTACTGGCCACTGTGCATAACTACACTGGGGAAAGTGTGCTCTTAAACTATTCGATTTTTATTATCTGCAAAGCTTATTTTTTTTAAGATATTTTGGCAGTCTTGAGGACTTTTTCTGAACACAAGATCCTTTAAAGTTTTACGTTAACCCCCTGGTTTTTATGTTCGAAGGAAGTTCTAAACGTTTATTGTCGCATTTCCTTGTCTTATCGCGCTTCGAACTTTTATTATCTTGGCTGGAATTAGATTTATGTTGTACAAGTTATAACCTAACCGAAATGACAATTGCCACATAATTCCCTCGCTGATATAATGGCTATTAAAAAACCAATTACGTTTAAATACCGTGTCCCTCTCTCAGGTACTTTTTACACTCATTTTCCCATTATCTCTCTATAAGTTCACCCGCCAAGTAGTATTGCATTTAAACGAAAACTTTTCGATGCGTAAGCAATTTGTTGAAAGCGATTTCGGACTTTTGAGAGTGTTGCGAATAGGGCTGCCACGTCACGCTAGAGACCGAAAATTGACAAGTGAATCAACTGAAATATGAACTAAAACTAAATTTAACTATCCAGGCAACGATTCATACAGCTTGCATAATTTCTTATAAGCTGAATCACTTGATCTACGTCACGTTTGTACATTCATGGTGTACAGTTTAACGATTTATTCACATGTAAAAAATGATAAACAAATAAGAGATTACGAAATAAATATTTTAAATTATGCTGCGATATGTTGCTGTTTGTATGTTATAATCACCCCGCATTTTATGGCGACTTGGCAACCCTGCTGTATTGTTGCACCTGGGAGAGAGCAAAAGAGAATGGCTAATATCATTGAAAGAAATAAAGTAAGGAGGGAACTGGATCTTGTCCCTTCCAGGAGAAAATTAAAATATATACCTAACAATGTTTCTTTATAGATGATTTCTGCACATTTACTGAACCTTTTACTTTGCCGTTTTTGAAACTAAGTAACTTTTTATCATAGTTTTTTTTTAGCGATACAGGATGACGCGTTTTCTAAAGGTGTTCGTCTGCCTCTCTTTGCACGGCTTCTCCCCTCTTTTACTCTCTCATTTACTGATAAGGCTCCGTTCGATTGGAGTGCTGTTTTTTGCCTCTGTTTTTTTGTGATAAAAGAAAAGGCATAAATAGTCCGTTCCACTGAACCACTCAATTAGTACTCAACAATAGCCCGTGGAAAGCGAATCAGCCAAAAAAGAAAGAAGAACGAAGAACGAGGAAGAAAGCAAGGAGTAGTTACAAGAAATATTTAATTAAAGCTCGCATCCTTGGCTCTCTCGCGCCGACTTTCTTTCGCTCTCTCCCGATCAATTGGAGATCTCTTCCGCTCGCGCACCACCCACTCTCTTTCTGACGCGTTTGTGCGTGTGTTGTGTACTTACTGTGTGCAAATCAATTAATTTTTTGTTGTTTGTTTGTTTTCGCAACGAAAACCAGAAGGAATATCGTAAATAATAAAATTAATTCCGCGTGCAAACATACATTGGAATAATGGCCGATATTCTCAACGTGGAGCAGCACCAAACGGTTCAGGAGTTCAAGCAGAATCTCGAGGAGCTCATTCCCAACGTAGGTGGCGCCACGGTCTCGACTACAGTGGATAACCGCTAAAGCAAACAACTATACCATACAAAAATATGCAATTAGGAACGCATATAAGGAAGATATCGCATTAAAGCATCTTTGAAAAATTGAATACGGATGTTAATTTTTAAATTCCTCACATACTTAAAAAAAACTTCGTTTTTAAATTGAGAGTCTTGAGTTGAACAGCCTTTAAAACGCTAATTTTGAATTTTTTATGACCCACAATTCACGTAATCACTCCCTCTCGATTTTGGTGTGTCTGTGTTTTTTTTTCGCCCTCTTTATTTTTCTGCCCTATCAACTTTTCTCGGAGCACTTTATAGCTTTTTAATCGATAACACCGACAGGTGCCACGCATACCAATACCCAATGCCAATAAGAGGGGCCTTTACAGTGAACACCTCCGATAAAGTGCACGCGCTTCAAACTGACCCACTACAGACCTCCCCCCGAAATTATGGCGAAAATCAGAATCACTTCCGTTCGATGTCAGTCAAATGTTGGCCAAAAGAATATCCCAGCTATCAGTCCGCTTGATAGTCTCTCTTTTGGCCAAGGACAACACCCTCGTTGGCTTAACGGTTTTCCCCCCGCGAAAACCCGTGAACCACCTATCATATCATTACCATACACGTAATCGTGTGCTGCTTTCGATTTTTTATGTTCATTTTTTGGCGCACAGAAATTTATCTTATCGACAAACAGCAAAAGCGGAGCAATCAACGCACCACTACTAAACCGAGTTACCAACCAGTGAGCCATAAATTCCACAGTCCAGTATATCAGCCGATCCAACTGCCCCTTTTCCCCTCAGATTTGTCCTATTTCGCACACCGAATATGGCGAAAATGTCGAACGTTTTATTATACCGTCCGGCTGAATACTTGGGTTTTCACCAATTTCGATATTTCGAATTGGGGGGTACCCATGGAAATCGCAACAATTTGGAGCAAAACTAACTAACTTCAAGCTTATTAAACTGTGGCATAGTTGAGGACTAAGCTACAATATGATTTTATGTGGAATATTAAACATATCAGCTGGGAATATTTTCAAAACATATTCCAAAATTATTATATTTTATTAAGAAAAAGTACTTATAATACATTATTACACGTTAAAATGTTATGTTTCCAAATAATTTAACCTTAATATTATTGAGTTAGGTTAGTTCTCAGTAAGTTTAAAAAGATAGTATACACTGCAACATAGATCAGCCACCGTTTTCAATGCTATTATAGTTTTAAACAAACGGGTTCGCATTTGTTAATTTAATTTTTCATTTTGTAACAACTTAAACCATAAACATAAATATTTCCCTTCGATGCCAACAATAAAAGCTTATCTAATCTAAATTATTTCAAGCATTTTGACCAAAAATCGCGTTTAAACCATTAAATATGACTAATAAATCTAAGTAAAGTGGTGAAACCCATATAATAATATATCGAATTGACTGGACTGTTTAATTATATAGCTCTTATATGTAAATCTGTTAAAGGAATCCCAGCTAGATTAAAATTAGTATTTAAAGTGGCCACCTCTTAGTCATTAAACTTTGCAAGAAATAATCAAGTCGGGTCCGAATCTCAAGTGTTTACAAACTGATTCATTCGTTCAGGCTTTCACTTCTTTAGTTCTTTTTTTTTTTTTTTTTTGTATATTTTCTCTTATTTTCTGTGGCGCCCACTCACGCTTTTGAACTGTATAAATTGAAGCGAACAATTTTCGATAATCAGCGATATGTCAGTCAGGTGGGAGATAAGACCCCTCGAACTGAAAACTGAAAAATGGAAATTAAATTCGATAAGGCTGGCACACAGACAATATAGCGATAAGGTTGCGGGAGATGGAATATAGCATTTTGCATTCCGAATTCCGCAGATAAAACAGGCACTGGAATGCGGCTGTGTGTTTGGCTTTCGGATTTGATTGATGACTCACAGATCGATCGTGGCAATAGGCGGCGGACAACTTACTCATGACCGGGGATTACTCATGGATCTTTCCTGTATTCAATTTGTATTGGTGTGCCCCTTAAGTCATTTTGAGTTCCGAGAAGGCCAGAAATTAAGTTTATGCCTCAGGAAAGGTCAATAATGTTTATGCCAATGTTAATGAAAACTGTCTAGATCTAATAGTTTTTGCAAATTGTTTTAAACCAATACTAATTAAAATCCCTCTCCTTCTTGTAGTTGGATGCCAACAAAGATGGCTTCATCGATCTGCACGAGCTAAAGGATGCCCTCAACCAGGTGGGCTTCAAGCTGGCCGGCTACCAGGTGCGCGAAATGATTGACGAGTACAAGGGCAAACAGCTGACTGCCTTCCAGGGCAAATTGAATCTGGAGGAGTTCGAGGCACTGTGCCTGGACCTGAAGAGCAAGGATGTGGCCAGCACATTCAAGACGGTCGTCTCCAAGAAGGAGAACTTGGAGACCCTGGGCGGCATGTCGAGCATTTCGTCGGAGGGCACCACCCATTCGGTGCGCCTCGAGGAGCAGCTGGCCTTCTCCGACTGGATTAACTCGAATCTGGGCCACGACAAGGATCTGCAACATCTGCTGCCCATCGATAGCGAGGGCAAGCGCTTGTATCTGAGCATCAAGGATGGTATTCTGCTGTGCAAAATTATCAACCACTCCTGCCCGGACACAATCGATGAGCGTGCGATCAACAAGAAGAACCTCACCGTCTACCGGGAGTTTGAGAACTTGACCCTGGCCTTGGTTTCCTCCCAGGCGATTGGATGCAACATCGTAAACATCGATGCCCACGATCTGGCCAAGGGCAAGCCACATCTGGTGCTGGGTCTTCTCTGGCAGATCATCCGCATCGGTCTGTTTAGCCACATCACCCTGGACAGCTGTCCGGGATTGGCTGGCCTACTCTTCGACAACGAACGTCTCGAGGATCTGATGAAGATGTCGCCGGAGGCCATCCTTTTGCGTTGGGTCAACCATCATTTGGAGCGAGCCGGCATCTCGAGGCGGTGCACCAACTTCCAGTCGGACATCGTCGATTCTGAGATCTATTCGCATTTGCTGAAGCAAATTGCCGGCAATGATGCTGATGTCAATCTGGATGCCCTGCGGGAATCCGATCTGCAGTCGCGCGCGGAGATCATGTTGCAGCAGGCCGCCAAGCTCAACTGCCGCAGCTTCCTCACGCCACAGGATGTCGTCAACGGAGTCTACAAACTCAATCTAGCCTTCGTGGCTAATCTGTTCAACAACCATCCAGGATTGGACAAGCCCGAGCAGATCGAGGGACTCGAGTCCATTGAGGAGACGCGCGAAGAGAAGAGTAAGTACTTAATATTTAGCCATACGTAAGATCGGTACAAAATACCGTTTTTATTTAATTGAAAATTAAACACAAGAAATCAAAGTTGATCAGGAAAAATCCAGGGTTTCTTATAAAAAAAATGTAGATATCAACTGCCACTTATATAGCATAATTAAAGCAATTATAAATATATATGTTTATCAATCGGCTTTGCACAAGAAGTGCAAGCCATAAAAACCGGGAATTTTTAGCTCGCAAGACCATTTATCACAAGAAGAATATAAGAATATAATACAATAATATATGTGTACTTATAAGAATACGATTACTTAGAATTATAATACTCAGGTGTTATATACATATTTGGAAAATATTTAACTTACACCAATCATTTCTATTTTTCTATCTAGCCTACCGCAATTGGATGAACTCAATGGGCGTGGCACCGCACGTGAACTGGCTTTACTCCGATTTGGCCGATGGTCTGGTCATTTTCCAGCTGTTCGACGTCATCAAGCCGGGTATTGTCAACTGGAGCCGTGTGCACAAGCGTTTCAGCCCGCTGCGCAAGTTCATGGAAAAGCTGGAGAACTGCAACTATGCGGTGGATCTGGGCAAGCAGCTCAAATTCTCGCTGGTCGGAATCGCAGGCCAGGATCTAAACGATGGCAATGCCACGCTGACGTTGGGTAAGCATTGCTATTCTAATTGTATTTTTGGATGTTACCAATTCTGAACTATCTTATGGTTACAGCTCTCATCTGGCAGCTTATGCGTGCCTACACCCTGTCCATTCTGTCCCGCTTGGCCAACACTGGCAACCCCATTATCGAGAAGGAGATCGTCCAGTGGGTGAATAACCGACTGTCGGAGGCAGGCAAACAGTCGCAGCTGCGTAACTTCAACGATCCGGCCATCGCCGATGGCAAGATCGTGATCGATCTGATCGATGCCATCAAGGAGGGCAGCATTAACTACGAGTTGGTGCGCACTAGCGGAACACAGGAGGTGAGTCCTGACTATGTCATGATATGTGGCAGACTAAACTAGCGCTTATTGATTCCGCAGGATAACCTGGCCAATGCCAAGTATGCCATCTCCATGGCCCGCAAGATCGGCGCCCGTGTCTACGCCCTGCCCGAGGACATCACCGAGGTGAAGCCGAAAATGGTGATGACCGTTTTCGCCTGCATGATGGCCCTCGACTACGTGCCCAACATGGACAGTGTGGACCAGAACAACCACAACAGCTCCGCCAACAACAGCAATTAGGCGCCATAGCCACAACTCATTTATACATAAACAAAAGGATGGGATTTTGAAAGGGAAGAACAGAGTGGGAACTACGTAAATTTGTCGTATTCGCTAATTACTAATAACTCTATTCGATTGCGTTCCTTCCTGCGCTACCAATACATTTTTGTGTTTTTTTTTTATTTCAATTACTTTTTGTAATTTTTTTATTATATATTTATATATTATATAATTGAGTATGAGTTTCCCCCTATTGTAATTAAGCAAACAGATTTTAGAGTGTCGCACATCTGTTTTCGAGCCCGGCGGGGTGTTTCTTAATTAGTTTTGTTTAACAATTGATTAATTATACAACTGTAACCTTATTTTATAAATAAAGGTTTAGCTTGTTCCGCTTAAAATCCTTAAAAGAAAAGAATGGTGAAACAAAAGAAAGAAAAAAAAAGCGACTTGTGCAGGATTAAGAAAGAATTATAATATTAACATTGCGACGAAAACAATTAACTCTGTAATATATATACATATATATTTATATACGATTACGATATGCGTCTATATACATAACATATAAATTTACATAAATCGATATATTTTTCCATAAACGCGTTGCCTAAAGAAAGATAACGAACGAAGATCAGGAATGGGGAATATTCAGAAACAAAAGAAGTCGAGAAAAACAGAGAAACTAATTTTATATTTACTATAAATTTTTTTGCGAGTAATTGTAAGACGCCTTTGTTTATGTGTTTTTTTTTCAACGTGCGTGTTTGTTCAATTTCTTTTTACATATTTGTATAATTTTGCGTTTAAGTGCGTTAGAGCGAGGTGGCAATAGGTATCGCCAACACGGCGTAGAAAGAGAGGGCAACAAACATTTTTAGTGCAATGAGGCGACATACAAATCCAAGAGAAAAAACGAATTAAGAAGAAGATGAAGTAATATTATATGCAGAATAAAAGTAAAACAATAAAGAAAATAAAAATACCAATATAAAAGCCGTTTCACTTAATAAGTCATAATTCTGTGAAGTTATCAACATAAAGTCTTGGGAGATATTTTCATGGCGCTGCACATTAATAGTTATATTGTTCTGTCAATTTATACACTTTGTGTCATAAACTTTTACCGAAACGTTGACAGGTCACAGGTTGTATCATCTGTGTGTTTTTTTTTTTAATATGTGATCAATGAGAACATTGATGACTAATGCTATACCGTGCACCTCTTATGTTCGCCAATGAAATTATCGTTTCCTGGAAACAATCAGACGTATTGTAGATATGAAAGGCGAATAAGTTAATGCTAAGCGTGTATAAATCCTTATCGATACGGTCCCCTCTATGAGACGATTTTCGTATTTCGAACCTTCCATCTAATCGGCCAGCTTATCAGATATGGCGCTTCTCACGTGGCTAGCAAATCAAATCGTAGGGCACTTCAATGAAGTCAACTGACTTTTGTCCAGCGATGATGACGACGTAAGACTTGCGGTGAAGCAAACTATGTCATTCATGGGAATCCGTATGTGAAATACGAATCGAATGACCGGCGATTGTAATTGAAACTTGTGAAAATGGTGTGATTAAAGGCCACCGTGCATTTAATCTGCAAATCGCCCTGAGGCAGAAGAGTATAAACAATTTGGCTTGAGTTGGTAGACTTGTCAAAACAGATTTAAATTTAAATATTTTCAATTATTTTATCTTTACCATAATTTTGATAAGTTATAAACTTAAGCCCAAAAGTAGGCAAATACATTTTAATATGTGAAAGTAAAGCTTTGTATGCAGGTAAGTCAGCCCATAAGTATGATTTAAAATCGAACTGTAATTCGATTTGTTGTTATAGCGTTATCAATTGGGTTTTTTGTATTTTATAGATAAATTCGGTGTCCAAATGATCAATTGGCTTAATGCGTTATCAGAGCACCAATGTGACTGGCTCAAGTTCAATATAGTCTTAACCGCTTTTCTTAACACAAAAAAGGTATGCAAAAAACTAGGATATATAAATATCATCAGTACGTATACTACCAATATAATATAATATCCGTGCAATCCTAACATTTAGCTCTAATAATAGAGTTATGAACCTAGATATCTATTATATTTCTGTTTGTACAAGACCTACCTGACCACTAAAGGGTTAAAAAACCAAGCGATATAAAAGGGCCGAATCGGAAACGGTTTTCATAGTTGCTTATAAACAACGACAGCATGAAGTATACCATTCTTATTTTGGCTTTGGGCCTGTTTTGCGTAAGTTTTGCAATGAAAAATACAAATTATTTGCGCAATGGTAGCAAATATTTAAATTCCAGGTAAATGCATTGGTGGCTCCTGTTCCCAGCGCCCTGGACTCTTCGTCAGAACTGGACGATGTGACCGATGGTAGCTTGGAGGTGGAGGACTTTGGCGTGCTGAGTACGACCTACAAATCCCTAAAGATCGCTCTGCGAAGCATCAAGGGACTCAATTGCATAATCAAGTGGGTGGCGGGCATCAAGGACAGTGCGACCCAATTTAACACGGACGTGGTCGTGTGCGGCGTCACCGCCAGCAAGGATGTGACCAAATTGATCAACGCCAACAATAAGATCCTCAGCACTTGCAACGACCTCATCAATCTGAGGTCCAACACTTGCCCCCAAACGGACGACGAGGAGACGAAGGTCTCTGGCAGCTGCTTTGTTAAGACTCTGCGCAAGGTGTGGTCCCTAAAGAAGCAAGTGGACAATGCCATCAAGCTGGCCAAGAAGATCCCGCAAACCGGTCCCAATGCCGTCGCCTGTGTCTCCGATGCCGTCAACACCCTGACCACCTACTACACCGCCTTTCCCCAGAACATCATCAGCTGCTCCAAGCTGACTTCTTAGGGGTTTAGTGCCCGCAATTGATTCGAGCATTCAATAAAAATCCGTGTTATCACAGTTTTTGCTAGTTATTTAATTTTGTTAGAGGAGAGAAAGCCTTTTTATTACTATTCGTAACTAAATTTTTATAACCGTTACTCGTAAAGTAAAAGGAAGCGTTTTCATATAGTCTTGATTAGGATCAATAGCCGAGTCGATCTGGTATATCGTATATATGATATTTTTTATATTTTTATTAGTCTTGCGAATTTCCATCGATTTGCAAAAAGTATTAAGTGGAATATAACAAGTTGCTCTATAACATACCTATATTTGTATATTTGTACAATTTATACAATTTTTAGTCAGAGTAAATTAATAGTAATTCAATTATAATACAAATTTATATTTTATTGAGTACAGAATAGTTAGATAATTGTTTAGTTACTGTTAACCAAATGTCTGCACCCCTAAACGAAAACCAGTGCGAGTGTACTTTCTATCACTATTGAATATTGATAAAAATGGAAGTGTGACAAAAACAATATCTCAACAGATATGATCACCTTAACCTAGGGCCATGAGACAGGTTTGAAGATAAAAGGCTCTCTCTTTGGTATAATTAGTTTTTTAATATACTCGATACTTCTTTTACTGTAATGCTCATGCTTATTTATAAATTAGATTTAAGCCACTTTAAATATTAAAAAGCTGTCACTCAGACGTTGACAACGTAGATAGGTGACTTTTCCAAGGGTTTTGTTTTGTTAAATAAAATACCCATTGATTTCTTTGAGCGATTATGCATCGAATGCATCGCGTCGATATATGGGAGTGCTTGCGGTGGGTGGTGTCGGACTTACCTGAGGAATCCCTGTCCAATCTGGACAATCTGGCTATATGACTATCTCGCTATCTTCCTTTGTGTGTCCACGCTGCATAGATAATGTCAAATTAGTTTCGGACTTTGTGTGGTGGTTTAATTAAAGCATACATATCGCCGGCACATTGGTTTTCCAAAGTGTATGTGCAAATCGAACCTCCGAATCGCCACTTAACTGATATGGCTCCGGCCAATCGTCTATATAAACAAACCCCACGGATCGGTCAGCAAACATTCGCCAGTGAAACCATCCACCAGTAACATGAAAGTACTCAACGTCTGCCTCTTGGTCGTGGCCTCTGCCAGCTTCCTTCTGGCCACAGCGAACGTAAGTCAGACAACCTTATGAAGAACTACTAGCAAATACAGTCAAGTGCCATCGTTATTAGAGTTTGAAAAAAATCCGAAAAGTGCAGCAAACAAAGATTTAATGAACAGAATCGTCGCTTAAAGCAAATATATTTTGTTCAATTTTTTTTCCGAAGTGCTTTTAAAACGTGTGCTACTTGAAGTCAAATATTTTGACAGTTATTCCAAAATCGAATCGTATTCCTAACTTGTTTTAGGCCAGTGCCGTAGGTGCTTTCGAGGACTTCGAGCCCTACACCGATGCCGAGCTTAAGGATCTCTACGCCGCCGAGTTGATGGCAATGGAGGATGAGTTCATGGGCGTCGAGCAGTTCGGCTTCATTGGATCGTGCCGCAAGATTCTGTGGGCCGGATACAAGGGCATCAACGGCACCAAGTGCATCGTCGAGGAGGTGGCCAATGTGCTGCTCACCTGCACCAACTACGTAGACGACCTGAGCACCTGCACCGGCGATATTCCCAAGGATATCCAGGCCATGCTGAACAATGTCAAGCAAATGATCATCACCAGCAACAAGATCATCAACATGAAGTCCGAGCTGTGCGCCTCCACCTCCAGGAGCGTCGTCTCCTCCACCAAGAGCTTCATGCGTTGCACCCTGAAGGCCTTCTACGCCACCATGTCCCTTGTCCGCCGCATGAACACATTGATCAAGCAGGGCGCAGCCCTGCCCTTCAACACCTCTTCCTGCTACGTCGATGCCACCAAGAAGGTGGTCGACGGCTGCAACGCCTTTGTGCCCAACATCAATACCTGCATAGCCAGCATGACATAAGTTGGTAATAAAACCATGAAATTATGAGCAAAGCAGATGCTTTCTTCCTGATTTGGGAGTTCGGGGTGTGACAACATATCTTATACACCTTTCTAGCCTGTATAGTGTCTCAGATCACGAGATACCGACGGACCGACAAACATGGCTTTTTTTTGCTGTTTCAAACTTTTAAACGAATGTGACACATACAGAGCTTTGGAAATCGATGTGCTCATTATTACTAACTGACTTATTTGACTTTAACCACCTTCAACCTTATGTTCTATACCCATAAAAAAGGATGTTATATGTTCAAAAATCTTAATTCTATTGCCAATAGACAGACTTCCTGGATATTCTGTACTCGATGATTCAAATGATGGGCGCCAGCGGTATCAATGGGTCTGGACTCCAACAAAAGCAACAAATAGAATATGAAGGGAGTAAACACGTTACTCGTAGAGTAAAAAGGTATACTAGATTCGTTGAAAATGTATTGGTCTCCGACCATGTCAAGTATACAATACGTCGATACGTTCCGACCAAAATTCCTTAGCCACACCGAGTTGGTTAGCGCGGTGGCTGGAAATTTTAGGTATAAAAATTGATTTACAAAATTAAGAAAAACTTACCACACCGCCAACGGCAAAGGAAAACATGGGGCCCACGATGCCACGCCCACTCTACCGCCCACAAGCCGCCTAAAACTGCCACGCCCACACTTTTGATCAATTTTTCTTATTTTATTTTCCAATTCCTATCGATATCCCAGAAAAATAATAAAATTTCGCGCTCGCATTCACACTAGCTGAGACACGGTTATATAATTATCGGGGAACTCGACTAAAGCATTCTCTCTTTTGTTTTAAATTATATATATGTATTTATTGTTTCATTCGTTCGCTTTTTCATTCATAGATGTGTTGTATGTATTCGTGTATTTATATTATTAAAAGTAATATTGTTTGAGCCGCGTATATAAAAACAAATAACAATAAAAAATGCTTAACCAATCAATTAAATTAATTCCAGTACTAAATAAATTCAAGCCAAGTCACAAAAAAAAATGTCAAAAAATAGAGAGTATAAGTGATTAAAATACAAAACCGAAATAGAACTTAAGCACAGCAGCTAAGATTAGATATATACGTTTGATTCGCCTTGAGATACTGTACTGCCCACTAGGAATAACAATATTCGTTTTGGCGAAAAAAAAAAAAAATATGGAGGTGCAAAAATGATTATGCATATAGTACAATGTAAGTAGCTAGACCTTAGGCTTAGGTTTTATGCTTTATATTTAGGGTTTTTCTCATTATAATTGCACATGCTTTAAGTTAATCCACAAAAAAAAAAAAAAAAAAAATACACCGCTTAGGAGTCGATTGAAAAATGGATTTAATTTTTTGGGTATGTGTACGTGGATGCAGATCAGATCAGGCTGAGACGGCTGTTGGTCTTGCGCAGCTGGGCGCGCCATGGGATGATGTTATCCTCCTCCTCCTCGGCGCGGCCCTGGCTGCCCTCCGATGGGTCGATGAGCTCCTGACCTCCAATGACGCCAGAATTAGCGTTACCAACGCCACTGCCAATGCCAACTCCGTGCTCCTGATCCTGATCAGCTCCCTTGGGATCGACATGGTTCTCCTTGTTGCCCAACTGGAGTTGCTGCTGCTTCTGCTGAAACTGGATCTGCTGATAGTGCTGCTCCATACCGGCCAGATTGATGTTGATGTTGTCGATGGACATGGCGCGGTTCTTCAGCCGCCAGGTGTCCGCCACCCGGTTGTTCTCCTCCACCTTGGGCGTATAGATGGCCGCCCTAGAAGAAGGTCAGACAATTGAGGCCAGGGGTCAGGAGACTCCCCACTAGCCACTACACCCACTTACTTCAGCTTGTTCTCCGTCTCCTCGCGTCGCGCCAGTAGATCCCGCTTCCACTGGGGAATCTGTGAGAGGCGGCGTGACTCTGCCTCCTGAGCCATACGCTCCTCGAAGTCCTTCTTGGCCCGCTCGGCCGCCTTCTTGGCCATCATCTGGCGCTTCCAATCGGGTATGGCGTTGCCGGCCTGGTCCCTTTCCGGTATCTGCAAGTAGATCTTTGACCCGCCTCTTAACCACCGTTCGCTTGTGTTTCGGCTGGCACCAGTTGGCCAGAACTCACCTGGTCCACGTAGTTGTTGCCCGAGAACTGCTTGGTGATCTCCATGTAGTGCTCCGAGTCCATCCGGCTAGCCATCTGCTGCTCCACTTTCATCTTCTTGATGCCCGGTATGTCCTTGGAGATCTTTAGCTCGGCAATTAGGTCGGACTTAAGATAGGTTTCCGTGCTGGAGGTCAGACACTGCATGCTCAGGCTGCGAGCTGGCATCTGGTAGGGCTTCGGTACCTTCTGTGTGTCCGTGCGACGCAGCTGAAGGAGAATTGGTCCAGGAATTGTAGTAAGTTAAGCACAATTGTTTCTTATGAGCCTTCCTAATAATATGTGTTCCTGACCACAGTGGAGTGCCAATTGCTCACCTGTACGCTGTTCAGATCCTGGATAGAGATGGCCGAGAGTGGCTGGTGCTGCTTCCTGGTGGCCGTGTCCTGGCTATTGGGTGCCGATCCGTGTGGCTTCTTGGGCTTGTGTGATTTGCCAGACATGGTTGCGTCCTGGCCACCTGCTACACCCATCGGTGGACCCATCGGTGGCTGCGGGGGTAACATTCCGTGGGGTAGAGGCGGCGGTGGTGGCGGCAACGGCGGCTGCTCGCCCATTCCATGCAGCTGGTGGGGATGGTGCGGATGTGGATGCGGATGGGGGTGGTGCTGGTGCTGGTGCGGATGCGACTGCTGCTGGGCGATCTGTATCTGCATGTAGTCCTCCGTATCCGTGGAGCTGTTGGTGGAACAAAAGGGGGAAAATGTTGGATTAGGTAGAGATCTCGGCTACTTTCACTGGAAAATGGCAATTGGCAGAGGGCAGTTGGGAGATGGGGGTGGGTTGTGGCCAGTAGGCGAATGGCGGACCTGCGCCAGGTGTGGCGTGTGCGCAGTATCATCTTCGGATTGCAACTGAGTTGCAGTGGCGGCTGCAACATCGCATCTGTGGTAAGAAAAGTGGCAGGCCGCAAAGTGGCACGCATAAAATTTCATGCACTCTTGATCGGCAGAGGAAGTCGCGAATATCTCTCGGCTACAGTGCTGCGCATCTGACTTTTTCTTCAATCCGAGCTTGTTTTACCAAGTAAATTCAATACCATTACTGATGAGTGGCACATTAAACATCAATTTGTCAGCAGCTACGCTTATCTCAAATTGAGTTGTCTCAAATTGCATTTTGTAAGAAAAACTCTTGTTGGGTATAGAAAATCTAGCTATATTTTCTTTAGCCATTTTCCGCTGCAAATTGGCGCAGCACAGAGATCTAGCCATCTGCTAGCTGCTAATTGCTCAGCGGCAGCCAAGCGTCTTTGAAGCCATGTATCTTTTTATATATATATATATTTTTTTTTTAGATTTTGGCTAATTGAGGCGAGGCAACAGTACCGCCGATACTAATTATAAAAAGCCGTTGCACGAGATGTTCAGCCAAATTAAATCGGCTGCCATGTGCTAATTGAAAGTCGGAGGATGGAGGATATATACGAGTAGGTACATATACTCTGCGATTCATGGGGGTATTTGGTGAATAAACACTACTCACCGGGCGGAGGATGGGCACGAACGCTTGTCGATGCTGATGCTCTTGAGATACTCGGACGGCTTGATGAGATGCGTGACGCCGTCTTGTGATTTATTGGGAAAACTGGGCGGCACAAAAGGCAGCACCAGCTGCTTGTTGACCAGATTGGGTCCGCCCGTCCTCTGTCCGCTGGGCAAATGGGTTTCCCCGTAAATCTGCTGCTGCTGCTGTGTAAGTTCGTAGTGATCCTCGGCGGAGGAGCCTCCTCCGTACAGGCTGGGCGTGTACTGATGCGGCTGGCCAGTCGCGTAGTGTGGCTGATTGGGATGGCTGTGATAGTTGCCGCCACCTCCGTTGCCGTTGCCGTTGCCATTGCCATTGCTCCCCTGGTTTTTGTTGCCCTCCGAGTAGCCATAGAAGTGGCCATTGGCCGCAGAACCATTGGCAGCATGTACAGATCCTCCGTATCGGGACTGGGAGTCATCCGAGCTGGCGGCGATGGAGCTACCATTTGTGCTGCCGGCATTGAGCAGCTTGGCTTTCTTGTTCGCTGGAATTGAACCAATTTATTTATGAGTTTTGTGGGTTAGCAGTTATCAGCAGTCTGACTCTGGTCATGCTAACTTGAGCAGCCAGCAAATAAACTACAGCAAATGTACTGAAGAAAATACGAAACTATGAAACTACGAAGCTACGAGAAGCCCAAACCACAATGGATCGCTGCGTAGGCGCCTTTCACCACCAGACGGAGATTTGCGAGGAGAAGGAGACGGAGTTGCAACCCAGTTGCATATAAAAATACGAACAAGTGAATCAAATAAATTACTTTTGTGTGGAAGTCTAACGGAGAGAAATGTTAAATGAGTGCTGCATATTGGAATGCAAATAATTTGAAATTAGAGCTCATTTTGGGAACTATAATAATCATTTATATATACATTCAAAAAATGAATATATTTTAAATATTTCCTTGGCTTCCAAATCAAGTCGGGTTCACTTTTACTGCAGTTTATTTAAAATATTTATATTTCAATTAATTTTAGGCATACATATTAATTGGTAACCAAACTTCAGAATCTCAAGTTGATAAATGATAACTTATTGGTGGTTAAATGTATATGTAATCGAGAGATGCTCGATACCCCAATTTTGATAAATGGTGAGACCAAGGAACAGAGATAGGTGGCCAACGAATGTGGCTAAAAGTCCGCACATGATTGGATAGAACATAATTTAGATATTGGCATGTCGGAAACATTCAAGTGTCCCAATTCAATGCCTTTCCTTATTGTTTGCCTGGAAGCAGCTCAGATTTGATGGAAAGCTCGCTTTGCTTCCTGGGAAATCATATATATATTATATAGTTGGATTAATATCCGCAGACACGGAAGAATAAGTTCCCCGCCAACGTCTTCGTGGGAGTATACCCATAAAAATTGAATTAGCCGCCGTTTCCATTGAAGTCGCCTCTCTGCATTCAATTTCCAGGCAGCCGGTTAATTGGCCAAACACCATCTAAACCCGATCGCATCGGGTCCCCAACTTTCACGGCCTTTGGTAACCCGTTTCCACGGCGATCATTACGTGGTTTGGACGAGACCATACGAGGTGGTGGTGCAGATTCATGGCTGCACTCTTATGGCCAAAACTACTCGCAATCGAGTCCAGCCAGTTTGCATTGAATTTATTCATTCGATTTGAAAAAACAACTCAAGCGAGCTAACGAAAAGCACATTTTTTCATTTTTCCACATGTCCCCACACATTTTATCTATTAATTTGTGCGGAGCAAAAAGCGGCTTGTACTTGTCAAGTTCGCGGTGAAATTCGAAATTGGAGTTGATGTCCAGTTTGGTTTCGTTTGCAGTTTTACGAGTGCAATGCCTGATCTTCATGGTATCAGTTTTTAAATTGACTTAATTGGCTTGGCTTACAAAGTGCAAATCACATTTCTTTAAGAGCTGTCCACTCTCGATAAAATATTACGATTTAGGAACTAATGCTTAAACATTTCAATCATAAGAGTTAGTATTGCATAATATTAAGCAATAAATATTAAGTTTAATCTGTTAGAAAAGTGTAAGTATTAAAGAATACAATGTGTTTACGTTAATTATTTAAGAAATTGTGGGCTCACTACATTTTAAGCGGTATATGTTTAAAATTTATTTTACAAAATTTATAAAAACAAATTGTAAGTTAAGCAGAAAAGGTACCAGTTGCACAACACATAACGTAAATATATTACTCGTTTGTAATATATCATCAAATGTAGCCGTTCTTATTTAAAGCCATCAAAGAATGTAGCTCTAAAACCACTTAACAAAAACACAGAAAAACTTAAAGTAAATACACTTCACGGGCTGTAACCCTTTGGGATTATCTACAACACCGATTTCAGTTGGGAGCACTTACACCGAAAAATATCGAACCGATGGAAGCTGAGCGTGAAATAGTTTCGGCGCGAATTCTTGTGCATCTTAACCGAGCCCAGCATATTCATTCTGTTATCTATGTTCAATCAATGCACATTATCAGAATGTTCAACGCGATATGGACGGACGGCCGGATAAGTCGGGGTGGAGGCTTGAAAAAGTCGCGGCTCTCAACTCCGGGTGACGATGTTGCCTGGGCGAGCTCCGTTGGCAGCCTGAACTGGGTTCAAGCCATCGCCAAAGTTATTCACCCAAGACCATGACGACGGATCGCATTGGAGACACGAGAGAGGCCGCTTCGCAGAAACACGTTCACTTTCGTGGGTAAAACTTTCGCAGTTGGCAGATGCGAAGTTCCACGAGCCGATTGCCAAAAGGCGGAGGAGGCGCAGTGGGCGTGGCCCATGTGAGCGGTGGTGCGGGTGATGGCTCGACGGTCGCCAATTGTTATGTGCAAGTGTGTATGTGTGGGACATTCGCGAGTTGTGGCAAATTGCTTCCTCATCGCGAATCCGGGGATCCCAAATGTCCACTGTGGGTATATGGCATACGTCTTTTGAAGGCCTCTAACCCAACGACAATCGACTATGTTGTAGGTTAATGCACTCGAAATAATTCACATCTACCGAATTTATCAATTGGTAAAAACTCTTTATCAAAATGATGTTAAATCAATTGGGTTATAAGCCAGAGATGTACAGATGTACAGAGATTAGACAGTTACCAGGATTTTAGATTGCGTACCTTTATAAGAAAGCCCCCTCATATTTTTTCCCGTGTGAAAGGAGCATATGAGCTACGACTTTTCGCTGAGTGTAGCTTATATCGAATGACTTGTGTCTTATACGGCAGTCAAGTGGCTGGGATTGTTTCATCGTTGGCACTTCCACTTTTTCAGTTTTCCACTTTTTCAGCACAAAACCCGACTTCCACTTCTTTGTTTTGGCCACATTTTCCACGGATCTTCGCCGCCTTATCGTGTGAACGTCGGCTCAATTAAAGCCTCTCTCCATTTCTCCTGCCCCATCGGACATAATGGGCAATTAACAAATGGAAAATCGGAGCCAACACATGTCAAACATGGCAGGTATTATTCGCATTTTTCAGTTGTTTTTTGCTTGCGTAGTTACGCCTATTTTTGCAATTAAGTAAATACCCGATATTTATTGTGTGATAATGAGGGTTATTGTCTTCGGGCTTCAACAAATCGGCTAGGAAAACGACCACTTGGATTTTTAACTAATTAGCAAAGGCATCCTGAAAGGTGATGAAAAGTAGTGGACAGAAAATTGCCAAGCTGCATTTGTTGAAATAAGGAGAAATTGTTTCCATATGGCTACACACAAATCAATCATAATATTTTCCAAACTGACGACATTATTTGTATGGCTTTGTTCGCACAGCCATTTGCTAACACTGCTTGAAAGCCAACACTTCAATCAAGATGTAACCATTATCCCATCCAATCGACAGCCTTCGACTGCCGCTCAGACATCAGGTTCTCCTCGAGCAACTCGTTTCTATATCTTTTCACTGCAGGGCACTTCACAGCCATTTTCCCCCCATCAGCCGAACATGACTGGCGAATTTCCCCTAATTGATCAATCAAGACGGACAAGTGGACAGTGGTCACAAGCCATCGACGATGCGGAACCCCCCACAAAAATCATGGGGTTCAAAGACCTGGCAAACGGTTAGGGAACTTTAATCAATCAGTCAATCAATGATTATAGCGGATGGATTTCTCGGTGTGATAATGGTCATGGGGTCCTGGGATAACTCCAACCAGTGCACAATTTTGATATAAACTACATTAATCATTCGAGATTTTCTAATTTAACTCCATTGATTAGTGGAAGATAGAGTAGAGTATATAATTTTAATCATTTAGAACTCACCCGATATGGTGGACATGGTGCGATTGTGGTTGCCGCGCACCAGTTCCGATGGCCTCAAGCTCGGCTCCTCGACCACTTCAAGTCCCGAATCCGAGTCCACTGCTTCAGTGGCCACGGGATTGGGTGCTGGAACTGGCGGAGGAGCTGCACCACCTGTTCCATTGGCGTTGGTTGGACCCTGATTCGGTCCGAAGACATTCTTCTTGTAGATGCCATTGTTGCCGGTCATGCTGTTCGGTTGATCGACGCTCAAGTTATTGCGTTGCTGTTGAACTGGTGCCCTCAATGGTGGAGGTAGTGGTGGTGGAGGTGGTCCATTCACTAAAGGATTAGAAGAGGATTTTTCAAGAGTTTTAAATCAACATTTTCATACAGAGAATTGCTCAAGAGACAGACGCATTTACTCTAAAGTCAATAAGTAATCATATTAAGTCTAAAAGTTTGTTATCTTCTTATTTATTGTTTTCAAATATTCTGTACTCACCCACGGCCAGATTTTGCATTGGTGGCGCTGAGGAGACCCGCTTGAGATTCCTGCTACTCTGATTGCCACCGTTCATGTTGCCAATATTGCTGATGTTGTTGATGCTGCCGCTGGTGTTGTTGTTGCTGGAGGCATCCGCCAGATTGTTGCGGATCATGGAGTTCTTGTGCGTCTGCTTGGTCCGCTCGGCCACATCCTCCGGCGGACAGACACTTTCGTAGGTATCACTCTTGATGCCGCCGTTGAGGAGTTGGTTCTTCAGATTGACGTTCTTTGCGCTGTAGTTGTCCTTCAGCGAGGACTCGTATTTGCTGCTGTGCAGTCCAATAATCGAATGTGATTTATTGCGATTCAGCAGACTATTGTTGTTGTTGTTGCTGCTGCTGCTCTGTGCGATGTTGCTGCTGCTGTTGTTCATGTTGCTGTTGTTGTTCATGTTGCGCTTGTTGTTCAAATGCTGAAGGATCAAAAGGAATTGTTATAATATAAGTCTAAAACATAATTTAGTTAATTAGCACATTGAAAGGTGTCTTTAAGTAGCAAATGCATATCAGGTTTAAAAATATGTTGTTTGTTGCATTAAATTAAAATATTTTCTTGCATACTTTTAGACCTTTCTGTTGCAATAACAAATGATCCTTACGTGGTTGCTGTACTGCAGCACAATGTCCGTGCTCCTGGTGGAACTGGCGCTGGCCGATCGCGAATGGGAGCCACTGTCCCGCGACCGGGATCGTCCTACGTTGTATTTGTGTTGCAGCTGCTGCTGTTGCTGTTGCTGCTGCTGCTGCTGCTGGGTGGCCTGGTGCTGCAGCTGCTGTTGTTGCTGCAACTGGTGTTGCTGTTGCTGCTGGTGCTGCTTGCGCGACTCCTCGCGCACCAGATATATGTCCTCGTAGTCGTGATCCCCGCCGCCATTCTGATTGCTGGGCTTGCCCTTGTGCGCCTTGTAGTTGTTGTTCTTGATGTTGCCGCTGGCGCTGATGTTGCTGCTGCTACCGTGGCGATTGAAACTCTGGCTGCGCAGCTGCTGCTGCTGCTTCGGCGAGTTGAAGCTGGACGAGATGGAGACGGACTCGTCGGAGCCGCTGCCCGCTCCGCTGGAGCTGGAGTGGACGTCCGCCTGGATGGTCATAGCGTTGCCCGCTTTCGACTGTAGCAGCTGGTGGGCGTGACTCTTGCCATGCTGTTTCACACTGCTGCTGCAATCGGAGTCCACGAACAGATCCCGCACCCGATTGTAGATGATGTCCTGCGGATCGTGCAGAAAGAACGACTCCCCGGAGATGCTGCCATTCGGCGATGGGGTGTTGTACATGCCGCCATTCCGCATGGGATTCACATACAACCCATCGTTGGGCAGCAGGGCTCCACCGCTTCCACCTCCTCCTCCGACGCCTCCGCCTCCCGAAGAACTGTTGCCACCCGGATTGCCGCCCAAGGAGGACGAACCGTTGTACAACTTCTCGGAGGAACTCCTCGATTGTTGCGAGTACAAGGCATCGCTGTTCTTCCTTGAGATTCCCAGGCCCATGCTCATGCCCATGCCCATGCCCATTCCCATGCCCAAGCCCATTCCCGATCCTCCTGATCCGCCTGCTAAGGCCGGTGGATGCAAGTAAAATGGCTCCACGTCGGAGCTCAAAGTCGAGGAGGACTTGGACTTGATCGTATTGCTGCGACTCGTCTGCTTCGAGGAATTCGAGTTCGAGTTGCAGCTGCTGCTCAGGTGCTGCTGCTGTTGTTGCTGCTGCTGTTGCTGGTGCTGCTGGTGCAGTTGCTGCTGCGACTTGTGCCGCTGTGAGCTACTTTTGCCATTGTAATCCACCGAAGTGCCGTGCTGAACCAAGACATTCAGGCACTAAACAAGAAAAAATTGTAGGGGTAAATAGTTAATATGTTAATATGTATGTTTAATTGAAATTTTTCTAGTTCAACACTGACCTCAACCTGCTGATTTTCTGCCGCATCGTTAATGGGCGATTTGCCATATTTATCCAGGGACAATTTGGCTCCGTGATTGAGCAGCCAACGGACTACGGATAGATGTCCACGGGAGGCGGCAAAGTGCAAGGGCGTAGCTCCATCGCCATCCCTTAAATTGGGATCCACACCTTGATCCTGGACCTTTGATGGGATAAGAGGGAAAAACAAATATAATATGTGTGCAATAAAATGATTTACTATCTGTTATAAGTGACTAATGAATATGTTTTTAAACCACCCGAAACCGAACGATCCATCAACGTCTCTTTAGTTCGAAGCACAACTGTCATTTTGACCATGTTTATTACAGCTTATCCATCTAAAAGCACGATGTCTTGACGAGATGTTGAGGTATTCATTCCGCGCTGTCCATCGAAATGCCGACTCCTTGTCCACTAAATCAACTCAATGTCTTTCGGCGGTTAAGTATCTCACAGACTGCGTATGTGGAAAGTGGTTTGCCAGCCGGCAGGCGTTGCGGCTATAATGGAAACTATTTAGTTCAATTTAGAAAGGCGGTTTTCCACTGCCGCTGGCGATGATCTTGAAATTGCATTCTGGTTATTGGGAGGCCATTGTCAGCACTGGAAGATGTGGCTTTGCATAAGCCACTCTCTCCGCTCCTCGGTCACTTGTCCACTTCGCTAGTTGGCTACTTGGTAACTTGCTCCCTCCTCCATCGAGCGCATTCCCCGATTGATAAATGGCGCTGGCCTGGCGACAAACTGGCCGGGAATCCCACTCGAGAACCCCGTTAAAACTATTGAAAAACAGGACCCACAGACATTAGCAAAAAGAAACGGGTTCACAGCCGCACTGAGAAAAATGAATGGGTTAAGAACAATCCATGTCCCTTTTGCGAGTAATAGAATAGTATTCTGCATCAATGAAAGTAGACTCTTAGAATGTACAAGCTTGATGGATTTTCAATGCTATGCATTGTAAATTGATATTAATGCAGCAATTTGCTCATTTTAGATTACTAATCATCTATTAATCCCACCCTAAAAATCGGATTATATTATAATAATATTAAATAATATTATTAAAAACCCTTTCTGTTTTTGCTCGTTTCTGTTCAATCCTAATGCAACATTCAGTTTTGGCCAATGCACTTAACGTAGCAATTGACCTGCATTGCGTTCAACTGCTGCAGTTGGCCAAGATGGCCAGCCAAGTTGGCAGTTAGCTGCTTACAGATCGGATTAAAAGACCGAATTCGATGCATTTGGTGCACCATCTACTCACCATCCATTTGAGGCAATCCAAGCAGCCCATTTGTGAAGCGGCATGGATCGGTGCCATTCCGTCGCGTGCACGGACGTACAAAGAGCCGCCGGCCTCGAGCACCAGAAACTTGAGCACCTCCAAGTGGCCCTCCTGCGCCGCCAGGTAAACGGGCGTGACATCGTTGTCCATTTGCGTATTGGCGCTGCAATGCGGCGGAAAAAAGGCTCATTACTTGTCATCCAATTAGGTGGTATAGTATACTCGTACAAAGGGGCAGCTTAATGAACAAAAAGTTGCACCGAAATAGCTAAAAGTGCTCTCATTTCGAAGGCACCTATTCCTATCGCAGATATGGCATATAGAGTGTCTATAACATATAACTGCAGTTAATCGATAGAAACGCACTGGGTCACTGGAAAATCTCTACTCAGCATTTTCCTCTTCTTTGACCGGTTTTTCACTCGTTTTTATTGCGGAATATCATTGATCGATCGATTACAAAGAGATGGTGGACGGTAGGCAGAGATTAATCAACTCCACCGCCAATGGAAATGGTAATCTTTGGAGAATGTGTGGGAAAAGTTATGCACCGATTTGTCACGGTGTTCAGCCGACTATAATCCCATCAAATGTGGTCTGCCATTGATAGGAATTGGGTAACAAGTTTCCAGATTATGTCGAAATCTATAGGCCTCTATTAAATGATAAGTTTAAAATTTTAATCGCATTAAACCAATTGATCGCCTTGTGAGACACAATATTTTATGTAAATGTTTTAATAATATAAATTAGTCATTCAAACCAATGAATCGGAGGCATATTTATATGAGTACATGGTTTCAGTTCATGATTCATTTTAAGCATCTATGAAAATGTAATTCGAAAGTAAGTGCAAGCGCACGATCGTAACTGAAAACTTTCTTAACGGCTTATAAATTCTTATTGATCTTAACCATTTTCTTTTTTAAACCAAGACAAAAAGGCAGTCATTTGCAGCAACGAGAATGGAATTAATTATTATTATTTAGCCCCAGACATATACTGCTATACTACTTGACCTGTATTATTTATTGCGTATGTATATGTAGGTAAAAAGTTTTGTGATCACCCAAGATCATCAGTGATCTTTTAGTGATATCCCACCTAACGACGCTGCGTCGATTGTTTTGCTCCTTGCGCCCGACGCCGCTCATCATGGGCATGGTCTCGTCGTCATCGTTGGAGTCCTGATCCCCGTCGTCGTCCATCTGCTGGCGCACCACCTCCACGGCGGACTTCCGCTGGTGGTGCGAGTGCGGGTGATGATTCATCTCCGTTTGGGCTAGTGGATCCTTGGCGTGCTGATGCTGGCGATCCTGCTCCTCGCTGCTCTGATCCTGGGCAGCTGCCTCCTCGATGAGGCTGGTGTTGCCCTGTCCGCCGTCCCCGATTTCCGATCCTGTGCTGCTGCTGTGGACACTGCTGCTGAGAATGGCCGCCGTCACCACCTCGGTTGCGATGATGGTGTGGATGTCATTGTTGGACTTGGACTTCTGCTTGCTGCGGCGGTAGGAGGTCAGACTTGTGGTCATGCGGCCTAGGAGGCCCTTCTTAACGTTGATCGTGGAGAAGTAGCTAGCGAATGAGGAGGAGGATGGTGACGATGAGGAAGTGGACTGGATTTGGTGGTCAGGTGACTGGGGTGTGTGTTTGAGTGGGTCCTTTGCTTTTAACAGATATATGTATATATTGATTTATATTTGAATGGGTTCGAATTGGCAGTGCTCTTGGTGCGCTGGTGTTTTAATTGAACTTATTTGGTGAACTTTAATTTATTCGCCTTGGCTTACCGTTCACGTTCGAAATTTCAAATTTTACTTTCGTTTGTCACTAGACTTTATATATTTTCCGGTTTTCGTGTAGCTTTGATTTTCCTTGTACCGTTACACAAACACACTTATATGCACACACACAGGCACGGGAAAAAAAATGAGTTCGATTTATGGAACTGGTTTAGGAAAAATCACTTAAATGCTTTGATTTGCATAGCAAGTTTTCGGCTGCAGTCTTTTGTTTTTCACTTTATTTGTACAATTTCTTTATGGATCACATATGTATACACCTGCTGAAACCGAAAGTCGGCATTATTCCGACATCTCGCTGCGATGTCTGGGCTGTGATTAAACCCTCGATGCTCGATCTGCTCGACAAACTTATGCTTCTTGCCTCACATCTACATCTATATACATTTTTAGGTGAAATTAACGCCTAAAAGCGAAACAAACATAGAAACCGTCAAGGGGGAGGAGGTTTCTCTCCACGAGTAGTTACGCCTGACTCCCAGTCTAAAGTCTGCACTTGTCTTGGCGTCTGCCACTCGTGTAGATCTAGCTGGAGTTGCTGGTGTTACCGTTTAGTTGGCTTGGCCTGGCTTTCCTCATGCCACAGTGGGGCAAGAGTGGGAGTGCCCCATCCAACGGGAGAATTATAATGGCCACTGATCACCGTGATCACGCCAATTTGGCTAGCGCCAAAATTATAGACCAGCAAAACGCCATGAATTTGGTCAGGCCTTTCCAACTCTCAATTGCCTAACAGGCAGCTGAGCAGAGTTAGGAAAATAGTTTACCAACTTGCGCACCATTTAATTGTTAACACAATTCGCAAGCAATAAATCAGGCACCAGAACTCCATAAACGAATTCTGAGACAAAAAATACATACTTGTTTTGATTTTTACTTTTGAAACCTTTTTCATAATTTTTCATCAATTTTAATATTAAGCATATTCTATGAATCCATTAAACAGTATAATTATGGAGAATTTACTTTAATGATCTGATTTATAGTTATTTTTTTACTAGTTAACTAGTATTACTAGTATTGTATTGAACAATGCCCTCCTACTTATCCCAAATATTGCCTAAACCATTTTACTTTAGATTCGACCCTAAATGGTCGAACCATGGTCCCACTGTGCTTTCGCCCCTGAGCTCCAGAAGATTCGGGGCCGAACGGAGGCGTCGGAGGCGATGATGATGATGATGGTTATATGGGTACGGATACTAGTATCTGTTCACTTAGTCAACTGGCTTACGACTTCATGGATATTGCGCACGGCGGCGGAGTTAGCTTTCTTCGTCCGACTTCGGACTACTTGTTACATTTTCCAGCTTTTCTCGCTTAGAAATGAATTGTAAACCAATTAAAGTTGATTTTTCATCTTCATCCACTCCATCCCGCCATTTATTTTCGTATGTTGTGGCTTCTTTAGTAGGTGAAAATACAGTACGAAACATATTTCTATATACATTGCCAATTTTTTCCTCTTTGCTGTTTTTTTTTTTTTTTGTGTTTGCCCCCCTTGTCTTCTTTCTCACTATTTGCAGTTTAATAATTATTTTTTAATTTATTTAATGTGTCTGGGGGCCGAGGCAGCAAGTGGTTTTAAAAAGCGAAATAATTGAGGCGAAGCAGGAGCCTCGTTAGAAATGCCAGTTGACAGTTATAGACTCGTTTATTTAATTGAACATTTGCGTGCTCGAATCCAATGATGGACGATCAACAATTGGCGATCCACAATCCAGACTCGTCGATTGCCCATCGCTGAGAGAATGCAGAATGAAAGACATGCGAGTGACACAAAAAGACTCCAGGGAGATAAACAGATACAAAGATACAGATACAATAGCCGATGTTAGTATTACGCGGCGATTAGTGGATACGTTAAGATGTGGGCAGCAAGTGCCGCTTGAATTCTCTAACAATTATCAAGTCTTATCTGGGTTATTTTAAGATTCAAGTCATCCTAGGAAAGGGTATGCATACTGGCTCATAGCAAACAACTACCACCTACATACATATAAATATGTGTTAATCTTCTATACCATACAAATTTGAGTTTTGATTCGTGACTCCTTCTTTTTTGAAGTATAGAAGATTTTCTCACTAAGAATATGTTAATTTTGTTCCTTATAAACATTATTAGACGAGTCAAGATGATTAATCACAGTCCAGCTCAATTCTACATCCAATTTGTTTAAAGTAAGTTATTTGCTCAACTAGGCTTTCTATTTTCAATAAATTATAATTATTACTGCTATTTCCATTTACTGATGTGCTGCATTTCTGAATATATTTATTGGTGTATTAAATGATCATTAAACTGTTTTTTCTGAGACCAAGCACAAGCACCACAACTGAACGCACATATATTTTAGAGCATTTAATTCCGCACTCAAACACACTGGCAAAAAAAAAGCGTATTGGATTAGCTCGGCATCCTTGGCGTCCCGGTGGCCAATTCGATTTACTCGCTGCCTTGGCCAATCGATTAGTGGCAACTGAATGTTGGCCAAAAGCAGCCGTTGCTACCTTTTCATGGTTGCGGTTGCTGCGGCTGCTGCTGCTGCGGATGTTGCTGCTGGCTTGGGCATTAAGCCAAATGTTGTGGCTACTGTTTGCGGGGTGCAGACGGTGATGGTGATGGTGATGTTGCTTTTGCTTTAGCTGCCTTTGTGCCTTGCAGTTCTTTGGTACACTGAAACTGTTAATTAATTCGCGTTCCGATTCGTTAACTGCATTTGAGATACTTTGAAGCGCGAAATTTTGTCTGCTGTTGCTGCTGCTGCTGCTGCTAGTGCTGCTGCTGATGCTGCTGCTGATGCTGCTTCTGCTGGCTGACCAACGGACAGTCGCGGGGGCGTGGCCGCGCTGATGCATCGAGCTTCACAACGAAACCGCACTAAATGCACCATTGAAATCAAAATTCAAATTCATTCCGTGGCCGCATGTTGCTGCTGCATAACGGTAGCTGGTAAACAGTAACAACTTTAACACCAACTATCACTCTATATATTTGTTTGAAATATATGTGTTGTATTATGCTGCACGAGACCGATACGATATAAGACCCACGAACGAAAGCACCGTTCGCCTCGACTAGCCAAACGCGAATAGCCAGCACCACCGAACGCCAAGCGCCATCGAGTGGCCACCGCGAACCACTGGTGGTGCTGGTGGTGTTGCTCCCTCCACTTCTTCTTTTTCTTCGGCCTGCTCTTCTTTTGGTGACGCAGGGGGCATGACGGGGGCAAATCAGGTAACTCGAGACCGAGCTGTCGCCATACGCATTATTATCAAATGGCCAGTGGAGAGGGCGGATTGACAGTTCAACACAAGTCACCCGGAAGTACATAGGTGCCATTTAATTATGACACCCTAAATAATTTGAAAAAAAATTTGAAATCATCAATTTCTGAAGCCTTTAAAATTAGTGTGCTTTCCAATTAAATTTCTTATTTAGGGAAAGTTTTTTTTTCAATATTATTTACAATAGCATCGGAGCAAGATCATGAGATAATAAATCATACGTAAACAATTCTCTAAAATGTTCAAATTTTTTTGCTTCTTGACATTAAACTAATTTCATTTAAATTTTAACAGAAATTTAAATTTTAAAATTTTATTTTATTCTTTATAAGAAGTCATGAAACTGCCCTCGCCTACTTCTTTGCAGTATTAATACAAGAAGCACCAGCTGTTTGGATCGTGGTGTCTCTGTACGCAAAACTATCAAACGGTTTGTGACGAGGGTCGGTTGAAAAGATTGTAAGATAAATAACATTAGGCCACATTTAAGCCAAATGAATGGCGATGTAATGTAATTAAAATAGAATGGTGATTATAGGAATAATACCTCGTGATAAAATAGTCAGTACTTAATACCCTTTGTTCCTTAGCCTAAATAATTAAATAAAAATACTTTAAAAATCCCTATTATTAACGTTAAAAAGGGACGAGTTATTGTACAATACATTTTATACACAGAGCCGCCCTCGTTCTCATCTCTCGCTCTTTTCTGTGTCGCCATGTCAGTTGTCATGTCAATTGATCTGCCTTGGCGCTTTGTAAATATGAATATAGCTGGGGACGATCGAGGGAGGTGGGGATCAGGCAGTGGCACTGATTCTGACTCCGATTCCGACTGTGATTCTGAGTCCAATTCTGATTCCTTGGCCAGTCAGTCCGGAGTTGCTCCACTTCGTGGCGAGTGAGGAAAACTTGTTGCAACGGTGCTTTGTGCCGCTGTGAGTTTTCCAGTTTGACTCCAATTGAAAATAGCACACGATAGAACCAAACCTGGCCTGGACTCGATGGGATGGCATGGGATCGTAGGCGATTCAGGGGGCCAAGGAGGGCTGAAGATGGAGTGCATCTCGCTTGGCTGGCTCGCCTTGGCCAGTTGGATTCCCATTCCCATTTCCCAATTAAATGAATCAGCTTTGGACGCGTGCTGCTGTTGGAGCACAGGAATTTAGGTGAATCAAACACTGGCCACGGATCGGTAACCCACTTAGCGGATAGATTTTCCAAGATATTCGCCAGGTTTTCCTTGCCTTTTTCCTAGTTTTTCACCACTCGCCTTCATTCTTTCTACTTTGTTGGATGGGCTAATAAGTTTTAATTAGTGCATTTAATGACTACTCCCAGCTTACCAGGTAGATAAATTCTCAAATCGACATCATCGTTGATTCAGTTTATGATAATCAGATCGTTACGAAGGCTTAATACACTTAAATGCTTCCATTTGAATGATTATTACAACTAGGCAAAATGGTGTACATAAATCGAACAATATAATACTTTTAATAATACGTTTGTACGGAATTGATACTTGGAAATCTATATAAACCTGCCAAATATCATTTTCGCTTAAGAAAAGAGTATTCTAAAATATTGATTACCAGTTCTTTAATTTTTTCAAAATATATATACATACATTGGTCGTTTTTCTCTCTTAATCTTGTTTTTAAAGCATTGCTATAATTACCACCATACGTTTCGAAATGGATTTTATAACCAAGTCCAAATTTAGTTAGATTTCCACAGCCACTAATTCACTTGTTTCAGCTCTTATACTAATCGAATCAGATAAGAAACCCCTAATGAGAATAATTGTCGCAAGTAAATGGAAAGAAACCGCATCGAATGGAAATGCAGACAGATGGGGGAAAAATAAAACACAAAGTGGAGCCATCGATCGTCGAGCGATTTCCCCGACACATAAAAACAATGAACGGCTGGTGCAAGAGCTTTCACCCCGCACTCAAATCGCGATGCAACTTTTGGTCATCATATACTATACTCCTTTGGGACAGTAACTCATCTACTTACCAAATATCCACGGATGCGGCGACCAGCAGTTGGACACAATCAAGGCAACCACGTGCGGCAGCATAGTGAAGGGCCAGAGCTCCTCCGTTGGGTCTTTCGCTGCCGGAAACGCTCCCCGGATGGTACATCTGGCCAACTTGGCCCATGCCGCCCAGATTCATCATACTGCCCACTCCGCCCAGGTAGGAATCCAGCTGGTGGGAGTGCATCCTTGTGCTCGGATTGATGCTGCTGCTGTGGCTTTGGTTGCTGTGGAGGAGCTTGTTGCTGTGCAGATTGTTTAGTTTGGTGTTGTGGCTTAGGTGCAGATTCGAATTGAGCGCATAATCGTTTATGGTTCTGCAGGATGGAAAGGAATAAGGAATAGAATAATTAACAATTTGTAAGAAAGTAGCTTAATGACTTATTAGCCAAATTATGTAGAGCAGAATGGTTCGTAAGGAACACAACCCTGCACAAAGACCTCAAACTAGCAACGGTATTTGACGAGATAAACCAGCACTCGAGCAGATACCATGACAGGCTGGAGCGCGACAGAAATCGGCTGGCCAGCGCTCTTAACAGATCTCGCCCACCAAGGAGGCTCAATAGAAGGCAACCGAGGGATCTCATTTCCCGATCTCCTTTGACAAGGGTCAGCAGAGAAAAAATATTGCATACTTTTCAGCTTGCTTTGTATCTCCAATTGCAGTCTACTTTTCTGCACCCCAAACAAATGACTTAAGACACAAACTTACACACTAAGCTAAGGACTTAAGACACGAACTTGCCAAGAAAGTGCAACACAATTTTAAAACTAAATATTTAATATATTATTGAAATTCATTTAACGCCTTCCTTTTTACTAATATCTAGGAACACTAAATAATATATAAGTTTACCTTTGTTGCGAAGCAAATTAGTTACAAATTTCCTTAAAATTCACTTTTATTTCATTTTTCTCTTTACTAATAGCTAATTGTTTTTTTTTTACTCTTGTTGCAAATCTAGTAGCATGTTCAATATAGCCCACGAAAATTGCTCATTGTTATTAAATTGTTTGCTTGACAGCCATTTAGGCACAACTTTTAATTAATTAATTGGCCGGGGGAAGTGATGGTTATTAATTTTGATGGCATCTTTGTGCGCATCTTGGGCTGCACTTGGATTCACTGAGTGCCCTTTTCCGAATCACTAAACCAGGTCAAGTCTGCTGCTGACTCACCTGATTGCCGTTTCCGCGGCACAAATAAACAATAACAATCATAATAATAATGCTAAGAGAAACAATACACACGGCGACACATTAATTGAAAGCTGAGAAGCAGCGCCGCCAGCATTAAAATGCGAAAATACCGGGCATTTGTGGATGGATCTCGTTTGTCTTTGCTCGTTTGTCGCTGCTTTCCTCTTGTGGCAACAAAAAGAAACAGAAAGCCGCGAAGACGACACTTTCTTCCAGTTTATTGCATCAACGCTGGCATCGCCGAACACACCAAATGGCAAATGGAAAATGGAAGCGGGCCGGTAGCAGGTGTCAACAAAACAGGGCAGGTGCCACCGAGCCCATGAAACCCACGAAAACCACAAAGCCAACATAGCCAACAAAGCTAACAATCCGACAAAACTCACAAACATTTAGCTGAGAAAGAAAAAAGTGAAATAAGCTATTTGGCAATAGCATTGCAGGCCAGTTGGTCAACTGAAGTGGCAAAGGGGGTTAAGAAAATTATGATCTTTAAGGGTGTTAAGAGGTGCCCTCTGTTTTTTGGCTTCATTTGATCGCTGGCTCGTGATATAACTCAAGTAAACAGAAAGTAAATACTTATTTTAAAGGTGAAACAACTAAATTTTACATTTCCAATTGGCTGTTCGCATTAGACTTATTGATTCGTGCAGCTATTTAAAAAATGTATTTGCTCAATACTCCTATATACAAAATATTTTTGGCTAAGATACTAATGAGCATGGCAAACGCATCCATGCGGTTAATACTGTAATTCAAAAAGCAAAATTATAAACCTTTCAAGGCAAGCTGCTTTAAGTGAGTATTAAACAATACAAATAGTTTAATAATCTACAGACTTTAGAGTTTGTTTCTATTAACCTTTCGTTCATAGCATCAAAACAAAAACATAAATAGTTAAGTAAATATGTATGGGAGAGGAAGGGGATGGTCAAAGTTCGGAAAAAGTGAAAGAACAGAGAACGGAAGAAAATAATCATTTAAGAAATTATACTCATGAAGATCTGTGGGTTTTTATGAAATGGGAAAGCCGGAGAGTTTGTGGGAAATTTGCAAGCTGCTTTCGATCCAAAAGTTCGCACATAATCCGATGGGTAAAAACTATAAATTATATACCCATCCCGGATTTTGTCGTGGCAACAGACTCATTAAATAATAATACGAGTTTCCAAAGATTTTTTAAAGGTTGCACTGATATCAAATATTTCGGGTAGCACTTAAAAAAATATAGCACTAAATATAGAACCATAGTCAATAAATTGATATTTCTTGCACTCCCATATTATTGTAGAATTTGCACTTGTTTGTAGTCTTTATCGACATATTACTGTAACTAATTGATTTTGGCGCTCGTCTATTTTTGCAGCTAATTTGTGTTCTGGTTTGCCGTTTTTGTTTATTTTTTCTAGCGATTTCTTTTACCTCAATTTGATGGCAATATCGCGGCACTTGACGCATGGCACCTGGCCGGATTCCTTGTCGGGCACTGCTGCACTGCCTCCTTTTTCCGCTGGAGCTATTGTGGCATATTGGGCCTCCTCCTTTTCCGGCTGCTCATCTGCCTTCTCATCCGCCTCCGTTTCGCTTGCGAAATCCACCACCAACTCTTCGTTGGATTCCCGGTTGGATGTAACCACTTGCCTCTTGCTAAAATAGCCCACATGTTGGTCCACTCCCGCATTGGCATCCAGCAGGATGCGCTCGTAGGCGGCGCTCTCGTTTTCCGAGAGGGCAAAGCGCTGCTCGAAAACCCGCACGGGCAGCGAACTTTTCCTTAGCACCTCCATCCGCTTGTGCCGCAGCTCGATGGAGAAGATCAAGCGGACGCGCACCAATCGCCGGAGACCCTGATGCGTTGACCTGGCGCGCTGTAACCTCCTGCGCTGCTGTCTCAGCTCCAATTTCTCCAGACCCTTCAGCGATTTGGGATCGACCAGACCGTGATTGTAATCCTCCACTGCTGTCAAATCCAAAGCGGATCGCGTGCGACGCCAGGGCACCAAGTCGAAGTGAGCACCCGCCCAGGGATGGAAGTTCACCTGGCTGACGTTGGTGCTGCGATCCTGCTTGAGGATCCAATCCGATTGCTGCTCCTTGGTCACACGAACGTGATCATTCCGTGCCGCTGCCTGCGGCTTGTGGCGTTTATATCGCGGCACCAGTGTCGCCTCCAACATCCGAGCATCCAGACCGTAATCGCGACGCAGCTGCTCCAGCTCCCTGCTGCTGGCCGTAAACTGAGCACCGTTCCACACGATCACCGGCGCACAACTGGCCATTGGATTCGTTTCGTGGCTTGTTCCTCTTCTGGTTTTGGTTCTATATACGTATTTGTACGTTCGTTCCCACCCCGAAAATTCGTTCCCCCAAATTCCCGAACTAGTTGACTTTATGTCACTGATTGCGTTCTGTTTCTGATTTTCTGAAAACCCGCTCGTTTTCCGGTTTCCGCTCGGCAATGTCGCGTTTGTCGCGTCCGCGCTCCGTGACGCCGGCGACGCAAATGTTCGCTGGCCAAAAAAGATACAACTTCAAAATCCGCAGTCGGATTCCTATGCAAAAACGTTGCGCCAGCTGCGCTGCCAGCCAAACGCCACTCATGATTAAGAGTTTTCTGTTGCTGCTCTTCTCTGTTATTGTTATTGTTATTGTTGATGTAAATGTTTTTGTTATTGTAATTGTGATTATGGGCTGTTTTGTTGGAGCTGCTGGTGTTGTTGGTGCCGCTTTGTTTGCCGATATGCCACTGCTGCCGCAGCTACACGCAGCTACAAATATTGCAAATGCCCATTTAATATCTACTTAAATTTTTTTTTATTAATTTTAACACACTTAACTATAATGAATACTCTTAATAATAGTAATAATTGTAATTTTGCAAATAAAAAAAAATTAAATACAATATTTACAATCTAAATGACCATATTTTTCAAAACAAAATGAAAACAAATTTACTTTTAAAAAACATTTTACCTTTTTAAATAGGAACTTGAGTGACTTCTGCGTCATTTAATACCTATTTCTTTAGTTATTTATTTCAAGTGTGACAGGATCGACAACTTGTAAAACTGTTCAATTATTCACTAACGGTCTACTTCTAAAACTTAGATTTATTGTATGACTTTACTGCTTTTTATTTGCAAGTTTATTTTCGTATTTAAACATTTTAATTTTTATCTTACTTTTCACTCATTTTAAATCACTTTCTAGCAGGTTCGGACTGAAGCTATTAAAGGTGATTTACATCCACTTTGCCCGGACTCAGGCTAGCATTTTCTCTCTGTGCACGTTCAACGTTTGCTCAATATTGAAGAGTCGCGGGCTTAGCTGCCCCTCTGATTGTATTATTTATTTATTTTTCACGCTCACTGCCATGTCAACTCTGCTCTGGGGCAACCCTCTGACGGCGTCGACGTCGACGTCGCTTCACTCGGCTGAGCACGCGTCAGCAACAACAGAAACAACAACACTGGCATGCATAGTAATATTAACTAAAGCCCATAGTTGTTGGTATTATCACCGCTGTTGCTGGCCATTCTGCAATTCGAGTTCACAATTCTATTCTCGGCTAATTGACGGCATCGGGCCATTGGCATTGTATTGGCCAAATTAACCAACAATTGCGACAGTGAAATAGGCCCTTTTATAGTCCACATATATAGTACAAATATAGGTTCATAAAACAATACTTGAAACGAATTAATCATATCTCTTAACTATAATTTCACGTTGATCTATTGGAAAATATTTTTATTATTTATCTGTTCATGAATTGTTGAAGATGTTATAATATATTTTATCCTATAACTATAAAAAGAATTATTTAAAATTACGTTTGTAAATATTTTAAATATGTAAATATTTTTTGTAAAACATATTTGTTATAGTACATAATAGTCTTTATAATTATTTCAGCTACTTAAGGCCAATTTCATCATCGTTTTCCATTTGCCTTGATCGAAGTTTAGCTAATTTCTATAGAAAATATGCAATTAAGTTGCAAAATATCCGCCTAGTGTTTATAGTTCTCATTGCCTTCTAAATCATTTGCCACACGAAGTGCCTATTGTACTCGAGGCATGCCAAATATCAATTATGCTATATACTTTATAGTATGTAACTATATAGAGTTTGTGCCCCTAGAACGGGCTCAACTCAGGCGTGGCGAATGTAAATGAATTGGGGCTGGCTTGCAGCTTCTTGAGTGGCAATTGAGCAACTCCACCTGCGCGCTTTTCCTCCGTACTTTTCCACCCGGCTTTTCCAGCTGTGTGACTCATGAAAAGCGTGTGCAGATGGCGTAAAGAGTTGCCTCGATTTCTGGTTCAATGGCGCTCAGGCTGCGGGTGTCATACGAATATTACGTGACATTCAGCTGCTGAAAAATTAAAAACTTGTAGTTAAAGTGCTTAGCCTCAACCTCGAACTCAAACTCTGCGTAATATCTTTCCCTCTGGGCCATGTGACCCAAAAAGAGCAATGAAAATGAAAACGCCAGAGATGAGAGCCATTAGGTGGCTTAGAAAGGCCGCCATTGAGTCGTAGTTATAATGCAAATATAACAGAGCACATTATAATGGAGGTCCATCCATACCATCCATCCGCATTTCACGTATTTGTCGCTTGCCATTCAAATTCAAATTCACATCTGGCCGAAGGCTGTCCAAATCGCATCCATTCAGTCCATCAAAGTGATGTGACATACATCCCAAGTCATATCGATAATATATTTATTGTATTTACATTGCCTGTGGGCATTCGGCGCTAAAATTGCGCAACGAGTGTGTATTTCGATATGTGTTTTAATTTGTAATTACCATAAATATAATAAAGCCAGAACCGTTATAATTTGTTTGCTGTAAATCTATCTCTATAGAAATTGTTAAGATTTCGCTAATCTCCAGAGGAAATTAAATAATATTGTTTTACAGATTTCTCCCAGGACAAAAGATTACATTATTATATTACACTATAATTTAAGCAGATGTAAAAGTCACACATCTAACAGGAAGTACTTATTCATAGCTTATTGTCCTAAAATCAAAAGAAGTCCTTGAAAATATTTCCTAAGAAAATTTCTATTTAATGTACTATTAATTTTTCTGACCCACTCTTAGCTTTTTTTTAACGGCTGGTGGACTATTAATCTGCGAAGTATTCGAAGTACGAAAATTAACAATTTGAAAACAGCTGAAATCATCAGCCAACAAATGCTTCAGTGATTTTGAAGGGTAAAGCCATAAAAAGGAAAATAATTTCTTTTGGGCGCGCTGGAAAACAGTTTGTTCGGTGGGTAACTGTGTGCCCCACTCGGCGGATAGGAAATAAACATAAAACATTAAGCAGCACCACTCGCAGCAACAAAAAAATTTTAATAGCACTGTGGTGGGGCAATAAAAACGAAAGAAGAAAATAAAACTGCTATACGGATTTACGAATATTTGGGTAATTGCGCAATACGGAAAATCGGGGGAATACATAAAAACTGGGTTAATTTTAAATGAATTTGACTTAATTTAAAATAAATATATACAATACATTTCAAGTTATATATATTTTATATTATAACAATTATATACAAATATTTGTAGACTTATGGTGCTTAGATTTCATTTACTTCCGATATTCGAACTACTGCGACCACATCTTGCATACTTTTACTTTTCGCTCCATTGTTTTATTTCTCGGTATTCGCCAATCAAAAGCAGAACAGTCTACAAGACTTTGATCGAACGGTAAACGCTTCGTTTTCATCCATCCGTCGAAGCGGTTTAGATCATCAAAGATCGAAGATCTCACATGGCACCTAAATATATCTTGCCCCATCCGTCAATTCAAATTCAAATTTTCGAACGGCCGAGAATCGAAACACGGCAAGTTTTCACTTTCGTGTGTGTGAAAATGGAAGAGGAAAAGTAGAAAGCAAAAGTCAATGTGCTAAACTGTCTAAAAAGAATTCTTCGGCATCTTCGGCGATCGGTGTTTAAAAGGTCGCACGAAAAAACAGGTTCGTTTAAATAAATCAAAGAAATTTGTATGATATAAATTCATTCTAGTTAAGAATGTTTTAAAAAGTTATTACCAAATTTAAGCTAGTTGTAAAATAATTATGAGCAATCTTTGATTTAAATATTTCTTTTGTGAGTTTAAGTTGCGCTCACATTTTTCGATAGCCCAAAAAAGTTCTCTGTGTACCTCTCTCTTGCTATCAAAATATGCCCGTCTCTTTCTGCGAATCTCCCGTGTTATTCATATGCAAATCTGAGTTTATTCAATCACTCATTTATGCGATTCAAATGAAGTTCGTCCGTGAAAGTAAGCCATGGCAAAAGTCCGAGAAACAAACATTTGTCCAACAATCAGCCGTCAACGAATGTTCAAAATGTTCAAACAAGACGAGACATCAGCGTCCGTCCGCTCACCTGAAGACTCACCCAAGTTGTGACAGGTCGTGGTCCATTCCATTACGCCTCCCGCCTGCCCTCCTGCCACGCCCCCTAACACCTGGCCGCCCCCTTGTAAACAAAAACTAAATGAAATCCCAAAGAGGAGAAGCTCGGTGAATGCCCTGCCTTCGAGTGGAGACTGAAAATGAGTCGACAGTCTGGCAAACATGAATGCAAATATGAATATGCAGAATACCCTTCACTTTGAACTGAACCACGTAGTCAAGAGCTTTGAGTTGGAAAACCTGAGGAAATCTGATGAAAAAGTTGTATGCCATTTGGCCGTATGTTTTTTCATCTAATGGAATGTGTACTGTAACAATGCTGATTAGCAATATAATTCTTTAACAACTATCAAAAAATATTCTTAATATACATTAGATCTTAGCTTTAAAATTAATATAACTTTTTAAACTACCTATCACCCAGAGATAACTTAAGTTAGAAGAAGATGTATTGATAACTTATATGTTAACACTGAAAATAATTAATATTTTAATTTTTGTTTCCCATTTGCCTGCCACATTAACTAAAAGCCTGTAATGAACCTTGTGCGTACGGATTAACGAGATTTTCCCAGCCGCCAAACGCCAAACATCAATGAACTTGGTTGATTTATGGCTCTCCCTCGGCGGCTTTAGCTTTCTGCGCTCTGCTAATGACCAAATGCGTGCAGGTCTTGGCCAAATCGATCGGGGGCTGGAAGCACTTGGACAAATGGCCAATTACGATTCGCGACAAGCACACAACACACAACACCGATGGGTGGGAAACCCGTTCGAGGCGATGGAAAACATGGAAAAGATGAAAATGCGGCGAAAAATGTCGTATGTAAACGGTTGCCTTAATAATCGACATTGGTGGAAAGTTGCAACCGCCACTCGGTTGTTGACCGCATCGGTATATACTATATATATAAATATTTCTTTTTTTTTAAGTATATACCAAGAGTCTGGAGTCTGGGCAAACGAAAGCAAAAGCACAAGGATGGGAGGGGACGCGCCTCTCTGGAGCAAACAAGTTCCCCCAGAAATTTCACTTTCTTTCTTTTGCCGTTTCTTGGTTTTTGGCTTGGACTTAGCTCAGTTTTAGACAACCTCCTTTGGAAATGAGCAAAAGCGTTGCTAATTAAAGCAATCGCTAATTGCACAAATAAATGATACCACAAATAATAAGCCTCTGGCAATCAATGCGATTGACTTGCGATATATGTTTATATATGTATTATATGCATGTAAGTAACCCGAGTTGAACGAACGGAAATGAAACGAAACTCGCAGGAAAAATCAAACATCATCCCGTCCAGAAGATAATCTCAATTTGATTGGCTCTGGCAGCGGAATTAGTCACAGAATTATTAGCCAAATTGAAATCGAATTAACCGAAAATGTGCCAGCAACAAAACAATCAAAAATAATAGTGAATAAAGTGTGGAACAAATGGGAAAGAAAGTTGAAACTAGTCGAATATTATACTATCCTATGATGTTAAGAAAATAATTATAAATTGGAAACTATAGATGGATATGAAATCCATCAAAATTGTTATTATTTTTTTATAATTCCATGCTACCTATTACATTGCAGTATTCTTCATTATGTTATGTAAAAATATATATATATAGGAGGCACCATATAGAAGGTATTAGAATACCCTCCACGTAGAGTATCATATATAATGCAAGAAATATTACTAATCTCTGCAATTGCCATGCAACAGTGAGCGAGTTTTCCGAAGGGGAAATCACGGTGTGTGTGTGTGCAACTCCGAAACAAAACAAAATTTTATGCGGTTTTATTATTACCCATTTTTTTTTTTTTTGGTTTTCTTTCCAGATTCTACGCCTCTCACGTCAGTGGATATGGTTATGGATATGGATAGGGGCATAGATATATGGATATGGCCAGGCTGGTCCGTTCATTTATCACGGCACATGCTTTGGAACCGAATGGCATGTGGCATGTGGCACGGCGGTACGTTGCACATAAACGCATTCGGCACTAGGTGGTTACAACACCAGCACCGTCGTAATTATCACAGCCAGTCGTATAATCTGAGCCAGCACAAACTCGAAGGGTTGTATAACTTAGGCAAATCAAGGCGAATGATACATCGTACAGCGTTTCGCGGAGAAAGTCATCAACTATCCGTGAATCGACTGTTTTAAGACCGTTCGCCATGGCCTACGGCGCGGAAGATTTTTATATCCCAGTAAGTTCTGCTACAAGAATGTAGCCCTGCTATATAAAACATGCAGGTATGATAATAAAAAACAGCGAATAATAATTTAATACAATTGCATTGAATACCAACGCTTTGAACTATAAATAGTGAAGGTTTTGGTATATATTACATTCAATGCTTGAGTCTTGCATACGTATGTAAGTTTGCCATTTCTAAATAAGGTATTAAAGTTCTTCAACTACTAAAGAATTTTATTTAATTTATTCTCTATTTTCAATGAGCAAAATTACATTAAAATTATTGCGCACTACGTGAACATAGCATATTGTTATATTGTTATATATATTAAAAACTCATATCCATTGCGGTAGTTGCTTATCTATTAAAAATAACTAAATATTCTTTAATAAACTTGTTTTCTCGCAAATGCCTCAAACTTATCATCGAGTAATTAAGATACAATTGTAATATGTGCCATAACAAGTTCGCTCTCGAGCTCAGAACTTACCGCAAAGCATTTCCTCCAGAGAACTTCAACAACCAGATTTGCAGCACTGATTGATAGATTGATTGATTGATTGCACTCACACACGCACACTCACAACGCAAAGCATATTTTTCTCAGAAGGCAGTGTTCCATGTTTTGTTTCAATAATAAACTTGCAAATTGTTAAAACAAAAAAAAATGTGTGCTTAAAGTTGCAGCTGCATTTATGCAAGGAAAGGCAAGTTCGTTGCCTAAGTCTTTTGTTTTGCTAGCGGTAAACGGTTGAAGAAAACGTCTGCTTTTTTCGTGGAGCGCGGCACGTGCTGAGCGAACAATGGTCGCGGCTTGTTTGAGTCGCAGGTCTCAGCGCGGCGATCGGCGAAAGAGATGCCGTTGCAGTCAGCGAAAGAGATGGCGGAAAGGCCGGAGAAAGAGACGGCGAGAGAGCAGATACCACGCAGAGTTGGACCAGCTCGGCCAGCGGTCGTCGAAGAAATGTATAAGCCGAAAGCAGCAGACCCCAAAGAAGTGCCGAGCGTGAAAGCTCTCGTCCAAGCCTTCTTGTTGTTCCCGCTGATGCTTATATGTTTACATCTACACTATCTGCGGGTATTTTGCGGCATCTCTGAGTTATGTACGCTTTGTGGAGGAAAGCTTTTTTCAATTTAGGAAGTATTGTTTTAATTTCTTTTGTAAAATAAAATTGCATGGAATTAAAAGGTATTGGTCGTTGAATTAGATGCACATTTCTAAATTGAACCATTATTATGATACTTAAATATGAATAAATAGTTATTATACGGATGGAAAGCAGTTCTTACTTCTTTCTTTGGATATCCTATATTTCATCTATTATACTCGTTACTGTTTTGCAATTTGAATATTTTGAAATAACTTATAATTACTGATTGACTAAACCTACCAAACATTTTATTATTAGAACATCATGCACAAGTTTTTTTCCAGGTTAAAATCGTTTTAAAAAACATGTTGAAACCACATTTGAAAGAGCATTTGAAACTCGTGGCGACACGGCCGCTATTGATGTAAACATTACTCATTCGAGTAATGCGCTTGTGCTTAGTTGATTTTCGATGCGCTTTTTGCACACTGCTAGACTTTTTCTCGCTCGCCTTTTTGTTGTATCAGAATGCTGGAATTTTTCTTCATTTCATTTGCTCTTGCTCCTGCTGTTGTTGTTGCTGTGCTTCTGCGTAGCTGTGGTGGGTATAATTTTATTCAATAGAATTTATGCTTTTTTATGGTCAAGCTGGCGGCGCGTCATGCGCGGAAACCTCATCGCTAACGGTGGTTTATGGCCAGTTTAAGGTTTTGTGCATAATTGTTTGGCTTGAGTCGTTCGTTGCTCTGGCTCCATGGCATTTCATCTCTTGGCTCTTTGTTGTACGTATCGCGGCAGAAAGAAGCCCATTTAAATGCAATCAATCAATGACTTACGGCTAATTAGCCGATGCAATTTAATAGAAATGCGAAAACACTTCATTAGCGCCGGCACTAATGAGGCAGCATCGGTTTACGACGTGTTTACTTTGTCGCCCGGCTTCCACTTCAACTTTAAGTTCAAAATTCGAACTCTGCCGTGGTGCAAAGTGCATCGAATTGCAGTCGATAGCATAATTGCGTGAATTACATCAGTGAAATCAAAGATTAGGCATCGCAAATTGCTACAAGCTTAATTAATAATTGACACCGATTGCCCAATTGCTTAATTTCTTAATGGATTTCATTATGGCTAACCCACAAATCCAAATTGCAAGAAACTCTTCCATTTAATGGAAGATATATGTATATCAAGATCTTAAATTTAATAATACAACAGATAATTTATAGGCGGGAAGGGAAAGGGAACCCATTTACATGAAATAAACAATTTCTAACTAACCTGATGGCCGCCGACTGATGGTGGGCCAACATGCGCATGCTGCCCCCGAATCGGTGCGGCTGCAGTTGATTCTGGTGCGATTCGAGGTCCGGATCGGGCGGATAGCCGCCGTCCAGGTTCCTGCTAATCTGGCTGATGCGGCTCATCCGGCTGGCGTGCGAACCGCGCTCCGAGTTGCACTTGGAGCCGCAGAGCGAGTTCTCGCAGAAGCGACAGCACTTGTTGTAGCTGAAGGTCGAGGTGCAGAGCGTGCAGAACGAGTCCAGCTGCGATTCGGCCTGGTCGTCCTCCAGGTCGGCGTCCTCGTTGACGGACGGCTCCATCAGATCGAGGCCATGATGGCCGTGGTGTCCATGTTGATGGCGTCGCAACTTGATGGTTTGCGTGTGACTGCTATGATCCTCGTCGGAACAGAAGTGATAGGGCTCGCTCTCCGTGTCCTCTTCCTCCCCCAAACTGCTGCCGGCACTGCCCTCCGGGCGTCCGGATCCCGGCGAGAGGCCGAAGCTGCTCAACGGACACGAGGGATAGCGGGCGAGCGGAAAGGGTCGCACATTGTATTTGCTGGCCATCGACAGGTTCTCGTTGAAGTAGATCACATTGGGCGACTGCACCTGACCGGGTCCAGCCCTCTCCCGCTCTCGATCTCGCTCCCGATCCCTGTCCATTTCCCGATCCCTGCTAATGCTGAGGTCGTGGTATTTCCGCAGGAATGCCGCATTGCAATCGGCGGCCGTGTACTCGTGCAGTTTCTTCGGTTTGTGGGCGGGCGGCGCGTATGTTTGCTGATTGTTCGACTTGTTCTGATGCGAATTGCTGCTGTTGTTCGTGTTGCTGTTGCAGCCGTTGCTGCCGCTGTTGTTGCTGCTGCTGCTGTTGTTGTTGCCGCCGGAGCGCAGCAGATCGAAGAGGCGCTGCTTGAGGTCACGCATGGCCACATGGGGTTCTGCAAATCAAAATGCGTTTTAAAGTTAATAATAAGAATCAATATCCCTCAAAATAAGTGTATATATTTATGTACGATAACTGCATATTCTATAGATGTCTTTTATTTTAAGTGCAAAGATTAAAACAACACATAAGTTTCTAATGTACCCCTTATAAGAATTAGAAATCTAAATTAAAACTTGTAAATTCAAAGCTGAATATCCGTTACAGTTTTAGTTATATTGTTGGTTTGAGTCACCGCTTAGACCTTTGAGAGCCACTGTGTCTGGAAACATGCCAGAGCTTACAATGTTTTCGCAGCAACAAGAAACGGCCACACTGTACAAAATAAAATAAAAATTGCACGCAAAATAAGTGGCAAGCAACAGTCTGTGATCGAAATAGTCCAAGTTAAGCAGGTAAATTAAGAAAAACGGTCAACTAACCGAATGTTTAGCTAATGCCCCATGTATCTGCAGCGCAAACCAGCCAGAGGAGCCAAAGATGAGCAGCCAGCGCGGCAATGTAAGTCGCACACGTGCGCAGAAGCACAAAAATCGTCATGTTTTCAAAAACGATCTGCACGACAAGACGCCGCAGCAGCTGCGCCTGAATGCGATGCACGTGTCCACGGTGTGCCAGCGGTGCAAGGAGCAGATCGAGTGGAAGATCAAGTACAAGAAGTACAAGCCGCTGACGCAGGCCAAGGTCTGCGCCCACTGCAAGGAGCGGTCGGTGAAGAAGGCCTACCATGTGGTCTGCAGGGACTGCGCCATCAAGGCGAATGCCTGCGCCAAGTGCCTGAAAAGCGCCACTGAGGTGGCTATCGAGGAGCCGCAGCCGACGCCGCGCGAGGAGCAGCAACTGCAGTCAGAGATGGACCGGCTGGTCAAGTCGTTCTCGGAGCGCAAGCGTCGCGCCTTCTTGCGCTACATGCGGAAGGGTAAGAAGCAAGAGAAGGACCCAAGCGAGGAGCAGCTGGACGAGCAGGAGCTAGAGAGCCAGGAGAAGGCCAAACGGGTGGCGCACACGCGCGATGAGCTGCTGGACAAGATCAAGCAGTTGAATCTCGCCGGCGATGGTGACGAGGACGAGGATGATTCGGACTTCGATTCCGACGAGGACGACGAAGACTCTGAGTTCGACTCCGAAGCGGAGGACGACGACAGCGAGGAGGAGCCACAGAAACCTGCTGCTAAGGCGAAATAAACCAATTTTTTGTCAGTTAGTCCTAAATAGTTTAGCAACTTGGTAGAGCACGATAAAGTGGACCTGGAGAACCGATTCCAGGCCAGAAGCTTGTTAAACGGATGGGCACAGGAGGAATGTATCCTGCCCAAATAGCATTTTCGTGGAGTGTTAACTTTCCGAGAGTCAGCGCAAATCTGTTGAAGAGCAGCCCCACCAGGCTAAATAAAACCATTTTTTTTTTTTCAAGAACTAAAATTTTTTGAATTTGGTGGAATTTTCCCAATACGACTAGAAAAATGTGGTAGAAACCCAGTTACTGCTGGATGGAATGATTGTACATCGAATAAGAGGACCAGCTGCTGGCAACCAAGGAATCCAGTAGAGGAAGTGGGTCAAATAGCTCTGTTTTAGCTGCTGGTGGTCCAATTTATGGAGAGTATGAAGCTTGCTTAGTTTCAATATTGAAATGTCTTCAAAAGATTTTACTGAAATAAGTAGCTAAGTGTTTAACTCTTATTCCAACAAAGCTTTTATGTATGCTACATACGCGGTTAGAGAAATCTACTAATTTGTTCAACTATTAACAGTGTCGTTATATTTTAAAAATATATATATATAATATGGGATATATTTGATTTCTTGGTTTTATGCCATTGGTCTTTATGAATAATCTTTAAAAAAAGTAACGAAGGCTACAATTGTGTATGTGTTTTGCACACAATCATTTTCCCTTCAGTATACTGATCGAAATTTCCCGCCTGAAATTTTCTTCGCGAGTGTTCGAAAATCAAGCCGAATTCGATGTTTGCATTTCATATACTCGTAGAGTAAAAGGGTATACTAGATTCGTCGAAAAGTATGTAACAGGCAGAAGGAAGCGTTTCCGACTAGATAAAGTACATATATATATTCTTGATCATGATCTATAAAAGCAAGAAGGTTGAGATTCAGAATATAGATTCTAGAGACAAAGATGCAGCGCAAGTTTGTTGACCCATGCTGCCATTTTATTCCCCAATATATATCGATATCACAGAAAACTGATACATTTTTGCGTTCATATTCACACTAGCTGAGTAACGGATATCTGATTCTCGGGGAACTTGACTATAGCATTCTCTCTTATTTTTATTTTATCTCGAATTAGTTTGAAAATGATAGTGAGTGATGTGAGAGGGAAGAGACAAAAACAGAGTCAAAAAAGCTATATTTCGCTTTGAATACCCTTTTCAAAATATCAGTGATTTTAATACACTTATAAGTTTATATTTATTTTTATATATTGACTTATATTTAACATTCCCTTTTTGTAACCTTTCTGTTGATTTACATGTACGTAACTTAGCATATTGCGTTCCTAGTTGACCTTGGGAAAATTATGTACAAACTTAATTTAATAAAAATTGGAAAAAAAAAGTTTTCATTCGTCTTTATTTTGTTTTTGGTTGATTCAGTTAAAAGCCCAAACCCAGTTAAAAGTTAACCTCAAACTTTCAGAAAGAAAGAAAAACAATTGTCAGGTGTCGATATATCGATAAATTAGCGGTTAAAAGAAGGAACAAAATTTTGAAGCCACGTGCCAACAAAAAAGTTAAGGTTATAGTCGAAGTGGGCAGTGCCTAGCACAACATCTAAAGAAGAATCTCTAATGGAAAAACGCTCTGAGAGGATCAGGCAACGGCTTCGGGCTGCGCAGCTGGAGGAGAACACAAAACAGGCTGCTAGCAATATGGCTTTGGTGAATAAGGTTCTTTTGGGCGGGAAAGCAAAGAATGTGCCTGAGGATGAGGCGTTCCCAGTCTCATCGGATAAGGACCTTGTAGCTTTAGAGCTGAAAATAAGCGAGTCCGAAGAGTCCAAAAAACGCTACGTAAGTAATGTATTTATAGTCTAAATGATCGTAAAATTGATTCTGTTTTTTTTTTTCTTTCAGATTAAAGCAGTAACAAAACTTTTAAAACGCAACAATTTGTCGAAGACAATCAAGAGCGTGATGGCGGAACAGCTCTTGTGCGCTTACAATATAAGCGGCCGTAACGGGAGGAAGGCTTTAAAATCATTTCCACAATTCTTCTCAGTTTTGATTGGTATGTATATTTGTAATTTTGCAGATATATTATTTAAATATTTTTCTTTACAGATTGCATTGGTTCCTTAGTAGGCCAGCAGGCAGCGGAGAGGGCCCTGTCCCACGCACTTGGATGCGTAAAAAATAACGCAAACAAAAAAAAGAAAAAAACGATGTAAATTAAGAAAGTACATACATACATATGTATCTAGCATCCCGAAATCCCTTACAAATCTTAACAACAATTCAAACTACCAGTCAACAATAAGAAACCGTGTCTCTAACCACTTTCCAAAAATGAACCTTATCTGGATCCTCAGTGAAATTAAGAACTATGTACATACATATGTACGTATTTCTTCTAAAACACCACATCTATACATTATGGATAACTATTAAGTTGTAGGGCGTGACACTTAACGAGTAAGTATTATATTTAATTTTTATTGACTCAGCTAACATTCAACGAGCTCATGCTCGCTGTTATCCAATAGGGAGATGGCCATTATGTTGGGATGACTATAAAGCCTTTTGGCATATTGCGCGCTGCTCTTCTTCACCTCTTCCCTGACCCAAGCGAAGCCTAGGACCTCGTTGATGGTGGATTTGTCGTGCAGCACGTGGGCTCCGGTATTATTTCGATATTGGACTTACTGGCCGTTCCCCAGATCGGCCTGACGATCGGATTATATATAAGAAGATTTGTGGATGTCCGCAACTTGGACCCTCTGCCTATATGCCAGTAGAATAATTTTAGTCGGTAGTCTGGCTTTTCTCAATTGGTGCGGCTTGCAGTTGAGACTCCTGATACCTAGGTAATTCGGAGTGGCTTCCTCTGGGATTGTAGCGTGGCCCAGGCTGATGAAGGGACAATGCCCGCTAAGTTCCACCTTTTCTGCCAGGAGTTGCGCAGGCCAGCTGTGCCTGTATTAGTGGCCTCGATTGTTGTGTTCCAGGAAGGCTGTGTCTGCGTCTGCGTATGTGGCTGCCATTAAGGATGGGCTCTGCAACACATGAAGATTCGCCGTGAACGCGCATCATTATACTAAATCATCACTAAGCAACTCCACATCATAATTAACTGTCCTCCCCTTTCGCTACGTAAAACAGTTGCTCTTCGTACAATCTGAACAAGTAATGCCACTGCTAATTTAACAAAACTTCAACCAATTCCATAAAATAAAAATCTACATATGTATTACCTCTCTTACACTGTAAAAATCATTGTCTTTGACCTTATATGTAGCTTAATATAAATAAAAAAGCAAATATACATTCATATGTAAATATGCACATGAATATGTGTGTATGTAGCAGGCAGAAATTCACAATTTGGTTTCAAAAGCTAAATATAAATATAAGTATGCTTAGGTAATGTAAAATTCAGAGTACGAATCACCGTTATAGTAAAAAACATTAAAGATAAATAAATCATATCAAGAACAGTAAAAGTTATAAAAGTTTATCATTTGGGCACACTGCCATCCGGCCCGATAGGCAGCAAAGCCGCCTGATATCGACGCGCAATAGGGTCCGATAACTTCTACAATTCATTGTTATCGAGGTATTGTAGAAATACAGCTGATTGAAAGGCGAATAGAGTTTTGAAAAGCGCACAGAGATTGAACACAGTCGAATGGCGGACAGTGAAGAAGCAGTGAAACGTGGCCGTCGCCAGGGCAGAAAGAAGGCACAACCTATGCCGGAACAGGCGGTAGTGTTGGTGGTCAATGGCCGAGTGACCGGTGGGCCGAAGGGAACTGGCAAACAGAAGACTCGACCGGGCAAGAACGCGAAAGCCGACGCGGGCGACAAGCTGAAGTCCGAGGACGAAAAGATGCTCCGCCAACTGGTCGACGACTTCCTGCAGAGCTGCGAGCCAGAGAAACAGCTCCCCGGACTTACAAAAGCCCAGCGCAGCCACGTTCACCGATTGGCCCAGCATCGCGGGCTTAAGACGGTGAGCAAGGGTCCAGAGGAGAACCGCGTCCTTTTTATAAGTCGCCCACAGTCGGATGGCCAACAGCAATACATTCTTTGCAACACAAAGCTGGACATTTGTCCGCCGCTCCTAGACGTTCTGGGACAAATGGCCGGCAATGTGGAACGCAGATTGATGAACTCCGTTGGAGACTTAAAGTGCAACAAACAGCAATATAAGGATATACGGCTTCCTTCCAACTTCGGCCTGGTCGGGCAGAGGCTTATTCCGCCGCCGCAGAGCAACCGGAACAGGAACATTCAGCACGAGCGCCGGAGCCTGCCCATCTACAAGCAGCGGGAGAGCATCCTCAACGTTCTGCAGCGCGATCAGGTGACCAAATGCTTCCTTTTGATATTAAGTACCTGTACCATTTTCTATTTATATTACGTCAAACACTGAATTGCTACTAATACCTGAGAATCCACCTTACAGGTTTTGATCATTAAAGGAGCCACCGGCTCTGGCAAGTCCACCCAACTTCCCCAGTACATCCTTGAGTGGGCCGCAGAGCATCGTGCTCCAGTCAGGATCGTGGTAAGTCAGCCTCGCCGCATAGCAGCTATCAGTGTCTCGGAGCGCATTTCCAAGGAGCGCGGTGAGGCGCCTGGCACCACAGTGGGCTATAATATTCGCATGAATAGTGAGTAGCAGTTGGCCGTAAAGTAATTATGACTATAACTATAATATTCAATCTCTGCCAGGACAATGCAGCAGCAACACGGTTCTAATGCTGACCACCAGTGGTTGCCTTTTAAGGGCTCTCGCCATGGATAAGAAGTCTTTTTTTAAAAACACCACCCACTTAATCATTGATGAAGCCCACGAGCGTGATTTGGACACAGACTTCCTGCTGCTGGCCACCAAGCTGGAGCTGCAAAAGAATCCGCACCTTCGCCTCGTGCTTATGTCGGCCACCATGGATCTTGAAGCATTGTCCAACTATTTTGGTGGGGGCACTGTAATGGATGTGGAGGGGCGCAGCTTCGAGGTGTCGATCTATCATCTAGAGGACATTCTTAGTAAAACTGGGTACATGCACCCGAGAATGGAGAAGTTTTTGGGCAAGCCGACAGGCAAAGAAACTCCTAGCGAACTACTAGCCGCCTATTATGGAGGTAACACAATCGTACATCCGGATATCGACAATGACTTGATCGTTTCGCTATTGGAATTATTACTGCGCCAAGGTGACGCTGGAGCGGTGATTGTGTACCTGCCAGGCTATAGCGATATGACCTCGCTACTGGCCCGCTTGGAATCGTCTCTGCCGCGGGAACAGATTACTATCATACTGCTTCATAGCCAGGTGGACAACAGCGAGCAACGCAAGGTCTTCCGCACTTATCCTGGCGTGCGTTTAAAGATTATTCTTAGTACCAACATAGGACAAACTTCGATCACCATTCCGGATCTACTCTATGTCATCGACACGGGCCTCGCCAAGATGAAGACCTATGACTCGACCATAGATGCATCGCAGTTAACCCTCACGTGGATCTCGCAGGCGGACGCCAAACAGCGTGCGGGAAGAGCTGGACGCGTGTGCCATGGCAATTGCTATCGTCTGTATGACAACGACCGCATGGCCAGAATGAATCTGTACACCATCCCAGAGATCATGAGGCGTACCTTGGACGAGATATGTCTGCTGACCAAGTTGGCAGCTCCAGACAAGAAAATAGAAAATTTTCTAGCTCTGGCTTTGGATACCCCACCAAAGGATGCCGTAATGCAGTCCTGTTCTAGACTGAAGCTATTGGGCGTGCTCGACGAACGGGACGAGGTCACGCCGCTGGGACATATCGTTGCCGAACTGCCCTTAGGCGTTCAAATCGGCAAATGCCTGGTGTACTCCATTTACTTGCGCTGCCTGGACAGCATGATCATAATTGCGGCCTACCACTCGGTGAGGGATCCCTTTGTTCTAAACATAGAGCGCGGCAAGAAATCAGGGCAGCAGATATCCAGAGTTCTTTTCGCTGGCGACGGAATGAGTGATTCGCTGGCGGTCATTAAACTCTACGAGGAGTTCACCAACTTAAAGCGCAAGGACATCGGCGATTTTTGCGAGCGCAATTTTATTTGCCGTAACGCAATGGAGATGTTCGTCTCGGCGGCGAGTACTCTACGCGACACCGTGTACCGTATCTTCCGCTTTAGCGAGGCCAGTGCTCGTTTGGCCTCGTCCTTCAACAATGATACGAATATGATCCGCCTGGCCCTGACTGCAGGACTGTATCCCAAGTTGGCGTACATGGATCGCGAGAACAAGAACCAGCTGGTGGCTGAAGGAGATCCATTAGTTCAGGTTTCGAGAAGCTCTTGCCTTCGGGGCAAAAAGAAGCAAAAGGATTTGGCCAGCGAGTGGATCCTGTTCGTTGAGAAGACCCGCACTGCTGACCAAATTTCCTCGCTAGAGCATACCACCTTGGTGAGCGGCTTGATGGTGGCTCTGGCAGGCGGAAAACGGTTCATAACCGAGGCGCATGGGTCCGAAATGCTGCTGTGCTTGGACTCCTGGATCCGTTTGAAATGCCCAGCTGAATTTGGACTCCAGCTCCATAAAGTGCGAATGCTAACGGATCGTGAATTCGCCAAGTTGGTAGCGACGCGGAAGCTTAGTCTAATGAGCGATTTTATAGGGCCGGAAACAGTTCGGCGGTTGTTGGAGGCGGATGTGCCCTCGACTTGCCTGGCCGAGGGCAAAAGCCTTCTGGACAGAGACAACTGTGATAACGACTTCTGAATTCTACGCTTAAAAAATAATTTCAAAGCATATACTAAAGAACTGCTCACAGTATTTGCGACCCGTATAGACCTATAGCTAATTAGAGCTAGAGCTAATTTCACACAAAGAGGCAAACGAATTACCAATTTCCAAAATATCGTTATTCTATAACACTAAATCCACTGCACTTCTTACATATTAAGGTATATCTAAGGTAGCACACACGATATCTTAACTATATTCCTTACATGTTGTGATACAAGAAGGCGCAAAAGCCGCTTTCTTTAGCTGTTAAATCCGAGAATACTTAGAATACTTATTCGAATATTTAACGAGATCTCTGCGCATTATTCCCTGAAATGTGTCGGGCAAGAACTTATGGTCCCTGCTTTGATTTCCATTTTTGAATGTTTCTATATTGGTGATTTATGCTCATTTTTGTAAAGTATAGTCGCTATATACTCAGCCAACGGAAAATTTAATTTTTGTGTTTCATATCGAAGAGGTCAAATAAATCATAAGTTTTTGGCGTCTTGTATCTTCAAGAAATCAATAGAAACTGAGAAGACAAATAATATATGTATTATTTATCCATTAATGTAACTATCTTAAGCGCTCAGTCGCACTGTAGCCACATTGGAAACACAGGGAATTAAAAATGTAAGCCAAAAATATGACTTTTGAGACTGCAATTGCAGGCACTCCCTAATTGCCGGGTGAAAATATGTGGGCCACAAGTGCCACAAGATGCTAGGGAGATCGTAACTCGGAGTCGAAGTCGGTGTCGGTGTCAGTGTCAGTGCCAGCGAGCCCAGTTGGTGGGCGTGGCTTTTCCCTGCGGTGCATTGGGCCACGGCAGTCATGGAGCTGACGTTTATGCTCCACCTGCCCCACCTGCCTCACCTGCCTCCCACTGGCCATTGAGGCGCAAACAAGAGCGGGCAAACGGAGAAAAAAAAAAAACACAGAGTTAATTGCACAGACGACGCAGTCAATAAACTTGAAGTCGAGCTTGTCGCTGGTGGAGCAACAATAGTCACAGAGACACCGGAGCAACTGCAACAAAAGACAGCAGCTTACTCACAAAGAAAGTGAAATTAATTTGCTATTTTTCGCTCGATTGTGGCTCTTTGAGCGAAAAGCCTTTGAAAACCGAGAGAGAGCATGGCCAATCTTGACTGTCGGCCCTACAAATTCGATGTCTTTTGCTGCATGTTATATACTCGTTTATGTATTACATTTTGTCGCTTCCAAAGAATGTATAAAAATATTGCGAAAAGGAAACACACAGGTCTTGGAAAATCATTTGAATATAAAATTTATTAATATCTAAAGAAATATGAACTGAAGCATGAAATGTTTTTGCTTAAGCGTTTGAAAACGCTCTCAAAAGATTTTTGATAAGAAATAGTAGTTATAAAGTAGTTATAAATACCTAAATTTGGTAGAGTATGTACTTTTTACTATAATATTATATTTAGGGTGAAAATACATTTGAATATAACATATTTTCGATGTACATTCGACTACTGATCTGAATAATAAATTTTGATTTAGATGTCTGTAGTTCGATTGTCTGCCAATGGAAGTGACCCAAATGAACTGCACCGCAAAGTGGCCATCCAATATTCCGCAACTCATCGGTGGGAATTGCGGGAAATCACAGTGGCCCAACCTCGAATTTTCCACAATTTGCACAGAGAGAATTCCGCAAGAAGAGTCGATTTGAAATGGGGGCCACCAAGCAGCAAGTCGAAGATCAATTTTCCCATTGTGGCTCCATTGTGGATGACTGCCATTGAACTGTGGCGAGGATGTGGACGGGGCTGCGGGGGAGGTGGCCGTGTCGGTGGAGTGCCAAATGAATGGCAATCGCCAATTGGCATCTGGCGTCTGCTCTCGAAATCAAATGAAGTCAAATGGCCCGATGCGCAGGCAGCGCTAATAGATCGACCACAAACCTGGCCAACTAGTGGTCCGACTTCCACGGGGAAGCGGTCGGTTGAACGGACTCGCCATCGCCATCAACTCCGATTTAAATTGGACGCGAATTGGATCCCCGTTGCCAACCAGCTCGGCAGGTGTCTCTTTGCCTTTGTCACTGGTCGCGGAAGGCGGAGATTATGCAACGGAATCGGTGATGCCAGTGATTCCACCAGTAATATTTGTCATCCACACCAGAACAGGGTTTAGGATAAAGTTGACTTACAATGTTTATTACTATAAATATTAATATTATGAATTCTATTGCTCAATCTGGTTAATGCAATAATTGTAGCTAATCATCTTCTAAACATGTCTTTCCAACGGAGTAGTAAACCATAACACCACTCTATCTCAAACTCCGCTTACAGTTGCTAACCCGATCCCACTGCCGCAGTTGGTCGATGAAATGTGAGCTAATGACGGTCCCTCGACTGATTGATGATGGGTTGAAGGTTTTGTTTTTTGGGGGCTGCCAGTTACAGTTACATAATTACAGCAAATTGATTTCGGCAGAAGATGCCGCCAGATGTGCGCTGATCCCAATGCTCCATGCGCCACGATAATACCATGGCCCAGGGCTCCCGTGGATGACATCATCTCACATAATCGCACATCTGCAATAATCCAAGACATTTGATTTGCGCAGCACGGAATGCATTTCGGTAATTCCAAATTCCAAATTCCGAATTCCAGACGGGTGGTATTATCATAAATATGTACATACATACATACATATGTATACATATGGTCGGGGAGGGATTGGATTGGGTTTGGTTGGGTTGGGTTGGGTTGGATGGGATTGGACCAAAGGTAAAGGCCCGAGATCACGCCAGTGAAAGTCTGCCCCTTTAGCGGGGTCAAATCAATCAGGCTGGGCGGCAACCTGGCCCGCAACTTTGGGAACTGTCTATCCGTCTGGGTGGCACTACGAAATCCCCGCCAAATGCCCCCGAATATTCGGGGATTTACTCGAGGCCAACACCTTTCCAAAAACAACGCCTAATTATGTCATTAAAGCACTGGGCTTTTGTGTGAGCTTTTAATGTCAATTTGTTAGAAACTGGCGAGAAAATTAAATTTGCATCAAAATAATTATGCTGCAATCTTTATTTCTAAATAGTATTTTCGCATCTCTTAAATAACCTTCTTACTGTGAGATTTTTTTTTATTATGAAAGAATAGTGACATATACTGGGGCATTGGAAGTTGATTATCTATTAAGACTTATATATATCTTATCATTTGAGTTTCAGCGATATGATTTGCATTCAATTAGGAAATTAATATTTTGTATTTTATTTTATTTATGATAATTTCTGAAATATTGGGTGCAATATTATTTATTTATTTATTATTAGAAAAATATTGCGTCTCGGACGCAGTCTAGTGAATTTGATAAGGCGTTGAAAAAAGAGGAGATTTTGTGGGGTATACCGGCGACCCATGACGAACTTTAACTGCGGTAAAAGTGAAGTCATGTGCGAGTGTTTGGGGCCACCGAAAAGTAAAAGCCAAAACGAGAGTGAAGTGATGGCAAAACAAGCAGCGATCGTGATTCGCATTTGGCCACGACCAACAGCAACTGGCAACATGAATGGCCAGCAACTGGAGCCACCGGCAGCACAAAGCACACAGCATTAACATCAGGAGCCGGAAATCTGGTAAGGTTGTGACCCCCGGAAGTCGGCGCCAAAATCAATCAATATCGCTGCTTGTATGCCGATCTATCATTATTTATGCACGACTCAAATATGGTGTAACGTCTGCCTTTTGTTTCGTTTGTCACAACAACCTAATGACGGACCGAATAATTTATTTATTTATTTTCGCTCATTATGGTGGCATAAAGAGTTGCCAATTTCATCGCAAATATTCGGCAGTTCCCGACACCGATAATCCATGGCTCAAATCTCTGTTTATGTAAGCCGACGCGCGAAATTGCCAAAGCAGTGCAGCAATGGATGGCCGGAGGCGTGGCAACAACGGCGCCAATCAGTGGCAACAACAGCGATAACAACAGCAACATTGGCAACAACAGCAACATCTGCAATGCCAGACACTCTCCAATGAAACAGCAACACCTGGACAACAGCAACAGCCAGATCATCTACACTCAGCAAAAAGTGTTGTTTTCTAGCTCACTAATAAGATAAACATGTTATAAAATATTATATACAGTAAAATAATTGTCATAACCATTGAGAAGTATTTAATGTGCATCAACCCCATTTTTAATATATTTATTTTTTTTTATGTTTCTGTTTTTTATGTTTATGTTTATGTTTTATGTTTCAGCCCAAAGTAAAAATTATTCTGTAGTATACTCATATTCAAAACATTTAATTGAAAAACGTATGAATGTCTGACGTTCATTTTTCCGAGTGTATATAAGCAGCATGAAGCAAACGCATAACAGCAACACGCTCGACCATCCACTTGTTGCATAGTCCGATGTCAAGAGCCTCTGCTTTGGTCAAGCGCCAATTGAGATGTGACAGGTTGTCTGGTCAAGATCTGCGACTACCTGGCACTTCACTTGAATCCACTTCACTCCTCACCTGCCCCCCAGACCGGGGAAAAGGTCATCGGATTCCGGGGCACGAATAAAAAGCGGGATTAGTCCCAGGCACGAATTGCCTGTCATGATTATGCGATGCTATCCATGATATATATCCCCTTTAATCTCTTAAGTTTTAATTTACCCTGTCTGCTTATACAATGGCCTATGCGCATTTTTTTCCGACTTTAGCAATTTCACATTGTACTCGGGAGAAATTAAGGCGAATTCAGGATAACTATGGAATTATGGTAGACAGGCCCCAAAAAGGCGTATTCTGCCGCGAGTTTCAAGCTTACTTAACAGAATAGTGGAAAATGAGACAGGTTGTTGTTGATTTTATATTATTAAATTCGATCATTGCAATATGATACTTTCCATAGAAAAATATTCCTTAAAGCTAAAGCCAATAATTTAGTTTTCCCACAATCAATCGGTGAATCGGTTTACAAATTATTCAGATCTGTCGGGCTTAAGCGTCACATAAATTGTATAATATTTTGTATATAAATTGTATAATTTCCGATAACTGTTTCCCACCTGATCTCGGGCTAATCGCCTTATGTGTGGCATCGCAATGCGTTCGAAAGTTACAGGTTTTCCAGTTCAAAAAAGGCCATTGTGTTGAGTTATTGGGACGCCGGGGCTTATTTATTAACGATGGTTTCACTTTCCAGCCACACAATTACGATCGGATGAAGGCGGCGATGAAGAAGAAATTGGAGAGCAAGCCACAAACAAATAAGACCCAACAAATTTGTTTATAAATGTCGCACAATATTTATTTGTTGACGCCGTCGTCATCATCGATATGTCATTGTTCGCACCGCCGTTGAGGGCAACCGAAATTTATGGGGCTTACGAGCCATTTGACTCCATTCCGCGGAAGGTGAAGGGTTGACAATGGGCCACAGAATCAAAAATTGGCTGAAAGTGTAACAATGGAACCTCGGACAAGACCAAGACTAAGCGATTCCAATTCGAAAGCGAGCAGGCGGCGCGGAAATTTATGCATAATTTCTATGACAAATGCCACAAAACGGCGGCGAGAGAGCATGGAAAGTGTGAAAAGTGTGAAAACTGCATTGATAATTATGATAATTGTCTGCTTAAAACAGGGAAATGATGAGTTCGGCAATAGATACAGATTCAGATTCAGATAAAAAAATAGATACAGATGCATTTTCACGTTGACAAAAGAGTCTCGTATTGTTGAAGTACACTGGCTAACTTTCATTCTAAGTCACTGATTTGTGGTGCTTGCCGTTTCTTATTTGTTGGCTTATTTCTCCGACTTCCACTGTTTTTGGGTTGCCTGCCTGATTATATGGTACGTACTATTTCGTTCGCCGACAGATACAAGCTACAAGATACATAGATACTAAGATGCACAACTGCCAACCGCAAGACAACCAACGACATCCCAAGGGGAGGGCTTTGCGATGAGGTGATTAAAAACAAAGGCAATGCGAAGAGCAAATTGCTCTACGGCCTATGATTTTCGTATATATACTCTATATAAACATTCAAAATATGTATTATATATGTTATACTAAATATCGATATGTTATATTAAATAAAAAAATTTCCTTAAGTTCGATTTGCTGCAATGAAGTATTTATTTCAATTTATGTTGCCTTTAAACAGATTTTTAATTGATTTGTATTTATATTTATATTATTTTGTAGAAGAACAATAGCATTCCTAAAATCTTTTTGTTACTCCTCCCTAACTTCAAGCTGTTTATAATTTTAACCCCACACATGGTTCTTGATCAAGTTATTGGACCCGCAACTAAGTTAGCACCACATCAACAGCTACAACTTGATCATGATCATGGTCATGGCTGCGTCGCTGTTTTACACGCCAGCTACTTCTCGAGGAGGAACCTCGTCCCCATCCCGATCTCCTTCAGCCTCTCCGCCTCCAGGTGAGTTGGCCTACCTGCCCATCTACCTGCAATTATGATCCGCTAGCTGCGGATTGCCTACTAGGCATGTCAACGCCTAGGACTGAGCTCTTGAGTTTTTAGTTGGGTGCCAATCTGCGGGAATCTGCTGGAATCTGCCGGAATCTGCCACGGCAGCCACGGGATTCTGGGAAGCACTTCCCGGGGGCCAATTTCCCATTGACGAACGATGGTGGGTAAAAATAATAATAAAAGCACGCCACTTATGCAAAACGAACGGGCGAGATTTACTTTAATCACAGTGCTCGGGCCGATGTGTAAAAGTGAAAATGCAGCAGCCCACAGCGGTGGTGGTGCGTTTGCTCGGGTGGTTGGGTGGTGCAAATTATGAAATTAGTATTATGTGAAACGGAGTTAAAAGTGTGATTAAACTGGAGCTGCAGTCAAAGTCACACACATGTGTGTGGGGCGTAAAAAATACAACAAAAAATTGAAACAAAACCAAACTGCCGCATAATAAGCAGTCGCCGTCAAGACAATGAAAGTCACCTAAGTACCCACTCCACAGTAAGTGTGTGGGGCAATTAATATCATTTCAGCTTGGATGTGTGGATGTGGATGTGTATATGTATGTAAATGTGGACGTGGATGCGAGAGCCACCGCGATGGTTTTCCGAGTGAGCAGGTCGCCAAAAATGAAAATGCCGTCGTGTTAGACCCTTCGATGCTCAGGGTTAAATGAGCTGACTTATTAATAATTCACCTTATTAAATAATTCTAAATAAATTAAAAAATATATTTGGACTTTTGCTTTGGTTTGGTTGCTTTGGACTTTGGTTATTTTAAGTTAAGGTAGCAGTAATACTTATAAATTTAACTTAACTTAAGGTGAATTTAAATGCAGGTAAGCTAGCAGTGATATTATTCCAAATAACTGCGTGCTTGTAAAATATAACCATGTACAATATATTCTAAGATGAATTTATTTGCAAAAAAAAAAAAATATAGCTTATAGCTAAAGTAAAGTTATGTTGAGGAAGTTTCAGGCAATTCATAGAATTCCTGGAATATCCGCCCGCTTGTGAGGCAATAAAACACATACTGGGCATACCCCCTGCTACCCAGTTGGGGGATAGGAACGCACGACAAGTGCAGCGACAAAAAAGCAAATAACAATTCCCCTTGGCTTGGCTTATTAGCAATGCCACTTAGAAGTTGGAGCAGGGAGAAAGTCATCCAGCTGAATGCACATGGAGAGGTTGCGCTGTCAACTGTACCGCCTCTCGTCCCACACCCACTTATCCAACCCACTTCAATTCATGCCATGCCATCCCGCCAACAGAAACCGCAAGCGCACTCAAGTTTGTTGCCTCAGTCTTTTGTTCTGCGACGACTCGCGTCTTATGGTGAATTGCGTAGGTAATGTCCTTAATCGCGGTTTCAGTTTCAATCGTCAGTGGCAATCGTAATCGTAATTGAGTAAAATTTCTAAAGGGCATTGGCACGATATCTTCTCCGATTTTTAATATATATAATTTAAGGCACTCGAGGCTATAAAAAATAAAAGCCATATTAAAAATATGTGCATCTATAGTAAGCGCGCATCTCGACGTGTAAAAGAAAATGAGCTGCTTTGGCAATTAATAGACCATGAACAGTTTGCTAGACGAAGAAAATCTGCGCACCACTAAATCCAGCTTCTTCATCTTGACTTTGACTAATGCGCACTTATCAAGTAAGACCCAAAAAACAAAACTAGTTAAAGATGAAAGTCTCTAAATAAGTGTCTATAATTAAGATGAGCTTGTTTATTCTAAATTTGATGATTTTAATGACGTGCCAACTACTCGTGAAAATTATTTGCGATCATGATTCATATTTGAATTAATCTTTCATTAGTGTGGAAAAAGGTATATATGCAAATTTTGGTTTTCGATTTGTGTCTGCATAGGTGTTATTTAACTTTTTTAATGATCTGTATTCAAATCAGTTCGTTGTATGCTTAGCTCCATTTGCATTTTTAGGGGAATATTTTGCAATTTTGCTTAAGGTTAAAACGTTTTGCTTGGTATGTAAACGTTTTTTTTTTTAGTTATTTAATTCTTGTTAACATACCTTGAATTGGGAATTATAAACATATTTTTGAAAAACATTTTTCCTCTGCCTTATTTGCATATTGCATATTTGAATAAGTATTTTATCCTCTGACTTACCGATAAAATTTTTAAATATTCAAGACTTAAGCTGTCGTCACTGTATTCCTTTTGCCAATATTCCTCAACTTCAACGCAACATATTATTCTTGTTTGGACTTTTTAATTAAAATTTTCGTTAGGCTGTCAATTATGACAAATGAACAGGAAAAAAACAAACAAAAGAACACTGGTTGGCACGCACATTTGGATGTTCAAGGGGCAAGAGGATGAGTATTCCCCAATGTAGAAGAAGGGCTATTATTCACTGGAAAAATACGCGAGACGCTGTGGAAAATCGGGAGGAAAACTACGAAGCTGACGACGCGACGCCGACGATCCGGCTGACACGTTTTCCAGTTACAACGTTGGCAACGGAATGAATTGGCCAAATCTGCAGCGGCTTCGTTGAAGCCCGAAATTATCCCAAAGAGCGAAAGCCGGCAAATCAAACAGAGAGCCACAGCCAGAGAGCTGAGAAAATGGCCCGGAGAGAGGCTTTCTCCGGCTGAGAAGAAAAAGCGAGACTGTCTACCACTGTGAATACTCTACCACGCAGGTGATCTGTGCACTAAACTATTGGCTTCTGTGCGCCTTTCAGCGCATAAATTTCCATCGCTTATGCCCAGCTCTTGTATTTTCCAGCCAAGTTGTCCCATTACAGATAATGCTCTGCAGACAGGTGCACTCCATCATTGGCTACTTACAGTTCCACTGCTTTTTACTGGTCCAACTAATCCATTTGATAAGCAATTAATCGCGTACTTTATACGATCATCAGCCCAATTCGAATAATGTAAGAGTATTGTTTAGCAATAAAATGTGAAAAATTCACGATTCAGATTATTAAGGTTATTGATGTTTAGGTTTATGTTTATTTTTACAATTCAAAAATATATATTTATGTGGGAGCATTTATTTGTTGTCGTCGTTAATTTAATTTTGTGTTCTCAACTGAATTAAAAAAAAAACAAGAGAGAATGCTTCATAGTCGAGTTCCCCGACTATCAGGTACCCGTTAAGAAAATTATTTTTTGAATGCTTTAAGTTGTGGGCGGGATAGATTTGGGCGTTAGAGTAGGCGTGGCAACATGGTTCAACAAACTTGCGCTGCGTCTAAGTCTTTAAAATCTGTATGCTTAATCACAACCTCCTAGTTCTTATAGTTCCTGAGCTCTCGACGTTCATACAAACGGAACTGGATATGGCCAGTTCGACTCGGCTGATTAAGAATATATATATATATCTTATATGGTCGGAAACTCTTCGTTCTGCCTGTTATACACTTTTCAAGTGATCTAGTATACACTTTTACTTTACGAGTGACGGGTATATGTATTTAAATATGATTACTGTTAAAAATATTAAAAGTTAATATAGGATAGGACTATGAGCTATTGATTATTTAACACAATTTGCTTGCAAGAAAAAACCACTTATCATTGCCAGAAAAACCTTCACGAATTTTTTAAAAGCCACTAGGTCATTCGAGGTGACTTGGCACAGGTGAAATACAAATTTCAGTTGGATGCCAAAATATTTGACTTCCCCATTTCAAATTTCCCATTCACAGCATTTTTGCTCAGCAAGATTTCCACTTTACTTCTGTCAAGTTGATGTGTTGCATTTCTGCATTTTCGCTTGCATAACTAACAATTTGTGCACTTTCAAAAAAATAACAAAAATAAAAAAAAAAAACAAAAACCAAAGACAAAGGTTTGTGGAGGAGCAGCCAGGAGTGTGTATAGCGCCCACGCAGCAACATGGGCATAAACTGGACGCACTGCGTCCACTTTTCGGGCTTTTAAGACACCTGGCTTGTTCGTGATTGGGCAATCGGAAGCCCGCGGGCTAATTGCCGCCATGCAATTAATTTGTGATCTTTAATTAAAGCCAAGGAAAACAAAAAGCGAAGAGCAGTTTTCGTTCAGCTATAGATAAAGATGATTTCAGAGGGCAAGAGAATCTAATGATTGAGCGAAGCAAATTGATGTTTTGGTTTTTTAAAATTAAAATTAATTTTTATATCTTATCTTTCATACTTGTTTTTTGTTTTCTTGTCCGGATCATTAGCCAAAGAAGATCCATAGGACTTGGACTATAAATTCAAGTGTTTCTTGGTCCAAAGGCATCACAAACCATTGGATCTCAGCTTCGATCAGAATCTTAAATCTAATAAACTCAATTTCCAGAATGAAGGTAAGAAATCGAGGAGCGCTAAGGATCTTAAAGAGTTAGTCTCGTTAACGATATCCTTCAAGGTCTTTGTGTGCTTGTTGGCTTCCCTGGCTCTGGCCAACGCCGGTGGCCTCCGAGGCGGTGCAGGAGGCGGCTATCTGCCCGGCGGAGGACGTGGTGGTGGCGGCGGAGGATTCGGTGGCCGCCCGGCTATTGGAGCTGGCCTGGTGTCCCACGTCTCGCAGTCGCAGGGCAACACTAAGGTCCACATTGGTGGTGGTTCCGCCGGCGGTGCTGGTGCTTATGGCGGCGGTGCTGCCTCGTACGGCGGTGGAGCTGGTGCTGCCTATGGAGGTGGTGCTGGAGCTTCCTACGGCGGTGGTGCAGCCTCTTATGGCGGTGGACGCGGATCTGGTGGATGGCAAGGAGCTGGAGCTGGAGCTGGTCGTGGTGGTGCTGGAGGAGCTGGTGGCTGGCAAGGTGCTGGAGCAGGTCGTGGTGGAGCAGGAGGCTGGCAGGGTGGTGCCGGAGGTGCTGGAGCTGGCAACGCCTGGGGTAACCCCGCTGAGTTCGATTACACTGTCAACCACGCTTCCGGAGGTGCTGGTGGTGCAGGTGGGGCCTACGGTGGTGCTGCTGGTGGTGGCTCCCGCGGCGGTGCCGGCTGGTGGAACGATTAAGTAACGACACCTGTTTTATCTGTAAACGAATCTGAATCCGACCAATAAAGTTTTAACATAAAAAGAAGTTTGCTTCCTCAGTCGTTCGATTTCACAAAACAGGTGCTTGGCTATGATTTTGAATTTTACTGCTAGTGGTTGCAAACTCCGCTAAGCTTTAATGCCTGGGATATTTCTTGGGCGATCACAAGCAATATGTTTAGGCTAGCCCTTATAAAATTTACGAGATTAAATTCAAATTCCTTTTGATCCCTAACAGGGTATCCCACATCGAAATTGGCTAGTTGGAGTTACTTGTGTGTGTGCCAAAAGCTTACATAATAAACCAGCATTCCGAATTAATAATTGGAATGACCGAAAGTAGATAACAGAATCAAAACTTGTTGCAAATATGTTATCTTTGAAAAATTCCCACGATTTTGTACAGTGTACACATAACAGCTTTTTCGCATAGAAACTTTTCGTATCATGAACACCAGATGGCGCTGTGCCAAAGTTCGTTGCTTAAGTCATTCGTTTGTTGGCTCGATAAAACCCGTTTACAACTTTGCCTTTTACGCCCTGCCCATGCGATGGATTGCTGAAGTTCAAGATCATTTCCAGCCATTGCCACCGAAAGCGAAAGTTAATTAAGGAAAAAAGATATGGAAAGAGGGACAACTTCATAGGAACTGAAAGAAATGTTAAGCTACTATTCCTTTTGAGGTCAAGGTGGGGAACAACTTAGGGTGTTAATGCCAATCCTTGACACCAGCCCATTAAACATAAACTTAATTCAAGTATGTGGTTAACATGAAGTTAAACAGTTTATTGGCTATCATTGATTTATATGAAAATAAGTTTCTTTGCTTTTCGGCTCTTCTTTTTTTGTGTATTTTGTTTTGTTTTACTTCCGCTGGCAATCGTTGTTTGGCTTTGAATCCACCGATTTTCTTTGTCTGTGCCATTGTCTTTGATTCGATGATCATGAAGTTGCGGCGTCGACCAGTCTCGGCTGAGTTCCATGTGCCATGTGCGTTCTCGGCCTTTTGGTTTTCGGTTACCAGGGAGCCTTGGACAAGCGCATTACGATTCGCATGTTTGTTTATAAACAAATCTTTTATTTACACTTATCTGGACAAATTATGCTTGCGTGTGTGGTAACCTGTTTTAGGTTTTGCATTTTTTATCGGTTTTCTGCATTTGAAAAGCTTGTAACGCACATTAATAAATACAGCGGAATGCGTTTGATTGGGAAATAAATTTGAAGCGTTGAAGTCTTGAGCATTTAATCATTTACGTGTTCTTCCGGAATGGAGCTTTCGATTTAACCAAGTTAATGCTATATTACCTAGAATGCAGCAAAGCTTATGTTTTTGCTTCTTACTTATAATAAGGAGATGATAACATCATGGCTTTAACGATCCACCATATCCCTAAGCCGATTTTAGTGATTAATGGAAAAATGCAATCGATTAACCTGCAATTAACTATCGATGTTTTACGACCACATCGCCGATGATCTTGCAAAGCAGTGTAATTAACTTATATTTATATGAGCCTGCTTGCCATCAATTAGCCTTTTGCATATGTACGAGATCTCAGCTGCGAGATGATAAAATTATATATGTGGAAAGAATGTATAGATGGCTGTGATGTCCGATGGGTATTTATGTGTCTGCTGGATTCCCCATTAAATGCCAAATGCATTGGCATCGTCAATTTTCTATGCACGCTTGCAAATTCGTATTTGGGATTGAATTAATGCCGCTACAATATTAGTTATTATCATTACACATTACCAACTTATTTATGAGTGTCATCAATTTAAGCCTTAATGTTATGCCCCCTTCAGGTTGGATGACGATGACTCTATCAAAAGTTCTCCTTAAAACAGCATCAACTACGTTCACTTTTTGGTTTGTGGTTTTGGTCTCGGTTTCGGTTTCTAGCCATATTTGCCTTTGTGTTTACTATTGCACTGGTAATTTCATTTGGGTACATAACTCGTAATTAAATATGTTAATTCTGTTGTTTTTAATGGAAGCCTTCAGCCGTCCAAAGCCAAAGCGATGGGAAATAGTTTTGTAGGTTCGGTCATTACAGCCCAGCATTATAGACGCCATTGTAAAGAAGATAAACGTATAGATATACATCACCATATTCGCATATTGACTTAACAACATGCTGGACATAAAGTTTGTATCTGGTCTCAGTGGGTTAATGAGCAAACCAGAAACGCGTCCAAAAATCGTAGTAAAGCAATACGTATATTTAAAAACCTTGTAAGGAATCTCCATTATAGAGCTACATATTCACAAATTTTGCATTTGCTTAATTAGGGCTAAACAAGCATGATCCTAAATCGAAATATATATTTACATTTACATAATGTTTAGACACTAAACTTAATATTTATATGTCCATTTCGTGGCCAGATCTTTTATAATTGATAATCAATTAAGTCAATAAGTTGGTGATGAGGAAATTCAATTAAAATTGTCGTTTCATAGCTTCTGATCTTTCAAATGACCATCACAGTATTTTGCAAACTCCAAAAAAAAACTTTGTAGTCTCAGAATTGCTACTTGTATACTTGCTAGTCCAACTTGTATTCCACTTAATTGATTAGTGACCCATCGAATGCTGTCGATCTGTCGTCGGATCGGGAGCTTACAGCTTGAGGTATAATCGAATAATACGATTATGAATATTCATGCCACAAGAACGGGTATGTAAATGCCAGACTCTTAAACAAACAAGAAAAAAAAATGAAACTGTCTTTCGTTTTGTGCAGAACTAATATTTTTTCCGATTTCTAAGGCGTGTGCTTGGAGAAGTCCATTGAACCCTTGGACTTGTGGGAGAGTTCTCTTAGTAGTGTTTATCTTTCGGGTTAGTACCGACAACTAGAGGGCCAGCGAAAATTCCCAGGCAATCTGCCATATCCGCCCAGCCACTATGCAAATATATGCCAAACTGAAGCATAGAAATAGAATCGCCGAACCGGTTCTACGTATTAATAAGCGATGATGTGGGCTATGGGTATGGGTATTTGCTATTGGCTATACAATACAGGTACAGATTTGAATAGGCCTCCGAGCGATGAGTTAATAAAAGTTCTTGGCCAAAGCAGGAAGATGCCTTAGTTTTCCCACTTCAACCTCTAAACCTTGGGCAGAACTCACGATTTAGCCATTCATCTGTTTGACACTTCGGCTGCTTCTGCTATCTGCTTTTGGCCAACTGACAAAACATTGATATAAATGTTGATTGTCGATCCATTGTTGGCCACTGCCGGCCGCGGTGATTAAATGCCGATAATTTGTTTGACTTTCGGCGATTTGCACAGCGGCACACTGGTTAATCTATGTTTATTTCAAATAACATTTAGAAGAAGCTATGAAGTGAACAGAAGAATGAAGTTAGCTCACAGAAAATATAAAAATAAAACAAAATCAAAATAGGTAATAATGTATATTACTCGTATTCAAAATGAATTTCGTAGCATAAAATGCAGATAGAATCGTGATCACTACTCAAAATTAAGTGTGATTTTGTTGCAAATTGAACTGTGTGCTCTTTCCACTCCTGGTCAGATGATGTTGTCACTCGATTTCCCAACGGCTGCAGCTCTGCATTTAACACCTCCCAACCCACTGTGCAAACTAAAGGAGAAGCGGTTCCTCATCCGAAGTGAGCCGCGCATGCGCACAGATTAGCATAGGCAAACAAAAGAACCGCCGGCCAGCATAACCGAATGTGGGTTATTATGAAATCGCAGCCGAATCAATGATGCTGCTCTGGTCGCTCTGCCCATCAATGGCTTCTAATTGGGCCCCCCCCCCCATCTCATTCGGAGCGACCCATCGATTTTTCGGGGGTATAAAGGTGTGTGCTCCGTCAGCGGTTGGAATTAGTTTGGTCAGCTGTTTGATACCGATTGTATCCCATTCGCTACTCGAGATGAAACCCTTTGCCTGCATCCTGGTGATCCTTGCCGCCATCCTGTCCGTGGGACAGGCCTCCCTGGGCGGTCTTCTTGGCGGCGGCGGTGGAGGCGGCGGCTCTATTGGCGGAGGCGCTGGCGGCATCGGACAGCTGCTGCAGAGCAAGCTGGGCGGTCTCGGCGGAGGATTGGGCGGCGGCCTGGGCGGTCTGAGCGGTGGTCTTGGCGGCAAGCTCGGCGGCGGTGGAGGCGGCGGCGGCTACTCCGGTGGCTACTCCAACGGTGGCGGCTACTCCGGCGGTGGTGGATACTCCGGCGGTGGTGGATACTCCGGCGGCGGTGGCTACTCTGGCGGATATGCTGCTCCCAGGCCCGTTGAGAAGGTTGTCATCGTGAAGGTCATTAACGAAGGCTACTCTGGCGGTTACTCCGGCGCTCAGTCTGGTGGCTACTCCGGTGGTTACTCCGGCGCTCAGTCTGGTGGCTACTCTGGTGGCTATTCCGGCGCTCAGTCCGCCGGCTGGAACAAGGGCTGGTAAATGTGGAGCAAGCCAATATGGACCAACTATAAATAGTTCAAACTGCCAAACCGAAAGCCAAGCAGCTTAGGATTTAATATTTTTTTTTTATATTTTTTAGCGGTATTTGTTTGTTAGAATTTATACAATATACAAGAAAAGAATTTCCATTTTAAATTGCGTGTGCTTTGTGCTTGCATGGGGAACCGGTTAAATTTGGCTTCCTGCTTCGAATCTTGAGTCGATTCTGCCGCTGACCCAATGGCCAAATGGTTGAGGTCATCACCTGCCAATCGAAGTAAGAAGAAGGAAGGTAATGAGACAGGTACTTAGTGCACTTTCGACATCTATTTCGGCTTTTCTGCAGCACTTGCGCAACCAAAAAGCGCATTTGATTGTTTTCCAGCCATCGATCAATCCGTCGCAAAAAAAAAAGCCTGTCAGTCGATCGAACAAAAGAGCCAAATTTGATTTTTATGCCGCCCATGAATTAAAATCGAAACGTGCAAAAGCCAAAAGGTTCAAGCGGTTCGGTTCTAGAATTGGCCGATCAGACGTCTATAATTAGCATTTTGGGCCAAGATAGGCCGATTTAAATTTTCAAAAAAATATTCATTCTTGTCTTTGTTCTAGAGGATTAATTTCTTGCGAATAAATTTGGGGTATACCAATAAATAAAAATTCTTTTCAATGATGAGCTTTAAAATACTTCTTGTTGTAAAATAGTTATTAATGTGATTTAATCAAATTTTAAAAATAAATATTTTTAAAATAAAATATATACCTAAAAATAACAATATAAAAAAAATTGATAAAATAAATATTGTGAATATATTACATAAAAAAATATTCTAGCCAAATGTATATACATTTCGGTTTCTATTCTTGTTTAGAATTATGTCTGTGATAAAATTGAATAATCTATAGCAATGATCCGCATTTTTAAAATAATGATATAGCTCATCGTGGTGTGAGACACCTACTTTCGAGACCCGTCAATCTCCTGTGATGGGTTCTGTGCCAACTCATAAGTTGCAGCGGAACAATTGGGCCCAAGTCTCCGATTGATTGATTGATTTGCGGTGACCCGATTTTCAAGACAGCACGAATTATGTGCAACCGCACGGTAGCACGGTAGCCAAAAAGACAAACACGCAGCTGCCTCGATCTCCATTTCCAATTCCATGGCACACCTCCTCCACCTGCCGTCTGCAGTGCCAATTTCTATACCGATTCCATTACCAATTCCATCTGTATCGCCATCGCCATTCTGAATAATGGGCAGACATAAAGAACCGATCGTCAGATCAATCCCTGGCACCTATATCTATAGTATCCATCCAACCGCCGGCGGGCGAACTCAATTAAGTACTTTGCGGTTGCTACATAAAAATGGAGAGCCATTAGATCGGCGATCATGATGCGGTATCGGCTACTGGGCTACACTAGACTGCAAAATAAAAGTATGCCTTGGGCTGAAATTTATAAAATGATTTTAATAAGTATAATTTTTGAATAATTGAATAAAATATATTTACCTTATTATAAAGACTTGCTTAAAAAAGTCCTTTTGTAATTTTAAACAACCCGTTTTTTTTTAATATATATTTAAGTGAGCTTCACCTAAATGCCCACACAGCTCTTCAATTTGCATTCATAACACCTGACATTTTCCCACTGTTTTCATGAGCTGATCGTATCCATTATCCTGAGGTAATGAATCCATTGTTACAGAGTGTCATCTATATAGTAAAGTAAATCAGGTGCTCCATCTGGGGGCGTTTGCTGGGCACAAAACAGCCGACCTACGTGGGCCCACAAAGCGTACGAAACCGAAAGTTGATGCCGGCATAATGAGGCCCGAGTACTGAGGTGAGTTGAGCCACCACCCGAGCCACTCTGGCCCACTTTGAACCACTCGGAGCCACCCCGAAGCGCCCAAGCACTGGCCATTGTAAGCTGGTCGCTGGCAGTTTTGGCAATTACATCTGATTATACGAGGCAGCGGCTGTGGCGAAGCTGTGGCTCAGAATCTTGGATGGGTATAAATAGTCGAGAGTGGCTGCAGTGGGGCATTAGTTAGTGCACGGCAGCTGCGGAGATGCAAACCACGATTACAACGCGACGACTTGGCCTTCTCGGTCTGCTGGTGGTGCTGGGCTGCATAGTCGCCCAGGGCAAACCACATGGCTGGAGCAGTGGCGGCGGTGGTGGAGGCTGGTCCTCTGGAGGATCAGGTGGCAGTAAGGTCATTATCAGTGCTTGGCCTTCCAGCGGCGGAGGAGGTTGGTCCTCAGGTGGCGGATCTGGAGGATGGAAGAGCGGTGGTGACGGCGGAGGCGGCTGGTCATCTGGTGGATCAGGAGGTGGCTGGAAGAGCGGCGGCGGCTCAAGTGGCTGGAAGAGCGGCGGCGGCTCAGGTGGCTGGTCCTCCGGTGGATCCTCCGGCTGGCCAAGTTCCGGCAGCTCTGGCTGGAAGTCAGGAGGCAGCTCGGGATTATCCAGTGCACTGTCCAGTCTCTCCAGTTGGAAATCCCAAGCTTTGGGAAGCTTAAGCAGCGGTTGGAAAAGCGGCGGCGGTGGAGGTGGCTGGTCATCTGGTGGTTCCTCAGGCGGCGGCTGGAAGAGCGGCGGTGGATCTGGTGGTTGGTCCTCCGGAGGGTCCTCCGCTTGGCCCAGCAAGATTAGCAGCGGTTGGTCCTCTGGTGGAGGTGGCGGTGGTTGGTCCCCCGGAGGAGGCGGAGGCAGCGGCTGGAGCTGGTAATCAGATCCTGGAAAGAAAACGGCATCCATCCGAGAAAAATCGGCGACGAGGCGACACCACTATCCACTGCTCAACCTGTACATAATAATTCTGCCCTTAAATTAACCATTTTTTTTTTTTGTGTATCTAACTATGTGAATAAATCTTACAAGAAAGTAATTTTATCCCACGTTTTTATTTTTATGGGTGAGTTTATTCAATTATTTATAATTTAAAAAATGAATCAAGAAAATTAAGGGAAAATTTTTGTTTGAAAATGTAAAGAGCTAGTATGTATAGTAAATATATTTTGGGCGTATATTATTTGCCATTGCCGCCAACTTTTTTAATTTTTGCATCTAAATTAACTATTTTTATTTCTTTGGTGAAAATGATACAATTTTTGCAACAGATTATAATTTTTCATATAATTTTACTTCCCCGATAATGTAGTAGATAATGTAATGTGCCCCATAGAAAAACAAATATAATTACAAAATGCATAAACAAGATTTATTAGTATAAAAAACATTAAAAGCAGGAAAAATTGGGCTTTCGATAGAAGAAAAATAGAAGAATCTAGGGATTGTCTCTATCTCTATGCCATGGAACACAAGTCAGCATCAGACGGTGGATTAGCTGCTCCTGGTGGTTTGATTACCAGCCACCGCCATGTTGTTTGCCACCTCCACCGCCACCACCACCGTACAGGCCACCACCACCTCCTCCGCCGCCTCCGTTCTTGTTGCCTCCATTTCCGCCCTGCCAGGACACGGAACTACCGCGATTGCCGGCCAAGGACTTGCTTGCATGGCCACCGCCTCCATGACCGCCGCCGCCATAACCTCCTTGTCCTCCGTGGCCACCTGAAATGAATATACAGGTTAAGAAAAGCATTGTAATCTTGGATTAAACTAATTGAACTTAATATTTACCTTGATTGCCACCTCCATAGCCTCCTTGTCCACCACCTCCTCCGTTCTTCTGCCAACCTCCTTGGCCACCGCCTCCATGTCCACCTAGAAGGCAAGTGTATATAAATATTACAGATATCGTAAGCCTTAACCCTAACATCGGTAAATTATACATTTTAAATATTAGCTGACAATTTTTTAAATGAGGTTATAAATTACTCAAATATTTATTATGTACATATTTTCTAAATGTTTTGACCAAACATTTGTATGCTGAAAGCATTTTAACTATTTACATACCATAAAACGTTTTTGTAAAATGAGTTTTTTAGAACCAATAAAGTATATTATAACAAAATCCATTTCATTATTAAGTTATTAAATCAAATTAGGCATAGAAGTAATATCGGATTATAGTTAGTATTAACTATAGGCATATCCCAAATATATTCACTTGCCTTGGCTACCGCCTCCGTAGCTTCCCTGGCCGCCACCTCCATGGCCGCCTCCTCCGTTCTTTTGGCCACCGCCGCCGTAGCCGCTCTGACCACCACCACCACCGCCGTAGCCACCACCACCACCACCGCCGTAGCCACCACCACCGCCTCCACCGCCCAGCAAACCGGCTGAGGTTAAGGCGATCAGCAGGCAACACACGAAAACAAGGATCACAGCGTGACGCATCCTTAGAACTCTTTAGTCACTCAAAAAAATATAGTAAAAAAAAAGATTGTTAGACCGACTTAGAACCGCTGTGTAATCACTGCTGGAGGCTCAATATTACTGATGAACTAACCCAGAATCGAGGCACCTTTTTATAGCTCCGAAAGGCGGAAACTTCGGCTGAGTCAGCAGCCTGCCATCCCTTCAACTCCAAGCTGGAGCTCCCAAAGGAAGGTTAAGAACTGCACTTCATGTCGGCACAATGCGGCAAGCGGCTGGCTTCACCAGCAACTTGTCTGGTTTAAAAAAGTCTCAAGTACGTCGGCGCACTCGGCGGATACGCAATGTGCGCTGTCTGGGAACATCGCGTATACGCCACCGCACCACTTGCAAACTGCTGAGCCATGGCTGCATCATTAATTGCCAGCGCACATAGCACATTTGGCCACGAAACGCCTAGCAATTTGTCTTACAAGTTTACTATTTCTATGCGAAATTCTAAGAATATTTGCCTTTTTCATTTTGCGCCATCCATTCAATTTGTTGTTGAATTTTCTTAATTATTATTTTCAGTCTTGCCGCTTGGCAGGTTTAAGTAAAGTTTGGAATTAATGGAACAAATTTACCGACGCTGTAGAGAATCGTTGGGAATCGTTGGTATATATTAACTATTCTTACGAATGTATTTAATGTATACTAGGCTTACTCCCGTATTTTATTTGTTTATTCAATGCAAACATATTTTAATAGGTTTTTGCATAAATAGAGCTTAAACCTTCAATACACGATATATTGTTTATAGCTTGTCGGTAATTTAAGACGTTACTTATTTGAATATTTAATCATATTGTTTACTACTTCAAACATTTTTATGGATATTTAAATCGACCAATTTGAATTTTCGCAGAGCATTAAAACGGTGCTGTTAAAAAGGAAAAATGTTAATATAATTTTCATTTCGTACTTATGTTTAATTTCGGCTTCGTTTCTCACTACAGCCATGCAATGTATGCGGCGATTAATCTTCATTTATACAGCAGCCGCAATTGAATCGCCAAATGGAGGAGACACGACTCCGCAGACACTGGTTCAATGTCAATTGGCGTGCAAACATGGCTGGCTGCATCGCTCAAGTGCATTACTTACCATAAATTTCATCAACTCCACCGTGAATGTGAACATATTGCTTTTCTTGGCTCCCAACGCGTGCTGCAGATATGCGCAAACAACATTTGTTTAGTTGGGGGCTTAACCCAGAGCCAAAACCACCGAGCTTAGGAAAATTGTCTGTACAGTGTACAATTTTAAGTTGGAAACTGGCAAAGTAAGCTACAAATGCATATAATTGATACCAATAACCAGTAAAATGAATTATTATAGACAAAATATTATACAAAGTTACAATTAATTTCAATCCTTGTCTTATATTTTTTAAATATTCCGTTACAATAATTAAGGTTCATAAGAAGACACTAACAAGCTGGTATTTTACATTTTCATTAAAAAATATAAATATATATAAAACATGTCGTTCCGTCAAAGATTATAAAATCCGGCCTTCATTTTTATATGAAACCGTTTGTTGTTGAAATAAGGGAAGTTCTCTGTGGCTTTGATTAATGTATAAAAAAATACAATTTTATCTATGCTTGATTTTCTTTCTTAAGAAAGTTTACTTTATAGTGATTTTAGAATGTAACGATAATTTTTTTCATTTCATATTATAAAGGTCAAATAACCAAAAGCTGAATTAAATAAATCATTTAATTAAGTCCCGAAAATTAAATTTTATGCTTCGTTTTAATAATAAATCGATTCGCAAATATACTTGACATTTATATTTTCATAAACCTAAAAGTGTAACCACAGTGCCTCCACCTCCAAATGATGATGATGATCTCCGCTGAACTCCAATCGCATCACCACCTTGGCCACCAAGACGCTGTTCCACAATCATTTGCGCGATGCATAAAATATTAATAACTGCTCAGTCAGATATATAGTCGGCTCCCAGGCTTAGAATGTTAATTGCTAACGATCCATAATTTAAAGATGATGCATCATAAAAATGTTAACTTTATGCCTTTGATTTATTCATTTATTTATTTGTTACACAAAAAAAAATGGTACTTAAAAACTATGTTATAAAATCGGGTGGATTGTGAACCAGGTGCGGAGAGAGGGGATCGGGATTGGGATTGTGCTTGGATTTTTCGTCTCCTAGAGATGGTAGCTCTTCGATTCTTTACCACCATCCACTATTGGAGCTGGAACTGGACCATCCATTGCTGTTCCATCCGGAGTTGCCGCTGCTCCAACCAGAGTTTCCACCCCATCCGGAGTTGCCGCCCCATCCGGAGTTGCTACCCCATCCGGAGTTACCGCCCCATCCAGAGTTTCCGCCCCATCCGGAGCCGCCGCCTCCTCCGATCTTTATGACCTTGATGACTTGCGGCTGCTGGGCAACCCAGCCACTATTCCATCCGGAGCTGCTGCCGCCCCAAGGATTCGATCCCCAGCCCGAGGATCGGACCAATCCGGCCGAAACACAGGCCACCAGTGCGCAGAGTACAATGAATACCTTCATTATGTGTGGTTTGGGATTTTAAGCTTTTAGTCCTGACTCGGAGAGTAGATCCTGGTTTGTTTTGCTGTGCGTCTCGAAGTGTGGCACTCGAATGCTGTAACCACTGGATCACCACTCGCTATTTATCGCAAAAATAACTGGCGAACTGCAAACTGCGTGGCCCAGACTAATCTGGACGAGAATCCACAAAATAAATCTCCAGTGGCGGGTGGCTGGGCCAGGCCAGGCCCGGCCCGGCCAGGTCGGGTAATTGCAGTTTATTAAACCACTTTGAGCGTCCGATTCTTGACCAGGGTCAACTGGGTCTGCTTTACAAGCAGAGGCAGAAGCCACAACTGGGTAGCCATCAAGCCAAGTCAGCCAACCATGTGGCAAAGTTGCAAAATTCGTACATAACTCACACGCTTGATGGATCATTTCCTCGCCTCGCTGCTGGCGGAAACTGCAGCAGAGCCTGCACTGCGAGAAATAACTAGACGTTTGGAATAAGGGTTGAATATAAAGTAATAAAGGTGTGCGTGAAATTTGATAAATGTTATGTATATCATCCAGACTATAGTGTCATCACGCTCTTAAAGCTAACCTAGCAAGGCTTCTAGAGAAATATCTCTAAATTATCGGTATTTTAAACAGTGTTTTGTGCAGTCTAGCTTTAAGCTTAAGCTGAAACCGAGAAGTTGGCGTCAGGTGAGTCATTTGTCAAACTGGCAGCTTAAGCCGCAAACGGAGACACTTGCAGATAGTTATGAAGACGGAGATGGAGATGGAGATGCCGATGCAGATGCAGATCCCAAGTGAAGGGGGCAAAAAAAAAAAAAATAACTGGATTTTGGCGATGACATTTCCTGATCCTGACAGTCAGCCGAAGGACAAGGGAAAGCCCCGAACAAAACCACATTCAATGTCTACGTGATGGTTGATATGTGTATTTAAATTATAACTTGGGCTATAAACAACAAGTTTCTAGATCATAGGCTGCCATTGAGGTCGGTAGTTAACTTTTCAGCTATAGATATGCAATTCCATCTAGGACATCTAGGCCATTAAAGTGCTCTAGAATTCCATGTATCATCGATATTAGCGAGAGATGAAATCATCACTTCCCCGACAACATTCACCAACTAAGGCGGCTGACCTCAGATCGCTATAAAACTCATCTGGACACAAACACAAACCAGATGACATCCAATTGCACTGACAGTGCAATTTTCCCACTGTACCTGGGCGCCACTCGGATAATGGCCAACAAAAAATAAAACAACTCCAGTCAACAGTCAACAATCATGAGCTTGGGGCAATGGCGACACCGCGGCCTCTTTTCCACAAGTTATTTATCTTTCGGTTTTCTTCCACGGAGTATTATAATTTACCTAGTAATTTGTGACAATAATGTGTTCGTACATTATTACCTTGTCCACGCGCCGAAATAGGAATCAATTATTACAGTACATGTGTGAACACTTTTAAAATGAACCCTGTTCTATTAAGCGGATAATATAAGATAATGCATTCCACACAATGTAACTATTAGTGATTACCATCTTTGTAGTGCTAAATTAAAATTGTTGAACGATTTAAAGCAAATAATTTAAGACTAAGCAATATGGGTTGGTTTATTCATATTTATTTAAGTATGCTTATGCCTTTTACCATTATCCTTCGTTATCACATATGTAGGGTATTCCAAGTTCGTGAGCCTGCTGCCTTTTCCGTTTGGGCTTTGCATAAGCACAGTAAACACAAATTTAATTGAAATGTCAACGCTTAGAAGGCAAGTTGTGTATTGCTTATCGACCGCAATCGGTTTGAGCCAAAAAAAAAAAACAAGGCTTATTGCTAGCTTAGGATAGATTATGGGAATGGTGATTTGGAGGATATGCCCCTTATCCTGAGAACCAGGAACCCGGCTTCCCCGTGGTTGTGGTGCTCGGCACCTCAGTGGTGCTCGTGGACTCGGGACACAGGCCGCAATGCTCCAAGTGGGCCGATCGCACAACGGAGGCATGCATGCCGAACGGTGCGGAGGCGCTGACCTCCAGGAAATAGTTGCCCTTAATGTTTTGCGGCACCGCATATCCCATGGGCACCTCGTCGCCCGGACAGCGGAAATCGCGCAGTTTGGATATCGAATTGCAGCGAGTGGCCATGAAGTTGCGCTCATTGCCTGGGAAAACGGTTTCCGCAAAATATTCCCAGGATCGGGCATGGGCACAGGTTACCGAGAAACAGCCCGCCGCAAGGGGGCTCATTCCGCCCGGATAGAAGTCCACATCGCCCACCGGATCCCGCTTGCCCAGCACCCCGGGATTGCTATGGATCACATCGACGAAGTGGGCATCTCCGCGCATCAGACCAGAGAGGGCTTCACCCTCGTTGAAGCACGGCTTGGCCGGATCCAATCCAGTAATCCTGGGTATCGTCTGATTGGTCAGGTGTTGCAGGTGCCGTCCCGCCGAACCCACAATGTGGGCGCCCAGGCTATGGCCAATCAAGTGGATATTCTCCACCGGCACCAGATCGAGAAGCTTCACCAATCCGAGGGCGATGTTCTCGCCAATCTCCTCCGTATTGAAAGCCGACCAGGTGTACAGGGTATCAACGAAACGAGCAGCATCCACCGCCTGTAATGACATATTTTTAACAAATTACCCTAGATATATGTACATATATGCATAAGCTGTGTATTATGCCAGTAGGTGTTAGGATATTCAAAGTATAATGAGAACTTTAAAGCCCGTGGTTTTAATATTAGCATTAATTTGAATGCGCAATGTGAAAAAAAAATATGTAAAACATTTACATTAAATCCGGAGCTAACGAGTTGAACCTGCTTGTGAGTGTATTTAATCTGATCTGAACCTTATCAGTAGGAAAACTTAATAACAATAAATGTTTCTGTGACAAACTTGTTTCCTCTATACTTATTTATTGATTTATTGGTTTAAGTGGCATATTTCAACCTTAATTAATATAGATTGTACTTACCACAAAGTTGACATCCCCACGGCAATTATAGGCCTTTGAGAAGACTTCGATGGTATCGGAACCATTCACGGTGGTGGTCCATCCGGTGGCCAGAATGACGACCTTCTTCTTGACATCGAAAAGCGGACTCTTCCACATGGACTCCGGACTTGTAAGTGGGAAGTTTTTCTTTTCACACGCCGTTTGCAGTTGGAAGTTCATTTTATTGATATCCGGCGAGTATTTCGACTTGATTTTGTTTGAAGCCAGCGCCTGGGAGCCTGAAAATATTTTTGAAGTAATTTATTTTAAGCAGTTTTAATTTTTTAAGATAATTTGTTTTAGAATGACTATATAAAATTGTTTATTTAATAGGTAATGTTTATTAATCTAAAAATTCTGCATTTAAAAATTATGTGTTTTCTAGAACTTAAATAAATACTCACAAATGACGTTCAGGGAGTTGGAGACGAACTCGAATGGATATCCCGCGATGAGCTGCTTGCTGCCTTCGAGGAGTCCTTGGGGTGTGGGCAGAAGACTGGGATCCACGATGCTGGTGCCCACATTTCCGATGGAATTGATCACATCCGGAAGCGACCACTCGATAGCGTGGATGGAGGCCACCAGAAGCTGGAGGAGGAGCGCGAGGAGCGTGTGCATCTTTGCCGGAACTCGTCCCATCCTGGACACAAACTCAACGAGAACTGAATGCCGGAAGCCAAATCACAATTGTTTTTATAGCTTCCAGAGGGAGGGGCTCGCGCGACAAACACATTGCCTTATATGTATATATATATATATATATGATTCCAGTCAACTGTGACCATATCGATGTGTGTTCCGATCAGATAAGGTGCACTTGTCACTTAATTAGTTTCCATTTCCATTTCGATTCGTCGCCTTCGCCACATCTCGGCGAGAAATCGAGAAATCCGGCCCGGAGCAAACTGCAGTCGCATGTCCCGATCTCATCTGCATTTATTTTAATTCTAATCGAAAACTAAAGCAAATCGGACGGCATTAGCACTGAAAGATAACGCCCTGTTATGCAGTCAACGGGGCATCCAGTCGACCGGTTAAACACCCTATTACAGCGATTATCAGCTACAAAATTTGACCTCTAATTCAATTGTTCTCATACACCAAAAACAGATTATGTTTTAATCTCAGCAAACAAATGGCAAATGGTCTTGGAATTCCCCAAAATTTTCTTGATCCCCACCATCGCCACGTGCAGTTTTTAACTGATAATGGCATAAACGATCTTTCAGTTTACACAATTCCTCACTCTACCGACAATGGCCCGTGCCATCAGTAGTGTATCAAAAAATACACTGGTAAATCATATATTTAGAATAAACTTATGTATATAAATAATAAAAAAATATATACATAATAAATGAGTTAAATAATTTAAATATTATTTAATTACATTTTTATTTATCCTAAAGTATCTATATAAACAAATTTCAACAATCCCACTTGTGGGTTTTTGTTTCGCAAACCTTTTATTAAATTCTGATATCTCTTTTTTGTTTCTTATCTGCTCATTTTTGAAATTTAAAGCTCTAGTATGTAATGTTGCAGTGTAAGGTCAATTCTCACGTACTTAACATCAAATAGTGCCTCCGGTTACGACAACAGGGCCATATTAATGGCCATATTAATGCGGACCCATTGCTCACCACTTATTTCCCATTCCGTATTCCCCCATTACGGCTCCCAATCTCCAAGCCATTGTCATTCCGTCAACGTGCCCTGGACAATTTTTAGTGTGCCCCAAACAAAAAGACGTCACAAAAGAATTAACTTGGCGTTGACATCAGCTTTCGGCGATTTCTTACACAAATCACGGAGCTCTAAATTCTCCGGAAGAGGGAGGGGGCGGGGGCTCAACTGGGACTTGTCCTTGAAATTATCAGGTAAAATCTCTCAGCGTTTACGAATAATATTAGATTACTTTGGTTGATATAGGCGTTGTAAAAAGGTACAGATTATGTAACATCAACATCTTAACAATATAACATAAGACTTTGCTGCGGATAACAGTTTTTTATTGCGTTTCGTTTTTAATAATACTACTATAAGAATACATGTACGAATATTCATGATGCACAAGATCCACATTTTGTGTCGGAGTTTGTGTAGCTCTGCAGATTGGCATTTTGGCCATAGGGCTCCTCTGGATTGGCGCCCACGTAGAACAGGCCCAGATCCGTGGCCTTGGCGGCATAGCCCATCACGGTATTCGTGTTCTTGCAATAGTTTCCGAGAAGGAGTTCCGAATAGCGCTTACATCGCTTGGCCAGGAAGTCATTCCCATTCGACGGATACACCGTTTCCGTCCAGTAATCCACGGCTCTCTGATGCGAACAGCTAATGGGGTCAAGGCTCTCGCATCCCGGCTTGAAGGGAATCCGTCCCTGGACAAAGAAGTCAGCATCGCCGGCCCGCTTCGATGTGCCAAACATGCCGGGATTGGTGTGGATAATGTCTACAAATCGGGCATCGCCACTCCGCAGACCCTCCAGCTCATTGCCATCGTAAAAACATGGGTTAGCCGGATCCAATCCGGTGATTCTCTTCAGGATTTGTCCCCCAGACAATCGTCGATAGTTTCTGCCCGCTGAACCGGCTATTTGGGCGCCCAAGCTGTGACCCACCAAATGGAACTGTTTGGTCACATAGCTCGTATTCAGCCGGAGGAGCGCCTTGGCCAGATAATCTCCAATAACCTCTGTGTTCAGGGCAGACCATGTATACAGGGTGTCTATGAAGTTCGCAGCATCTAGAATCTAAATAGAGGTGTATTTGTAATGACTTGAAAGTGATATACTCAAGGTAAATTGTATGTATATGAGGTTAACTTTTTTAAAGATAAATATCTCTCTCTTTTATTCTATCAGTATGTTTTTATATTTAATGAAACTTTTTATGCCTGTAGATGAATAGGTTTAATACCGACTTACCAAAACATTGGTATCATTGCGACAAAGATAAGCTTTTGCCACGGGACCACTATTGGAATTGTTAATGCTCGTTGTCCAGCCGGTGATGAACAAGACAGTGGGTCGATCCTGATAAAATCCGGTAGTGTTCCATAACTGCTCCGCCTGCGTCAGTGGAATACTGGTATTCTGACAATCATCACTCGATCGAAGCAGAAAACTCATACGCGACATATCCGGTATTAGCTTGGACCTCACCACTCCGAGGTCCACAATGGTGCTGCATATATAGTTCAAGGTGGAGAAGCCCAAGTCCAGGGGCAAGCCAACAACGAACTGATTCAACTGATCCTGTAGGCGATTGAGCAGCGCTTCCTGATATGAACTCGCTGGCCGTGCCAACTTAAGACTTTCAGAATCATCCAATCCTGTCATTGTGTTCTCGGCTTTATTATTCAAAGAAATTAAGCCTTCAGTTGTCTTATTCCTTAAAACATCCGCATCCGGCGAACTAGAATCCTTTAAGGCATCACGTGGATCATGTTCGTTTGAGATGTCAGTTTCGATGGCATCTGTATCCTTTGAACTTTCCGCATTTTGCGACACGATTAGTTTTAATTTATCAGACTTCGAAATCTCTGGAGTTAAAGAAGAGGTCATCATCAGAGAATCAGTCTTAATGGACTCAGAAATCCCAATCAGCACCACCACCAGCACCACTGCAATCGAAGAAGACATGGTAATCCGGAAGGTACTGTAAAAACACCTACACATGGCTGGCCTTTTATACGAAGGCTAAGTGAGATAAATATATATATAAATATATATACATATATATACATTTCTTTTCATTCATTCCAAACAAAATTTATCACTCTCCGAGCTAAAACTTTTTATTCTAAGACACGAATTCACGATATTGGCCACCTTCCACGTGTCCGAGCCTCACGAACTACTTGGTCTTGCAAAATCCAGGTTGCAATCGCAAAATTTCCTCGCAAAAATTTTGCGTTAGGAAATGTTGCATCGACTGCCAAAAAGTGAGCCACCTAATAACCACATTGCACCGCTCCCAATTACTCACCGCCCCCACAATCAACAAAAAGCAAAAAATACAAAATTATGACAAGAGGTATTCGAGTGGCTCAACTATGAAATAGTTCGAGGAAAACACGTATCCATGGTCGAAAAACTTTCGTCTACCTGTTTCATACTTTCTAACGAAACTAGTATACCCCCTTTCTCAAAGACTAAGGGGTATCAAAATTAAACACAAAACAAGCGGTGCTATTACATTGGTAATTTGTGAGCCCGACTGGTGGTGTTGCTGCTGCTGTTCGTTGATGTTGCCGGCACGCAACCCGCCAGAAACTAGCAACTATTAACCAGCAACTAGCAACCAGCAACATGGAATAAACAGCGGCAATCAGAAGCGCCAATAGCCCAAATGCGAGTGCTTCCAGTTGGCCATTTGGATGGTGGATTCACAGATTAATACTGCCCAATTATTCACACTGGCCGACTTCGAAGAAATGCCGAGCTACACCCAAAGAAAATACCCAATAAATGTCAATCCTAATGGGATAGTATAATATACCATAGAAGCAACTAACCATTTAAAAAATTAATTTTTTAATTATTGTGATAAAATAAATATTTATCAGTTGTTTCATTTAATATTTATAGTTTTCAAAATATAATATTCTCTCTACTTCCTGGGCTTTTTTCAGCTTATATTCTCAGATGTCTTTCGATAAAGTTTTGTTACTAGTATTATTTGTTGATTGATATTTTCTTGACTTTTTTTACTGATTCATATATTATTATTCATTTAATGAGAGCAGCCGAACTTCGCTACAAACCGATTTTCTTAGTTTTTGGAAATTTATTCGCACATAGCGCGCTGAATTGACGGCAAATGTTTATATGTACATCGGTAACGGTTTTGTTTCGCTTTTCCACCTTTTGCAATCTTCCAGGCACTCGTGCTCCATATATGGAGTATATAGCACCCATATCTTGTTGGGAATGGGAATATTGGTGAGTATGTCAGACGCATGGAGCTGTGGGTTTTTTTAAAAACTACTGGCGATCGAGCGCGGACTTCTCGCTCTGCTGGCTTCTTGTGCTTTTAATTGCAGTAGAGAGACTCATGAAATCGAAATCAATTCAGATTGCTCTATATCCATTAGACTATAATTTGGAGTTAGTTTGAGTTATAGATTTATGTAAGACTCGCTGATGATAAGTTAAGAGAGAAATATATAAAATAAAAGACTTGATAAACGGATGCTGTTCTTAGAGAATATTTTTGGCAATGTATTTAAATCCTTTTCGTGATTTAATAAATTTGCGAAATATGTTTCAAATAAGTTTGTACTCTACATCTTTGACTATTTTATATTTATCAAATATAAAAGTACCTATCCAAACAGTTTCTCAATGAGTTAAGTGCACTTTTTGGCCACTTTGCACAATGGACACATCTCACTGCATTGTTTGGCCCGATAAATATACACCTTCAACTCACATACTCGTATATGTGAATGACTCTTTATATTTGCCATTCTACTTCCACTATTTGCTGTTGATAAACCCAATTAGTTGGCCTGTGCCAAAAATCTAGCGAGCTTCCGCCTTAAGTGCAAATAGGCGGAGGGTTAAGGCCCACAGGGATGCCACAGATGACGCAATATGGTCCATATACCGAGAACGGGCCTAATGGCCAAAAAGCCAAAAAATAATTGAGAAGACCAAAATTATTACGTATACGCACCATTGCAACAGGCTTTTCAATGGCCCCGCCACTTAGACGTCGACGTAATGCGGAGTAAGTGCAGCAAATTATCAGCTCCAGCCGAACGAGCGGCCAGCAGGCAGATGTCCGTTGCAACATTTTTTTTTTTCTGTGTTTTTCGCTTTTAGCCAAACAAAACAAAAGACTGTGTGCAAAAGTCGACGGAAAATGCAGGAAAATGCGGCATGTATTTGCGGTCGAATGTGAGTGCTCCGAGCATATAAAATCCAATGCAGTTGGTAGCAGTAAATTAGTTGACTCGAAACATTTCGCCGCGTCGGTTAAAACACTTCTACCACATCCAACCATGTTCACCTATCGCCTGAAACTGATGATCCTTCTGGGTCAGCTGCTGCTAGGCATCCAATGTTATCCTTTGGGGGATGATGTGTCCTCCAATGCAGTGGTCCATTCGGCGGGACTTTTGGGCCACTACGCCGGCGGTCTGACTGGCGGCGAGGCCTTGTCCAAGCTGGACTTCAGCTCATCTTCGCACGAATTCGGAGCCTCCGCGGAGGCGGATCACTTGGGCTCCCTCGGCGATCACCTGGGCGAGGAGAGCTTCCCGTCAGATTACGGCAGCAGCGATGCCGGCGAGGAGTACGCCGAGGCCAGCGAGTTGCACTCCCACTACGAGGACCACAAGGCTGTGCCCGGCATCGATCATGGCAAGGGCGCCTTCAGCTACAGCACCCTGTACGAGTTCAAGGATCGGGATGAGCACGAACTGCACCACATCCAGCACCAGGCACTCGAACAGCAGGTGGAGCACCAGGCGGAGCACGACCACCACCTGGCGGAGCACCACCAGCTGGAACATCTCTACTAAGACTGTGATAGTCGCACACAAGACCTATCAAAATGCTCAAAGATTATATTATTATAAAAGTGTTTTTTTTTTAACGATTATTAAAATAAATGTAAGTTAAATTGAATTGAAAAGCTCTCTTGGGGGCACAACCTATAAATAAATATGGTCAAGTATTTATGAAAATTTAAATAAGTTAAAAAGATGTCCTGGATTTTAATTAATTACAAAATCTGCATGTTTAAAAATGTTACATATTTAAAAATTGTGTTTTTGGCACACATATAAATATTGTCCATGCATTCGTCAACCTTAAAAACCAATATATTTTATAGCAATTTTATTGAATAATAAATTGAAAACAAACAAAAAAAAACTTAACTTAAAGTAATAAGACCGCCGAAAAGTAGTTATTTATGATAGTTTATAAATTGTTTCGCAATGAACCCATTTAGCGGCCGTGGGAGTGGACAACTTGATGCTGGGGCAATTTGAGTTGCGAAAAGTCCACATTATCATTGACCACGATGCGGGGTTCGTGGATCGAAGGTATCGAAGGTATCGATGGAATCGATGGAATCACTGAATGTGGCAAATGCGATGCGGTCAAGGTGTCCACATAGTAATGCGGCCAGGGATTTCCCAGTGACATGGAGTACGAGCTGGGCACCAGCAGCAGATGGGGTTGTTCCGTATCCGGAGCTAGCTGGAGTACACCTGAGCTGATGTGTATGGGTGGTCCATAAGCTGCAGATATAATAAAAACACAAATAAGGGAAGTACATCAAATAGCGTCGCTCATACGCACCGTGGCTCGCCGGCTGCTCCTTCTCCACAGCATGACCACGTACTAAAGCCGCAAAAACTATTGCCCAAATAAACAATTGCACATTAAGCACCTGCATTTTGTTTGGCCGATTCTTCGAGGGGATCACAGCTTTTATATGCGCCGGCGAACGGATGTTCTTGGTCTTGGATGAACGCCCATCGGTGACGATTTTGGATGACTGCACCTCAAATCGCATGACACTTAGCCGATAAAGATCGTGGAATCTATTAGAATTTTTCATAGATACTTTGATTCAATTATTCAATTAATATGAAATATAGTTTGATTTAGTCCATCATTGTTTATATGTAGAGCTTAATTCATTTTAATGCAAGCCTAAAAGATTCTAAAAAATTTTAAAGCAGGCATATCAAAGGTATATGATTTTTTTAAATGTATATAAACATCTCCCACACAATTTAGCAATTTGATTAACATTTTTTCTGTTTATTAGAAAAAAACCCCCAAGCACATACTATATTCAAATGCAAATCAGAACCCTATAAACCAGAATCTTTCTGTCCCTCGATCTTAACCTTGTTCTCAGGGCCCTCTCCGCGATCTCTTCAGATCCGGAATTGGAATATGAATCGCAACCGATTCGTTGGGAGTTAGCAACTTGGTGTTAATTTGGCTAAGAATCAATAACACAATGAACCCTAAAAAATCCCAAAAAAAAAGATATATGCATCTACATACATATAAGCTAACAGACAGACGAATTTGACTGAGGTATTGGCGATTACATAAGAGTATAAAGTTATAAAGAACTGATATCGGGTATATTGATTTATTTTATGTACACATCGATCGAACAAAAAAATAAAGGTATTCGTTTTAGAACTAGAAAAAAAATAGTTGAGTACGGTTAGGTTAGGTTAGATTTTGGAGTCCTTGAGTGGCTTTGAGTTATGGTTACATGAGCACCTAGCAGCCCACCAGCTTCTCAAAGATACCGCCACGCTTCCAGCCGCCATTGAATCCACCTGAGAAGCCGCTATTGGAACCGCCATTGTAGCCACCGTTGTAGCCACCGTTGTATCCACCGTTGTAGCCACCGTTGTATCCACCAGCGGAAGCGGCAGCGGAGGAGGAAGCACTGGAGTAGCTGGACTCCACCGCTGGTGGTCCGTAAACCTGGGCGGGTGCACGATCCTCATCGACGATCAGCTTGATGGTCTTCACCACCTGTTGGCTCTGTGGCTGCGGGGCGTAGGACACGGGAGCAGGGGCGTAGCTGATGGGAGCTGGAGCTGGGGCTGAGTAACGCACCACTGGAACTGGAGCAGGAGCGGAGTAGGTTACAGCAGGAGCGGGACCGGAGTAGGTCACAGCGGGAGCGGGAGCGGAGTAGGTAACAGCGGGAGCGGGAGCGGAGTAGGTAACAGCGGGAGCAGCCTGTACTCGCACCACAGGAGCGGGGGCAGGAGCGGAGTAGGTCACAGCTGGAGCAGGAGCAGGAGCGGAGTAGGTCACAGCTGGAGCAGGAGCAGGAGCGGAGTAGGTCACAGCTGGAGCGGCCTGAACGCGCACCACCGGAGCTGGAGCAGAGTAGGTCACAGCTGGGGCAGGAGCAGGAGCGGAGTAGGTCACAGCGGGAGCTGGGGCAGAGTAGCTCACAGCGGGTGCAGGAGCGGAATAGGTCACAGCGGGAGCTGGAGCAGAGTAGCTCACAGAGGGAGCGGAGTATGAGTTGGCGCTGGCGCTGGACGAGGCACTGGACGAGTATCCTCCATAGTTGCCACCATAGCCAGAGGACCGTCCGTAAGAGTAAGAGGGCTGCTCCACCACCTTGATGACCTTGATGACCTGCTCGCCACCACCGTAGCCGCCGCCATAACCACCGCCATAGCTGCCTCCATAGCTGCTGCTGCTGCTGGCGGAAGAGGATGAGGAACTGCCGTATTCGGAGTTGTACACCGGTCTGCTGGGCTGGTTGTAATATCCCTGATTGTAGCCGCCGGAGTATCCACCGCTGCCATAGCCGCCTCCATAGCCACCACTGCCGGTGGAGTAGCCACCGCCGCCGGAGCTGCCGCCACCCAGACCGCCGCCAATGGCCTTGAGCAGGGCCAATTTGGCGCCCAACAGGGCATCGGAAGGAACTGGTGCCGAAAGGGCCAAAAGGGCCAGCGAAACGCAAACGTACAGCTTCATGTTGATACTGGTGATGCTAGTGGTGCTACTGATGCTGCCGGCAACCTGAACGAAACTCAACTGATGTCCCAAATCGAGGCGAGGCACTAATTTATAGCCGGCCAACAGCCGTGTGCGTTTGTGTAGTTCTAAACTATGTTATGCTCCCTCCAGTCAACGAGATGAGATGCCCCGAACACAGATGTTTGCTTAATTCATAAATGGTTACTTATGGGCCAAAGAGACAAGACAAGCCAATACAACCCAAGACGAGTCGGCCGGTCGAAATGTATTCCAAATCTGGGCGGGGCCCTGAGCCACCGGCTGTCTGGCTGTCTGTTCATATGTCACCTCAACTACTTAACCATCAAGTGAGATATTTTCTCGCATCTACCGGCACGGCACAAAATAGTTGAATAAATCTACGGCCCAAGAGCGTTACGGATTCGCAAAAGGTTCGGGTAATTCCCCAATTAGCACTGAGGGAAATATTTGGAGCTGTTAACGTGATATGATCTGAAACGCAGCTTAAACTAGAAATTCATATTAATATGGATCCAATTAGATGAAGGTAATATCCCTTCATCTAATTGGATCCATATTAATATGAATTTAATATTCAAATATTTTTGTGCCTAAAAGTGCAATTTATTATTTCTCTTTCTATAGAATGTGAACAAACGTTTGGGAAATTCCACCAGTTCTACCATGCAATGCGAGTTGCATTTTAATTTTCTGATTCATATACTGTCCCAATTTGAATCATGCTGATTTGAGAGAGTATTTTATTATATCTGATCGATAGCAGTCATATTTCAATCTAGCAGTAAATGAAAATACATACCCTTTTATTTATAAGTTTGTAATTCGATTTGTAAGCCAAATACTTACCTGTGTAGTACAAATAATGCAATTTAATGAATAAGTTTAAACCAAAAAAATTTTAGTTAAATAATTCATATTATTTAATTTATTTTTTTTTTCGAAAATTCGCTTTACTATTTCTCGCAGTGCACACTGGCACATGTGCGTGGCCAGCGTATTGGCATTGTCACTCATTCAGCCACCGAAATCGTATGCATGACTACACGTAGTCAAGGGGCTCAATGGGTTGGAGCCTCGCCAATATCCAAATATCCAAATAGCCAAAATCCGAAAATCCAAATAACCCAAGCACGCCCAGAAATCTTCGCTCATCTCGGATTTCGACCCGAAAACCTGTCCACGTCCACGTTTTCTGACGTATTCCCTCCCAACTCAGATCAAATATTACATATATGTAAATGTCGCTTTTTTGGAACCTTTGTATTTTTTCTATTGATCTAGACAGATATGCAAATTGGGTCACCAAAAAAAAAAATAGACAAGAACCCTCCAAATATGTATGTTTGTTCCATCTGGCGAAATTTTCTGTTCCCATAATTCGACAACTGGTTTTTTTTTGGTAGCACGAGAGTATCGTAAAATTCATTTTTATGGAAAGATGCGTGGAATTTTAGGCAATTTTGCAGCATAAGCAACTAATTCTGAAGTTTATACTTTTTGTATTTTTACAAAAGTTTCAGACAATCACAAGCGAAAAATAAAACAAGCATAACATTTTAAGATAGTTGCTAAACCCAATTGGATGTAGTAAACGAATTACTTATGTATGTATATAAGAATTTATATTTAAAATTTTTAACATTAACTAAGATGAATGTTAACCAGCTTAAAAGTATTAAAGCTTTCAGGTTCTTGCTGTGTTTTCTACTTGACTAATTTTATTTCATTTCTATTTTATCTTCAAATTTCTTAGCATTGCAAATATTAAATCATTGCCAATTTACACATTACCATTTACATTTTAGTTGAAGTGACTGCGACATATGTGGCTAGAGTTGGAGATGGAAATGAAGATGGAGCTGGTCCAGCTCAACCAATTTGCACCCATGTGGCATACAGCATTCTCGGTCGAACATTATATTTTTTTTTTTTGGGCTTGGCTCTTGTGACTTGACTTTGACTTTGGCTTTGCTTTTGGTTTTTGGCACTTGATTACCATTAACAGTTTTCTTGGGCTCACGATCTCCAGTTCGATGGGCAAAGAGAAGCTTTGGGGGGGCGGAAAGGGTTAAAGCCGGCTAACTGAGTGCGTAAACAGCACTCAACTCTCGTTTTCATTCAGAGGCCCAAACCGAAGGTCACTAGGATTGGGTGGGCCAATACATTTTTTGGGTGGTGGCTCTTCAAATGGGTGCGAACTCTTTTATTTTGTAATTGTCAAGCAGTAAATTGCAAAAGCAAAAAGTTACATCGCGGCTTATAGATCTGTATATGTATAGAGTATAGAACTTGGAGGGGTTTGTTTAATGTCATTTTATTTAGCACACTTTTGGGCAGACAAAATCACTGATTGTATTCTATTTCTTCCACATATTTGCTGCTCATTTATTGAGTTGCATAGGTTTATGAGCTTAAAACGAACTATTATGTTTATAAATATTTATAACAAACAAAATATTCATTATGTATAGTATTATTAAAAGATTTACTCTTGGTGAGCTCAAAAAAGCAAACACTATTCTCTTCGTTTATACAATTTATTACAAATCGTTAATTTTTAATTACAAATCGTTGTTTAAAATTATCAAAAAAAAATAACCACTTGACGTTGTGGCTTCGTCGTTCTCTAGCAGAGTCCTCCAGCCAAGCCAAGTGGTGGTGGTGGTGCACCGAATCCCAGTCCAAAGCCGCCGCCAGCGCCATAGCCAGCGCCATAGCCGTAGGAGGCGGGAAGGGCAGCACCACCGCCGAAGGAGCTTCCATAGCCACCCAATCCTCCGCCCAAAGCGCCTCCGAATCCGCCAACATAGCCGGCTCCACCGGCCAGGACAGGAGTGGCAACCGGGGTGGACACCGATGTGACCACCGGTGTAACCACGGCGGAGGTGGATATGGCAGGCGCAGCGCCCACAAAGCCGCTGGAATAGCCACCGCCATAGCCGCCAGTGTAACCGCCGCCATATCCTCCACCATAGCTTCCGCCATATCCTCCTCCGATTCCACCTCCTGGCACCACCGATACCTTGATCACCTTCACCACGTTCTCGGGAGCGTATCCATAGCCGGCGCCATATCCTGATCCATAGCCAGATCCATAGCCGTAGCCAGAACCATAGCCGCCGCCATATCCAGATCCATAGCCAGACGTAGTGGCTCCGCCCAGAAGAAGATTAAGCTTGCCAAAGGTGGCTTCTCCCGGCTTCGCTAGGGAAACCATCGCAACTACTACTGCCGCCAATCCCAGGTAGAACTTCATGGTGATGTAATGTGTATATCTTCGATTCGGTGTTCCTGCTAATCCACAAAATCCACTCTTGACTTTGCCGCGTCGACTGATGAACTCTGGTGACCATACCATCGACTTTATACCCAGCCAAGTCGAATTGCTCGACAATAGTGCGCGATTGTTCTGTACCAAAACCCGCAATGTGTGAAATTACTCAATGGGTTTTGGAGGGCCCCCTGTTCCGATGGCAGGTGAACTAGTGTCACAAATATTTGTGTCAAAGTCAGATTTTTCACTCTTTGCGATCTTGTGGTTTCGCAGAAGGTTTGCTTTTAGCTAGAATCCAAGAATATAACGCAATTTTTGGGCAAACATTGCAGCTTCAAGGGAATTAGCACTTTCGTTTTCTTCCCGGGGATTATGCAAGCGGATCTGTTGCCGGAAAACAGTCAGATTTTTTTCATCAGTTGTGGGAACAAGTGAATTAATATTGTAAACCATTGACCATACAGCTGGGAAATAAGTATGCTCTCTGGAACCCAAGGTCCTATTCTTGAAAGGTTATGGGCTTACTAGATGCCAACGCGGGGGCATCAGCCAGGCCATAATTAAATTGTCAGCAACTGAAGTACGATCGCTTCAAAATTAGGCAAAATTCTCAGTTATCAGCATAAAGAGGGGCAGTATCTAAAATACAACCACCCAAATGAGCACGCGAAGACAGACCAGTCCTCTGAGGAATCTTCGCCAGAAATGCGGCGGCAGTTGCACTAGTGACGATGACCTGCCTGAGGTCAAGTTAATCACCCAGCCCATCAATGGTCTGCATTACATCCGGAATCGACTGAGACCACCGAAATCCCGAAACGGCATTTACTACAGCACAGATTGGGACAAGTCTGCGCTGGTCAGCAATTTCCAGAAAAGAGGTTGGCTACAGGTGCCCTCCTTTAATGGCGAATGGAACTTCTATTGGGCGTGCACCCAGAATTGTCGCTACATCTTCGGCATCGATCATCCATATCGCATGCGATCAGATCAGTAAGTAGTGGTTAGCAACTTTTTGTCTAACCATCTAAGATCTCACCGCAGAGTCATTAACCACTTCCCGAACTCCATTGAGCTGTCGCGCAAGGATTTGCTAATCAAGAACATCAAGCGCTATCGCAAAGATCTGGAGCGACGTGGCGATCCGTTGGCTCAAAGCCATCCACCGGATACGAAACTGGGCATAGGCGGTACCCGTTACAAGCACCTGGACATCATACCCATGACCTTTGTCCTCCCCTCCGATTACCAAATGTTCGTCGAGGTCTTCCATCGCAATCCGGCCAGCACGTGGATAGTGAAGCCATGCAGCAAGTCCCAGGGTGTAGGTATCTATCTGGTCAACAAGTTGTCCAAACTGAAAAAATTCGCATACGATGCGCGCACCTTCTATCCGCAAATCAACCGGGACACCTGCGTCATTTCCAAGTACATCGACAATCCACTGCTGATCGGCGGCAAGAAATTCGACCTGCGACTCTTCGTCCTTGTGACCACATTCAATCCGCTCAAGGCTTATCTCTATAAGGAGGGTTTCTGCCGTTTTTGCACCGAGAAGTACGACGAAACTGAGATTGATAACGTGTTTATGCACTTGACGAACGTCAGCATCCAGAAAACGAATGTAAGTAGCCAAGTCCGTGTACGTAAGAGTACATAAGTCCTAAGTCAACATTGCAAATAAGTGTGTTTGATAAAAAAAAAAGCGTTTTGCGCCCACTTAACATTTGCTTTATAAATGTTTTACTCTAATATCTAGCAAGAGTACAATTCCATCCATGGTGGCAAATGGCCACTCCAGAATCTGTGGCTGTACTTGGACAGCCTGCGAGGCGAGGGCGTTTCGGATATGCTGTGGAGCCGCATCACCGCCACCATCAGGCACTCCTTGGACGCAGTGGCTCCGGTGATGGCCAACGATCGTCATTGTTTCGAGGTCTATGGCTATGACATAATCATTGATAATAACCTGAAGCCCTGGCTGATCGAGATCAATACATCGCCGTCCATGCACTCGACCACCACGAACGACCGCATGCTCAAATCGCGGCTAATAGACAACGTTCTGGATGTGGTGGTTCCGCCGAATTGTATGCCAAAGTAAGTCTGTATAAGTGATCACGATTGATTTGATTGATTCTCAATGCGAATCCTTAGTGAGCACTGGGATAAAACGCCCAATCCAGAGTTGTTAAAAAACTTTACCGTTCTGATGCCCATTTCGCCATGTAAGCCCAAGGAGCAAGTCCCCGTTCGACGCAAGGGCAGATTATCGAAGAAAAAGAAGTCCAAGTCCACTACTGCATCTTCAGGTATTTGCTCATTTACTCCACCGCCCGCCGAAGGAGAGACCAAAATTAAAAGGTCTAACAAAGTAGTAAAACGGTTGTGATGCTGTGAAACCAAATCCTTACTCGTCGGGTGGTTGTCAATGAAAATTGGTTGTTTATGAAAATTTTTAACGTTTAATTCGCAACTCGGTATTCGGCATCGCACAAATTACTTAGGAAGTACACAAGTATAAAGAAAAGTATCGTATATATTCGCTATACATGTACGCTTACCCACTAGTTCGGCTTAATCGTATAGATTCGTATAACTAAGTTAAGCTGCTTGTCTTTTTTAGAGACCTGGGCCGAGGTCGGCTGCACAAAACTTCTTGTCTAACCTCGATAATCGTTGAAACCAAAAAAAAAGTACTTCCCTTAATCTTACATGTTAGTTATACGTATTAAATGGGTTGGCTTTAAGTTTAACTTTTCGCTTCTTGCAAATCCTCACGTTTGCACACACATAATGGCGTCCGCTTTAAAGCTTTACAAAACAAACAAACAAGATCTATGTACAAATCAAAAAAAATATAAGTAAATGTAAAAAAAAAATGATAAATGTAACATGGAGTAAGGCTGAAGGCTGGCAACAACCCGGTTGGCAGCGCTGTTGAGCAGCAACATGATTGTCGGAAATCGAAGTTATCGACAATCAGTCATCGAAGGAACGATCGCAAGGCAGCAGTGGAGTCGAGTGGAAGTCAGCGTTGCAGTCAGTCGAGTTCTCAGCAGCAGTCGTTCGGTCACAAACTAAGAATACTTTATATAATTACCGCATTTAGAATTAAACTAATAATTAAATTAATAATAAACAATAATAATAAACAATCTTACATGGGGGCTCGTCCAGTCCTAAATCGGTTATATGAAGGTGCAGTTGTTTAAAGAAAAAAGACATTGTTGTGTGCGTGGGTATAGTCTTTAAAAGTTGTAAAGTTGTGGCTATATCTATTGCATTTAAAGTTGGAAAAATCAGTTGTACAGATTTTGTTTGAACACAAGTCGGTAAAAGTCGGGAAAGCTGCTAGAGAGAACTGATAAAGTTGAAATTGTCGTGTGCGTGGATTTAGTCTTTAAAGTTGTAAAGTTATGGCTACGTCTACTGCATTGAAAGTTGAAAAAATCGATTGAACTCATACAGACTCAAGTCGTTTTGCTGTTGTGGAATTTAAAACAATTAAATTGCAAAGGTGGTGAAATTCGTTTCTAACGAAAATCAAAATTTGTCTTTTAACCGGTGGCGCCGTCTGCAAAATCGACTACCGTCGCGCCGTTAGAACATTGTCGTTGTTTGCTGGTGTTAGTGCCTTGTCGCGGAATGTTCACACGTACACCACCTACAAATAAAAAACTTAACACCGACCAAATACAAGCAATTCTAGAGAACGAAAGCGAGGACGAAAGCAGAAAAGAAAAAATGAACGAAGAAGATCAAAAGTTGGCGCCTGTAGGAGAAGCAGAGGCAAAGAAGCAGAATAAAGACGCTAGTGCTAAAGTCGAAGAGAAATTTGAACAAATGATGAATACTCTAACCCAGAGCATGTTGGCAAAATCTAAACAAGAGGGGCAAGTAATTATCGCTGCAGAAAAATTTGAAAAAGTTGTAAGTGACTGTGATGGCAAATCAATTCCTATTAAAAAATGGTTTGAAATTTTTGAGAAAAATGCCGAGGCATATGAACTTTCGGAGAAACAAAAATATGTTCAAGCCAGAAGTAAGATGATTGGATCAGCAGAACTTTTCTTAGAATCTGAATGTGTCAGTGGATACACTGAACTCAAAGAGTTACTAATTGAAGAATTTTCAGGCAGCTATAATAGCGCCGTTATTCACAAAAAGTTGCAAGACAGGAAGAAGAAGAGGGAGGAAACTCTACACGACTATTTGTTACAAATGAAGAAAATAGCAGCCTTAGGTGAAGTTGAAACAGTTGCTTTGATAACTCATATCGTAAACGGCCTCGACATTAAAAAGGAGTATAAGGGTGCTATGCTCCGTTGTAAAACTCTTAAGGAATTAAAGCAAGAATTCGAAATCTACGAGAGTCTGAATATTGTTGACAAGCCGAATATTCAACCAAAACCAAAGCAAATTACACAAGGTGTAAAAGCAGATCACTGCTTCAACTGTGGTTCGAGGGAACACAAACGAAAGGATTGTACACTTCCTACCAAATGTTTCAGCTGTAATCAAGAGGGCCATATCTCAAGCAAGTGTCCGGAAAAAGTAAACAGCATGCGCATTCACGTTGATAGTGCACGAACAAAGCCAGTAATCATAAATGGGATTATCATCAACTGTCTGGTGGACACAGGATCAGATGTGACCATAATTAAAGAAGCTATATTCAAGAAGATGAAAGATGTTGATTTAAACCGCACTGCAACAGTATTGCGAGGTTTGGGAAATGCCTCAACACAGCCGATTGGATGCTTCAGAGCATTAATCAAGACCGACCAGGTGGAAGCAAGCCACAACGTTTTAGTCGTCCACGATTCTAAATTCAGTTGCGATGGAATAGTGGGACACGATTTTATCAGCAAGTTTCGTCTTATCTGTAGTGCAGAAGGCTATACTTTTCTTGACCCGGAAGCAGATAAAAAACAAGCGGTTGAGTATTCCCAAATGTTTAATATTTGTGAAGAATCTTCTTTTACAGTTGCACCACAATACCGAGAAGACGTTGAACGCATGATAGAGAGAACATACGAAACACCACCCAAGCAGATAAAGCAATGTCCAGTCGAACTCAAAATTATTCCTGATGGCGTGATTAAACCCTTTCGCCATGGACACACCCGACTATCTGAAGAAGAAGCTATAGCTGTAAAGAAGCAGGTAGAGGAATGGGTCGAGCAGTCAATCGTCCGTAAATCTACATCAAATGTTGCCAGTCGCATAGTCGTTGTCAAGAAAAAGGATGGTACCCTACGCGTTTGCGTGGACTATAGAAAATTGAACACCATGGTTCTGATGGATTGTTTTCCGGTACCCATAATGGAGGAGGTGCTTGAAAAACTGCAGAGTGCCAAATGGTTTACAACCATGGACTTACAGAACGGATTTTTTCATGTGGCCGTAGAAGAAGCCAGCAAGCCGTACACAGCATTTGTTACCCGAGAAGGCTTATTCGAGTTTAACAAAGCGCCCTTTGGTTTTAAGAATTCCCCAGCAGCGTTTATACGGTTCGTTCAATTTATTTTTCAAGAACTAATCAATTCCAATATAATGCAGCTATATATGGATGACATAATTGTATATGCCGCTACCCCAGAAGAATGCATGGAAAAGACGGAAATGGTACTTAAGAGAGCTGCAGAATTTGGTCTAAAAATAAAATGGAAGAAGTGCAACTTTATGCAGAGGCGAATTCATTTCCTGGGACATATTATCGAAGGTGGACAAATATGCCCTGGAAAAGAGAAAACATCAGCAGTGAATTCCTTTGGAACACCTCAGAATGTAAAAGCCGTTCAAGGATTTCTGGGTCTCACAGGATTCTTCAGAAAATTCATACCTGGATACGCCCAAATTGCGAGACCACTGACGGACCTATTAAAAAAAGATGCCATTTTCAACATTGGACCAGTAGAGCAGCAGTCGGTGAATAAGCTGAAAGAGATTCTGGTAAACGAACCAGTATTGAGGATCTACTCACGAGAAGCAGAAACCGAACTTCATACAGATGCCTCTAAGGACGGGTTAGGAGCCGTTTTATTGCAGAAGTTCGAAGGCAGTTTTCACCCAGTCTGCTTTTGGAGCAGAAAAACTACAAAAGCCGAATCAAATCGTCATAGTTACTACCTTGAAGTAAAAGCCGCATACTTAGCTCTGAAAAAGTTCAGACACTATTTATTGGGAGTCCCTTTCAAGCTCGTCACGGACTGTGTCGCATTTAAACAGACAACAAAAAAAGCAGATGTCCCAAGAGAAGTTGGCCCATGGATTCTCTATATGCAGGATTTTAATTTTCAACCCGAACATCGTGCAGGAGAAAGAATGAGACACGTTGATTTTTTAAGCCGCCATCCCCAAGCATGCATGATGATAACATCCGAGTTGACAGCACGTATTAAAAAGTCGCAGCAGAACGATGATTCAATTAGAGCAATCCTGGAAATTCTAAAAGATCGTCTATTCCAACCCTACAAGCTAAAAGGTGGCCTGTTGTATAGTATGGTCAATGGCAATGAACTACTGGTTGTCCCTGCACTAATGGAGAGGGAGGTGATTCAAAGCGCACATGAAGTTGGCCATTTGTCGTTGCAAAAGACGATGCATAGCATACAGCAGCAATTTTTTATTCCTCATTTGGAATACAAGGTAAAAAAGCTAATTTCTAACTGTATAAAATGTATCATCCACAGCAAAAAGTTGGGAAAGCAGGAGGGATATCTAAATTGCATAGATAAAGGAGACGCACCGTTGCACACACTACACATCGATCATTTGGGGCCAATGGATTCATCGGCCAAACAGTATAAATACATTCTGGCAACAGTCGATGCGTTTTCAAAGTTTGTCTGGTTATTCCCAACCAAATCAACCGGACAGGAAGAAGTGGTCAAGAGGCTGACCGACTGGTCAAACATTTTTGGTTTCCCTAAGCGAATTGTTAGCGACAAAGGAACGGCCTTTACGAGTGGTGCGTTCGAACAATTTATGAGCAGCCATAACGTGGAACACGTCTGCACAACTACTGGAGTGGCCAGAGGCAACGGCCAGATAGAACGAGTAAATCGTTTAATTTTGGCAATAATATCAAAGCTGTCTTCAGACGAACCGTCGAAGTGGTACAAATATGTGCCTGAGGTACAAAAGGCGATCAACTGTCACGTGCATTCATCACTGAAGCTGTCACCATTTGAGGTCATGTTTGGCACCAAGATGTACACCCGAGTTGAGGATCGGTTACTGGAACTGCTCCAAGAAGAAGTGGTCTGTCAATTCAACGAGGACCGCTATGAGATGAGACAGCTGGTAAAACGCAACATCGAGCAGGCGCAGAAGGACTACAAGCGCAATTACGACAAAAAGCGCCGAGCTGAATACAAATACAAAGCAGGTGATCTGGTTGCAATTAAAAGGACCCAATTTGTAGCTGGCCGCAAGATGGCAAGCGGGTATTTAGGTCCATACGAAGTCACAGGGGTCAAAGACAATGGCAGATATGACGTTAAAAAAGCAGCAAACGTCGAAGGACCCAATGTCACATCCACCAGCCGTGACAACATGAAGTTGTGGAAGTACATAGCCGAAAATGCAGACCTATTGTCATCCGGGTCGGATGATGATGATCAGGAGGGCCGAATGTAACATGGAGTAAGGCTGAAGGCTGGCAACAACCCGGTTGGCAGCGCTGTTGAGCAGCAACATGATTGTCGGAAATCGAAGTTATCGACAATCAGTCATCGAAGGAACGATCGCAAGGCAGCAGTGGAGTCGAGTGGAAGTCAGCGTTGCAGTCAGTCGAGTTCTCAGCAGCAGTCGTTCGGTCACAAACTAAGAATACTTTATATAATTACCGCATTTAGAATTAAACTAATAATTAAATTAATAATAAACAATAATAATAAACAATCTTACATAAATGACAATGGAAATTGTTAAGACCTTTCGCAGTGTAGGTCCAAAACTTTTGGGATTTGATGTTGTTCTGTTTTCTTGTTGGCTTTTGGGTAAACTAGTTATGTACAAAGGCGTTTGACTTGGACTTAGAGCTAAAGCTTAATACGATCATTTAAATTAAATCTAAGCACTCGACAAATTGATAGCGCTTTACGGGAATACTTTCCTTAATCGTTACTCTCTTGGTTTCTGTTTCGCCAAATATGCAATTTTTTAGTTTATATATTGTGAATTGTGAACTTAATATAGACGTGTGTCAGGGTGGGTCAATAGGTTGGAAATCCAATGAAACCAAGTAGTATTCTTAGCAATTTACAAATATAAAATCAAGTTTATCCTTTCCACTTGGACCATGAAATTATGATGGAATACTAATGTAAATATTATCCTGGTTCTTTCCGCTTAGCAAGAAAACGTCTAGGTTTTGTTTGCTTAATCATATATCACGGATAAATATATATATATATATATACATATATTGTTTAATCAGGATAGAATTTAAATTATATAGCAACCATTCCTTGGCTTGGAGCTAGTTACAAATCAAATTTAAACCTCATAATATAAAATAAATTTCCTCTTGTCTCATATTAATTGCATGTTGAATAGACAAGATTACATTAACCAACCCACCCCTTATGCATGTGGTTTAGTGCAAATTACACTTTATCTAACTTAAACAAATAATTCCCTCGATTATGCAATGTGTTCAGCACTCGGTGGCGAAGTAGAATACTTCCACCTCCTCGTTGACCTCGCTGAGAACGACCCGATTTTCGGCCAGCACATCGCGAGTGGCGCGCGCTTGCGCCAACACCTATAGTCACACCTTGGAGGCGTGTGGCTGGGAACCGGCGGCACTACCATATTGCGATGGTCCTGACATCTTCTGAACAGTCTGGTAGGTGGGCTGCTGCTGCTGGAGTTGCTGCTGCTGATGTTGCTGCAGCAGGTGGGCGGGTATGCCGCCACTGCTCTGCTCCCGTATGGTCACCTGCGTCACAAACGGACCTCGACTCCGGGCACTGCTATTCAGGCTGGCTGGCGAGTAGCCATTCATGGCTGCCGCCTTCCAATGCGGCACATTGATGGGCGACGAGGAGGACGACGTGGCGCTGCTGCTGTGGCTATGCTTGATGCTGCCCACCCGTTGCTGTTGAACCGTCTCGTACTCGTAGTAACTGCTCATGGGACGAACGCCGTTTGATTGCGCTTGCGGCTGAGCCAGGGATCCTGGCTGGGATCCGGAGCTCGTCGAGTGCATGCTCACATCCTGCGAGCGGGCACTGCGCTGCGAATGGTAATGCTGATGGCGGCGACTGCGAAAGCAAGCGGGAATGTCCATGAGTAATTTACAAAATGCAGATATTATGATTGTTGTGTTTTGTCGGCAAAAACGAAAATGTAAAATTTACAAGTAGCCAGCCAAAATTCATGTGTTTTGTGATGAGATACAGTGCAATTCGAGTGTTAAACTATAACTACATGTTAATATTTTATTTACATTTTATGATATCTACGAACACTATAAAGATCATGTCATTGTAATTGTATTAAATATTTTCAACCCATAACCTTTTTTTAAATGTTATTTATTGATTGCAATATTCTGTTTTGTAAAATCTAATCTCTAGCACACCTAAAGTTTTACTTAATTAACTGAAGCTCTAAAAAGCCTATTACCGAAAACCCGCTTTATATCTACGAACCGCACTGCACTGTGCTATCTGAGTGATGGGTGAGGTTGTGGGTGGGGGGTGTGAGTGTGGATGCGGGTGTTGGTGTAGGTGGGTGGGTTACCTTTCCGCCTCGACCTTGATGCGCTGACGGATGACCTGCTGTCGCATGCACTCGAGTGTTGACTCCGAAAGCGTTTCCGAAATCGATGTGGTGGAATCGCCTCCACTGCTTCGATATATTTGTTTTTACCAGTGTAATTGTTATTGTGTGGTGTGTGTGTTTGTGTGGGTGAGTTTGCGTGTGATGATGGGTGGTTAACACATTGACAACAACATAGATACACAGACACGCGGAACAGAGAGAGAAAAAAGGGCGAGAAAGAGATATACGACACATATGTACACAATGTTGTGTTAAATGGCTAATAAACTGGGTTAAACAAACAAATATCCCGACACCGGCAAAATGAAAGGATGCAAAGAAGGTGCGGGACCGCTCTCACCTAATCTGGTGTTGCTGGTGCTGCTGGTGGAGGTCCTCGTAGTTGGCATAATGCTGATAGCGATGGTTGAAGATGTCGTTCTGATGGATACCATTGCTACCCACTCCATTTGGAGCAGGCAGCGGTGGCGGTGGCTGATACGCCGGCGGTTTGCCATTTCTCTCCAGAGCAGCCAATGCAGCGGTTGGTATCTGTTGTTGCTGCTGATGTTGCTGCAACTGCTGCTGTTGCTGCTGCTGCAGCTGCGGCGATGTGGCTGTGGAAACCACCGATGTAGGGGGCGAAATGTTTACCGCATAGTTATCCACTGGCACCACGCCATCCTTGCGATTCTTGCCAAAGCGGAACATGTGACCGATACCGCGCAGTATGCTTGGCTTCTTGGCCCGCGACGACTTGCAGCCGTGTTTGCCATCGTTCAGGGAACTCTGGAACGGTCCATTGCGCTGCGAGGCAAAACCACCCTCGTGATCGCCATCCTCCAAAAGCCAGGTCTTGCGGGGCTCTAAAAAAGATAAGCGCATACAAATTATTCACAATTCCAGAAATATCTGTTTATTATCCAAAAACTTACTGCTCGCATCCGGTTCGCTGACCACCGCCGCCCGCAGACTGTCCTCCCTGCCACGCCCACGCGGTGCGCGCAACGCCTGATGACCACGCGGCTCATCCGACATCTGCAGCTCCTGCACCATAGTCTGGAGCGACTCCAACGACGAGGACTTCTTCATGCCCAGCGATGGACCCAGATCGCCCAGCTGATCCCTTGCCTCCGCCTCCGCAGCGGCCAATTGCTGCTGCGTCTCTCTTTGCTCGATACTGGATGCAGTCTTGGCATGTTTATATCCCGAAAACTGGGCATTAGCACTGGCTATGCGAGCCGTAAGGGACTCAATGGAACCACCATACACAGCCGATTTGGTCAGCTGAATGCGACGCTCGCGTTCGCGCTCCTCGCGTAACTTCTTATTCCGCTGATAGGTGCCAGTTTCGCGGGCATCCAGCGCCGCATGGTGCTTCTCAGAGATGCTGCGTCGTCCCAAAGCATCGCGCGAGAAATGCTCCACGCCCGAGTTTGTCTCCAAGCTCAGTTGCGAGGAGTAGGTGGCATCAAAGTTGCTGGATGTCGACGGAGTACCAGGCACGGTATTTATGGGTGGCCCCTGATTGCCGACGGCCAAGTTCTGCGATGGATTAGCACTGCTCGTGTTGCAGTGCTGCCCATCATGCGGACGTGCCGGTAGTGTTCTGAAAGAAATAAGGAATAAAGTGAGTTAAAAGGTGCCTTTGAGAGATATCTAGCTATCAGACTCACGGAGACATCGGCTCGGCATCGTCCTCGATAAGCAGCGCCGTGTTGCCATGAGCAGTCATTAAGTGCATCTGCGCCGGCGACCAGTTGTCATTGGTGGCCATGTAGTAGCTCTCGTTTCTCAGAGCTGCACTGCTGCAAACGGGCGCTGCAGGCAGGCGACGTTGCTGCTGTTGCTGCTGCGAAGGATGCGGCTGCTGCTGGTGAGACTGCTGAGAGGATGGCTGCGCTGAATTCGAGGAGCAAATGCCACCGGTTAGGCGATCCAAAACGGGATTGCTCCATCTGTAAGACAATACGCTTAGTTGTACTAAGTTGTACTACATATATCGAGTAATCTACCCACCTATTCATCTCATTGCCAGCACTGCCACCACCTCCGCCGCCATTGCAGCGCTGCTCCCTCTTCTCCGGACTCAAATATATGACCGTGGCTCCAGAATTATCGCTGGCATTCGAGCTGCTATTGTTGTTATTGCCGCTACCATTTGAATTGCTGCCACCGCTACTATTGCTATGGCTATGACTGTGACTGTTACTGTGGTCCAGAATGTCACTGGAACTGGCCGATCGCAAGATCTTGCGGCCTACCAGCAGGGTTATGGTTCCCGGATGTTTGCCGGGCGTGTTGACCATTGCCCGACGTAGTGTCTCCATGGCCTCGGCATTGTTTTGCCCACGCAGCGATACTCCATTCACGCTCAGCAGTTGATCATTCATCCGCAAGCGACCATCGCGGGATGCAGCACCGCCATGAATTACATTCTTCACGAATATACCCAAGTCACCGTCATGCTTCATCAGTCCATTGCTGCCGCTGGAGGCACTCGATCCGGAAGCGTTCAGATTCGAGCACGTCTTTCCCTTCACACTGACACCCAGTCCGGCCTTTTCGGTGTCGTGTACGGGAATGTGCAGGGTCAGCTCCTCGCGGGAGTGCCAACTGTTGCTGCTGGGCGGCAGGCTGTCCTGTGTGTTTAAGAACATAAAAAGATTAGCATAGTTCCAAATCCTTCAAAGATTGTGATTAAACTTACATTTGAAGCCGCCGACTCGCTGCCCGCATCAATAAAGTGCTGAGATTCGTTGAGCTGCGATTGCTGCTGATGAGTGAACAGAGAACGTGCGCTGCTGGATTTTTGTACCGGAATGGGAGGCGCTGGAGCTGCAGCTGCAGGAACAGCTGGTGGAGCAACTGAGGGCGCCACCGCCACACCAGCACTTTTCTCCGCCGGCTGGTCAGCCTGCTCCGCCAACTCCTGCTGGCGGGAGACCACAATCCTTACGGTTGCTCCCGCTGGCATGCCCCTCAAGATTGCCACCACATCCGTTTGTGTTTTACCAGTCATTGGAGTGCCATCCACCTCGAGCAAACGATCGCCGGGCTTCAGGCGTCCATCCTCGATGGCCGCACCTCGTGGCAGGATATTCTTGATGTAGATGGGACAGTGGCCACCGGCGGGATTATCGCGTGTTGTGACCGAAAAGCCCAGACCGTTGGGTCCCTTCTTGAGCATAATTTCGATTTTCCTGCCCAGTTTACGGGTATTGGCCACCTGCAGCGAGGTGCCCACCGGAGCAGCATGTGGTTTGCGGGTGGGTGACACCGTAGCCACCTCCACCATCTCGGCCACCTTAGAGTCACGCTGTTGGCGGCGATTGCGATCACCGCGCAGCACTCGAACTCTCAACTCTGAGCTCTCCAAAGCCCGCCGCAGTTGCTCCTGAACCTGCGATTCGGTGAGTCCTATTAGCTTGATTCCATTGATCTCCAAGATGCGATCATCACGACGCAGTCGTCCTCTCTCGGCTCGGCTGCCCGGCTCCACATGTTGCACCAACAGTCCACCGCCATGCTCCTTGTCCGGCAGAGCAGTTAGTCCCAGCGGACTGCCGTACTCGTTGATGATCAGCAGCATTTCACCATCCTTCTCCCTGATGGATTCATATGCCTGTCCCAAGGGCTCCTTTCGCTTGCTCTCCCTGGGCAAGGACTTGCTGGAGTAGGCACCGTTTTGACCATGACCAGCATGATGAGAACCCTGCTGATATGTCTGCTGGGCTGGCGGCTGATTCTGAAGTTTCTCGGCTGCCTCCATCCACTTGTAGCCATTGCCATCGCCAAGAAATTGCATCGACAGGCGACCGGATCGGGCAAACGGCTGATGGTTACCGGAGGAGGAGCCTCCATTAGCAGCATGGGGCTGCTGTTGATGTAGCAGCTGTTCCTTTAGCTGATGACTGGGATCGTCGTCCTCCTCCCACTGTGGCGATAACTGGCCACCGGCCTTGTCAAGAAACAGGCGCTCCGGCGAATCCCCGCCAGCGTAGTGGGGAGCCGCCGCCGACCAGCGTTTGTTACTGCCCTCTGCCTTCAGCGAGGCCAGCAGATTGGGATCACTGCTGCGACGCACCATCAGTCCAACTCCGAGTCCAGCCATCGGTCCCGATGTGGTGCTGGTGACCTCGATGTGTGGCGTGGAGAGATCCCGCGGACAGGTGGGCGCCTCCGTGTTGGTGGGATCGCGAAAGATGTCCGGCGAACCGGTGCCAACGGACGAACTGCCCGATGCTCCATCTCCGCCTCCTTGCGGAACTCCTGGATCGGGTCCTGGGTCATCAAAGTGCGCCAATATCTGCTCCCGATCGTCGGCCACGTCGCGGACACAATCATCCGGATCGAGGATGCCCGACTGTGTCTGGAGATGCGTCACGGTCACCCAGGAATCGGGCTGTAAGTTTAAAAAATACAAAATATCAATGAGTTTTGAGTTTACATCTATTATTGCTGAGCAAATTAAAATATATTTTATTAGTTCACATTATAGAGTATGCACTGTATCTCCCCAGCAACGAAACAGTAAGACGTGCATCTCTTGCATCTGTTATTTCCATTAGACTGGGGGCCGTGGAAGTCGCGGAACTCTTTCCCAACATCCATTCAAGCCCTCCCCCAAATCTCGTAACTGCAAATCTTCAATCTGGAAAGGCCAATAGAGGAGACGACGCATCGTCTCGCGGACTCGCTTCTCACATCCCATTTGCACCATCTGCACATCTGTGCTTCCGCATGGAGCAACCGCTACGTGTTGAGTCACTCCATCGCTCACGTGGGCTCATCATCAACTTGAACTCCCTGAGCGACGCCTAATAAGCCTAATAAGACCACGACGACCTCCAGCGCCCCAAATTGCAATCTACTCTTCTCGTCGAGCTGAGCTAAGCAGCCAAGGAGCTGCTGGCGGTGTTGCTTTTGGCATTCCGATGGATTCCACAACAAATGCCAAATGCCGACCACCACCAACAACGACTCACTTGGAGAAAATTCTAGCAAGAACTGGAGGAGATTTTACAAATCTTAGATCAACATTTCATTATGGGTTTACTAAATGTTTCGAAAACTTTAGCGTAGGAACTCAATGGATTAATTAATCTAAATTGCTTCATTCAACCTGAGTTTCTGTTTATCTGTATGCTATTGATTTTTATCTTTTGCTGGTTTATTATAGTTAAAGTATTGCAGATGTTTTGGGAATTTTTGTTATATTTTTTTCTGGTGCATAAGAAACAAAACAATTGCATCATGGTTGAAAACCAGTCAAAAGCGTTGGAGGCTCAGCAAACTGAGACGAGCTGCAGAACTGGAACGTCGAACGAATCGTCAACTTGGCGCAATAATTTCGGCTATTTTTCGCGTCTTTTCCTTGATTTCTGTTTTCGGTTCGGCTTTGTTATTTTTTTTTTTTTTTTTTGGTTTCTTCACATGGTTTCTTCGATGTCTTTTTTTGTTTGTGGGTCAAAGAGCGCGCATTCAGACATTCTAAGTATCTATCAGATGCAGCACCGATTTTTGGGATACCGTTTCGCTATTTGGCAAGTAGAATAGAGCCTTAAAAATGCAGTTGGGGAACAGTGGGTTATGTCAATGACACTAGAATGAAATGTGTTCAATATGTATTGGCTGTTTGCAAAAATGTCATTAAATCGATATTTTTATAAAAACAATCAATTATTTCAAAAATTTATTTATCATAAATTATTTAGACTCTTTTTATTCAAGATTTCACATAGCATGTTAACCACTTTTGTCCCACTGTGCCTCATTGATTACACTTCTTTATGGTCATTTGTCAATGGAAATTATGCGGCAACGAGTCGACAACATGATCTCGATCTCATATATCATAAAAAGATTGAAAATGCTATGTGGGCGTGGTCGCAGGGCGAACCAGTGTGGTATCGAACTGGAGGAATGCCAAAAGAGATTGTGATTGAATTTGGCATGTGTGTATATCGGCACGTAGAAAAATGTATCTACAATATCTCTAATTACTGCTTTTTTTGAAATTTTAGTAATAAATATTTTGATATGCAACTGTATTGCCTAAAAATTTTAAGATATAATCTTATTTATTTTTGTATTGAAATAATTAGTAATAAATACTTGGTGCTTGATTTTTCAAAAATATTCTTAGGAATAACTCTATTTTTTGATATTTTGTTTATTTTGACGATTTTTCCCAGTGATCTTGATTCCAGTCTTTGATCTTAAACTTTGCAATCCCTTAATATAGTATATAGTATATCTCTCGAGCTTTACCTTCACACACGAATAGGTCGATGGCGAAGGCGGTCGCTTGGGCAGCGTGAGGGAGTAGGACTTGTGTAGCTGCCCATGGGGAATCCCCTCCTGCTTGGCGGCCACCTTGTAGGTGTGTCGCCACCCAAAGAGACCGCCCAGCTTGTTGGCCAACGCAGGACACTTTGGCGGTACGTCGAACATGATCGAAATGCGATCTTTGGTATATGCTGATTGGTTATTTTGTTAAATATATTTCGATTGATTCTCTCCGTTTTGTTTTATTGTTCGCTTTTCGTTGGCTTTTCCTTCTAACTGCCGACCAATTTCGATTTGAGGAACATTTCACCGCTGTGTGGCATTTAAAAGGTATTTATTAGCCGTGATTCAAACAAAGCTTAGTCACTGCGTTTGCGCCATTGTACTTATTATGATGATTACTATTGTTGTTATTGATTTAGTCTACGCTCTTATCGGTGATGCAATGCGGCAACTGTTGAGTGCCGTCCTATCAAAAACGCTATCAAAATGCAGTGTGAATTGGCTGCCTTATCGGTGGCACACGGAAATGCTATCTTTGGCACACACACAAAAATAAAACTCGACTCCCGTCTACGACATTGGAAATTGTAAGTAAGATATTGTGACAGACGCCAAAAAAAAAAAAAAAAAACGATATGAATGGTAACTTCTTTTATACGAAGGAGATTTGTTTATGAATTCTGAGATTTGTTGACAAACGCAAAGCAAATAATTGCAAATCAGATTTCTAAGCGAGTCAGTCAATGGAAGTTGTGTCGAGCGATAATAAACAAACTTATCACTTATCAAATTGAAAATAAACAAGTGGAAATTAAAGCCGAGTCACAAATAATCAAGGTTTATATAGATATGTATGTATGTCTGCAACCCGGTTTTACATTCTGCACATTCAACAAAAATGTAACCCAATTTTTCCATTGGGGTTTACAATTATTTTACGAAAAACTAGTTTTCCGATTCTGAGACTCTTTGGCTGAAAGCAAAGGCCTTTTCCCAAGCAATTTTCAGGCTTGCACGGCTACCATTTTATTTCCCCCTTTACATACGACGATCGTGTGTTCGTGTTCAGGCATTTTTCCATAATATATATATATATATATACATATATAAAATGCATTAATATATAGATAAATCAACTGCCAACGGACAGTTGCAACAGCAAAAAGGCAGTGGCAGCAACGGCGGCAAGTTGAACCCATTTCGCACACAAATTCGCTTTGATTATGCACCTGAGCAGCTCGAATGCCTCAATGCCGTGGGAGCGAAAGAGATGGATGGTGAGACACACCTGTAATAAGTACGACGTTCGGTTCGCAACGACAACAACAATGGCTCGCATTTTTTTTTTTTTGCTTTTTGAAGCGCCAACAACGCGCTGAAGCATGACAAGATATATCTCCCATATCCACCCAGCCCCGCTCGCAAATGCGATTTATTTGCCTACTAGAAATTTTAGACACAGCAAAAGGCAGTCTCCTTAGTACAAAAAAATCAACTGACAAGCAGATACAGATACATTCGGAATATTTATTTGTTTATGTATATGTGCATATAGACTAGACCCCGAAATTCGCATAAACATTTTTCCAGGCCGAGCAAATATTTACTTAAGCCGAAAATAAAACCCAAGCTGAGTGCAGAAGTAAAACAAACTCGCTCAATTCACTGGTTTGTTCTACACTGAGCGAAAAGTGAAGGTGTGTTGTAAGATTCAATTTCATTTTAAATAAGGTGGGGTTTATTTATAGCATTGCGTATCTTCCCAAATCCAATTCAAATTAATATTTGGGCACATCGAAAATCGATAATCCCTTGAAACAAACGTAAATGTTATTCGCACGATCGTTTAAAGGTCACCTGCTTAACTCATTCATTACCATTCATGCCATTCAAACGAATGTAGTCATTGTGCAGAGTGAATCCATCCATTCATTCAGCCAAGCATTCATTGATTGATTTATCATTCATTCAACAAATAATCAAGTAATTGGTAGCAGAATGAAGGCCAGGAGTCAATTTCATTTAAACTTTATAGTAAATATACTATAATATTAATTAAATGATCATTTATTACTTGCACTTTACAACTGCAAGCATTACAAAGATATTTAAATTTAGCTTCATCATCATATTGCAAAGAAACAGTAATTAATTATTTAACTATGATTTTCCAATTTACTTGTAAATGCCAAGTTATATATTTAGCATCCATTTTGATTACGAATCACGCACCACATTGAATTATCAATTAGGAAATCCCTTGTTGGCTGCGATTCGGAAAATAAAAACGCTGTCTGCATAGAAATGGCGTTATAATAACCCCCGACCATATATATCATAAATACATGTGCATATTATAATGAAATCAGCGATGTCCCTCCCTTGGGAAGAAATTAATTGAAAGGGGAAAAATGCTCGTAAATTAGCATAAAATGGGATCATATAAAGTTTTCTGACGCTGCCACGCCCCCCAGACATGCAACCGCCCCCGTTGTCGATTCCTTTGTGCCTTTGCCAGCCAGCTTTCCGCTCGAGTTTTCGAGTTTTCAGTTTTCAGATTTCTGAAAGAGCTGGTGGCCATAATTCGCAATCAGGCCTTTAACAACCCACGAGATGCCGTGAGGTTCCAATCTCCATCGGTTGGGGGAAATGGTGGGGTGGGGCTACGGATAGATGGGATGATAGGGGGGGTGGGGGTTGGATAAATGTGAGTGCCACAAACGTGCAGGAAATATGCAGGAGAAGAAAAGAAAGGCCAAATTACACGCTGTCATTATGCATGCCATGCAGCAAAGGGCGGGAAAAAACTGCAAAAATCTGAAGAAAACCTCCCACCATAATGAAGTGTAGCAAACGGCAGAAAAAAGTGGAAAAATGTATGCAAAAAAAAAAAAATAAAATAAAATTAGATATAACTACGGCTAAGTGCAGGCACAAGGAGGCGGGCCAACGGGTCTGGAGGCGTGGCACACTATTGTTGACTTAAAAAAACATTATTGTTAACAACGGAGCAACATTGGGGAGAAATACGACGAAAAAACAGAATTTTCCAACACAATATTATTCGAAATTCAGCTCGAAGTTATTTATTAATTATTATTTCTTTTCGTTTCAAACGGACTAAAACTAAACATCAGGAAATATTGCTTCATAGGTGAGATCAGTTAAACGATCGAACTTTTTTCTCGCCCAAACGCAAACTTTCAAGATCCCAGAAAACTGAAAACAAGTGAAAGGAGAGAAAGGAGAGAGGCGGCACCTTTTTAGCAGGCAGCTAAATCAGCAAATGATTAACACGAAGAAAGCAAAATAATATGGCATCATGAAGGGCATTTGCACACATGATTAGCAGATAATTGAATCCAGACCGTCTGTTTATTGTATTCTGTTGTTTGGCACCCATCTCCAGCTGAAAACACATGCATATGTACATAGTGGGGGTGACAAGGGCAGCTATGGGTCACTCCAGTTACGAAAAGTGGGAAAAACAACAGCTGTTGTGGAAAAGCTTAAAGCTTAAGCTGTCGGGAAACCCGAGTGAAAATGCAGTCGCTGCCATTTAAGTCTATTAATGTCAATTGTAACGCTTTCTAATGGCCACAGCCCCATTCGATTTGGCTTTCCCAATCACATTAGGCACTCTAATTATAATCAATCGCTTCGATATGATATGATAGAGAGATATATGGGATCGAGTGGGTGTCATCTAGTCACCCAGCGTATTTCCCATATGCCGAGGTCGCTGGCCCGCGGGAAAATATTTCACAATGGACGTGGAAAAAGAAAAGCCAGCAAAAGTGACACAAGTTCCGTCGTAAACCCCACTCTATTCCAGGTTGATGGCCAAAGAAAGCCTGCCATAATTACTCAAAAAAAAACAAAAAAATAACAGAAAAAATAACTGAAAGACTGGCAAGAAAAAGAGCTTGGACCTTTAACACCCATCATGCGTGCTTTGAAGATCGGGGGTAAAAACGAAACCTTCCACCATATTGCGGCTCATCAACTTTTGCTTTTGCTCTTTTCCCAGCTTTTACCTTTTTCCTTCTGGCTTAATTACTGCCCAGGTAATTATGCGACACTTTAGTCAAGATCAATGGCTTGAGAACCGCGGAAGTTGATGCCAACACATCATTATAATGATGCGGGAACATATTGAAACTTTCAAAACTGAACATAAACAAACATAATATTATAATATTATATTATATTAATATCTAAATAAAAGAAACATAAGTGATCTGTTTTAAAATGATTATTATAATCCTAAGCACTTATCTGAGTAGTTTGGAATTGATCAAACCGTAATATGTACGAGTATTAACAAGCCCTATAATAGAAATTACATATAAATATATCTATGAGATTATGTTTTGGTAAAAGTAGCTGCTGTATTTGTAACAATAAACCATGTGTATTGCTTATTTTAGTGCGAAAACTGGCATTTACATTTGATTACCCGATTCTGTATATATGGAGTATCAATTCCCCTTAATTCTCGTGTAAATACCTAGCTGAATCACAAATTATATTTCACAAACACGCGCTTGGTTCACATTTCCGCTGATAGGTAAACAAATGATTACCCCACCCGTTTTAGCTCCAAATGCAAAAGTGTGTGAGTCAGGGCCTTGAAAGCAGATAATACCATTTTCATATAACATTACTCCCCCCGTTGACATTTGGACAAATTGAGAAACTTACGAGGAAAAACTTTGTGTAGCTGCCTCACAACGTGACGCTTTATGTGCTCTTAAAAATTGTTTGCTTAATGTACCTTTTTTCTTTGACGTTTCTTCATTTTTTTTTTTTGTATGTTTGTTACGTATTAATATTAATTGCAGCTGAGCAGGGAAAAACTTTCATCTTTTTCCTAGCCATTTCTAAAGTGGAGCGTCGTCGACAGAAACAGTGAGTTGAATACAGTGAGGCACGGACAAATGGTTAACAACAAAAGCCGCTTACAAACTTTAACTTTAACGTTTGCTCGTAATTGCCATTGCCGAAAAAATATCTCAAAAAAAAGGGGGCGGGGGGAGGGGGAAGGGAAATATCCCCAACCGGTTCGCTTTTCGGACTCCAAAAAGTTGACTGAACCCACGATGGCGAGGGAGAAGGGCGGATTTTTGGGCGAATGAGTAGTTGTGATTGAGTAACACGGATTTTAATTGATTTAAACGGCTGCGACTTGTGCTTAATTGCACGTGAAAAGGCATAGGATGTACGGAAGTTGGTGGAGAAAAGTAAAAGCTGGGCGTACACTTGGAGAAAATGTATTACAAATACATATATGTAAATATAAAAGAAAGTGCTCTCTTTTGAGATATCACGCATCGCCATTTATTTAAAGAGACAATTAAACAAATATATATATATATATCAATTGTGGTTATATATTTCCACTCTTATCTTTATTCTCAGTGTAATAAAGATTTTAATGAGTGCTCTGTGCTTTGGAAACCCTTGAGTAAGCTTCACCAGCCCGCATTACTCAAGCATTATTTAATATCTCAGTTATACGCATTTTATCTAACAAAAAATGGTAATGATAACGCAGCGAAAGAGACAGGCAGGCGTTGTTGGACAAAGAGAGAATGATGGCGCTAGAGAGAGACAAATACAACACGTGCTCGTATTTCGTATTCGTTTCAGGTCAATTGAGTTCACTGTCACTTTCACTCACTGTCGTCTGTAACCAACAAGTTTATATTTATTTACTTTTATTTTTGTTTAAAGCCACTTCGGTGACACTTGGCAACCCAAAGCCAAAACAACAAATACAAAATATAAACGAACAGTTAATCAAGCAGAGCCGGCTTTTAACTGTGCATTTCGATTGTTTCGAATCGTTTTGTTTGATGGCCAACAACCAGCGATTTATTGGTATTTATGCTTTGTTTTTCTGTCGGCACTGGTGCGGCTTTTATAGCTGGTATCGTTTTTATTTTGGAGAAAACCGATCAAACAAAACATTACAATTCACAGGTATTGCAAAATTGCAAACTTAACTATGAACTAAACATGTTAAATTCCTAAATAACGACTCATTTCTTGGTAAAATATTATCAACATTCAATTTTCATTAGTTTTAAATTGTAAACATTATTTTGAAACCCAAGGTATGCTATATTTTGGATCTATAAAAATACTTTAATGCAAATAATATGGGGTGCCAATGTACGGAAGTGAGCACTTAAAGTGAAAATGCAACAATTGGGTGATCATGAATGAAAGATTACTATTTATAATCATTAAGAGCCCCACCCAGAGGGCAACCAAAATAGTTATATGACCTTTCCCGCTTTAGATTACACTAATCGAAATTGTTCGGAAAAACCTTTTTAGTTACCATAAAAAAAGCAAAAACAAAGAACGCAGCGAACGGCGAAAATATTTTATCAATTGGAAACCACAACCGTAACCCGAAAGTTATTTTATCTGTGCAGAACGATAAGATTAACTTCAAGAATCGAAAGCACACAGATTATGCATACTCTACTATATATGTATAGTGGGTCAGACCCACCCAATCGATGCCAAAGTCAGTGAAGGCCAACCACAAGCTTAACTCAAGCGGCAACTCCAACTGGTGGAACCACCCACCCCCTTCAGTTGGCCTCCTCCCCGGCCACGCCCCCGGTTTTCCCGGCTTCCAACCTGCTCCGGTATACCAAGTTGGAGCCGCAGTTTCAGTTCTCGTTCCCATTCGGATGCGGATTCTTGTTCTTTGCGGCATTCCTGCCAAGTGAAAGTCGCTGGAATCAAGGCTATATATTCAGATACTTAACCACATGCCACAGAACTTCCTGCAACCCATAAAAGCCTATTAACTAGTTGTTAAACTTAAAGATTCACGTTCTATATCTTCGAGTTCCATATTTTATGATCATCGCAACTAGCAAAGTTAGGATTATAGAATATTGCCAATATGAAACAAATGACAACTTCCAAAACTAATAACAAATCTATTTAAATGAAAGGACAAAACATTTTCAGGGCATTGAAGTGATTGTATCCCTTAAGATGTGATATAAACTAAAGTCAGGTATTCAATCAAAGATAAAACTACAAACCCTTTTGGGGCACAACCAAAAGAATATCAATTAGTGGTAGGTGTTGTGGTATCCCAGGTATTTCAATTTTCTAATTTACCTTTAGATAAGATTGGTAGAAGAATGGAACCTTCCCCATAAGCAAAGTAAAGTCATACAATAATCCCTTAGCAACCTAATCCGGTACGTAATATTTTCGTGAAACCCTATCGTAAAGTTAATTCCATTGGCATCATCATCACACCAGTACAAATGTGGGAATTCCTGCTTCTAATTACCTGCCGTAAAACCAACTGAAATTGGAGACCAAAATGGATTTATTAGCCGTCGTAACAAGGATGTGGATGTGGATGTGGAAATGCGAAGGTAGAAAGAAAGAAAAATGTGAAAGGTCAAAGGATCCGATCCGATCCGATACTTCAAAAGAAGCCACCTAAAAGTTACAAAAATAAAAATGCCAAGGAAGGGAACATTAGCCATATGGTGGGAAGATTCCCTACTCATGATCGTTTCCAAATACAGGTGCCATTAACGAAATGGCATTGGGGGAGGCTATACAATATGAAATTAATTCCATTTTATAATATATAAGATATATTTAAATATTTTTTCTTAATAGAGAACCTTTTGAACTATCAAACTTTCATTTTGTTCAGGTCATAATTTATGTAACTACTAAATCTTTTGAGCATAGGTTTTTTCGAGTGTATGTGTGTGCATGTCAAGACATTTCCTGCATTTCCTCGCTCGTCATGGGAATCTAAGCACAAGAAAACCTTTTTAAGAAGAATCACCCCTAACAACAAGTGTTTGCGCATTTTTAAATAAGACACTTTTGCATTATCTGGAATTTAATCTCGAATGTTCTTTGTCGTGGTAGATATATATCTATTTCTTTATCGGCTACCAGCCAACTTTAGATAAACCTCAAATTCTTGCAGTTTCAACTAAAGCACAATGGTCTGCAAACTCTGTATTTTCACTATTTTTTTTTTTGGCACTTGAACAAAACACAAAAAAAAACGAATTTTTTAGTTGTTTTTTATGTTTCCATTATACTTTTTGCACTTTTATGCGAACCGTTAAAATAATTGTGTTAAACAATTGCGGTACCGACGGCGGCGGCCAGCGACGGCGACGTCCGACGACGACGCATTTCTAAAGCGAAGTGAAGTGCGGCCGCAAAAACAAAACACTCACGGCACTCACACACCAATCGCAGCCGCTGAAGAGAAAGAGCGAGAGAGAGAGCGCAAGATCGCGTGCACTCGGAAGAATAACGCGTAAGTAAGTTGCATATATTAATAAAAGATCTCTAAGAATACAAGCCAATAAAATGTATATACAAAAACATAACTAAATTAACAATGTAGCAGAATACAATTAAAACTAGCATTATTTTGAAATAAAAATATAAGCATTTCAAATTCATTTTTTCAGTGTGTTGAGAGAGCATAACCATTCTCTCTCGCTATCTCTCTCTCTCCCTTTTCACCTGCGTTTGGCTTTGGCAAGTGCAGGCGGTTGCAGTGGCTCTCAAACTGCTTGCGACTGACCACCGGGCAAGGAGAACAACAACAAACACAAAGAACTTTGTCAAGCGGAACGCAAACTCAAATGCGCAGAACAAAAAAAAGCAGCAGGAAAAGGGGATGCAACAACCATCAACAACAACGAAATTAGAAGCAACAAGTGCCCAGAATGCGGATGGATATATCGTATTATAAAAACGGCCTATGCGCAGAAAAATCAAAAAAATTAATCAATAATACAAATACAAATTGTTAAATTAAAAATCAGATTAACATCAAACTCTCTCACTAATTTTTCCCAAGAACTGCTGGATTAAATACATAAATTCCAATATTATTTACGTTTTCATGCTAGGCCCTAATACATTATGGGACGATACCATATTTCTTGGAAAAATAGCAAATTTACGTATAGGACGTTCAGTGTGTTGCAAAAACGGATCTTCAAGCTAAAACCCCGAAATTACAGATATTTCAGTTATATCCAGCGAAGTAACCTGTGCGATGCCATAGTCCATATACCCGCCCTTCCTGGGCGGCGCTGAATGCAAATTTAAGTGGAATGGGCGGGAGGAGTGTGAGGAGGGGTTGACTTCAAACAAAAGGCAGGGAAACGCAGAGTTGACGCCAGGACGTCGTTGGCATTGTTAAGCGGTGTACTTGCTGTTGTTGTTGGTGGCAGGAAGGTGAGGCAAGGCGAACTAGACACAGAATGCCATGCCAACGATTGACGACGATGTCGGCGACGCCTGATAATGACGATGGTCGGATGGTAATCATCATCATTAGCTGTTTCCTTTTTCCACTTATTCTGGGACCAAAACATCACCACATCACCATCAGCAACAACAACAACTACCACAATGGCCTGGCCTTCAAGTGCATTTGCAATTGTTAGTTAGCTAGGCATTTATTCCGCTTTTCAGCTGAAATTCTCGCGCTATGAAACCAAACGAACTGGAAAGCTTCCTTTTCCACAAGCAAAACAACAACTGCAAATGAGAAGGAAAAACTGGACAACATTCGCATAATTAATGAGAGAAACGAAAGAGCGGAAAAAATAAATACATAAATTCAATTTGTTGCTGGACTTATTATAGTACAGTATTTTAAGTTATATGGTAGGTACATACTTATATGTATGTTTAAATTTTGTAATGCATTGGTTTGGCATTTCAATTTCAATGTGATAGATAATGTCTTATTTTCTATTCGATTTCTCTAGGTACTAGATCTTGTACTCGCTGTCTAGTGTTCACTGTACCCGATTTGTTGGCACCATTAGCGACATAATTATGCATCTGACCAAATGAAGAGAAAGAGTGAGTTGTCAGTTTTGTGTGATTTGAAGCTCATCAGGCTCTGGCTGCACTTAATTAATTCATTTCGCACAAGTTTATCTTAGTCCGCTCACCACTCAATCAGGTGAGTCATCAATCAAGTCGTAAGTTTCCGTTCTTGAGCAATTAGATCTTTGCCTTTCTTTGGCTCCATCATTCATTCATTTACAAATTCCCATTGTTCGGCCAGTGACTGTAAAACTTTAGGCAACCAAAACTTCCGTTTGGCTTTAAACAAAACAAACAAAAAAAAACGTTGTCATCAGCCAAAATGCGAGCACACAACAACTAATGAGCAATAAGTCGCCGGGAGTTGGGAAAATATATAACGAGGTGCACAGAGAAAAACTTAATGTTATAATAAAACACGAAATATAATCTGATACATTTGCAAGATATTAGGATTAGCTCGACGAAATTCATAGGAAGAGCACCATAATCCAATGTTTATCCAATGCTTAAAACTTTTTTCTCTGTAACTGAAAAGTGTGTGGTTTCGTTATTGAAAACTTCTCAGCTGTTTTCGAGCAGCTGGTCTCGTTTTTTTTTTTTTTTTTTTTTTTTTTTTGTTATTTTTTCACAGTTTTGCGTGCTTAAGACAAAGTTGCTCGACTGGTCCATTGTCTTCAGCATCTGGGCTTTATGGCGCGAGTGTGTGTTTAAACAATAGATTTAGACGAACACAGATGCAGGCGCAAAAAAATGTTAAGTTCGTTCACCATTTCACCCAATTTTCGATGGCTTTTCGAGTGTTTTGATTTGTTTCCCGTTCCGTTTCGATTATTTCGGTTTTGTTTTGTTCTGCAGTCGGTCAAAATCAAAAGAGGTGCAGAAGTGGGTAGCAGGTTGTAATTGTTGCGCTTCGATGACCCCAAGGTCGCCATCTCTTCTTAGTAAGAGGAGTAAGAAGTTCTTACCAATTGATTTCAATTTTAATTTCAACTCAAATCAGTCACTCAATTGGCGCCATCTAGTTTATAATTTTACTTCGAGAACGACCTTTAACGGAAATGATCATACAATCGCCATAAAACTGTAGCTTACGAACGATAACAGTTGCAGCAATATTATAAAATAATAAAAAAAACAAAGCGACATCAATTAAATCAATATTATTCGACCTGCGATACTTTTGTTTGATTTTGCAAATATACTTTGATGATCGTACAGTGCTCAAGTTAACAGCGACATCTAGACACCTAACTATCGAACTACATTCAAGAAACATCCGCCGAAACCAGTTGGCGTGTTGGTGAACTGTGTAAAATAGTGAGTAAAATGTATGTATGTATAAAATGTAAGTTTCTGTAGACAGATCGTTCGTACTTTTCTTTTCCTATGAAACATATTAGTTCTGAATCTATTGTCTTTGACCTTTGTTTTTTGTTGTTTCTGCTCCTCGTCCCCGGACATAAATAATTATAAATAATTTATTAGTTTTTGGCATTTGTTTGGTTTCCCCGCTGTCCCATTTACCCCAATAACGTTTGTTGTTTCCCCCTCGAGTGTTAGGTATTTTGTTGATTTTGTTTTTTTTTTTTCGGGAGGTTGTTGCGCTTGCAACATGCATCGATTGGTTGGGTTGGTTGGGCTGATAAGATTGGGAGCCCTGCCTAGTTTAGTTTGGTGCAAGCATACATTTAGACTGGAATCTCTGCATTCTGAAACTAGTACTCAACTACGACTCACTGCACCCATGGCATGTGTCAGCTCGGTGCTTGCATTTCATTTGTCAGTGGAAATAAATGCTCGTTCAAGTGGGTCATCCATACGGCATACCTGTTCGCAGTGCCCCACCAACTTTTGTTTCAATTAACTAGCTGTTATCTTACCTGCAAGTAGATAAAAATGGAAAAGAAAATTAGTTTCAGATTACCGACACTTGTTATTTGTTTATTTTTGGGGTAGGCAATAAATTGGAACAGTGATAATAAGCCCATTGATATGTTTACAAAACTAGGTTTCATACGTGCTCTAGTTAGATGTTAAAATGAAAAGCGTTGAATCAACGCGGAAATATTTGGTCTTCAAAATTGAAATTCCTTTCGAAATTCTATTTCTTTTTTATAAAAAATCATATTCCATAAATTAACTATCAAATGAAGTTGAAACGTATTTACGTATTCTTTGCCAAGCGTTTGGCACTCTTCTATTAAAAGTAAATTAGTCATGCATTTTGAATCTCCTATATATATGTATATATATGGCCCGATTTCAATTATGTTAAATTCCATTAAAGTAATTTATGAAATGTTTTTATCGTATGTTTACTGTATCGGCAGTGAACTCCCCTTGTTTTTTTTCTTCGCCTGTTGCTCCGGCCACGTCTCATTTCATTTGACACTCTCTGAATCTTTTGGACCATTTGTGCGGCTTCCCTTCTGTTTTTCACCGCTCCACTCCACTCACTCCCACTCCTACCACCTTCTGCCATCTAACGCCCACCACCCACCGCTAAGTGGATTTACTGTCGCTGCGTGCGCTTTATTAGCCACCGTGCACCAGTTGGTCGGCGGATGACGATGTCTCGTGCTTGCGTTACATTTTCATGCAACAAGCGCAGCAACAACAAGACACGGAGGGGAAAACTAGGGGAATATTGGGAGGAGGAAAATTGGGAGCGGGGCGGAAAGAAAGAAAATGTTTTTCTAATGTCAAAGACACGATCAATTACAAGCGGCTTAAAGTCGGCGGCTCGTGACTGCCTGCTGCTGTTGCTGCGGTTGTGTGGTTACTGTAGCACAGTGAAAACAATTTTTGGGAGTACATCATGACAGATTTTGTAATGTTCCTTATTATAACATTCTTTAACAATACATTTCAGTAATACTTGTAAATTTATAATTATATTATTTATTAAAACATTGAGCGTTAAGCTAGATTTAGCTGAAATTCCTTGTGTAATAGAACTGTATAATTGCATAATTAAACGTTCCACTGTACGCGACCGTTGTTGTCATGTGTTGGAGGTGGGGCCTCCATATGGATGGGATTACGAGGGAGCGGGTTGCAGGGCAAATCTTTGGGGAGCCGCACTCAAGTCGCACTTTGATTTGACACGCAGTGAGCGAGGGAAACGTGAGAGGAATGGCAGTGTCACCGACCAGGGAGCTCGAGAGGAATGGGAACGGGAATGGGTAGGACCAAAACTAAACCAAAACCAAAACCAAAACCAAGCCAAACCAAACCCAAGAACCAAGGCAAGCCAAGCCAAACCCCTGACATTTTTGAGCGACTGCCTGACGTTTATTTATGCATCTGCTTGCTCTGAATTTTAAAATGTGCCGAGTATCCTGGATTGCTGGGGATGGATATTCGGTTTGAGAAACTATTTAACTAATGGAGATGTGTACCTAGGAAATGCGGCGATATAATTCTGGGAAAACCCATGAAATTTAAGCCATATACAAGGCACGTTAACCGAATACTTATGAGTGAATTGAAAGCAGATCTATAACACATTAGTTTGGTTTTAAGTTTTGAATAACGTTGTAAAGCATTTTGGTTAGCTTATAACACTTATCTGATGAGTAATTCTTCCCATTAGCAACATGATCTAATGATTCATCATTATTTGTCCCATTTACAGCACTTATCTTGTATTTTCCTCCACTTTTTAGCCAAGTCACTTAGCGCCAGTGAAACAAATCGAAGTAATACAAAAACTGACCCAGAGAGGCAACGAAAAAAATATCTAGAAAATAGTTGTCGCTCCTAATTGTAATTGTCTAAGCGGCTTGGTTTGGGTCACTTCTTCCTCTATAGCTAACAAAACAAAAAAATTAAGAAAAAACATTGTAAAACTAAAACAAGACAGCAATAAACCAATCGGATATTGCGCAAGCTTAAATTGTTGTTTTCATTTTGGCCTGCGTAGTTTTTTGTATCTTTTTTTTTGTTATTTTTAATGTGTGTGAATTTCCGCAATGCCATCAAAATGTTTTAAGGGGCGATGAAAGTGGGAGGGGAGTCGTCAGGGGTCAGAGTTCATTACAAAAGCTCGTTCGATCGTGGTTATGCAAAAGCCACGGCAGAAAGAGATAGTCAATTCGAGTGAAAGTGAGATGGCAACAGGTGATGAAGAAAATGAAAAAGCCAAGACAGCGACAAAGAAAAGAAACGACGGAAACGCATTTATTTCAAGGCAAACCAGCTTGAGATAAAAGTTGGAGATGTAGCTGCAACTTCACTCAATCAGTCAATCAATCAATCATCCAATCAATCAAGTGAATAAGGTAAGGTAATCCCATCAACTGGGTCCCCTACCAAAACCACAAAGAAAAAGCCGAACAACAAAGCGCTGAGAAAACCGATCCTCATTTTAACAGGGTGAACTATAAAATCGTATCTTTAAGATACAAAGCAAGTAAGTGTTCTACTTACTTATAAATATTACATTTTTATCAATATTTAATATTTATTAAATTTTTTCTTAACCAAAATAATATTTAAAAATATTACAAAAATTTAGTTTATTTAAATTGACGAGTGCTTACTGTATTTGGTAACTGAATGCCGCTTTGGGGGATTTTTTCTGACTGTTCGTATTATCTTTATTCTTCTTCTGGCCAAACAAAAGCAAAGATCGTGTGGAGAAATGCAAGATGAAGAAAGGCTTCCTCTTATTCTTATTCTCCATATCGCTGGGGTATCCAAAAACAATATAATTTATTGTTTGCGGAATTGAAAAAGGAGACGACACACCACACACGCACAAAGGAAAAAAGAGTAAGTCGAGATTTACATTCATGTGTGTCGCATGACACAGAACGCGGTGGTACAGTGAGTAACAGTTAATGGGGACTGACAAGATAAACTAATTTGTTTATTGCCAGGAAAAACGATTTTTGGTCACTTTATGTTTCGTTCCTCCGTTCTGTTTTCAAACTATAAGCCGAATTTCAACTTTTAAGATATGGTACAACAATATACACATTAAATAAGACTTTTCAAGAATTTCTGCCATTCCAGAGGTCCCACTGTAGCACCGTTGAAAGCGTTAAATGAAAGCTTCCTTTTTCAGAAACTAAACAAACCCAAGACATGCCAGCCAGCAAACAAAAGGATCGCAATTTCATGCTAAATGCCACTTAAATACGTACTTCAAACAGAACTACAACAAAGCCCCTTTCTATCATACCCACACCACACCATTTTATATGTCCGTATACAGATATATTATTCCCTGGCACACCCTCTTTTTATCTGTGAATTGTAGAGACCTGCATTGCAATAGATGAGAGAATTCCGCCTCAGGTCTAACGATTCCCGATTCCAGGAATTTTTCCCAACGACAGGGGACACAACATTAAACCAAAACAAGAAGATACATTTATGGGCTTGGTTTCTGTGCTTTGGAATCATAAACATAATAATGTTACTGTGTGGGCAAATACACATTTTTCGGCTAGAATTCCGTCTTCCTAAAACTCGCAAAGGAATGATCAACCACAAGAAACCCTGAACCAAGACAACCCTGTGCAAAAGTTCACATCATTTCATAAGCTGGCCAACGCAGACCAACAAAAATACACAAATATTTCAACACAAATAACAATTATCATAAAGAAACACAGTCAAAAATAAAGTAATACTATGAAAATATATAAACCATACACAAAAGCAACTACAGCGCGATGACAAATCTTTTTTATGCTTTCCTTTTTTTTGGGTTAAATAAAAATAGGTTTCATATAGAAATTAAATTTACTCTTTTCTCGTAGTTTTTTATTGTTCATGGAAGTGAAATTAAATGCCCAAAAATGCTTAGAAATTATGAGGGGCGCAGAGTGGAAGCGTTTGTCTCTGAATTCCACAAAAATAAATGGAAAGTGTTTGGGTGGCTTTTTGGTCATAAATAATGTCGAATGAAAAGCAAGAGTAACAATTCCCTGAAATGAATTTTTTCCGAAGATAACCATAAGGAAAAAGCGTATGTTTGTTATAGATTGGATTTCTGATATTAGAATGGTAATTCCCATTGGAAAGAAAAAGAAAAAGAACACTACAGTCAAACTGAACATAATATAAATGTATTTGTTAATATTAAATGTAATTTGTTCAAGCCAAAGAAGATTTTCTGGTGTTTCCTTGTTATTTGCCCACCGACTTAAAGTCAGCGCGTGCAAAAAAGTAGCGTTGTTGTTGCTAAGCAATTTCAAGGCCAAGCCAGAGTTGTTGTTAGTTTTATTGTTGTGGCATGTGGGTGCATTGTACACACACCTTTATTGCCATACATACAAGGTACATGCACATAAATAAATGTGCGATAGCCTGCTCAATTGGAACGACTCTTTCTCTTCGTCCGCCATTTGCCGCCAGTCGTCGAGTTTGTCGCCTCAGTCTTTCGTTTTGCGAGAACACAGTGAGCATGTGAGCAAATACGAGAGCAAAATGTGCGACAGGCATGCAAAAAAGAGCGGCGTTGCTCTCTCTCTCTCCCTCTCTAGCTGGGCAAAGAGCATCGCCCCCGCTTAAGGTACAGTGGTACCTTAATGGCAATAAACAGAAATAGTAGTAAAATACAAAATTACTATAATAAATATATATATATATGTACATAATATATTATATTATAAAAAATATTAAATATATATTTTCTGTACCGCGAGTTCAAGCTTGCTCACTTAACAAAAAATTCACCTTATCGAGCACCGACTGTCTATAATTAATTAAACACGTAGGGGAGGCAAGTGCGCAATTTGGATTGGGCGTGGCCCAATTGCGGGGGCTTTTAAAGGGGTTTTAGCTATCGCCGTTGCCTTTTGCGGTTTGGCTCACCTTCCTGCCTATTTTTCATTTTCATTCAAAAGCATTTGCACGTGCAGCGCCTACGAAAAGCGGTCACGAAATAAAAGCAAAATAAAAAACCCAAAAGAAGCCAAAGTCGAGACTAGACTATCTTTACAGCCTTTTGCGAAGTGGCCTTCATCATCGACATTCTTTGGCAGTGCCTCTTATTTCTCTCTTTGGATGAATCATGTACAAATTTCACGTCTCTTTTTTTTTTGTATTTATATAGAGGAAACACCTGGACAAATACAAATATAGGGAGATAAAAGCGATAGGTAGTTTTATTTAGGGGGAAATATACAAATTTGTGACTCACAGTCGGCCAAATGTTAATTTCGGACTGACATATGTCTAAATACATCTACAATAACGTTTATTAATTGGAGCCGAAGAAAAGCTGTTCCAAAATGAATGGCTACGTTTATTTGATTTCTAAAAGTATCGCCTTTCATTGCCCGCCAAAGCTATACTAAAACTGACCTATCCCAAAAAAAAAAAAAAACGGGGCAAACGCAGCTTTTCGCCTCTTTTTTTTGAACTCAATAACCGTTGGCTGCCAATTCAGTCGGCATTCCAGCCAGTCAGGCTTGGTTTTTTTGTATTATTTGTTACTTTGCATCATCGAGAAAAAAATGCGGTTTTTGTCGATTTCTACTACTTGCTCATTTTTGTCTTTATCACCGAAACGTGAGCGACGTTCTGCTTTGAGTCTTACGTTTTTGGTTATTACACAAATTGAAATTGAAATAAAAACTTTAAGAAAACAAGCACAGGAGCTGCCGAGATGATGATGATAATGCCCTACGAAGCGGGTATTATAGAATATATATACATTTCGTAATAATTGTTCACAGTTCACAGTTGGTAACTTTTATTTTCTAGTAATCTTAGTCAGTTTGAAACCTATAAGTAGAATAACCTAGTGCTCATCTCAACCGAGAGTATGGAGTGCTTGAGAATTGCAATAGAGTTCGTCTGGGTTTTTTGTTACCCGGCGATTGAGTTGGCTGGGCATTCAGCGGAATTGATTCGAATGCAATGGAAGAGAACCCGGGGAATGAAGTGCAAAAGTTGACCAACCAAACAACCGTTTGCGAGTGTGTTCAAATGTAGTCGTGGGTACTTTATGGCTGATGAATGGTGACGCTGCTAGTGTCGATGACTGGCGATGGGCACGGATATGGTTACGGTACGGGTTTGGGTAGTTGACCCAAGCCAACCCCTTTGCCAAACACTCGCAAAAAATAAACAAACAACAAAGATACATTCCGATACGTGCCTATATCAGGCATGTGCGATCGCCATCGGTTGAACGCTTTTTGGGGTAAGGTATATGGTACACAACATGCTATATTTACACGATAAAGAGGTCCGATCGAAAGGATACAAAATAATGAGCAATGAATCACGCCAAAATTAATGGAAGGCATTTAAATGGAAATGCTTGTGTATTGGTAATTTCAAAACAATTCATTTACAACAATGACCAATATAAATATGGATTCAATCCTGAAATGAATTACAAATTAACCAACTTAATATTTTCGGTACTCTAATTTGCTTCTTACACCATTTTCGAATATAAGTTTTATTTATTATCTCCTTTTTATTTTAAAAGTTTTTATCAGTGTTTTAGAGACCGTGTTTATTTCGCGCTTACTCATTGCCCGAAAACGTCACGTTGCTGCACAGAAAATGCTTTTGTGCAATTAAAAAAAAAATATATAAAAAAAATTAGACCGGGAAGAGGGCGGCGGCGGTGGTCGGAAGGTGCCACGCCCACACGAGCTCCACTGACCAGCAGATCGTTGCATTGTTAAGCGTTGTCGCTTTATTTGTTTTCATCTTGTTGCCACGTTTTTTTTTTTTTGTAGATGGCAAAACAAAACCAAGCTAGTTTGAACAAAGCCCAATTATAAAAAAAAATGAAATAAATAAACAAAACACAAACTAAATGGCCGTGCTTTGTTGTTCGTATTTTATTAAAAAGCACGGAACGGGAACCACTTCATAATATTATGGGATAAAAAGAGATTTTCCAATGGGAGAAATTGGATAAAATTATTAGAAATGTAAATGTATCTGAAAATGATAATCAGTTAACTTTTAGTTTGGTTACGTGTTAAAAAAAAAACGGTGTGATAATTTCGAGAAAATTAGAAAATACTTTTCATTTCGTTATCATCTTGATTAATATATGGAAAATCATAGGAAATTTAGGGCGCAATAAATTTAACCTTAAACAATTACTTCGTAATATCTTTTTGAACTACTTCAGCTTGATCTTGAACTATTTGACCAATATTATGCACTTGACCCCGGGGTTCCCCTTCAATGGAGCTTGTCGACACACACGCACCGCCACCTCCCAATTCTATTTTACTTTTTTATGATCTTTTGAGCCACCTTGGCGACCTAACCAAGCATGAATATGACGTAGAGTGGTGCTCCCCACCTTGAACTCTCTTTACTTCTCATTAATTCGAATGATATAATAATAATAAAAAAAAATGGGCTAAAGTCAGAGTGGGGTTGATGGGTGGGCTAGATGTCGATCGCATTATTTTCGTTAGGTGTGTTTCGATGTTTCCGCCACCGTTAGCTTGTCCACTAATAATATTAACCATTTAATTTGCCTTTGGCCTGTTGGTTTTGACAATGAAAGGCGTCGTTGCAGCAAACAGCAAACAGCAGCTGCTACTCCCTTTTTTCCCCCGCTACCCATTAATGGGTATTAACCCTCGTATCCTGAAATGCATCCCGAAGTGTACATGAAAACGGAAGCGGCACCAAACCAAACCCATCTGGAGCACACACCCATTCCCGCAATTGGGAAGTGAACCACCGAAATAGCAAAAAACGAGGGAGAATGCTATAGTCGACTTCCCCGACTATCAGATACCCCCTACTTAACTGAAAGTGTGAACGAGAAATTTCAATATTACTCTACGAGTAACGGGTATATAAAACAAATACCCACAAGGGAAGGGGGCGGCACGAATGGGGGCGTGGCCGGAGGTCAGGGGCGTGGCAGCAATGGGGCGGTGGGTGCACACACACGTGCGTGACCAAAAATAGATACTCAATTAGTGTGGCAATAAAATGCTTTGTAATTCTACACGATATGATAACTAAAAGTGCATTCTAGGCTACACTTAAAAAAAAATGTACTTTAAATGGAGAGTTCAAATAATATACGTATATCACATCTAAAATGAAAGCTTGGTCCACCCTAATAGTCTAAAGAACAAGTTCAAATGCAAGCAGATTGATATAGATGACATTATAGACAGGAAAGAGAAAGAACTTTCATAGAGAATGCAACTCGACGCAGCTACTTTCAAAAAGGCATCAAAAAATCGTGCACTCGTGCCAGGCATGCAAATGTAACTCAAATATGCCCATTTACACCCCGACTTCTCCCTCGTAACCCCTTTTCTTAGCACCATTTTTGAATCCAAATTTGAGTTTTTGTGTCCATAAAGGGGAAACAATTTGGCATGCAATACAATGTAAACAATCGAGAGACATAGTGCGCGAAAAATAAGGGGGTTAAAAAACAATAGCTCAATAAATCGATAGACAAAAGCTGAAATAAATTCCAAATCAGCGGCGAATTCTTGTGACTAATGCAGAGATCAAACACTGTGGCCATGTATTACATAAGAAAGTATGTATTATTATATAAGCAGCAGTAATGTAAAGATTACATTCGATTTCCTTTCCAGTTGAAACTGAAACCCAATCGTTTTAGTTCATGGAACCCTCTGCAATCGAACCGATATTCAGCTAGTTCTCTTCTGGGAAAACCAACTGACAATTGGAATAGTAATTCCATATCCGATCGATCGCTGCAGTTTGTAGAATAATAAAATTAATCGGAGAACCCGTAGGCGAAGCATGTCGGCGATATCTCGCCTGGTGAGTGGGTGTCACTTGAAATTATTTCCAATTTCAATTACAAACAAATCGAGCTAGAAACTAAATACTGGATATATTGTGAGTGGAGAAACGATAATTCAATTGAATTTCTCGCTCCCAATTTGGTAGCGTGGCCAAGTGAATCAGCCCACAATGCACTGCAATAATAATACATATCTATGGCTTGGATATTATGGCCTGGCTATATTGAAAATGACGCAGTCAACTGCTATTTTGTTGTAGCCTGTTGTTTTTGCCATATAACTAACTATATATATATACATATAAATGTATATATACAGAATGGAGAAACGTACAGACGTGTAATCAGGTTGTTGTCATGCCAACCGACAAAACAGAAACTATTATAGCTGCAGTCACAACCCCCAAGAGTCGAGTTTTACCGAGTTTGAGTCTGAGTTTGGGTATGGGTATGGGTAGGGGTTTGGGTTCGGGTTCGAGCCTACATACTATACCACATATACGATATACGTAGTACAGTGCTACCTGACGCCCGACGAAAGGCGGCAAGGTTTTGGGGGCGTGGCCAGTGGCAGGGGTTCTGGTGAACTCAGGCATTTCATTATATTGCACTGACTTGTTTACGATCTGGAATTTTGATTGCAGTTGTTTGTTTTGTCAGCATTTTACTTCGCTACTCCAAGCAACTTCCTAATGAGAGTTATTAAGTTTTATTGAAAATACATATTATATTTTTAGAACGAACGTTTTAATGTTAATTAAACCAACACGTTCTCGCAAAGAAAACAGTTAAAATGCAATTGATTTCTCTCCCTTTTCCCTTTTCATTCTGATCACATTTTCTTTTAGTTTCCCATGGGCAAGTGGGAAATGCAGATGCCAATGGAGATTATCTACGGAATGGGTGAGGTGGACCGTACGTGTACGTGCGGAAGGTCCACCTTAAATGGTTTCTACTTTTTTTTTTTTGGTCAGCCTGGTGGAAGGCCTCTCACATAGCCTCTCATAATTGGCTTGCATTTTTCTGTTCGACCAACAGCTGCAAAAACGTTTTATATACATTGTTAAGGGGGAAAGATCGCGGTTGGAAACAATGATAATGCCAAACAATAAAATTGACTAAATTAAGAGAAAATAGTTTAGTTCCTATATATATTTGTAATACAAATTCTGAAGAGTTATCTTTGCATCATGACATGTAATAACAAATTTCGAATGAATTAAAATCTTTATTAAAATCCCATTACTTCATTTATTCGTATTTCACTTCATTTCTATATGGAATTCCGGACATTTCCGACCTTCAGTCCATAGCTACAACCGACATTTCGCCGTTCAGCCGAATGCCAGCGAAATTCTAACGAAATTCCATTGGCCATAAAAAGAAACTGACCAAGGTGTTTGACGCTTGGATTTATCGATTATTTGCCATTGTCAAAGCCTGGCCCCAACATAAAACCCCATAATGCCCCTTCCGCTTTTCCACTCATTGTGGTGTTGCTACCATATTTTCATTGTAATTATTGACTTAAACCAATTAGAGCGCACTTAAAATACGCTAACAATTAGTAGCGTGAGTAGAAAAATCAAAAAATTTAACCGCAAACAATGTGCAAGCGAGATGGCAGCACAGGAGCGAGCGAGAGAGCGAAAGAAGAGAGCTGGATATATTTTTTTATGACTAAATAATTTACAAATTGTGCAAAACTGGTTTTTCTGCCGCCGTTGTTGCCGCTTAATGCCAAGAATTCAGCAACAGCGACAAGAAAAATGCTCAATGAATTTTTTTTTCTTCATCTTGGGTCTGTTACGCTGTATTTGTCTGTATTTTTTGTACACTCATATCTCTGGTTTTCCAGCCAAACAAAATAAACAGACGACAACAGAGTTGAGCTTTGATAACACGTAACGCCCACTAAAGTCCAGTTCGAACAAAGGAATCGAAAGCGGCCATATCATATTGCTCCTAAACCAACTGGCAAACTATTCTTTATGCAATTTAATAGGTTGCGAATCGAGTTGCCATATGTATCAAATTCGTACAATTATAGCTGACTCCTTAAAAGTCAGTTTCAAGTTCATTACTAATAATGTAACGGCTTTACACAAACGAATTATTTATCAGCACGTGTACCCTTTGAGTTTTGATATTTCGAGGATAAGCCATGATTATAATATTTAATTACGTATCTCAATTTAGATTCTTCTAATTTCTTCCAAGTTACAATGGAACAGCTTGCATGGGATTATGATTTTCAATCATAATTATCTATTTCCCCATTCAATTAGTTCATATACCAATTTTCATCTATATTCCTTCATTAAATTCCGAGTTACAATGGAACAGTATGGTGAAGAACCCAATTATCTAACACTTGGAACCGCATATGACGAAAAAAAATTCCATTGCTATAGGTCAGTTGGTAACACTCTATCACTGCACTTTTTTTTCATTTTCTGGCTCTATTTCCCCCCTATTCCACTTCACACCTCACACACAATGTGAGTTTTGCACATGTTGGCAGCAGAAGATAATGAAACGAAAGGCGAAAAGCAAAACAGAGCACTAGAAACTAAAAACTGCGATCACACAGCTGCAAAAAAAATACGGATTCGGTTTAGCAAAAGTATATATAAAAAATACAATAGTATCTCATGTGCCGAAGAATTTGAAGTGCAGCTACATAGCTGCAAGTCATTCGATTTCGTTTATCTTGCAAAAAACAAAATGAGTAAACAATCGGGGGTAAAGGAATAGGAATTGTTATATGAAGCACTATCGTCAGTATTCTACTTTTAAAATATTAGCATATTCCCAATATAGTGATTTGTGGTACACTACTTTTGGGATCTGCTAAGAGGGTTGATATACAAGTTGGTGTAGGAAACTTATATTGCATTTGCATGCAATTGCATAATTAGCAGGTTGCATTTTTGGTCTGCAATTGGACGGCGCACGTGATCGCGAAATGGAAAGCGTCTTATCTGTTGGTAGCACCACTGCAGCCCCTCCGATCTGTTCATTTCCCCCTTTCTTTTCTCTCTTTTGGCTCTTGCACTTAATTGCAGCTGACACAGTTTCGTCTTTTGGCCAGACAATGAAAGCAAACAAAAATTCACACACGTTGCAACAGATCGGTCTGCACACAGGCCCCCCATTGCCATTTCCAGACCCCCCACCAATCGCCGCGAGAATCCAAATCCTCGCCGGAAATGCAATGAAGAAGACTTTGGTTTCGGACTATTTGTGGTTTGGAAAAACGCCTAATTAGTTGAGCTTTTCCTCTCAGCGGCAATAAACAAATTATGGCCTTTCCATTGCCTTACACTTTCTACCTTAAGAATCTATTCAGGCTCTGCAACCAACATACCTCTATAAAATAATAGGCTACATTTTCCAATATAACTATGGTTTAATTTACAAAATTCCTGTAAGAATAATAACTTCTTATAGGAAGTTCAAGATTCCCAGGGCGCTCTTCCCATCTAAATTATGACTTAATCGTTTCGGCCAGCAAAGAAAAACACAACTCATAATCATTATGAAAATAAAGGGGGGGAAAAACAACAAAATAAAAAAAAGGAAGAAGGGTATCCCCCGCACACCCAAATTGATTTCGAATCAGAATTTTCCCTGGAAAATTCCGGCGGAATCGGGCGTACCCTTCCCTTGAACTTTTGATTAATTATAGAGGACCCCAACGAATTTCAGATGTTATTTCTGATTAATTAAGGGGTCTCCCTTCTTGGCATTTCTCGCCCTGTAAAGTGCATTTCTTGACCCTTTTTCCCGTCTTCTTTTTGGGGTTACCTGTTGACTCGATCGGAATCGGGTTCAAGCGAGTTCAAAATGAAATAAAAATGTTCTTTTGATTCCGGACTGACTTTTATTATAATTCGAGTCTTCTGCTCTGTTGTTGCTTGTTTGAGTTCTTCGCTTTCTTCTCCGATTTGTTGGTTGTTGTTATCATCTTGCGCCTTGTTCTCTCTGCCTTTTTTCACTCTGAAACTCACTTTTTTGGGGGGTTTCAGCTTGTTATTATGGCTTCGTCAGGGGCTTATCATTATTCAAATATTTTACCTAGGCCCTGTTCCTTTTTGCCTCGATCTCTGCCATATGTGTGTACTATATGTGTGTATATCTTTTCCCCAGATAAGCGCCGCTGAAGAACCTTTTCTTGTTCGGTTTAATTCTAGTTTTTTTTTTATTTTTGGGTTCTTTTCTCGTGTAATTACATCACTCTCAAGTGCAACGTTTCCGCTCTTGAGAAAATTGTTTACGGAACTGCGGGAGAAATGACGAAGGGTATTTTTCGGGAATCACTCGAGGAAAACAGTCAAAAGATACAATTACCGGTCGCGGCATGGCTTACAAAGATACGTATGTAAGATACGTAGCAATTGATAGATTCCTTTCAAAATCTTTTCAAATAGTGTGCAAAACTTAAAACTTAACTTAACTCTTCGGACTTAACTAATTGAAAGTGCATGCTAAGAAACAAAATCCTATAATTATAAGTTAATGGCCAACCAAATATACGATTATAATAACGCTCATTAGCGACACTTTTCTTTTTAATAACGTTTATGACCCCGATAACCATATCATATCAACATTTCAACTGGATGTCACAGAGAAGTAATAAGTAATAAGTAAAATGGTAATATTTTATTATATTTTGTCAGCACTTTCTGAAATGGGTTGGTAACCAACATAAATAAATGTAGGAGCACTAATTTCTACATGAAAAGATATCATTTTATTTATTTGTATTTGTTTATTCCATAAGAGCCATTTGATTTTTTTTTACCAGTTTCTACCATTATCTGTGTATAATAATATATATTTGAGAGCTTCGGGGTATTTTACGATATCTATTAGTTTTTATACTTTTGAATGCAAATATTCAAACGAATTGGGAGAGATAACGGTTGTCTATATGTATATCATTAATATAATCATAAATAATATTGGGCCTAACATTATTGTCTAGAATTCTAAGTTAATTGGGTTTTTTTTGTATGAATATAATAATGATACAATTAAAGAAAATTAGTATAATATTGGAATCCATTGGTATTTTTATAAGTCATACATATGTATGAAGTAAATGTCCTTTGTATGTATATATAATATATTTTGAGATAACCTTCTTTATAATTAATGTATTTATTATATCAGTTACATAGTACCTCCCGTAACTCCAGAAGTGTTATCCATCAAAATTACTATCGATGGGTAAAGTAATACTTTATAATACTATATCATATATATCAGGTATATCCCCTTACCTTGCCGGCCGCCTTGATGTAGCGTCGCGTGGCCTCCTTGACGAGATCGCGGACGAGGAGTTCGCCGGAACCACAGGGAACCAGAATGCGAACGTCGCCGAAGCAGACGGTGACCTTCATTTCGTACTTTTCGTGTTAACAATAACTATTATCGTCTTCGATCTGCGATAATAAGTATGTATTTTTGACTGCTGCAATGCACTTTTTATTTTGCACACACATATATGCACTTGATTAAATTGGGCGATCGTTTCTTTAACTTATTTTTTTCTCGAATTTTTCGGATTTTTTCCTATTACTATTTTGTATGCAGCTACTTTTTTTTAACGCTATGCTCGTCTGCCTGCAGCAGCTTTTTGTTGTTCTTGTTGCTGTTGTTGTTACGACCGCATCATCATCATCGTCGTCGCTTTCCAGCTATCGCCATCCTTGTTGCTCCTTTCGCGTGCACAGTGCGCTTGTTGTTGCTGTATTGTTGGTTGTTAGGCAGCTGCAACAAAAGTTGGTCTAGGGCGGCATGGGTGCGAGCGAGATGGCTGCGTGCCTGGAAAAAGGATCGGGATCGCTTTCCAGTATGTACTTGTAGTCGCTCTCGCGCGCTCTCCCTCTCTGTCGCTCTCTGGAAACTGGAACTCTCTTTTGCTATTTACTTAGCATATTTCACCGTAAGGCATCGTTGTTATTGTTTGTTTTGTTGTGTTTGTGTGATTCATACACGCGCGCATTAAAAAAAACGAGTTACAACAACGGCAACCATAATAACAAGAACAACAAACAGCGGGCCAAGATCATTTATTTACTTCTTTTTTTAACGTTCTTCGCTCTCGCTCGCAAACTTGGCATTTGTTTTGGTCAAATTATTATATATTATGCGCTGTAGATTGCATGGTTTTAAATTTACGGTTCGATCATCGTTTTTATATCTTTTCTGTTACTCTCTTTTAACGTTGCTTTTGTCGTGTTTTTCGTTTTCGGTTATCTCCTTTTTCGCCCGTTGGCGTCGCTTCTTTCTTGTTGTTTATCACTTTCAACTATTCATATTTCGATTGCAAGTGGAATAGTATCGTTGACCGCCACTCTTATTAACGAACTATTTGAACTCAAAAAAATGCAAAAAAAATCCACGAGCAGCGCGTTGATTACTGCGCTTCGAGTTCGAATTCGCCCTGGCGAGCAACAACAAATGACCAAAATTCTGGGGATGGCAGGCTCATCGATACTATCGGAACAGCAGCTTGGCTTCTTCGCGGTATTTGGTTATACTTTACTGGGCGGTCACACTACTGCTCGTTATCTCCCGCTTATTTTAAAATCAGGGATTGGGCTAAATGCCATCTAATTCTGCAATAAGTTTTATTGAATTTGCATTGCTTTATATAAGTCAGCCTATTAAATAGAGATATTGATTAAGAGGTAATTAATCGTCTTAAAATATTAAAGTGTAAAGATGAAAATATTTCTTATGTAAGCTATGTATAAATATAAAATACTAGGAACAACCAATTTCGATAGGATTAATTGTATAGTCCTAAGAACGACAGATAGTGTTATCAAGATCGAGGAGTTTGAATCGAGAGCTTAAAAGAGAATAAAAAGAACTTAAAAAGATTGCTACACCTATATATATATTCATATATATATAAGATAATATAAGAAGATGTTCGATTTCATTCAACAGTTTAAGGAACGCCCCAAGCATTTCCTAATTTCCTAAGAATATATGTTTACCAACTCCTGTTAACATTTTATTTATTAGGCAAATACATTCATCTCGAATGTAAAACATTAAAATTTTCAATTAAACCTGAACGATATTGTGTGGGTGGGATAGCCATTGCGGTATTTTTTTCGCGCCATTTTCAGATTTGCGTTATCGATTACCGGCAATCGCTTGACGGCAATATTGTAACAACAAAGCACACATTCGCTCTCATTCAGCTAAAAAAGAAACTAAAAACCTTAAACTATATTCGATCGATGGCAGAACCCCGTCCCGGCGGCTACAACTACAAGACATTATTGTGAGTAAAAGTTCGTTCATCAAAGGCAGAGCGATGTCAACTATAGTTCCATACGAATCCCCAGATGCAGAAACATTCCGGAGCTATTTTTGGACAAATATGTGGCGCGTTCGCACTTTGGACGTTTTGGAACCCTCGTAAACTTCGTCCTGCGTCCGCGGCGAATGACCTGCACCGTAAGCTATGCCAGCGAGGACGAGGCGGCGCGGGCGCTTCTCGATGGCGCCAGCTTTCAGGGTCACCTGTTTGATATATCCTATGCTGATAACGAGACGGCGCCGGCACAGAAAACGGAGGAGTGGGTGGATCCTGACATTCAGGCGGAGTTGAGTGCACTGCAGTCGGGCTGGCGCAATGAGTATGGGTCGGGCAAGCCGATAAAAAAACCACAAAATGGCAGCAGTGGTAGCGGTGGCAGTTCAATGCTGCCTGCCATACCAGTTGGGCCCGCAACGGCGCCGGTGAGCAGAGATCGTACGCCTGCCCAGCTCAGGGATCTTGAGAACATGATGCGCAGACCCGCCCATACAAGCGAGGAGAAGTTCAGCGTGCTGGATGCCCGCGATAAGCTGCTCCGGTTGAACCGAACGCAACACAAGCTGTCCGGTGCCACCCAGGGTCACTGCGCCGATATGTGTCCGGAAAAGGAGCGCGTGCTGAGAGAATTCCAGCGCCAGGTAGCCTACTATGAACTACAACCGGGCTCCGATGAGCTAATCTGTCACGAAAGAGCCCTGAAGCAGTACTCGCGCAGCAGTGCCGACCAGGAGACGCCACTGCCGCATGAACTGCGCAATGAGACTGCCCTGCACATGACCATGAGCTATCTAATGCATGAGATCATGGACATTAGCGAGCGCCAGGATCCGCAAAGCCATATGGGCGATTGGTTCCACTTCGTTTGGGATCGCACGAGGTCCATCCGAAAGGAGATCACCCAGCAGGAGCTATGCTCTCTGGGCGCTGTGAAGCTGGTGGAGCAGTGCGCCCGGTTTCACATTCATTGCGCCGCCCGTCTGGTTGACGCCGATCCCAGCGTCTTTGACAGCAAGATCAACGCCGAGAATCTAACCAAATGCCTGCAGACTCTGAAGTACATGTACCATGACCTGCGGATTAAGGGCGTTCCATGTCCCAAAGAGGCGGAATTCCGGGGCTACATTGTGTTGCTCAATCTGGCCGATGCCAACTTTCTCTGGGACATCGGTCAGCTGCCCGCGGAACTGCAGAGTTGTCCCGAAGTGCGTCAAGCCATTCAGTTCTACTTGGCCCTGCAGGACACGAATTTTGTGCGGTTCTTTCAGCTGCTGGCTGACAAGGATACCAGCTACCTGAGTGCCTGCATCCTAGTCAATTACTTTACGCGACTGCGCGTGCTGGGGTTGCATCGTCTGATCCAGGCGTATAGGTCTCCGCGGAAGGATGAGGTGTCTTCGCTGCCTCTCAGCTACATCGCCGAGCTGCTGAGCTTTGCCAGCGAACAGGAGGCGGCGGATTTTGTCCAACACTATGGCCTGCAGATCAACGAGGCGGGCAGAGTTGTGCTAAGCAGAATGCACACGGTGGAGACGGAGTACAAGCTGCCGCGACAGTATGAGGTAAGTAAATGGTTTTCTTTTTTTTGTTTTATTAATTTGATTTTTATTATCCACTTCCAGTTGGTGGAAGTGAAACGCGTGAAGAGCGTGGGCGAAGTCGTCAGTGGGGAACCTTTACCACCACGAGACCTCTACCTCAATCACCGACCGCACAATAGCTTCGACGATTATGGAATGCTTAAGAGCATTGCATGGACGGCCAAGGATCAGCTGGCTGGCATGCAGCAAGAGGAGATGCAGCCACAAATGCCTTCGCAGCCACCAGCAGTCTCAAAACATAGCGATACTTTGTTTAAGGTGCCCATGCAACCCGACGGAACGGCAGCAGGGTTTGGAGTATTTGCTGCGGCTGCTGTTCCGCCAGCCTCCTCCATCGATGGATTCAGTTTTGTTCTTCCCAAATCACGTGCTCAGGAGTTCCAGGAACAAGCTCCGGCTACACAGCAGCGACGGGCACAAGAAGAGGCCAAGCATCAGGCCCTCCAAGTAGCCATTGCCGCTGCAAAGAAGCGGGAAGCTGAGCTAATGGCTATTCACGAGGCCAAAGTGGCCGAGGCTGAGCGAGTGCGTCAGCAGAAACTCAGGGAACGCCAGGAGCAGCAGCGTCGCCAGCAGCAGGAACTGGAGGAACAACGCCAGCGGGAGCAGGAGAAACTTCAGCTGGAAAAAGAGAGGCAACTGAAACTGGAACAGTTGTTTTTTGTGCAGCAGCAGGAAAGGGAGGCCCACAAACAGACCAGGACTTTGGAGTTGTATCAGGAAATATTCCAGGACACCCTCGCGGAGATTTGCCAAAGCGAGTTTATGTCGCATAGTCGGGCTTGCCGTTCCTACGAATCCATGCTGGACTCAATAACACGCGATCTCGTCGAGCGGCAGATGGAGCAATCCATCTACGAACTAGGCGTCATGAGGGTGTGCATCAGACGATGGCGGAAATATCGGCGAACGCAACAGGAGAAGGACACGCTATTTAACCAACTGCCTTTAAGTTTTGGAGCCGAAAACCCCGAAGGAGTGGTGAACAAACGAAGCATGGAAGATTCACTGCGTCTAAGCAGACGCTATCGACTTGGCGAGCCCTGCGATTATGGCAAACTTCTGGCTGGCCTGGAGGAGCATAGTTGGCTGAAACTGGATCTGTGGCACGTTTTGGACAAGTGTCTGCCGGTAGCGCAACCAGGAGCTAGACGCTTCTACAAGCTATTGATAAGCCTGTCCGGCGGCCAGGAGGGTCTCCAGTTGAACTGCGATTTGGATAGGGGACTACTGCAGCAGCCACAGTCGCCGGATGCTCGTTTTGTGGATGGAGGCTACATCAGAGGCTTCTCTCAGGGTATTGGCTTGAGTGTGATGAAGATCCGAGATGATGACCACGACTGGAAAGCCACCGACCTGGCCGAAGCCAATGGTATTATTTGCTTAATCGGGCTGGATGACATTCGTTTACTGCCGGATCGCTTGAAACCATTGCTGCAAGCAAGCCGCTGTCATGATGTGGCTGTAATTGTTCAGCATCCAGCTAATACCGCCTTTGTTCAACCTGATATTCCTCTCCAGGAACTATGTCTGCGCTCATTTAACATCTTTCGTTTGCGAAAATCTGGAAACAACCGCCAGCGCTTAATGATTGCACTGGAATCGGCTGTAAAGTTTTTGGCCAAAGCCACGGAAAGGAAACGTGTTGGACATCTTCACCAAGTGGAGACCCGCGAGTATTTGCTCGTTAATCTGGGATCGGAACTATTTCGCCGCCTAAAATACGCCGCTGAGCACGATACGGCCATTAGAAGCGACACTCAGCTGAATCCACAGCGTTGTGTGGACCTTTTTAACGAGGCAGTGCACCGCCTGCAATTGGTAGCCGGCGAGGATTTAAGCGACTGGCCCCAGTTTCCCGAGGAGCTGCGTGTCTTTGTGCAGCCACTGCCCATCGAATCATCACTAAACACCAATCGCTTGGAGCACTTTGAACCCGGTTGGCACTTGCCCGAGCGACGTCAGCGTATTGTCCAGCTTTTGGAGCGCTGTAAACTTCCAAAGATGCCGGTACTGCCGAGGTCTTCATCCCTGGCCGAAGCCCAATGCCAGTGGGTGTTGGACTACGCGCAGATAAGTCAGCAGGAAGACTGCGTGGAACAGATCGCCCTCCAGGCCATTAAAATTCTGCAATACGACACGGATGACTACTTGAACTTTGTGGAATATCTCGCTGGCGAACGAATGCAATACATACTGCGGCAAGAGAGGAATCCGCCCCAAGGAATTGTGTACAATACGAAAACGCTGAAGAGACGCTTCCTGAGCGCATGGTACTATGAGTTTCGTGAGCCTCAGATTTACGAGCCCGTTCCCGCCGAAGAGAATGCCCAGATGCTGGAGAAGCAGCCATCATCACAAGCGGAGGTGCAACAACTGGATTTCGACGAGATTACGAGCAAGGCTGAGGCTGTTCTGAAGAGGTTTCACCAGCGTCAGGATGAGCGTCACACCCTGCGCGAGCTCAACAGGTCACATAAGTCGAGGAAGAGGAGAGACGCATCGGACCACAAACATGCCAGTAAGCACAAGCGCAAGCGGTCCAAATCCAAGTAGTCACGTTCTGCTGTAGTTATTCTCTTATTTGTATCATATAAATGTTAAGTGTAGTTTTAATATATGTGGTTAAGCATTATATTGTCAATTGTAACATGAGACAACGCTAGATCTTAAACTGCATCTAGATTAGGTTATTTTAGATCAAAGTCGAGTAATCTTAAGTGCAACAATGTGGCGAACGCCAAAAAGAGCGAGACAATCGAACACAAGGCCATGTGTGTGGTAGCTTAAGCTAAAAAAGTAATTCTGCGAGCTCTGCAATATATATATATTTTCTGGACCATAATCCGATAGCATCCTGTGTGTAGAGTATCGTTAGCACTGAGTGGGCCCTGAACTCCGAACTGACAGCACTTGTCACCCTTCAGTCAACTAAACAGCTCCGAGGCGATAGCATCCATTTATCCAAAATATTTGTGTTTCCGTTTTTTTTTTTATTTTGTTTTAAGGTTTTTTTCTACATTCAAAACCACACAAAAGGATTTGCCTGGAACATGAAGAGCTTAGTGGCTCAGACAGAATGCCAACTGCGGCCTCTTAAGGGTGAGTGCGTAAGTCTGGAGAGGATCTGGCCAGTGGCAGATAGGTAAATGTGGCTGTGTTCTGCCATTGGAGCACGTAATTGCAGTAGGAGGTCATTTTAGGAACGATAAGGATTAAGATACTTTTTAGCTTATTAGGTTCTATATTAACTTTACCTTCAAAGCCCACAGCTAACTTTTTAAAATTATTTTTTTTTTATTATAATAACCATATTATTAGCTATATATATATATATGCATATAAGCCTTGTTAGCTCACTCAGCCAATTATTTTATCTTAAACAATTTTCCAACTTAATAAAGATTAACTAATAATCCTAAATACGTTCAAGTGTCCAGCTTGGTATCGGCGCTAAAGGCTGCCCGAAGTGATTACCAGGGGAAGAGCAGTGCGGTTTGTAGGCTGGTGGCGCAGATGGTGGAGGCCGATCAGGTGAAGTACCAGTGGACGCCGAACCTAACGTCGCTGATCGATCGCAAGGATGCGAGCACCCGTCACCAGTGGCGGCCACATGTTAACCACAGCACCCGCCACGCCCGCAAACTGCCCGTCCAAAGCATCAGCTTCCTAAGTCGCTGCCTGGCGAAGAAGGGTGAGCATGCGGGATTGACCAGCTGCGTCCTGTCGGTGAAGACGCGTTATGCGCCCAAAACGCTGCATGGACGCGAATTGCTCATTTGGCGTCAGTCCTCGATGCGACCGCTGCTCCTGCCCTCGTCGAATTTGTGGACCGGTGTGCTCAGCAAGCGTCACTATGTACCTCGACTGCGTCCTGCCGAGGAGGACGAGGAGGTGGAACGCCGGGCAGTCCCCCAGCTGAGGATTACCAAAGAGCAGAGCGAGGAAGAGGAGCATCAGCTCCAGAGGCGAAAGGATGGCAGTCGTCTACGCAACGAGTGCTCGGAGTTTTATCTGCCGATGGGAGAGCAGGACTACTCCGAGCGGGAGGAGGAGAATAGGGGACATCGACAGGCCTACGTACCCAGCGAACTGATGACACCCGAACTGGCCACCAAGTGGCAAACCACCAGTGTCACCGACCGGGATCGCCAACTGCTGAATCTCGAGCAGCAGATGAAGACGCAGCCATCCGTTCGGATGACGACACAAACCTGGTTCAGCGGGAATCACAGAAGATATCGCAGCCGTCGTTCCGGCGCCAAGAGGTATCACGTCGTTTCCGAGCTCGAAGGCTGGCGGAGATCGTCCAATCACCAGCCAGTGCCCGTCTTCCAGGGCCAACCCGGCGAGCAGGAGCACCTGCGTCACGCCAGTCACAAGGCCAGCGCCAGGAGCATGCCGGATGGCCAGGAGAGATGCCAGGTAGCAGTTCATGCATTATCCAAAAACATTTATTAGGTATATCACATCTCACATTCGGATTCCGAAAGTGCAGATTTGGGTAACCTTTCCGCTATATAAATATTTTAGGATTATATATATATATATATATTTAGGATGGTTAGTGTGTATTGTATATTCCATATCTCGTATCCTTTCAGATGGTTTGGGAGCAAAAGAAGAGATCACCGTGGCATCGCACCGAGGTGACCAACAGCAATAAGGTACGAATGCCTAGGATCAGGGCGGCCAAGTCGGCGGTTATGATGGCCCAGGAGGCGCGGAACAAGCACCATAGGCTGATCACCAAGAAGCTGGTCTACAGACCCAGGCGGACAGTGAACGCAGTGCAAGCAGAGGAGACGGAGGACCAGGATACCCACCATCGTCACCACGGAGGCGGCCAAAAGATGTCCAAAAGAGCTCCAGAGCGGGCATTGCTCAAACAGCATCTGGCCGATCTTCTGGCCGTGTCAAAGCCAGAGGACTCCTTTCGGATTGGCTATCAACCCAATGCACCCACACGACAGCTCCTCGAGCAGGGAAAGTGCTATGTATCGCTGCGTCGCGAGCAGTTCATCCACCTGCATCCCGTCAGGCCAAATTCCCTCATCCTTGCGGTCAATCTGGAGGTAAAGGAGTCGCCCCGCCAGCCGGTGACAACGCTGCATCGTAGGGATGGCGCCAAGCGACCGCGTCTTGTGGAGGATGTGGTCAAGCCATCGCTAATCACTGTGATCCGTCAGAGTGCCGCCACCTGGGACCACAATGGACGGAAAGTGCCTGCCAAAAAGTCAAATTTGGTGGGTATGCCTTCCAAAGAGCACGCCTACCAGCGGCGCCTGGTGAGGAATACCTCCACCCTGGAGGCCATCGTCAAGGCCCAAGCCAAGCCCAGATCCGAACCGAAGTCCCCATCATCGGCCACTGACTACCACAGAGTGGCGAGCCAGAAACTGCCTCATGTGACCAGCAAAGCGGACATTAGCAAGGCGGCCGATCCCTTCAAGGATCTCGACAAGCCACGCATCAAAGAGAAGGAGGTGGCCTCAAGCTGGAAGCAGGCGTATGTGGTCAGAAGCAAAATGTACGACGCGATCACCCCCTATCGCAGGAGAGCATATCCCGGCAAGAAGTGCATCACCAAGGACAAGACGGACGGTTACTTCCTGGCCAAGCGCAGCTCCGCCGCGGCGGCGGGATCATCCAAGAAGGTGAAGCCACCCAAGCAACCGGTGGTCAGTCCAAAGGTTCAGGTGCCCAGCGTGCTGCACAAGAAAAAGTCCCGGGAAAGTCTTGGCCCGCAGACCACAAAGACCGGAAAGCTCTGAAGATAGATGATGACCCCTTATATCATCCGTTTTTACCCATAAAACCCAGACAATCGAAGGCAAATCCACATTTGAAGCGGAATTCCAAATTGAGCAGTGAACACTACAAATATGCAACATTATATATACACACATACACACCTGGTGGATCGATGCTCCTCCCCGGAGACTTTTTTTTGAATTCGGAAAACTCTAATCCCCTAAAATCGTACCATTTGAAAACGACCAGAATCGAAAATTCCAAAAATCTTCAAAAAAGCTACGAAAACGATAGCTTTCATCCATTTGGCATTTTGATGGTTCTTTATAACTCTTTGTTTCTTTTTTTATATATATATATATATAGACACTGTTTTTCGATAATAGGAGACATCAGTGTTACTAGAGTCGAAAAATTTGTAGTTGTTACATACGTATTGCCCCATTACAAAAAAATTGTTAATCCTAAAAATCAATACGCTGCAAAATTATGAACAGTGATGACTCTATGTAAAAATTATTGAATAAAAACGGAAACATGAATGTCTCGAACGCAGGGATTAGTTCATAATATTTTTTTGGGTGGTAATTTAGGGAACCTTTTAAACAGTTCTTAACTTTTCAAAATTACGTTTCCACGGCAAATATTTCATAAGACCATTAATAAGATCTATGACTAATCGCTCGTTTAACCATGAATATGTACATCTGTATGTGTATAGCATATAATAGAATATATATGCTATATAACCCTTCATTTATAACTAAACAGCAAGTAGGTAAACATGTTTATCATATTTCCCATTTGTTTACCACCTAATTTCAACAAAACAAAGCGCATTGCAATCAAAACACAAGAAAAGCTGAAATGAAAGACACGTGACAATGAAAAAGGCGAAAAGGGGTTCCCATACAAATGTATAGGGAAATGAATCGATTTTCCTATTTATAGAAGTGCAATGTCACCAAAATTATTTTTGGCAACCGCATGCAGCCACATTTCACAATAGAATGCAAATTTTGCATTTTCCAGAAGGAGGAAAAGGGAAAGTTGCATTTTTTCTAGAAGCTTCTTGAAAAATGAATATTTCAAAGATTTTCTTGGCTCCTTGTTTAGACAACAATTATAACTTGATATTAACTTATGCATATATTTATATTTTAAACAATAAAAACTCTTGGAAACTTCGTTTTGTTTTGGCCCACATTGACAACCCGTGGGGTTTGGTTTCTTTTTTGTTTTGTTTGTTTGTGTTTTTTTTTGGAAAGGGTTTTGGGCTGCCAACGGGATTTTCTATTTAACATTTCATTTTGCACTACAATTAAACAATGCTTTCTTTCAGATGCTTGCAATTAAACAATTAAGAACTAAACGAAGGGATAGGACAGAGTTCATCCGGAGGTGTTCATCCGATGGGTTCATCCGGCTGCGTTCATCCGCCGGTGCTTGGCCAGATGATATTCTACCGGAGCTGGGCCCTCTACTGGAGATGGTGGCTCTGCTTGCACTGCCGCAGCGCCTCGTTGAATCCCTCGCAGAGGGTAAGATCCGCCTGACCCTGGGCGCACTGGATGAACTGTTTGAGCTCCCAGGCGCAGGCTCCCTGCGGCTCATTGGGCTGCTGCTGCTGGGCGTAGTATGGCTGCTGGGGGGCAGGAGCGGCTGCCGCCGGAGCGGGAGCAGCGGCCTCCTTGTCGCCAGATCCGCTGAACAGCGAGGTCAATCCATGACCCACGGTGTGTCCAATGGCTGAGCCCACGGCCACGCCTCCAGCGGTGGCGGCCATCTGCTGGAACATCGATGGCTGCTGCGGTGCCGGCATGCCGACGGCACTGGGAGGAGCGCTCATGGGCGCCGGAACAGGGGCAGAGGCGGCCGGTGCTGGGGCACGTGTCTGGACAGGAGCCGGGGCCGGGGCGGGGGCACGGGCCTGCACAGGTGCGGTGCTGTTGGGAAAACAGAAGCAATCAGTTGTTATTGTGGACTTTGCTCTGGAGTGTCGTTGATCATTCCGTGACGAAATTGAAGGGTCTTTGTGTTGAAAACAATGAACTATACAAATTTAACTAATTCCTAGGATTTTTAAAGGACTTTATTTTATATCTACTGCAAAAGTAGGTAATATTTTTATATTCCTATGCAAATTCTTGTTTTCTTTATAATAAGCCAAATTGTATAAACATTTGAATATTTTACTTTTTTAACGCAAAATAAAAACATGTGATGTTTTTAATTTAATAAATCAATGGCCTGGGATATATATATATATTTACATAGAACAATAAATTTAGTAAATTTCTTACAAAAATGGATTTTATGAGCACTTTCGTAATTGAATAAGTAGCCAGATTTAGCGGGTCTTCCGCTAGGAGGACAGCACCAATAAAACATCCCATGTTATTGGGAATCCTCTTATTTTTAAGGTTACGTAACCTTAACCCATTTCGGGGGCCGGAAAAAGCGGCGGAAGTGAAATTCTGTCCATGAGATAAAGCCAGATCATCCGATTGATTGGTCGGTGATTACGAAATGAATTTCCTGCCGGCGCTTTATCCAATTTCCCCCGAATTTTCTTTGTTTTTCGCGACTGTCTTACCGACGAGTGGAGGGCGGGGGACTGGCTGAACGTCCACGGCGAACCATTTTGTTTGTTTTATTTGTTTTTCTATTGATTCGGTTTCACGCAAGAATTTTATTCTCAACAGTTGTTGCTGTTTTGATGACGAGCTAGTAACTGAAATTCCGAAATAATCCCAATTGGACGAGAAACTTCGGCCTGCTGCCAGTGTGGCCGGAGAAAATACCGAAAAATACTAAGGCATAAGGTGTAAACTATCGGATATAGAATGTGCCAGAAAAGTTAATAATATGGGTAAATTCTTATGATTAAAAATATATTTTACTAAAGTATTTGGATATTGTATTCGTGTAAAAACGTTTTACCACCCTTAAATTTACTATGTAATATAGTAAAATTTTTGTGTATTTTATATATCCCATATATATAATCTTTACATACCACATATTTTTTTCCACTTACAAAATCAAATAAAGAACTATATGTTATAAATATATATGCATTACGATTTAAATAACTTTTTATTTTACAGTCAGTGAAATAATAACATTTAATACTCAAGCATATCAAAATTTCTATAAGGTGACCGTAATAAAGAAAATTTGGCATGCGAATTTCAACTATCGCCACCCGTTGTGACTGGCAAAACCGCGAAATGCCGCATATCGATAGAAAGTTCGAAATTTGTCATTAAAAAAGTGGCTTAAAACTAATAGTATGCCTGAAAGCAGGGTATATTTCTATGAAGTACATATAAATGTGCAACTCAAGTAGCAAACGCGTTCGAAAAAGTGATTAAGTCGAGGAATAATCCCCACTCATGGCCGCCTATCTCCGTTCGATAGTTCACTTGTTGCGCAGCCCTGGCAGCCGGAATGCAACCGTGTGCGTGTCGGCGGAAGCGGACTCTCTGGCGTTGCTGCACACTGCCGTAACATGTTCTTTTTCAGGCGTTTGCCTTTGCGCTGACATCGTATCTCGATTTCTTCTGTGACAAAGTAAGGGATTTTCAACGTTTAATTGTGTGGATTGTGGCCAGAGGATGGCCAAAAGACGGCTAAACGCTGGCAACTAGTGTGGATACTAAGGGTTTTGTGAATTTACTGCGGCAAACTGCGGAATATTGCCATTTCCACCGAAATGAGGTTAAAAACGGGCGGCTTTTTGTTTGTGTGTGTGCGCGCGAGTGCAACTGTGTGTGTGCGTCACACGTGTTTGTTTCCCCTTTTTTTTTGTATATTTTTTTTATCTGCTTGCAGCGCAAGAATATGTTTAATACAATATACATCCACGTATATTGAGCCAATTATCCAAAAGGATAACCTTCAAGAAAGTATAAACCCTTAAAAACTCGCAATTCAACAACAACAACGCGCGTGTGTTTTTTACGGTGCTTATGCGTGTGTGTGTGTGCGTATAGCGCCCATCTACAGTTTAAAAAAAACGTGTTAACGCAGGAAAACTACTTAAATATGTATTTAAAAGTTATTGTGACCCTTTTTGTATACTTAAACGTAATCTTCACTGAAACTTCCGTCTTTCATAAACCTTGGAACTTTTTTTGTAGTTTATTTTTGTTTTAAGACGTTTTTAAGATTTAAAAACGAATGTTAAGGCTCTAAAAATTATTCGTATCAGTTTATCACAGCCTTTTCTTGGGTTTTGTATTTGTAAAAGAATTTTTCAAACGAAATCTAGTTAAAGTTATAAACAATTTGTATGTGTATAAAATTTGTACAAAAGGGACGATGTTTCCATAAACAAATACTGAAAAACACGTTTCTGTAAAACTTCTAGGTGATGTTCAAGCCATACAATGATGTTCAATAATAGAAGTTAGCTTATTAAAATCAACGAACAAATACCATTAACCAACCATTAATGAATGTCTGTGATAGTAATAGATCGCAAAGCCCTCAAGTATCCCATCCCACAGTAGAATTACCAATACCGATTTGCAGACACGTGACTAACTTATTTGCCTTCCAAAAACTATTGCAGCATGGCCGAAGTTGCTGAAAACGTGGTGGAGACCTTCGAGGAGCCAGCGGCACCTATGGAAGCCGAGGTGGCCGAGACGATCCTGGAGACAAATGTGGTGTCCACCACTGAGCTGCCGGAGATCAAGCTGTTCGGCCGCTGGTCTTGCGACGATGTCACCGTTAACGACATCTCTCTGCAGGATTACATCTCGGTGAAGGAGAAGTTTGCCCGCTATCTTCCCCATTCCGCCGGACGTTATGCCGCCAAGCGTTTCCGCAAGGCCCAGTGCCCCATTGTGGAGCGTTTGACCTGCTCCCTGATGATGAAGGGTCGCAACAACGGCAAGAAGCTGATGGCCTGCCGCATCGTCAAGCACTCGTTCGAGATCATTCATCTGCTCACCGGGGAGAACCCTCTGCAGGTAAACATGCCCATCCCGTCCAAATGTTCCCAATTCCACCGCGTCCCATGCTAAACTGTGGCCAGAGAACGTTGCCACTCGGTCATGGGTAGAATGGGCACGCAGAGCGAACACAAGGTTTTAATGTCCTAGTGCTTGAAGATATCAAAGCCTCTTCTTGTTCTCCGGGAACTTAAAACCACATTACAAAACCATTATAAAGCATATGCGGTACCTTGGTTTAAACTGATTTAAAGGGAATCTTCACTGATTTCTAGTCCTCCTCAATGCTGGCTATGTTCTACATACTTTCCGAAGCATAACTCTCAAAGGGACTAATAGTGAACCAAAGATTTAATTATCCTAGTGCTAGAATAGAAAGCAAATTCTGGTTCTCCTGGAACTTAAAGCTACAATAGTATTATAGAGGAGTCCTCCTCAATGCCAGTTGATGGTAATTTTCAGCCGAACTGAGCATAACTCTTAATGGACTCATAGGAAAAGGTATTAACTATCCTTGTGCTTGAAGATAAAACCACTTCCCGCTCTCCTGGAACTTAATTCGACATTTAAGACAATAGCATATTAGTGGATCTTTCACAATGAGTCTACCTCAATGCTAGTTGAAGGAAATTCCATCCCAGCTAAGGCATATATTAAATAGACTCAGAGGAATAAGTGTTAATTATCCTAGTGCTTGAAGATTAAGCCACTTCCCGCTCTCCTGGAATTTAAGACTACATTAGAAAGAAAGCATTCATTACAGAGATCAGTGTCCGTCCAAAACTAAAACTGCAGCGTTGATCTCTGCAGCGTTGTGGCATTCAATTGGACCACAGGAAATCCCATGGTTAGCTATTCCTCTTAAGGGCATGGCCTCAAAAATGCAATCTTAATAAAGCATAAATCAACAAAATCCTATTCTCAGAAACCGCGTGTCAGTCCACCTCAATGCCAGATGGCTTAAAAATACGATGCCATACTGAGCATAACCAAAAATGGACTAATATCAATTGAAATTGTTTTAACTATCCTTGTGCTTGAAGATATAAGCCACTTCCTGCTCTCCTGGAAATTAAAACAACACTAAAGTTAAGCATTATTCACCAAGGGTATCATTATCCGTCCAAAACTAAAACTGCAGCGTTGATCCTTACAGGGTTGTGGTATTCAACTGGACCATAATAAACCCCATGATTAGCTATTCCTCTTAAGGGCATGGCCTCAAAAATGCAACCTTAATAAAGCATAAATCAACAAAAACCTATTCTCAGAAACCGCGTGTCAGTCCACCTCAATGCCAGATGGCTTAAAAATACGATGCCATACTGAGCATAACCAAAAATGGACTAATATCAATTGAAATTGTTTTAACTATCCTTGTGCCTGAAGATATAAGCCACTTCCTGCTCTCCTGGAAATTAAAACAACACTAAAGTTAAGCATTATTCACCAAGGGTATCATTATCCGTCCAAAACTAAAACTGCAGCGTTGATCCCTACAGCGTTGTGGTATTCAATTGGACCACAATAAACCCCATGATTAGCTATTCCTCTTAAGGGCATGGCCTCAAAAATGCAACCTTAATAAAGCAATAAATCAACAGCAAAAATTCTACTTTGGTGCTTCGAGTGGATCAAGTGATAGCTTACTCATTTCGATTTTTTTTTGTGACCTCTTTGCAGATCCTGGTCAGCGCCATCATCAACTCGGGACCCCGTGAGGACTCCACCCGTATTGGACGTGCCGGTACCGTCCGTCGCCAGGCCGTCGATGTGTCGCCCCTGCGTCGCGTCAACCAGGTGGGTTTCTTCTGAAGATTTGCCTTCCAGATGCATGTGCTCACGGTGGCCGGTAGCAATGGCTTGTGGTTCGTTTAGAGACTGCTTGCTTATAACACTTGGCCAGAACGAAAATCTATCTAATATCCGTAGCGTCATAATGTGTAGTATAGCCGACATTTGGCGTATGAAACGAAGAGACATTATCAATTGCATAACACACTTTCATTTTACTAACGATAAGAACCCCAAATTCTTACGCTGCTGTGATTGCGTTCATAAAGTTACTTAATTAATTTTTTTCCGTATATTTCCTTTAGGCTATCTGGCTGCTGTGCACTGGAGCTCGTGAGGCTGCCTTCAGGAACATCAAGACCATCGCCGAGTGCCTGGCTGATGAGCTGATCAACGCTGCTAAGGTGGGTAAATTGGGCTTGTGGCGAGATCAAAGTGGGAATGGGGTGGTCTACTCTAATGCTTGGCATTGTACTACCAAAATGCCTGGCCTCGCTTGTAGACCAGATCGAGAACCACGTTCGGCACTCGGATTAACCCAAGAATTGAGCTTCGAAATAGCTCTTTTCTTCCTTCTAGTGACACAGCTAGTCATTTCAACTAGTCCAATCTAATTCTGCATCATGGTTTATTTATGTAGTCTCGCTTTTGGACCAGATCAAACTCCAAATCTCTTATTATCCTTGTGCTAGTGACCACTTAACTGTCCTATGCACACGAGAAACGTAAAAGAACACTTTTATGAATTAGCATTTAGGAACTGATTCGATTAGGATAGCGGGGGTCCAATCTAATTCTGCATAGTGGTTTAATTATGTAGTCTCGCTTTTGGACCAGAACAATCACCATCCTTTATTATCCTTGTGCTTGTGACAATATCAGTCTAATGCACACGAGAAACGTAAAAGAACATTAGCAAACTATTTAAGAGTTGGTATATAGAGCTTAATAATAGGTCCAATCTAATTCTGCATGGTGGTTTAATTATGTAGTCTCGCTTTTGGACCAGATTAATTTCCATCCTTTATTATCCTTGTGCTTGTAATATTGCTTAGTTCAATGCACATGAGAAACGTAAAGGAACACTAGCTTTAAATAAGTTAGGGACTTGTTTTTTTATATTTATTTATTTAGAAGCGATGAATCCATACAATGCAGTAACAGTAACATAACAGCGCAATTAACATATAAAAGATCTAGAAAAACATTGATAGCCAATACTAATAACTTGTGTTTAAATGTATTTCCAGGGATCTTCCAACTCGTACGCCATCAAGAAGAAGGATGAGTTGGAGCGTGTCGCCAAGTCCAACCGTTAAGGAGACATCATCACCAGCAAAAACAAACTTCTGTCTGTTTTTTTTTATACAAATAACGTGTGTACACTGAGAAATGATACACTAAAACTAAAATAAACAACAAGATGAAAAATTCACTTCAGACCATTCTTTTTTTATAGTTTTTAGTTTATAATAAACTTGGTTGTCAGAGAAGAACGGATATTTTAGCTATTTTCTATCGGGCTGCTGGTGTCAGAAATATGTGAGGTTAAGCGTGAGTAAAACGTGAAATTGTCTTGCTTGGAATAGCTAAAAATATTGAAATGAAATTTAGCTAAAAAATTAAAGTAAATTACATGGTTTAAACAAATTGAAACTTTAAAAAGTTTTTTTTATCGATATTGATACAATTTCTTTCATAGATATTTCTCTAACTACTCACGATAGATCACTAAAATACGGTTTTTTTAGTGTATAAAATCTATAGATAGTTGCGATACTCCATCGATCTGGCATCACTTTTCTAAAATAAATGTATTGGAAAGCTGGCAACAGTTTACAATACTCCGATTGTTTTAAGCCCTTAAATTCTACATTTATATATTCTATTCTTCGCTTTTGAAGAACTCTATGCCAAAGCAACAAAAGATCCATTTATTGTAGGAGGCTAGTCATTAGTCATTTAACGACATTTAAAATCTAAGTCACACATTACCCGATCGAAAAACTTCAGTATCGATTTAAATCAGGGCTCGATAGGTACACTTCATATCGCAATCGGTTTTAATTCCAATTTTTCCTTAGTCAAACACTTCATTTTAAAATTCTTTGGTAGTAGGTCGGATTGAAATAAGTTCACATTTCTGGATTAGTGTATAATGTTCACAGTGGATGCAAGCGAAGGATCATCAGTTGTAAACGAGACTCCATTAAAAAGCCAGTAAGTGCACGGTAATCCTGGTTAAAAAACAGGGCGCATTTATTTTCGCAGGCTCCTAAAGACATAAAACACGAAATGCTAATATACAATACAGATTCCACGATCAGAAGTTGGTTGAGCACTTTTGCCGGCAGACGCAGCTGCTCAAGCTGGTCCAGGTCTCCTCTGGCCGCTTTGTGGCGAACTATATGAGCTCCCGGCGGCCAGAGGACCTGCTGGCCCCCATCCAGCTGCGCCTGGACTTCGAATACCGGCAACTACTCGATATCTCACCGCAACTACTGCAGCTCATCGTCGAGGAACCGCTGCAGTTTCAAGAAGCGGTCCGCTACTCGGTTTATGGCTTGATCCGCTCACATCTCAAGGACGCTGGCCTGAAGCCCATCGATATCAACCAGCTGCACGCCCACTGGCGCCTGGTGGGACTGCCCTTTACGCCGGGCCTGCAGTTCGAGCCGCGGGACCAGTTGACCCGGCTGGGCTTGTCCCAGATCCGGGGCATCCTAGCCGCTTTCACGCCGCAAGAAACACTGGTGTCAGTTTTACAGTTTGTACATGTCCTGGCAGAGAATTGCAATGTTCCCCTAGTTTGCTTTGGTGTGCTTTTTCCACATTTTTCTTATTCGATTTGGTTATGTTTGGGTACTATGTATCCTGTCATGCCTGATTAATTATAGTTATAGTTCTTAACTAACCAAGCTAGCCAAGCTGGTTTACCCTTTTTGGTTTAGTTCAAGAGGGTTTTAAGCTTAGTCTCTTAAGTGTAAATACCAACCTACAAAAGAAGTATATCTATATCCCATTAACTTTCTATGAATGTTCATTGTTGTTAAAGTTAAAAAAGCATGGATCGTATTATCGTTATTTTTTATTTAAGTGGGTTAATGGTATTTATTATTTGTCTATTGCATGTATTATTTTCTTATGCTTTAGGCAATATCTGTTTCTAAACATATTAATTATAAAACACACAGCTGCTCTGCTAGGGTGTACCAATCTTTGATAATATGTGTAATTTATATCCTGATATTCCATTGTAGCCTACAATCGATCTGGTACTGCGGCAGTGGCTGTATGCGAAATGCCATACAGACCAGCTCAACAGATGGTAGGTCCCATAGGCTAGGAACATAAAGAAACAACGTGCACTTTATCCAAATTGTGGCACAGCCAACAACCTCTAACTAACAACCTCTAACCTCTAGCCATACTCACAACCCTCGGAACCCTGTCTAACAAAATGTTATCTAACCCAGCATTCCTTGTTCACGAGATCCTGTGCCAGCTCCATTGCTAATCCATCTTCTTGATATCTTTCAGCACCCTTTTGTTCGAGCTGCTCGCGGCCCATGAGTGAATACCAAAAGCTGCGCGTCACGGAAACCTATCGTATCTTGGCTGTCTTGCCTATTTCGGCAGTTCAGACACCTCGTGTCACCAATTGCCTTCATCGCCCAAAATTAGTTCGCCTTAGAGGTAAGTGAATCTGGTATTCAGGACATCATAAACACGTGAAATTAAATATGCCTGGTAAACTAGGACATACTCATTTGGATGTCACTATCATGAATAATCATAATATTAACAACATTTCTTAGCCCACGCCCACGACTGCGAATTAAAGTTGGGTGCTAGCTACCTAATCACTGGATACTTTGCGAGCTCAGCCAGCACATATCAACTGGAAGCATGTCATCTACGAATAAACTAGAGAAAAAGGACCCTCGTAGGCACATTCCCCTCCAGCTTAATGTTTTCTTGCGCAACGATGACGATGGTGAAGTTCGTGAAGTTACTCAAAATGCCAACACAAGCTCCATAGGGTAGAATATTCTATTTACACCATTATAATAAGCAAATATATTAATGTATCCCCCAATGCCCAGCACCATACCATCGAATGGCCTGGTCGAAAGCGATGTGACGCCTATTATGACTCCCACACCGAAGGCCGGTGTCTACAAACCAAATGTTAACGTCTGGCGCTTATCTAAAGAAGTCACTAAGCCTGATCGTAGCTTTGTTGTGAGTGCCGAAGAGTATCCTGATTTGGGCCAGCGCCCGAAGAGATTCAAACAACGAACGCCGCGGGTGCGTAATCAAGATGACGGCGGCACTGTTTCGTGCCTTGCCAGTCGTTTTAGTCGCGTAAAAGATCCGCCTGTGCTGGGTAACTTTTTGCCGGATTTCATGCTTCCGAAATCGAGCAACAGCAATCATCAATCGGTGACCACTTGGCTGTCGTCAGTACGTCCTAGCGACAGCCAAAAGTCTTTAAGCGACCAGGCACGTTGCTCTTCTTCGACCAATATAACACTGCTGAGTAAAGATTCAGTACAGCCGCTGACGCCAAAAAGTTCTGCCCAGTCCTCTCCGGGTGAGAAGAATATCCAACAGGAGCAGAATACTCCAGCTAAATCCCAACAGGAGGAGACAAGTCCGGCTAATTCTGTCGAGCATCAGCAGAAAACACCTAACTCTCCAAAGGAGCAGCAGAAGAGTTCTGTCGGTTTTACTAACATGCAGCAGATGGCTTCCGCCAATTCTTTACAGCAGCAAAACAGTTCTGCCAGTTCCTTACAGCAGCAGAATAGTTCGGTCCATTCCTTACAGAAGCGGAAGAGTTGGGTCAATTCTTCACAGCAGCAGAGGAGTTCGGTCAATTTCATACAGAAGCAAAGGAGTTGGGTCAATTCCTCGCATCATCAGAAGAGTTCTGCCAGTTCTTTACAGCAGAAGAGTTCTGAAAATTCTCCCAGCAAATTCCAACAGCAGCAACAGAAGAGTCCTGCCAATAATGAAAGGAGCCAAAACAATCAGAAGTCTCCTGGCATTCAGCACTCTTGGAAACAACAACAGCAGCAGAAGCCAAAGATTCTTCAGAATTGTCCGAAAACTTCTGTTCAGCAGCAGATGAACCCTGTTAATCATACTCAGTCGCAATCAGAGAGACCTACCGAGCTCATTTACTTGCACTCAAGGAGCCCTGCGAAGAGAGCTTCAGTTACAAACAATTCTTCGGCACCAATCCGCATTGCGCCCAGACAGCAGACCACTCAATCTTCGGGTCCCAGTGTTGTCCACAATGAGGACGAGGATGTTATGCCGCCGACGCCTAATCAAAGTGAGAGAAGGCAGAGGAGATTCCCACGTCGCAATCACAACCCCCGGATGGTGCGCAGTCTGCAGGCGGTAAGTCGAGAGTTTACAGAGTCCTTGCTTGAGGGATCTTCAGGGAAAACGCCGGAAAAAGAGGTGGTGCCGTACCAGCAACAGGAGAAACCGCGCCAGGTGAAAAGCTCACCAGAAATCCATGCGAGCAGCCACATGCGAAAATTGGCTATGGGCAGCGTTTTGAACTCAAATGCTAAGGAGTTCCACCCTACCGGAGAATCCCATCTAACCCACAAAGTGTCTAGATTGAGCGTAAGTTACTGCACCGTAAGTTTAATCCTCATTAGATAACCCTTTCTATATTGGACAATTACAGCAAAGACGCTGTCGACAGCGTTTTACGCGCTCTTTGCACGCGAAAAAAAATAACCCACGCGAGCAACTACCAAATCCTGACAGCGCCCCAGAACCAATACTCGAATACACCTCTGAGATAGATGATCAGCCATGTCCACCACGACAGACAGTCGACACACCGATCGAAGCCATTGTACCACCGGCAATGATCGAGGTGAGTGCCACCGGCAATCTGCCGCCCGTGTTCTATTTTGATCAGCAGTCGGGAATTATATGGAGCAACTCGTCACCACAAATTCCGGTTGAAATCCAAAGCAACAGTGTCAGCCAGTCGGTTTTTCGGCTAGCCAGTCTCCCGTGTACAGGGGTTGGCACCACCAATATGGATATATTTACCAGTTCGCCACCCCCCATCCAGCATATGAGCTCCAGCCGCCTCCCATCCAGCATTTCCGGGCCCACCCAGTTATCGCATACTCTCAGTTCGCCGCCGGTGGAGAACCAGCACCAGCAACACTTGTGGGAATCATGCATCCACCAGGACGAGGACCTAATGTACAGCAGGCCTCTGTTGGATATGGATCAGGAGGAAACCCAGCCGGAGCAACAGGACCAGGAATGGCAGTGGGAGTCGGAGATAGAGCCCCCGAGTTTCCAGTCGGAGAACCAGGTCGTCGCCGACGAACACGGCGAGGAAAACGCGTACCTCGCTAAGGACGCAGGACCACCACTCGAGCGTCATATGATATTTCGAGCCCCATCACAGCACGGCCAAGAATATCCCAAGCCGGATCTAAACTGCGTGCCGTCCAGCATCAAGAAACTACATCACTTGATCTCATCGCAGTATTCTGACTACTCCTTTGTCTACGCCCTAAGTGCTCAGATCAGTCAGGACTGTGTGCCTATGGATTGCTTTGTGTACCTGAAGATGATACTGCTGGCCAGTATCGTTTCAATCGAATCTGATGAGGTGCGGGCTCCAATTTCGCTATGCATAATCGCCACCGACAGCCTGATGGCCAACCGTCTACTTAACAAAGTGGGCCAACTGGCACCACGTTTCCTGGGACCCCACGAATACGGACTGCAGCCCACTTTCAATGCCCTGCCCACGCGCTTTAATTGGATAGTGGCCAGTCCTTTACTATTGGCACAACAGGGAGTTTACTACGCCGGCGATTGGAATCGTCTGTCCAAGGATCAGGGATGCCAGCTGGAAAAGTGCATCGAAAATGGAGCGGTCCCAGTTCCGCAGTTGCACATCGATCAGCCCTTAAAGGCAGCCGTTTGGACTTACTGGCAGCCGAACAACTCCACCAATCAAACACTGGCCCTCGCCAAACTGTGCCCGTAAGGTGGACAAAACTAGAAATTACGCTTGTATATTAAGTTAACCTAATTTGCAGAATCTTCGGGCTGCCAATTTATATGGGTGCTCAGGCCAGCAATAGTCTCTGGAACTCTATAATTCAGAAGCACAACGCTGAGGGTCAAATTGTAGTCAACGATGGCTTGAGCATTCCCGAGGACGATATGCGCATGCTTATACATCTGTTGCATCAGCGCAAGACCACCTTAACCGATGGCGCTCAGCATATGCTGCAAAAGTATTATGTGATCTCCAGGAAAGAGCGACCGAGTAAGTCTAATTCCATTAAGCAGCAAATCGTCTTCCTAGCTTCAAAGCGAAGGGTCGTGTCAGTACGGCTTTATGAAACACAGATCAACAAACACAACAACAATCACAATTCAAACAGATCTCATCCAAACTGACTTTAGTAATGTTTCGCATTTAGCATGTTTCGAGAACAATTAACAGAGTCAAATTGTTAATTATTTTCGAAACTTGAAATACTATTTACAACTTTTGTTACTATTTTGTGCTCCTCTAATCGATGGCAACTAACGTTTTCCATCCCGCTCATTTCCAGATGTCTTCTCTAGCAAGACCTATATAGTGCTGAAGCAATTAGCTGAGTGCTTTGCCAAGCTGGCGCTGCGGCTGGAGGTCCTTGAATCGGACGTTTGTGTGGCCATCTTTCACTGCGAGCATTTCGTGCAGGGCATTTTCGGGGCCAAAGAAAACCAGGCACCGCCGGCGGTCTTCAATTTCAATGTGATCTCCTGCATCGATCCGTACATGAACAAGTTTACACGCTGGTTACTTCAGTATCTGAATAGCTACGAGGACGAGGAGCTGGGGATGCACGCGGATAAGAGGCGGCGCACAGATAGCTGGGACATGCCCTAAACGCCTGGCATAGATCCCTATAGACCAACTTGGCATTGATTTGGCATTACTCGTAGATTTATAACCATCGCACACTGGACCAATTTTGAATACCTTTTGTAGTTTTATACAGATAAATTTACAGCACATGTGTTTGTAAACAAAATCGGCACTATAGCCACTAGATACTACACCCTAGCCATTCTCTACTACACAAACAACACCTGAAGCGTTCAAAAACGAAGACTATATTTGTAAGCATTCACACATAGCCGACACATACATACATCCCCCATCTCCTCCACATTCAGTATCTTTTGATTCATTCGATATATGTTTTGTGTATATCGCAAGCTAATCGCGGATAGTTTTAAAAATTTAATTCGCGAAAATCAGGAAAATTTTGGAATAATCTTGTACCGTTGTTAATCGCTAATCAACGATGTTTTTGCTAATTTTTTGGAAGCTATGTACTTGTAAAATTGTTTTTGGGACAAGTATTAAAATTAAATGTGTGGCCAAGAATCTATATAGTTTTGTTTTTTATAAAAACCATATTTCCACAGAATATGCTTACACCTGAAATGAATTGTTAACAATACATAAAATAGTTACATTACGTCGGGGACATCAGGAATACTTTACAAAAGTTATAGTACATAAAATAAGGATGCCATAGATATTTTTAAAAATATATGGTAAGAAGTGTTTACTTTTTGGAGAATTTTGGATTTTTTTTCTCAACTTCAAGTCCAAGGAAAACTATCTACTTATAAAAAAAGTAGTACTTTAATTTTTTTGTTAATAAGAATTAAACCTAAATGCCAAGAATAGTCAAATAGTTTTTTTTTTTGGATTTTATGATAAAAGACAATATTTCCACAGAAAACCTGAAACAGGCTGTGAATAAATGTAACTTAACAATAATTAAGAAATGGACACCAAGAAAGTTAGTAAGTAAATAAATAAAAGAATGTCAAACAAATTTAATTGTTTTTAAATGCAGAACGCTCAATTACTTTGTTGACTACGTTAACTATGTAAAGTCAACAAAATGTTAAGAATACTCTGAATACTTCCGTTTCGAATCGAATAAAAATCATTTGTTTATTTAAAAAAACAATTCTTTTTATTAACTACCTTGTATTGTTACACATATATTTATACATAATTATTGTTATTATTAGTTTAGTGTTTCTCAGTTATTCTCTTGCTTTTGATTATCCTTTCCAGCTGCCTGAGCAAATCGTTCAGTTTTAGTCTTACGCGTAGCGATGGGCAAATAATTTGACCCCCCTATCTCTCGATTGGATTGTACCAATTATACATTTATCAAAATATATGGTATATTTTTCATAAAATATAATAGATAGGCATACAATATTATAACGTTATTGGGTAAATTCACGATGAAACTTCAAGTGTTCAAGAGTCATTTTGGTAGTTACTTTTAAATCGTTATACAATTTGTATACGTTTATTGCTATATTCTAGGGTTTATGATATATATGCGATCATATAGATGCTTGCCTTTGATACCAGGCCGTCCTAATAAGCAAGAATTTCAAAATCTGTTGTATGATTAGGTTTTAGAATGGCGGTGTTAGTAGCATGGGACTGTTTTTGACTTACAATCGTTTCTAAATCTAGACATAAAAATAGTTCTTAACTACAATATGACAAAGTAAAATGTATATACATAATTTTTAGGTCTAAAAAATACGTTCTTGACTTTGGTCCAGTTCTGAAATCTCAGATTTCGTTAGTTCGCCAAAAAAAAAAAGATAGTTTTAGGTTCCTTTTGCCCGTGTCCTTGTTGAGCAGCTGTTTTTTCGTCTTACATGGCTACTTTTTAATCTTATGTTTCCTTTGTTATTATTAGGTAAGTTATTTGAGCTTATACATTTAATATATTTCCCATCTAATGCTGAGACTGTGTACTGGGCAAAAGTGTTCGGAGTCCTCCGCGGAATCCGTTAGTAGTCCAGGTTACCCTGGGCTCCGGTAATGATGGCATCGATCCAAATGCGCGCCGCTGAATCGGATGCGGCCTGTAAGTTATAGCTTCGCTTCTTCGTTTTTACAATAAAAGTACAATGCGGTCGGCCGCTCTTCGAGGCATTCAGATGATCCAGATACACCTCGTCGATGGTCTGTGGATAAGTACAAAATGTGTCTTTAATATAGACGAGTTTTGAGCGTACCATGATATGGACTCACTGCAAAATAGGCTCCGCCTCTTGGTTTCCTCTCCGATTTATCAGAGTAGTAAATTAAGGCGCTCCTCTGGCGATCGAGGACAAACCAGCGCCTCGACCAGGCATGAAACGTGGCACCCAGCTTGTGCAGGTAACTGGAAAATCATTCGAATTATAGTTAGAGTTACACTAGTTTGCTTTTGCTTTAAAGGCAAAACAAGAAGCTTACCCGCGACAACTGTGGGCGTCCACAAACACGTGCGGGCACGGATCGATCTGGTGGCCAGCGGTCTCGATGTGGTGCCGCAGATTTAGATCCGGCGAAAAGATGGGCAGGTAGCGGGTGAGCGGACGCTGGTGTTTCGGTAGAACGCGTTTCCGATCGCTGGCGGTGCTGCCACCGCTTCCGCTGTTCCCACTTCCGCTGCCCGCCGATGCTGTGTCCTGTGAATTGCTGCTGGCCCTCTTGTTATCCGCCACCGCCGGCGACGCGGAGGAGTCCATTCCGTTGGCAAACTTGGGCGCCTCAATCGTCGCATCGCAATTGTTGGCCTCCGAAAGCGGACGCGGACTACGCGCCACCATTTGGTTGGCACCACCTGCACCTCCGCTGCCGCCACCTCCTATTCCCAGGGCAATTGCGTGGTGCTCCAATTCCGGTTGCGAGTGGCGTTGCTGAAATGATAGAGAGAATCCGTTTAAAATGAATCTTCACTGCCTTGCAATTTTTGCCAAATTGCCATTAATTTAAGTCTATTCTATTAATACTGCTTTTGCATTAAGCACATTTTTTTTAGCCTTTGTTAAAGGCTTTTATACGATTATGTCCTCAATAATTTATAATTTTGTTTATATTTTTATTTTAGGATGCTTTAATATGATTTCCTTCGTACTTTTTATCTTACTTAATGAAATTTCATGTTTTGCAATGGCTTAAATTTGTTGACTACAGAACGAATTCTTCAAAGTATATTTTATTCATTTATCCATAGTTATATCTTTGTAGCCCGCACACATTTGTTATTTTTTTGATTACCAAATTCTATCAGTGATAACTTGTATAATTCATTTATAAAACCCAACTCTTGTTAATAAATTCTCGATCCACTTACTAAGTAGTACAACTCATTGCGCTGGCGTGCATTTGCATCTGTGCGCCGATGCTGTACGTAAGTCATCCACACGGACATATCGATGCGAAAATCGACGGAAAACCGGATGGGGAAAAATTCTTAAAAATCACTTGTGCTTCCAGTGGAAATGGGCAACTAACTAAGCGATTCTCCGACGAAAACCGACGATGATGGGGCGACCGCCAGCGCCACCAAAGCTTCTTGCTCGACAGACTTTTCGACTTTCAGGCTTTTCGACGGATCTCATCGAATGGGGCGCACATGAACATTGTCCAGCCGCCGTAGGAGGATCGCGAACCAGATCGACGTAGTTATATTCGTAATGGTCCGCGGATCTTTGTGGCCAATGAACGGGAGACGATAACGATGGCCAGTCTATTGGCGAGTTCGGAAAATGTGTAAACAAATGGGCCAAGAATCGTGGTGAAACGTAAACATCGAAAAAAACGAAAAATAATCCGAATAAAATAATACGGAGCATACAAAACGTAACGCGTAACTAAGTGAGAGAGATACAACCAAAATAAAACAAAGACCAGAGCAAATATTAAACTTATTAATAAGTGCAGTCCATATAGAATCCGCAATTGAGAGCACGACGGGATGGTGGGGTGGCTCTTTTTAAATAAACACGGCTAAAATAAAACAGCTAACAAAATGCCGAGGCGGCCAACAACTCGTGACTAACGAGCTGGCGATGGATTTCATCGTCATCCAGGACGATGGGAGAGGTGCACTCGAAAAATATATTTATTCCAATTCAAATAGAGGCTAAAACCTCATTAAAAAATATTTGGTATATTGCCATTGGCAACTAAGGTTCAATTTGAATAAATAAAATAACTTGAGTGTGAGAAAAGTGAAAACGGCTATGTTCATATACAAATTTAAGAACTTTATCAATAAAAAGAACTTGGGAATTATAACGAAGGATAAATTGAAATATTTGCTCATATTGTGAAAGTTACAAATAGATTTGCAAACTTGGAATTCTTTATATTGATTTAATTTTTTTTATATTTTATTTTCAACAAATATTTTATTTTGTTTTTTCGAGCGCATGGCGAAGAGAAACAAGTTTTCTAAAATTACGCATAAGATCGCACTCTTACACCCACTATTTCTCTTAATCTTAACCTAAATTTTTCGACTCTTGCCTTCACGATCGTGTGATCTTGAAAACCAAATGATATTTAACAGTGTAGTTCAATGTCAACTTTATTAGAGTTATATTAAAAGTTTAGGAAAATCAAAGAAGATATATCACAAATGTACGTGCACATCATAAATTTGGAGCAACTCGTAAAATAGTATACTTTGCACAAACAAAAACAAAATTGTAATGAATGAATTTTTGGGGAAATGGAAAAGGCGGATTTACTGGAAAATTGAAGCAAAACAAAAACATTAGTAAGAGATTCATCTGAAAGCTCTGAACAGCAAAATAAATAAAACCAAAGCAGTAATTTACAAATGTTAATGTCGATCAATGTTATTTGTGCGCTAAAAGTCCATCAACGATAACAAATAAAAAATATTTATAATAAAATATAAGCAGTGATTCATTTTAATATCTTCCAGAAAACGATAAGCGTAAAAACTGGTATAAAAAAAAGTCTTTGGGTGATTCAGTGAAAGGAAGTTATTAAATTTAAATTATGCAAAGCACAGCCTCAGCTAATTGAATTAAAATATCTTGGATCGAATAGGTAGCCAAGTAGCTATTACTTATTGCAAAGCTAATACTTTACTGTGTGCTATATTCCACTTAAATGGTTTGCAATTAGAAGCACGTGAACATGTCAGCAGATAATTCTCAAGAACTCTATTCTATAATATATATATTCTTCGAGAGTTTTTAGGTGAGCAATCTTGTGAATTGCGTTCAAGGGAAGCGAAAAGCACGTTAAGGAAATATTTCAACCTTGTAGGCATTATTATCGGCAATCAGTTTCATTTATGAACCCATTTATTTACACTATTTAGTTATCTGAGCGGAGGTGTTTAATAAAACCCAAAACAATTCACAGTTCTCTTATAGCAATTGTTAAAACCCTGGCGAAAATTGCACTTTATCAAGATATATGTACATATGCATTTATATTTATCTGATATAAAACAAAAATACATGGAAACGCCCATTTCGAGGCAGTTACTAGTAGTTGAAAGTTGCATACTTCTTTGACACAAAAGTAGCGTACAAAATAATCTAATCTAACAAATTAACTTTTTCTTTGCATTTTGATCTTGTAAGTGAACAAAAGTGCCACAAATAGCGTTTGAATGCAAAACAACCGTCATGCAAGAAATATAGCAGCAATAATCAATGTTTCAGTGGAATTACAAATTCATCTGGCTCCTCACAATATCCGATTTGTTTATGGACAGAAAGGAAATGCCACATAAATTGGTGTGTGGAAAAATGGATGGGGTCACTGACAATTGCGCTTTTGACCACCAAAAATTTCCCGGAAGCCGAAGCAAAAATCTACAATAACAAGCAAGTAAACAAACGGAAAAGCTTTCGCTTTGTTTGGCCTAGGTCATCAATTTAGTGTAGGGGTCAAGTTTTATATTTTTATTTTTAAATTGCTTCCATCAGCTCACCTGTTGAGGTGTCGTTCCACCACCTGTTGTTGTTGTTGTTGTCGTTGTGGGACTACTGCCTGTTGACTTTCGGTTTTGTACATTGTTCTCCTTGTCGCCAGCGATCTTCTGCACCTGGTCATCCACTGGTTCACCTGGTTTCTGATTGAGCTTCTGCAACTCGGTCTTTTCGAATAATTTCGCGTCTTTGCCGCCGCTGCAAGAAAATATAAATAAGCCATCAATTACGCGTTATATCATGAAATATTGAAATAAGAAATAAAAACACTAATATTGGTTATGAAAATGCAGTTGATTTGGTTAAGAGAATTATATTTTTAAATGAAATGAAACTATGTCTCTTTTATAATATGAAAATCAAATCCTTTATGTGTCTGCATTTCTTTTGATTTCAACTAGCAATATTATGTATTTTTATAACTTTTTATATCATATTTTATTTCTTTTGAATTCTTTCACAATGTGTCAACTTAAACACAACCATTATCGCTGAATGCTCTAGTGCCGTGTTCTTTATGGACTTATTCATTGGATTTCTGTCACCATAACAACCGGCACTATTTTATCTTTCTTTTTTCGATCATCGTACCAGCAAGGAATCATCGCGTTAATTCGATTCATCATCTATTTAGAATGACTCATTCCCGCGCGAACTTCGATACCCGATTCCGAATCCGATGGCTAACGCTCGAGTTCCAACTGCAAGACTGCGAAAGCCCAAAAAAACTGACTAAGCGGGCGGACGCAATGGATGTGAATGCACAATCCGAAAGCAACAGTTGGCACACACAATCCGACGATTGAGTCACATAGATACTCCGGCGAACGCACACTCGGATACACAATCAGCTGATAAGCTTATCAGCAACGGTGCACAGAGAGAAATGAATTTAGCTTTGTGAAAATAATATTATTGCAAATAATATTATATATTTTTTTATATATATTAATTCACAATTGAATTTCAATTATTTTATTTCATAAACTTGATCGCAAAACTGTATCGAACACATTTGAAAATATCTTTCGCATATATCGCTGTGTATAAGCAAAATTTGAGAGCGCGAATGTACTTCGAAAAATCAGGAAAATAAATAATTTAAAAAGCTACTCAGGTGACGGCGTCCGTTCGATCAGCATATGGGCACTAAAATAAAACTGAAACCGGTGGAAGTTTATTATTTGCCCAGACAAATGTGCTCGTCGCGGCTTTATTGATTTTGGTGTGTGTTTTGTTTGGGTTTTCAATTCAAATTTCAAAGTGATTTGACAACCGGTTTTCAAGAGGGTGGAGTGCTGGGCGGGCACACACTGTTTAGCTATTAGCCACAAAGTTTGATTAATTATAGGAGCGCGAGTTCAATGAGCAAGCCAATAGGCATTTCAACAACACACTGCACCACAAAACTGGGTATCTTCTTCGGCAAAATGATATTTTAACCGAGCTATAGTCATTCTAATAAATCAGTATCAATCAAAGGCCGATTGACAAAAGACACTTGTGCCACAGATACAATTAACAATTAATTAATCAAGAAACGATTTCATTCAATTTTGGAAAATTTGCAAGATAAGATATTAAATATTTTTATACCAAACAAATCTAAAGTGAATGCTAATTGGTATGGGCCATTATTAGTAAGTTAGCTTAAGCTCTTCATAATACAGCTAGCAATTAATTCAAAATAATTTAAATAATTCAAAAATATCTTCATTATTCTGCAAATATCATTTCGTGCATCCGAGTGTAAGTGGCACTGGAAGTGCATCTTTGTTGTCGCACTTGGAGTAATTAACTCGACAGGGGGCACACATTCAATTAGCCGGGGGTGCAGTGGAGCAGGGGGTTGGATACCGAATGGGGGTCAACTCACTTGGCATCCGATTCCAGCTGGCGTTGCTGCTCCATCGATTGTTGGGTAGAGAGCAGATACTGGGTGCGGGCCTCGTCGTGGCTCTTCTTTTTCAGATCGTACATCTTCTGGCGCTCGTGCTCAATGACCTGATGACCTGTGGACCGTAAATGAGAGTGTGAGTATTAAAAGGCGGTCAAATCGAAGAGTCTACTAATTCGGTTTCAAAAACCACTGTAGCGAAACAATACTAGTTTTTATAGGGTTTCTTTCATACTTTTGGAAAGCAAGAAGTTTTGGGAAAGGGTACTTTTTAAAACGATTTTGCCTAACTAATCGCTATACTAATAGCTTTTATAGATTTCAGATTAAAACTAAGGTTTTCCTACCCTGCTGGGCCAACAGAAGTTTGCGATTCCGTTCGATCTCCATGATGCTGTCAAAGATCTTTGTGCTGGCACCCTGGCTGGCGGAGATGGGCGCATCATTGGCCACCTTGCAGCTGCGATCGATGTCGTCCTGCGAGGGCACACGTCTCTCCAGTGGATTGACCTCAAAGCGATCGCCTTGCAGCGATAGATTAAAGCTTATCTGCTCGCAGCTGCCGCCTGCCAAGTCCTCGAAAAGCTGGAGGGGAAGGCGCTTGGGCGTACTGGTGTTGGCTTCGATTTTATGATTATAGAACATATTTTCATTCACGCTCTTTGACATCAAATCCTCTTGGTTGCGTCGCTTCGGGCAAAGCAGTTCGGCGGAGCCAAACAGAGATTGGGACATCACGCCATTGACCAGATTACTGCCTGTGGATCCTGGCGAGGTGGGCGAACCTGGTTCCTCCTCATCCGGTCCAATTTGAATGCGCAGAGCGGCCAATTCGGCTTCCAGCATAAGACGCTGCTCCTGCCGTTTAAATTCCTCATGACTGGCATGGTGCTCGGACTCCTCCTCGAAATACTGAAATTCCAGGTCCTCGAAAGTCTTTCTATCGCTCTCCAAAGATTCGCATACCAGCTGCAGCTCCTCCTTCAAGCAGGCATTGTTTGGTTTCTGCTTCAACATGGCTCGCAGTCTACAAGGCAATGGAGAATGTATGTAAATCAAATAGTTTTCTTTTGTCACTAAGTTAGCTTACTTCTTCAGCTGATCCTGTTTTATTTCGATGGACTGCTTAAGTTTGGCCTGCTGATTCTCCTCCATCACACGAGTGGCATTCCTTTGGGCCTCCAGGCGGCAAACTCGATTCTGCAAGGCCTGCAGTTGCAGCCGCGGTGAGGCACTGGGGGCTAAGGGCTGCTCACCTAATTTCAACTGAAAGGGAAGGAGTTTCTTTAGTGAACGGATTCTCAATAACTTGAAGAGGGCAATTCTGAAAGGCTTTCTATTTGATTTGAAACTTTAAATGTACCTCCAGTCCCTCGATTCCCGCTGAAGGTGGCAGCTCGGCCAGTTCCCGCTTGAGCTGCTTGCGCCGCTGGATGAGCTCCCGACGCTGACGCTGCTCTAGATGAATGCTTCTGGGTGCCGGAGCTGGCTTCCTGCTCGGTTTGGGTGACTGCGTCTGCGACTCCACGGACTGCAGATTAAGGGTGAGATTGTTGATGTTCTTGTTACTCCGCTTGGCGGGCACCATGCGATCCAATTGCTGCTGCTTTCGTTCGAAGGATTTGAAGAGCTGCTCGTAGTCGCGTTGCTGATTTGGAGCCGGTGGTTTGGGTGCCAATGGTGGCTTCACCATACTGGGAATAGGAATGGGCTTGGATGTAGACACTACAGCGCTGGATGCCAGAGGTGGTGGACTAATAGCCAAAGCAAAGGCATTGCCAAAGGACACGTCTTTTTTGGGCGACATACAGTTGGTGCGGATCTTTGTCCTCGGGCTCTGTGGCACATACTTGCCACCTGTAGTTGCCGAATGGTTTTGGTTAAGATTCTCATGGCTTGCTCTGACCGCAGCCGTGGGAGCAAGTGCATTGGAGGATACTCCACTGGACGATCCGCCATCTCCCGCTGAAGCTGGCACATGGATTTGGCCATTGATCTCCACACGATTGGGGCCCAGCAACCGTACATTCTCATAGCCAGAGGAACTACTCAAAAGTGAAATATTGGCACTGCTTGCTACTCCTGCCTGCTGTGGAAATGGTGACTTATTCTTGTCCCGCGGCAACGAACCATTGGTTTTGATACGGTTCTGCACAATCGGGGAAGATGTGATGCTGGAGGTACTGGAAACATTGTGCGTAGAAGGCATTGAGTTGTTTCGATCGGCGTACTCCGTGCAGATCTTTAGCATATCCTCCAGTTCAGCTCCTCCTCCAGTGCCAGAATTATTACCGGTAGCCGGGCCATTATTTATATCGCTATTCACACCATTCATCGAGTAGATCTGCAGGCCACCCGCCTTGGGGTAACGATCGTAGCGATCGTTATTGACTTTCGTTAGTAAATCCTGTGGAGCCTGCTGGTGCTGCTGCTGATGCTGCTCCTTGTAAATTGCCGCATTGCTGGGCACATTCCAGTAACCACCATTGCTGCCAACTCCCTTGGCATACTGATTGTTCAACTGCTTTTCGTTGCGATGATTCTCGGCGAGATTACGGGCAAAACTGGCGTATTTCTGTCCCAAAACATCTTTGGCCGGCATGTTGACAGTGACCAGGTCGGAGGAGAAGACCTTGGGGCACTCCAGTTCGTAGGTGGATGGGTTATTAATCGGGTTTATGATGCTTTCGTAGAAGGATTCCAGCTCCAGGGACTGACTCAGCTCGTGGGCCTGTCTCGCCGATTGCGTAAAATCGATTTGGGGCATCGAAATCCTTTCATTGGAGCCCATCGCCGATCGCATCATCTGGGCCTCGTCCGGATTGTTGAACCTCAGATAATTAGAGTTGCCAATGGTAATCATTGCCCCCTGGCTAAGCTTCGTCTCCTCCAGGATCGGTGCACCGTCGATCAGTAGGCGAGAGTCCTTTTCGGGTACCAGGGTCACCTCGTTGGCGTCGCTCCTGCAAAATTGTACGTGAAAAGGTTATATGTACTGTAATTTAAGAATATTCTTGTGATCTTTTCTTGTTCTAATTTAGATTTGCCTTAAAAAACGTTACATGGATATTAAAGTTATACAAAGACTTTTGAAGAAGAATATTTAGATTTTACCAGTTCGTACATATATGTTTGTATTCACCATATAATTTTATTAATAAAAATAATTGTAAAAATACCTGTAGATGGTGCAGTGCAGTGGACGCACCCCACTTCCATTCAACGATATGCTGCAGCTGGCTGCGGATCCAATCGTAGTGTCACCTAAATGGAAATTTAAATAGAGTCAGTGTGATTTTTTTTTAAATCGGTTTACAAACCGAAAGCCCTACACTTGAAGTGATTTTCGGTAATGTGAGGTTGGAATATTTCAACAGTCGATTCGGTTCAACAGTATTTCCTATCTCGCTTCACATCTCTCGCTCTCGGATTTTTTTTGGAATAAATAGCATATTCTTAACTTCCCTTGGTTTTGGTACAGTGGTAATAACTAACTTTTTTCCAGGCATGTTTTATTGGATAAATTTGAATTTCTGTTTTAAGTATAACATTTAAAATTTTTTTTTTAATTTCTATTAGTTTTTGATTTTTTTTAACATGCCACCGCCACCTTTTTTCATTTATTTTAGGTGTAACTTTATTGCTCACTTGATTTAAACCGTTTCAACACTATGCATCCCATTGTAAACTTAAAAAAAAAGTTGAGCTTATCGCAGTTTGCTCACCATTTTTTTTGTCTTTTGTGCGTTGCTTTCGCAAGACTTTTTGTGTGTGCGCTTTGGTACTTGTTGTTTTTGCTTCTAGTTTGGTATTTTGCTTATCGCTTTACAAGTGACCTTGCCGGGGCAGAAAAAAATAATAATAAAGAGAGCGAGCAAGAGAGGAGAAAATGCGCACGCGTGGCCGCAACAGCAAACAAAACGCAAATGACACGCGTGCGAGGGAGAGGGACGCATCCGAGTAACGGTGCGTATCCAGTGGACTTGTTAGAGATGGCCTCGTGTTGCGATAGCTTTTGTGGCACATATCGAATCACGAGTTTTGAATAAAAGTTTCTTTCGAACTATTTTAAAACTACTTGTTTGCGATCGTGAATGAATTGTATAACCTGTATATTTTAAATTAAAATTCGAAAGTAATTTACTGTACTTTAAAGCAACTTTTTTTTGACCTGTTCGTATCTATTCTAGAGTTTCCAACTCGTTCGTGTCTCGTCCATCCTCAAGACTTGCTGCTTTCGAACTCACCTATGTGTATGTAGTGTATGGTGACGGCGGTGCTCAGTCGTCCGCCGCCCAGAGAAACGAGATGCGGATCCGAGGCGGCGACTCTCAGCGACGGATCCTTTTTCGTCAGGGACATCTGCAAAACAAGAAGTTGAAAAGAGCGGGAATTAAAAGGGCGCTCGATTGAATACCAGGAATGCACAGTTTCATATGGGAGTTGCATGGCCATGGGCAGCTGGCCAGTAATTGTTATTGGGATTTTTGGCACACTGTTGAGGGATTTCAGGGGTTCCCTATAATTATAAGTGACCATGTGTGTGTATGTACATATGTATGTACGTGTGTGCCAGCACGTGCTCTTTAAAGGGAGGAAATTCCACAGATGTGCTGAATTATTGGCATTTAATGATTTTTGTAATCCCTTATTAAAATTTCGTTTTGAAACTCACGTTTCTCACTATCTCCAACTTTTTACAGCCGAAGTTGCCATAAACTGTTTACACAACTTCCGAATGATGTCATATGTGATGAGTGAGCCCCCTTTCAAGCCGATTTCTGACTCAGACTCACGCACTTGTAGCTGATAAAGTTGCACTCGCAACAGTAAATATGTACATACATATGTATATGTATATGTACATGTATGTATGTACTTATTTATGTTATATAAAAAAATGGAGAAGCAACAATAGCCACAACGACATCAATCAAAAAAGAAATGGTGGAAAATGATTTATGTGCAATATGAATGAATGGTTATGTGTGTTGCTTTTAAAGATAGAGAACTCTATCTGGCAAACAACGTGCGCTCCCATTTTCCAGTTATCCAATGTGGACACATAATGTGGAACGGTCAACTATAAAGCCGCCACACACGATGGTCCAACAGCCACAGTGATACGAACGTTATGGAATTATTGGTGACATGATCACGATGACCATATTGGTATATGGTCAACAGGCGTACTTATGATTTTTGTCAGGGGATATTATGGTTTAAAAATTATGTAATTATGATTGTTATTTAGAATATTTAATGCACTTCATGTTTAATAGACAATTATCATATCATAAGATCCTATCAAGTCGAATCTTTAAGTTTAAGTCTTAGCCCCCGAAAATCCAGCAGCGGCATGCCACTGAATTATAATGATGATCATGATGCCGCCACTTAATCACAGTCGCCTTTCTGCCGTCGACCACTTTTGGTGTTTATGATCCAATTCGGACTGTTTCAGCTTCGCTTGCTTCACTCCACATTTCCGGGGGGATACGGTAGGGGGAAATGCGAGCCGGGAGATAGGCAGATGGGGCCGAATGGGGGCCACCTTTGGAAACGAAAAACAACTTTGGAGGTGGATCGCCAGGCGGAAAATGAGGAGGGGGAATGCCCTCCAACGCAATCATTTCCGCGCCCCAAAAATAAAAGTGAAAACTTTTACGACGACTCCTCTTTTTTCCGCTCAAGTACATAGGTAGGTCGCTTTAGATGCTATATCGCTTCTTTTTTTTTCGTCGAGTGTATGCGTGCCTTATCAAAGGCCGAATTTTTCATTTATTTGTTTACGGCTGATTGATTAGGTTCATAACGTATTCGGCCCCAATGATTCAAGCCAACATATTCCATAATATGTGTATGCCATGTCACTGGGTTTTTAACTACAGCTAAGGTATTTCGATTTTATGCCAATAAAAACTTAAGGGCTTTTCAGTATTGCTGTTAAATTGAATTATGTGTAATGAAATATGTAGATATTTATATATTTTATTCTATCCATCGCTCAGTTATTGTTGACAATTGACAATATTAGATAATTAGCTTATTGCAGAATATCTTATTGGTATTATTGGCATTACTTGTGAAATTTTTTTTTATAAACTTTTTCCAGTTGCATGTCATCGTGCAAATTCAATTTCTTAACCCACAGAGCGCTACTTTCGCTTTCCGTCTAGACGCTTCTTTGGTTTCTTTTCAGTTTGGTACCTCATATTCATCATCATCATCATCATCATCATCATCATCAGCATCATCATTGTGATTATAAGCAAGATGATGGGCGACTTTGGGGGCTGCATCATCAGCCGATCATTACAACAAAACATTACGAAATGCATTTTAGCTTTTGCTTTCATTCGATTTTCTTCTTCTTTCGCTTCTCCTCTCGCTTCCCTCGAATTCTGTGGCACGTCATCTTGTGCGACTGGAAAAACTAAAGGAAAATCCACAAGATGTGTAATAAATTACACCGAAGAAAGGCGAGACAACAAAGGCGCTTTTAAAGTGAATCAAATGGCCTGGAATAGTCCATTCGCGGCAAAACGAATCCCCAACCAAACCCAACTCCATCCCCATCTAAATCCGAAAGTGAGATGCGCTCCCCAATTGCCCCCCGTTGCCCCCGCTTCACCCACGGTTCGTGTGTTATTGTAGGCTTTTTATGACCGCCAACAACAAAGGTATTCCAATTTCATTGAGATAAGATAAAGGCAAACGGAAAATCATCGAAAGACCACAGATATGCCGCCGCGCAACGAGCATTATGTAAAAACTCTGGAGCGATAACAAGCATACATACGTACATAGTTTTCATACACCGCCAGTTAATAATTGGGTCTATAATTGTATAATATGTATTATTATTCAAAACTGAATAATAATGTAATGTTTTTAGAGTTAAACGCATTAAACATAAATATATCAGTTAGCTGCACCTATGAAAATACGCTATGTAATGTATTTTATGCCACATTTGGCAGTCAGTAAATATATTTTAAGGTAAATAATGCTGGAAACTCCATTATTTTCACCCCTGCTGTGCGTTAAAGCGCCAAAACCATTGTGTCACGTGTGTGTGTGTGTGTGGAGGGCAGGGAACCCCATAATGTGGCACGGGCCTTTGAAGCTGCGGCATCTTTGCTCACAAGACAAATAATCAAAAAAAAAAAAAAAAAAAGAGTGTCAACGCAATTAACAGTTTCCTTTTTCCCTTATTTCTACCAGACCATTTCCCTCATTAACCCCCAGATCACCCCTCTTCACCGATTTAATATCCCTCCCACCCCACGCAGACCGAAATACCCCACCAATGGTTTGACTTTAGCCTGATGAGCTCCCCATCCGATGATGAATACATTTTTGCCATTTTTAGTTGACTTTATTTATAGAGAGCAAACACAGCTGGTAAATATGCCTCCCTCCTTTCTCCATGTTGCTTACACAGCGAAAAACAAGAGCATATAACTGGGATCCTAAAGGCAGATTTTTACTCCAAAATAAAAAAAGGCCTAATATCGTGTTATGCAACAAGATTTGTTTTAGGATTAACCTTTAATATACGTATCTGCAGCTGACATAAAAATATAAACAACTTTTTAAGGAGCATAAATAGAACCAAGCTTGTATACCTTATAATAATACAATTATTATGTATTGAAAATATCCTTAAAAAGTTGATAGTTTCATATGATATATTTAATAACGCTTTTGGTTACTTGAAATGTGTTAAAGTATCTCGTTTTTAGAAGTGTAACAAATATATGCAAGGTGCATTAGCCAACTGTCAATATTTTCAATTGGCAAAAAACTCGGTTTGTTTTTGTTTGTTTGTTTTTGGGGCTGCTGTCAGTTTTGGCTCCATTTCAGTGCCAAAAATCCACACAATCCACGGACAAGTTTTCTACTTTTTCGCTGGGGCTGGTGGGCGTGGTCCGAGGGCGTTTGCTAATGGCATTTTGCTGTTTCAAAGCCAAACAAATGCCAAATGTAAGCCAATGTGGAATTCAGCTTGCGACGTGACCTGAACAAGGGAATTAAAACCCTTGGCTAAATGACATACATATGTATGTACAAAGCTACATAAGAACTTCCGGCAATTGGAACTTCAATTCATAGTTCAACTTTTGGTTGCAATGCACGCTCAAGGAAATATTCAAAAAACGTGTCATGAAATCATAGCAAATAGTTGTTGTTATGTGAAAAGTAATTAAACATAACATTTGGTATTCATGTATGATTATTGTTATGCAGAAACAAATTCAAAGTAGACTCGAATTAAATAACTACATTCATTTTATATATAATTACATGTACTAATGATAATTATATAATCTAGAAGACCTGTACAGATTGTGTAATCCACTGAAAATGCGACCAAATATGGTTAAGCATATAATAAATGTTGATATTTACCCAATTTGAAAACCTCGAGACCTTCGGGGACATCAAAAATATATATGTACATAATATAAAAAAAATTCAAATGTGGAACACGGTTTTTTTTTTACCGACAACCGAATGAGAAACATATGCATATATGACACACAATTGCAAAAGCAAATTTCTTGGCTATAAAATTATACAAACATAATTATCTATGCAAACCGAAATAAAACAGTTTATTTCTTTGGCAAATTGTGAATTAAAATGATGTGGAAAGCGTAAGCAAACAAACAGAAAACAGAACTCGATAAAACCCACGATATATAAATGAGAAGTACAGTGAATATGCCATAAATTAAATGCCTAAAATGAAACTAAATATAAATATATTTTGCATTTAACCAGGGTTTTTAAAAAATTTTTTCTTTGAATCAATAAAGTTCACCTGTAAATTATTTTTCGGAGGTCAGTCGACACAGTTACGTGCGTGAAATAAAACATAAATAAATTTGCTGGGACACAGGGGGGGAGTGGTGAAAAGTGGTGCCTTGTGCATATCAAAATGCAACCCACTTTTGGCACCACGCCCCCATTTTTCCCACACAAACACACGCACGCACACACCTCTTAATAATAAATAATGTGTGAAAATGATCGTGGCATTTGCTTCTTACCTGTCGCAAATTGAAATGATGACTGCCAAAGGGTTTTCACACTCGTCCCCCTTTCTGTGGCTATATAGAATAGCTGTGACACAGTTTTAAGTCTATTAACTTGTCCAAAACTCCACCCACGCGAAAGAGAAGGGTAAACTGTGTGCTGTGGGCGCCACTTGAAAACTTTGGACTTTCAAAAGGCCGGCAAATGAAAAAGAGCATTTCACAGAGATGACAACAAACACGGGCGTATAGTAAGCATTTTGAAGAAGGTCACGGAAAGGGGTGTCCTTGTTTTTTCATTATTTAAATATATATATTATACGTTTATAATATTGCACTATAGTGATAGGAACGCGAAGATTGAGTGATTATTGCGTTCCGATTGGATAAACGGAGCACTAATTTAAATAGATTTTAAAATTTGTACTAAAAGTTATGATTCGATGGGCATTAATTTAGCTTAAGTAACTTTAACATGGCAATTAATAACAATAGAAACAAACTGGATTTTCGGGCCATCACTAGATCTCCGAATCTCCACTTTCGATGGGGTTATGTGGGGGCCCCCCCTTTTTGTGTGTCAAGTGGCTTGTTAATTATGCTTATGACTTGAAGAGAATTACCCAAAAATGGGGGGAAACTGAAGTTACTCTTGACTCTTGACAAAAAAAAAAAACTAATTAACACACAATTTGAGGCAATTCTCAGTCGCTAGACTCGCCGATGCGATGCTCATCTCCAACCAATTGAGTTCAATTGAAGTAGCGACCAACAACAATGGCACACCATTTATGAATCATTTGTGTAAAATATAACAAAATCAGGAGGGGAAATTGCAGAAAGCGTGAGTTACCACCCCACCCCCTAAACCCCCACGCCTCTAAACAAATCATCGGACACTCAACCGGGAAGACGGCAACTGGAACACCGCATCCGGCCGAATGCTGACATTCCGGCCGAATGCTGACATTACACAAAAGTCGCACTGCAACATTGTCCCCAGCTAGCCAGCCACATGCCGAGTCGGCATGTTCATTATGCTTACAATTAAGAACCTATGTACTTATGTATAAGACGAAAACGGAGGACTCGAGTAGCCACTCTCTGACAATAAACTTCATACTGATTTTGAACTTCAAGAAAGTCAGTCGTATTCTTTATTGGAAATCTTCACACTACAACTATCTGCTGAAACTTAAAAACCTTCATACATTTACACATCATATCTTCACAAAAGGCTCCACCCTCGATCACGGACTTAACTGGCGCAGCCGGTAGGATGTCCTACCTATTAATAATTACCTACCTGTAAGTAAACATGTAAGAAACGAAACAAACTATATGCAAGATGTCGACTGAAAGTGACTAGGAACAAATTTTTATAAAACAAAATTGAAGTTGTGAAGTACCAAATGAAACTCAAACATATATTCAAACACAGGAAAAAAAAAGAGAGAGGAAAAATGTAAAATAAATAAATATACAAAAAAAAAGTGCAAGTGTACCGTACTGCCGCGCTGACGTGGAATCTATCGCTGATCATCACGCCATCGGTATGTCCATACTCTGCCGAACGTCATAATTTTTTTAAAAAAGTGCAAGTGTACCGTACTGCCGCACTGACGTGGAATCTATCGCTGATCATCACGCCATCGGTATGTCCATACTCTGCCGAACGTCATAATTTTTATAAAAAAGTGCAAGTGTACCGTACTGCCGCGCTGACGTGGAATCTATCGCTGATCATCACGCCATCGGTATGTCCATACTCTGCCAAACGTCATAATTTTTATAAAAAAAGTGCAAGTGTACCGTACTGCTGCGCTGACGTGGAATCTATCGCTGATCACCACGCCATCGGTATGTCCATACTCTGCCAAACGTCATAAGTTTTTATAAAAAAAAAAAAGAGTGCAAGTGTACCGTACTGCCGCGCTGACGTGGAATCTATCGCTGATCATCACGTCATCGGCACTTACATACGCTGGCCAACGCATCGCCAAAGCCTCTATATACACTTATATATGTGAGCATACAATATCAACTACAATCCAATACATCCACGTACTGTACCGCCTCGTTGGCATGGAATCAAACGCTGATCACCATGCCACCGTGGTAAACAAACAAAGCACCAAAGCCTCTCTAATACATTGTACACTCAAAACGCACACTGCCATACGTCGGCGAAAAATCAAAACATAAGCAAAAATCATTTCAAACCAAGCGAGGCTCATTCTGCGTACCACAACGACAACGACACTGCATGTGTAGTGGCGCACCCATGTCTGGGTAGCCGAGGTAAGGGGAAAACGCTTGAGTATCGTCAAGTGTTCTTGCCTTTCACTCTTCTACAATGGGTTGCTACGCTCATGTATTGCACATTCAAAATAACCAAAACAAATGTACTAAAGAAGTCGACATATACAGATATATTTTGTTTCCTTTCATTGTGTAATTTTGTATATCAAACAAATACTAATACCAATCACATTGCAGAATATAAAAGGGAAAATATAAAGCCAAAGACAGACACCCATACACTCTAGTAAACAAGAAATTTGTTCATTATTTTTCAATCATACATAATATACTAAGTAACCTCAAATTTAATGTCAAAAAAGTTCGTTTACAACCTTAGGAAAACTACACGTTCAGTTGTTGGAGTTCCACCAAACACTAATAGGCCCCCACATCCCGTTAGACGTCCTGACTCCCTTCTCCCGATTTCGGAAGAACCCAAATCAATATCTTCCCAAACCCCCAATATGGACTCGGGAAACGATTCTGCCCGCCCCACTCCATCCCCTCTGGCGCCCACTGTCAGTGGTATTAGCTCCTTAATTTCAACTACGTTCAAGCCTAAAGATATCATGGCATTTGTTGAGCATTTGCCAACCTTTGATGGTACACCTCGTCTATTGGACAGGTTTATCACTAGCGTAGAAGAAATCCTGATGCTCATCAGGGGAGCTGACCAAACACCGTATGGCCTGCTTACTCTGAGGACCATCAGGAACAAAATCATTGATAGGGCCGACGAAGCCTTGGAACTGGCAAATACCCCCTTGGTTTGGGATGAGATTAAAAGCAATCTCATCCGCCTCTACTCGAGCAAGAAAAGCGAGGCCAACTTGTTAAGCGAGCTTAACACATTTTCGGACAACCTGACCTTGGGCCAACTGTTCTTTGGTATATCAAAGGTGAGAAGCCAACTCTTCTCCATACTCAAAAACAGCGAACACAACAACACTGTTGTAGATGCAAAAAAGGTTGTCTACAACGAGGTTTGTCTCAATGCTTTTATGACTGGTTTGAAGGAACCTCTCAAGACTTTCGTCAGGATAAAGTCCCCTTCTACACTTGAACAGGCGTACGAGCAATGCCAAATAGAGCAGACCTTATATAGGGCACAAAACAAGCGAACCAACAGACCAGAGCAGGGACCCAATGGATCAGACAATAAAACCTACCGAAATAGCTACGACAGCAATTACCGCAGCGGACGTAACGACCGAAATGACCGTAGGGGACCCTACTCTAACTCTAACTCTAACTCTAACTCTGGCCAAAATAGACCATTTAATTCACACAATCGCACACCCCAATCCGGCACCAAGGACAACCGGGCCAATACATCAAACCCCTTTCGAGCACCTTCACATAGTTTGAATAATATAGAGGAGAACCCTCAACCTGATTCGAATTTTCAGCAAACGGCCTCGGGAAACCAACAGGGTACATAAGCCCAGCCACGCACAACCCCTCGCTTCCTTTTATAAAAATCAAACTATCCCAGACAAACCCCCTGAAGTTTTTAATTGACACAGGCTCTACACACTCCTTCATCGACCCAAAATATGTCGACCCTAGGAACTGTGTGACCTTAGATACGCCCATAACACTCAAAACAGCCCTGAACAGTTTTAAAATATATCAAAACGTCTCTATACCATTTCCACCGGAATTCCAAATCACGGGCAAAATGACCCTTCTACCTTTCAAGTTCCACTCTTATTTCGACGGATTGATAGGAATGGACTTATTATCTTACCTAAAAACAGAAATAGATTTACTTAACCTAAATCTAAAAACCCCAAGTACCATTATACCCTTATGGACCCACAGTAACTCAACTTCAAACGTATTTAATATCTCTGGACATACGAAAACTATTTTGCCACTACCAGTGGAAACCAAACAGGGCGACTTCTACATCGATTCAATTACAATCAATGATGACTTAATAATATCAGACGGGATTTATAATGCCCAAAACAATATTGCTAATTTCGTTATCACAAACTATAGCGAGAGGGATCAGTTATTGTACCTCGAGAGCCCGATAAAAGGCATGCCATACTCCACGGCCAACAATGTTGAACTTTTCAGTATCACTTCAGACACCCCACAGCCCCAAAACTCCGCAGCGTCGTTACAAGCCCTTGGCGTCGATCACCTCTCCTCTGAAGAGAAACAAAGCCTACTTTCACTTTGCAAAAGTTATCTAGATATCTTCTACAATGAAGACAAATCATTGACCTTCACCAACAAGATTACACACACGATTAAAACCACGGACGACACCCCCATTCATACAAAATCTTATAGATATCCTTACATTCATAAAGAGGAGGTCAAAAAACAAATAGAGGCAATGTTAAATCAGGACATTATCAAATCCAGTTATTCCCCGTGGAGCGCCCCCGTCTGGGTCGTCCCAAAGAAAATCACTCCTACGGGAGAGCAAAAATGGCGTCTAGTTATCGATTATAGAAAACTCAACGAGAAGACTATATCCGATAGATATCCAATACCTAACATCGCGGATATCTTAGACAGATTGGGCAAAGCCAAATATTTCTCCACACTTGATCTGGCAAGTGGATTCCATCAGATAGAAATGAATCCCGACGACACACCCAAAACTGCATTTACAGTAGAGGGGGGCCACTACGAGTTCATTAGAATGCCGTTTGGCCTCAAAAATGCCCCAGCCACATTCCAAAGGGTGATGGACAATATTTTTGGAGACCTTATCGGAACTATCTGCCTAGTTTACCTAGATGATATAATAATTTTCTCAACCTCCTTACAAGAACACTTCATACACTTGAAAACTATTTTTGGAAGACTCAGATCTGCCAACTTTAAAGTCCAACTCACAAAATCCTACTTCCTCAGGCGGGAGACAGAATTCCTTGGCCACATCGTTTCACAAGAAGGTGTTAGGCCAAATCCCAATAAGATCGAAGCTATAAAAAACTTTCCATGTCCCCACAGTAAAAAGTCAATTAAGTCTTTCCTAGGCTTGTTGGGATATTACAGAAAATTTATCAGAGATTTTGCGAGACTTACCCAACCCATGACACAAAAATTAAGGGGAAACAATAAATCGATCATAATAGATGATGAATTCAAAAAGGCCTTTGAATATTGCAAAACCTTACTGTCTAACGACCCAATCCTCCAATACCCGGACTTTACAAAACCTTTCACACTAACCACGGACGCAAGTAATTTCGCAATAGGAGCTGTCCTATCCCAAGGTCCGGTGCATAGTGATAGGCCCGTATGTTTTGCTAGTAGAACCTTGTCGGCTGCGGAAACAAATTATTCCACAATTGAGAAGGAAATGCTGGCCATTATATGGGCGGTCCAATACTTCAGACCCTACCTCTTTGGCAGGAGATTCACTATAATCACCGATCACAAACCACTAACTTGGTTAATGAATTTCAAACAACCAAATTCTAAAATAGTTAGGTGGAGACTCCAGCTTCAGGAGTACGATTTCGAAGTCGTCTACAAGAAAGGCTCTCAAAATGTAATTGCTGATGCTCTCAGTAGACCAGAGGCCTCTGTCAACCATAACGAAGCCCTATCAATTCCTCAAAATGTTTGCCCCATCTCAGAGAAACCCCTTAATGATTTTAACGTACCAATCTACGCGTCATCCATACCTTCGCTATGGCCGTCACTTCGAACTGGGGGGGGAGGAGTTACCACCCCACCCCCTAAACCCCCACGCCTCTAAACAAATCATCGGACACTCAACCGGGAAGACGGCAACTGGAACACCGCATCCGGCCGAATGCTGACATTCCGGCCGAATGCTGACATTACACAAAAGTCGCACTGCAACATTGTCCCCAGCTAGCCAGCCACATGCCGAGTCGGCATGTTCATTATGCTTACAATTAAGAACCTATGTACTTATGTATAAGACGAAAACGGAGGACTCGAGTAGCCACTCTCTGACAATAAACTTCATACTGATTTTGAACTTCAAGAAAGTCAGTCGTATTCTTTATTGGAAATCTTCACACTACAACTATCTGCTGAAACTTAAAAACCTTCATACATTTACACATCATATCTTCACAAAAGGCTCCACCCTCGATCACGGACTTAACTCGTGCGCCGCACTGCAAATGCAAATGCAAATGCAAACAAATGCGTGATGTCATCACAAAGGCAGCAGCAAAACGGCAGCAACAGCAGCGAGCAATTGCATTTAACACGACAACAACGAAGACAAAGCGTTCACCACAATCAGCGGGCCAAGTTGTATGCATGCACTGGAAGAAAAAATGGCAGAGTCGCAATAAGATGAGAAATAAGGTCGTTTGTGTGTGGTAAACCTTTTTTTTATGTTCCTTGAGCTTACAGATTCATATATACATATATATATCTATATGTACATATGATGCACATATGCACATAAGTTATAAATGTACATCTTTTTTAAATATTTTTATAATGAAATATATATTTAGTTTGGTGGCAACAAGGATTCTGTTGTATTTGATTGTATTACCAAACTATTGTACTTTCTAATATCTCAATTTATTTCTTATTTGCTTAGCAATTTATATTCTCTTTTCGCTCTGTAGAGGTTACTGTATTTTTTTTTTGTGAATATGCGGCTGTGTGGGGGGTAAAGTAATTCAAAGTAAAGTGAGGCAAAGTGAAACAAGAAAACTTGATTTGACTGGATGACTTCATTAACGGAACACGCAGCAGACAAAGCGATTTTACATCCTCACATATACTCATTGAAAAAAAGCAAAGAAATGTTATTAAAAACTATTGCGCAAACCAATAATAATTATTAATTATGGGTAACAGTAAGAATCGTATGCATTTCGAGCGCGTATCTAACCTCATGTTACAAATCTAAAATTTCATATTCATTGTTTTAATGAGATTTTTTACTTGAAAGAGTATTCTATTCTATTTATTAACAGACCTCAGCTTTCTTTTTTAAGGTGGGCGTGTTTTTTTTTTTAATTTATTTAGCTTATTGATTCAATTAAATTCAACTTTGCGCATTGCGTTTAATTAAACTCAAGCCCCAAGTTGAAAATGAAGGCCATCTTTGTCCCACGCAAAGTGCGTGTATCCCAGGGGCGAACAAGGGTTAATGCTGGCGGTTTGTTGAACTCACAGCGACAGCAACAAAAAATACAAAACTACGATTTTTATTCAGTCCTTTTGTTTTTGCACTGCTTACGACCGGAAAACGGAAGCGCCTGTTTTGGTATTGTTTATTATTGTCTGCATTTATGCTGCGCTGTCCATTGAAAGAATTATGAATGTGCGTTTATGGTTATGGGCTAGGGACTCCGAGTATAGGGAATGCCATATTTACATCTAGGGTATAGAGAATGGAACTTGCGACTAGACAACCACGAGCGGCGAGTTGGAACGACATGGTGACATTGCAAATGGGAGCACCGTTGTCGCTGCCAAAGGTGTCGCCTCCAACAATTGCCACATGTCGCACATGGCACGTACACTGCGAAAAACGAGGTTAATACAACAGATATGCAAAGTATGCTCTAGTTAAAGAGCTATTCTCGAATGGCCCCAAAAAGCAGGGATTTTTAGATACATCTGTACATATATTGCTACATACCATAAACGATCTGTTTTCCATTCTAGTCAGTTTTAAAAGCATAGGAAATTGTTAGTTTTCTCTTTTATTTTCTCATTTTATCGATTAATTTAGACAGCTTATCGACACACTCTCGATATGATCGATATACAATTTGATATTTTAGGTGTTGTATGGGCGAGGAGACGCTTTCACTAGTTTTTCATGATTTATTAACCCTCTCAAATGTTAAATGCGTGACTGCTGCTCTGGAATATTAGACAGGTGAAATGGGGTTACGTTCATATCCGATATCTTTTCCAGTGCACCGCAGCATATTCATCACACACACACACGGATATGGACGCACCATTAAAGATCAGCGACGGTGACAAAGTGCATCCGGTTTTCAAAAAGTGTTGGATGCAAATGTGCAAGGCGGCGAGTGCGGGGGATAAAGAGAACGAGTAGGAGGAGGAAGAGCAGTTGGATAAGGAGATGGAGAAGCCAGCGATAGATGGAGAGGAAAGTCATCGAATTGCTGGCGGAAAAAATAGCAATATTGGCAATGCACTTTTCGCAGGGAGGGAAATTGAAATCGAAACATGTGCACCGCTGTAAAATGCGTCTGCTTCCCATTTCCACTCTTTTCCCAACCAGCTGCAACACCATAAAGTGTGAAATGGAAAAACACATTAAAAAAGCAGGGAAAAAGTCGGGGGAAAAGAACAAAACATATGCTGGCTGGCTGACTGGCGGCGGGTCGGTAAAATGCGGCACAGTGGGTCACATAGTGTTAAATCATTAAAGTACGAAAAATATTAAAACGCGACGGAAGCTCGTTAAATTTCCCATTTGAAAATTTTCCCAAATGAAACTTAATTCAATGGGAACGAGCCAACAATTAAATAGCAAAATATAGGTTGCTGCTTCCAGAGCGGAAAAATAAAAATTAAGAGACTAAAGAACGGGATCCAATATTACAAAATTTCTGTAAAAAAAATGTAAAAATAAATACTGAGGTCAGGAAAAACATATCACAAAAATATGTTTTCGAAGCCTTAAATAAATCGCAAAATCTTCTGGGAAACTAATAAATATATTATATACCATAATATATACATCTAAACATTTTTTGTCGATCTATGGCATAGTATTGTATAATTCAATATAAAAAAATTAACATCGAATTACTAACTTTCCTACTCCCAGTTGGAGCACGTTCAGAGAAATGCATTCATTGCTCTCTACACGGCTTGCAAAAATTTGAAAAGCCAATTCAATCGGAGACTTTCGGGAACCCGATCTTCAAAAGGCGATTCTGCGGAATTCCTTTGAGTGTCTTTGCATAACCAGCACTATTGTGTTTCACCGAGCTATGAACTTCTAGGCGGAAGGAGAGGGGCTCTGGAGGATGGGGTGATGAAATACGATGATTCCCCAGAACATCGTCATCCAGCTTGTACTTGATGCGGGGCCATTTAATGCCATTTGGGCGAGAAAATATACTTCTCTGGAACGAAACTGAAATGCCACCCACCGAGGATGCGAAAAAAATAACCGCGTTGGGAAAAAAGCCAAGCCGGCAAAAATCAAATCCTATCGCATTCATTTCGCTTGGTCGGCAAACTGGTGGAAGTCAGTGTGAGTATCCATCCACATCTGTTTGGCCAACTGCAATCCGAACCAAACCAGAGTTTTATGATCTCTTTTTATTCTTTGCCAATGTTGTGTTGATGTTTAAACGAGCTGACTGCAGACGAGGCAAAAATGACACACAGAACTTTGATTTTTATGTTTTTTTTATGAAGCCTATACGAGAGTTGTACCATTAAAAATAGACTTATTGAGCCACCCAATATTTAATTTAATCAGGTGGATTTATAGAAGTAATATTTAAGCAATTATTTTGAAACGAAAAAAATTAACATGGGCCTAAAAATTAACTGAAATTTAAATCAAATACATTTTCTTTTGTTAATGGCATTTTTAAAGTAAATATTTTAGTGTGTAATAATATTTTATATTTAATACATTTGTGATTTTACCATCACAAGGCATATTAATATATTTTTTCAAGCCGAAAATATGTTTAACTATATACCATACTAAATAAAATACATTTTAACGTGGGCTGAGCAAGTATGTATGTATGCAAGTAAGTATGTGAATTCAAGTGAGCTCATTTCTTGAAGAAGAAACAGCAGCTCAAACCTACGAAAACCAAAAACCAAACCGGCAAAGAAAATAACCACAATTATAAGCTGAGCCCAGCTAAGGCAACAAATTAATAAAAAGCCATGACAATCGAGGAACGGAAAATCAACAAATTCAAGTCAGTTTTTGGTTTCAATTGCATTATTTGCCTTTCGTAATTTAGTGTGTAAATGAGAATGTGTATTCATAATCCCAGTCAAACGTTGATTTTTGCCTTAAACATCGTTTTGCTTTATTTTTCGCGTGCCTTTTTTTTTTTTTGAGCTCAGACACGTTCCACTCGCGTTTGAAATTTTGCAGCCCAAAAAACGAAACGAAAAAAAGGCAAATAAAAAACCGTATAGAGGAGAAATAAAAAAAAGGTAATATAAGCCCCGAACAAGTTCTCGGGTAAATAATTAAATATGTATCTTGACTCTTTATATTCGCTGGTTATTTGTGTATTTAGCCGGTCTATTCATTTACTGGCCTTGCCATTCCCAGCGATGCCAATTTGAGCAATTTACATAATTCCAGTCGCTGGGAATGGGCTTTGTGGCCGAATAGTAATAGTAACCACATTTAGACGTCATAACATCTGGCGGAAACTCGTAGGCATTACAATACTGTAATTACAGTCTACTTTCCACTGCTGAGCCGCGGATTTTCTTTTTAATCTCTAGCTTAACTCGGTTGGCAATTGTTAGTAGCAATATACAGATATACTATGTAGCACAAACGGTCTGTAGGCTTTTCGGCAGGATTTGTTTTATTTATTTTACAAACAAGTATTATAACTTAAAGCAAATCGTTATTAAAGTTATAATTGAATTTTAAAGTCATATTAGGTTTATAAGTATTTAATGTTGCTCATATAGCCAGCTTCTCCACTATATATATTAACTGACTAACAAAGAAATCAATATTTAAATATAGTATGGAACTGAAACGGAAGAAACCGTGCTGATGAAGTGCAATCAAATCCGTGGCGAGGTTACCCACTAGCTGGGAGTTCACAGTGGTTGCATCGCAATGTGGCAGCCACGCCCAAAAAAAGGAAAAGGCAACAAAAGAAACGCGCAACCGAACTTTCGCAACTGGTCGCCCGCTTTAACCTATCCACGGACCCGTCGGTTAACCCTCGCCAGCCGCAGACACCACAAGTGACCCACTCACTCGAGAATCGAGAATGGGGAATGGAGAATCCCTCTCTTTTCGCCTGTCTGAGCTGCTTTTTATGGAAACCGGCTAACTTCCATTTGACTTGGAAGTCGGGCCAAGAGCCAGAGCCTCGTCTTCTTGTCATCATTTCTGTGCCTTTGCTTTTCTCTTCCTTCTTTCTCTGCACGGCAAAAAATACATACATTTTTTCCCACATATCGCCAGTTAGCGGACCAAAAATGCATTGCTGATCCATTAACATATTGCCATTCCTGAGCCCAACTGGTTTTTTGTTGGCTGTCTTTAAGGTGTGATAAAAAATCTCGTATATTGTTGGATTTCCATATTTCAGCCTAAAATGTTACAATTCTGATGGCCAGGTTTAAAGTGACCAAATGCCGGCCAAATAATCTTATCTTTTTTGTCTCCATTTTAAGATTGCCTTAATATTGTTTATCTTAATCTTTAAATAAGGGTGAAATAATTTAGGGTTACAAGTGCAAGGAACTTTCTATTATCTATTGAGATAATTTTAATAATAAAAGAAAATTATGATATTGGGGATTACGCTTTTTTTTACTTAGTTAATAGGTTCTCTCTCGTGGATTCTGGAAAGTTATTTACTTGTACACCTAGGGATCCTATTAGCTTTTTGCCCCGAGGTGGGAACTCTAATGTTATCAAGACATATTTTCCAAGTTGATTCTGAAGCAAATATTTCCAATCAGAAGAAATCATATAAAAATATATACATTTTGTATACCAATTCGCTTTACTGTACATTTTCTTAGTAAGTTATTTTTCTCAGTGCACTGCATTTTACTTCGACTGTCAAGGGCGTTTTCTTCTCTATTTGGAAATGAACAGTTACTTTTGGGACGACTTTAATATTGTTACATTTACTATATATGAAGAGCATAACTTACCTTACAACTTCCGTTGTCAACTGTTGCTGTTTGTTGTTGTTGTTGTTGGACTGCTTGGAAGTGTCACAGTTCTCGTCGAATTTGCATTCAATAATAACAAAAATAATGATCACAAGAAACAAAAAGCCGCGCAAGCAAACAAACAAACACACACACGCACGCACGAGGGCACACTAGTGCGCGAAACGAGTTTATTTGCTGCACACAACAGCAACAACAACAACAAAGGCGAAAAGGAAACCGCAAGCAGCCAAGGATAAAATGCGATTAGCAATTAAATTCCACCGCATCGTCGGGTGCTCGATTTTCTCTCAGTGCTGAATGGAAGGCAGCGAACGAGCCAGTGAACGCAAAAAAAAACAAAACAAAACACGGCGAAAAAGGTAAATAAACGCACGAAACGCCGACGAAGGGACTATTTACAAACTCTCATCGCTTTTGAACGGAATTCAGCAACGCAACAACAGCAACTACTCAAGAGGACAGTGTGACCAGCGCGGTAAGAGTTATAAATATCGCAAGGCATAAAATAATACCATGTACCATATACTAATTTGTTCAGCGAAAATACTACTGCTGTGCCGCTATAGGAATTTAATATACTTTATTTGATCTCAATCTCGATCTCAATCAAACCATACTAATAGTTCTATCGATATTAGTGTTCCTAGTATTTTGTATTTACATACAGCTTACATTCGCCCTACCTGGCTTATGAACGACCTCGATCTTACTATCTATCTACAATGCTATGGTAAGGTTTACACCGTTTTTCCAATATTTCAATCTCGCTGGTTCCAATAAACTCTTAAAAGGTAACTGCGTTAGTTGATAATCATCTACATCAATTTAATTTTTAACGGTCACTTTCAAACACTCTACTTTCCTTGTATATTTATTTGTACATGGGCCGCGATATTTAGGTTCGAATTTTTTATTAACTCCAGGTGTTGTATCAATATTTCGTAGAGCTTCAAAATCTCGAAATTTATATTCCAAAAGGGCTTTATTTTTCTTCGCATTATATTGCTCAATATTATGTTGTGAGTGATGGATATTAACATTAGCATTTAAACTAACAGTATCTAGGTCTGTTTGCTCTAAATTAAACGTGTGCTCAATATATTCTGGCAATTCGTCAACTATATGGCCTTTTTGGCTAACACCAAATAATTGAATACTATGTGATTCTTTAATACTACTATGAATAGTAATGTTAATGGCAAACTCTAATTTATTTAAGAAGTTACGGCGTTGCGCAGTTGAACTATAGTCGCGTCTTCACCAAAATAAACTTTTTTTGATTTTAATATGTCAATTATATCGGGTTTTGATTTTTTAAGAATAGCACTATATTCCAATGTATTACTGCTTTATTATTGTTGTCTTGGTCTGTAACAATCTTTTTAAGTATTTTTATTCACGATGTTTCTCTTTAAAACAATTGATTTAAGCTCTTCGATCTCGATCACACCATCGTTTGTTCTTCAGACTATACAATTAGTTCTATCGATATTATGTTATCGATCGATTATATTTTACCTAGTATTTTATATTTATACACAATTTACAAACTTCTTATCTATAAACAATCAACTGTGTCGACCATCGAATAATGTTTTTAATAGACGTAATTTGTATTTTCAAAGTGAACTGGAACATGTGAAATAGTTTGAGTGTTAACCCAAATGTGTCTGGGCACACTGCTTTCGCCTTTGTAACTTACCGCCAAAGTTGAAGCTTTTCATTGTCGCGCGAAAAGTTGGAAACGTTCAATTAATTATTTTTTAATAAAAAAGCTATATTATATTATATTATATATATTGTATATTAATATATATATTATATATATTCGATTGGGGACCTTATTACAGTTGTTATGTTCATTTCTTTCCTATTTTTTATCTATATCTTTCCCATTTTTAATTAGCAAGCGCAACAAGTTCTAACCGAAAGAGCCAAGTCCTGTTAACTCCATTTCTGCATTGATATCAATTTCATATGCAACAGAACTAAAATAAAACGACGAAAACTGAGACGTACTTGCACATTTATGTGGGAAAATGTCAGCTTAAATGATTAAAATAATATCTTTAGAAATGTATATTTTCAAAAAATACCAAATAAACTCGGAACGAACCAGTTCATTTTAACGCCAATGGGTCGTTTATTCAACTTCAAAAAGATAACGTTTTCACATCACTAGGAAGTTCTGATATATCATATATTACTATATTTTTCGTTTATTTTTAACTTTTGAAAAACAAGACAGAAGTCATTGAAATGCCGGTGAGTAAAATACAACCGAGGTATGCAGCTGCAGATGGGCAGTTTCTTAACATAAATGTACATTAAACGCATTAAACCCTTAACCTGTCCATTTGTTTACATGGTTCGCACAGGCATTTCACTCGGAAATAGAGGATTTCCAAGCCTCGGTGGGGAATATGGCCCTTCTACCACTACGTACCCAAGTCCGAGGACCAGCGCCCACTGTTGATATTCCCAACGACATCATCGATGAGTCACTCTACTTCTGGAAATCGAACATTTTCTTCCGCACTTACGAAGTTAAGGTTGGTGACTGGACAAAGAAATGAGCATAGAGATAAAGCGAGGCGATATTCTAATTTTTAAAATGAAGATACATTAAGAAGACGGCACAGCTTGTTAAATATTTCGAAACAATCTTAAAGCCCTAGTGGAGTCAATTTTATAATGTTAAAACCAAGTGCGTTATCTCACCGCCCTTATTTGTAGAAATATGTCGTTACAATCAGCCTGATAAGAGTGAAGTTATTTGTTAAATTTTTAGTAATACCCCTTTCTTATATGGTGTTCCAAGAGTTGGGTATTTCTACATAATGAAATTATTTTTTTGGAGCTTGGAATTTTTTTTTAAAAGTTCAATAATAGCTTATAGCTTATATAGCTTATATTACTATATAGCTTATAGCAATAATAGTCTTATCAATTATGATATCATTCTTAGAATATTGTTGCTATGTTTAAACTTTTAAAATTACTTTTTAAAAAACCCCTATTACCCATACATTGTATATCTAATCGCAGTCGGAGGTGGACAGGGTGCTCATCTACATAACGCTCTACATCACGGAATGTTTGAAGCGATTGGCCCGATGCACAAGCAAATCGCAGGGTCAGCAGGAGCTCTATACGCTGGCCATCTCGCGGTTCGATATACCCGGAGATGCGGGATTTCCGCTGAACGGAATATACACCAAGCCCGAGGATCCGGAGCTGATGCGTCAGTACTTCCTGCAGTTGCGCCAGGAAACCGGAAACAGATTGCTGGAAAAGGTCTTTGATACTCCGGATGGAAAGCCGAGCAAGTGGTGGATATGCTTTGCCAAGAAGAAGTTCATGGAGAAGAGTCTTTCGGGACCGGGAATGTAAAAGACTCACTAATATACTGCCGATCTTAGAGTATTTACCACCAAAATTTACGAATAAACTGCTTTGAATGTATTAAATTCGTTGTTGATTTATGTTTATTGATTTATACGCTCTCAAAAGCGCATATTTTTCACTTTGTAAAAGAACTTAGTGTTAAACATTGTTGGCTGAAGGCTAGTTAATACTTTATACATATATATTTATAAAATCGATGAATAGCATTTATTACATACATATGGCTTTAACGATCATTTGCAGGCTCTCACACAATCAAAGCCCTATTGCTATGGTAATCAATTATTAAAATGGGTTATAGCTGCAGATCATGTTTTTCCTTTATGCCTCCTTTCGTTTTTGTGCCAAATAAACATTTTTTTTATACATACAAACAAAAAAAAAATATGCACAGCTTAAAACTATCAACAAAATAATAATAAAAAAAAGAGTGGAAAAATACACAAATTAATCTTACATCAGAACAGGACAACGCATTCACATAGTTCCGCGGAATGACAGCATTATTTATGTACAAAATATACTTGCTAGCTCTCTAAGCCTACTTAAACTCCTTGACGATCTCCACGATGCTCTGGTAGGTGCCAGTGACGATGCCCAGCACGGCCACCGTCAGGATGAGAATGTTTTTGATGTAGGACCACACACCCAGTGCCTTGGGCACCTGCGCCCGCGTCACGAAGTCGATCAGCACCGGAATCACAAAAGCCAGACAGGTGGAGCACAGTGCTCCGATCAGCGAGATGAACAGATTGAGCTTGGGAACGACCAGCGCAACGCCAACTGGAAAAGCACATATAGAAATATATTCCGAATAGCGTAAAAGCTATAGCTATGATCATTTAAAACGGATATTACTACATTATCATTGATATTGATCAATATAGTGATTCCATTTCCAATTGTATATATATATATTTTTTTAATTTACAACCCACTTACATGTCATCATCACCATAAAGAAACGGAGGCACACCTGCGAGGTAATGGGATACTTTTGAGTGCAGTTATTAGACCTCTTTAGTGGGGGCCACAAAATCTTAATCATCACAAAGAACTGGATGGGGTAGCCCAGGAAAACGCCCAAAGCAGCGATCACTTTCACCACCTGCGAAAAACTGCAATGAAATCAATAATATTAATAACAAAACAGGCGATTCGAAAATAAAATGTAAAAAATCATTACAAGTAATTTCATATTATCTTAACCTGGTGATTCTACTTACACTTCCTCCACTACAAGATTTAGCGTTATGCTGCCGGCTACCTCCTCGCCCCATCGCACATAGCTCACGAATCCGGTGAAGATGAACAGGGCCGTGGTAAAGAACATCGTGGAGTTGAGCACTCCGAACCGGGTGCTAAACTTCTCCGGTCGGCGCATCGAGTTCCGCAGCGGCAGGATGAGGGCGATGCCCTCGTAAGAGAACAGAGCGGTACCAAAGAACAGGGCCAACTGAGCTCCGCCAGTGAAGAGGTGCCTGTCGCCAACGGACGGCATGGGTCCATCCGAGAAGGCTATGGTCAGGGTGGCAATCAAGCCGAAGAGCAGCGCCACATTGGCAAACAGCGACACGGGCGAGATGTACTTCAGGTTGGTCATCAGCGAGGGTATCATCGCCGGTAGCAGGGTGATCAGCATCACCATGCTCATGCTGATAACGATGCCGTTCTGCTGGAGGACCTGGTGCAGATTTTCCGTGATGAAGACAAAGTAGATGGCGCAGAAGCCAAACTGCGTGACGCAGAGGAACATTTCAACGATCAGCTTCATTACGCGCGACATTTTTCGCAGTGGGCGTGGCCCGTGCTCGAAGCACTTCTCCACTGTTTCCGGATAGTCGAGAAAGTCCACGCCGGGCGTGCGCTCCACGGCCAGCACGGAACCACGGATCAGCATGCGCTCGCAGTGGACGCACATCACCGCAATGATGGGCAGCAGGATGGTTGCTCCTGCCAATCCGCCGTTCTTGAAGCAATCGCCCATGGCGAAGAGTCCGGCACCGACGCTGCCCTTGAAGAGATGCGTAGCCGCCTCCAGTTCGCTGGTCTCATGGCCGCGCCTGCGCACCGGGTCTCCGTTCTCAGGATCGGCGCCTTTCTCCGTCACATTCTTCGTGAAGCGCTCCGGATTCTTCTCCAGACTCTTATCATTCTGTCTTCCGGTTATTTCCAGTGTTCTTCCCATTTCGCCGGCTGCTTCGATCGCCTTTTGATCACTCTGCTGCTGCTGTGGATTAAATAGAAAATTTGAAAAAATCTCTCGTCGGCTCTAGAAGAAAGTCCAGAAAAGCTTAAACGGTACTTGCGTTCTCGCGGGAAAAAGACGGCCAGAGAAGTAGCGATGAAGTACAGTTAGGTCTCTCTTTGGCATTGTCTTTATATTTGTCTAAGCTTTAACCCCAGGTAACCCAACATACATAAGTACAAAATACATTATTTTGATGCCGCTTGAAATTTTTGAAAATATCTACTTTATAGTAATATACAAATTAATATTTAAATAGCTTCAACTCTTCTCCTATAAGATTTAACCCTAGAAAGTGACAATTAGAAAAAAAAAATATTTTCTTAAAGAAGTTCTTCATGATAAAAAGTATTGTAAATAATAACAGAGTTCGAAATTGAAATTCGTGCCATTAAAAATGCAGACACATATGACACAGTTTTACCATTGACAACATGCTAATTAATTCGCATAAAATACTGAATGCCAATTAAATACGCCCGATTCATTATAATTCCCATCGCTTTTGACCAGTTCAAATCAATGTCAAACCTCATAATATCAACAAACATTTGATTGCTTCCACGGCGGAATTTTGTGATTTGCAGAAATTAGCATATTTTTAGTGGCTTTGGTTATAAATTAATTTTTTTTTTTAACACTACAAGTAGCAGAACAATCAGTAAAAACTACGAAAATCAAGACCTTGATAATATTGAAGTGCACTTAATTTTGTCTGGTTTATAATTTACGAGCTTTAAACCAAATTAGAATATCCGTTATTGAGGCGCACACTGGAAATAAAAACTGATTACTGTCGCGCTCTCAGGGGTGAGTAAGCAAAACACTTTAAAGAACCGGAAAGTAAAAAAAAAAATTATAATAATTAACCCGCCAAGGCCACAGCACTTAATTATTCACACATTCAGAATGAGCAGTATGATGCACTTCCATCTCTTATGATTATTAGACACGGATTATTGGTGCAGATTTAGCAGCAAGTGTTATTCTCACCTAACAACACTGATTAGTACGTATTGAATATGTTGAATATATGTGCATTTATTTAGTCACTCGATCGGCGATGATCACCTCTTGCTCGCTGTGAGTACGCGATCAAGTGTATCGAGTGTTTCTGTGAATCGCCGGAATCGCACGAAATGTAGGACCGCTCACGGCAAGAACTCAAACCAGACTCAATGCTCGAGTTGGCCAACAGCGGCGAAAAGCGAAAATTGCAAAAGGCAAAAGTCGGAAGGCAGAAATAAAACAAAACTATATAGAAATAAAGAGCGGCGTCTGTCTGTGTGAGCGATGCAAAAAGCGCATAACGTTTAACCCCCTGCACTCGCTACAAACTAAAATACCACCCACTTCATGGTTTAAAAAAAAAAAATATGAATATAAATATGGCATAAGTGAGCCAACAATGCTAACCAAAAGTGCATTAAATAAATACCGAAATCTTAATTCAGATAATTTATCAACTTAATTACTGCTGTATTAACTAACTATGAAATTATTTTGGTAAAGTATGGGGTTAAAATGCGTGGGAGATCGGGGTGTGCGAGATCAATTCCGCCGATCCTAAAATCGATAATGGTTTTCTAAGCGATGTTTCCACCTGGTTGTTGGCTGACTCAAGACTCAAAATCACTTTTCCTCACTTTTCTTTGGAAAATAACGGGGGAAATGCATTGAACATATGGCAGATAGAATATAAATAAATATAAAAACCTATGTAGTATATAAATAGCGCGCAATCACTCATCGATAAAAGATATGATGTGCCGTCATGGATCAGTGGTTAATATAAATCTGTATATTTTCAAACAAAGTTTATTGCACATCAAATAAATAAAACATTCCAACTTTTCACATGTGCCATAGATCAATTCAAATTAGGAGAACGAACGAAACAAAATAAAGTGTATAAAACATGCTGATAATCGATGATAATTTATTTAATTAAGTATTGTTTCTAATTCATGCTAATTACTTTTATTAATTGCCTTACCAGGAAAAATATATCCCCTCTTCTATACGTTAATTATACTATCGAAATGCTTTCTCGACCCTTAAAATTGTCTAAGTATTTTTTATTAATTTATCTGAATTAAAACATGCTGCTCTAAATTGCAATTATATGATCGTCATGCGATGTTAGTTTATTTATTTACTATTTACTTTGGATCTACAATCATATGAAACGTGAGTGGAGATTGTTTAGAAATTAAATCCATATTGTTTTACCGCACCTGATTGCAGCTAAGTAATTATTTGCAACTAATTGTACTTAAACTACAATAAGTGAGCAACGTAGTTTAAGTACTGGCCTAAATTTGTTCAGTAGTTGAGTTTATGGCTGGCAATATTTGTTCTAAAGAACAGGTATTTGAAAATGTATATAAGTGGTACAGATCATCGTATTTTATTCATATTCGTGTTTGCTTATGACGACGTACATATTAATGGGCAGTAAAAATGTTGTCATTCATCATTCAAAGTTAGTTAATTTATTTATTTGCTCGCTGTTCGCATTGCGACTGTATCTTAAGAGTAAAATGTTGGCATCGTAACGCCGATTGCGTCACGACGTTGGGCACGGATATTGATATTTTTTTTATAAAAAATTGATGGTTTTTTACCGGCAGGAAGTGGTTCGATCGGGTTCAAGGATCCGGCCGCATTCCGGAATTCGGTTATCGGTGCGGTTTTACACGGCACGTGCCCAGCGCATCGAATTCTTGGGCGTAGCATGAATAATTTACAGAGATATTTCGTAGTCTATATGAGAACGTAAGGCGGACTGTATTCGTGTTCGTTACACCTTTACCTTAACCCCCTGAAGCCCCCATGGTACTTGCAATTGGAAGACGCACGGAAATTTACCGCCTTGATTGAAGAAGCGCCAGTTAAATGAATTGCACGGAATCAAAGTTCTCCGGTCGGTTGCTGCATCTCACTTCTTCCAATCTTCCAATCAACCAGTCGATCGATCGATGTTGACGGAATCCAGCAATTGGATTATATAAGGGGTACGAAAAACAAATGCATAACAAACAGCAGTGTCGCTTAAGGGGGGGTAAAATATTTGCCAGATCTTAACGAAATCATACAACACTATTAAAGTCAATATTGTAGGAAGTTTGATTACTTTTTTTTTTTTTTAATTCGATTCCTCTTGTGGCATGTTTATTTCCCCACTTTTAGTATCTCTCTTTAAAATGATCATATGATCTTATCAATATACATATGTCTAATGTACTCCTGACCACCGCCATGCATATCCAACGACATTGCCTGCAGTTCCATTCATCGTTTGAGTTGAAGGTTTGAACGGTTTCGATTAGATTGATTTGGTTCGGATCGGATTAGATTAGTGTAATTCCCATACGGGGAGGTAGATATGATTCCTGTTATGGCTCTTAACCAGTTTGCGCCAGATGAAAGCGAAAGTCCGCACACGTATGTACATATGTGCCATCTATCAGAATATCATTTATCGTTTCTTCAGAAACGGGGTCAATGTCAAAACTAATTTGACGTATAATTGCGAATTTATTTTCGCTGCAAGTTTAATATGGTTTCAAGCAACCTGTTTCACGACCTTATTAGTATTCGGTTCATTAATTTTATAACTACTTTTATTCGCACGTTTTCTGTGGCGATAAAGAGCGGCAAATGATTTTTGATTCAGCATAATAATTATGGCACGCAAGTCTTTGGAATTGGTTAGCTGTATAGATTGAGAAGCGCAGAGAAGGGCGTTTTAATCATGATATCAATATTCCGCGATTTTTTCACTCGACTGCACATTCCTCTCGTATTGAAAATCCATTCCAATTATAAACGTATTGTTAGTCTGCTCTGTTGAGCAGTCGAAGCCCCAAAAACACATCTGTCAAGTTCTTGTCATGTTGCGATGACGTCAAAACGAACGTCGCATTGTTTATTCTCACTTAATATCTATTAAAAAAATAATCAATTATAGTAGGTAAAATGCGCTACACGCTTACTAAGACACAAAAGAAGGCACTTAGGTATAAATAAATATATATAAATGGTTGTGTTTGTTTTGTTGTTTGTGGTAAATTCGCAAGCATATTGGGTTTTCATGTAAATAATTAAGGATTAAGAGTGGGTACATTTTAAATTGTTTTAAAATGTTTTTGTGATCATATGGCTAAAATGATGGCTGTTAAATGGTTGCCGTTATTTTTCTCATTATCTTTAAAGCTTTATATCATTGAGGTTTGGTATATCATTTCGTTTCGATAAATATGATCCTCTGCCATTCCTGTTTTCTTCGTGTAAGGCATCCCAACTGATTTGGCATCTCAAAAACTCGGAGATCGTTAATAGTTGTGTTTCTCCTAAAATCCATTTTTTGGAAGTCGTCTCCTATTTTAATATTTCTTACATTTCAAGCCGGAGTCCTGAGTATGTTGTTTATATGATATGGGAATTTTGGCGTTTATAAAAATCAGTAGTTCCGCTAAAATCTTTTTGTAACTATGTTGGTTTGGTTGATCCTTTGAGTTTTATATTGCTTGATCTTGTATTGGTCTGCTCTTGGAAGACTTCGGCTATTTTCTGTTTCTTCTAAGTTGATGACGACTGGATTGGGATCTTTAGTTATCCATGTTGCCCTCAATTGTTGGTTAATTCTCAGTGCACCTCTTCCTCCCCGAAATGCTTGACAATTTGCTTTAGGCTTTCGTAGGAGCCAGTGAAGAAGCCAAGTAAAGCCAACACTAGAATGACTAAGTTTTTCACGCAAATCCAGATGCCTGGTCCTTTGTTCAGCTCGCTCCTTGAGATCAACTCAATGACTGGCGGAAACACCAGGGCCAACGCCGTTGAGCATAGTGCGCCTATCAGCGAAATGAAGAGTCCCAGGGCCGGAACCATTTCCGCGATGGCAACTGCATGAGAACCTTGTCAGTTTTTCCTGTTTTTAAGGTGGTCCCACATTCCGGATACTTACGAGTCACCAGGACCATGAATGTCCGGAAACCGAGCTCTCCAAGCAGTGATCGTCCTTCGATGCCGCACATTTGTTTTGCATTTGGCCACATAATCTGGATGGCCACGAAGAACTGCAGAGGATAACCGAGAAGTACTCCAGCGGACACCATCAGTTTGACCGCCTGGGCCAGTCTGTGGATGACGAAGGATCTCATAGAATCATGTGATATTGGCGTCATAGCCAAGACTGCCCCACTCACATGGTATCACCCAGATTGAGGGTCAAACTTCCTCCGACCTGCTCGCCCCACTTCATATAGCCCACTGATCCGGCGAACATGAACATGACGGAGACGAGGAACATGCCCACATTGAGCACACCCAAGGGTCGCTCGAACTGGTGTGGCTTTCGCATGGCGTTCTTCAACGGCATCACTAAGGCAATGCCTTCGAAGGCAAAGATGGCGGTGCCGAAGAAGAGAGCCAGCTGGGAGCCATTCGTCCAGAGGGCGCGTTCCTCAACCTCCGGCAGTCCGTCCTTGAGGGCATAGTACAACGTTATGGCCAGTCCCAGGATCATGCAAACATTGGCGAACATAGAGACAGGAGTCAGCCACTTAAGGTTCGTGATTAGTGAACTGAGGAGAACGGGTACGAAGGCCAGCAGCATCACTAGATGAACGTTCATGTCGATATCGTAGGCTTGCAGGATCTTTGGAAAAGGCAATCCAAGACTCCATCATCAGTTTTCTTCTCTCTCCTCCCATCGCAAACAAAACTCACCTGCTTCAGATTCGTGCTAATGAATACAAAGTAAATGCAACAGAAGCCCAACTGGGTCACACAAATGAATATGTCCACCAGTCGCCCCATCGTTCGGGACCAGCCCCTCAGCTTTGATGGACCATTCTCGAAGCACTGTTCCACTGTCTGGGCATAGTCCGCACATACGCTATCGCCCTTAAGATCGCGCATCTTCTTGGAGCAGGTCACTAGGACATGTTGGCAGTGGATGGACACCACTGCTATGACAACAGTCAGAAGTGGCGCCACCAGGAGACCTCCGTTCTTGAAGGCATCTCCCATGGCGAACAGACCAGGCCCAATGTTGCCCTTGAATAGGTGCACGATGGTCTCCAGATAGCTTGAATTACAGGAACATAGATCATCTTGGGGCTTGGGGTTCGTTTATGGAGGTGCTGGGTTAGGTCTTATCCACTGATGGGTTGGTATAATAACTCCGTTAGTCTTTTGCATTTGGGAGGGCTTTAGTTGGGATCACGGTTAGTAGGTTTCAATCAGTGGTACATTTGTTTAAAGCTGGGACTCAGGATCGTTATAGGTTGAATTGCAGATATATAGGTTATGGGGTTAAAGGTTTTAAAGGAATTAACTGGATATTCGGGTTGCTTGATGATGGTTTCAATTTTCTTGTTGTTCCTTGGAGAGGAATATCGTCGGGATTATTGTTAGTTGGTACTGATGAACTCGTTTTAAGCTGTGACTATTGGGGCTTGTCGATGATAGCTTTTGATACGGGAGTGCTAGTAAAAAGTACAAGGCCATTATTTCAAAGCTGGGAGTCATGATCGATTCAAGCAGGTTAATTGTTGCAAGGCAGGTTAGTTGGTTAAAGCAGGATTTCAGGCTGGATTGAGGTAAATGCTGGGTGTTGGTACAGGTACTTAAGTGGAAGTTAGGATATATTATATACTCTAAGATCTAAAGCTCTTTCAACGGTTAGCATGATTGACGCATTAGTTAATGGTAATATAATTCGCAGGTTGTTGGTGGGTGTAGGTGTTTTTAGTTTGGTTACAGGAGGCAAGCAGTTAGATCGAGGAATTTCCACAAGCAGTCATACCTTGTAGGCGGATGATACTCCGCATCGTGATCCTGTTCCTTCGTGACCTTGGCTGCTGCACCTCCAACTGCCGTTTCACCTGTCGATCCTCCCTCCGCAGTTTCCTGTCTCGGAACTGTCGCTGTCTGATTTTTCTCTAGTTGATTTGGCGCCTTTCGGTTTTATAATACGTATTTCATTGGTCGCACGATGCAAGGAAATAAAAACAAAAGCTTACAATTTAATTAAAAGTATGCATCGAAATAATCGCCTTTTTCCACGAATGGTTGATAGTTTTTAATTAACCAATAAAAAACGCAAACCTCTCAAGTGTTTCCGCCTGTCAATCTCCATGTTTAAGTTCATAGACGGAGATCATATCTCGGGGGATTCACAGATCGACTCGTTAAAATATATATAATACCACATGGCTTGACAACATAGTGCCCACTGTAATAAATTGAATAGGGGATTTCCATGCCAGTGCGACAGATGGAAAAGTTCTCCCCATATGAGTGATAAGAATGCCAACGATTCAGGTTAGTCCAATGGCCATAAATATGGTCACAAACTAAATCAAAGTCAATTAAACGGATTCATAAAAGCCCAATACAAAGCAAATTAAATGCCATCTATATCTTTATCTATATATAGTGTCGGCCAGATAAGTGGCCTTTCGATGACACCCGAACGACTGCCAAACAGAGCAATAGACCCATCGATATCTATATCTATAGCACGTGTCTGCCTCGAGCGTCGGAGTTCAATGGGTCTAATTGAAATTTGTAGACAATCTCGGAAAGTAGTTAACATTGTTATAAAATGTATTGACTCCTGTTAAGGGCGTTGTTCAACATTGAAGTATTCAGAAAAATTATAAATTAATCATACGAATTACTCATTACTTATCAAGAATTTAAAAAAATTTGCCTAATTTAATAAATTTTCTATCAATCCGTGCCTTGCAATTCGATCCCATCACGTTTTCTTCACAAAATTCATTACAAAAGTCACCATTGACACGTATTGGAAAAACCCACGTTCATTCACAATATTTAAATCTCGATCGATACATTACTATCAGTGAATTATGACAGCAAAATTAAACATATGATACATTGATCAAGATGGATGACTGCATGACTTATTGGCCACTTTGTCAGTTGGACACATGAAGTTGTCGAAAGTGTTGGAGTGTTTTTCAATACCTGTTGCCAGCTACCTAATGTATATATGTACATATATATTTTTTGTATATCTATGAAGGGGTCCAAGTGAATCTTAAGTGTCGTAAATAACGAGCTACTTATCGCCAAACTGATTTTGCTTTCGCTGCGAATCATTTAGGCCTCGTTTAGATTATCGTCGTCTCACATGTGGTATACGCAATCTACTGGAGGACATGGCGCCCCTGACGTATACGTGATATTCAACAGGGTGCTCCGCGCAACTATAGTACATAGCTAGCATGACGGCTTGTGTAAATCTAGACACCAATTTCGTTGCTTATCGGCAGTTAAAAGTAGTTAAAACAAAGTATAAATTGTTATTATCGTACACTAGCTAGATGGTAGAATGTGAATGAAAGGAAAAATAACAAGGCAAGATATTGAAGATTCACTGTTTCGGGAGTGACAAAGTATGCTCGATAATAAATATATATAGAAAGTAGGGTGTTCAAGGAGTCGCCTTTCCAAATTTAGGCGGTTTGCAAGTAACGAAAGTATAGAGGTAGGCCATGGGTTCGGAAAGGGGGGTGATACCATACCCTTGAATTGCTTCCACATTAATCTAGACCAGACATTTACCGTGGAAAAGCAGACGGGCATGCCGTCAATTTATGACAGATAGCACCAGATAGTCTCCCAGCAGTCTCAAGTGCGTGGTATGGTCCACCCACCCGCGAGACCCCTCTCTGGACGACCGCCGTCTTAACCCATGGCAGCACACATTGGCAAACTGTCAACAGAGATATTATTTATGTGCGGTCTCATTTCCCTTATGCTTTTTTTTTTTTATTTTTTGTCATTTTTGTACTCTTTGCTTCTTGAATTAAGCAATGTCTTCGAGTGGAAAATTTTCAATCGGCGATGGTGCGTCGGGTTCTGGTGGTCAGTTGGTCTGGTCGCGATGTCGAGGGTTCACTGCACTTGGAGGCAACACAACAAAAAATTGTTTAATTTCTCCTTTATTAATGTTGCCGGAAATCTGGCAAGCTCAAAGGGAATCTTGATTGGCTTTTATTGGCAAAGCTTTTGTTCGCCATACAAATGCATTTGGAAAAATGAATTTCACGATATGTGAGATTCACTTTTGGGGCAGCGAAAGTTGTTGCTTACATTTTCAAATGCAAATTATTCTTTAATTTAATTTTTTAATTTAATTTAATTTTTAGCTGGCTATAAACATTTTCGAAATATTTATTTATATTTCGAAATCCAATAAAGTCTACTGGTAGTTGAGCTGAGTGTATAAAAGTAAAATAGTGATTGGTGTCTGGGCAGAACAAGTTCTGACCTTGATCAAGCAAATGCATAAAAGTGTGTGATTTTCCATTTTTCATCATTTGCATTTTCTAATTGCAAAAAAAAAAATAATAAAAATAAACACCTCAGGCGTAACTGGGCAAAATGCAGGGGTGTCTCATCTCGGAGGGGTTTTGCTACCATAAATTCTTGGTAATCTTTCACTGGAGATAAGTGCCAGCAAATCCATAAATCCAATCCATCAGATAAGCAGGAATTTCGCAGTAATCAATGAACTCGTTTAGCGGAAGTTGATGCCAATATTGAAGCCTAATGGCCATAAAAACCAAGTCATATGTGATATCTGAATTTATTGGATTCATTGAAGTTATTAACTCAATTAAATAGGAAAGAAGCCTTGCAAACAATCATTCTTATTTTAGTTCTATTTGTTTATGTAATATTTTTAAATAAATTTAGTTACACTTAGTTCCGCCTAATTCACAATGCTCTAATCATCACAATTATTTGCATACTTAATCAGTTTCCTCTACGATTTTTATACCACATTCCAATGGTTAATTGCTGTTATTAAGCTGGCTTATCTCAGTTAACCAGCCCCCTTTCAAATAAACTCCACCACACCCCTGGATTTTGGCCAAGAAAAAAAATGCAACAGCTGTACTAAAACGTTTGTTGCCTTTTTCTTTGTATGACTTTACACTTGAATTTCTTTGGTTTTGCCAAAAGAAGTTGTCTGTGTTTATGTTTTTTTTTTTTTGGTTTTTGTTTTTTGCTTTGAATTTGAGTTTTAGTTGTTGTTTGACAGCCGGCAAAATTAACTCGTTTTTTATTGTGCGTCGTAATTATTTCTCTGTGGGTTTCCTCTTTTTCGGCCCTTTCGTCTTTTGGGTTTCACTTTTTGCGTTTTGGGTTTTCTTTTTTTAGGCATGTGTCTTAAATTTAACGATTGCAATTTAATTACACACCTCGGCATCCATGTTGTTGCTGTAGCTCTCGATGTTGTTCTTGTCCCAGAAGTCGGTCAAAAAAGTAAGCAAAACAAACGAAGCAAAAAAAAAAAAAAATCAACAACAAAATACAGAAAACACACACGTATTTCGCCTGTTAATGATTTATTTTCGTAGCCTGCATTTGGCCACCGATCTAATTTTCGTCTTGGTTTTCTGAGGATGCGGATGCGAATGCGAATGGTTAGAATCCGATTCAGCAAATTGTAGCCTTTGGCGATCTATGTTCACTGTGTGTTAATCGCTCCACGAAAAATTCAAGACTGACGACCGGCGACAATCGTTTGGTTATTCGGTCGGCCAGCGAGTGGGAGTGAGATGGATGGGAGTACACTCGCAAAAAAGCCTGCAATAAAAACAATACAAGATAAAAATTTATTTACTTGTCGGACTTAGATAACCAAACGCAAATGATCTGTAATATGTTTAAATTGAAGAACGAATTAATTTAACAAAATTAATTTTTTTGCCCATATATGCATTAATTTCTGTGTTACATATTTTAAATAGTTTAATTTAATTACATAAGTCTCTTATTTAATATTCAACTGATTCGGTAAGATTTAAAATAAAAAAGGTTTTTCAGTAATTTTAGGCTCCTAAACTTATTTGGCCAACGTTTTTAATGTATATTTTTTCCGTTAAAAATCGTTTTAAAATATTTATATTTGGGTTTTTCAAAGTGTAAAAAATAAAAGAGAGCATCTCCTCCAAAACGATTCTCACACTCGATCTCGCTCACTCCTTCACTGGCTCATTACAAAAAATTCGACAGATGAGAGTGCAAGAGAGATAGCCGACTAACAGGTTGTCGATCAGCTGTTATAATTAAATTGCAGAGTGCGCATAGCGCCCCACAGGTGGCGCTACCACAAATGAATGAAGTCAATTAATGAATGATATAATTTAGTAAAAAGATAACAAGCTCGAAACATTGCTAGTTAATCAGGTATCCTTAAGCAACTAAGCAACGACGATAAGACTTTACTATTCTACAAACTATAAATTATATATTCAGAAATAGAAATGGTTTATTTATCCAGGCAATAATTTAGTAGTAGTAGTCTAACCATCTTCGGGTTATGGACCGTTTAATTTGTGTTTTATTATTATTGATTTGTATAAAAATAAATTAAAGCAAACGGCTATGGCGGTGGGAGAACAAAGAATTCCAGTAATAAATGCGCACAGCAAAAAACAATTTGGTTCGCTAAAAACATTACAACACCATTTAAGCGATCGAATAATTTTGAATGTATTATATTCATCAACGATTGTTCGGCTTTAAGTACCACTAGTTCATTATTAAAATATTATTATTATCATTATTCCATTTCTCCCAGTGTAGATTCCTTTCGACGAGGTTCTATTGCGGTATGCACGTCAACTATTTGAGCTGATCGCTCAATTGGAGATGGGCGGCGACCTCAGAACACAAAGAAGCGCCAATTCGACCATGGGACCCTGTCCCTGGCCTTGAAAATAGATGGATAGCACACCCATGAGTCCATAATTCCATAGATATATGTATATACTCATACACATGTGCCACCTCACAAGATCGAACATTGTCCTCTGATTTGGCATGATGCGCCTTTTCTTCGAATGATTCGTGGATGGGTGGTGGTGGGTGTACGGTTTGAATATAAAAAGAATCACATTTTGGGTCAGCCGACCCAATGACGAATACAATTTAGACAGAACATGTGCGAATCGCAGATATGTACATATATACGAACGCAATACTTTTACTAAATATAAACACCTTTTAAACTGGCAATTTGAATCATGTACTTCTTATTTTCTTTTAAAATTGAATTAGTAATTAAGAGATACCCCCAGAAAATGGCAAGCCAACATATCTTATTAGAAAATATATTTTTATAGAGTATTTAAAGTTCAGCTCGAGAGGAAATACGTTTTGTGCATTCCTATAAATTTCTCAAAAGAACGAAAATATTTTAATGCAAATGAATAAACGTGTTAGCTGGGAAAATAAAAACGGATTGTTTTCATTCCAATGTCGTCGAACCTAACAAAATGCTCTTCAATTACTTTGTGAATGATCTGCAGGATTATTTTCTGTTCTCAATTTTTATCACAATAAAATGGATTATCTTTTTGAGGGTTGAACAGTCCATTAGCCGTGTACCTATAAATAACTATATAGTTATTTTTTATTGCTTTCAAGACACAATTTATGACAAAACGTGAAAATTTTCCACTATCGCGTGCCAACATTTTAGAAACATTAGACTCATTTTTTTGTATTGTGCACATATCTTGTCAAAAAACATGTTGAATATTTTGAATGCTAGAACTTTTGCTTACTCTTAGGTTTAAATTTAACTACTCGTAGATACAACTTAATAAGTCTCTACTTCCCAGTTAAAATGACACTAGGTTTCAAGATACTTAAGTGTTGGACTCTGTAGTCACCATTCCAGGTGACTTTCGCTTTCAACTTCTTAACTCATCCAAAACAAGTAGTTCTGCTTCTGCCATATGGACGATATAATCGTATCTTTATATCTATTTATAGTATGTATGTACTTACATATGTACACTCATATGTGGAACCCCTGACATGGTTGGCTTCGGTTTAGATCGCCGACTAAAACGAAAACTTGCAATTAAAAATGTTACTTTTTTTTATTTCGTTGTCTCTTGGCCGGCGACGGCGGCTTTTGTTTATATTATTCAGTGCATTATTGTTATTAAAAGTCATACGGACAGACCCCCTTTTATTCGCTTGAGGCGTTTTCGAAGCGTTTCGTCAATTGCCGTTGGCTCGAAACGTTAAACGTTTTTTAGTGACGCTCCAGTAAGTCCGTACTACCGGAGAATATTATTGTCTTAGTGCTGGTAATTACCCAGTGACAGATAAACATACCTGATTTTGAGGGCGGGGTCACCGCCCCTCGGCGAAAGTCACCAACAACCACTCAAAGTCGGCACAAAATTATGAAAAAAAAATAAACAAACCACAAAAAAAAAATGTTCCGATGCGTAGAAAGTGAAAGATCTGAAGAGTCGTCTCCGGATTTAGACATTGTCGCCATATCCGAGACGGAATCTCGATCTCCTAACTCATTCAGCGATTCTCCAGTTCCAAGTCACTTCACGCCATTGTCACTGTATCCGAAAGCGAAATCACGATCTCAGATTTGCAACGTAGACTAATTTAATGGACAAATAAATAGTTTTAAGCCACTCTGCTGATGCAAATACATAATACCACATTATGTTATATTTTAGAATTCAATTATTATTTACTAGCATTTTTCTTCAGGGGTAGCCCTGAATGCAATTCTCACATTGTTGTCATATGTTTTTCTCCCACATACGAAATGAACGATTTCTTGTAGCTTATGGCCATGTCCGTCCAGCAATTCCATTTCAGTTTGCAGGCAGTTGGCAGATTGGATGAGCAATCGGACTGAATTGTCGTCATTGCCAGCTATTAAGTGTTGGAGGCTCTTGGAGCCTGTGCCCCACTGCCTCCCCCACGACCGCCCACCGCTGGACAAGTTCGACCTGTTGGCCCACCTCCGGCGCCTTATCCTCCAGAAAGGCAAACAGCGGTGTCGCCTAAGTGGGTCGCCATTCCAAGCACCACATTCAAGCCACTATATGCTACGTACTACATACCACAAGCAAATGACCTGGCCGAGATCGCCATCGCATGCTGGCTCATCCCATCTGCTGGGATGCGTGCCTCCATAAAGCCAAATCGCATGGGGGCCTCCCAAGATCGCACAGGGGAGCACTAAGCAAAAAGTCCACTTAATATTACAGTTGAAGCGAAAAAGGCTAATTGAATATTTTATTTATAATTTAGGTAGTTGTTAATTTCAATGACAATTTTATTTTCTTACTCCCATCCACAGAACATAATTTTATATAAAAAAAAAAAAAATTGTAAAAAAAAATCGATTTATTAATAGTATAAAACATAGTATGCAAAAAGGAAATAGGATAAGACTTAGGTTATCCATGCTCCTGTACTTTCGATTCCATTATTTATCTACAGCTTAACCCTTGTGTATCACATTGCCGATTAGATCGGCAATTTGGCATGGCTCGATAACTGTCGCAAGGCCAGTTAAGAAGATAGTTGGTTGGTTGTTTGGCTTTGTGAAAGGGGGGGGGGGGGTTATACCAGCTAAGTGGCGGCCAGAACGTTCGAGGAGTTGGGGTTACGCGAGCTCGAAGCCACAGAGAGGCAGAAGAAGAGAAGACGAGTGGAGAAGAGGAGGTTGACTGGGAGGAGGAGGAGGAGGAGGAGGAGCGTTACGGGCCAAAAGCCAAGTGGCCGAAACTGTGATGGCGCAGGGGCCCGAAGACGGGGCTTTCACCGACCGGCTGAGTTGGGCCCGCAACTTGGGGCTCGTTTCATTTGCCAACCAGCCGCGCAGCCAAACAGCCATAGTAATATCGTCGTCGTGGATAATCGTCAGTTTGGCGAGCATTAGACATGGTAACTGGGCTGCCCGTTGTGCTCTTGATCGTGGTCATGGTCGTGGATGTCGTCCATCGAACGGGTGCCATCGACTTTGGCTATCATCCGAGTGCCGAAGAGTCCGACAGCCTGGTGCGCCAAAGCTGGGGTCGCGATCTCCTTCAGCGTCGCGTCCAAGATCGCCGTTTTGTGCCGCGCTACCAGCATCAGACATCCATTCGTTTCGAGCCGCCTGAACTGGATTTTCAGCTTTTCGATGAGGATCAGGATCAGGCACCCTCGCAGCCGTATGTCTTTGAGTCTGTGGAGGAAAGCCAACCGGGATCCACAATTTTCGATCAATTCCATGTGCAGAGCGAACTGCTAGAGATTAAGGAACCCAATCCATCGCGCAAGCCCCAAACAAAGCCACAATCAGCCGGTAATGGCACCACATTTCCCATATACTTCACACATCCAACCACCGGGATTGTCTACGCCATTAGCCAAGTGGGTGTGGGTCATAATCCGAATGGAATACCCACCCAAAGTAGGAATGATAGCAATGCAATAGCGATCTATGTAACAAAGGCACAGTACGATGCCGATATGGAGAGTCTGCGGAGGCAATATGAGCAGCAATGCCTGCCAATTCCACCGGGAACGGTTATATCCACGCTGAATCCAGTGCATCATGGTGGCACCACCGCCAGGCCTCAGATCATCCGACTGAAGAAGCCCAAGAATCCAATAACCAAGCCCAGTAACAAATTACCCAAACCAAATTATCGACCACCACCTGTGATGGTAACCAGCGGACCCATCGATCATGTATCCGATCAGCTGCTCAAGCTGCCCCACCGAACGGGTAGCACCACCAGAAGCACAACCACCACCACCAGCACAACTTCAAGGCCAAATACACGTAGGAAGAAGCGCAAGAAGATACCAAAGAATAAGACTAAAGTGATCAAAAAGAGGCCGGGCTATGGGGCAAATAACACCAGAGGTCCGCAAGGCTCCTTGCCCATTATCCTGGGCAAAAGACCGAGCACCACCACCACAACCACCACATCGCGACCACCGCCGGCTTATACGCAACTGGAGAAACCACATATGCCCCAGGCCACACTGCCCACATCCAATGTCTTTAGTCAGCATTTGTTGAGAAGCGACTTAGAGCCGGCGGAAGAAAGTGAAACACTAGAAGAACAGGAACCACTTCAATCGGATGAGCAACTAAATCTTAGAATACGGCGTTCGGTGGAAGATGTACGAAGAGAGAAAAGAAGGGGACCACTTCACGCAAAAAAAAGAAATTCATCTTTAAAAGCTCTGATTAAGAAGAGTGTACTTAAAAATGCGGTTAAAAGAGCTAGGCTCCTGAAGAATCAGGGAGAAATGGATTCTTCTAGAACACAACACCGCAGAAGTCGTCGCTCTTTGTATAGCATTAAAAATGGTGAAATAGAGAAATCTATAAAAACAGAAAAGGCGACCAAAGTTCCATCAGAAGAAGCGGAAAAAGAGGTCACAGCAGATTCTACAAAACGATCACAAAAAGTCGTATCTAAGGAGTCCAAAACCATATTATCCAGAGGAAACCCAAATGTTGTAGCAGCTCGTCGGGTGAGTACTCCCAAAAGGCGCTCACCAAAGGGAAGTTCCGGGAGGCGAAAGACCAAGCAGCAAACACCACCATCCACGCAGAAGAAAGAGAAGAATTCGGGTGGCGTACTTCACATACCCACCGCCCTGCATCTGCTTCACAGAAATCACAGTCAGGATGAAGTACCCAAGGTTCCACTAAATGCCAATCAAAAAAAGAAAAGAAAAGTTAAAGAACGCAAACGCGGAAGACCCCAGCTGCCAAGTTTTGATATATTCGAACTCATGTCCGATGGCGACTACGAGGATGAGGGGGAGGAGGAGGAGGAGGAGCAGGACGACGATGAAGACTACTATTTCGAGGACGAGCACAAGGATGAGGATAAAAATAAGCCCAATGAAAGCAGCAGCACCGAGGTGGGACAGAGTGATCTCAAGGAAGATAGCAGCTCCGCGGAGGAGGGAGCTGATTTTGGAGCTATGGTGGAGGAGGAAACCACGACCACAGCGACTATATCGAGCAGCGAGGAGCTGGATGCCACCTCAAGCACCAAAAACTCCATGGCCAAAAAGAAGATTCGCATCAAGAGGCGACCGGTGGACTCCGATGAGGATTACGACGACGATGAGGACTCCGGAATTGCTGGCTTCTTTCGCATGATCTTCTACCCTGTCCAAGTGGCCATGTCGCGGCTTATGGATGGCTTTGGCACACCCGATGAGGAGGAGGACAAGGAGCCAGCCACACAACCCGTTTCAAAGTATCCCAGCTATACCCTCTATCACAGCGCCCACAGCAATGAAGCGTATGCCGAGCCGGATGATGAGGATTCGGAGGATGACGAAGACTCCTCCTCGCTGGGCAGCTGGTTTGGTTCCTGGTTTGGCCTGCAGCGACGCACTAAGAAGATCGGCAGCACTACCACTACCATGCCAGTGCCATTGCCCCCGCCCACCAAGGCGCCACCCAGTTGGCTGGAGTCCTGGTTCGGATTCGGTTCGACCACGGAGGCGGATGCGGAAGATGACTACGACAGTGAGTACTACAAAAAAGAATGTTCAATGTTTAAGGCCAATGCTTACAGATTGCAAGGATGTTAGGTAGTATTAAACTATGCCCAAAATAATAGTCATGCATATATAAAGGCAGTTAAAACAACTTCATGGTTGATTTGATATTTATTTTAGGAATTATAGTAACGATGATTAGACAATTCATTAATTTATATGTTTGGATTTTCTAACATTGTTGTTTTCAATCTAATTACCGTGCAATTAAAAGCGAGCCATGCTATGTTCTTGTTATTCGAGTGGTTCATTTAATGGCGAGATTGGCTGAATGAGCAGGAAGATAAAAGGGAAAACCCAGAACCTAATTGAATGGCTAACGGTGTGGGTCTCCCAAATGGGTTCTCGTTTTCCTTCACGCTTTCTGCACCGCTAGGAAATATAACCAAAGACAAACAGCCCAAGCACAATATATGACTTATTTTCTCCACGAACAGAATGGTTTTCCAGCTGGTTCGATTCGCGGCCAAAACGTAAGTTTAGACGTCGTTCCACTACCTCCACATCGACCACCTCGACGACAACAACGACGCACACACCATCGGCGGCGGCGGCCCAGGTGCCCATCCTGACCATTGTGGATCCACTGAGGAATCCACAAAACTGGATTGGCATTTTGGCCCATCATATTGTCAATTCCACTGGCAGTGCCATCTCTACGAGCACAAGTAATCCGCTCCTCCAGGCCTTGGCCACTCGAATGACCACCAGGGGAACCACTAGCACCACAACCACCACATCGCGGCCGGACGTTCCCAGGCGCATAAGCTATGACAAGTATCAGATTTGGCGTCTAAAGCCGCAGGATGAAGAGCAGGTCCGTGCACTGGAGGAGTTCAAAAAGGGCGAGGACGGCGTTAAGTTGCAATGGCTCAAGGGTCCAAGTCTCAGGTAAGCTAGACTTAAAGCTCAAAAATGTATGATGACAATCAATTTGGGGATTATTACAATACATTTTAAACCAAATCTTCTCACTCACCTCATCGTTTCAGAGGTCTTACGGATGTTCTTGTGCCACCCAAGATGCTCGTGGACTTTCAGGGCACTCTAAACTACGAGGGCATAGCGCACGAAGTGCTCATTTTCGATGTGGGCAAGGCCATCGCATACGAACTGACCAAAGAGGATTACCTACAAACCACTCGTCCCTCGAAGCCGCGTCCCACGGCACCACCGCCCATGACATGGAATCGTTACCATAATCACGATGAGATCGTCAAGTATCTGGAGACGGTGCGAATGCGTCATCCGCAGCTCGTTGAGCTCATCCACATTGGTCGTTCCTTCGAAGGTCGACCCTTAATTGTGGTAAAGATCGAATCCAAACAGACGGCGGCGGCGGCGAACAACGATGGTCTACACACCATCAAGCGACCCAAGCGGAAGCGGAAGTCGGGCCAGGCAAATGCCGTTTTCGTCGAAGCTGGTGCTCAGGGATTGGCCTGGATTGGACCCGCGGCGGCCACCTGGATGATTGCCGAACTGCTGCGACTAATGAAAACAAACAGTGAGTATATACACATATACTATTACCGAACTAGTATGTTCGTATTCTTAAACATCTATTTCACGATATTAATAATACTGGCCCAGATCATAAGTAACAATTTAGTAATACCTACAAAAGTTTTCTCTTAAAGTTTATTCAAATTGAAATTTTTGCAAATGATCGAATGGTTCGTGTTTCCAGGCAATACGTATAGTTTCGCAGTCTTAAGTCAGTTTAAGTATTATTGGCGCCCAACGTGGGGCTTCGTTGGTGGTTACTGCAACATGCGAACCAGTGTGTCGCGCATCCAGAGCACAATGGTGGGTGGTTGTTTCATCTCAGTCGGAATAGCATATCGTCTCGAGCTCAAGAAAATTGCCCGTCCCTCGCAATCCGTATACCTCGTTTTGCGGTGCGTGTGAAAGCCCAGGCTGGGTCCACAAGTGGCTGCCTTCTTAATCTTCGGCTTATGAGCACAGGTCTTGGTTTTGGATGCACAGCTCTTGGTCTTTGGCTTGGTGGATCTGTGAAAGAAGCCAATGCCACCACCTTTGGTTCTGGAACGGGCTCGATCCCGTGAATGACAGCAGGAACCACTGAGGTTGGTCACCTGCGATATGGCAAACGCAACGAGCAGCAGCCCGAACACAATGGCCACCGCCACCTGAATGTTGCGATCGGCGTTCTTCAGGTCCACCAGCAACTGGACAACATGGTAGCCCAGAGTAATCCAAAATGTTATCGTGCAGATGGCAAAAAAACTAATGGAAGATTACGTAGATTATCATAGAGTTGGAATGATCCAATCCTGGAATATATAAATATATACTCACACTAAAACACCGAGGACCTCCAATAGGAAGGTAATGAAGAAGTTAAGCTGCTCACTTCCGAAATCTGTTCCAAAAGTTCCCCGCTGCCCGGCGCCAACTTGCTTATAGCCGCCACCTTGAGCTCCTCGTAGGGCGCTCTGTACAGGTGGGCCTCCTGATCCCGTTGTCAATATTAATGGACCAGTTCCCATGGTTCCCGGACCTAGAAAGCTTCCGGGATCAACGCCATGGGCCTGACCGCATCCAAAATCACAGCCAGTTCCATAGCCACAGTCCTCATCGCATGCAACGCCCAGACTGCATCGGTTCTGGCCCAAATTAGCGGCGCCCAGACTGATGGCGAATCCCAGGGTGTCTCTGCCGGCAGGTCCAGCGGCAACTTGTTGTTGTCGCGCCGCCCAACCATGGTGGCAGGCTCCCACGCTCCTCTCACTCTCACCCCTGTTGCCATTATTGTAATCCCCGTTGGACATCATGCTGCTATACCTGTTCTGATCGTAGATGGCGTTCGGGGAGAAGTTTATATTGCCAACCATACTTTCGCTTACAGCCACGGGAGTGGTTTCAAAGCGCAGATTGCCCCCTGCGGGCTCATTGGATGTGGTTCTCGCCGAAGAGGTTTGGAACACTTCCACCATTTCCTCCGATATCCGCGTACTGTCCGAATCCCTGGCTTCAGCACTGAAGACCAAGCTAGCGTGTTGTCCATGCACCGCCGATCCCCGGGGACTGGCCGACTCCGGAATGACCATAACCCCCGGATTTACTTCTGACACTTCCGATGCGCCGGATTCTCTTAGTGGTACGATTGGTGCTCCACCTTCTTCTGGATTTTCGGTAACTTGTAGGCTGTGCGGAGCTCTTGCGATGCGAGAAACTCTTCTGAGTCGTTCGCCCAGAAGGGATGTCATGGTTGGTGCTTTATTACCGTCCGGCTGGAGGAGTAACGCTTTGGCGGTGGCAGGCAATGATGAGCCACTGTCTTCCTCTACTCCTCCTCCAACTGAAGAGTTTGATTTGGAGCACACGTATTTACGCGAGGACTTTCGGGGTCTTCGCCTCTCCATTCTGATCTTGGTCCAACTGGAGGAGAAGTGGCAAGCTGTAAAGGTCTAAAGTATACACTATCGATTTCTGGGTCTACAAATATACTGACTAACGGACTGACAAAGGGATAACTAATGTAATTTGAGTTGGGGAAAAGCGGCTACGTTGATCGGTTGAACAACGTATTTATTTTCTTAAGAGAATTAATATTTATTAACATTTATTTCATATGCATTATGTAAAGTTATGTATAAAAATAACCCATAAAACGTTTACTCAACAGAAAGCAACGAGGACGTGGAGTTCATCCGGAACACCACATGGTACATAATGCCGGTCCTGAATCCGGACGGATATGCGTACAGCCACGAGTACGATCGTTTCTGGAAGAAGTCGCGATCTCAGCACCAGACTCCACCTCCCAGTGGCCTCCTCGACTCGGCGATGACATGGCTCCAGCAAAAACGGGGTCCGGATAAGGTCTGCTACGGGGTGGACCTGGACAGAAACTGGCTGTATCATTGGGGCAAACGGGGTAGCTCCAAGGCACCCTGCAATGAGTTCTACGCCGGTCCAGCGCCATTTTCTGAACCGGAAACCAAGGCAGTATCTGAGTTCCTTATGGACTATAGGACGCAGATAAAGGTATGCTTAGAACAATATATAATTTTTATATTAACTCTCTAAAATAGATATATTTTTTGATTTATTAACTTTATTCATTATTTTTGCAGCTTTACATTTCCCTACAGGCCTATGGTCAGGTGATATCCTATCCGGTCAAGGCCAATTCCACTTTCAATTCAGAAAGATTGGATGATTTTCTGGACGTGGCGATGGTGGGTACCGATGGATTGCGCAAAAAGGGTAGTAAGTCCCGATATAAGGTCGACGCATCCAACGATCTAATTGAACAGCGATCGGGTGCGTAATATTTATATTATTTGCTTCGAAGTAGAATATAATAGAGATCTTTATCCGACCTTGCCAATCCTTTGGCTTCCTTGATTTATCCAGGCTGTGCGGACGCTTTTGCCGCCTACGAGATCGGAATTCCCTTCAGCTACACGCTCCAGCTGGCGGACAACGGAGTGCACGGTTATCTGCTGCCCAGCAGCGCCATTGAGCCCACGGCTCGGGATGCCTTTGAGATCATAAGCGGCATGCTGGACTACATATGAGGCTGGGATGCGGAGATCGGATTCCAATCGAAGACGAAGGCAGCAGGGATTTGGGGTGGGGCTACATGTGAATGAGTTTTAGTTCCTTTTAAACGGGCTTTGGTGGCTTGCGTTCCGGAGATCACTAGCCGTATTTCCGGAATACATTCTCCAATACTTTTAGCTGCATTTACGTATCTTATGCATTCGAAATTTTTTTTTTATTTCATATAAATTCCCTTAAGTTGAGATTTCCGTTTAGCATAATAAATATTATTGTTATATGTATGTATATTATAATTAATTATCAGCAATTTTTTTTTGGTAGTTTTAATCCCTTTTAGACTAAATAGTATACTATAATAAAGTCTTATATTTGATCGAGCATTCGATTGCTTCGCTTTCGTATAACATTTTGCATGGATGCCATGTAGGGAGATATTTTCAACGTACAGTATTTCTTAAGTTCTTGCCAAATGTACGCACTGTCTTAGTATTATATGCGGATATAATATAGCGTGCCTTGCCTTTTATAAATTCATTTTCTTAAATATTCGACCGTTCCCCATTTGGATATCTTTTGGGAAGGCAATATGAATAGCTTTAAGTCAATAAAATGGAAATGCAGTCTTAATAACTCGAAATTCGTTCGAGATTGGAAAATTCGTTCCAGCTTTGAAAATATTCGTCTAACCTGACAAAATGCATGTTTTAATAATGCATAAGGTAAACGTTCTAAGTAAGTATTGTTTGAAAAGCAAGAGCATACGGCGAATAACTACAATACTGCCAGCTATGATTAAACTCAGGAACTGGTTACCAAGGCACTGTAGTGGCTCCAAACTTCTGTCCTTCGTCTAGGCGAATCTCTGGGAGACCATGATCTTGGCCGAGAGCTTGGCAAAATTCGTGTGGCACTCGTTGCCGTGGAAATAGAGTCCAATAAGCAGCTTGAACTGGGCTGCTGACATGGGATACGGTTCCTGCGACATGACCACAATGGTGTCGATGCTTTTGCCCGCCTTCTGTTCCGCCAGATTGGCCAGGATTTCGCGGTAATTCACAAAGGATGCGGAGCACTTGGCAATTTGCCGGACCATTTTGTTCGTGGAGCACTGCTGCATCACAGGACGCAGTAGTGCATCCAAAACGAGCGACTGCAGATCAAAGACTATCAAATCGGGACTGCGCAAGGATTCGGCGCTATCCTGCATTTCCAGCATGCGAAGCGGGGTGCTCTCCACATCCACCAGTTGCAGAATGGTCAGGTATTTGCTGCAGTTATGGGCCTCCCATGGATAGCGCTTTGCCATTCCCTGCTGGCGACTGGTGATCAGTAAGACGCGCTTTTCTTTGGTGGCAAAGCGTTCGCATAGCTAAAAGAAATGCAATTTGATGTTCAAAAACCGACCTGAATCCGATGTTCAGAACTTACCTTTGCCAAATTAAGGGCGTAATCCTCACTGCCCGTCAAATATATATAGTTATTGTTGCAGTCGCTCAAACTCATTCCTTAAAAATGCTTACAAATTAAACAATATATATTTAAGGAATTCTAAAATTCTTCTGCCGCTATTATCGGTATCGGGATGAGTTTTTAATAGAGGTGCCGAAACATCGATGCTAATATCGATGCACCGAGGTTTTTTTTTAAATATTCCAAACATCGATGCTTATTTCAGACTATCGATGTTTTTAGGTTAATCACTAGAATTTCTTCAACTATTTTAATTAATTCAAATAATTAATTACTTTCAAATATTAGCTTGCAGTCATATATATTTTGGGTTTGTGGTGAAACTGACGCAAGTCGATGGACAACTTCGTCGGAGTCGGAAAGGGCATTTAGCAAAGCAGGTCAAATAATTATTATTACCAGTTATACCACCTTAAGATCTTGCATATGAAAAGAAATCTCATTGTTTTTCAGTTTGAATTATCATTCTTTGTTCTTTTGTTTTATATTAAATTAAAAAATTATTGAATTTAATAATATGCAAATGCTTTTTCTTATTTCTCAAGTGTAAATATGTATATATAATTTTTTTTAAAAAACATATAATTTTTAAGTCGGCTTATCGAGAAACAATACATCCGATAGGAATACCCTTGAGCAGTGTGCCCGAAATGATTATGCGATACTATCGAAATGATGTTGTGCAATATATGATAAATTAATATAAACTATCTATATCTAAAACTATTTCAGTATCATCGAAAGTTTATAAAGATCAGCTATTGCGTATATACATAATATGTACAATAACAAAAGTCAAATTAAAAGTTAAAAGTTAAAAGTTATGTTTTTATATATATATTTATTATTTAACAGTAACCAAAAAAGAATTTAAATGCGAACCTAGTTGGCATCCCCGGCTACAGAGTGACCATTTTGCAATCCGTCCAACGCCTAGCGGTGTCAGGCACTAAAAAATACCACAAACGGGGCGCCACCTAGAGTCCACCATATCAACCAGCCAATTGGCACATATAGCCGAACTCTTCTCGCACCCGCATAGCGTGCCGCGCGAGAGGGATAGCCGCACGCAGCGACCGATTGCTGGCAAACTCAACACAGCCGTGCCGACGAACAGACCGCACAAAGCGTAATGCAAAAGAATTGAAAAAAATCATCAAGTATAGAGGCCAAAAAGCGAACACAGCAAGTCGGCATATAATTAAACAATTGTCGTTCAATGCTGAGCAAATAAATGCGGCGATTGCAGCCCAGCAAAGAAGGCGAGCGGCAAATTGCGAATTGCGGTAAGGTACCAAGAAAAAAAGGGAGTAAAATTGAAAAGAAGTCAAACGAAATACGGATCAAGCGACACCACACACACATGCACAGACGCACGCACACAGTCACTCACGGTCGTGCACGCAGAGGCGAATGCCGTGTGTGCTTTAAGTGAAAAATTAAAGGCGTTCCGAATGCTAATTGCATTAAGGAGAGGACAAAAAGGAAGCTGTCTAAAGGATTGCTATGAATGTTTGTACTTTTAGGAGGCAGCAAAATAAGCCGATAATAAGGCGACCGCAATTCAGGCACACATATACGCCACACAAACACCGAGTCAGCGGGCCACACAGACGAAAAGCACACACACACACATGCCACTGAGAGCCTCCCATACAAGCAGACCACAACACACACACACACACATACAAGCGAGCGTGCCTTGGCAGGTGAGAAGAAGAAGAGGAAGCGGTGGAGGCAAAAGGAGGAGCAAACAGGAGGCGCCAAAGGCCCCAGAATATTGGATAAAATCGGAATAAGGCTGCATTATCTTCTCCACGAGAAGAGGAAGCAGCAGCAGCACTACCAGCAACAGCAGTCGACGAAGGAGAAGAGGAAGCAGACGCATAAGCAGCAGCAGCAGCAGCAGCAGCGGAAGAAGCAGCAGCAGGAGGAGGAGCAGGAGAGAGAGGGAAAACCAACAGAAGCAGCAGCAGCGTATTTGGCGAAAAACTTGCATTGATGGTAATGCATGCTAGAAAACCGCAGCGTATGAACGATGGGTAATATATCAAATATTATTTTCAATCTACCGTAATATCGGCAATAACAGTGATTCCCAACGTACTCACAATCACACACACACAGGCAAACTAGCACACTCATAATTGTATATTTTTTTGTTTACGTTCTGTCCTACTGCCATCTCGCTCTAACTCGCAGTGCCCGCGTTTCCTTTTTATCCTCAAATTTTCTCCGTTTACCCTAATTAAGTGATTTTCGTAAATAAATTTGTTTTCCCTATGTTTCTTGCTTTGATTTTCCCACTTATCCATCTTCTCGCGCTATTCATGTTTTTCGTCTTTTCACCACACAATAGTTGCCTCTCGCTCGCACGCGCTCAGCTGGCAAAAGGCCAAAAAAAAAAAAATAGTTCTTGTAACATTTACAGTTGCTTATTGCACCGCAAAATTAGTTCATATCCATTGTTTATCAAACGCGTTTCGCTGTTTGTTTATTTACCATCGCTTTTTAGCCGGCTTTCGATTGTCCGTTAAACGCAGAGCAACTAAAATTAATGACTGTCAACAAATCAATGCCGGCAATTGATAAGCGCTTCTGTTGATAAAATAAAGCTCAATCGGAATTGGGAAATCGATTTACAATTGGCATTTATTTAGTGGGTTTAATATTTAAATTTGATTTTCTAACACAAACAAAGGGATTTAAAATAGAGAATTTGACAAAAATCGATTCAGGTCAGTGCGTTTAAAAGTGCGTTGTAAATAAGCTGAAATAGCTGGTTAACTTCGAAATATGCACTTTGTCATGTCATAAACATTGTTGTGTTTCCTTCAAACACTTGAATATTTTCCCTTAAATCATTACATATTTAGAGCGAGTATAGCAGAACTAAACCAACTAAGTGTGTCTTATATACCCAACTTCATTTGAAAGGAAACTAATGAACTCTTCATCTTGCCCCACCGTTTTCCAGGTACTTTGAGAAGCATACCAGTCACACATCATACCAGGTAAGCAGACCGATCCGAAAATTCTCCTCGAACACCGCAATTAATCACATTTACATGCCAGCTTTTAGTGGACATTTTTAATTTTGTAGTTTAGCTCATTAGCCCGTAGTGCACCCAAAGCCACAAAAAAAAGAATGTAAAAGCCAATGTAAATCGTATTTTTATCGAACCGTCGATTTCCCTAGTGTCATTTGCTGATATTTTGGTAAAGAGAAAAATTAACAAAATTTGCAAATTGTATAGCCTGGATTTTGGATTATTTTTGGTTCATATTTCTCCTTCTTTGTCAATCGCTGTCTTTGTTGTGCATCCCAGATCTTACGTTCCCGTAACCTCATCCATTTTTGAACTGACCGAATCGTGTTTCATTTTAACCCATTCAAAAACGCGGCATTGCAGCCTGAACTGATCTTAACTTGAGAAACGAATCTGTACGCATCACTGCTAAAAAAAAAAAACAAACAAAAAACAAACCCAATCCGAATTCGATCATTTAATCAATTACAACATCTAACCGAACAGCACCAACAAATGTTTTAAATCGAATGATATATATGGTTAAAAGTATACAAATTTATCAAACTATATTAATTAGAAATCGAATGCATAACCAATTTCTAAACTCTGCCTAAGGAATAGGAACCTAATCAAATTAAAATAGCCTTAAAAACGACGTAGTAAACAATTATACACCAATATTAAAAATAACATGAATGTGCGGAACGGAAGAACAAACCAATTTCCAAATTGTCTAACGAAATAATCAACGACAACAACAAAAACACAAATGTGCCTCATACATAAAGCAACAACAATCAATTAAGACACCAACAAATAACTAATGCAAAACAAATAGGAAATAAACCAAAGCCAAATAAAGTGTGCCCTCGAAAACAAGCGACCAATTGGACTTTTAATTCAAATTAAAACCAAATACACTTCAATTAATTATCTATGAGGAGCAACAAAAACTCCTACGGCAGCAGCAACAACAACAGCAACAACATGGCTGTTGATCTCTCCCTTTCGACAACAACAATTGCCAATTGCAACAGCAACATTAGCAACCACAATAACAACAATAACAAAAACAGCGCATCAGCAGCGACGCTGGCAGCGAATTCAACGCCTTCAGCAGTGGGTCTCTGTCGCCTAGAAGTAAGTAACCCAAAGATCCCAGAAAATAATGGTTAAAAACAATAGTAAAATATAAAAACGCAAATAAAGTGATCAAAAACCAATAAAGTGCCACGAACATCGTGCTGTGCGCAGGAAAAGCAATCCTGATAAGGAATAAACAAAAAACATTCAAATTAAGGAACAAATAAAATTACTTAATAATGAATAATAAAAATCAAAAGAAGGCAACAGAACATGAAACATGCAGCAGGAATAAATCTTCCATCCAAACTCGTATATTTTAAACAAAAATCTGACTAAAACGACACACAAATCGCCGCTAATAAAAAACATCAACAAATTATGATTTACATACCAAACACCCAAAGAGTTATTATTCTATATCTCTTAAACAATGAAACACCACTCAATTATGAAGGATTCTTTATTAATTATTATAAAATTTTTTGATAAACACAAGATTGGAATTTTATGGATGATCCCAAAATTTACGATGGACAACAAACAAGGATTTTAATTTTGATTAATATTAAACTGGACAATTAGATTTTCAGTTTGGATAACCTGAAGACAACGACCAATATGAACCAAAAACGAAAGTATCACTTAAAAAAATCCTAAATAATTAGTTTCAATTAATATATAATTTACTCAGGAGACGATAAACCAAAACACACACCAAACACACGACACATTTCAAAATTCTTCTCGATTACACATTTGATTTCTCAAACCATCGGGAGTTTCATTTCACCCAACTTTCTTTTTGTATCCTTTCGTTTCCATTGGCAATAATCACAAGCGAGAAAATTGGCAAAAGTAGCTGGCATTATGCATTAACTTATGATTTTCCTATTGAGTAGATTTAGTTCAACTAACCAACCACCCAACTTCAAAAGTTACAACTAAACCGAGACTTAAATCAACCGCTATTAAGAATGCAATACTAAATATACCAGTGGGTTGGTACTATCCAAGAGATTCAGTAAGGATTTCCTAAATTAATCCCATTTGTTGGAACACGAAAAACTCATATATTGGCTACATTACTTGATGTACTGATTATATTGACCACATCTTGAATCCTTACTGCGATTTCTTAGAGAGTACTCGACAAACATTGTATTTTGTAGCACTGTGCAATTGATTTTGGGAATGTAAATCGACTAAAAACTGTGTGCGCTTTTATTTACCCGTGCAGAGCTCAAAGTACAGCAGTTCAAAGCGCGACTACGAACGCGATCGTTCCTCCAATTATCGCGATCGTGACCTGTCGCCAGGCGCTGGCGGTGGAGGAGGCGGCGGATCCGCTGGAGGAGGTGGCGGCGGTAGCGGAAATGGCGGCGGACCATTGAACAATGGCAACAGCTACCGCTCCCAGTCGCCGGACATTGATTCGCCGTCGTCCCGTTCGCACGATCTGCGCGACCGCAGCGATCATCGGGGCGGAGGTGGCGGCAATGGGCGTGGCGGCAGTGGCGAGCGGTACAGCTTTATGCAGAAGATGCGAGATCGAGATCGGGATGTCTACAAGAAGGATAAATATTCAGGTGAGTTAGCGCAGCTGCAAGTTGGAGTTGTATACCATAACAATACATTATTCTATTCTTCATAGATAAACGTGATCGGCGTGGCAACGATCGCGATTCGGAGTCGTCGTATCGCACCAACCATGATAGGGATCGTCGTGGCGGAGGAGGCAGCGGAGGCGGCAGCGGCAAGCTCTGCTCCTCGCGGGAGAACGACAAACGATCCGGGTCCGACGATCGCGATCGAGATCGGGATCGAGATCTGCGCGACTTGCGCGACAAGCGGGACCGCGGTTCCGATCGCGACAGGGACATGTACAAGAAGGACAAGTACGCAGGTAGGTCCAAGCGCCCATTTACCCCACATCTCCCCTTATTTACTAAACATACTCTGTGGCTTTTGTTTTTTTTTTTGTTAGACAAACGAGAGCGCAGCGATCGCGGCGAACGGACGGCGCGTTATGGCGACTGGAGCGAGCATGTCAGCTCATCAGGTGAGTCCCCCCATGACAGCTTATTCTTCTCCAGGCTCCAAACTATAATATTGGATTGCTTTCAGGCAAAATGTATTATTACAACTGCAAGACGGAAATCTCTCAGTGGGAGAAGCCAAAGGAATGGGTGGACAGAGAAAGGTAAAGGCAATGGCATTATAATATGACCAGCAAAGATCTTGGGAAGAATCTGTAATAAGAGCACCCTAGTCCTTGGTTAAATAGTCATTAATGTGTTATATGGTTACAGAAATTTGCCGCGCGATCAGCATCGTGAGAAGGATTATCGTGACAAGGATCGCGATCGCGACCGCGATGATCGTTTCTCCAGATCAAGTGAGTTAAGAACCTGCTTCAGAAATTTCAAATATGATATTCAAAACATGTGTTTTTCTTTGCAGCATACAAACATTCCAATTCTTCGCGGGACAATTCACGACTGAGATGGAATTACGACAACGATGGCGGTCCGCCCAGTCATCGAAGGCGTTTGGATGGTGAGCATAAAGCAGGTTGCGTAGGATCTAGTTAATTGATTTTAAAATCCTACCGACAGGTCGACACAACGACAATGCTGACATGGATATAAGCGGCGACTCGACGCCTACCTCGGAAGCCAGTTACTCGCTAAGCGGCACGCCCACCACACACGGCGGCGGTCCGGGCGGAGGCGGTCCCGGAGGCGGCGGCGGTAGCAACAGCGATCAGCCAATGGGCAATGCCCTGCCTCGTTTGTCCTCCCACCCAACTGCCAACTCCTCCGCATCCGTGGCGACGGGCACAGGTGCGACGGGGGGACTGCACTACGGCAGCGGAACGGGCGGTGGCCCGGTGACGGGCGCCACAATGCTGCCCACCATGTCGGGAATGCTGAACAGCAACAGCAGCAACAGTGCCGGCGGCAGCAGCAGCAATGCCAGCAGCAGCAGTCTGAGGAACTCCGTTGTCGGTCACATTGGCTCCACATCTGGCGTAAGTTTGGCTTGTTTGATAGCCTTAAGCTTTGGCTTTATTCTTATTTATATGCATTATGCATTGCAGACGACTGTGCCCACACTGGGAAGTCAGGATCCGCACCAGCATCATCTGAACTCGAATGCTCCACTGCCACCGGGTGCCAAGGGCAAGGATCAGGCGCTGCTGATGCGCCAGAAGATGCACCTGGGCCTGGGCGTCCTCGATGTACAATCACATCACGGCGTTAACTCGGTTGGTTCGGTGTCAGATGGGACCAATCACGCCTACAATTCGGTCAATAACTCGGTCTCCGGCAGCTTACGGTAAGCTATTGAAGGCATGTTGCAAGATCATCAACTAAACTTCATGGATATCAATATTGCAGGGACAACAGCGTAAACTCGCCGTTGTATATGCACCACAGCATGTCGCCCTCGTTGAACTTCACCAAGAGTCCCATACCGACGATTGTGGGCCACACGAACAACATGAGCATCGCCTACACCTGCAATCCACCCTTTGGCCTCAAGGCTACCCTCGATGGCGGAGTGATGGTGGCGAATGCCTCACCGGCCACGCCCGGTGGCAACGCCTCCTCCGGCTCCAGTGGAGCGAATAGCAGCCAAAGCATCGTGCCCGGCATGGGCCCCGTCTGCGGAATCAGTGTGATCACCTCGATGGGCAGCAACAGCGGCACGCTATGCGAAGGACCGCCTACGCCCACCCAGGAGCTGGATTTGAGCGGCTCGGCGTTGGAGCAGCAACAGTTGGCCGCCGCAGCGGCAGCCGCGACAGCGTCAAGCCTCCAGCTACAGGCGGCGCAACAGGCCCAGCAGCAGCGGAAATGTATGTATTCAAAATTCTAGTGTGTTCCGAGTTTAAAATATATGACAATGTTTGCCCATTTGTTATTCCAGTGGATGGGACGTCGTCGGCCACGCTGAGCTCACTGCAGAGCTGCGTGAGTTCCTCAGGACAGGCGGCAAACCTACGTGGTCCCGAGATTTCGCCAAAGCTGGCCAAATACTTCCGCGCCGATCTGATCGCGCATGTGACCAATTGGCACGCGGAGGTGCTGGAGCGTCAGGTAAGCTGTGAGGTAGGATTTGCCTGCGAATAAGGCACTAACCCGACCTCTGTACATACGTATACATATATCCATGGACTCGAACTGATTGTAAATGTTTTCCATTGTTTCTCGAAGGCGCAGAAGTGCTGTGAGGATACGCACCTGTTTGGCGACATAACGTGCACGAGGATATGCGCGGAATTGAAGTGCGCCCGCAGCCTGGTGCGAAGCACCGAAATCAATGCCACCCTGCAGGAACAAAAGTGAGTGTTGCAATGACATCTAAATGGTAGTTGTTCTAACCAATGCATTTTATGTATTGCCTTTCGCAGAATTATGTATTTACGCCACCAGATCCGCCGTATCGAGGAGTCGAAGACTCAGAACGCGTTCATGTCAGACGATACTTAGGATCAGGAGCAGGTTAGGCTGCGCGTACATCGCAAGCTGTCTGTTAGGCTCAAAAAGAGCTTCTTCTGGCGCAGCTGATGATGATTGCGATGATGATTGGTCGATTGTGGCCGCCGTCAGCAGCTTGTCCTCGTTTAGCAGGCCCGGATCCAACCCTATTTATTGAGGGCATCTGGAAATGGCTTAGATGATGACGACGACTGGCGGTGGCCCACGACAATGACTGAGAAACCGCGTGCATCCTGCTCCATCCTCTTACTTCTCTCCTCTGGGCGACGCATCTCTCCCCACCACCACAACCAGCCCGCGATTCACTTGTGTTCGGATCGAGTTCCAGTCCCCAACCGACTATATAGTGGCAGTATGTAACTGGCTGAGCGGACTGCATGGACTTGGCACAGGACAAATCAGGATAAATCAACCAACAGCTGCAACAAGAACTTCAACAAGAAACACAAAAACTAAAACATAATTTATAATTAGCAAAGCGTAAATTAAAAGCAAAAATAAACTAAAATAAGCATTGCATTAAGCAAGACGGAGGAAAAGCCAGAGAAATAGCCACAAATAAAATACAACACCATTCAAGATAACTACAAAAGAAGAATACAGCCAACAGCCGACCTATCAAGATCAAGAAGCAATATGGATAAAGCCTCGTATCGAATCGAATCGAAAGAAACAAAACAAAACAAAAGGATAAACAAACGAAATAGGATCAACAACACCAGCAAAGCAACAACACCAACAAAAAACAAGTCAACATAGTATACTCAACTGCAATAAAAAGCTAATTAAACTATATACAAATTATATATAAACAAATATATATAAATAGAGTATATGAAAGAGTGTATATTTACATCCACCTAACATAAATACGGAGGATAAATCATGATGATAAAATGATTACGATGACAACCAAAATGCGAGTCAAGTCGAACCGAATGCACGCTTCTCGGGACGAGGAAATCGACAATTTTATATATATATATTTATTTGTATATATATTATTTATAGGTTTGGCAGCCACCACACTTCCCACATTTATTTTTACAGTGCGATCGAAATGTTTGTTTAATCTGCTGATCATCGGCTTGGTATCCTGCTAATTGGTGCAGAATTTATATCTTGTTTTGTAGTTATTTACCGATTACAATTCATGTTTTTTATTTTAAAACTATAAGCATAAAAATTTATATTTACAACACACCATATTCTTTAACCTCCGATTCAAATTGCAGATAGATTTGTTTTAGTTTAGTTTTTTTTTGTATGCACTACATTAATGTCTTTATGATATATGATCGTATATATATATATATATTTTATTATATATGCATATATTATTTATTTGGCAAAAGCTACAATTTTATTGTTACATAAGCGTAGCGAAGCGAAAGCAGACACGAGGGAGAAGGGCGGGGAAAGAAGAACTAACAATTGTAATTTTGAGTTTTTTTTTTTTAAATCTTAACTTGACAAACCAACAAACAAAAGGAATGGATCTGCGAATTGCGCAGATTCGAAACAAAAATAAAGCAAACAGTTTAATAATGATAATGCTAATAACTATTGTAGATATACATATAAATAATATATAAAAAATATATTAGCTAAGCGTCGAAAACAAAACAAAAAAAAAAAAAAAACAACCGAAAAATAGAAACTTTTATTATGAATTAATTAAAAAATACAACAACAAGAAAATAATGGTTACTATGGTTATTTCAATGGGGAGTTTTGTCTATCCAAGTAGGCGTTTCATTTCCTGATTCCCATTTCACACGCTGTGTCACAGGAAAGCATCAGTTCCAATCGTGCTCCCGTAAACGAAAGTCATACGAAAAAATCTCTAACAACATAATAATATTTTTGATTTTCGATTCTGAACAATGAATAAAATGGAAGAAAACTTCTACAATGGATGCACTTGTTGCCATTGCTCTTGCCGCCGCTCTTGCTCTTGCTCGTCTTTAAAAGTGAGTCCCGGCGAATAGTGCCTCGTTTCTGGTTTATAATGATTCAACTATTCAATTATAATGTAGCGATGCAATTCCGCTGAATCGTGTCGCTTACTTATTCAGAAAAGTTCGAAATATATATACGATGGCGTTAGATGCTCAGATCTCAGATGTCCATACTGCAACGAAGCGCTTGGACAGAAAATCCTTTTATCGCACTCGGCGGAGTCCACTGCTCGAACGCCACAACAAACGCGGGTAAATAAGCAATAATTCGTTTATTCCAAAGTATGTACATATGTATGTATGTACATGCCGCGAATTCTTCATTAATCGCTATTATCATTTGACATTTTGTGATCAAAAATTAAATATCCCATCATTGATTATTCATTCATAATTACGACCTTAGATTTCCGACATACAGTTTAGTCATTCGGATAAAGGACGAAAAAGTTACAGTAAAATGAAATCGATGTCCGGATTTGAAGAGCCTAAAGATCAAGTTCAATATAAGAAGAGAGAGTCTAGCATATCAACACCATTCAGTTGCTATAGGGAGGATTCGCCAAGGTCCTCGTCCAGAGTTAAGTCTACCGGAAAGTACAGTTGCAACTGCTTCACAAAGGAACAGCCAAGAAAGTATGTTTCAAAGACTGCCGAAGAAATCAGAAGGACGGTTCGAGCGGAGATTGCAGAGATGGAGCAAAAGCAGGCAATGGCAGACAAAAATGGATGTGATTTTACTTTTTGCAAGCCACCGCAGAGTGGACGATTGTCATCTAATGAAGAAACCAAGAGTAAATCTAAAGATGAAGAGATTTTTACGGAGTCCGAGAAATTGATACTTAGCAAAATTGATTGGCGTACTACTGCCACCAATGATTTGTCTAATTCCGAGGTAATTTATTCGACGATAAAGCGCTTGCTGCGCGTATGTCTGAACAACAAGATAATCGAACTTGGGCTCCTGGATAGTCTGCATGATGCGATAGCACAATTCAAACGAGACAACTAATAGGATTCCTTTTTTATTTTTGTGTATATTTTTTATAATTAAATTTGGGGTAACAGGGGGGAAACATATTCGAATTGTCTTACTTATTGATATTGGGGAAGGAACTTCAAATTTAACGCTAATTCTTCAGGACATTTGAAGCTGAATGAATCGCGAATTCAGCAGTAATTTTATTTGGGGCTTTGATAAGAGAATCTAATTTAAATCTGGGGTACAGAAAGAAGATAGAATTGTAGTAACTTACAAACTTGGCGCCAAAGGGGCTCTTCCTTTGCAGCCGTTGGAAAAGCTTAAAGCTCAAAGCTCTAAGCTTGCGAATACCCAATAGACGAATGTGCAGCGCAGCGAATTCGCCAGAATGAATCGGAAAATGAACCTTCAGCGGGGGGGTGGCGGGTGAGGCGGAAAAGTTCGCGTCCGTGTGCGTGCGTATCTGTGTTGTTTTCCTTTTTCCTTTGCGTTTTTTTTTTGCATTGCCCTAGCATCTCTGCTTCGTTTTCGTTTTCGGAGGACGACGAAACGCCAACAAGTAGCAGTTCAGCATTCGACGCGTTCGCTTGCCAGCGGACACAGGACCAAATAAACGGGTCAACTTTCAGCGAAACGGTTGAGTTTCGAAAACGCCGAGTAACGGTTATCGGTTCGGTCAGTTCTCGAATTTTTTATTTTTGTTTGAGAGTGTTTCGCATGTGTAAAGACATCAGAAGCGCGCGGTAGAATTAAATTAATAAAATAAACTTGCACATTTAATTTCTTGTGGAAGTTCACTAACCAAAAACTCCCAAGGGTGAGCAAGAAAAATTAAAAAAAAAAAATATATATTGGAATTTTTAAATTGGTGGACAGTTGTGATCACATTATAGTAATATTATTCAATACTCGATTGATTTAAAAAGCTAGGAAATTTGAAACAAAAGTGCAACGAACACAATGCTATGAAAATGTGAAGTTCTTATTAGCCAAACTATTTATTTTTGCAGATGCATGTAAAACGAACTTAAAAACATAAAAAATTGATAATGATGCCTTTTAAAAGATTAATTTACTTTTTATGCTTAAATTGTTGTGATTTTGACAAATAAATAATGGACAATAAGTAAATATTGCTGGCCTGATGTTGAAAAACAACATTTTCAACAGCACATGGCGCAAAACTTTGCTCTATAGTTTTAAATTTACTGAAATACGCAACCATTTTAGACTAGCTTGTATGTCCTTTATGATTTCCCATTTACAAATTGTCAAACTTGGCAAAAACAGCTCAAAAACGGCAGCCTGCATACTTTATTTTGAATGCACTTTGAGGCTGTCACATAAACCGAACAAACAGGGGAATATACAAATGCATATTTATGGGTGGGGGCTGAAATTGCAGCCCTCGTAGCCCTTGTAGTGCACTCGCAGAAGATGTGGATCAGTTTTTGAAACAATATGTTTTTAGTTATATTTTATTTAGCTATGAATAGGAACTATATATTTTTGTGTTGGTCGATTGCACTGCGGGCTGTGCATGTGCAATTATGTGCCCTGTCCTTTTTTTTTTCAGTGTGCCACGCTTGAGTGCTTGTCGCGACCACTCATCATCTGTCATTGATTTGTTTTCCGTTCCATTTGCCCCCGCGACTCCTTGGACCGCCCCCTCCCCCCCCCCCCCTTGTAAGCTAATTAGAGAAGGGTCCAAGGATATTGTCATGTCCTTCAAAATTGATTTGCGGCTCTTCCGCTTATTGTGTTTGATTTCATGCACTTCTTCTGGCTGCCCTCGAAATTTATTTCGCTCGCCCGCCAAAAATGGCGAAACGCTCTTAAAGCTAAAAAGTGGGCGGAAATTGGGGAAGGGTGTTTGGGCGGAAGGACCTTATTGACAATGGAGCATTCTGCATTCTGCGCGCTCTGGAATGCCAAGAGTCGAGAGTCAAGAGCCATAAATTTGACGCCGCCAAGTCCTTTTGGCATCCATAGCAAACAAAATGCGTTAAGGCGGTGCGGGGCGGGGCGTGGCGGGGCGGGGGAAAATCATAAAGGAAAATTGTAGGGGCGAGGGTGCCGGGCTGATGCGGTCATTTGAGTGCCAGCAAGAGAAATGTGCAGCAAACAAAAATAATAATATTATTTTCATTATTAATCTACAGCTATTATTTGTCTCCCCATTTTCGCCAAAGGGTCTTCAATGCGTTTTCTAAAATTTTCCACGAGAAAATTTAAGTTTTATTCTTTGGACTGATGCAGATTCAGATTGATGCAGTACAGAGAAATCAATATACTTCATATAAGATATTGGCTAAAGTTATCTATATCTGTTAGTTTCTGTTCGCTATATTTGTATTTAAGAAGAAGAAAAGGCACATTCATTCAAATTAAATTAATAAAACTTACTCGTCGCCTTCTCCACACATTTATTTAGTTGATTAAGTCCCCAATCAATTGAATTCCCTAGTAAGCCTAAGAAAACCAAAAAATCCAAAAAACCACAACTTCAGACGACCGCAGTTTCTTAATTGGTTAAACCAAATTCCCTTTGACCTTCGTCGAGAATCGAAAAAAAAAAACCGAAAAATCAGTGGAAAAGGAGCGTTCGTTCCTTCTATTCAAATTATGTGCATGTATTTCACTTTCGTTTTCATTTGCGACTTTCTGTCGCTGGTTTTCTTGATTTAGACTCTTGTTTCGGCCGGATTTCTCTTTATGGCCAAAAACATTGGCCAGCAGTGCGGTCGAAATGCTCAATGTTGATGTGGCTGTTGTTTCGTGCTTGACAAACATTTTCATTTTCATTTTCATTTTCGCTGGCGATTCCTTGTTTCGGCAACTGCACTCAATTTTATAGCCTCTTCGCATTTTATTTAGTTGGCTATTTCATTTTTTCTGGCCATCCATAAGGGATGGGGAAATTTTCAATGGACCTCCCAGGGAATTTCGACGCCCCCAAAATGAGGCAGAAAACAAAAAAAATGGAAGTAGCTCCCTGTTATAATTTCATTTGCGGGCCCACATACATTTACATTTTTATTTCCTCCCGGACGGCTGCGACACAAAAAATTGTTTTCACCATGTTTTATGACTTTGGCCTAATGTTTTTGGTCTGATTTAAATGAGGTAATAGAAGTGGTCCAAAGTCGAGGTCAACGTTTTCCGATCCCCAGCGAACTGCGTGACACTTATACAAATTGCATTTATCATCTGGAGTTTTCGTCGACCATTTTTGACTTACGAACTTTCTCGACTCCAAAAGAAAATCTGCAAGGAAAGTGGAGCGCAGTAAACACATTGTCAGCAAACTAAAAAGGAGAGCATCCAGGCCCCACTACACTTCCTTTTATGCCGTGTGTTTTATGAGGGTTTATCCAGAGATTTCTGCACCCTAAGGCCACAAAAAAAAAAAAAAAAAAATCAGCAGGGACATACTACTTTGCATACAGCGGTGAATGAGTGAATAGCAATTTTAAATAAGATACCCAATAATACAACAAATTTAAAGATTTTATGCTTGTTAGATATTCATTTTTGTTAATAACTTGATATTGACACCTTTAAAATATTTTTTGATTTGTTTTTGAGAACCACAAATTTTTAATATTATTCTTATTTATACATTAACTTTTGAACACAACATATTTGCTTTGCCACATATGGTCACGTAACTACAATTTCGAACATATCTGTATCGGTTGTCCGAAATCAAGATACATGGCAATGAAATCGTAAACATCTAGCTCTGATTTCCCACTTTTCGGGCCTACATTTTTATGTGCGACTTTTCTTTATAGCCGGGCGCTACAGATGTTGCTTTGGGGCTAGAATAATATATCTATATATGTATATGTATATATAGCGATTGGGGATAGTCCAAATCAAGTGTGGGATAAGTGCGAATGAACTGTTTATGCTGATGCTGATTCTAAAGAAATATGTTTTCGTTTTCGCACTGGCCTAAGAAAACAGTAAGTCTAACGAGCGAAAATACATTTTAATTTTATGGAAATTATACAAACGTTATTATTTTTATGGGATTATTATTCTGTCATCATTGGTGGTGGTGGTTTATATTACATATATGTATATGAGTCACAGCTTATTAAATTTGAGTGTTTTGGCTATTTAGGAATGGGAATACGATTCAATCTTAAAATCCAAAACTGGCAGATTGCACCGGTAATCGAAATAGTTCTTGCAATATTCCTTATCCACTTCCCATATCGATTTCTAATCCTTCAATAATGGGTTTTCCTCGAGAACCAGGTCGGTTTGCCAGCATTTCCCTTATCTAAGATGGCTAAATTGTTTTTTTTTTCTGCTGATTATATCTGATTGCTGTTGTTCCGCTGCTTCTTCAACATTTTCCCCAGCCCCTCAAGTTGTGGAAAAGGGGGCGTGGCAGGGGAGGTGGCGGTGGCTTGTGGGCTGCTGATGTTTCGCATGTCATTGTCGTAAGTTGGCATATGTCACCAAGGTGTTATGCGCACATACATACATATACTCGCCTTTAAATGTATATGTATATATATATATATATAGTAAATATATGTGTGTACCTCGTCTTTTTTTTTTGTAAAACAACGAAAAATTGCGAAAAGAAAGAGAAACCCGGGCACAAATACATTTAAAGTGTGCGTCGCATTAAGGTTTATGTGTGCGAAAAGCCAACTCGGAACATTTGTGTTTGTTTATTTAGAGGACTTAGTTTTTAGGGGGTATACTCCCTTCGTGAATGTCTTGATTTCGAAAAATATATCCTTGAGAACTTCAAAAATATTTGGGATATTTAACATCTTTACAGGGATATAAATGACATGATGCAAGTTATGAAGATAGATATAGAAACATTATTAATTATTACATGAATTAATAAATAATATTTATTTGTTTAGTTTATGAGATATTTTTCGATTTTATATAAAAATACAATTTTCAATTATTTTGTAGAGCACTAAAAGTGCGTTGTGCGCGCAAAGAAATTCGTTACTTTTGAGTGAGATTTGCAAGAGATTTTGGGGGCCAGCAAAAACACTTTATTCGCTAGGCCATTACCCGTTTCCACCTTCCATCGTCGCGCCTTCCATTACTTTGAGAGTAAATTTATGTTAATAACAAAATCAGCAAAATCCTTAAATTGTCATTAGCTAAGCCTTTTTGGTAAGTCCGCCGAGATTTTGTCGCAGCTTTGTATGTGTATATATATATATATTTTTTTTTGGTTTTCATTTGGTTGGCTTGGCTGTTGTTCTGGCGGCAAATTCAGCGGCTTTAACCTGCGACCCCGGGCGTTTAATGGCTTTTGTTGGGGTTGAGGGATTTTCGACCTGGCCCAAAGTGCCCAACGAACACGGGCGAATGCTTTTAGGCTGGTCAGGACTAATTCCCCGATTTTGTGCCGTACGAGTTGCAATTTTTGCTTGAATTTGCATTCAAAGTGTTTGGGTGACTTGGGCGGATTTACGGGCTCCCCATCCGTTGCCTACTTAAGTTGGCCGGAAACAGATTTTCTCTGCTTTTATCTCCTTTTGCTTTGATGCATTTGTTTACGCCTCTTATCGGCCGTTGTTGTGCTGTGCATTTCCGTTTCCGTTTGAGCTACGCCCTTTCTTTTGGTCCAGTACTCAAGAGTAAGACTTTGGACACAAGACTCCCCAGTTGCCTTTCCATCTATGAGCGAACAAATGATGTGCCAATAAAAAGTGGCCCGCTCGATGCTTGCCCATAAAATCCATCTTAACTTTTATGGCCCAAAGGGGCAACCTCTTCTTATCGGCCAAACATGCTGTGCGGAGAGAAAATATCACATAGGTTTTCATGTTTTATTCTTAACAAAATATTTGTTAAAAGTACTTACATTTATATTTACTTATATCTAATATATGTGAATATTTTTAAGGGTTTTTTTTTCAACCAACTTTTTTAAGCAACTTTTTGTAGTTATTTCTTGCCGTGTAGCACCTTTGGGGCAGCATAGAATTGAGCCTGGCTTTTAAAGCTTTGCGCCCTTAAGCCCTTGTCAAATGTCATGTGTCCTGTGTCCTGTATCCTGTGTCCTGTTTCCTACGTCCTGTGTCCCTTGTCCTCAATGTAAGCTTATCGCCCGTTGGTGTCCCTAAATTGCAGCTGAACTTGTTCGCACTGGAAGCCAAAAGATAAACCGAAATTAAAATAACAATTGAACCTGCATTGGACGTCCGGTTGAAAACGCTTACGGAACTGTTTAGCCAGATCAATTATCTTATCAAGTGCAGCTCAATTTGTAGTCAAGGTGCTTTGAAAGTGAACCGAATTGTAATAACAATAGTATACATTTATGAAAGCAATTTACCAGTAAAGATTCTAGATTGACTCAGTTCATTTTCTCTAACATATTATATTCTATTTTTTTCGCCCGTTTTAATAAAAGGTAACAAAATATTTACGATTAATCCTAATTTGGTAAAATAATCAAAGGATTTTAGGTACCAAATACAGCCTCAAGAATGCTTGTTATAACCGGCAGATAAATTTGAAATATGACACATAAGTTTCGTCGTTGGTCGGTCTTGGGTGCATCGCGATCCAAATTGCTCCATATTGTTGGGATTCCGGGCACGTATGTCCATCATGCTGTCCAGGGGCGCCGGCAGAAGGGTGAGACCACGGATTTGTCAACAGGGGTATTTGGAAGGGGGTGAAAAGTTAAACTCGGGCATTAAATTCAATGGACAGGCCACAGGCACCGACAACGACAACAAACTTGTTTTCATCCACCGCCCCCAGTCGGGCCACGCCCCTCGCGCCGCATGTGTGTGGCAGAAGTGATGCCAATGGAAAATCAACAGCGAGCGGGTAAAAATAACAATTAGAAAATGGGAAATATAACCGGGGCTAGGGATTTTCGTTTTTTATTGCATTTATTTTCTTTTAAATTTAAATTAAAGGGCTTTAGACTTTGTAAAACTAATGTAAAACACAGGTCACAACTTTAGATATTAATGTAGCTATTTAAAACTTATTTATTCCAATTTGTACGCAAATGCCTTAGAAGTTATGCATACGACATGGCCACACTGCGTATACGTAACGTGTTTTAAATCATTTCTTTTTTGTTAATGCTTAGATATTATTAGTTACTAAATAAGACAAATTTGTTGTTAAATAGTGAAATCTCAGAAGTGAGAAAAAAGGACAACTTCTCATTTCTATTGTGAACAGAACGCAACAGGGAAACGATGTCATTGTAAAAAGGAGAGGACAACAGGAAAACAAAAGTATCCTTCAAGTGGCCATCATCAGAATTGTTTTCCTTTTTTTTTTGCTCCTTTCCTTGGTTGTTGGTATTGCCATTGCTGTAGTGGTTGTTGTTCTATTTGCAATGAATTAATTGACCAAGTTTTGCTTTGAAACTTCGCCTCGCTTTGGCCACAAATTGCAGTCATCAAAACTGGAAAAAGACGGTTTGGTTTTGGGGGCAGGGGCATCGCAAAAAAAGGGGCGGGGATAATGGCCGAGAGGAGACAATTCAATTTATCAGCTTTAGGGCGAAATTGTAATGGCATTTTCCAAGTGAGATTGGTGGAGTGCTTCAAATGGCTTCATTGGACTCATCGCTTAGATGAACTCCTCAATATTTCCTCCTTTTTTCGCATTTGATATTTGAAATGTGTTTTATTGAATGTTTAGTTAGAATATCTTTCAATCCCACTCCCACTCATTTTCCACAAAATTCCAACTAAAACTAAAGTTTCGCCCACATTCCTGGACAATAAACGATTGCATCTCGGGGCTTTCGGCTTGTTGGCACTAAACAAAAATATCATGAATATTTATCCTTGGGCATAATTATCTCCTCTACACCTCACACACAAACAAACAAGCATAGAGCAGCCTAAAGAATAACAGAATTCCCAGGACATCATGGGTGGTGACAAAAAGGGGGGGGGGGTCGAGCACTTACTTAGGGCCAAAAGTGCCCCATTGTTTTGCCCACGACATGTGGGTGGCACGGATGTTTTGGTGGATGCTGGTGTGTCTCAGCTGTGTCTCATCTTAAATTGCTTGGAATTTATGCATCCTGTCAGAACGAAAAAAAGTTTGAGGGGGGAAGGACCACAAGTGGGCGACAGATTCTCCTGAGCTTGTCCTAGGGCGTTATAGGTCGAGCTCATTAGAAAACCGTTAAGGAACAACAACTGGGGAGCCTTCTCTTAACGTGCGAAAACTCTAAAAAAAAAATAGGGCAAAGCTGCCAAGTGGGCAAGAAGCCAGCAAACCACACAGAATGCCTTTAGAATTTTCAATCTCCCATTTTTTTTTGTTTATTTATGTCCTTACTAATTGCTCAGTGTGGTAAATAGAGAGAAAAACCCAGCATGCGAAGAGGAAAGATAACCGCAGAAAAAGGTAAGCATACAAAGCGGAAAATGCACAAGAAAATTGAATTCAGTCCTTCGCTCAAAGGCTGATTTCTCAAGAAAACATAGCTGAAAGTTCAAAAAGTCACACTCTTTTTGATAACTCAGATAGTCTTGTTAGCTGCACTGAAACCTAAAAAGAAACATTTATATACATTTTATATATTTATATCTGAGTTGTATTATAAGCTAGTCAAGTGTGTTTTAAAACTATTAAACATGTTTTTCCATAAAGACGAAAGACGAACAACAAGCCAATGTTGAGTGCCAAGTACTTTCTACTTTAACTGTATTATAGTACAAGTACTTTCCTTAGTAAGTGCATTTTAGTTACACTATTATGTGGAATTTTTTCCCATTCGGTCTCGTGTTGCTGCCTTTTATTCACTGTCGGTTATTTCCGTGTTATTTTAAGGACCAGTGAAATTGTTACATTCTGGGGTGCAGAGCACTCAACTTTCATGGCCTCGGGAATCGCAGGGCGTCCAAATGAGCGCTATTTTTATGGCCTAATGAACTTAAGCAGCTTAACCCCTCAAAATATGCGAAAGGTCCTGCGCAAATGCATGGCACATGGCTTTGCTAATTGAGTGGCAGGACTCGCTGCCTCCTTTAATGCAGGATGTCCAATTTGGTCATAAATAAACGTTATTTAATTAATTGCCACCGGTAATCACAATTTGGCATTTCAATTTGTGCGCTGCAATCAAATGATTATTAAAAGGTTAATCTCCGATTTATTTCCCTAGATGTACAATACATAATTTTATTTCAAAGTTACCCATTTTAATTTCATCCAGAAATAATTGTATTAAATATATATACAGTATAATTCGCTTAGCTGCATCGATAGTTAGCTGCATCGGCAAGATATCTGCATTATTTTTCCATTTTTTTGTGTGAATAGAAAATAGAAAATAGAAAAAAAAAAATTAAGTTAGCTGCATTTTTAAGTTACCTGCATCGAGGCATTGTGCAAAGTACTCGAGGCAGCTAAGCGAATTATACTGTATATTTTAGTTCCCTTTTTTATATATTTTTATATATTTATTTACAAAATAAATGGGCGAATGTACGAGTATTTTTAAGCTGATTTTTGAAAACAGAAAATTGGTTTATTGAAGTCAGTTGAAGACTGTTTGCTACTTTTGCATGGTGTTCATCATACCCTCGTGACACCCTAGACTTCACCGTCCTTTGTCTTTTCGCCGTGACAATTGCCAAACGTTTGATTTGTTATGCAACGAGTGGCAAATGAAAATGTTTTGACATTTATCAAAGGTAAGCAGCGCAAACTTGCCGTTCGCTTGCAGGTGCAAAATGCTTAGCAAATGAGTTTCAGGTGAGCTCCGAATGATTGATTATTCCATATGGGCGATTGATGGATGCTCCCCACTTGACTCGAACCGAACACCTTCAATTTATATTGGCATTTCGTTTATTTTCGCCGAATGCCGAAACGTTGAAATTTTAATGAGCTTTTGATGCAAAATACGAGTTAAGCTGCTTGTCGCATTATTTATGTTAAATATGCTGAATATTTAATTGACGCACAAAGACGGTGGCCACTCAAAATAAATAAAATCCGGTTCAGATACCATAGTATCTGATGGACCATATATCCCAAATACCATATCCCCATATCCCAGAATGTTTACCAAAGCCATTGGCTTAACCGGCTGAGCTTAATTGGTTTGCCTTGCCAACGAGCTGGGCGGCATTTTCCGATTAATTGATGGGTGGGAAAAGTGTGTGGACGAGACGAAAGTCAAGTTGCCATTTAAATTGCCATTAAACGCAATTGAATGATGTCAAGTTATTGTGATATTTTCCAGCTAAGTGCTTGTCTTGATTTACCAAATAATTGTTTTTATTATACAAATTGCTTTAAAGCGGAAAATGAAATCGAAATACAAAGTTTTAATTTCAATTATACAAATACGTTGCCAAATGTTGCTTTTTATAAATAATTTATGGTATAAACAAAAAGTATAAAAAAAAGATAAAAAAGTCAAGCTGCCTTTTATCTGCTGATTCATGGAGTCCGAATAAATATATACTTAAAACAATTAACTTTTGTAGAATTTATATCAAAAGCTCTGCATAATAAAGGCTGAAAAAAAAAAAACAACAAACCCGTTTATTATCCCTGATTTTCGATAAAATATGTGTGTTTATATATACATTTTTATAGCAATGCCATTTCAGTGTTAATTATTCAACAGGTGATTTGAAAGTTGGCCCACGTGCCAATCATCATTTTAAATTCGCAACCAAAATGGATTGAAAGAATCAGCGTTTCCATTTGTTTAAAGCCTTTATCCTCGACGCTTTTACCCTCGTCCTAGTGAAAATGCATTGAAAACTTTTGTTCATTGTTCATTGTTGATTGGCTTGTTTTTGTGTTTTTGTGTCGGTTTTATTAAATGGTCTGTGTGTGTTCGTGTTGTTTCCGCTGGTTTCATGCTGTTCCATTGTGTTGTGGTGCACAGAATTGGATGTTTTCGCTGGGCATTTGCATAATTGAGTAGCCAAAAACTATAAATTCCGCCTACAGTCAAATCGATTATATGGTTTGCTCTTTGTTCCTTCCCATACTCATATACTCGTAGCATTTATGCATAAGTTTTGCATATATTTTTGATGGCGAGCAAAAACTTTTAAATTGCAGCAGACGGCAATGTAAATTCTAAACGCGAAATCCGATTTCAAATCTAAAATGCAGAGCCCTGAAGGGAAAACTTTGAGCTGAAAATTGTAGTTTCTTAGAATTATTCGGCTTGCCAAAAGGAATTTGTATTAAATAGAAAGGATTGTCAGTTGTCCTGTAATATAATATTGTAATATATTATTAGATGCTGTTTATTTCAATGGTAACAAAGACAGTGTGGAAATATGGAAAATAATATTTTAATTTCATAAAGTAAATTTTAAGATGGACATATATATGCATTCAAAGCAAATTGAAGTCAGTGCATTCTTTAATGTTTTTTTCCATTTAAAGTCCATTTCCTTGTAGATCTACCTATTCCCAACACCCTTTGCAATCGGAGTTCTAAGAAAAGATGAGATTGGAAATTGGGTGGGGAAAGTGGGGAAGGTCGGAAAAGGGAATGAATTTCAGTTGGTTGATGGGTGAAAGTGCAAAGGAAGTGCAGAAAATTGGGCGCCATTGTTGACATTGTTTCGATGGCCTCCAAACACGCCATGGATCATTTTTATTTTTGCTCTGTTTTCGAGATTTGCCATTCGAGTTTGTTGCCATTTTTGATTTTCGACCAGCAGCCGCACAGAATCCAAATTGTGAGCTCTATTTGCATATTTCCCCAGCCAGGAATTGCACCAAAAAATGCATGGCAAAAAGGGTTCAACGAAGGTGGTGGTGAGGGGGGGGGGGCTTTTTCAAGGGGGGTTTAGAAAGTGCGCAAAGTGCAACAGTTGCAGAGAGTTGCTGCAACGTCGGCCAAATGGAATCGAGTTGAGTGCCTGCCGTTGCCTGAAATGTGATGCCACGAATGCACCGAGAAAAAAGGGCGCACTAACATGAATGCGCAATTTAATGTAATAAAATTGAAGAAAGTCAACACTTCGTTGTAATTGAATATAAATTGATTATAAATATTTCCCAACTGGGCTTTAATGAAATTCTTCAGTAACTAAAGCGATAATAAAATGCAATTAATTATATATTAATAAAAATCCAATTGGATATTATTCAATGGCGCGAGATTAACATCAATTTTCCAGTGCATTCTTGGCGTATTTATGTGGGTGGGCTGAAGTACAGATGAAGTTTGCATATCGCGACGGCGACAAGTTGTGGACCCAAAAAATGAGCAAACTGCCGCCAGACATGAGACATCCGAGTTGACACAGGCAATGGAAATTAACTTACTTATGTGGGCAGGAAGATCGGAGCACAGAGCACATATTACAACCTGTGCTGCTGGATAGTATATTATGTCATGACCCTGACTTTTGCCGGATGCTTGGCAATTCCATTATGGAGGGAGGAAAAACTTTTATTTCTCTGGCCGCCCTTTTTCGCCCATTTTTTTCCGCATTTTCCCCGAATGTCAAGCAATTTCATGAGCCACGAGCTTCGTATCCTTTTGAACTACAAACGAGCAGCGGCCAAAAAGTTTCTTCCATCGGACACAAAAAAGGTTTGAATAACGAAATTATTGGCTGCACCTGATGATGGCAAAGTTTTGGCCATAAAGTCGCCCGCTGAGATACGACCGGCTGATTAACACTTTTCAAATTACCAACGGTCAGCCAAGCAAAAGAAGTGAAGAGGCCGAAACGAATCCCCAGTTACCAGTTAGAGGCTAACCCACAAAAAAAAAAAAAAAAAAAAAAAAAATGTAAACAAATCTCACACAAAAGCGGGCCGAGAAATACTTTGAGCGAACTTCATTAAGACAACAAAAATGAAACATTCTCATGGGTCGACAGGTCGAGATATGGCCATTTTAACACTACAAGTGTACGGTTGCTAACGAACTTCAGGTACCCTGTAAAATGAATTCAATGTGAAGTATCCGTTTATATATTTCATTTGTTGTTTTAAAAAATCGTATGAATCTATACATTCAATATATTTAAAACCACACTTCTTTTGTTTAAATAAAGTTAAATTACTTTTCTTACATTTATTTTATCTAAGTATTCTTCTAATAACGCCAAATTTAAGTTGAAGCTGAAATCCTCTCACATTCCAAACTTTTTCAGTTACAATGTTTGAATCTTAGGAATGGACTTTTTCTCAAAAATTTCAGCACAAATTTATTTCCTCGTCGGTCACCCTGAAAAGTATGCTACATTTGGGCCATACTTAGAGACATAAATACAGTTTATATGCGATAGTGGCGCGTTTTAAGTGCTTCAGTGTTCTCCATTATTTCTCGTGTTCACTTTTTTGTATATTATTTACGATTATTATTATGTACTTGTTACCTCCTGGCATTTCGCTTTGCGGAATAGCGTTGCGTGTGTGCGTGTGTCTGGTTGTGGGAAAATGGAAAAAGGGAAAACAGAAAGGACTTCCTGCCTGTTGTCTCTTGGCTGCGATGCTGCCGCTATTTCAATTAATTTTTGTTTCGCACATTGTTGATGATGTTTGCCGACTTCGTTCGCCAGCAGCGCCAGCAGGAAAATTGAAAAGAAAACTCCCCGAAGGGGGCAGGCTGATGGGCACGGTCAGGTATGAAAAGCGGTTGGAAAATAGCAATGCGGGGGAAATAAAGCACCTGAGAATGCGAAAAGGATTGAATGCATTACTGCCGGTCTAAAAAGTATGGCAATCAAATAGCAATAGTAGTAGTAAAGTAAAAAGCAAACATTCGAATTTTTAAATTTTTAATTTTGAAGAAATAATAAGTTTAAGTCTTTAATGCTGCATTGCATTATTCGTCTAAACGAACCCACCTAACAATTTCCAGAACTCAATCAATAACAATTATCTGAGACTGCCTTAATCTAGTTTGTGGAATCTGATTAACTTATTTATTCAGCACTTTAGAGAATCCTTCGTCCTTTATTCTGCTACTTTACTCTGCTCCTGGACCTTGCTGTCCTGGAACTTCACTAGCTTCTCAGAATCTCCTCTGTTTGCTGGCTCATTGTTTAATAGTTTCACGCCACCTCATGGCATTTGCTTCATTTGTCAATCATTTGGTGGCAATCATCCTCGCGAGCACGGAGTTGAATGCACTACACTCAGCGCAATTTCGTACATTGAAGAATGCAGTTGGCAAAAAATACATTTTTCCTGCCACTTATTTTGTTTTCTGTTTTTGGTGGCTCTGTGGCTTCCTCTCAACTCACATTTATTTCATCCTGAATGAACACATACATTTACTTTGTGTGCTTGAGATATTTTGGCTGAACACTGGCAAAGAAATTTAAAATTTTGATTTAAAACTAAAAATAAACATATATAAAACTTTAGTTCTGTAGTACTTAGTAGATGGTCAGGAATGAGTTAATATAATATATATAATATATTACAAATATATATATCTTGATCATATTTCACATAAATCAAGCCTCAATCCTAAATTTCATTATAAAAGCGACAATTGTAATAGAACCTTTCTATAGATGTGATAAAAAATATTACAAACTATTCGAGAGTTAAATAGTCATACTTTAAACACTTATTTTTTCTGAGTATCTCGCAGCTTTTGTTGTGGCCAGAGGAAAATCGGATTGTCTTGGCAGCTCGAACCAAGGGTCTGTAATTTAGCCCCATCCTTTTTGCTGGCTGAGCATCTTTTACAGACTTGCTGCTTTGTACTTGCTACTTGGTTGTAGCTACTTGGTGCTCGGTAGTTGCTGGCAGTACTTGCAACACCGCCCACAAAACCCCGATGCCGCGCTACTTCCCCTTGGCCACTTAAGCATTCTAAGATTTCCGTTGCGCTGGCGTTTGTTTTATTGCACGAAGCAAACGGAAAGCACGAAGGCAGAAGAGCAGAAGAGCAGAAAGCAAAAGCAATAGCAACAAATAAATATAAATAATGAAATACAAAGTCATTTTGCGCCACAATGACAATGGCAACTCCCAGCGACTATATTCCACACTCCAACCTAGGATGCCACGCCCCCATAGCTGCCTCAACCCCCAGGTGGATATGACAGCAGTCATATGCTTATGCCACCAGGGGACCCCCCATTTTCCATCCACCATCAACAATCTAGCATCCATATCGGTTGCTGTTTATGTTTCTGTGTATCTTTCTATCTCAGTATCTCAGCGTGTGCGAATGAGATATCTGAGGCTCTTTATTATCCGGACAATGATTACATAGGCACAGCGACACAATAGAGGCTACACCGCAAACACTAAGAAGACCAACCAAGCTGCACATTAAGTGTAATTTGGGACAATAATTAAAATATTTCTGCAAAAATGTGAAAAATTCGGAATCATAAATGTTAAAAGAGAGCAAAAATGAAGGTTGCTTATGTTTATGGTTAAAAAACGGGCATTTAATTGTATAATGAACCGAATTGATAAATACTTAATATCTTATTATCAAAGCAAAAAGGTAACTAAAAACTAATAGTTTTTAAGCAAATTTAAAGGCAATGTCTAGAGAATGTGAGCCAGAGACGCCGATCAAATTAGGCGCGAATGGGCGAACTGCGTGAGTGAATGCTGATTGTGTGCCCGAAATTCACGATTCCACTCACAGATATTCGCCATTCGGCAGGGGAATGGTGTCAAGAAGACACTAGCCAGATGGAAATTCCGAATAGAGATAGAGCCGTACGCATTCCGGACACGCACAGCCATACCGATGCAAATGCTGCGAGTAATGGACAGTGGGTGGGAACTATTTATGGTTTTGGCATGGGGCGAAGTCGCATTCACAATTGGGCCTACAATTGTTGATGCCATTCGACAGCCGTTGAAGGAAAGCGAAAGGAAGCCCTCATCCAAAACTGAAACATAAACCGAAATCAAAGCAGTAACAACCATCTTAACAATTCCCAGAGGCAATGTTCGGGTTTTTGTTTTTGTTGCTCGGAAAACCACCTTTAAAGAGGATCTCGCAGAAATCTTTTCAGAATTCTCTCACCGTGTTGGAAAATCCATTCGCAATCACTTATGCAAACGCATTCGTTGAGGCCCGAAAAAATGGCGTTCAGAAACTCAGCGGCCGCGGTCTCTCTCAAATATGCAACGAATTTTCCTGCTGTTTGACAGCGGCAACAATTGCAACTTGATTGGCCCAAAGGGCCGTGAAAATGCGGCCAAAAGGAAAAACACTGTGATACTGTGAAAACAATGTTGGCAAATGGGAAACGGAAAACGTTTCATGCATATGCAAGTTTCTGTGTTAATTGTGTTGTCGTGTTTCTGTTATTCAGCGAGAAGTGTGGTCACACTTCATTTGTGTGGCCCTCGCCCGTGGGGAAAGTGCAGCCACATTAATTTATCGTGATGAAACATGTCGCACTCATATTGCCTGCCTTTTGTGATTTGCCCGCAAAATAAATTACATCGTAAATCAAATGAGTTTTCGACTTTTTAACTGAGTTGCAAGTATTTACCATAGCTTCCTTTTAAGTTATTGTAATAGGATTACTTATGCGAGAAATACTTTTCCAAAAAAAAATGCTATTTGAAGTTATTTTGCCATAATTGAGCGTAACAATTTGAAAGCAGTGGCAATTGGAAACCCTATTTTCCTAGCTTAGGTTGAATGCATAAATGAATGAACGAATTTCCCAGCCACTTGCCACAAGAAAGTGCAGCATGCTCACCGAATGCTATTTTGCCTTAAATATTTCTGAGTTTTCCCCTATTGTGACTGGCATAGTCGGAGTTTTTCCCAGCTCTCTGAATTTTCCGAGGGACCTTGCCCGGCCCGCTTGGCTTTTCCCGCCATCCTGCCGTTTGCCATGGTGCGTTGCCCCGGGCGGTTGGGCAACTAAATTGAGCTGGATGCACAACTGCTGGCTTGTCATTTGGGTGGATGTGGATGTGGATGAGGGCAAAGCTGGCGCTGGAGCAGAAGGATCCCAGGAATCAGGGAATTCACGTTTAAGTTTCGCCGCCATCGAGCTACTGCATAAATAAAGAGGCGCAAATTAAATTTGAAATTTTGTTGCCACAAATGCGGCAAAGGTGGATGAGTGTAGCTCGAATGGATTTGCCATGTCTGCACTTGTTGGCTGCCGTTAATCGGCAATGCGGTTTCTCGATTTTGCCAAAAAAAAAAAATAAGCAACAAGAACACAAAAAACGAGTAACCGAAAACAGGAAATAAATAAACGCCAAAGTGGATAAAACACGTTGTCAATGACAGCAGCGAAAAATCCGCGCAAGGTTGATGGGTTTCCTCCTTTCAGTCGCAACTTTCAGCATTCAAGAGGACATTTATTAGATGGTAAATGCAATTTGGCATTTCATAACTGCTGCCATATTCTCCATTAACTTAAAAACAAAATCAACTGAATGTACTTTAAACAAAATATTTTAAATGGCAAAAAACTCATTGATTATGTTTAAGTACATATTAATCTAAAATATTTATATGGAGATTACAAAAAAGTATATATACAATTTTACTCTAAACTGCTATTACTACAATTTTTTTAGTTTACTAATAATTAAAAACAAAATTTCTTATGCCAGTTTTGGTTTGGTTCCAGTAATTTGCCAGTTTCTCAACATTTCTCCTTTATTCGACGTGTGAGTTTTTGGGGACTTGAACGCATAAAGTAAATTCTTTGAGCGTTAATATTTTGATTTTATGACTGACATTTTTTGGCCATTTCAGTTTTTTTTTTTTGGCCTTTCTGCTCGCACTTTGTTTTTTCGGCGTCCTTATCGGGAACACGCATCATTGACTTGAAGGCTTTTCCACACACACACACACATACAGAACACATCCAATCTCGTAAAGTTTACGATGGCTGTTTTTCGGTGTTTCCCGTTTTTTGTCAATGGAGTTGGGTGTTCCCGGGAATATTTCACTTATGAGCGAATGATAGACGTGCCATAACTTCTCATACATCGTGTCTTTTCAGATACATTCTCAAGATGCAGACGAATGTGCAAATCGACTCGAAGAATCTGCGCAGCACCGATGACAATTTCCGTTCCCGTGGCCATCACATCACCATCGAGGTGAGTGTCCACTTAACACATGTCCTTTGATGCGGGCAGTGGATATCCTGGCTGGCGATGGATACCAGTATACATAGACATCCTGCCCGGAGCCGCAGCAACCAAACAGTGAAACATCGAGACATGCTCGCATTTCAAGCATATTAATTACAGTTGAAAGTTTGGTCCTCCGCCTCCATTCTCATCAGCTACTGGGGGCCATCAAATTGAATTGGTCCGTTGCTTTGGGTGATTTCTTGATGGCCAGACAAGGTTGGAACTTAATTAATTATGCTAGATGGAAGACCGGGATCATATGTGGGCGGCAAGCTCATGATTTGATTTGTTTGTCCATACGACGATGGCCATTAATTCAATTTACCATATTTTCTTAACACGCCTAGGCCGAAAGTTTCACATTTACTTAGATTATGTTACGTCAAAAGCGGTCTGATGAACTATGTTGTCTGACAAAAAGAATAATAAAGGAATAATACGGGTTTACAAATTGTCTGGGGGATATACACATATCTGTTATTTTAAATTGATTAGATATTCTTTACAGCGGCTAGTTGCGAAAGCAAACATTTAAAATGTTTTAAATAATAGTTTTATATAGATTATTTTGTAGGGCTTATTTGAAGCATTGTTAGTTATAAACTAAAAAACAATTGACTAAATTGTTATTTTTATAAAATATAAAATGTATTGATTATATTTTGGGATATAATTAAAACTAATCTGGAATTTATATTATATTATAATATATTACAATATAATATTTGAAATATTCTTTTAAACATTTTTCAAATGAAGAACAGAAGGAATATTTATTCTTATAAAAAGTCTTATTTATTTATTTTAGCCAGTCCGGCTAAAGATTGCACATTGTTATTACTGATTTCAAAAATATTCCAAAGAATTTGAAAAAACTTTTTCAAATAATGACTATTTTCTTTCCGGGCATATGTTGACTGGGTAAATGAGCCAAAGCTTTTCAAAAGCAGCGTCTGCAAAAGCTTGCCTGCAAATAGTTACCATTCAAAACGGAACTGTACAAGTTCTTAATGTTAATGTAAAATACACCAAATTGTAATAGAGCTGCGGTTCAAAACTAAAGTCCGTACAGAATTCAGTTATGTTTAGCCACGTAATCTGTATACTTTTCCCTAAAATACGTTTTAACTTTGGGGCATGCAACAAGTGTCATTTGCAGAGAGCCAATCCTGAGCTTTTGCAGCGTGCGCGCATGCGCACTTCCTCGAGCTTAAAGCTGCGGAAATTGCAGGAAAAGCGAAAAAGCTCACGCCCAGCATCAGCTGCTCGTGCAGATTTCTCGGCGAAAACTGCCATCTGATTTTTGTTTTGTGCACCGCCCCCCTCCCCCCCCCTGGGGATAAACACCCCGCCAGCTGGCCAAACGGGCTTTTCTCAATGAACCTTTTTCCCCGAGTATGGCGTCGCCAAGGGGAGCCTTTGGATGGAGGGGGGGTGGTGAGTTGTGGTCGGAGCGTGGGCGCTGCTTTTCCTCTGGCTTTCCGCTTTTTTGCTCAGTCGCTTGCAACATTTTGGCGCGTGTTGACATGCGAACAGTTCGGTCCGCGACGGGCGATTCGAACGCTTCTTAGCAACGTTATCCATCTTATCCGTTCAAAAGCTGCAGCAAATCCAATTCCATTTTCATTTACCGCACTTGCTGATTTTGCTAAATTTTTGTTCGAGTGTACCGCGTGTTCTGTGTGCCAAAAAAAAAAAAGTAATTAAAGAAGTTAATTTTTCCACGCATTCATCGCCTCTAAAGTTCGAAAACTTTCGGGTTTTTTTTTGTGGCATGTGTGAGCTGGGCCGGCATTTTGAGTTTGGCGCGTAAATAACTTCGCATCAGCTGACCAAAAAGGAGCAACACAAGGAGCAAAAAAAGAAAAAAGCAAATGCTATAGCCTTCAACGGTAGCTCTGTTTGCATTCGCACTTTGTATGGGACAGAAATCTGTTTTATTATCCTTCCAAATGGGATTATTAATTTAGCCATCAGGCATGAGTACCCAGTAATTCCATCCTAATTGTCACTTGCCAACGAAGGACAATGTAATGCGAGCGATGAGAGAAGGTCCTTGTGTGTGTGTGTGTGCATTTCGAAATTAATATATAATATTTTCTGCGATAACAGCTGTCGAGCTGTTGAGCATTGCACCCCGTTTAACTGCCGGGAAAATCGAGATTATTAATCAAGTCGGCACACTCGAGGTCATGGCGTTGGGTAAAACTTTCGTTGTTTGTGGCGTAAACAAAGCAGCCAGGCTAAAAGTAAAAGTGAACAACAGTTTCGAATGTTTCTCGAAGGCGCAAAACTTTCCCAGCAAATTTCACATATAAGTGGCAAAGTTATCGAGAGTGTTTCGTTTTAATTGGGGAAGTCAAAAGTGGGTAAATACATACATCGACTTATAAGCGACATAAATGTGTTTAAAAAGTTTTGAAACACATGTGCTTGAAAAGGAATCATTTCGATAAATTTTTTAAATCATAAAATTTAAATACAAATTTTATCATATATTAAAATATTTGAAAAGTGTTGCTGTGAAAGCAGATAGATATATATTCAACAGTTTTTTTTGTAAATGACATTATAAGATATAATATTGATAGAAATGCAGAAAAATCAAAGGAAATATTTAGCCCCAAGCGATATAAGATTGCCATCATGGACTTAAAAATTATGTTCTTCTGGATAAACTGTAATAAGAAATAACTTTCTTAAACCCGCTGATTTATCTTTGAAGATTGATTGGCCCCATTGCAAGTGTCCCGCAGGCGAATTAATTTATTTAGCACACTTTGTGGGGCTCTTCATATGTACTACGGCAGACCTTGACAATGTGTCATTCAGCCGGGGGCTGCTGAAGCTGAAGTAGTTCAAAACGAAATGAAGTGAACCGTAGTGAGGCCTTCACCCCCCAAAAACCGACAAATGACATTGGCCCTGACCCCTGAACCGTGGAGGTCGTCACTTGCAGCTTGTTGCATGCAGCTGGCCTGATAAATTTGGAGTCGAGTAGCCGGCTCGTTCTGCGATTTTCACTGGCCACTCGTATTTTCCAGCTCCTCGGGCTGAATGATAGTTTCAAGGCGGTCCACTGGGGTACTTTTACGTTTCGAAAGTATATTTCATGTACCCCAGATCTTGGACTTCGCAATATTCCGACAAAATGGCACAACGGAGTTCAATTTGGTCACTAAAGTGAGAAATCCCATTTATATAAGAAGAGAATGAGATTGGTAGCCTTATAAGCTAATCCAATATAGAATATAGCGATCATTGTTGAGTATTCAAACTAATGGCATTTGGGTTTCCCCAGAAAAAGAAATAAAATCGATGACAACAAATTTAAAGAAGAATACCGTTCTACCATAATTTGTTTGTGTTTTCAATATAATATAATACCTCAAATATTAGTATTTATTTAAATGTGTTTTAACATCATTTTTTTTCGTATAGCATATGCCCAAGTCGACTTCAATTGAATTGCTTTTAAATAGAGTAATTTCTGGCAACACTTTTACTTAACTGCTCTCGCTTTTCTGCTTTGTGAAATCAAATAAAATTGTTTTAAATGGCCAAAAGCTCATTGAGAAGGTTGCCAAGGGTTCGATTCGATTGCCCGCCCTCATTTTCACACGCCCCTGGGCAGCGGGGGTCACTCATCTTGTTCGTGGTTGGCACTCAGTTTGATTATCATATTACGTTATTCCTTTTATGGGCCAAAACGAAAGAAAAGGAAGCCGTTTAGGCCCGATTTTATTATTGGAAGCCAAAGAGCATTTTGGCCAGTCCGAGAGACCTGAACTTCACTGCCGCCCCTTTTTTTTTATTTGGTCGTCGAGGATTTCAGGACTAGTATCCTTATTAAATTTTGTGTTGGTTTCGTTTTGCATTCGGAGGCCATCAATGTTCTTGGGCATAGTGAAATGTAGGGGGTCATTCTGACCCAAAGCGCTGCCAACCGCAAATCGCGTTGTTCATGTGTATGTGTGTCCGTTTGGGGATCCTGTATTCCGTGTCCTGTACAAACATTTTTCCACACACGAATACAGACTCCTGGGATGTAGGTTTTAATGCTGTTAAAAGTTGTCACTCTACTTATAATCAACTCGATTAAAACGAAGCCTATCCTTTGGTGAGATGGCCACCATTTCGGGACATGCTCCCTCTTTGCTCCCAGTGTTTTTGGCAGGCAATAAAGCATTTGCAGCCCGTTGTCAGGTTGACTGGTACAGTGAAGACAGCCTAAGAACTACTTAACTAAATTAGTAAAAGGAAAAGGAATAGCGAAATATAATCAATAGGGATACAATTTGGTATAAAAAAGATATTATTTATTAAGCTTTAGAGTTCATTTTTGCATATTACTACGGCTTAAAAATCATCTCATCAGCTATGATTTTAATTTAATACATTATTAAAACAGAAATCCCAATTTTCAAAACTTATGTGCTCATCCAAATTGGCTTAAATGCGTTACGTGCGAAGTGAAAATGATGCGGCATGGTTAGTTTTCAACTTTCACCAACTTTTTATGTTGGCCCACTTAAAATTCCCACTTAGCCACTGGCGACTGTGCATAATTCCAACTTGCTGAGTGGCCACCAGGAGAATTCCTTCATTCGTCCTGCGTCCTTGGTCCTTCGTCCTCAACCCTTTTTGGAGGTGTATGAATAGTGTGCATCTATTTTGTCGGGCAGAGACTGCACACACACAGGGGGGGGGAGGGGGCTGAAAGTGGGTGGTCTGTTGGGTGGTGGGTGGGTGTATGGTGGCCAGCACTACTGAATGCTGTCCATTGTTGTCTGGGCTACCTTGGATTGCCTGGCTGTTCCATTGTCTGTTTCTTGTTGTTCTGTTTGGCAAGCTGTGCGTCATGTGCCACGCCCTCAGCGAGCGCTCAACGCCCACCGCCTAACACCCACACCATTTGTCCTGGTCCTCTCCTTTTGGCCTTTGTCAATGTAAACAATTTAATTTGCTTAGTTGGCGTAATATTCGCCATCAATAACGAACTTTGGGTCTGGAAAGTGTGGGTATGCCACACAATGACTATCGATAACGGGCAAGAAGCAGCATAAGCCGGGTAGCACGTCCAGAAGCAGGAGAAATTGTGGAGAAAGCAGGTTCGTCTCGCATCTCGTTCTTGAGGCTTTCACTTCGCCAACGTCTGCAATCGAGTGCTGAACGCACTTGAAATAAATCGCAGCCAGAAAGAAACATACACACACCCAATCATCAAAGTGCACGGCGCAAAACGTGATATTCGTAAGAAGTTTTCTTAAAATGTTAAAATCAAAAGCCTTTTCCTTTTAAAATTTGCATTTAAATGTATACTGACAATTCGGCATGCAAGTTGATACCAAACATATGTGAGAATTAATTTGTATATTGCACTTCCAAAAATTGGTTTCGCATTTTATGCATAGTTGGTTAGTTCTGTTGTCCAGAATAAATTATATTTGTTTTCCAGTGAAAAGGTATTATTTTTTTTCGATTTTTCCCAGTGTATTCACGAATATTGTTGAGACTATTGTGCAGACCAACATTAAATCGTTATGGCCAACGTCTTTTGTGTGTGAAAGTCATTCAGTCAGTCTGTTATTGAGTCAGTCCGTCATTCTGTCAGTTAGTCAGTCTTTTATTCGATGCCTTGTTCCACCCGCTCCAACCATTTCCATTCCCATTGTGACCGCAATTGCGTGTAATTGTTAATCTCTTGCATTGATTTTCCACCCAGCACCCGCACTTTTCATTCTCCCATGGCATCGTCCCTTCGCCGTAATGATCCGATAATCAAATTAGCTCACAGCAATTGACCAATTGAAGTCGCTCCGCCTTCGCAAACGGCCCCTTTGCTCCACTTTCAATTGCAGCCGGCCAACGGTGCGTATGATTAACATTGCACTCGCAGAGGAATTGGCGATAATTGCAGAGAAAATGCGAATAAAATGCCAGCAATGTCGGTCAGAGAAAGCAAACAAGATTAAATAAGGTCAAACAACTTTCACATGATTCAACACAGATTTTTTTTGCAATATTAATTAAAATCAGTTATTTTTGTTGTGTCATTTATAGTATTTATAGGATAACGGCAACTGAAAGTACATTCGGGTATACATTACTACATTTTTATCTTCACTAAATAGGTAAAAAAAAATCACTTACATTGAACCTCCATGAGCTTAGCCTAAATATATATCCTTATATCTATCTATCCAGATGATTTCTTCAAGTGACACATAAAACTTTATATATTAAATTAGTTTCTAAGTATATAAACGGCTTTCGAGCAGATAAGAAGAGTTGTTAGGGAGATAAGCAAATGGTTACATTGAAAGTTTTGAGAAAACTTTTCGTTGCCACCCCCCAACAAATTTCCGTCGATGGCAGCTTTCAACGGCAGACGACCTTCCACTTCTGTGTCCTGTTATTAATTTGTTTCGAATGAGCTGCTACAAATGAATGCCATTTAGAAGGTCCTGGCATCGGGGGTCGGGCTATGGGACTCAAATGAGCCTGCTCCGGACATCAAAGACAGCGATCTGGCATCTATAAAACATATACAACATATCATAAATAACAAACAATTATGCGGGCATTGACCAAAAGGGATTGCACAAGTCCACATGGAGAGGATGTTATGTTAAGGATGGGCATGCGGATGTGGCAATGTTGGTCAGGATACGCGCAGGTGGAGCTGATAGATGTAAAGGATTTGCGGCCCAGAGCACCTAGGCAAATCAAGAATGGTTAAGTGGGAATTCCAGCATTCAGACAGCCTGTCAGCCACCAAACTGATTTATGCATTTTGCACAGGACCTACGATTTCGCATTCAGGCATCAGGATTCTGGATTCCGGATTCTAGTTTCCCTCCTTTTGCGACTGCACATGAAAATTGCTTAATTATGTGTGCCATGCTTCGTTTAGATAAAGTCAAACATTAATTCAGACTCTTTAAGCAATTCCATTTAATTTTCATTAGCAAAAGCCGCAAATTAGAAGAAACTTTTCTCGCCGCCCGCCTTTCCCATAAAATGCCAACAATTTTCATGAATATTAAAATATTTAAATTCAAATTCTTCGGGGCTGGCAAAAAAGGGAGAAAGGCGAAAAAAAGAGGACGAGAACCAAAATCAGCAGACAGCCCGAAAAATACTCTCCGACCTGAGACAAACATGAAATTTGAAATTCATAGACTGTTCCACTTTTGCGGCTGCAATTATTAACATTATTTACTTGGCGTGAATTTCAATCAGTTTTTTAAGGGCGCCTAGATACACTGGCATACATGGTTTTTAAATTAGTCATTTTATTGGAAATTAAGTGAAGTGTATCTTTCTTTTTGGGTTCTTAAAATATACTGTTGTATTTCTATTAGATATTTGTCTAAACGATTTTTTATTATTATTTTTTTTTTTTATTTATAAATTCGCTGTCATTTTATTTATTAATAATTTGTATAGATTTCTTAAGTTATTTTCTAATCTCTTGTGAATGTGGGCATAACATAAAAGTTACTTTTGCTCAGCTTTTGTCGTCATTATTTTTGTAAAGTGTAGGTATACCCATTCGTGTAAAATGTTTCTGGACCGCCGCCTCATTTTTCATTGTCAGCAAATTGGCCTCGGCTTAAACGGCCAGCTTTAGTGTCGATTTTAATTAGGGCCTCCGGACTTGGAACCCTCTACTGACTGACAATCCGGGACACTGAATTCATCCATGAAAACGGAAACCAAAACCGAAACCGAAACCAAAACCAAAACCGAAGCCAAACTGGAACCGCAACCAAAGTAAAAGCCAAAGCCCAACCCAAAAGCCAAAACGAAACCGAAACCCTCGGGGCCAGGCGACATCACATCACTGGTCAGCAGGATGGCAGGATAACAGGACAGCAGGACAACGGGACAGGACATCATTACGGCGACCCCCCCCCCGCCACACCGAAAAATCTTAGTGGCCCTGGCCATAAATCAAATAAACGCCGACTAAGCTGAAAAACACAACAGGGCGGTCAAAAAAAGCTGCTACGAAAATGCCCACAAAGAAAATACATGAAAAACAAGAAGGAAAATTAACAAACCGGACTTAAAATACCCTTAAAATATGGTTAGTTAAGATTCGCCATAATTAATGAATACATACAATATTACAATGGGAAAATGTATGGTATTTCTTTTTAAATATTTAAAACAATCCATTCAAATATTATATGTGAATTTAAATAATTCAAATTGAATAAAAAAAAAAATGATTAGAACTTTTGAAGTTATAAATATTGGATCGTATATTTATTGTTGTTATAATAATTACATAATTGCGGTCTAACATTGCTTATAATACACTGCATAGTTAATTTAGTTGTATCCCTAATCAAATCGCAAATGTAATACGATTTAACTATTATGAACAGTAGTGTATGTATATATCATTATATTACAATACGAAATTGATTAAACTATCATTCTAGATTGACCCCAGTATGATCCATATTGAAGTCAAGTATAATTCCTCTTTGATCCCAGCACATGCCGTTATTGATTTAATGATAATCCATAATCGGAAACGTAATCTACATTATTATTGTCTAGGAATCCACTATGACCTTTTGCGAGAAAGGGCAATATAGACAAAAAACAATGCCAAATCCGGATTTTTAGGGCCACAGGATGTGGTGGGAGGATTCCGGTCATGGGGACAGTGGTCTATGCGGTAGGGTTTCCTCCTCGAGGTTCACGGCCGGAGCACATGATAAAAATTGACACCATCGCCGGGAGTGGAGCGATTGCCCGGAGATGCCCGGCCGTAAAAGGCCTCTGGATTGCGGACTGCGGACTAAGGTCTATGGACTTTTGCCGTTTTTGGGCCGTAATAAAAATGTCGTTGCATTAGTGTCTGAAAGTGCGTTGAGTTCAGAACCCCCAGTCCCATACATATAAGTACATATGTATGTATGTACGTATGTGTGCTTGTATGAGGGGCGTAATAAAAATTTAGTATGTGTCACATTGTTGCCCCAGTCGCTCGGCGTGTCTCCATTTTGCCACCCTTTTTACTTCCTGCATTAGTCCTGACCGGAAGTCGGCACTTTAGAGCCTTGCTCTTATTGTGCTTTCTTGCTTATTTTTGGAGGGGTTTTGGCATTTGTGTGGGTCTATAGTAGTGGAAATAAATTTCGTCATTAGGCCATGCAGATTAAGTGTTTTTATACGTATTTACTTGGCCTTCTTTTTCATGCTACACTCCGTTTTTGTTGGTGTTGTTGTCGTCTTGATTGATTCGATTCGATTTGACTTAATTCACGCATATTAATCATACGCCCTGCGGCCCCGTTTTTGGCACTCGGCACCGAAAAAAAACAAAATCAAAGCCCAGAACAGCAGCGTGAGAAAACAAATCAAGCCAGAAATCTTGTTCAAAATTTCAAGGCATTTAGCAAAGTAAACAGCCTCGAGACACGCTTGAAAAAGTAATTATGCATGGGATAGTGGGGCAAGTGGGTGGCTTGGGTTGGTTGGAATGAGTATGGATGGATGGGTTCTCCAAATGCAGAGTGTTGGCCATGGTTCATTGAGTTAGCGAACTGGTCTTATTAATGACAGACAGGCGGCCTTGCTGGCGATTGCATATTAAGTTAGGAAACTTGATTACGCATTTGTTCCTTCGAATAATGCTTCAAGTTCTTATAAACTAGTCTTAAAATTTATCAGCTTGCACATCAACAATTAATTATTCATCTACTAGACAGCAAAAAGTAGCAAATTCATATTGAAATCTGATTCCGCTTTAGAAAGTTCGAGTTATGAAGCTTGAAGTCTTAAGTTTAAAGAATATTGAAATATTTTAGGACAATGCTATGGAATTTATTTTAAATAATAGGTTATTAAATTTAATAGCACAATTAAGTATTTCATGAAACCCAAGTTTCCCGCTAGCCTTCTTCGAAAATATATGACTTTAGTTTCGCATATCGATGATGAGATCTTGTGAAACTATTCTCGTCTAACTCTGGTTCAACTGCAATTAGTTTTATTCCCAAAACCCAGCATATCGATGATTCCTGATTGAATCATAACTTGTTAATATTCTCACTGAGTTTTCCCACTTTTTTTTTTTTTTGCGCCACCGCACCGCCCCGGCATTCAATTAAGGCAAGTTTCCCAGCGGAACTAGTTCCACGAGTTATCGGTGTGCCACGCCCCCTCGGGCCACCATTCGCTTTTGGGATATGGGGCGTTAGCCGTTATTTATTGATTACGTGTCATATCACTCATACGCGCCGTTGTGCGCCCCATCGTTCGATTCGCTGCTGTGCGATTCGAGTCGAGTCGATTGAAATGTAACGCAAGTGGATGCGAGGGTGCAGAAGGGCCAGGACGCCATGAAACTTGGCCCAAAAAGTGGGCCAAACTGCTGGGTGGGGGGTGCTGAGGGGGCCAAAAGGACATGAAGGCATCAGCAGCCAAACGAAACTTGTGCAAATAATTAAGTGCGCTTAAGTGATTTGCTCGACATCGACATCGAGCGATGACTACATGAAGATGACGACGACGATGATGGTGCACAGAAAATAAAATGTAAAAGAATGGCGACCAAAATTAAATACAAAATAAAATAAGTAGTTAAAGACAATTGAAATCGGTAAAATCATTGATATGATGATGATATATAGCGAGACTGCAATTCACAACATCAGGATGGAAATATTAAAATTAAAATAGAAATATCAATAGTCAAAAGCAAATTTTAATTTAACAAGTATGTACATCCTAGTTTTTTTTTTCGATAATTTTAGTAGAAATATCGTAGCGAATGACGTTGCCAGCACAAATGGGTCAACAATTACTACGGCAAATTTGTGCATAGCCTTCAGAGTTAGTAATGTTTGTTGATGAGGCTCAAAAGTTGATTAAGAAAGCCGTTGTTTGTAGTGCAAGGAATGGAAAATTCTCAGCTGACTTAGGCAAAAAATGATGAGGACCATAAGAAAATGGGCTAAATCGAATCATGGAACACATTTAAGTCCACTTGAATAAATTTTTGTGCATTTCACAAAGTAAACACATATATTTTGGTTTTGTGGGCCCAACTCTGCTTGCCAAGTCCATTCAAATGGACCAAAATCTACACAATCTTTTGATTCCTTCTCCGTTTCTATGTTTTCCGTTTCGGGCCTTCTCAAAATAACAAGCCACTGAGATATCCTGCGGCTTTGCTGTCCTCTTAACTTGAGTCGACCATGGAAAGCAATCAGCGAGTGCTACTTCTATTGCCACTGCTGTTTACCACTACGGTTGCACAGTCAACATTTTCGAGTATTCTGTACTTTAAAAGTAACTTGATTTATTTAAAATTACGCAAAAGTGTAGCATTGTTCTTTGCTTTCTAAAAAAAGGGGCTGAATATAAAGCACTTAACCAAAATTTAAATAAGAAATGAAGTTTCAGAATTGATGAGATATTATTTTATCGAATCATAAATTTATGACGTTATAATTTAATTTGAATACTGCGATTTGAAAAGCGTTTCTCTCAGTGCCTGGCTACACTAGCAGTGTAAGACGTTTTGGTGTTGTCTAAATTTGATCAGAATACCAAAAAAAAAACTCACTTTCTGTTCTGTTTGACTGGGCAAATTTGCCCAAATTGTTGAAACAATCCGTCAATGCCGACGGGTTGTCCTTGGGAAGCCTGGGCAATCCTTGTCCCGCCATCCTTGCACAAACCGAAACACCAAGTGAAGCTGTTTTTTATGGCTCTCCATGTTCTTTATTTTTTTTTTTTTGCTTTCCTAGCCGTTTGGAGCTGCTGCAGCTCTCGTACAAATCCCAAATGGCCCGCAGCTGCTGCAGGTGGCCAGGGAATCGAGCCAAGGACATGGAGTGGGCGGTTGGGGGGTCGGGGCGAAGGGCAAGGACAATGAGGGATAAGTTTCCAGCAGGAGGAGATGCTGCCAAGGAAGGCAGACGAAGGTCGCTTGTAGGTCGTGTGCCGAAGGTCAACCGACAGTAATTAATGGTGCAGACTGCAGTTGACCACCAAAGCCCAAACCTCGCCTCGTGTAGAATGTCGCATTAAAAATGCATTTCTCATATGGCGTCAGGCAGTCGGCCGAGTGCAAATAAATAAATGAATCTGAATAACTCAAAAGCGCATTTTAATTAACTTTCGCAGCGAATTACCCTCCCGGGTCGACCTTCCGCTCAATTAAGCGCCCAATTGCGGCATTCGTTGACATCCGAGCTGCAAATATGTGGCTAAACATGTCAGAGAGCCAAACTCAATTTACATCTAGCATACGGTCAAAAAGAAAACGGAACACTGCCCGAGAATCATGTTCACACGATAATTCATTCACATTGTATATGCAAATCAATGTTTCAAATTTCGTATCAATTTAAAACTTTTAACTTTAATAATAAAATTGTATATCTGCATTAATTTAAAGTTATTGTCGAGACAACAGACATCTCTGGCCCAGTAGTCAGTAGTCGTGGCAGCCAGAATATTTGCCAGGAATTTCCATTAAACGCTTTATTTAGAAACGGTTTCCTGGCTACAGGGACATGTGGCTCCTCCTCCTCCACTTTCGTTCTGCATTTTCCCAGCTTAATTTCAATCGATGCGCTGTGCTTTATTCAGAGGGGCTGAAAGGTCTTGTAATTATGAGCGATTGGCGGGGAGAAGCCGCAGCCGCAATTGAAAAGGAGGCACAGTGTCGCCAACAACTTTGGCACTTTAAGTGCTTCCTGCCAAGAGACCGAGCACCGAATCCCCACCAGCTTCTCAATGCAATTTAATTAAGACCAACAAAGTGGAAATTTCGCGCCCTGCGAGCGGCCAGAGAATAGAAAAGCTAGAGGGAGTGGCAACTAACGAAGCGTGCCGAACATTTTTCCTCTGGCCCGTCGTCGAAAAGTTCAAATGAAAATTAGAAGAAAAGCGTAGGAAAATTAAGCAAAAAAAAAAAGAAGAAAATAAGTTGGTCAAAGCAGCCAAAGCGGAAATTATGTTGCGGCCATTTCTTTATTTTCTTTCTTTTTTTTTTATATTTTTATTTCAAGCGAGACAAAGCCGTAGGGCGCGCAAAAAAAAAATATAGCCAAATTAAGAAGTGGCCAGGAGCTGGTCGTCACTGCTAATGGCGCTTGAACGAGCGAAGAAAATAAGTAAATATACACAAGAAAGCCACCAAATGCGAATCTGGATCCGAATTCGTATCCGCATCCGGATGCCGGAATTTGGATCTTGGATTTGGGCTATGGGGCTTGGGCGCTGCCGAGAGTCCCTGTCAATTATTTGCATTTTGCCATGGGAAACTTGACAGTTGAAAGCGTTCTCTCAATTGCACATGGACGGCGTTTAGAGGGGGTCGCTTTTGCATTTTTGCATTTTTGCACTTGCGGAGCACTGAGGCGCTCATGCATAATTTACCACTCCACTTTCTCTTGGACTGGCCAAAACCATTTGGCTGTCGGTGGCACCGCAATCCTCCTCAGCGGGCAGAGCATTTTCAAAGCGAGGGCACAGCGGAACTACTACCTATTGTAATGATTTAAGGGTTCACTTATTTTTTTATTTAATCAAATCTTGAAAAGCAGTATTAAGCTAGATCTTAAAAAATTCTAATGCTTTGTATAGCAAACTAATATATATTATTTTAGCATTTTTATAGCTTAACTAGCTTAAACTTTATGTTCAGTAAAATTAAACAGTTTCGAATTTTCTTTAGAAAGCTTGATAACTTCATTTTTAGATATGATTCTGTAATGGTAATGGCATTACCTATACTTATTTATTATTTGAGACCAAACAACCATTTTACCGATTGAACGCTTTCGTACTAATGAAATATCCTGTAAGGGAATCCGAAGGGAAATGAAATAAAGACAGGATAAGTGGAGAAAGTCCTGTTCTGATTCAATTACCTTCGCCTAGCAATCTGTCGTGCATCCTCGCCCATTTTTTGCTACCCTGTTCACTGTCCCGTGGAAAGAGCTTGAAATGCATGAGAACATGGGCAAGAGGGCTATCCAGGTAAAAGGGGCGTGCCAGAGGCTGCAGAAATGTACTTTTGTGGAACTGGGTGTTGCACTGTTGAATAAAACAATCAATTCTTATCACAAAAGAAGTTAGTCATTACTTACTTTATTTACAAAATAAAAACTAAAGTTTAAAGATCATCCCCACAGCTTATGATGAATATATTTTGAAGATTTTTCAATTATACAACTATAATATTTTTAGTGGTTTATTTTTAAATATAAGTTATCAATACTTACATTCAAAAGTATAGCCCACTGTGCATGTGTGAGATCCGTTGACTGCGTCTGGTTAAGTTGGCTGAATCCTCGCCGGAATCCGAATCCAAATGCGAATGTGAATCTGAATCCTTGTTTCCGTTTTTCCGCGTTCCGGTTGCATAATTACGTATGCAGTGCGTTGCTGGGCCCATTTTTTGATTTGCATATTAATGCTGATGATACGAGTGCGCCCCCCCCCCCCTTAACTTTTTCTTGTTTCCCCGCATATCACGCATGCGCCTCGTTGTTTGACTTGGACCCATTATGAATATTGCGTATTAAAATGCAAATTAAAGCCAAATTAGCAAGCGGGTGGGCGTTTGGATTTTCATTTTCATTTTCACTGTCACTGTCATCTACTTTTGTGGGCGTGGTCCGTGAGAATTTTAACGCTTTGGCGCCGCCACTTGACCGCCATCATTCCGATTGTCAACTTGAATTGCTTTTCGATGAAGTGTGCCGGTGAATACACTTCATAACTTACCGCACCGCGAAATTTCATGGACAAAGTTTACACCTTTCCGGCATTTCTTTTTTTCTTCATGTACTCAATCATTTTTCCATTGAGAAAACCAACGAAAAGTTTTGCGGTATAACAAAAAAGTTTCTACTTTCTTGCTAAAATGCTGCCGCTGTTTTTGATGGCCTGTTCAAGTTGAGGTGACACATTTTCTTTTCCGGCGCCAAGTGAATGTATAAAAACAAATACAATTTCATAGCCGTTTAGTTGTCACCTTAGGTGCACTGCACGAAAATTTGGCTTACTAATGTGGTATTTAACTTAGTTCTGAATGTTTATCTGAAATATGTTATATGAAAGTATATAATCTACACAATTCCTAATCCATTTAAGGGAGGTATTTTAGTTTTTGAAAGTTTTGCCCGCTTTGTATGAAGTGTGCTCTGTGTGGTTATTTCTGATTATTTTTAGTGCAAAACACTTGATTTTTGTTGCCGTGTGGGTTACCTGCTTGCTGTCGACTCGTTCTGGCTTTTATTCCATCTCCCTGGCTGCTCGTAAAGCGTGTGTAATGCCGTTAATACAAATTTTCAGCGTTTACAAATTGCGCATACGACGCGTGGTGCAGGTGGAAAGGTGGGCATAATCATCGGGGACAAACAGACGTTTCAGCTTTGAAAATGGAATTTTCAACGTGTCAGCAGCAGCCGCCTTGGGCTATATGGCCTGTATATGGGTGAGTGCTGTACAATATACACACTCCGACAAATGTTTTCAATGCAATAATGACTTTTGAGGGGAGCAGTTGAAAGTTTTTTGAAACTTATTGGTCATTTCGAATATTCTATTTACTCTGAGAACTATACTATATACTTTACTATATGATTGTAAATTAGCACTTTTTTTTTGTTCACTCAAACACTACTATTTTCTTGAACGGTGCTGTGTAGAGGCTCCGTCAGTTGTCATATGTCTTCTCGGGTTTATTGACAGACGTGCCGGGTCGCTGCTCCTCGCTGCTTTTCGCTGATTTGCCCCCCCCGTCCCTCGAGAATCGCTCGTCATGTTTAATTAGAATTGCGGCTTATTGGAATTGTTATTTGTCAGCACTCTGCGCTACCCTGCAAACCTAAAAAACCCCTCTAGGCAGGGTAATTTCCTGTGAACTCGATTGGCGGGTTAATATCCACACGAGGTCCTAATGTGATTTTACGCAGTTAATTTGAAATTGTTGGCCTAAAGCATTGGATTACGCAATTGCAGATCAAAGTAGGGGACTTCATATTCCTTTTAATATTACTTGATTGGATTCCCAGGAAACTCTAATTTGTTTGATTAGGTATACATATTTCGTATAGAACGGGAAATATTTATCTGCATTTAAGAATGAAATCAATATACGAAATGTATTAATATAATTGTATCAAATTGTTTTGTTTTTTTTTCTTAAAAATTCTATTAAAATAACTGCGAGTTGTGTTACCTTTAATTGGGGATTAACTTTTTCTGCTCTAGAACTCAAACTTAGAGATACACTAAAGGCTTAGATGAATTAGAGGTGATACTTTCTTCATCTACACTAACTTTGTCCACTAACTTGGTTTGCTGGAATTTTCCCACTTCTGCTGCCTCCCAAAAGTTGGCCATAAGAACATATTTTTTTTTTTACGGCCGAGTCAGTTTTCCGTAATTGTTGTGGGCAACTTTTGCGAATTTGGCCAACTTATGATGGCCATCGGCACGCGCCAATGCCAATTAATAGTCGAATATTCCACTTGGGCTTTGATTCACTTACACTTTTTCGACGTTGAGCTGTCAGTGGCAATTAGTAAATTAATTAAAAGTTCGCTTCATTCGTGGAATTTTGCTGCAGCTTCTGTTAACCGCTCTGCCAAAACGACGACTGAGCACACGCCGTGTATAATAACAATAATAATAATAGTCGTAAAATAATAATAACCGCATATAACCATAACCGTCGCCCAATAGTACTGGGGCTCGAGTGAACCGATCGGGATACACATATTAAAACCATGTCGGTGGATTTGAGTGGACAGCAGGAGCCGACCATATCGGTGATAACCACTGTTCCGGTGGCCCAAAACGGTGGCGAAATGGACGCCCTGCTGCTCGGCAGGATTGGGGTGAGTACCACGAATTGGGAATCATCAATGGAATACCACCCATGTACCATCTACCATCAACCATCCACCACCTACCAGTGCCCCTCATCCGAACAAACAGAGAAACCACATACAAAAACATTGACTATTTCCCCTCACTAAGTAGCAAAGTGCGTGATGTTTACTACCAAAAAAACAAAAAAAAACCAGAAAAAATAATATATAAGCCAACTACCAAAAAGTAGAGAACTTAGATACACGAATACCCTTGGAGAAAGATATTTGCCACTCATCCTTTGATGCGAGGATTTCAATTAATAATAATATATTTTTGCCAGATTATTTGTACGCAAAACTTAAGATTTTTTTGAAATAAATCCAAAATTCTACATTCGTTTTGTTCTAAACAAAACATCTACAATAAAAATGCTTAAAGTAAAGTAAAAAATGTATAAAGTGCACTTAAGCTTATTTAAAATCATTAATTTGCACAAATTCTATGTAATTTTCAGAAATCTACAAGGGTATTATAATATTTTATTTATAACATAAAAATAATGAAAAGAAGGCAAACCAAACTGAAGCGCATACTGTCATTGCCTCTTGCATTTTAGCTAGACAAATATTTGGCTTGGCTTTCGTTTTCCTCTATTTTTTTTTTGCTCTGTTCACACTTTACCACCTCTCGAATACTTCAACTAGTTGGAACGGCTTTAGTGGGTGTCAACAGACAACAAAACCAAAAATATGTATAAGAAAATACTTTCCTCTGCTCACACAATTTTTGTCATTAGCTAAAACGTAGTTGCAAGCTCTCTCACTTTCTCCTATTATAACTAAACTACATCGGTTATCTATAGCCATTTTAGCCTAGGCTTAAGTTCCCCCTCTCCCCCCCCCCCCACATCACAAAGCGTAAGTATTGCCGACTTAACTCTTTCTTTACGTGTAAATTTCGGAACTGCTTCGATATAAACCTGCTATTTATTTGAATGAACTGCGTTTATGCCCATTTAGTTGACTTTCGACCAGCTTGGCCATAGTTTTACTTCCTCATTCGATTGCAACATCAATAAAAAAAATAAAATAAAATAAATGTGGAATGAAATTAGTGCAAATGAAAAATGGTTCTGAATATCCACAACATTGTAGAGGAAAGTGATGTGACCACAAATGAGACAAAGGTAAAATCGTTTCTCTAATTAAGTTGAACCCGTCAATGAATAATGCTGATTCCAATTTAATTTTAATATTTAATGCTGTTGATTTGATTTTGTAAATTCCGTTTAGAGCCGATTACGTTTTGAGAGTCATTAGGTTAAGCATCTTTATTAGAAATGATTCCGGTACAAATCCATGACATTCGAATGTTCTCCCATAGCTAGTAGATTTTAATTGAAATCCGAACCATTTTTGATGCTTTTGTCTTTCACATGACTGCCATTTTATATACAAATTTTGGCAACAAAAATATCATTTTACTGTTGCGAAATTTTCATGGAAATGTTTTTGATTCGACCAAGGCCTCAACTGATAATGAGACTTTTCCACTTTGATGTGGCCAACTCGATGCCAACTTGGCCCCAATGTTAATTAAGCGGCTGGCTCTTGTTCCCTGTTTTCCGCATTTTCCGCCCTCAACACAATGCACACAATTTCCATTTTAGTTTTTCCGCAACTGCAGAAAGTTAGTGAGCGAGCAAATAAATTGCGGAGGGAAAGCCACAAAACAACTGAAAGTAAGTGCAAGTCTGGCTTTATTGGGTTGCCATTTTAATTAAAAAGCCAACCGAACGAAATTCAATCAAATTATAAACAAGGTCCCCGCTCGGACCTGGGATTTATGTGAGCAAATTAAAAGTAATATGGGTAATAGAGAATGGAATTTTAGTTTGTAAACAATGTAAGCTTAAAGAAATAACTTAAAATATTTTAGCTTTTACAAATGTATTTGGTACAATTTGAAATATGGAGCGTTAAGTTAAGGGTAAATATTGAAAAGAGAAATTTTGAATATTTTATGATTGTTTCCAAATTGCTCAGTGACCTTTCCCCAGAAGGCAAGCTTAAGTCGGGTTTTACTGCTTCCCTTTTTTAATTAGGGCCCCAACGAAACGGAATTCAATCAAATTAAAAGTAAAGCTCTTGGCAGGACTCCCTGCCATATCTTAAATGCCCATCTCCCATTTGATGTGGCAGTTTTGCTTTTTCCTCACATTTTCCTTAATTTATATTTTAGAACCAATAAAATGCGCACATAAATTTTACTGCATAGCGAAAGGGGATTAGCACCCCAGCTGAAAGATTCCAACTTTAGTTTGTTCGGTGGTAGTGTGATATTTTTTTTTGTCTTTCATATCTGACACATATATATATACATATGTACATATATATGTATATATATATGTGGTTAGATGCACATTTAGTAATGTGCCTGTGTGTGTGTGTGGGCCAGTTGATGTGGAACAAGCTCATTAAACAGCCAAATCCAACCATTTGATTATGTGCCATAAAAGCGTAAAAAGAACATGTGTCGAGAGAAAGTGGGAGGGTTTTTGGTGGAGCTTCCATTGCGGCGAAGGATGTTAAAAAAAAAAAACGGCAATGCAGTTGCATTTTTCCCCACTTTCCACTAAGCGGCTTCCATTGGCTGGGAACTAACTTTGTCAAGCTACTACGGAATTTCCGAAGAATTGCAAGACACCAATTCTTAGAAAATTCTATAAAGAGATATCTGAACTAGCCACGCTCTTTGTTTGAATATCGCAAACTAGTTTGTTATTTTATATAACTACAAAATGATTATAGCTTATGTAAGGGACAAAAATTGAACAAAGCAATTGTAATTATTAAAACGTTTAATTAAGCTGATGATTTTTACCAACGGTTTTTTTTTTGCAAAATTTAAAACCAATTAAATGCATTTACATATGTGTGTTCTTTGCACTATACATATATGTATGTCATACTAACTGTACCAGCTTAAGAGCATTTTAGAGTAGAGCAGCCATTTTATGTGATTCGAAGAAAATGGGAAAATATTAAAAGGAAAACGATTTCGCCAGTGCGCTCATGTGTTTTTTTTTTCTCAGCTCGTGTGTCGGCTAAGGAAATCGAAAATCTGTAATCTTGCGCATCGACTGCCAGCCACATTTTCCACTCGGGCATTTTCCACATCGCATCTACGCCGCAAAGAGCGTGTTATAGAAATGTTTACAAGATGGGCAAACAGTTTCAATCGAAGCGCAATGATTTTCTGACTCGCAACATCGACGCTGGCATAAGTGTATATGCATTAAATGTGCAGTGCCATTTGCCAAATTGATTTGCAATGTGGGCGGCGACTGGTTACTGGTTGGGTGGCAACAACGACCAGTGAAGCGCAAATGTGATCCGAGTTGGTCAAGAGTATCTGTCGATCTGCCTATCCGTCAGATACGACATGCACACGACGGCCTCGCTCTGGCCAAAACATTTCGGTGTTGCATGAATGATTGAGCTTGCCAGCCTTGCTTGCTTGCATGATACATGTATGTATGTATGTATGATGGATGCATCTGATGCCAACGATATCGGTGGCTCGGCCCCATTTGCTGGGCCTTCTTCAAAAAGGGGCTCAGAATGGGGGATCGGCGTGGTAATGGGTAACTGGCTGGCGTTAATCGAATCAAATGCACCGCACGTTGTGTCCACAGGCATTGGCCAAAGCCATTGTCAGGGACATGAGCAGATGGCAGTGCATTAAATCTTGGCCACAGTGGGGCAAAACTAGTAGTACATATTCAACCGAATTGAATTATATTTAATTTAATAAATAATAAATAAACATTGGAAGATTATATGACAAGTAGAAGAAAGTATACTCTTTATCGTAATCATTAGCCGCATCGCTTCATCCGTCCGTTTCTCTGTCTCTTTATACGTAAAGATCTCAGAAGCTATATGAATGATCGAATTATTACCACTATTTTATTTCTCAATTCTCAATTGTTACTCAACCACTGTGGTTTTCCGTTGGCTATATAACGTGGTGGAGTGGCGTCGTCGATTGTGGCGTGGCATGGCCGTAACTGTTAGTCGGGACCTGACACGCTTGATTGAGTTCAAAATCAGATTTGTGGTACCCTCCCAGCTCGCATTGCAAATTGAAATAAAAACGGAACGTGACATTTGGTTTGGTTGGCAACAGGCGGGCCGAGACTGAAAACGGAAATGCGAATGAAACTGAAACAAAGGGCCAAACAATCGAGTAAAGTTTCAGGTTCTTCACCTCTTTTTTTTAACTACCCTTTCAGTGGCAAATTTGGTGTACACCAGAAGTTAAAAGTGCATGCATTACATCTTTCCTGTTATACTTCAACTGAAAGGGTATCTCCAGTTGGTTATCTATATCTATTTCTTCTGTATGGATTTAAATCGGGAAAAAGGGGTGCCAATCTCTCTTTTGGAAACGCATATTTTATTGTCAAAATCAATAGATGTCAGCGTTTAACAGCTGCCAGCGGCAAAATACAACCCCTGATTGCCTGTCAAAAGCTCTTTCGTTTTATTAGATTTTCCCAGCCGGTGGCTTTTGGCCCAGGTAAGTCGTAGAAATTTCCATTTGCTGTTTGTTGTTCTGGTGTACTTTCCGTACCTTTGTCTGTATTTTTCTAGCTTCCTGCATGACCCATAAACACGCACACACATCAACACAAATCAAGTCTCATGCTTCCCAAATTTCCAAAAAAACAAAAAAAAAACTTTTAAAAACTCATCGTGTTAAATGTACAATCATTTGATAAACATTTACATATATATATTTATATATATAAATAAAAGAATTTATATATTTTTTCTTTTTCTCTTCTACTCCCCCCGCCACCCACTCAAACACACACGCACACACCCACAAAAATCACACTAATCCCCGAAATATATATATGTATGTATGTATGTATATATGTATGTACTTATGTGTATATGTGTCACCACAAAACAAAATTTAAACCCCAAAAATACTTACATGAAATTCCAAAAATAATGTCTAAAAATATGAATCGAGCAGCATTCGGTAAGTATGCTAAGTATTATTGTTGAAAGATATGTTAGATGTAAAAAAAATATATATTTAAAATTTTGGTGTTACTAAGAAAAGCCTATTATAAGTGATTTTAATGATAAGCTCAGGAACTTAAAATGATGTATAAGTATATTATTTTTTTTGTGATAAGCAAAGAATTAATTTATTAGGAGGGGAAAAAAAAAAATTATCAAGAACATTTCCCACAGTTTTTTTTTCACTCATTATAACTTGCCATAATTGTTTACAATTATTAAGCAAGTAGCGCGGTGGTAATAAAATTATTTAGATACCTCAACGGAAGCGCCGGAAACCTTTATAGTCTGGACGTGTCCTGACCGCCCGCTAAATTTATGAATTTGCCCCCGTTGGTAAACCACCCCCTCAGCTCCCAAAGAACCCCCGAGGTCACCCCATATACATAGGCCGACTTGTGGTGGTCCCGCTGACTTGGCTAATGGACAGCCGTTGGCGTAAAGTGGAAAAAAAAAGAGAAAGCGACTTCTGCGGTTGCCTAGGACTTCCAGGCGACCGACTTTCCTGTGCCTATCTAACGATGCCATTATATTGTCATGAATATGATTATGTCGGGCCATATATATAAATATCGTATTTTCCGGAGCGGGCGGGAGCACGACATAAAGGTAAGGCGCGAAGGCTGGCATCATATTTCACTTGTTGTTCAAGATTGAGGGGGAAAAGTTTTGGCCTTAAATAAATAGCGAAAAATATGGCAGAATGCAGGCAACTCTTGTCACCATTCCAACAGCACAGTGATGCCCACTCTTTTTGCCTACTTTCTTTCCGTCTCTTTCTGCGACTCCTGTCCTTTTGTTGCTGTCTCTTTTGCTTCTTCTGTGTGTGTCCCTTTCTTGGCCAAGCGAATTTATGTGCGGCGCGTGTGAAGAATTTGTAGCCTCGCCTCTAATTGCTTGGCGGTAACTGAAGACCTGTGTATTTTTTTAGCCCACCCCCACTGCGCTGTGTTTGCCCACCTCATGGTATCCTAGCAAAAAATAACGTGCAAAGTGTTGTCTGCCATAATTAAAGCCGACTTAGCAGACAGCGAGCATCTGTTTTCGGTCTGACAAAGTTCAAGTTCAGAGCGGCAGCAAACGAGAACCACCGACCCTTACCATCCGTACTAAAACCACCCATCTACAACCAGCCACCCCTTTTCGCTGACCTTGCGGAGACAAGTGCAAAGTGCACGGCAGGCAAGGATTCTGTAGGTGCACTGTTACAGAAAATACTAATAGCATATTATATTTACTTTATTAACTAACTTAAAGTACTATTTACTATATTTTTCTGGCTAAACCTTTAATAAATATAAATTGCCTCTTTAAACTTCGGCTTCTGCATTTCAACATCGACAATTGAGTTAGAAAAACATGTTCAAAACTCATAATTGTATTCAAAAATTGTACAATTTTCAATTACAAAACACAAATAATAAATTAATATTGCTTCATAAATTATTTCATAATTTACCATGATTTCTTTTGCTAATTAGCGAAAATATTATAATTTTCTCGCAGTTTCCCAGTTGCAACTGGCGCATTTTTCCACCTTTCGTTCATTCATAATTCAGTTTGGGCCGACATATCCCACATAGCGGCCTTTCGTCCTGCGAGCCCCTTTCCTTTCTTAAACTGGCATTTAAGCTGCGGTTCTTCTCGCATTTACCGCGTTTTCCACCCTGCCCGCGCTTGACACATCAAGTATACGCCATGTGGCGCTGTGCTATGCCAGCTATTTCTCGTTTATTAAACGTCGCGGGCGCAAAAATTTAATAAAAACCGACAGGAAAGTTGTAGATGCTTAGCCAGCCAAGCGTTGAGCCCTCGATAAGTTATTATACCCATGCCAGCGAATCCGGAATAACCCCCGAAAAAAGGGCGAACATAAAAATAAGCAGCGAATAAGGCGACAAAACAATTGACATGGACATAAAAGCAATCAGTTGCTGGGCGGACAAAAGAGAGATTTGTTTGTGTAAATCGCTTTTCAAATCGCACTTTATCAGCGGAAATAAATCGACGGAAATCCGAGGAGCAAATCTTGCGTATCCTTGGCCAGGGCCATAAACACATGGGCATTTTAACTACGATCCGGACATAATTGTAGCTAGAAAAAGGACATCAAATGCAGGACATACTCATACCCACATTGTGTGAGCCCAAGTGGGTGTGGCACTTGTTGTAGGTTGCCAAGAGGGCTGTGCGTTGTGTATATTTGCAAATCGATTTCGTTGTGATTGTGAAAACAATTTGAAAATTGCTTTGAGCCATTTTGGGGGCAAGTCGAGCGACAAGCGGTTGGCAAATAAGAAAACCCACATGTTCACACACACATGCCCGCCCACGCACACATTTGCAAGGCAAACACACACACACGCGCACAGAGACAAATTCTGTGAAAGTTAAGAACATTCTCTGAAAAGAACGGGTTACTAGTGGGATAGATGGAAGGTATTAACAAAGTATTGAGAGTTTAATGTTTTATGTAAATTCAAAAATTCAGCTGTACTTGATAAAAGTTCCTTATATAATTCTACTTCTCTTGACATTGTACATATGTAAATGATAAGCCCATCTTTTCTATTTGACAATCCGTTTCAAGCCCAAATTTAAGGATATTTAAAACACCGATTTAGTTTGTTTTGATTTCCTCTTCCAAAAAATCCCACAGAAGCTGAAACAATTTTCCAGCTCTTCTCATATCCTTTGTGATTTCGGAGGCGGGCAAGGGAGGGGGGCGTGGCTGGCAGCTATGACAACTGAAATAGGCTGCACTAATTTGACAGAGCTCAGAATTCAAGAATCAGTGGGTGGGCTGCAGCCGGGTGCACTGAATGATTGACTGCCTCTGACACCTTCGCCAAAGTTTCCCCAGCTACGATTCGGTTCCATTCGACACATCCCGTCGACACAAAGGAACATGGTGGAAAATCAAGGGAAATCGGTGAAGGAGCGACGAAACAGGGGGGGAAACTTCCAGCTGACTCAACAGGAAAATCAGTCAAAGTTGATTCGAATCGATGATGTGGCAGAAAGTTGAGCAACAAATTTTATTCTGCCATATGTGTATATGGACTCACATTTGGGCTTGATTTTAAACGAGTTTTCAAAGTGGTATTTGCAAAATTCACTCAAAATTGTAAAAGCCATTGCAATAAAAGTACTGAAATATCAAATGAGATTTTTACAGTTCAACGTTAGGTATATTTAGAATTAAATTTTTATTCATTATATTTATCCAAGGATTGTTTCAGAAGGATATTTGTTCAAAGACGTTTTCCCTATAAATCATAAAACCAAAAAATGCGCTGTGTTTGTGTATTTCTGTGAACGACGAATAAAACATGAATAACAAATATAAAAATTGGAATAAAAATATAAAATTGGAATTTAAGTGGTCAATGCGGAGTGTATTTTAGTGCTGCTCCTCGTCCCCCTCGTCGATCGTGTGGCAGTCGGCACCCAAGTGGGTGCCTCGCTTCACTTTCTCCAGCTGCATTTCCTCCTTTCCCTCCTTGACCAACATGGCCCACGAATCGGGAAACTTGTGGTGCGACTTGCGCTGTGAACGTGCCATATTCTTGCCCATGCGGTAATCTGGGTTCAAATCCAAGTCACTGGTGTCCAGTACCTCGTCCATGGCGTCCACATCTTGGCCTTTGCGACAGTTCGACTGGACCTCATAGTCCTGGTCCGTCATCTTTTCAAACATGTCCGATTCATCATCGTAGTCGTAGAAGGTCGGTTTCTTTGGTGGACGTCGTCCGTCCACTTGACAGCGCCCGAAAATCACAATGGAAATGTAGATTATCACCAGTAAAGCGACGGAAGTCATTTTCGATAAGTTGTCGGAGTGCTGACTATAGTCGGAATGAGTAAAAGCGGCTGAAACATTTGGCAGAAGAAGGGCTGGCGTACTTGGATTACACATTTCATATAGTATTAATATATTTTTTAAAAGTTGTGAACATATTTAAAGCAAGAGTACATACAAATGGTTTTATTCTTTATTGTAGGGTCTCTTTAAGTATTAATATTCATACAATATTTATTTTATAAATCCGGAGTTATCATTCTCATCACATTTCGCTCGATCTCATCCCGACTGTCCATGAGGCGACGCAATTTAGCATCGTAATCCTCGTATCGTTCTTGATTTTTTTCATCCGGCTGTAATTGCGATGAAGCCTGAAACTCCTCTGATGTTTCCGGTGAGGTCATCCAATATCTCGACTTTGATCCCGTGATGTCCTGGCCGCTGTTCAAAGTGGTTTGCAGCTGGACAGGACCATGGAAGAGTTGCAATAGAGGCGGAACCATCACTCGACGATCCTCAGTAAAAGCTTGTGGCTGGACCTCTTTGTTATCCACACTGTCCTCGAAATGGCAGTTGTCATCAGCACACAGCTCGGTTGCCTCATAGAAATCCGGCTTCTTGGACCATTTCAGACTAGGATGTTCCGTAGGCGTAGTGCCTTGGTTGTTGTTTCTGCATATGTTGTCATTTTTCGCTTTTGACAAGCGGGATTGAAGGATCTGCAGATTATCGGTTATGGCTTTGGTGTGCTTGTGCAGAGATCCCAACAAACAGTTAATTCTCGAAACAAAAGCTTCATCCTCAAAACTAATGTCGTCGTCCTCCTCTTCATAAGCCTCATCATCGCCATTGTCTTCATCACCATCATGGATATCATCGTCATCACTATTGCCCGCAGGATCGGCATTCTCGTCATCGTCCTCGTCCTTGACCATCTTCCTGTCAACCTTGCAGCGATCCTTCTTTTCATACTTCACATCATTCGGATTTTCGGCGGGACATATGCCCGATTGCGAGTCCATGTCGGTATTGACCTTCCACTGATCCCGATCTCGATCGAAATCGTCCTCCATGGCACCGCTTCGTTGCTTCTTTGGCTTTTCAAATATGGAGTTAAAGCCATCAAATGTGTCACCATCGTCAATATACTGTATCAGTTGAGTCAATTGAGTGTGTAGCAAAAGGATAAATATAATGATTATTTTAGTTAACCAGGCCATTTTATTTTGTTAGAGCGTAGCAAATGACATTTAATGCTTTTCGAAACATTTAAACATCAAACGATGATTCCTTGAATTTTAATTGTTTGCTTTTGATTCTCATAAACATTTTCGCTCAACCTCCGGAATGGAAATCTTACAAAACCAATGGATTCCTGTGGCTTTCCTTCCGGTATGTCATCGGTTTGCATTCCTGCGGCTTCTGGCGGCTTCATCTCCTGATGCTTTTCTCCAGCTTTTCCCTGATTTTCCCGCAGTTTCCTGCTGCCACTGACGTCAAGGATGCGGCACTGAAATGTTCACTTATTGCGGTTTTTGTTTCCATTCTTTTACCCCGCCTGTTGTTTACAACCTGCGCACGATTGCCCCAAAGGTGCGACCATGGGCGGGTTGGCATTGGGGGTTGGGAAATGTGGGTGGTGGTGGGTTGTGGATAAAAGGGGGGGGGGGGGTGGCGTCTAACGAATTCATCAGCGCTCACAAAAGATGAAGAAAAATGGTAAACTGAGGCCAAAAGATGGCCACGAGCGAAACACCTACGCAAGCGGAAGGGAAGTCACTCACCATCTCCCACAAAAAACCCCTACACCACGACATGCACTGGAAAAAATGAGGAAGGAAATACAAAAACTTATTTTGAGATTTTGAGATGGTTTATTATAAAAGTTTTTGATTGTCCTCATTCATTCAATCCTATATACTATAGGAAAACATGCATATTTTCTCAGATCTTGAAATGTTGGACAATTTTTTCTTAGTGCATAATCACACCATGCTGAGCGTCACCCTTGCGGAAGTTGCTAAAGGATGGAAAGGATGCCGGTGAGGATGGAAATAGAAATAGAAACGCAGCACAAGTGCTACAGACAAGTCCGATGATGAAGACGATGATGGTGCAGGTGATCCAGGTGCCTCAGGTGGGAGTGGGGATAGTTACGACTTATATGCATCACCGGAGGACGATGGGCGGGGCATGATGAGTACCGCTCTTGGAAAATGCATTTTCAGTGTCGCTTTCCTGCCGTGGGTGCAACAAGCTGTCCCATGAAAATGTCTTTATGCCCGAGCAAAATTGGAAAACATGCGTGCACTGAGGGAAATTCATCGATCGAACTTTTTATGGAAACTACAATTGCGATTAAGGCATCTTAAGTTTTGTTCAATTTGTTATATTACTGTATTTCATAAAAGGTTTTAACTACACCTTTTTCGTTAAGGCCTAAGATTATTAACATTTTACAATAAAAGCTCGTTATTTTACTATTTCTCTAGGTGTAGAGGTATGCTTAAACAGGTTTGCCCCTCAGTTATCATGTCCTCTTAGAGATTTGATTTAATTCCGCCGGCCCACTCTAGCATTTTGTAATTGCTCGACCAGGCGACTTCCCTGCAATTTGCAATTAAACTGCTGCAGTTGATGGCAGTCGTCGTTGGGGAGTCGATTCCATTTCCACAGGATATACAGCGAGCAGGAAAACGCACATCTGTGCGGGAAAAAGTTGGCCAGAGGGAGCTTTTTAGTTCAGTGACATTTAAACTTTAATTTAAAGTGGCAAGCCCTTTTACTCGCAATGGCAATTAGCAGTGAAAGGAGGGGAGAACTAAATGAGCTATTTCTAATTATGTGTTTCAGCGTTTGCCCCTTTTTAATGGAACATAATTTATTTTTCCTGTTACTTTGGGCCATACAAAGAACGAATAAAAATAATTATCAATTATTATTATGCGGCTTCAGTTGAGCGATTTTTAGGCGTTACCAAATGACGCATTTCAATTCAAAATTGTTTAAAAGCCATTTAGACTAATCTATACCACCATATTTCAGAAAAAAGTTTTTGTTATGAATAATTTGGTTAGTTTAAAGCATTATTATCTGTGCTAAAATACATTTTACTAAACGTATACTGACTTAATGAATCACATTTTGAATAAATATTTCAAATAAAGTTTCAACTCATGACTAACATTTATTAAAATTAAAGCTGCGCTTAAAGCTTAAAAGCTGTTATCCTTGAGTTCAAGCTTTAAGCTTACAACAGGGACATTACTTACAAGCTCAAGTATTACAAAAGTTCTGTCCTTATGTACACCAACCTAAGTAAGCTCAAGAGCCTTTCAGAGCTTGGGTTCCTCTAGAAAAGCTCAAATTATTCAAAACGCAAAGTTGCCCGCTCCTGCCATTTTCATCACTTTCCACTTTCTCTTTTATGCTTTCATCGTTTTCTACCGTTTCCCATTTTTTCCGCGCTTTTCCTCGTGCACCGCATAAATCATTTCTCCTCGAAGGGAGAAGCGTTGTGCAGCGTTGCACAATGTTGTGTGTGGTTTTTCCACTGCATTCGGAAAATGGCATTGAAAAGCTGTTGGCGAAACAAAATTTATGACCCCCTAGACTTTATATTCTGACTTTTGGCCGCTGGCCTGTTGCTGAGTTTTCACTTTTAATGTGAGGGTTTTTTTTGCCGAGCAACGTTGCCAAAAATGTGCGCCAGCATCATTTGTAAAAAAAATCTTTCAAATGAGATGAAAAACAAAAGGGGAAATTGCTTATTAGATATTAGCTAAAAAGAAAAACTTGGCCAAGCACTTTGTTTTTTTTTTTTTGCTGCTTTCATTCTGTGTTTTGTTTAGGCAATGACTTTCATTCAGCTGCTTGCTTATTCCATTCACTTGCCATAAAGGATTTTTCATGGCACGGTACGCAGGACGACGGCACGTGAAATATGCTAAATGGACGCGAACTCATGACAAACAAACAAACAAACGACGGCGGTTGATCAACTGCTTTGGTTAACCCTTGTTTCTCCAGGGGGTTTTTCTGCACATCCCATCTTCAAGCCATCCCCCTATTTTCAGGACCAGGTGCACATTATTCATTCCTCTGACACGGCCCCACCAAAAAAAAAAAAAAAAAAAAAATACTGAAATAAGGACACGTATGCGATGGGGAAATGGGCGGTAATCGACTTGATAATACCCCGAGGATATAAGAACGCTAATGGTAGTGATTAATGGCGATTGCTCTCAATGAAAGCCAAATCACTTTCTTAAAAACTCAATTATCTCAGCTCTATTATTTAAAAGGATTTTTACAAACTTTTTTTCAAACGTACAGTATAAAATATTATTTTTTTTATATATAAATCCAATTTTAATAGCTGTAAGAACCTATAATTAGGACTCTGTTTGTGCTCTTCCTAAATAATCCTAGTGGACAAGAAGGCTGATGCCAATACCAAGACATGTTCACAACTTTTTATACTTTGTAAAGTTCTTAAGACGCTTTTTTCCATCGTCTGCATTATTTTTTGCCCTTTACTGACTCGTTTGCTACTTAAAAAAAAAAAAATAACTGCAAGATGGCAAAAACTTTAAAAAAGCAACGACATGAGAATAAAACCTCATTAGGCACGTTCTGTCATTATGGTCTTAAATGAAAGTTTTTTGTTGGTTTAGAGCTTAGAAAATGGCTAACTAAAAAGGGATATATTTTTATAAAGTAATTTGAAAATAAGCTAAAGCTTCTAAGATCAGCAATTTTAGTTGAGTAAATATATAGTTTTATACTAGAGATGGTATTAACTACGTTACTTTTATTTAAAGTCAGTTCTTCTATACGTTTCTAATAACCCCGACGTTTAGCTTTAATGGCGGATTTTATTTTGCTTTTGGCGATTTTGTTTTGCTCGCTGCCTTCCGCGTTTTTCCTGGCACTGCCCTCAAAACAATTTTCCACGTGATTGTGGAAAAGCTTGGGTGCCACAAACAGGCGGCAGCTTTCATGCGGATGTTTGGAAAGCTCGCCAGCGCGCGGCTGCTGCGATAATACGGAAAATGTCGAATGGAAACTGGCGACAACTGTGCGTGTGCGATTTTCCGATTTTCCGCAGCGTCTTCGCTCAGTTCTGCCCAAAACGCCAGCTGCTGAAGTCGCACCGCTGAAGTCGCACGGAAAACGCGCGAGCGGAAATCGCGTTGCGTCGTTCGTCCTCGTTGCTCCTTTTTGAATCCTGGCGCATCTCGTCGGCGATCGTCGTTTACCCATTTGAAATCTCCCCCTCTCTGCGCGACCATTTGTATTTCATGTAAAAAAAAGTGAAAAAAAAACAAGAAAACTAAAACGTGGATTAATCAGGCATACCCCATAAATATTTTCTTTTTTTTTTCGGTGTTATAAGGCAGTAAAAACGGGAATTCTGTGAGTGCGAAATAAAAATGCGCAAATTGCTTAATTGACAATTGGCCGTAAAGTAATCCAATAAAGAACGCATAAAAAAAACCATAAAATGGAATTAACGGGAGGAAATCGGGGGAATCAGACTTAAGAGGAAATTAAAATGTTTAATATATTAGTTTAAATAAATTGAACAATGAGACTTTATAAGAAATGGCAAATTATATTTACTAATGAGATAAATAGTTAATTCAATGCAAATTTTAAGATAAATATATTTAATTGATTCAGATACAGAACAAATGTAATTCGTTAGTTGAGCAATAATTATTCTCTTACAAAAAAAAATATAAATATAAGAATAAAAATAAAAATAAGGTAAAATCTCTAATTTATTACGCAATTCAATTTTTGTGAACTGTGTGATCTAAAAGATGTTTAGTAATGTTTAATCTTGGTAAGATTGTGGGAATTGATGATTAATGTAATTTTTGAAGACAGACGTACAACTTTAATTGATATAAAAGAATAAATAATAAAATTGACTGTAATTATACAAAAGTCGTATAGGCTCTAAGAGCACTGCCAAAGGGATTGCAGGCCTGTAAATCAAGTATACGCCGCGTGGTTGCTTTTGCCGCTTGTTTGTGGGATTTCGCCTGTTGCCATCCTGGCACAGATTGCTAAAATAAAAAGAGTCGACACAAATTGCTGAGGAATTTCGATTGGCAAATCTTTGATTTCTCTCTCGTTTCGTTGCGTGCTGATTGCCCCACGAGCCCGTAAAATGCCGACGTCCTTAGTCCTTTTATGTGCCACCCTTGGTCCTGAGTCCTTTGTCCTTTTCACTTTGTACTGTGTACCTTGCCCTGCCGAACGCCAAATGTTGGTTGGTGAATGCTGACTTCTGATGCCCGGGCCTCACCTTATTTATTTGGGAATTGGCACTGTCTTCGGCTTTGGAATCGGTTACTTTGTCTTTGGCCAATATTTGCATGGCAAATAGAAGCCGGATAGAGCCACAATACTGAATGCTGCTTATCGCCGATGCTTATCGTTATTTTCGTTATCGTCTTGGTCCTTTTTCATTCGCCCTTTGGCAATGGGCAATATGTTAATAATGCCCTGGTAATTAGCCAAAAAGTCGGGCGTCGGATAATTTGGCAAACAGCGTCAGCTAATTAAATCACGTAGCAAATGCATAAAAATAAAGCGTTTCGTTCTATCTCTAATTTGATCCCTGTGGGCCAAAACGCCGCCACTTTTAGGCAAATTAATAGGGCAAGAAAAAGAAGCCCGGGCTCAGACAAACAACAGCAATTAGGCCCATGGCTGGCTCACATATGTAAGCATTGTCTAGGGTCCCAGACCTCCATTTTCCAACCCCCCATTTTCCCACTTTCCCATTTTCCACTCACACCCATCAAAGGCTTAAGGGTTCGAATAAATTGCCTTCATCATCTTTCACTTTTCGCCCGGTCTCTCTGGTGTGGTCTCACCATTTCATTTTTTCCTTTCATCCGAAAGTTTCTTTTGAACACCCATTTCTATGCCCGACACACACGGCGAAGTATATTAAAATTTCCTGTCATCTTGCGGCATTAACACACAAATGGGAAACTTGAAAAAAACGTACATGAAAAAAAGGAGCATGGCCTGTAAAGTTTTGAAAATGAAATTAAAGCAAATGCATGCGAATCTCTTATTGAATTATCTGCAAAACTTTCCACGCCTAACCAAGCAAAACTCACACTAACTTTCCATAATAAACACAATGACACTGAGCTGCGGGTTTTTCCGGACTTTGCAAAGTTTACACAAATCTTTTGGTTGGCAATGTTTTGCATCTGCTAAATGGGTTTATTCATTTATTCACCTGTTGAAATACAATAAATTGAAAAAAAAGGTATATAAAAAGATATAGATATTAATTAAAGTATGTACATAACTATGCAAAAATATTTTAGTATTTAAACTATTAAAGTAATATTTGGCATAACATAACTTAACTTGTTCTCAAGTCTTTGAGAATGTAAATGATTCCTCGAATAAGAAACTTGATTGTTTATTAGGATTATTTTAAATTGTTGTAGTCGATTTTCTGTCGTTTTTCCAAGTTTCTTTTCTCGATTGATACATTGTAGATCAACTTTTGTGGCATTTTAAGGGACACCCTTCTCCTTCGCGTTTGGAGTATGAGATCTCCATCATGTACATCCCATCCAATTCCCTTCCATTTCATCCCATCCCATTCTATGCGCTGGGCGACGACAAGTCATGCGATATGTTGGCAAGGACGTCAAGTGCCCGTATATAGTTACATTAACCGCACACAACGGCCCTCATGGTTATTGTTGCTGTTGTTGTAGCTCGGCTGTTGGCTTATTTAAGTTTCAACTTCAGCTCGAGTTTCTGTTTTCAGCTGTCCGCCCAGCAAAGACATTGTATTAAAGGCGGCCGACGTGATCAAGTATCTCATTCGCAGCATCTAGCAAACAGCAGCCCCATGGTTCCCCTCAATCCCCCAGTTAGTTGTATATCATTAGCATGAAGAAGCTGTCGGCGAAACTTTCCCAAATTGCAGCTACACAGGCAAAAAGATGAATTAAGTTCAATTGATAGCACTGGGCATTCAAATTAGGGGATTTATAAATATATATATATATTAATTTTTACTAATTTATTAATAATTTAGTAGAAAAAATGTGAGTAAATGAAAGGCATAATGGCATATTGTACACTTCTTACAATCACTTTTTCTCTCTGTGTACAAAAAGTAAAAAAGTTGGGATAAAAGAAAGCATAATTTGGAGCGTGCTAAAGTGCAGAGCGCTCAGATAGAAGAAGGCGGCGGCAAAAGCAACCAAATCGAATAAACCATACTCGAAATAATGCAATAAATCTCTCAAACGAACTTTAATACAGAGTGCAAAACGAACTCAAATTACACATAAATTTCAATTGGCAAAGTCGAAGTGAAGGCCGGCCTCAGGATTTATCGCCCGACGATAATAATTAAGGCGGCCAGCCGAACGTAGATACACTACGGCCCACAAATAGAGCAGCCCCGAACCGCAGATACTAACCGTTGGAGCAGCAGAAGCAAAACGAGATACATATCCAGATACAGATACAAGAAGAAAAGCCAGTATGAATGCCGCACAGAGCGGCGGCCACACGGGTGGCGGTGGTTCCATGGGCAAGAAGGGCTCCCAAATGGAGGTAATTATATTAAATTTTATTTACCACCCACTGAATGTGGGGACTGAAAGTGTGCGTCCAGTTGCGACCCAAGAAGTCCTTTCATTGCCATCGATTTGGTTTTTATTTGAAACGTATTACTCTCTTTCTTTTGCATTAATACTTTTTCGAGCATTTCTGCGTATATAACCGGTAGTCCATAAACTCATGGAGTTCCTTGAGCTCCAAGTCTTAAGATACTCAAAATATACATATACAAATACAAGTGTCCAGTTATAAGTTTCATTTAAAGCCCAATGAAAAATCACTTAAATGCATTTCTCAAGTATTAATATTATTTTGAGAGATATGGCAATATTGGAATTATTTTCTGAGGTTTATTGTAAATAGCCACATATTTATATTATATATAATTATTGTAATTATAATTCGAACTAAACTTTTTCGAAATTTCAAGAGTATTAAATGACTCAGTATTTGCTTTTTAATGGTCCACCCTCTTTATTTTTGACCATTTTTGGATTCCAATTTACAGCGTTTTGCTTTGTAGCATTTATGGGTATTTCTTAAGGCATGCGAAATTGGTGGGCGCGCCCACAGTGAGGGGGCGTGGCAGGCTTGACCTGTGTGTCGCCATTTGTAATGAGCGCAAATTGAATTTTCTATGCTGAGTTGAGACGTGACTTAGGTCTTGAAAAAAACGAAAGTAGAAAAGCATAAAAAGAAAACAAAGTGAAAGTAGAAACACAAATTAAAATAAAGCAATTCGATTAGCTTTCAGGCATGAAATTCTCAATCAAGCTAAAGGCAATTAAGTTAAAGTCCACGTTCTTAAAATGGTATGAGTTCTTTAGCTCAATTCCAAAACTGTACAATTCTATAAAATCAAAGCAAATAACATATTAAAAAGGGGATTGGCTCTAATTAAATTTTGTCACCAAAAAACAACACAGGCCATAAACATTAAACTATAAGTAAATGAATAAATTAAACAAAAACAAACAAGCAAGCGCACATTAAAAATTAAATTGTGAGAATTCCATTTGGCAAGTGGCAATCAGGATCACAATGACCTTGTTGTTCTTGCTGTTGCCCCCATGCTCTTGTAAACACACAATTAAAAACGGTGGGTGGTTATTTGGGCATGTTTGGGTGGTTGGATGGTTGAGTGGTTGGGCATATAATGGGCAAGGTTGTCCGCTGCCATCGCACCTGTCATTCAAACACTCTTGGCCATAAATGTTTTAAATGGCCGTAAAGCAACAACAGCTTAATGAGCAGGCTCTGCTCCATCCCAAAATAATAAAAAAAAAAACGCCTCCCCCATTTTCATTTGTGTTGTTCATTCCTAATTAAGCCAGAAATTCTTTCTTTCACTTTGTCCCTTGGCCCAGCTTTTGATTGCAATTTGTTGAATATATTTATTTAAGACCATCGCAAAGGGAACTTTTATGTTGGCCGGGTAAAAATTTCTGCAAATCACATACTTTATATACAAAGACCGTATTACGAAAGAGATCTTTAAGTCGATTTAATTAGACGCATAACTTAAGATCAAGCCAGAAAAGCTCTAAATTTGTCATTTAAAAAATTTGGTACAGCAGATTTAGTTTAAAAATATTTATTTAATAATATTTTATTTATTTTATGCCACGGTATTTATTTTGCCTGCTCAGAAAATTTTTGAATTATAATATTGCAAAGAAGAGCTTCCAATCATTATATTTATCACCTACAATTAAAGTGATAAGCATTTAGTTAAATCAATTTCTCTGCCTTAGTTTCAAAAATATTTCAAAATTTAATGCTGTACACGTACATAAACATTGGAAATGCGTTGCAGGCAAACTAAAATTATAATCCCCAGGCATTTAATAGTCGTGCTACTTGCATAATTTTTTCATTCCGCAATTGTGCAGAAACCCCATTTTGGGTGGCGGGGCATTGGATGGTTTTGAGTGGTTCAGGTTTTGTGGTCATAGCGAAAGCACGTTCGTGGCCTCCAATTCTCCGCGCGGCTGGGGGGACGGGGTAGAGTCAGTAAGTTTCGGCCTCAAGGCACCACCCACCACCTACCGCCCACCGCCCACCATCCACCTCTCACAAAGAATGGCCATCCCGCATTCGCCTCACTTTTCGCGGTGCGATTGCGATTCAGTCATGGCTGGCAACTTCATCATCCATTAATGTCACTCAATCTGTGCGCATAAATTTGCATAAAGCGAAATCCAATTTACTTTAACCATTATATGTGTATGTATATGTACATAGCTTCCTCACAGCCCAAAAAAAAAAAAAAGAAGAAGAAGAAAAACTTACATGATATATATGAAGTTCACTTGGAATGCGACACAAATAGCCATTTTGCGGTATGATGATGCCTGCGAAAATGCGGAAACGCCCACTCCGTGGATAAAAATTACGCCGGCCGTTCCATTTGCGTGCTATATTTTAATTTGTTATGTGGACAAATCCGCTTAGGTCAGTTCCCTCGGCAAAAGCTCAAAAAACCGGAAGGAAATGTGGCACAAGAAATTAACCAAAGCCCAGAAAAAATCTATACAATCATAGCAATGAAGAAGAAAAACTGGCTTAAATCCATGTATGTATACTGGAATGCCAATGAGAAGGGTATTCTAGATTCGTTGTAAAGTAGAGTGCGGGCTAATTTTTGCTTTTATATGTTTCATTTTTCAAAATGGTTACACAGCTGCAAACTGTATTCCTAATTACTAGAAATTTTTTTAAGACTTATTACTGAAGGGGAAATGATTTTTCATAGCGCAATTTTCCGCTATGCCCATTCACTTAAACTCTGCAATAACTTTTACCCTTCACTTTCGCAAGAAAGTGCGTTTGATGGTTCCTTTCAAGTTTGGCTGACAGGTCACAGTTCACGATGTCCAACCACTAGCAGCCATCACCATCGGTACCCTCGCCACCTCATCCCGGAAAACTTAGGTCCCGATGGTGCACACGCCATGCTAATCGGTCATTAACATGACACCGATTTCTTTGCAAGCTTTCGCTTTTCCATCTTTGTTTTCATTTTTGGCGCATTGCGTATACGCCACGTGGCCGCGCTGCCAATTCATTCCCTTCGCATGCCGCTTCTAATTAAACGCTAGCGAGAAATGCTGAAAATTCGTTATTTTCTGCCCGGATTTAATTAAATCTAGTCAAAAGGATAGCAGTTTTTTATCGTATTTATTTTTTCGAAGCATGGCGGACAGCATGACAGCATGGCCACAGAGTTGACACAATTGCATTGCGTGATGGTATTTCGGAACCCTTCTTAGCCGAGCAATCAAAGCTAAAGTGTTGACTGAATCCGGGTCGAAGTCTCTCAGTGAGCTAATTTCCGGCCCACGAAAGACCGAAAAACTTGAGAGACTTGATTGGCTGCTTGGAAAATGGCTCAAGCTAAATTTCCATTGCAAATGTTGCGAGCTTAATTAACAATTGAGATATATAATCAAGATGAAAAAACAAAAAATGGAAAAACTTTAAGTGTAAAGGAAAGAATCATAACAATAATAAGAAATATTTGATAATTTAGAAAAATATATACTAAATCCTGTTAATTGGGACATTAAAAGTAATTCCCTAAAAAAAAAGAAAGGCCTTTAAGTCTCTTTTTCCCACTTTTTTTTGCCAAGATCTGGCTGTTCGCATTCCGTCGAGCGTTTAACAAATCTGGGCTTGTGCTTTTTACGAGTCCGCTCACATTTTTTATTGTCACATTTATGACTCTCAAATAAATCTCGATGCCGTGGCATATTTTTGTTCAAATTTGCTGCCTGCTTGGGTTTCCCTAATCCTTTTGGGGACTGTGTAAGCATCTTTATACGCACTACAAGCAAAATCAAATCTATGAATTTTTAAGAGGACCTTCCCATTCTTCCTGTCTCTCGTTTCTATGCCCTTTCTTGGACTCCTGCTTCCTTTTCGCATTGTCACGGCCTTGGGCTTGGAGCGGCTTTTTCGTCCATTGGTCCATTGGCAAGTCATGTCAAGAGCAAGCCATCAATTTTCTTAAATCACCAAAACGAAAAACGACAAAAAAAAAAAAGAACGAAGAACAGGCCGGAAAAAGGGGGCGGCACATGCCGTTAGAGCACTTAAAAACCACAAGATGAGCTCGTCAGATACCGCCTACAAGTCGGTTGGTTTACCATCCCCGCCGCCCATTTGGAAAATCCTCCACGAACACATGTTAAATTTCCCTTCATGCAAGCATTTCTTTTGATTTTTATACCCTAACAGAGGGGGTATCTTAAGTAAGTGGGAATTGTTGAAAATTATGGTTTTGATCTATTACTAATTTTTTATCATTTCGCAGTAAAAATTTGGATTTTTATTAAGACTGAATGTTGAGTAATAATCAGTTTTATATAGTTATTGTATTAATAGCCGATGGTAATACATATATAAATATTATGCCTAATTACTGAATACAATTCCTTTGCAGAGCATTCCAGTTTTTGACTTCAAAGGTTCCCGTTTTTTTTTTTTGGCCAACTCTGCTTTCCTTCCTTTTGGCCCGCCACAAAATAGGCCGGGGGCACCGGGCCCAGATATTTTCTCTAAATATTTGCAGGCAAATGGTGGTGAAGGGGCGGTACTGAGGTTACGTCGGTACAACCATTACTTGTATTGACCATAAAAACGAGCGCCACAAAAAAGGCAAAGAGCGAAAAACTAATTGAATTAAATTTCAAAATTTTCTACGGCTCATAGTTTGACATGTCGAACAGAGGGAAATGGAAAAGCAGGGGACAGTTTCCATATGTCAAATGCCCTTGCGGTTTGTCGGCGATGACACACAGATAAAGATAGAGCCAACATGAGATGAAAAGATACAAATGTAACTTAGGGCAAGTCAATGGAGTTGCTCAATGTTGGCATTGGGATGGGAAAAGCAACTTGAATATAGAGTAATTTGTGGTGAATTTCTTTCATCATTCTAGGGGGATTTTCTTGTCGAGCAAGCGCACATAGTTTAATAGCAAAATGAATGCCTCGCATTTTGATAGCCCCATAAGCTTAATCATTTTTGGTGCATTCGTTGTAACATTTGCTAAATGTATTTAATATTTTACTTTAATGAAAATCATTTATCATACTCGGTTTTGGGGCGCACTGTACATTTTCCTCGAAATTAGCATTTTCCGGTACATAAATTTTTGTATTCCTGGCAACAGAACTTCATCTCCTCTGGGATATTTGACTTGTTCTGTTTTCCTTCATTGTTTTTTGGTATCTGCGCTGTTGTGGGTACATAGACGAAAAATTGCTTATCAAATTTCGCAGAATTTTCCTGCATTTCCCATCGCATTTTCAGGTAATCAAGAATTAAATTTACATTTGCCATAAACGTAGAATGGGGAACGCATTTGGCCTTTGGATTTTGATTGTTGGCAATTTATCACATAGCAAACGCGTGTCTGGGGGAAGGCGGGAAAACTGGGAAAAACTTGAGCGTATTCAAAGTGGCGAAACGTGGTAAAAGAAAGTGTCAACGCTTATCATTTGTCTTGGGCTGGAAAACCGTAGGGTTTCCATTCAGCCTTCGCGCTCCCCCGTTCTGTCAGTTGGTCGGACAGTCTATCTGTCAGCAGTCAGCCACCCACTTTTCCACTTCTCCACTGCTACCCACTCTCCTCATTTTAAACCCCCCCCCCCCCCCACCAAGAAGCGAAAAGCCAAAAATGCAAAATGAATGTGAAGTGTTTTGGGGGCAAAAGTGTGTGGCAGTGGGGGGAATGAGGCTGGTTTGAAATTTATTGCAAACTACGCAACAAAGCAAAAAACATTATTGTTGCTGTCCGCCCCAAAAACCACCCAAAAACAAACAAGAACGACCCAATTCCACCCATCGCCACCCCTCCAATGGCCTACAATTTATGATTAAAACAAAAGATCTAAAAATTCTTTGTGCCGTCATTTTGTACGTGACCAACGAGAAATTGTGTGACAAAGGCGGCGAAAAACTGACTAAAAACTGCCCGAAAATCTTCTGTGCACTGCGCATTTTATTTTCTAAATTATTTCGTTTTAATTTTAATTTATTTTCATTTCTTCCCGCTGCTTGACTGCTCGCACACAAAAGCGAAAGGCAGATGAATAAACTGCCACCGAATGACCTTGATGTCTGGAAAAAAGCGAAGAAAGCGGAGAAAGCATTAAAATGTTGTGCTGCATACGCGTAGGCGGCGACACGTGACGGGCACATCAATTGACGAGAAGAGGGGACATGCCGCTTTTCCAGTGGCGTCGCAAAGTGAGGGGGGGGGGGAAACCCGGGCTAAAGTCAGGTGTTGCCAAAACGCCAAAGAAATCATTGCAAAGAACAAACAAAAGGAAATCTAAAAGAAAAAACGTGTACAACAGTTTTATGCCACATACATATATATATCCTTTTACACTTTAAGAATTTTCCACTTTTTTCAAATTAACTTTAAATAAAAGAAGGTTAAGTATTTATTTCGCTTGCCAACAAGCTAACACTAATTCTGTTTCGGGCATTCCTTTTGAAATTCAGTGCATAAAATCTTAAGTAAAATCCCGCCTGCAAGTCGAGTCAGTAGATCGCCGTTAGCCATGCCAGCCAGCCAGCCAGCTAAGTAAGTAAGCCAATGAATTCCTGGCCAGCTCCAGCGAAACGCCAAAAATACTAGTGAAAGTTCAACAGGAGCGGCAGAAGAGCGTACCATGCTGCTGACAATAAAAACAATTTACAACTTTTGCAAGGACCTCCATTGCTGATTGATCCCCGATCCCTTTTGTCCCCGTTTTGGCCTCCCGAACTTTTCAAGTGTGTGTGCGTGCGTTTCCCTTCTTTTTTTTTTTTTTTGTTTTTGGCCAAGAAGTCGGATCGGAAAAGTTGCTGCCTGTGCTGTTAGCAAGTTTTTAGCGCGACTGCAACTCAATCAGTTGCAAAAGTGAACGAAAAAGATGGTTATATACATGTACAGTTGGTTACACAATCATATGGGCTTTTATTGGGTATTCATAATAATAAAAAATATTATATACTTTCTCTTAATTGCAGAAAATGATTATAACAGGGCTAATGCATTTTCTCATGGATTTTGAAGTATTGTTGCTTGCATTTAGCTACTATTAGCTTGAACACCGCTGTTCGCAGGAAGAGCGCATTTAATTGCCAGGCGAAAAAGTCCATAAACATGGCCAGGACCCAAAGACAATGGCTTAGACGCAATGGCAATGGGCCCTCATGAGCCATAAAAGCTTCAAGCGCGTAAATTTTCACGCAGCAACAATAAGAACAGAAACGATAAAGCCCTAGATGGAGAAGAAAAACATTTAGTATTTTATACACTCCAGCAACAGGGTACAATAAAATTGGCACAATGTTGGCACAAAATATTCAACATAAAAACGCGAGGCTTATGCGCGATCAGCAAAATTGCAACCTCTAAATGTGTGTCCTCAAATAAATATTTTATGTTTGTTCGTCTCTTGAGTACTAGAATACTTAAATATTGCAGTGGTCAGTGAAAACATAGCAAAGCTAAATATAATATAATATAATTCATCATAAATTTTGTATTACACTACACGCTTTCATATTTGTGAAGCTATCAAAATTTGAAATACATTTTATAAGTATTATTTTTCTGCACAACCGATTTAAGGCCAATTTTCTTAGTTTGTTTTACAAAGAGGAATATTCAAATGTTCTTCTTACATTTTCAAGCATACTCTATTGTTTTTGGATTTTTTTTTTTTATTTTTATTTTGGTTATAGAAGGCGAAATTTATTTTAACGAGCAAAAGTTTTTGAAGCTGCCCAGAGCATCAAAGGGAGAGAGAGAGGGAGAGAGAGAGGGAGAGAGAGAGGGAGAGAGAGAGGGAGAGAGAGAGGGAGCGAGATAGGAAGTTAAGCCAAGTTAAGGGCAAAGAGCGGTAGCTGGTGGGTGGTGTGTTTGTGGCTGAAGGGAGCTGCGAGGAGGCGGATGGCAATCCCTAAATGGCAATTTGGCTGCCGCAGTCGCTTGCATTTTATTAACGCGGCTAATTCCACGCATGGCAGCTAACAAACGAACTGTGCTGCTGGCCACTATGCTGGATAGCCCTCCTGCACCGCCAAGGACGAAGAGACCAACCCCCACTGAAGCCCCCTGTCAATCCGGTGAACCCCCTGCACTGGTCGTCATTTCTGCTTAGCTAATCTCTAGCTGCGTGCACGTTACCAAAATCCAGATACGACTAAAGCCCCTGCCAAAGCTACTCCCCCTGCCACGCCTCTTACATAAAACCGAAACGAAAAAAAAAAAAAGCTAAATGCGAGGGAAAAAGTAAAAAAGCGGAATTTATAAATAAAAACGCTACAAATCCGCTTGGCTTGCTTTTGCCCCCTGCGAGCGTATAAAGAAAAATGCTGCGGAAAAGTTTGCGTTTTCCGTTTCTTGTTCTTCGCATGCATTTCATGCTACCCTCGTGAATACCCCTTGGATACCCTGTAAAGAACGCAGATTGTTAGCGGTGTGACATAAAACCAACTTTGGGCAAAAAGTTTTTTAAAGCCAAAGAAAAGTAAGACAATGAGCGCATACTTCGTCAAGTTTTTGGAATTTGAAATGACAAAATGAGCTCTGAATTCTACAGAGAAATTTTTAATAAGCATTTACCAAATTCTTTTTAATTTGCGAAGCTAATTAAATAATCAAACAAGAACACAGATAAATAGATAATAGAGTAAATAGGTATATTGAAAATAGTTATACAATTAGAATAAAATATAAATTAGGCTATTAAAATTTTCGATAAGCTCTTTACAAGTTCGACAGCATAAAGTTCCTGTAGTTTTTGGAACAAAATTTTTGACAGCAGCCAAGGAAGTGCTAAAGAAAGAAAAGCTGGGGGTGATGTCCTGGCATGTTGAGTATATCTCCTGCATATTAATTAAAATGTAGCAACGCGGCGTATACGCAATATGCCAGTACAATTGATCGTGGTGTAATCAATCGGATTTAATTTCGCATTGGGAACAGAAAACGTGCTGGGAAATGTAGAAAGCGGAAAATCTGTAAATTTCTATGTTAAGCTGGGAAAGTGCAAAGTAATCTACATTGGATGCAATCACATGTCACTCGGCAATTATCTCCATCTGGCCAACCCTGTCCCACTTTCTCAGCTGTCTTCTCCTATATTTCTCATTTTCCCTGCGATTTTCCCGCGTTTCCCCCGTCAGCCTGCAGCAATCTGATGGAAATCTCCCAGAATCTCTGCACTTGACAGCACCATGTGAACTGTAATGAAAATGGAACTGCGACTCTCAAACGGAGTTCAACGCAGAAGCCAATGAAGCGGACTTAGGGTAATAAGTTAGGATCTGTTAAATTTCAGAATAAGCGCAGCTGTGCAATAAATGATTTCATAGTTTCATAGGTTTCATAGGTTTTAGAAAAAAGTCCAAATCTATATACATTTTCTCCAGTGTATGTCCAGACCAACTGAATCTAAGTTTAGTTGGGGCTAAGTGACACTGTGACGGGATAAGACGTGTTTAATTGAGGCTAACTCGGGGGCAGGAAAGTACAGGAAATTCACTTGCAATGCCGGCCACGCCCCTTTCACTCACTTCCTGCAAGCGGATGGCACGAAATGCGCCCCGATTTGTCGCAGTGCCCTTGGCAGCTGTTGTCCTGCTGATGCTAGTGCTATGCATTCCACACGAGCACAACAATGTGATTAAAATGCAATTTGCTGCCATTTACTTTGAGCATAAGGCGAGCAAAATGTTCAAAAGCTGCTCTCTGAGCTGGAGTTTGCTGCTGTTGATGGTGATTGTGATGTGCATGTGGATGTGGATGTGGATGAGGATGTCGAGTTGGAATCCCGACCAGGAGCTAACTTGTATGACCTTTTGGGCGCTTGTGTGCGAATGCGAGGGCTGCATTCATTTCCGTTTTAAGCAGAGCAAAATAATAAAATTTTATTATGCACTTGCCGCCTGCCTTGAATGGCCACGATGATGATGATGATGATGGCAATGGGATCGCGATGATGATGATGGAGCCCAAAGAGCAGCAGGATGTCAGCATGTGTGTGTGCGTAATTTATGGCAAAGGACCTGCTCACATTCACACTCACAACAAGTGCCAAACAAGTGCCTTGTTGGGCATTCAAATTACAAACAACACAAGGTCCATATAAATTTTTTGTTATGGAATTTGAAACCATAAATATCAAGGAAAAATGTCCAGCACTTGCGAAAATTATTTTTAATCAGCTTTCAGTTGATTTTATGCAGATATCTTCGTCACAAATTCCTGAAAAGACTGTATTTATGTACTTAAAAATTTTAGCTTATTGACTTAGGGTTTGAATTCATCAGTTTCTAAAAGACAGTTGTGAATGATGGGCATTCAGATGATTTTATTATTTCTTTAAATATTTTACATGGATTTTTATGTGTCTTCCGTTTCCCGTTTCTTATTCTCTTTTGTAAATGATTGATGCTTGATTTATGTATTCCGCACTTTATTTCTGTCTGGAGCTGCACTTAAAAGCCACATCGAAAATCGCTGGCAAGTGCAACACAATTTGTGAAGTATGTTGAGTTGCCAACGGATTTGAGTGCCACCCCCCCGACCAACAGGACCTTGCAGGACTACGATAGACGTGTGTGTGTGTGTGTGTGTAGGAAATAGTGAGTGAGTGAGTGTGCAAGGGGATGTGCGATGTGCCGCTTCGTTAGTCTGACAGCTTTTCGTTTCGATTCGCTTGGCTGCCTGAGAGATGTGCATATCGAATGGGGCCAGAAGATCCCTGCATATGCGGTTATCCTAGCTCTTTAGGCTTTAATTAATCCAGTCAAATATTTACACAACCCATGAAATCGAACCGCAAACAATATTCCTGCTCGAGAGAGCAAATGAATCCAATCAAATGAAGTGCAATTAAATAAATACGAAATTTAAAAATTGTTGCTTTTAGTTTTTGTCTTACCAAATATTGCATTTAATGAACTAAGCCGCTACCAAAATATTTTAATGAATATACCATTGATTAAATATCACCGAGATAGACCTAATTTATCCCAGTGTTGGTCTAGTTATTTATGCAAATAAAGCATATCGAGCACAATTTGCATTCCAGTTTCATTCAAGTTCGCGTTCGCAGCTGATATTTTGTTAGTGCTGTTTCATACCATCAAATGCTAGCTAGCTGAAACTTTCAACATCAAGCCAAAAACTTTTGAGTTGATGTGGCTGCTATTACCTATCAAGAGGAAAGTTTTTTTTTTTTAGCTGATGAGTAGCGAGGAGAACGTAAACAGAATGCTGACGTATGCGCAATATTATCGCGCATACGCCATGTGGCCCCTTTGCCAGCGTGCGGGGATACGACACATGCGACACATGTCAGCGATGAGCTGTCAATGCAAGGCTGCAATTGAATTAATTGGACGCTAATTGAAAGGGGAGCCGTGCCGAGGCGAAAGCCAAAACTAAGCCCCACAACTTGACACTTGCCAAGGCCAAATGGTGAATATTTAATGTAGCGCATCGATATGAGAAATGGTTGGTAAATCAAGGACTCTCCCGGCTGTAAAATCCGCAGCAGGAGCACTGACAGCTTGCCTTGGGCAAACACTCGAGTTGCCTCGATGGAGCTCTTATCAAAAAAGCAAGCGCCAACCGACTTGGCACCACAGTCACAGCCCCTTTCAGCCATCGGGATTCAATGCAAACAGAACAAATAGAAGTCGAGTCGAGTCGAGTTGAATACTTGCCACAGCAAGCCCAAAAATAAATATAATCGACAGGCGAAAGCACTGGGCATTGGTATTCTGAATATTTAAACACTCTTAACTGCAGAAATTATATTGTACAACGAAGTATTACTAAAAAGCTTATAAGAACACAGAACTTGCAGCATATTTGTAAACTAATACAAATTATTACAGGGTTTTGAAATATATTCTAGTTGTTAATAACAACTGGTGGATTTCAGTACTCATCTAAAATTTAAAATATATTTCCACTCAAATTTTATTTAAAGTCTAAGTTCCTTTTTAAATCGTAGCCTCTTATTTGAATTAAGATGCTTCCCCTGAAGGGCATAGAAATATCCACGATTATGTATACTCGGTGGATACAATTGCGTCGCTCTGGCGCTTTCTTGGGAAGTAACCAAGAAGTATGCATCGGATTTCAGTGATATCTATATGCGATAGCATCCCAGAAAGGAATTGCTTTGCTGGAGGATTGCCACCGAGGTCAATGGAGTGAAATTGCAGCAACTGTTGAGCTGCTGAGCCAGATGATGGCCGCTCCATCGAGGACGACAGAATCAATTCCCTGATTTACAGAAGGGGTTTTTCTCGAGGAAACCATAAATCAGGGATGCTTTCATCTTTCCGTTAAGCCATTACAAATGCACTTTGACACTTTCGCCTTTATTTTGTTACATTTTATCTGGCTCCTGATTCTCCCGCCTCACCTTTGTGGCCCCCGGCGAAAATCAAGCAACAAATCAAAGTATACCTTCTTGAAACGATAAAAACAAGAAAAATATATTGTATTCGGGTGGGGCCATATCCCAATCCACACAAGGAGATGCCATTTGATAAACATTATTGAACATGTCCGACAATTTTTCAACAACAATCGCAGCGTTCCCGGGCATTTGATGGATACAAAAACGATTTAAGGGGGATATAAATGACAAGGCAATTCTTTTTTGGCAGCTGCAAAAGTGATTGATTTTCAACCAGGGCGGGAAAACGACAACTCTGCGAAAATAAGAAAGTGCGGAAGCTTGGAAAAGTGGGCGGCGATTGCCCACCGGGCGTGGCACCCACGGACAGTTCGTGCACATTTAATTGCAGCCGGCGGAAATCGCACAAGCGAAAACACACATTTCACATCTGTGGGCGCCAATCAATTGATTTCCGCTCATGTTCAAATTCATGCTCATTGCCGCCGTTTTCCAAAGGATGGAGTCAACAAAAAAGCAAGTCTTTAAGTTTTTAACCTGGCCAACTCCATTTTCTCTATTTGCCAGAAAATTAAGAACAATTGGTCAATTTAAGATATTTAAAATCAGAAGCGACATTCAATTAATGAAAACAAATGCAGCTTAAGCTTGAACAAAATTGATACTCCCTTTTTGCAACATTTATTAATCAAATTAAGGATCCATGTAATTGGAAATGTGCGACATTTTTCTTTGAACCACTTATCGCGGCAAAATATTTGTTCCAAAAAAGGTGTCAATTTATCAGGAATAACTCGCATACATTGAGGTATATATTTCCATACAAATTTGACAGATGCTCCGGACACAAGAGACAAATGTCCCAATCTCAATCATCATTGTGTTATGCCACGGTCCCACGGTCATACTCATCATCATCATACCAATCCATTTGTGCCCAGTTTGACTGTGCAACTTCCGGTTGGCGTCTCTTCCGCTTGTTTGATTGCTTTTTGCCCAGTGTGCGAGACGTGACGTGACCGGCGGATGGAAAAGTGGTATCTGGAATCTGGGATCTGGTCCACCATCGGTACCCACTGAAATTGATTGAGTTGTGCCGTGGCCAGTGTCCCCTGTTTGTCTTTCTGCCCCCGACGGTTTTTTTTTTTGTTTTCGTCCTGGTCCTGGCAATTTTGCGGCGAGTCCTCGATGGCTTCCTTCCGCCAGTGAAACGCGTCGCATAATTAATTTTGCCATCGGTTGCAAGCTGTGTGTGTTGGGAAATTGGCCAACAATGCCGAATAAGTTGGACGTTAAGAAATCGATATGGCATTTGAATAAATCGAATGATTTATTCATTCAATCGCTCACTCGCCAAAGGGGCCATCGAATATTGAATATATGGGTTAGCTTATCTCAGCCACAATAGAAATTCAATGTCGAGATTTCACAGAATTCAAGAGTTCAACGCGCCCACTTAATTTTATTTCTTAGTAAAACCTTGATAGTTGCCTATGTTCATTTTTTTATGAATTTTTGGAGTCCGGAATCATTTTCTAAGGTGTCTAAAATCAATAATAATAAATAAATCAATTTTCTTATTTTAGATGGATAACTTTTTAGTATTAACTGGACGATAATTTGTAACAATATTAGGGGCCGTCATTAGCCGAAGTTTGCACAAGAGTTTTATCCTTTTGGCGCATTCCCCGATTTTCAATATGTAATCCCATCCACTTCTTTGCCAACATAGTTGCCATATTTCCTGGCTTATGTCTTCGATTGCGACTTTATGTGTGGCACATGTATGCTTCCATTATGCTTTTTATGATCGACTGTCAAGTGGGGCTCGTGCGTGGGCGTGGCACTCATTAATAGACGCCCCCCAATGTATAAAACATGGCATGTGGCGGTCAGTGGCGGCTGAGGTGGTGGGCTAGAGGAGGTGAATGCCAAAGAATGAGTTAAGTAAAGTGCCTGAAAATCGGTATCAAGTCCTTCGCCCGTTTCTGGTATCATCCTTTCATGGTCACCACCCCAGCTCGAGCCCCCTTCAATACTTTCGGACTACTTCCATGCGCGCATTCGTGTCGCCGTTGAGACATTTTGGCATCAAGTTTATTTTGTATGAATTTATGGGCCAAAAGCTTTCTCTCGTCTCATGCAAATTTCTATGGCCACTCGAGTTGGGTGAGATTGCTCTCAAAAAAAAAAAAAAAAAAAAGCTGGAAGGTGTGGCAAAATGTGGAAGAAAGTTGAAGAACGTCGGAGTCAGGGGCGTGACTGGGACCTAAATCAAGTTGAGTGCCTGCAAATGGCAATCAGCTGAGAATAATGGCGATTATATATGGATATGGATTCGCATAATATAAGCTGGCCGACAAAATGGCAAAACGATGCGATTATGTCATACCAAAAAACAGTCGAGAACTAGTTGAACATGTACTACATACGGGGTAATTTATACCCAATAATAATTTAAAATATATGTTCTAAATTTATATCCCATTTGTAAGCAGTGGTATAAATTGTATGCTATTAAAAATATTTCGAAATATATTCACAGCAATTTACTGTTCAAAGTATTTCATACCCCATTTATAATTAAAATTATCAATAATATATTATTATTTTGTTGAACAATTGAGCTGTTCTGTTGGCTAAATTTAAGAGGATAAAAACTTTCAAAGTTAGGTACTTATTATTTTTTGACCACTTGCGCTGGCTTTAACTTTGCCATGTTCAATTTGGCTCAAAGTGCCCGGGGTTTTATTACCTGCCTTGGGAAGTTTCTCCGCCTGAAAACTCCCAGTTCCTCCGATTTCTGCAGCTCATTTGCTATGCCATTTGGTGCGGGTCACGAGGGAGGAGGAGTCAAAGTGCATAGAAGGATGCAATATAGCTGGCGGAATGGGGCCAGTTCCAGGATGCAATTTCCAGATTTGTGCGTGTTTGCCTCACTAAAACCCCTCTCCATTCTACCCCCTTTTAATTCGACGTGTGTGCATAATTGAGGGCCTGCACAATCAGAAAGCCTGCCCCTTTATCCCCCACCCATTTGTGAACTCGTTTATAATTCAAATACGTGCCAGGGAAATGCCAATTTGCTTACAGACCAAATCAAGCGCTACTCAAAAGCATGCAACAAACAAACAGGCTGGCAAACACCAACTGAAAGTGAAACCCAAACAGGTACAATAGCAAAACATCTGGGGGCTACAAACAAATGAGAAATGAAAAGTGGAAAGTGTGGAAAATGTGGAAGCTGTAGAGAATTGCAGCATTTTTGGGAAGAACGTGACAACAGCCCCAACGTTTCACCGTTCGCCCCTCGTTCGCTGGCCAATTTGCGACAGGTGCTACGGATGCCCGGAAAGCGACAATAAAACATACCAAAAATAAGGTTAGCACAACACAAATCTCGATCTAGTACACTGCGAAAAACGGGCTGATAACTAAACTGTCCCGAAAATATTTTAGCACTATATATTTTTTTTATAGCCAATACAAGGGAAAAAACTGCAGAAGTGCAATATGTTTTCACAATTAGTTAAATGAAAATAGTATTTCTAATATAGGCATTTTCTTTTGATTTAAGTGGTATACAAATTGTTTCTTTCTGTGTGTTTTCCATTTCCCTTCATTTTTTCCAACCTCTAAAGGCGATAACGAAAATCCTTCGGCAAATTGTTGTGTTAACCGTTTGACTACGTGAGTTTTTGTGAAGAGAACACTATGTAACGGTTGTGAAAATTCAGTGGGCGTTGGGTCGACGAGAGTGGAAAGTAGGCGTGGCTGGCTAAATGGCCAGCGCATGCAACACGCAATCGCTGGTGGACACTTCCGTAGATAATAAATGGCGCACGGAGGAGACATCGTATTTAACTCAAAAATGTACTCGGCCAACGAGGCAACCTTTGACCCCCCAAATGACCCCCAACTGCTTTTCCCGAAAGAGAGGAAAGGAAAGCCCGTGGGTCACGCGATTTACGAGACAGAAGTTTATTTTTAGACATCTTTTTTTGCGAAGATGGGAGGGATAATTATTACGTGGCAAAGTAACAACTTTGTTTGCTAAAAGAAATTTCGGGAGGCAAGCTCGGAATGCGAAAATGATAGAAAATAAATGTAACCTATTTTTTTCATTTAAAAAAAAAAAAACAGCTTTATTATTTATTAGACATTTTTCATAGCTTTCTGTAGATAATTACTCTAAATAAAGAACAGGGATTTTTTACCTTCAAATATTTTAATCTAAAGGACTGCCAAAATTATGTATATTATAAGCACTAGCCGGGCTTTCCCGACTACATTTTTTTCGGTTTATTTTAAGAGAGCAGTCTATTTCAAATGGCCACACGTGTCCACCTGGAGCCTCTTCAAGGACTCGCTTTGTGCGTTTGCGTGTGCGGGAATGTCCTGCGAGATTGTACGCCGAGGGTTCGGAAGTGAGTTTTTGGGCGATTGTCACGTGCCTTCGTTTAGTTTGCATATCGCATATCGCACATCGCACACGCACCCCCAGGGTTTTCGGTCAACTTTTGTGTGACTTTTGTGGACCCCCAGCTCCTCGGCTGATGTCATAAAGAAGTTGCCTTTTCTTTGCTCTCGACCTTTCAGCTTCCTCTTGCCACATTTCCTTTTCACTTTCGCTGGCCTTTCAACTTGTGTTCTGTGTTTTTAGACGGCTATTTTTGGAGGCTAATGACTGGTGAAAATACGGCCCGGCACTCTGATTGAATTCCAGCTGTAGAGCGACGAGAGCTCTTTCAAAAATCTGCAGCCCACGTGGCGTATGCGCAATGTTGACGGCTGTCTCTACTCTTTCCAACTGCAATTAACAGGGGCGCGGTGGGCGAAGCGGATGCAAAAAGGGGGAGTTGCAGCTGCTGGGCCACTGGATAAATGGGCGGATGGCATTTGTTATGCTCAGACCGGTGGCGCCGAACATTTGAGACAAAGTGGTCATCAGTTTATAAGCAAAATAGCTCTGCAAACTTAGTTTACTCAAATGTTGAAGTAATATGATATACAAATAAAAACATATTTCATTCAGTATTTCAAATGTACATATATAAATATATAAAAACAGATGTCATAAGAAACAAGTTTCATTTTGATATATATATATACATATATATATATTCCTTTTTTTTAAATAGTCTGGAATTGATTTTAGAACAAGTGTGTAAGTTAATAACCTTTTTAATTTAAAAAGCACCTTTTTCACGTTATTATGCAGGAAATTCTATTATGATCCCACTGTCCCTTCGCACAATGGGCAATGCCTCCTTTCGCCGCGAACCGCACACGTGTGTCCATTCATTTATTTGGCCAGCGATGGCATGTCCTGAGTGTCCTGGCCCAACATGTCCTTCGGCTGATGTCAGAGAAGCTTTTAGTGGCCACAAATCAGAGCGGGCGAAATTCTTTTGGCAAACAAACCGAGATTATTCAGTCGCCCCAGCTGCGCGAACAATGACGTTGTTTGCCTAGTTTTTACTGTGGGGGCGTGGCTCCAACTGCCTCCACTGCCACACGCATATAGAAATTCAAGCAACGCTCATTATGTTTTACCCCAGGGGCATTATTCATTTATGCATTGCCAAAGGCGCGTCAATAAAAATTTTCCCGCTCATTAATTTTTATTGCATACTTTTTGGGGCTAGAACAAAGTCCTCCGGCTGCTATGTGTATGCGTGTGTATTGGTTGTGTGTGTGTGTGTGTGTGTGTGTGTGTGTGCGTGTTAGCAATTAAGCCGAACAAGGCCACAATTTCAACCCTCAAGGGTTGGAAAGTTTAATTAAACGGAGCGGGCATAACGATTATGATCCCGAACGCCGAACACCGAGTTCCCAATTCCAAATTCCCGCTGTCCACCATAATGAGTCTGTCGCTGTTGCACTCTGCCAAAATTCGCCCTCCATTAATATCCCATTGAAGTTGCAACTAATTAAGCCCGACACAAACGGACGCCGCATAAATGGTTTCTCATTAAAAATTAATCGAAACACAAGAGCAGAAACTGTGCGGAGTGAAGTGAAGTGGACTGAAGTAAAGTGGCGTCCAGTGGTTGGGTGGACATTAAGGATCCATGGGTTTTCGTGCATGTTAAGCTCACTTTTGGCCCGATGCGATGGCCAAAATTGATGGCCAAAACGAAATGACAATACATCAAAAGACCACTTGTCGTAAATCATTCAAAATGAAGCCAATACGCTTGTCGCGTGCTTTATTTCACACTAGGTTTTATGATACTTTTTTATACCATTTTTTTTTTGTGATTCTTTGCACATACTTTTTCGTGGTAGTTTACGATTTTATACATAATTTTTGATGAATTTATTTATTTTTTTTGTTGCCTTCCTTGCGTGTCACACCAGTTTTTACGATAATATTATATTGTGCGTCAAATAATTAATATTAAGAAAAAGCAGTAGAATATTTGTTATATATGCAGTTTAATACTGTACTAAATCTGAGTTTTTCCCTAATTTTTTGGCATAATTGCTTACTTTTTGCCAGAGAAAATAAATAATAATAAAAAAATAAAAAATCATATCATATGCGCCTTAAAAAACTAACTCAGAATACAGAACAAGTGCAGGATGGATATGATTTATGGGGCTCACACTCAATTGCCATAATTTAGATGCAAACGACGGCGAGAAAGAGAGAGAGAGAGAGAGAGAGAGAGAGAGATGAAAGAGTGGAAAAAAGGGAAAATAAGTGACGATTGTGTGTGTGGGTCACGTTTTTCTACACAAAAAAAAACGAGGCAGGAAAAAGAAAAATGCATTCGAAATGAGAATGAAATGTAGGACGAAAGAAAAGGGGCGGAAGATGAAAAGAAAATTTCTAAAAGTTCGTGCCCATACAGGCTAGTTAGCTAAAGGAAATTTACGAAAAAAAACTACTGAAACTTAAGTCACAATGTAGGGGATTGAAAATTCTGCAGACGTTTGAAAACCTTTCGAAGAAAAACAACCTAATTTAACCTAATAATTTTAAAACACGCATACTTAATACCACATTTTTTAAATAGTTTTCAAAGTGACAGCACACAACTGTTATTATTTGCTATTACATCTGCAAAGTATTTATGTTTTCAAGAGGCTAATGAAATGCAGCCGCCGGGCCAATTTCGATTTCTGGCCAATTAATCATGGTGTCAATTAGTGAAATGGAAGCCTTCGTTATCAATTAGTGTGTGTCGCACGAAAATATTTACCCGGCCCCAAAATGCCGAGGATGGCAAAAGCGAAGGAGTTCAGCTGCAAGGCAGGATGCAGCAAGATGCAGCAGGACATTCGCAGATGCAGCGCGAGAGTCCTGCATCCTGCCGCTCCTTCTGCTTAACGAAATATGCAAATTGCCTAAAAGTATGCCACAGACAATGGCAGCAGAACAAACAACAGCATTTTGCAATTAGTGCAACTGTCAACAGGACATGGTAGGCGAAGGATGAATGTGGAAGGGCCGATTCCATCCCTATCTGGGTGTCCTACGCAGTGGGTGGTGGCCTGGTGAGCTGATGGCCTGATGGGCTGATGGGCTGGCTGACACGACAGACGAGAGCGCCATGACCAAATGCAAGGTCGTGGCCCATCAACGCCATTCACTTGAGACCTGGCTCTTCGGTTCTCGGTTCTGCATTCCGTTTCTCCGGTTCTCTGACCTGTCAGCCAGCTCATCATGTGGCCTAAGTGCCTTTTGGGATTCACTCGGCAGGGCGGCCGTATCATCCCGACCTCCTGACCCCTGTGCACTTGGGCTCAAGCTGGAACAGCAACACGACAGCAGCCACTTGATATTTGGACTTCAGCGCAGATAGTATAAGTTCAAAGCCAAAACAAAAGCCAAAAGTTTTCACAAGTTTCTTTTTCCTTATAATATCTGGAATCTGAAAGGGTTGTCCAATAATTGCTCGAAATTAACATGGGCATTTTTATTTGAAATGTTTAAGGGATTTAAGAAATTTATGCAGTCATAATAAGGAGGTTTATTATTCATTTTTTTTTTTATTATTCATTTTAACATGATTATTGTTCAGTACAGGATTATTGCATAAAAATGAAGAGAGATGAACTGAAGAAGACGTTAAAGCGGATTACTAAAACCTCTGCATTTGAGGGATTCATAATAATAACTATCTAAATAATTCGCTTTTTAGTTTACCTTAAAACGAATCCCTAGGTTCTTTAAAGTAAACCCGCAATATATTCTCTAGATTCTCTCGCCTTCTGTCTGAAACTTTTTGTGCTGAGTTTTATGACTGGTCGAGTCATGATTAATTTGGCTTTTTGTGTTTATGGCCAAACTTTAACTGGACTTGCTTTGGTTTAGCTGGCCTTTCTCCTGCTTTCTCTTTCCAAACTACCCATGTAGATATGTTTGCTTGTGTGCTTAATACCCTCCCCTTCATTTTGTTTCTTTGCAGGTAAGCTTGAAAGGACATCCTCAACCTTAGTTGGCCCAAAAGCTGCCTTGGCACAATTTCACGCCCCAGCTGGCCCGAAATCCACCCACCCCAGCCCCTCATCAGCCAAATGAAGGCAAATAGCAAATGGCCAGGGGGATGAGTTGGGCACGAAAAACAGCTGATGAAAGTACTGAAAACTCTAATTGAATTTCTTGTGTGCATGTGTGTAACTGTCGCCGGGACAAACTTTCAATAGCATTTCAATTTAAATTTCCCAGCAGCAAACGAACTCCATGAGTTTGCCAGAGGGAAAATGAAGGGAAAATGCATGGGATTACTTAACTTGCGCTTTAAATACAATATTTACAGCTCACATGTGGCGGGTTATTAAGAAAATTCTGTATTATTATTGCACGTAACTTTAAAAAAGTGTTCTGTACGTTTTATAAAAGTTTAGTTAACGAACCAAATTAAAATTAAATTCCTATTAATGAGAAAGCATATAATGCTGCATTTAGCTGTGAAACTAACAGAAAAATCGTTCCTTGGATAAAACAAGCAAAAACAATCCAACTTTAAATCTTTTCAATCCGTTCTTGTTTTTGACCAATTCCATGCGAAGGCAATTTATCAAAGCTGCTTTCTTCGCCAGATTTCGAATCAATGGCAGACAATGATGGATAGCAGCTTTTCCCTGGGGAAATTTTCGGCACCAATATGCCAAATGTAAGAGCCCAAACCAAAGCCATCCACCGGAACATAAAAGTGAAAAAAAAAACAAATAAAATAAAAATAGAGGTTTAAACTCAATTAAATTGTGCAGCGCATTTGGATCGCCTGCATAATGGGCGCACAAGCAAACACTAATGCCCACGTTCCACTCCTCGTTTTTATGGCCACAAAGTCGGCAAACATTTAAAACCTCATTCAAATGGCGCCATGTGGCATTTAAGTCCCCAGAGAAGCGTATGTGTGGCGCTGTATATATGTATATACATCCATGATTTTATATGCATATATGTATACATGTAGCACGCCCCCGGTTGTAGACAATTAGTGGCACTCGACAATCTGCGAAAACTTTCTACAATTCCCCACTCGATTTTTGTGCTTTGTTTGAGAGAAAAATTGAGGATTTTCCGGGAGGAAAACAAATAAGCGCCCTGCTAACGATGCCATCGAAAAACTCGTCGGGAGATGGCAAATTAAATTCGCGTTAAGCTGCCAAGGACCCGGCACAACAACAGCAACAACTACAAGTACAATAATAATAATAAAAATTATAATAAATTATAGATTAAAGTCCCGCCAATGGCAGACATACAGGAATACGAAATGAATTCAACATTGAAGCACTTCGAACAAATGATACTTATTAAAGGCTATGACAAATTTAAATAATGACATTTTAATTTATATGATTTTGATTATTTATTTTTATCTGCCAATCAAATCCAGCTTTATTTAACTTAAACGGATGAAATAATTTAAAGCTAATCCTGAATTCATGGCACTCACAAATATCATTGCATCAGCTCATACATAAATTGTTTAGAAATTAATTTTAATGTTTGCCAAGCCACAAAGTTTCAAAGTTCATTACTCATACGCAGTGTTGACACATTTTGTTATACACAGTTGACGCAAAGTGAATTGAACGCAATGCTAGCGGGCTTGTGGAAAAAGTTTTATGTTCATAAATAGTTTTGACACATTTTATTTACAAAGAGTTATGCATAATTTCAAGTCGGTAAACATGTCGTATGCGCAATTTTTGAGCGGAATGCTTTGGCTCTCCCTTTGTGAACATTTAAACCTTAAACCATGTTGTTTTTTTTAAATATATTTTCCGTACCTATTCCTTGCCCAATATAGCCCTAATCACCATAAGGATACAGGGCAAAATGAGTATCTTATCTCACCGAAAGGAGATGGAGAGCTTTGCGAACTGTCTAGGCCGATAAATAGATGCTTATTATTCAAGTGCGCAGCCATCTGCGACTCGCAAGATGTTACAGGTGCCACAAGCAGCAGACCCCATTCCCCTTCCTATGCCCCTGTCATCCAGTTACCAGCATTTGTGTTAACTTAATAAGGCGTTGGCCGGAGGCAGATGCGGAGGTGGGCGTGGCAGTGGGTAGGCTCCTCTTCACCTGGAATTCGGCCACAGGCACCTCACGCATGCCGAGCTCAGCAACTCAGCCATGGCCACGCCTCCTTCACCACCACATACGCCCCCTTGATGCTGCCTAATCAACTGCCGCTTATTTATTTAACTTTGGTTTCACATTCGCCGAGCGAGCAGAAGAGATGTGCTTAACTTTCTGGTAGCTGGTAAATGCACCAGGAAAAAATTGTTGACTCAGTTCTCAGAAATATCTCAACCATTAAAAAATTCAAAATAAGTTACCGCGCAATGAAATAGGCATTTTTACTTACACAATATGCGACTATTTGCTATACAAATAGCAGAAGTATTTAAATGTTCGTATCCCACAAGATATCAATCTCTGGTTTATTTTTATTTTATTTTTTTTTTGCAGTGTACATAAAACCAGAGACAATTCAGAGAATCTTCTTTTTGCCTTTTTTCTTGGCCCAGCTGACTGAGTGAAGTCATCAAGAAATTCCATTTGATTTCACCCGAATTGAAATTGAACAAAAAAGAATGCTGATATTCTGTTTAATATTTAATGGAAATACAAATTCAATTTACGTCTGATTTTCATTTAATTATGCATTTGTGTGTGTTTGTGTTCAGAGTAATTCATTTAATTACTGTCAAATATTCGATTATAAATTTAACGCGCAATTAACGCTGATTAAGAAAAAAATTGAAATGGATTGGCGCAGAGAGGCTTTTTAAATTTTGAATTTCTTGTACCGCACAAATGTTCGTTGGGATTAACTTTAAATTTTGCGAGAAAAATCGCGAGGTAGTGGAAAATGGGGAAGGCCTGGTTTTTCTTTTCATTTTCCCTGCGCTTAATGTGGAAACTTACTCATGTAAATGAAAAAACGCAGGTGGCAAAACTTTTCTGCTCACCAACACAAAGACAAAGCGGACTGAACGTGTGTGCAGGTGTGTTTTCCCTGCCTTAGTGTGTGTGTGTGTGTGCGTGTGTGTGCGTGTGAGGGTGCTCTTGTATTGGCACTCGTATTTACATGATATTTAGAAAACACTCGCTCCAAAACTTGGGACTCAACATGAGACATAAGGACGGCAAGGACTCGAACATAAATTAACTTGGCTGCCTCTCTCTTTCCTCTTTTGTATACCCATCTCCCTCTTTTTGGTCCTTTTCGTTGTCCTTATTTTATTGCCTTTTGGCCGCATTTTCTATGCGCATACCAATGTGGCATTAATTTAATTTTAGCTGCAACAAACTTTAGCCATTTTCCCACGCGCTGCAAAAATGTAGTTTCTCATTTAAATTGAATTCCTTTTTGATGGCCAGCTGCATTCGATTATGTCCAAAACTGAAGCCAAGCGAATAACGATTAAGGCTCAAATGGGCACCATTCTGCGCAGTTCAAAATTGGTCCATTAAATCGCTGAATAAATATCTCTGCTTGCTTATCCCACTTTTTATACATGGAAACTTCGTAAAATAAATATTTAATTCCATAAATGCGCAAACGGGCGTTTGTTATGGCAAAAATAATTTATGTAAACCGCATATCTGCACAATAAAATAGAAAAATAGAGAAAGTTCCGCGAAATATTTCAGAAACCGTTTTGTTTTCCATAAATTTTGCAAACAAATAATGCATTTTTCCAATAAGAACAAAGAGATGACTTCATATATGTACATACATAAAAATGAATTTGTACATCTTAAATTTAACAGATATCTTTTTAATCACCGAAATAAATTATCAATTAAACTAAATTGCGTGTAACAGAGTTTACATTACACATTATTCGCAGTTTGGCACTTAAAACAAGAAGTTTGTTGCCACTAGACCATTAGTGTCTGAAAGACATCTACATATGTCCTCTTTGATTTTGACCTCATCAACTGGTTGTTTACTGTTTATCCACAAACATGCGCATATATTTATGAATAACATATACGATCGCAGTCAATCCACATCTGCATAACAATATTTGCATGGCCATCGAGCATTAGCAGGCCAACTTGGGGGAAAATGGAAAACAAAGCCCACCACTCCACAATTTCCTGCCACTAGTTACGTGTGTTGATGTGGCCAGTTTTGCCATTTTAGCCAATGGGTAATGGGGTTTGGGGCTAAAAACGCAGCACTGCGGTCGTGCGGTTATTAAACATGTTGGCCACAAGCAACCGCGGCAATGCGAGTGCCTCGGAAAAACAATAATCCAACTGCTGATGTTGATTTTCGACGCCGCTCTTGTTGTTGTTGCTGCGTGCGCCTGCATGCTGATTTCCGTTTCCTGTTTACGAGCACAAGAACAACCACTCACACACACACACAGAGGAGCCACATACAAATACAGCGGCACGGAAAAGCGTGTAAATATTCAGGGGCATTTCCCACAATATGAAGCGAAATTTTTACGGCATACATTTTTAATAAACCCCTATCCCAGCTGCAAGGCCTCCGAGGCGTCTTTTATTCCACAAGCCATATTTCCGATTCGTTATAGGTACAGTTGTGTTCAAAATAATAGTTCTACTCCTATGATATCAGTATCAAAACTGATTGGCTTTTATAGAGATTGTACTTTAAAAAGGAGTTTAAAATAATGATTTTTCCAATGTGTTATAACTATACTGACCACAAATTTAATTCATTAAAAGAAAAACTTATAAAAAAAATATCTTCTGATAAACATTCTTGGAGAAATAGGGAAATATGCATTTAATATCGAATTAATGCAATACTTTTGTGCTATTCAAGTGCCATGATTGTAAGCACAACTCGACGTCTCCACATTCATATATGCATAGGTGGATGCGGCTGTGTGCGTGATGCCATCGATAAATATAAATATGCTCTTGAGAGTTGGTCAACGGAATCTTTATATCTCCCACTTCAACGCCGACCATCTTTGAGTCTGGTTTTCGTTTTCGCCTCGATTTGTGTGTTTTACATACAGAACAGAAACACCTGCCACCAAAAGTCGAAATGGGTGTTTCTTCTTGGGCTGAAAATAAAATTTACTTCTTGCTTTAAAGATTGAAGTACTATTGCGAATATACGTATATTATGAAGATATAAGATTCTTTCGAAATGCTGCACTCAATCTATGACCCTTGAGGCGTACGCCCTTTATCTTTATACATTAAAAATAGATTTTAATCCGCATCACCCTGTTTGGCAGCTGGTGTTTATGGCCAACAGCTTTGGCAGTTACATCTGTTATTTGTTGCCATTTCGCTTGTCGATGGCGATTATTGTAAATCAACTTTGAGCCAAACCAACTTCAAGTGGTTGTAACACTTGTTGTAGCTCCCATTTTTTGCCTGTACAACTGGGTATTTGCCCATGTTGTTGTCACATCTGTAATCGCATTGGATATCGCATTAATTTTGCAACATTGCCACGCCAATGCGACAAGGCAAAAAGAAAAAAAAAGAAATAGACGTGCAAAAAGGAAAATAAATGTTAATCGAGTTCTTGGGACTGACAGTCGATTGAGGTGAGCACGAATTGGATTGGCTTATGTGTTCAGGATGGCTTTACATCATGCCTGACTGCCCCCTTTTCCCAGCTAAATTCTGATGCCGCCCCCTTACACACACATACGCAAAGTGTACACACATTTCCCAGTCAGCGGAATGTCCTTGCGGTTTCTGTGCGGCTTTGCGAGTCCTGCATTTGACATATGCGGTGAATTGTAAAATACTCAAGTCAGCAGGCGCTTCGTAAGCAATTTTAGCCACAAACCGCCGCCCATTCACGTTCAAATTTCCACTCAAGCAGTAAGGACATCCACATTCGCATTCCCATCGGCTTTACAGCATTAATTTCTTTGCGGTCAAAACTTTTGGGGGTAATATTCAAAAAACCAGCAGGATTATGCCAAAAAGGCAGTTAAAAGCTGGCGCGAGAATTGTGTGGCTTAAAGTCCACGATTTATGAAAAGTTTCCGAGTGGTAGATGGATTTTGGGAGCTTTGGTGTGGAAAAACTTTATCAGCAGAAGGCTTAAATAGCTTTCTTAAGAGTCTAGATTATTTGCAGGACTTTTGGCGACTTTTCAAAGCTTCCGAAAGGAAGGGTTTTTTTCGGAACTTTTTACACTTTGAAAGCTCTAGAGCATTGCAAAAAGGTTTTCTAGGAGAGTCTTAAGTTCCATGAGCTTTTAAGCTGTTTCAATCCTCTGGCTTTTTAGTAATTCAATTTCAAATGATAAAACGATATTAGCATCATAAAAATAGATAAGCCATATCCCATTTAAGGAAAATTACTTTTAATAAAAAAAATTAAAATCAAGCTTAGCAAAAATATAAAACAACGTAAAAGTAATTGAAACATAATCAGAGAACTAAAACTGGTTTTAAACTTGGGTGAATAGGCATATTATGATTTGTACAATTTTGTTTATAGCCAAAACTGCTTGCAAAGTGTAATAAATTAAAAAAAATATATACAGATCAAACTCGATGTATTGATCCCTAGTAAACATATGAAAAAGTAAATTGATTGAAAGAAATCACTTAGCTGAACTTTGTTTTGAAAAGCTATCTACTTCTGCCGCAAAAGCTCAGCCAGGACAATAAAAGCTCCATTGCTTCGATCAGCTGTTTTTTGGGCCATTATCTTTTGGCGCCCAAAATCCACACGCGTGTGTGTGAGTGTGCTGTGTGCGTTCGTGAAGCGTAAACAATAAAAACGCCCGGCCCCATTTACGCACACTACTGCACACTCAAAACACCGACACAACGAACATCTTCAGCTAACACACACTTGCATAGTTGGCACACACACGCAGACGCAGCAGAGAAATGGCGGACGGAATTTACCGTTTGTTTCGCTCCGCCATTGAGTTTTTGGCATTCAGTTTCATTTTCACTTTCAGTCGTCGTTTGACTTCCGCACGGAAGCGTTCGCTCTCTCGCGTTCGTCCCTCTCACTCTTTCCGTCTTCAACTCTCTCTATTGTTGTTATTATTTTGATATTCGCTGGCCATTTTTTCGCTCAGTGTAGGCCAGGAAAATGTAATCAACTCGAAGAACAAGACCGCAAAAAAAGCGCACAGAGGGAATATATTGTGACAAGAAATCATCCATTAAAGGTGGGAAAAGCGGGGAAAGTTGCTCAAAAAATAACAAAGAAAAAAACATAGAACAGCTGTAGTTGTTGTTGCTCTCATTGCTGCTATGTGTGTGTGTGTGTGTGTGTGTGTTATTGCATGTGTGTTCGTTACGCCATTTAACCCCTCCTTCAAATTATCCTGCTCTGTTTTACTTACTCAATGAAAGCAAAACAATCTACACAGAGAAAGAAGAAGAAAGAACTAAAACAACAAATAAATAACCATTAAAAAGTGCACTGAAGAAAAGTATCAGTTTTAATAATAAATTTTTCTTAATATTCAAGATTAATGAAGATTTCAAGCTAGCCTGAATATACAATTACATATGATGAATAGGAATGTACTGTATTAAATCATTAACAGAATAATTAATACTTTAGTTTAAGTTTCAAAATAACATACATAAATATTTTTGAGCTTAAGATTTGGAATATTGAATTCAGTTCTGTAAACTAATAAGTGATAATTCTAATAAACATATATATATAGAAGCTATATTTTTACAAAGATCCATATAAAAGAATAATTATTTTCAATCATTTTCCTGAGTTTTACTTAATCCTCCACAAAATGTTTATTTTTACGATTATAAAAATGCTTATTTGGCAAGCAATATGTTTAGGGAAATACGAAAGCGAATGAGTCTTACAATTTTGATGAAACTAAGGAAGCCTTGTTAGGGCAGCATCGTTTTTTGCAGTGCAGCTAAGCAGGTGTGCGTGCCAGGCACATAAATCCATGAGGACATTTTTAATTTCCTGCTGAATGGCGAGCAGAATGCAAACAAACAGCTGACAATCGGGGCAAAGTGTGTCAAAGTCCGTGCTCATATCGCCAGACTGCAGCAGCTGTTTAAAATGCATGCCCAGTATGCTACTATACTACATATACTAAACTATATCACCTATGCCGTATACTACGAGTATACCACCCACAAAAAAACCCGTCCTATTTATGCGCTCCATCTTGGCCCACAGAAGAAGACAAAAAGTTTGCCCAACCTAAAGCCGAGGGCTGTATATTTTGCTGCCTTTGCCGCCCTTATTTTTTTTTTTTTTTCTTTTCCATCTTGGCCCGCTGGCAGTGCTCCTTTTGGCCATGTTCACTGTTTGTTTGTGTGTGTATGTGTGTGTGTGTGTGTGTTTGGCATTGATATATGCCAGTGCTTTGGTTAGTGCGGAGCACCCGAGATTGGCCACTGATACGACAGACAGATGGGCTTAAGGATAATACGAGGTTCGGGCTATTATCTCAATTTCACAGTGCACTTTTTGCACAACGAAGACATCTTTAGCTTGTCGTGTTCGTCGTCTTTTTATGGTATATTGTGCTGAAGCTAGCTCAAATGTCAAATGCATGGAGTAGAAAAGTATATACCTTATTTCGATGTATATGTATGAAATATACCTTTCGTTTAATGTATTCATTTCATTTAAATTATGTTTCACTTAAATTATGTTCAGAATCTACTACAAAGCTAGTTGAAATAATTGCGAAATATTTGAGTTCTCGCTGAAAGTATTTAACCTTTAGCAACTTCCGCTGACGAACATTTTCCGAAATAATATTTCCCCGTTTTACAAGCGGAAACTCTCAGACTTTGGCTTACTAAGAATATGGCGCCGCCCCTTTTGGCCAAAATAGTTTCCTGTTTTTGCACACACACACACACACACACACACAGAACCGTGCGAAAAGTAAGCTGGCGAAAATTCAACAAGATTGTTCAAGGCCATTGAAACGAGAAGGGGTTTAAAATTGAGAGCCACAGAAACCAAATTGATTGCCCGAAAAAATGCGAGAGATGGCGAAGAAAGCGGGTGCAAAACCTATGTAAGCAACTGACCATCCACATCAATCATACGCAGTGTTGTACGTCGTCGCAAACATTTGCATAGGATCCTGCCCACTTGACCGCCTTTCCATTGGCGAACAATATGCAAATTGCAAATGTGGGCCAAGTTTCTCGAAAAGTTTTCACCCACTTTCTTGCTTCATATCTGCCAAGCAGCTGGCGCTGTTCAAGTTTTCCAGTCTTGCCAGTTTTGCCAGTTTTCTCAGTTTTATGCTAATACTTTTTGCAAAGATTTCCCCTTCCGCACCTCACGTATGCGTGCCATCCGGGATTCAATTGAAATCTTCTTTTTTGGCGTTCTGCGACTAAGTCGTTTATCTGGCACCAAACAGTGCTGGCAAATTGAATCAACAGCTTAAAGTTACGGGATAGCACATCATTATAATCATGACGTCGGTCGCATTATGCGGACGCGTTCAGGTTAAGTCGCTTGACATCGCCGCGATTATGCAAATTTGGAGGGGTTTCAAAAGGCAGCCAGAATTTATTGCCCAAAAAGCCGCCAAGGTTTTGGGCCTGATGATTGCATAAACAGCTCATTAAAAGACGCACACGCACACACACACACACACACACACAGGACGGCATTAGGCGGGAAAAATCTTGGTGCAAAATGGTGCGGGAAAATCCTTACGACGCACATCTCTAATTTAGATAATGCCCAACGCACAACATGGCGTATGTGTGTCCAAAAGTCAAGGCACGAAAAAGCGGCAGGCAAGACACTGAACAAAAAAATCCCTGAAAGGGATTACCTAACGAACTGTAGGGATGTCTAAATGTATATGATATCCCAAATATCCCTATATATCTCTATATATCTCTAAATAATTTTAAAACAACGATAAGTGAAACATTTGAAATAAATTGAAAGAATATATATAAAGAAAGAATATAAATAATTTATTTAAGTAATTCAAAATCATTATAATAAATAATAAAATTAAAACCATTTAAACCATACTTCTCTGATTACTCGCTCTAAAATATTCAATTTTGCTTTGAGATTTGTATTATTTTTTGCGTCACAATTTTTGCATGTGTACACCTAATGCATGCTATAATGGCCATTCTTATTTGATTAATGAGCCATTTGACTTGGAAAAAGCAAAAGCAGCGAGAGCAACAGCAAAAGGCGCTGTGCGTCTAAGTGAATTCTTGGCCAAAACGCCTTGAGCATTTTTCGTTCACCAAAAAGTGGCAACAGTTTGGCCAGTTCTCAGAGGTCTAAGCAACTTACCGCCTGCAAACTAATAAGCCATCTCATCGCATCATCTCATCTTATTTTTTGACGGATGCGTAATCCGTGTGATAATAATCGGCCACAGCTTCATCATGGTGGAGATACAAAAGCCGCACTCGGCCCTAAAACGACCATCGCTGAAACGGGAAACGGTCGTTGTTAACAACAGTGCGCCGACCATCAAAAAGGTGACTCTGGTGCCCAAGGACGAGGTGAGAAAAGGATCTGTTACCTGTGAAATCTATTCAATTTGCATTAATTTGCGGCTGGAAAGTAATGTATTGTATTTCTGGCCACATTATTAGATTATTTGTGCCATATTTATTGCTTAATTACTCAAAAGACATATGCTGGTATTTAAATTGAATGCAGCACATAACAATTTAATTACTCATTGTGCCTTTGATAGTGACAAATACCAATTAGATGGATTGATTTCTAATTTCACTGATAAATTGGATTGCATAATAATAATGCGATGTATCGAAATGCCATTTACACTTCTTTTTTTACGGTCAATATATCTAAAGAGTCAAAACCAATTTGTCGACGACATTTCGGCCACACTTTTTGGCTACATTCGACACCAAAGTCTTTGGAATAATTTAGTCAAGTTAATTAAGTATGCAAATGCCTTTGTCTTTGTCTTTGTCTTCGTGAGCAGTGGGAAATGGGAAATGTAAAGGTTCTAGACACGAATGGATGGGATTAAGTGGCTTCGTTTTGCCTACGCTCATTTAATTGCTTTCAGACGCGCCGCAGATATAGAGTCCTTCGTCCTTGATCCCTTTTCTTGCCAGAATTCATAAATAAAACAACGTGGGCCAGATTTCACAGTTTATAAATTTCAGAATTATACACTTCAGCCTAAGAGCGGGTAATTGAGTGGGGAGTGGCACTTTCCAGGACTTTCGATTGGCATTTCATTATTTCGGGTCTCGGCCATAAATAAAACACAAACTCGATTTGCCATATCGATTGCCATATCGAGAGTCCTGCGGCAATGCCATCAAAAGCAGCCGCTTCCTGGGTTTTCGCTGTTTTTTCCCGCAAACATTTTCCGGCAAATCTTCGCCCATAAATAAGCAGTCCTGTTCTTTATTACCTAATTTTTTCCTTTTTCTTTCTTGAGCCGGAAGTAGCGGATATAAATTAATAAGAGAAAATAATATCAAAATAAAATTTTTAGGGCTTCCCAAATGAAATTTGTTTCACTGATTCACTTCTTCGCCCTTTCTCCAGTTGTTAAACTCGTTTTAAGCTGACAAACTTTTCGGCTGGCGACAAATGGGGGAAAAAGTTTTCCAGTAGCTGATTACGGATTGTGCAGAGGGTTAAGGGTTTCAGCGGGTTAAGGCGTACTTTCCCCTGATTCGCTTTTAATTATCCTCATTTGTAAAATGTGACTGGGTTGTGAAAATTTGAACATAACTCTTTGGCTTTATGGCAATCGAGATGGAGGCAATGCCCGCTTGATTTAAATGGTAAATTAATGGGTTACTTGTGATATATTATTTTCATAAATAAATTGTTCATTCTATGCGGGCCCAATCAACTCCTCACTTTTCCCAGAACTTCGATCCCTATTGTAACATATGTGTGTCTTCGACAATCCAAAGAATTTCCAAACTTTTCCCATGAAGTTTCGCTGCAATTTGTGGCCACGATAAGACGCTGGAGATGGCCAAAGTGAAAGGCGGCGCAAACTTGGATCAATAAATAAAAGTAGACAATAAATTTTGCATGCCGGGCAAAAGTGGCGATAAGGATAAGCTCTGTGCTTTTCTGCTTTGAATGGGTAGAGTTTTTACCCTTTCATTAATAATTGTCAGCCACGCATGAGGGAAATGTGGAAATGTGGGCCACGAATGGCTGGCCAATGGTCACCGTATAAATGACCGAAGGACCACAAGTCCATCATAATGACATAAGTTTTCGCTCATATGTGTGTGTCGCTGTGTGTGTGGGCAGTAAAAACTTTGTGTACCTTTCTCTATCACTCCCTATTTCTACCACCCTTTCTCTATATTTCCAATGCACAGAAAAGAAATCTTGAATATCTTTTCGATTTGGTACAGACTATACTAATTTAAAGCTTTTAAGACGACAGTCTAGTAAAAATTCATTCAATATATACTTTATTTACAATATATACCATTTACAAATTTACATTCATTAGGACTTCTTTATGTGTCATGCTTCCGAATTAAAATAAAATAAAAAATAAAATTTTTTGAATTCAAAATTTGATTTTTTCTGTGCAGCATAACGACTTTCTCCGCTTGTGCCTTCAATGTTGCAAATAATTTTTTTTCCACCGGGCCTCAGGAGACCCATTTTGAAATGCTTCCCAGTCTTCTTCATTCCCCCCATTTACCCATTTACCAATTTTTCCATTTTCCCACCGCGTTTTCTATATCTACTGGTTTGCGTAATATATTTGCGCCTATTCTTCCTCTTTCTCCGCCCAGGGCTATAACTTTTTTCTGTGCAATTTCTAATTAAAAGCCGACAGTTAGTTGAGCGCTGACAGCCGAAAAGTATGGATCAACACACGCCTGTTCAAGGACTCAAGGATTCATTAGATTATTCGGTCGTGTTGCCTGTCCGCCTTGAGAGTCGATTAGTATTTAGTATTAAGATTGAGTGCGAACATTTCGTCCTTTGAGGAAGCACATGGCCCGGCAGGATACTTTGCATTTTGAAGTAAATATATATAGATAAGTATTGCAAGCGGCTTTAAATGAAATGCCAACAAAAGAGCTAGCCCACATTTTAATAAGTTATTCATCGTGGCTCCAGCAGCGGCAAACCAAGTACAACAACTTTAATAACTTGTGTGAGAGAAGTTAAGCAACTAAATCCCACTTAAGAGCTTAAAATATATGTATAGCGTGCTATTCAGGGGGAGAATCCTTTGTTCCGTGAAAGGGCTTATAATGCATCCTTTGACTGGTGGCCACTGGCCACGAAGTTGATCATATTTTATAAAGCTCTAAGTTTTAATGTTAACAGTGTCTATAGTGCAAAATACAAATTTTAATCGAGTGCTTTTACTTTAATCGCTTCGGAGTGAAAAACTAAGGCATAAGCTCAACTTAAAGTGAAGTATTTCCGTTTTATAGCATACTTTTTAGGGCACGCTCAGTTTTCAATCCTGGCGTGCCCATTGTTGCGTAGAAGAGTTCATAATTCAATTCTCCCACTAGTGGCCACCAATCTTATCGTCGGGCAGCAGCTTGCCGTCGAATGCGGTGCAATCACAATTGTCGCCACATATACGTCATTGTTTTTCGGCCAGCCACCGGAAATCCAATTAAGTACTTGACGACTTGCGGGCGAATAGCCCGAGCATTAAGAGCCCCATTTTCGGCGAAAATGCAGAAATTCTGAAATTCCTGCCCTTTTGTCGGGTTCAGTGGAGAATGTTTATGGTGGGCCATTAAATGCAGCTGCAAAAACCGCCACAATGTCTCACACATGAATTTTTGACCAAGGACATAAACCCCTTTTATGCAACACTAAAAAGTTTCATAATAGTTGCACTTAAATATTTACAGAATCTTATCTCGATTACATACTCCACTCAGCAGTTGGGAAATTTTAAAAATATTTCATGGCTCTTAATTAAGGTTTCCCTTTAAAAGCTGAAAAAATTCAATTGAAATGCCTAATTTTTTTTTATCCATCAACAAATATAAGATACTTTTCAACAAATTGATCAGCATTTAAAATTGTTTTTCCACAGATACGTGTCTAATAGTATTTTACGTTGCATGCTTCATTGTTGTTTTTTTGCCTTCAATTAGATATATTTGACTTGCAGCCATTTTTCGTCTATTTTTTGCTTTAATGGTTGCATTGGCATTTCTTTCCTTCTCCACATCATTATCCTTTAGCACTGTTTCTGTTGTCATTCGAATTTCGAACATCCTTTGTGCTAGGTCATTATTTGCTATGGGAAAATAAAATGGTTAGACCAGGATGTTGGTTGAATATTTCGACTTTTGGCAGTTTGTGGATTAATCCTGAATGTGAGTTATCAACTGCAGACCAAGTCGGAAAATGCAATCATGGCTAGCCAGGATATGGAATACGGACACGGATACGTGGAAAACAATCCTTTGTGGTCCGACCGCAAAGGCAAACACGAATACAAATACAAACACATACACCTACACAGGAACACACACACACACAAACATACGGAAACGTGGAGGTAAAATCAACAATAACAAAGTATCCTCTGCTCAAGCATATGCACTTGTCAGTGGCATCTTCTCCAGAGTGAAAGTCCATAAAAGATGCATCCTAACCCAGTTCGGCCCACAGAAACCAACCCATCCGATCCGATCCGAACATGGCTTTGTCAGCTGTCGGCTTTGGTTGCAGTTTAATGGAGCAGGAAAAAAACACAAACAGAGTCCATTGAAATGGGCAAAAAGGTTTCTCTTTTTTCCACCATCACAAAGGCAAAAAAAAAATCCTTTAAGGCAGTTGGGCGACTGATAGTTCAAGTCGCATCAAAAGACGCCCAAGGCGAAATACAATTAATTCGTTGCCTCAAAAACGTGACTATTTAATGTAAGAAATATATTTAAGAGCCTCACACAATGCATTTTCTCGGTGCATTCGCTGGTCGGCCATCGAACAATCGAAAAACCAGTCGAGATGTAATCACAGAAAATTACGGTAAAGTACGCAAAGCCGCAACTCGAATCCGGGGACAGGGAAACGGAATCCGACATCCTACATCCGGAATACGAAATGCAAATGCAGCTCTTGAATCGATAATACAGCGGATGAGGCGGTCCCAGTCCCGCACTTTCCTCCAATGGGCATTTAATGAGCTGTGAACGCGTTCACAAAGCGCCTGCATTTGGCGTCCTGCCCAAGGACCAACAACAAAGAGTCGATGTGACGACAATGGGCCAGGAAGAGCAAGACCAAGACCAAGACCAAGAGCAAATCAAAAGCAAAAGCAACAATAATGCCGACAACAACTTCAGTCATTTGCACATAAATTATGCGTACTGTTGGCCACGTATACGCCCCGTGGATCGTAGACTAGGGTATATTAGCACGACCCTAGGATAAGCCAAAAATATTGGTTTAATTGGAAGTGAATGCAGGCAGGCTAATAACACTTTGCATTCAGAATTGGTATTAAAATGTCTGTTAAAGGCGAATATTTCCAATTTCACAATCCAGCTTGAAGGGCTATATGAAACAGATCCAAAGAAATTTTATTTTAGCTCTCAACTTTCTTCCTATTTTTTCTTATGATGCTCCACACCAAAAAGCTACCGTTGCACTTCAATAGGTTGAATTCACACTTAAAACACTGATGGCCACGTATCCCGCCAGTCGAGTGCCATTAAGAGGTCCTTTCATTTTCGGTCCACACCTATTGTTGGCACCGACAATTGTCACACCTTTTTACGGCCAGGCTCGCATTAATAGCTAATGAAGGAACATCAACGACCCGACCACATGGCAGTGGCAATAAAATGGGCCGCAGGACGAAGGACAATTGGCCACCATCAAATGCCAGACAATTTGCTATTGTCTCTCCCTTTTTGTGGCCATAATTTGGTGTGGTTCCCGCTCCGTTCGGAAACTTTTGGCTGTTGTTTTTCCCGAGTTTTCTCTTTCCGCATCCTGTTCCGACTGTTTCCGTAATTAATTTGCCAGTTTATGTCACATTTGAACTGTTCGTGCTTCCGGATAAACTTGTACACATGTAAATTTAAATTTAGCCTACGGCAACTTCAATTAATTGAAAATTGGCTTTATATTTGCCAAAGAGCTTGATTAATTGCAATGTGTTCTTTACTTGCCGGTGGGTATGCAATAAAATTAGCTATAATGTGGTTTATTAACTCACCAGCTATTTAATATTTAATTAAATAGGTCAGGAAACAAAAAAGCTGGTTGCACATTGTCTCTGTAGATATAATAAATAATTTAATTATTAAAACCTTTGATTTATGCATACGAAATGAACATTAAATTTCAACATTTTATATATTTTCCCAAAAAAAATAATGTCGTAAAGTTGGGAAACAAGGAAAATATAGTTAAGTTGGGTGATTTTATGACCTCCTATTAAAACTGTACAACTGTACAGAAATCACGCAGCTCGAAACTTTTTGATGGCGCTCATCATGAGGAGAGAACAGCACAGACTGGAATTTCCCAGGACATAAAGTGGATTTAACAGCCCACAAAAATAAAGCGAATGCACGAGGCCATGAAAGTGCAGCGATCTCTCGACTTGGGCAAACTTTCTCCTTGGCAACCGAATTTGTTGGCAGTCAGCAGCCCGAGCAACTAATTTCAATTAGCACTTTTGCCCTCACATGCCAGCCGGGAAATCCCCTTTACTGCTTTCATTTACCACTTGCCATTCGCCATTTACCATACAGCCAGCATTTTCCATTTCCACACTCCCACAGCCAAGTGCATATCAATTTTTAATTCAATTTCTGCACAAGCAGTGCCATTGATTGCGAGTGTAAGCCACTTCGGGGACGACGGCTGGAATCGAATTTGCAAAATGCGACGACGAAAGGGAAAATGAAAATCTAAATGAAAATCAAAATCAAAATGAAAATGAATGGGTACAGCAACCGAAACCAAAACCGAAACCAGAAATAAAACCATCTCCAAGTGAACAGCTCCGAGTCCTGCGATAAGAAATCCGAGTCCTGGCTAAATGAAAATTGATGGGAGGCGGGGTGTTATGTGGGCGTGCCACTTCTAACCACACATGCAAAATGCATTAAAATAGTTTAGCACTTTCGCATGGTCACTTGTGGGAAAAGGGTGTGGAAGTTAGATAAAAATAATTCATTAGGGAGTGGGTAAATTCAATACACAGAATTAAGATATATAATTTGATAAATTCCCAAACTATTCCTATGACTAACCTTCGTTCTTATGCCATTAGTTTAATTAAATCGAAAACAAGGCGCAGTCGCATGCAATTAACCAATTAAGGGGAAATTGGGAAATATTGAATGCGAAAAAGGAGTGAACAGCAAGTATTTGCAAGTCATTATGAAAAAAAAAACCCATTGCTAGTATTGACTTTCTGATATATTACATAACAGCGCTTTATACTGACCTATTTTGTTAAAATCTATACTAAAACCGGATTACACTTTGCAATTTTCCAGGAACTGGTGGCCATTTCCCCGGAACGCCGCAACTGGCGTGGCATCTTCATCGCCCTGCTGGTCATCGCTGCCGTTTTTAGCCTGATCATATTCTCGATCTTCCTGCTGTCGCCGGAGGATGAGGGTCTACGGATCCGGGGTCGCCGGATGCTGCCCAGCGACATTCTGGGCAGAAGCCTCCAGTGGAAGCCCTTCAACGGCACCTGGAGCAATGGTGAGTCCTGCGATACATGTTGCAAGTCCTTCTTAGTGAGTCCAAGTTCTTTTTGTAGGTCGTGAGCTCATTTATCGCGACCCAACGGGCGGCCTCTCCATTCTCAATATGGCCGATCTTACCACACGCATCCTAATGACCAATTCAACATTCGTAAGTTCCTAAAAAAATCAACTAACAATGATTGGCTATGAATGCAATCACATATTTCAGCGCCAACTGAATGCGGAATCATTTCTAGTCGCACCTGACCAGAAATACGTACTACTGCAGTCGGACTCAAATGCCGAGGGCTCCAGGTGGGTTATCTCATAGACATTAATCGAGAATTCATATTATTTGTATTTATTTAAATATTTAATTTCCGCTGCTTCCTACAATGTGAATATAATTTATATTGTAGCTGCTTAATTCTTAACAATTAACAATACAAAGTTTGAAATAGATTATTTGCATATATTCCATCTTTTTTCCGAACAGACATCACGTATACGAGGTGCAGACGGCGAACACATTTCCGTTGGGCCCAACGGAGAACATAGCGGAGGCGCCACGCCTCCAGCACGTGGTGTGGGCGCCAGCGAATCCGCCGCCACCGCTTGGAGCACCACCACCCAGTGGTGCCAGTGGCGCAAGTGGTGCCAGCGGCGCTAGCACCACGACAATGGCCCCTTTGCCCAGTGGCAGCATAATCCTAAACAGCCTGGCTGGCGCTGCCAATGGACCAGCATCCGCCGGAGCCTCCGGCTCCTCCGCACCAAATCCGAATGGCAAGGCCGGTGGTTACAATTTAAACCAAGCCATCGCCTTTGTCCACCACAACGACATCTACTACAAGCCCAAGGTGCAGGGCGAACTTGTGTGCCGGATAACACAGACGGGATCGGGTTCGCTGGAAGGCGAATCCACAGGTGTGGTGTTCAATGGGGTGCCCGATTGGATGTATGAGAATGTGCCGGAGCTGGAGAGCCGCCGGAGCAGCATGGAGTTCTCGCCGGACGGACTCTTTTTGGCCTTCCTCAGCTACAATGACAGCGAGGTCAACGAGTATAAGTGAGTGGAAGTCCATTGGCATTTCTCACACTTGTATGCATTTAAAGATGCATTTCATGGCAAAAGCATATTATTAAGTACATTAGGTATCGGCAATAATTGCAATTTTCCTTTTGTAATTTCCGCAGATATACTTGGATGGGCGATGATATCAAATACCCGGCGGTGATGAGCCAACGCTACCCCAAGACGGGTTCCCGCAATCCGAATGTCACGGTCAACGTGGTGAATCTCTCGGTGATCAAGTACATCTTTCCCACGCAGATCAAGCTGCCGAGTGAGCTCTCCAATGGTAGCTACGTGGGCGGCTTGACATGGGCCTCATCCACTGACCTTTCGGTGACGGTGACCAATCGCGAACAGACCAAGGCCACCACGGTGCTGTGCAGAGCTCCACACTTCCATTGCCAGGCGGTGCACACGGAGGTAACCATCAACGATGGCTGGGTTCTGCCATCGGAACGGCCCATCTTCTCGGTCCGCAACCAGGGCCACAATCGGCTGGGAAAGATGGTCCAGAATGCGGAGGAAATCCAAGCGGAGAGTCAGAATGTGAATGTGACGGATGGCCAAACGCACACGACGCATGAGATCAGCAATGGTGGCTATCTGCTGAAGCGTTTGCCAGTTCGAGATGGCGAACACGGTCACTACCGCCACGTGGTCTTCATATCCTCGCTGGACCGACGACCCGTGCCGCTGACCATGGGTCGGTTCGAGGTCACCGAGATCGTCGGTTGGGATGAGCCGCATGAGATCGTCTACTTCATGGCTGCGCCGGAGAAGAGACCTGGCGAACGGCATTTGTACAAGATTAGCCTGAAGCTCAATGTCACCGAATCGAATCGGACGTATATCACCTCCACATCGCCCACTTGTCTTACCTGCGACAACACGGAGTCCACGTACCGGCTCCACCGGGCCAGAATCTCGCAGCGGGGCGATCGGTGGGAGGATATTGTGGCTCGCCTGGAGCCAGACGATTGCCTCTACGATATACCCAAGAATTGCCTGTTCAATCGGGTGCAGTTCAGCCAGGACTACAGCTACTACGTACAGGAGTGCCTGGGTCCGGAGGCACCCAGTGTCTACCTGGTGGAAACGGCCAGCAATGACAAGATTTATGTGCTAAATGCCGGCGATGTCCTGCGCCACCGACTCTCCCAACTCGCCATTCCGCAATCACGCACCTTCAGCGTCGAGATCCGTCACGGATTCCACGCCCAGGTGCGGCTCTTCCTGCCACCCGGAATGCGAGAGGAGGAAGACGTGGCCTTTCCACTGGTGCTCCACGTGTAAGTTACTATTCTTTCTTCAGCTAGTGTAGTCAAAAGTTCGTTGTATTTAACATTTTAAGGCTTTGACAATTTGATTTGAAACATTTCTTAAAAATAATGATTTCTCTTTGAAAAAAAACCCAGCGATGCCTCGCCGGGATCACAGTTGGTAACAGAGCGCTTCCACGTGGACTGGAACTGGTATTTGGCCAGCCAGAGGAGTTTTATTGTGGCCCAGATCGACGGGCGTGGCAGTGGCTTCCAGGGTGAATTGCTCCGCACCCAGGTGCACGGTAAACTAGGCACCGTCGAGGTGGAGGATCAACTAGGAGTCCTAACGTAAGGGAATCCCCATGAACATAGTATATATAAGCATCTAATATATATCACTTTATAGGTACCTGCGGGACAACCTGAAGTTCATCGATCCGCTGAGGATTTGCGCTTTTGGCTGGGGCTACGGTGGCTACGCCTCCTCCATGATGCTCATCGACGACTCGCAACAGGTGCTGCAGTGCGCGGTGGCAATCAATCCCATTGTCAACTTTGGATTCCACTGTGAGTGGCACTTAGATGTAGAGACCATTTATTGCAACCCAACTTATGTGCATCCCTTTCTGCAGATTCCTTCTTCACGGAGCGTTACATCCCGCTGAAGGGCGACTATTTGCGTGCCCTCCAGGAGGCGGATCTCACGATGAAGGCGGGCAACATCAAGGGCCGCAACCTGATGCTAATGCACGGCACGGCGGACACGCTGGTCCACCAGGAGCACACGCTGATGCTGGTGCGGGCGCTCGTGGAGCAGCAGGTGAAATTCCGACACCAGGTGTATCCGGACGAGGATCACGCCATCGCCAGGTCGCTGAGCCACGTCTACAAGACGATGGAGTGGTACTTCGATGAGTGCTTCGGCCCCGTCGACGACAACGAGTGGGACCCCACGGGTCTGTTCGTGTTCAAGCAATAATTAAGACCCCCCTACGATCCTTATGACGAGGATCCGCTGGCCAATCAGCTCAGCGACATCGACATCGGGCCCGCCACCGATGCGCATCCGGATGCGGATGCCGCCGGCGATTCCGCCGGCAGCAATCTGTCCACCCTGCTGACCGCCACGACGACGAGCGCCTCGCTGTCGGCGCTCGACGAACTGGACAACCGGCTGCAGGCCCTGGACCTGATCACCTCCTCCACGGCCACCACCCTCAGCAAGGTCGCCGGCAAGCTGTGCAACTACAGCAGCAAGCGCCGACTCCACCAGTCGGAGGCCGTGCTCGCCCAGAAGTCGCGCATCCTCCAGCACTAGGGGATTCACCCAAGGGGTGTCCTCCTTCGTGTGTCAAGCGTGTGTTTCCCGGGCGGGCAGATCTCTCCTCATTTCACTTTCGACACCAGTTTGCGGAAGGTCTTTACATCTTGATGATGTTTACAAGTCAAATACATAATGTTGATCATTTTAAATTAATTCAATTTTAATTTTAACACAAAACATTTGAAAGCTGTGACAGTAAAAATAGGCTTTACACAATGTCTTTATTAATTTTCTGTAAAACCAACCGTTGTCTTTTTCAACTTTACATTCACAATCCGTTACTTAACATTAACATTTTTAAGCATTTGTTTTTACATTTCCTACTTGAAGTTGGCTGCGATAAGCACAGTTAATCATTGTTTAGCGCTTACAAACACTTATACGTTATATGTACATTCGCATGCTTACTTATGTTACATATTTACATACTTACTTACATTTATATGCTTTTCCTACTACGAAGCAAACTTTAAGTGCATCAGGTGTATTTTAATTATTTATTATTATTTTGTAAGCCTGCAATTTCTCTATCACTTGTTTAACGAATTCTACAAAATCGATATAAATATATATAGTATTAAATATATATATTTAGATTTATTAATTGTTAACTTATACCGAAGTCTAAAGTCTTTAATTCAAGCCCGCTGATTGCTGACGAAAGTGAAAATGAGGATAACGTATCCAATTGCAGGTCTTCTCAAAGTTAAACCTAATTAATTTAATTTTGATAAATTTTCACGTGTAAACTTAGGTTCCGCAAATTTGTAACGAATGTGAAAACGAGGAAAGGTCATTTAGTGTGAAAGTGTGGATTCTCCAAAGGCATTAATGGGTACAATTTATTGGCAAAGTAGGCTAGATTTTGATTTGGGAGAAAATGTTTTGGCACTTTTGAAATTTATTGTAATCCAAATGGCATTGATTTCATTTTAAAATGTTTATTATTAGGGAAATGATTTGTCATTTTTATAATACGAGCTAGGATCAAAATATTTTGTATAGATATAAATTATTAACATTATTATTATGCTTATAATATTATTTAGTTTAGGTGGAACATTTAATGAAATAGTTTTTTTTTTAAAAGCTCGAACTTGTAGATCGTGTTTTTTCCCTAGAATAAACTCGAAAAACTTAATTCAGACACGAGCCATTAAATGTGGAGAACTAGTCACCAAAGTCGGGCAACTCGACTATATATGTTTCTGTATATTTCGGTTTATATGATTTCGCCGGCGAGAATCGAGTGTGAATGCGAATCGAGAAAACAGAGTAATTAGAAACAAAACCAAAGCAAGGTGATTCATTTATGCGACTGATTATTAACATATGTGTATTAAATAATTAACCAAACTGACGGAGCGAGAGGGGTGACGATGGTGTAACATGCCGGCGAGATGTCGATGTCCTTGACGTAAGGATACAAATGTAGGGGATTTACATTTACCTAATTGCTAATGGCGCATGGCGAATGCAGCGCGATATGTGTGTGTCATGGTGCATGTAATTCGTTTAGACCTCATTGTTGTTTCTTTACGTGTTCGTTTCGATGTGTATAAACATATAGTTATAATTGACTGAACGTTATTTTTTTTGTATATATTAACGATTAAATTTTAAATGAGATGTGAAAGCGAAATTGAGCGCGCTAATCGAATTCGAAACTTATTGAAACAATTGCACAAATCAGTCCAAATGAAAGATGGTGGAAATATCTTTTAAATAGCCAACAAGTGTTTGTGAGTAGTCATGAAAAATTTGGAGAGGAGAATTGAAAGCTTAATGCCCCATTGAATGTTTGTGATAGTCGAGAGTAGGCGACTATAAAATACCCTGTACTCCATTGATACTCATCCCGATCCCGATCGTGATCGCGAATGCGATTCTTCTCTCCCGACTTTCGGTGTGCAAAAGCTTTAATCTTCATATTCATTCGACGTTCAATGCTGTGGATACAGGGTATTTCCAGCTGTCTAGCATCCAAAACAGATCTAATTTTTAATCTAAATATATATATGGAGAGTGGATGGAGCGTAGATTGTGCCACACTAAAGACAAGTCCCAGGCTTGCAAAGCCCCCTATGTATATCGATCGCATTGGATCAGGACACATATGTTTTATACATATGTATATATGTACATATGTGGGGGGAATTGGTGTGCTTTAGCGAGAACTAAACCAAGAAAAAAAAACAAGTGGCGAAACAATTTTTTTTAGATTTTTTTACCATTAACATTAAACGGAAGGAGGAAGTTGCGAATTCCATATTTGAAATGGAATTTACTTGTCAAAAGCCTAGGTGTTAAATGTTGCGTCAATAAGCGAAATCGAAATTGAAATTGAAATTTTATTGTAGTGGGACCGACGAGAGGCCCCCGACTTCCGGAATCCAACTAAAACTAAGAAATCCAAATAAAACAATATAGTCAAGCTTTAAATGTTGTACACGATGGGGGGTCGCAGCCACTTGAAACCCAAGTTAACTAAACCAAATGAAGAGAATGCCCAAAAACAGACCCGAGAATAAATATGAATGTTAAACTTAACTAAACGATAAATGCATATTTATAAATGTTTAAAACAACAATTCTATAATAAACTAAAGGAAAACTATATATGTAATTGTGCTAAGGCAGAATTTAATGTATTCCAAGCTACCAAAGCGACAAAAAGCCATTAACTACGTGGAACCAAATAATGTAAACGCAAAGCTAACAACAAATACAAACTGCAACATACAACTCATTTCCCTAAAGTACAAAGGAAACGATGGAAAACCCACATATTCCGGCATGCTCCGGTAATCAAATTCGTACAAATTTAACTATTTTGAAAAATCTGTGCTCCGGTTTTCGAAATCGTAAGAAAGTTTTCGATTTGTAAAACGGACACTTTTGTCTATCCGAAATGAAAAGTAAATGCCTTTTTTTTTTAGCAAATCAGATCTTATTTTCAAAAGGGCAAATAATAGTTTACTCAGTGGTCTATTGATGTTTATTTCACATCACCACAAGATCATTTTGCCACTTAGTTATTTTATAAAAATTTTATTTCTGACCACACCTCAACATTGGTCAAACAGAATTTTGCCTTCGGCAACAAAAAGTTTCGATTTGGCAAGGAGTTATAGGTACATCGACAAGTGTTTTTGGGAAGAATTCCATATTGTTGGTGAAACGAAACAGGCAGATACAATATCAAAGAATTCAATAACTTATCTAGAGGATGGCCAAAAGTGTTGTTTGTAAATAATGCTATTTACAAAACCGGAGCACCTAATAACGAAATCGAAAGATTTTTCCCAAATCGAAATCGAAACAAAATTACGACTACCGGAGCATGCCTGATTATTTAGTTGAGCACAGAAACCACACCATCTAACACAAAAAAGACCAAAACTGGACAGTATTGAACGAAGTGATTTGGTTTCAAAACAACATCTCAGCATAAAGTATTCAAAGCCGAAATCGAACCGAATCCAAATAGATATAGCGAAAAAACGAACAAAACTATGTATTTCCAACAAACAGACACAAGTATACCAACAAAGCGATCCAAAGCAACTAAAAAACCAAAAAAGCGAAACAATAAAGACATTTTTGTGTGTATGTAAGATTAAATAGAAAAATCTGGTTTTGATATTTTGTTGTTTTTTGCATTCGGGGCTTTTAAATTAATCTGGGTCTTTAATTGATTGTATCCCTTTTAGATATATTTGGTTTTTTTCACTACAACATTTACCTAAAATGTACTATTGCTTATTGCAATTAGTGTCTAAACGTAAATACAGCGTGTACATTAGGCAAACAATTTGAAATCATCTTTAGTTTTATTTTGACAAATGGAAAACAATTTCAATTACCATATACATAACTGAATGGCGGAAAATGGATTTCTTATCGATAGCGATTGATGAGCAACTTCGTAGTGTGCACTCACTATTACCGCTCGCATGCTATCGATGTTAGCACGACCAGATATCGACGTACCGTATTGCCCGATAGACGCAGACATAAAACGCCTGCTTATATCGATGACAGTCTTGTTTTTTTGCGTTTAGGTTACGAAATTGGCAGACGAATCTTCGTTGTGCCAGTTGAAATAAGTAGATTTAACTAACAACACAGGTCTAAATTGCTCGTGAATACACCACGAGCCAAACAAAAAAAGAAATAGGTACGTGCAAAAGTTTGGGAAAATAAGAAAACGAAAGCGAAACGCAGTAGAGTGAATTTAAGTTGGTGTGCGTGTTCGTGTGTGTGATTGTCAGAAAGTGAAAAATAAAGAAAAAGAGAAGCTATTTTTTTAAGGTGCTAAGCGCACGTAAAGGCAACCAAAAGGAAAATTGTAGATAATAAACGATTATTATAAAAATATAATAAAACCAAAAATAGTGCCCGTGGCCGTGCATGTGTGTGCGTGTGTTTGAAGTTACTGTTTCTCGCGTTTTGCCATGCGCTCCGTCTCTCTTTTTTTTTTGCTTTTGCTTGCTGTCAAAAATGAAATAAAAAAAATCACAACTGGCTGATACAAAGGAAAAAGTGCAAAGCAACAGCTGCACACTAAGTGTTTCCTCGCCATTCGTACACAAATTTTTCCTCGATTGAATTGTCAGCTTTTGTAAATTTCGACACTGTTGTAAAAATATAATTTCTTTATTAACAAGTAAGTGTCTGTGCTCCAAAACAAGAATCGAAAATTCTTCTACGACATGAGAGCGAGAGCGCAATCGAACATTTTTGTTGTCCCGCATCCTAACCTAATCCCGTTTTTTTTGCTTTTCGCAAAAAACACATGTGACAACCAATGCAACAACAACATCAGCAACAACAACTACTGTCGCAGGAATAGCAAGGACACACGGACGATAGAGAAAGGAAGAAAGATAGAGAGCGAGACGTCCCCATCGCACACACGAACATACACAGCCCCGCTGCAATTATTTTGTTTTTCTCATCCTCACCAGGAAAGAGAAAAAGAGAGGAGACAGTGCGAGTGCAAGCGAGAGCAACGATGGATCGCTACGACATGGAGGACGTCGTTGTGGCGCCCCCTGCCGAGTGCAGTTCGCCGCTCAAGGAGTGGCGCCTCAAGCGCCAGGCGGGCACACTAGACCGCTCCGATATCATCGAGTTCTTAAAGCGCGAGTCTCCCAAGTATTTTGATTACCAGACTAGCGCTACAGTTAAAGGTGAGTCGAGATGCACAGTCATCGCATAGTCATAGTCACAATCCTTGATCGTAGGAATCTGCGGGAAGGGCTAAAAGATCTAATAACTAGTTTTATTGCGCTCGGGAAACAGCTAGTTTCTGGTATGACCCCATACATCAGAACTCAAAATTACGCAGGCAGACCCTGTATAGAGATATTAATGATACATATATAGGCATTGATCAATCCAATAGAAAAGAGTGCAATCGGATTGTTTTCAATTCCAAGAAAGGTTAATTTCAAAAAAAAAGTTTTCAAATAGGATACACCACTTTTTCGATTAAAAATAATGGTAAACAAATAATGGTAACTACCACAATGCCAAATCGATGGGGCGTCAAAAGTTGGCCGAATCCCATTAAAAACTCTCGCTCTTGAATTATCATTATTCGCCGTGTGTTTTAGTACTATTTTTGTTCTGCTTTCGTCTTTTGTTTATTGCCATTGAGCAATTGCACGCTTTTGTTGACTTTGTTGCTGTTCTCACGTTTCGTCTATTTCACATTTCCGCGAATTTGTTTTTCCTCGGCGCCGTGCCTTGCTGCGCCAAGTTTTCCTTTCAATTGGCCAGCCAAGTTTCAAGTTTGCCAGCTCGAAAATCGCCACCTTCTCGGTTTTCTACCTGTCTCGCCTTTTATGCACTCTCATCGTACACTGTGAGAAATCTTCTGATTGAATTAACACAAAAATTAATTCAGGCTCTTTTTCAAATGGGCAATCGAATGTTTCAATTCCTATCAGAGAAGATAGAAGATCTCTAAATACTAGCATAAGCAAATATTTTCATATTCAAGTTCAAAATGAATGACATTTTTTGTGGCAATTTTAAATTACCTGCACTCATTTTGGCCCAGTGTTTGCAAGTTGATCCAACAATGGCTCAAGCCCGGCCTGGCAACAAATGAATTAAGTAAACAAACTCGTTTTGCACCTAATTCCACCAGAAGTGAACATTATCCGAAGCTGGAGGGGCAAATGTGCGACTATTGAAACAAACAAATTGGGAGAATCTAGATTCCTAGGAAAGCACTTGAAGCCTCTCAAATTTGTCGACGACTTTCTGTTAATAAAATATTGATTTAATAGGAAATTGAGAAATAAAACGAGAGGAGTTGCAATTTTCCACGCGAGAAACTATTTGTTTGTATGCCAAGGATGGAAATATACAATACAAAAATATATTGATATTATGACCAATTTGTAAAACAAATAGTAGGTAATGGAAATCATTTCCAGTGTAGCTCCTTCAAGAACCCTCCTCATTTCCCGGCTTCATTGAGTAATCCGTTCTTGTCATAGCGAATATTTTTGCCAATTACTCAAACAATGTTTGCTTTCCGCTTTTGCTAATCGGGTTTTTACCCCATCTCATGGCTCTTATCGTTCCTTATCAGCTGCTAAGCATATGGAGGGCATGGGTACCAATGTTGTTATGTTTCCATGGGCATATACCATACCATACCATACCCCCTGTACATACATATATCCGTTCCGCTGATATTTGCCTGCTGTCTAATTGTACGTAGACTACTATACTCGAATCCCGATGCACAATGACGAATGCCACAGATACAGATGAGGTGGACAGCCGGATTTCGCAGAGAACGGAGACGAATCGCATCGCCAGACTTCGCTGCTTGCCGGACTGATAAGCCAGAGAGTTAAATATTAAATATACAGAAATATGTATTTGGAGGCAGTTTATTCAACCTGCGTTTATCTGGTCCAGGTGCACATCCGCGGAGGTCTTCTCGACCGCCTGACGTGTCCAGTTTTTGTCGATTTTCAGCGTTTATACATATCTCTGGCTGGTTCGCCTTATAGAGGCTATTCTGGTCTCAAAGTGCGAAGACATTTGCCTCGTGTCGTGTGTCTCAATAGAAATGATTCAAACTTGGGAAACTCATGTATTATTACACAAAATTTTTGTACAAATCGCTTGCACATTCTGCGAATTTAGTCTTTCTTTCTTATCTTTGTTGGATATCCACCTCATTCTAGGCGCACACAGATGTCTTGTTTCTTTTTCCGCTTTCGCTCTCGTTTCATTGTGCAAAAGGAGCAAACAGCTGACACATTTTTGGGCATAAATATATATAATATTTTACAAAAGGTGTGGGTGTGGTTGTCCGTATTTATCAAGATTTATATGCCCTCGATCGCCCACCACCTACCCTTGCAGAAATCAGAAATGCTCTTTGTAACGATCGTGTTGCCGCATTTGAGCCTTTAAATTTTGTTTCCTCTTTTCATCGAGAAATTTTCAGTACAACAGTGGGTGCCATAATTAATTTCCATGCTAAGGGCGAATGACCAAGATTTATTGGTTCGAAAAATATGCACAATTCATTGGAAGCTGTAATTACGTATGATGTTTGCAGTCAAGTTTAATATCGTTTAAATTATGCATATATTTTCGATTCAGTCACCTTTTGATGACGTCTTGTTGAGAGTTTAATTGAGTACTTTTGCTAAAAACTTTAGGAAACATTGTATTTACTTTTGTAATTATTGTTTAAAAAGTGATCTTTATATCATATTGTTACACACATTTGATCTCTTTTTGTGATCGTGCCTGTAGAATTGAGTGTACCGCTCCTGAATAATCCACTGTGATTCAGGAACCGATGAGGTGGCCTCTTCTCTGGCGTTCTTCCTCCTGGCATAGTATAGAGGCATTTCTGTATAGTGCATTTCAGTTCAGTTCAGTTCGATTCGATTTCGATTTCTTTCTTTTATTTTCCGCTCCAGGCGCCTTCTTTGTTCCAGTCTATTACGCCTCAGTAAACTGACGCACACGCAGTTTTAAATGCATTTTTATATAGGCAGCCATGTTACCTGGAGATATAGCAAAATGCAGCGTGAAGATTATTTAAAGGAACTTTAAAGTGTACAGGAGGTACTCTGCTAGTTACTTTCAATTTGTCTTTATTGTATGTGCATTGCAGGCAGTAGATATGTATGTACATATGCATACAAATATTTCATTTTTCACTGATAGCCCTACGTTAGATGCGTTGATAATAGATTATATTGTAAGCTTATCGCTCTCTTTTTAGTATTGTATTTTTTTTTTCGATTCTGCGCTGCAGAGTTTTCACATCGTTTGTGGCGACCTTGAACTGCATTTGTTGTAAATTGCTGGCTTTTGTATTTGTATTTGCATTTGAATTTGAATTTGATTTTGATTTTATTTGGTTTCTCTGGTTGCGAAAACTCGTTTAGCCCGAAGGTTTCTCTTGTCTGCGACTGTGGTTCTCTTTTGCGGTCGCCCAGGCCCAATAATATAGCCGCGATCATGATCATTATCACGTTCATTATCCACATGCGGTGTGGTCCGACCTGTTCTAATCATTTTAACGATACTCCATCGCTATTGCATTACTCACGGCATTGAAAAGCAATAAAGCCAGAAGATGACAGTTTGCTAACCCATGAGTCAGCATGTTTATTTATAACCAGTAATTCTAATGTCTTCGAGCCGTCTTTAATCGCATTTAACTAAAAGATTGTGGGCCAACTGAAAAACAGTTTTTTTAGCCAATCAGCAAAGTTATAATTTTCTAAAAGTATCGGACAATATTTTTAAATATATATATTTGTTTTCAAACATAAATTTAGACTTTAATTACTCAACTAGATAAATAAGGATAATAAGACAAGGTCCATGCACTTTATGAAACCTGTTTATAGTCCTTGATGCAATTAAGATTCTAATATGTTACTAACTTTAACAAATTAATTTCCTTTCAGATACCAATGTGATTACTCGTGAGTACAGCACAATTGTTAAGTTCCAGAAATGACTTGCCAACGTTAGGTGAACACCTACCTAAGCCACGGTTAAACTAGAGTCCTGATTGAACAGCCACCACAGACACCTATCCACACAAGGTCGCTCTAATCGTAACCCTTCATCCTCCCCCACTCATTCCCCATTCATCAATCAAATCCAATCCAATCCAATACTATTTCAACTGTGTGGGCTATCTTGGGACAAACTGTTCGGAGTGTGGGTGTAATCACCACGAGCATTGTTGGAGCCAAGGGCCTACGAACACGGAGAACCTGCGCATTGAGCCAGAGATCAAGAGGCTGTTTTGCGGATCTAGAACCCCAGCTAGGCTCTTACTATACTCCGCATTGCGCAACTCATTGAGCTCACTTTGATTCGATTAAGACTAATGAAGCGTGTAATCTCTTCCAGTAAAGTGCATGTTTAAGGAGTCGCTGGCCAAGGAGGAGATCATCGATGTCGTTGTGGAGTTTATGCTGGGCGACAATCCTTCCTCCGCACTGGAGAAGCTCCGACTGGAGGGCAACACGGCCACCGTCTGTGGCAAGGTCTTTAAGAACGGGGAGCCCACCTACAGCTGCCGCGAGTGCGGCGTCGATCCCACCTGCGTGCTTTGCGTCAACTGTTTCAAGCGCTCGGCGCATCGCTTTCACAAGTACAAGATGTCCACTTCCGGCGGCGGCGGCTGCTGTGACTGCGGAGACGACGAGGCCTGGAAGAAGGATCAGTACTGCGAGCTGCATCTGGTCAGTAGCTTGGATTGCAAGACTTTCATAGTTCACTTTAATAAATAAAACCAGGATAACTAAGCAACTAATAATCCGAATTTTTCTGATACCTTCATATGTGCAGGCAAATCGCAAGAATCCGCTGGAGAGCAAGATCCTGACCGACGCAGTACTTGAGCGGGTTGAGATCTGCTTTGGGGCAATCCTCGCCTTCTGCGTGAGTTATCTGGAAATCGAGCCAAACGCCAGTCTACAGTGCCTGGATGGAAACGTGGAAGGCGGCCAAGTGGACGGAGCGCAGTATTGCACTGTGCTCTACAACGACGAGTCGCACACGTTCGACCAAGTCATTCAGACGCTGACCAAAATTGCCAAGTGTCGGGCAAAGGACGCCATGGAAATCGTGGCGGCAATTGATCGCGAGGGACGAGCGGTGGTCAAATGCGATACATTTGAGGTGGGCTAAGAGACACAACTTATCCGCAGGAGCATTATTCATTTATTGCGGTATCATTTTTCAGGAGTGCAACAAACTAAAGGTATCCATCGAGAACCAAATGATTCTGCCGACCTCCCTGGTGTCGACGGCACGCAACAATCAGTCACTCAGGACATCGGTGCTGCACATCGGGGCCGTGGCCTGTCAGCAGTTTGCCCTGCAGCTTCTCGGCTGGTTCCAGGAGTTCCTGGTGCGACACTACCTCTTCCGGAAGACGTTCTCCGAGTTGGTGCAGCGCAAGCAGGAGACATTCTGCATCCGGCACATCCTTGAGTACGACGTGAAGCTTTGGAAGACGGCGCGCACCTGCTGGCACCGCCTCCTGATCTCTGGTATGCTTATGGAGTACGACAACAAAATGATCCTAGCCCAGGAGTTTTCGCGACGCTACGCCACTATTGTGGAGGACTTTATCAGCGATGATCATGATCACGCCTTTTCGATTGTGTCGCTCAGTGTCCAGCTGTTCACGGTGCCCAGCATAGCCCATCATCTGATCGCTCATGAGGGCATCTTTGACAAGCTGCTGCACACGTTCTACCACGTTGCCATCGAGAAGTTCATTCGTAACAAGACGCTGCACTTTAGCAAGAACATCGCCAGCCTCACCTTCTTCAAGCGGGCTAACTACATCCTCTACGATCTGCGATACCTGCTCAGCCTAAAGCCGGATGTGCTGAGCAATGATTTACGAAACGGTTTCCTAGAAGGTAGGCACCGGCAACATATTGAATTTGCAAGCCATTTAAGCTCATTTACCCCATTTGTAACACACAGGCTGCCGGGCTTTGATGCGCGTTCTAAACGTGATGCAGGGCATGGAGTCGATGACCAGACAGACGGGCCAACATATGGACTACGAGCCAGAGTGGGAGTGCGCCTTCAACCTGCACATCAAGCTGGCCACGACCATCTCGCAGGTGATTGATTGGGCGTCCGGCGATGTGAAGCTGCTGCGTAAGCTCTACAAGATGACAATGCGGGCGCTGGTGAGCAACAGCTTTATTGTGGGTGGCGAGAAGGTCATGCAGCCGAAAAAAGTGGCGGACCATGTAGCCAACTGTCTAGTTTACGACATATCAGTGCAGCCGGTATCCATCCACTTGCCTTTGTCGCGTTTCTTCGCCGGAATCTATCTGCACTTGGGTGCCCACGATTTAACGTACGACGGGCTGCAGACGGAAACAGAAGCGTTGAGCATTAAGCTAACGCCCAGGGAGATTATAGAACCGGTTTTGTGCACCCAAGCAATGATCGCCCAGGTGGGCGCAGGACTGTGGCGCCGCAATGGTTACACCCTGCTGCATCAGCTCTACTTCTACCGAAATGTACGTTGCCGCGTGGAGATGCTGGACAGGGACATAGCCTGCCTGCAGATAGGCGCCTCCCTAATGGAGAGCAACGAGTTCCTGATCCATGTGTTGAATAGGTTCAACACGATCCCCTGGTTACAGGAAAACTACTGGTCCCTATTGTCGGGTAATGAAATGAACGATGATATCATTCGAGAGGCGTCAATCTTTGACGAGTTCCTGGAACTTCTGATCGTGATCATTGGAGAACGTTGGATGCCTGGCGTTTCGATGGTGACCGAAGAGGATCGCCTGCGCAAGGAGATCATCCAGCTGTTGTGTATCAAGCCATACTCACACTCGGAGTTGAGTCGCGCCTTGCCAGATGGCAATAGCGGAAATAGCGACAACGTTTTCGAGGAAGTTATCAACACGGTTGCCGTGTTCAAGAAACCCGTTGGAGCCGACAGCAAGGGGGTGTACGAACTAAAGGAACATTTGCTTAAGGAGTTCAACATGTACTTCTATCACTACACCAAAGAGGACAAGTCCAAGGCCGAGGAACTGCAACGGGAGCGCCGAAAGGCCAAGAAGCAGCTTGTCTGCTGCCCGCCACCAATGTTGCCAAAACTAACACCAGCCTTCACGTGAGTCTAAAGAGATCATGTCTTAATCCATACAATCTCTAATCTCCTAATCTATTCTAGACCCATGGCCAACATCCTGCAGTGCCCTGTGTTCCTCAACATCTGCAGCTTGATTATGGAAAGGGCTTTAAATGCTTACAGTCGCAGCTTTACCGAATCGCATCTTCAAAAGGTATTTGTATTACATTAGAACAAAATTTCAATTCTTTTCAAATTGCAATTCGTTTATTTCCCTACAGGTCCTTCACCTGCTGGGTTATGCCATTCAGGAGGAGCTTAGCGAGCACTATCCCTTCTTGAGCTTCTACGAGCGTTCCCAGGAGTACGGAATTCTGGAGAAGTTGGAAGAGCTCGCTCGCTGCCCGAGGGTATGTCTAATCCCTAAAAGTTCAAAGTTCCAAAAGTTTTATTATTTTATTACCTATTACCCGGCCAGTTGGAGGCTCATTATGACTTTGTGCTGTGGACCATCGAGCGCTTCAAGCAGCTGCAGGCCAAGCAGGCTCCCAGTGATGGTAGAGCAGGACCCAGTTGCTCTCAGCAAGGAACCGGAGGGAAATTGTCACTCAGCGCTGAGGAGCAAGCGCGAGAGGAGAGGGAGAATCGTGCTCGTCTAGCCGCCGAGCGTCGAGCCCACATTATGGCCCAGATGCAGAAAGCCCAAAAGTCGTTCATAAGCAGCAATGCAGAAATGTTTGCGGACACCGAAAACGAAACACGCAAGGAGTCAGCATCCACGGGTCCAATGGATTGGGAGGATATTCCCCCCGAGGAAGAACAGGGAGCAGTGGCCCTTGAGTCGAAGGTAGCCTGCTTGGGGCCGGACCGCAAGTTTTATCACGGCACCGATGATACCTTTAAATGCATCCTCTGCTTCGAGAACTGTGCCATTAGCCGTGGGGGCCGGCAATTGGTTAGCTCTGCCTTTGTCCAAACCTCGCGTGTGATCTTCACTACGCCCAATTTGCGTAATAGTCAGAGCGCACTGCACATTAGTTGCTGCGGTCATGTGATGCACTACAGCTGCTGGCTGGAGTACTTCACCAACGAGGAGTTCAAGGAGCTGCGTCGTCCGCACCGCAATCGTGCGGCCCTAGCCCAGGCCGCCAACGTGGAGTTCCAATGTCCGTATTGCCGAACCCTAAGTAACGCTATAATACCGGTAACCGAAACGCTGCCCGCTTTTTCGGCGCCTCCTTCACCGAACGAAAGCTATTTACCATTGGACAGTTTCGTGGAGATCATGAGCACACTGGCCATCGAACTGGGTAACGTGAAGGACCACGAATTGACAACACTTCCAAGTGTGTCCAACATTTTGCGCTTGTCCGGCGTGGTCGGTGGCTTGGCTCAATTCGAGCGGAGCGTGCAGCTCATCAAGAATCCTCCTAGACTGCATGCTGACTACATCGAAGGAATTGAATTCCTTAAAAAAGCCCTGCTAAATACCATGAAGATTCAGCAGTCACATCTAAAGGACCATCCAGCCATCGAAAGTATCGAAATGGTACCCATACTGTGGGACAGCTGCAGCTACACGCTGCAGGCACTGGAGATCTATTTGTACGCGGTCGAGAAGCCATTGAAGGCCGAGCTGTCAATGCGCCACCAGAGCTGTGCCAGGAACTTGGTGAGGGCTTGCTCACGCAGTTCGGCCTTGGAATGGGAAACTGATCTTCCATTGCTTCCGCCGATGCGTTCCCAGGCGGAGTTTTCCTCTAGACTGCTGGATACAATCTTCAATCAAAATGACACCAGTGTGCTCGAGTGGGACTGCTTCCGCGTGCTAGTGCCGTTCCAGTTTGGAGTGCTCAATCTGATGGTACCCGAGAAGGGTAAGTGTGAAAACCATTCATTAACCAGTTGTAAATAACCAGATTGTTTCATAATTGTTTAGGATATAAAACAATCATACCCAGCGGCAGCATGTTCGACTTTTACATCATGCAGACTATGTTCCTGGCCCAGCTGACCAAGGCGGTCCTCTGCTTTGACGTGGAGAAGGAGAAGGCCAAACGAGCGGAGAAGGCGCCCAATTCTGAACTTACACAGTTGGATTACATAGAGCAGCTACCGTCACGGATTCGGGACAACATGATCGACTTTTATCGTCGCTACAATATCCCAGCGAGAGTGCTGCAGAAGACTAAACAGAAACAGCTGGTGGAGGAAGAATCGGAAGAGAATCAGGGTCATGGGCAAACAGTGGTGATACCCTGTGAATCGCATCATTTGGCCCTTCTTCTCGAGTACGTGCAGCGACAGATGAGCTCGTTCCTGCGCTGCTCCTGTCTCTTCTATCGCTTTCTCACCGATGTGGATTTCCCAGACACATTTCCCACAGATCAACCGGATCGCTTTGATCTGATGTGCCAGTACTTGGGCCTGGACCCCATGCTGGGTGTCTACTTTGACATGGAGACGGTATACGCCACCATGATGCACTCGTTTGCCTCGCATCCTCACATTGACCGTGAAGTGGAACAGCGTTGTCAGCCTGACGCCCGTCGTTCCCTTCAGGTGGAACCTTGCCTGCGCCCGCTGCCCCGCTTGAAGGTACTGTGTGATGACTTCAGCGATTTGATCAACAGCGTCTCGGACATCTTCTGTCCGAACAACGAGCGCGAAGAGATGAAGACACCAACGATGTGTCTGATATGCGGCTTAATCCTGTGCGGTCAGTCGTACTGCTGCCAGCCAGAGCTGGGCAAGGTCTCGGTGGGCGCATGCACTCATCACGCTCACGCTTGTGGCGCCGAAGTGGGCATCTTTCTGCGCATTCGCGACTGCCAGGTGGTGTACCTGGGCCGTGGCAAGGGGTGCTTCGTCCCGCCGCCATATTTGGACGAGTACGGCGAGACGGATATGGGTCTGAGGCGCGGTAATCCGCTGAGACTGTCCCAGGCGGCTTACAGAAAGATCTACCTGCAGTGGCTGGGGCATGGGCTGCACGGCGAGATCGCCCGTCTGAACGACAACGCCAATGTGGCAGCGGCGGCGCAGTGGCATCACATGTAGTCCTCCGCAGGCACCGAGAAGGAAGCAGAGGACAGGCAGCAAAATGGAAATGGCGGCAGTCTATGTGATTATTACATACTAACATTAGGAGAGCCTATTTTTACGTCTAAGCATTTTACTACTTATCCGTTTTGGAGAAGCGCTCACTCATCCAGCGAGCCAACCATGCACCCAGCCAGCACCTCCATCCCACACAGTCAACGACACCAGCCACGAACACGCCATCACCACACAATCCTGTCCAGCGGCCCCCAAGCGGCAACTGTAACCATTGGTTGATTTTCTTATTAATTAATATTAATTGATAACAATATTCTTATTACTTTTTTGAGCTATCGTTAGTAAACTTGTTGATAGTTTGAGCGGCCCAGTGCCCTCCTCTAGTTATATATATGTATGTGTATACATATATGCATATGTATATATATATATATATAATCAAATGCTAAAAAAAATATAACGATTAGGTTAGATTTTTGCCAGCACTTCGAATGTTGCCGCGCAGCAACTAAAGGAAGAAAATTACTTTAAAATAAAGGAAAAATAAGTATTTCCTGCTCTCTCCATCTCTCACTCTTGGTCATGCAGCCCCACTCGATGTATATATAGTCCCGAACTTTGAGTGCCGATCCTAACCAGGTTGAGATATTTTTTTTTTTTTGGCGTTTGTTGAGTTTTACATTTAGTTAGTGTAAAAATATTGATACCGATTAAGAGTACGTCCAAAATTCGTAGTCGCGCCCCATCCCCTTCCATACCTAACCCACCTCCCTCCACCACCCATCAAACATCACACCTCCATATCCGCCCACCAACCACCTACGCACACACTGACACCTACAGACACCCTCTCTTTCAGAGCCCTGTTTGACATCCATCTCACTCTAACCCGAGGAACTCGATAATATTAGTCAAACCATGTTTACTTGATCAATATACTTAACACCCTATACGACTATATATTTACATAATAACGAGCGTATATATATAGACTATATGTATATATATATATATATATATATATATATTTTATATACATACATACATATATATAATATATATATATATATATATACTATAGAAACATAACACGCATATTTCTTTTTATGTATTGTACAACAAACAAATAAATCGACTATGTATGTGAAATTCAAGCAAAAAAAACTAATGTTCTCGAAAAACATAAATCGTAAGTGGATAATGAAACAGAAGCAACACAAGAAACAACAGAAATAAATGCAACATTTTAGTGATATTCAAGTGTGCTTGCGTTTTTATTGGGTGGCTTTCCAAAAGTCTAAAAGTTGTCGGAATGATTATATATTTCATCTTAATATGAAAGCTGCGATTGCTTGTCGATTGCTACCCTTGTGAAAATACGAAAAATTGGGTCAGATAAGGGATAAAAATCATTAACTTTCAGTTGTCAGTGAGAACTGGTCTATAGTTCTACAGTTGCCTCAGTAATTTCAAATCAATAAACTGAACTTGATAGTTTAATTATATAGAAATATTCATTAGCAAATGAATTTTATTAATTAAATGGTTTCAAATGTAAGCAAACATTGAATAAATGCGAATCCAATTAGAAACATATACATATGTACGTATAAAAATTACATTAGGCTTTTAACGAAACCTTTAATTAGCCTAAAATTTGCTGCTCGGTGTGGCTGTGCCTAACTAATAGTTAGTATACATATCTATCTACATATGTAGATAAACACTAGATATGTCAGATATCGAGCTATGTTGAAGACAAAGGGCATATACTTAGATATACAATCGATTTTTCTTAAGCTTATGTACAATTTGGTATTTGATCAAACGTGATTATTTACAGAAAAAGTGTAAAAAAAAAATATTTTTTTCTTGACTAATTTGAAATATTGGAAAATTCCCGAAATTGTTCGTAAAAATATTGCTAAACGTATATATTCCCTAATATTGCGAATAAATTCAGAATATCTACAGAAAAATGCACAAGACGGCGGTTAAATCTATGTTTGGCAGCTGGGAGAGGGCACTTCTACTTGATGATGATCTCCGCCGGCGGCAAGATGTTGTCCCTGTACAAGCAGTACCAGATGCTGGAGTACCAAATGGTGCGGTCCCCCCACTCGCTGCCCGCCAGGACGTGGCCAATGAAGGGCGCATCGCGCGATCTGTTAGGAAGGATGATATTACACTATTTCATTTCAGTCAAATATGATGATGTCCCACCTCATGATCTGCGCCTGAGTACGCTCCACAAAGGTGATGGCCCAGCTCCAGGGAAAGTCGCGTTTTCGCTCGCAGCCCAGGTACGCCGTGCTGCTCTGCAAAAAGATCTCCCGCACAATGGTTGTTTTGTCATTCTTGTCCTTCTTGGACACCACAATCTTTCCATCCCGCAGCTCGCACTGAAGCGTTTTAAAGGTTTTCGTCCTGGAGTCGGCGAATCGCAGCTCCTTGCCGGGCGTTACGGTGGCCAGATTTTTCACCGCTCGCTGGATCTCGCGCAGCATCTCAACGGGACGTACCACCAGGTAGTTGTGCTTGCGATCCTCCTCCGGCCAATAGGACCAATTTAGAATGACATCGAACACCTTGGTGTCATGGTGAAGAGGACGCTCTAAGCTGTCGTTCAGGATAACCTCGTACAGGGTCAACTGATGGGTGGGCAGCTGCATCTTGGCGGAGTATTCGCGGCACAGCTCGTAGGCTGTCTTCGTGGGCGATATGGTGGCATTCACTTGCGTCTTCTCCTGCTCAAAAGAAAGCCACAAAGAGTTGGTAAAAAAAACATATATTTTATCATTATTATATTTAACGAAAACCCACCTCTGTTTTGTTTTCAGGATTGGGATTTAGGCTGATCCAGATCTTTATGTCCCCGGACTGCTTCACCGCATCCTTAAGCGTTTCGGCGGCCGCATAATACTTTTGCAGACATGCCAGCATGGCCTGCTCCCGTTTCTAAAAGGAGTATGAGTATATTTTCGTATGTATGTATATTTTAAATTAACTCACAATTTCATCGGCACTGCAGGGGAAAAGATTCTTGTAGAGCACTACTAGATCGCTGAGCACATCCGCCTCCTTTTGTGAGTAGATTAGCTCGTCGCTCTGTGGATTTAATTTTAATTTAAAAGAAAACATAAAATTTGTTAACACGAAGACTAATCTTTAAAATATAAAAAAAACCTACAATTTTAAAGCATCAGTTAGGTACTAATTCTTCTTGATATATGTATGTATTGTATATACTTCATTGTAAATCATTATACTTTATGGTTGTACGAGTAGGGTAATTTGTAGAAATTTCGCTTATATCATATGGAAATTCAATGACTTTACCTTCTTAGCCAGCAGCGTGGGACCCCAGATCATGGTTAGGTTTTGGACACTCATCTTGTTCTTGGCCTGCTGGGAACTAATGAAGACCAGATGACCCACGATTCGACGTAGTGTTTCGCGCTCGATAGCTGAGAGACGGGCAAGTAGCTCCCGATATATGGGAATCTTTTCGCTGGCCACCGCCAGCTCCGTGACGAAGACAAAGCTGTCCGTCAGCTTGCCTAGCAATCGTTCGGGTAGATCGCGCATGAAGCGCTTGAGGACATTGGCCACATCGTGCTCATTGTATTCATTTCGGGTGATCTCCACATTAAAAGCGTCCGCGCGGAAGGCGCTCATCAGCTTGTGCATGGAGTTCTCCGATCCGGACTTGCGATAAATGCCCTCCGACATGGAGCCGTGGATGTACACAAAGTTGATGCACTTGTCCACAATGACAGGCACATCGTACCGCGTAAGCTGTTGATCGCCCAGCGAGAAGCCATTGTTGTGGGCCACTTCGCGGATGATGTGCCTCCAGATCTTTGTCTCGCGGGCAGAACTCATGATCATGTAGACCGCATACGGCGGGCAGTCGATCATCAGCATGGGACCGCTTTCCACGTGCAGATTGTCAATGGACTCGTCACTCTCCTTTAGCACTGTTTCAAAATATGGGTTTAATGGAATTTTGCGTGTATTAGTTCAAGGATCACCTCACCTATGCAGCGGGCTTTGCGCAGATCCATCTTCTCCACGTTACCGTTGGCCTCGCTTACGAAGATCAAACGTCGCTGGCTCTTGCGGAGCACCAACCAGGTGCCGCTCCACTCCGAGGTGATAGAATTCTGCAGATTAATGGCATATGCATCCTGTCCAGCTAAATCTATCTAAAGAAAGTACTCACCTTAAGGTAACACCATCCAGCACGATAGTAGTGACAAGTGTACTTCACCGGCAGGCTGTTGGTCAAGCTCTCGAGGATCTTTTGCATCCAGACGCCGCGTTCCGACTCCTTGCCCACGCCATACAGATGCGAGACACGCTGCTGCTTCACATTACCCGACGAGCTGCTGGTCATTAGAAGATTGGGATTGGATGACATGGCATCCCCCGCACCATTTCCGTTCTTCGGCTGTGACGTGGTTATCTCGAAGCAGTAGAAATGAGTAGCCGTGTCCGTGACGCGACTATTGCTCACGCATTGCAGCGTGGTGATCGTGTCCAGGGGTATCATTTCCCTGGGCGTCTTCATCTCCTGGTCGAGGAACGTCTGAAACTGGCGTTCCCTGAGTATGGCCTTGCGATTCTGCATCTCCTTGAGTATATCCTCCACGACACCGGATGGAAAACGCACCAGCGGACCCTCGTAGCGGATTAGCAAAGGCGATAAGCTCGGTCTGGGCACCATTTGCAGGGCCACGCGTACGTCGGACTGCCGCTGATTGGCTCCCCTGAAGCTGGCCTTTCGTTTCATTGCGTCCATTTTCAGTTTTACATTGGAGATGGCATTAATGGTTTGACGGAAGCGGGAGCCGATGGTGGAGCGATTCTCCTGATTGCCGGCGGCATCCTTGCTACCTCCAATGGCTTCTAGGTATGTGGGTGGGCTGTCGCCCTCGATGGGCGGCGTAGTTTTAGAAGTGTTGGGTGTTACATCAGAACATGATGCCTTATCGGGCACAAACCAATTGGTGCGGTTCCTTGAGGCACTGGCCAAGTCCACTGGTCCACTGGCCTTATTTGCCGACTCCGGCATTCGGCTGAGATAGGGCTTTGCCCGCTCCTGGTCCGAGTCCAGCATATTCTCCATGCTATCACTCAGCAGACGGGCATTTTGGTGCACTATCTGCGGCTGTTGGGGCTTAGGTGATGTGGCGGCACTCGTCGTGGGCTCTTCTTCGGAGGTGCACATGCTCACATCGTCCTGTTCCGCCTTCACCGTGCCGTAGGTGTCCTCCTCCAGCAAATGCTCGAGCAGCAGCAACTCATTGCTTTTGTTGGACCTGGCCAGGGTCGAACACTTGCTGCTCAGTGGATCGAACTCTTCTATGACGGCCTGCGGCAGGGGAACCCCGCCCACAGCTCCTTCGCAGGCATCCAACTCCGAATCCTCGGTAATGCAGGCCAGCTGCTGCTGCTCCGCCACCTGGTTGGGGGTCAGTACATTGCTGCGACTGCTCCCTGCTGTGGCCATTTCAAAGAGCTTGCCGTATGTGGCCTCCTGATTGGCATACAACGGTTCGGGCGAGGAGCTCCCCTCCTGTTCCTCATCCCTATCCTCCTCCTCGTTCTCGTCTTCACCGTAGAACTCCCACGAATCGCTACGTTCTGGTTTCGGTGTCTTGGTCTCCGCCTCAGCATTCTTGGCGGAGATCAGCAGGGATTCCTCGCGCTCTGCGGCCGCTGCAGCCCGATTGAGTTCCTCCAGCTGGGCGGAGTCGACGGGCGGACGTCGCAGTTCGATGTGTTCATAGTTCTTTCGACGCTTCTGGCGCACCGGCGGCTGCAGTGCATCCATGCGGAACTGCTCCGGTTGCTGGGAGAGGCGGGGTGGAGGAAAGGCAGGCATGGGCAGTCGCGGCGACTCGTCGCCATTTGAGGAGCTGCTGCTCAGCTGCCGCTGGTTGCGCAACTGCACCAATTGGGCAGCCTCCTGGGCGAGATTCCTAGACATTGGCGAATCACTGGGCGAGGGTCGTGATCGCAGTGCCTCATCGTAGCTGGGCGGTTTGCCTTGCGTTTTAGGCACCTCATAGCAGCCGTCGTCCTCCTGATCCGGATCCGGCCGCAGATAATCCTCCTTTTGCAGCTTCGCATCGTTTTCACGCAGATCCGGGAGACCACCGTTTCGGTTCAATGGACTCGAGAATTGGATCGTGTTGAAGACCTCCGTACTGGGCATCGTCTGCCGCCTGTCCAGATCCATTTCACCCGATCCTCCTGGCCTTCCGCCTATGCCTATATCCGCCTTGTCCTTATTCCTGCCAAGACTGAAATTGGAACCGAATCTCTTGCTGGCGTGCTTCAAACTCCGGCCAGCATCCGCTCCGATGTTGCTAATGGCCTCCGTGGAGCTCTTGAAGTTCCTGTCCAGTCGCTTCTTGGCTCCCTTGGCCTTGAACGTAATCCGCTCGCCGATGGCTTCTCCCAGTAGCTTAGATGTGGTGCCCAGCGATCGAAGCAGGTTACTAGGGAGTTTAACGAACACAATCTATTAGATATTTTAATATTTTGGTGCTAAAGACTATTCCATTCCCTTTTACGTTAGTGGTTAAGATCCAAGAAAACAACAAGCTAAAAATGTTAGACCACAAAAATCTTTGTGTTCACGGGGAGAGATCATTTCAAAGATTGAATATGGGAATCAAAAACACCAAGGAAACCCCAAACCAAAACACAACTTATCTTTCGAAGAACACCAAATGAAATCCTTGAAGGATTTCCCATTATAAATTCAATACTTAAATTTAAAAAAATTCAATATATAAAGAGAGAATGAAACACACACCAAAACCAATACAATCCTAAAAAATAAGGAATGCTTGCAAGTTACTAATATGCTATAAGATATCTTAATAATTCTATACAATTAAGACTAAGGCACCCGACAATACCTTTCCTATACACAATTCCCTACCGACTGATCTTGAAAACAATTGTCGACCGCACAAAACTCAGATTTCGGTGTGAAAAACGATCTTAAGACTTTCCGCTCTACTATTTTTAAACAATTCCGCTTGTCATTGATCTTGAACAGACGCCGGGCTATTTATAGTGACGAATCCCTTGATGGGCCCATTTATATTCACGGTTGGACAGGGCGGCGGAAGTGATCTTGGGGAGGCGTACCTCGAAATAGAAGGACATGGAGTTCCGCAGGGAAGTACATAAGTAGAAAGGGATGCTTTCAAACTGGGGGCCATATTTGTGACCAAATAATGATATGTAAATGATTAGTGAAAACAGCTGTTTCCTTCAAAGGAAGTTCTAATAAATCGTTTTAGCTCTAACAAACTAAGAATTGTGGCTGTTAAAAATTATTTATCTAAATTCAAAGTACCCACAGAAAAATGCGAACTCTGTGATAAACTTTCGATAAGAAATGGTCGCCAAAAAAAGGCTCAATAAACCAGATAGCAATTCTAGCAAATTTGTATAGCAATGCCGAAACAAAAATGTGATTATTTTACGATGTGTGTTTTGGCTTCAAATGTTTACCTAAACGCAATAACATTTTGCTGTTTAAAAAATTATTGTAACCACAACCGCAAACTAAGAAAACATTTATCAACGTTGAAAAACTTAAAAGTGCAGTGAAAAAAAAAACATAAAACTGTGTTCTTTTATAGCAAATTTAAGAAGCTTATGTAATAAAGTTAAAAGTGAAAAGGATTTCGAAATTATTTATCTCTGTGCATAAACTTTTTTTTAAACATTTTGTGCTATCTACAACCAAATTTACTACCCAAAAATCCACTTATTAACATATATACTGTGTATTGTTAGCTTCCATTTCACAGTAAAAAAAGTGGTAACCCATCGGAAAACTAAGGAAAGTGCAGGACAAAGGATAGAAATGATGGTCAATGGTTTACTTGTCATCGTCGCCATCTTGGCTGCCGGAGGACTGTTCTGCGGAGGAGGACTCTGCCTGTGGATGGTGCCCGTTTGGATCCGGGTGATCCGACTGCGGAATGGATGAATCGACGGCGTCTACGTACCCGGGTGACTGCGACTTGAACTTGCCGCTGTGGGAGCTCTCGCTGCAGTCTAGTGAGGCGTTGGACGCGTACCGCGATCCTTCCCGATCCTCGTCAGCTTTGCCTGGTGTCTGGACACTGGTGGTGGATACCTCGCTGCAGATCGAGGATCGCTGGTCGAGCAGGATGTTGAGTGGCTTGGGGGGAATCTGTGGCGCCGCTCGCAAAATCCTCAGGGGCACCTCATCGTCCGGATCCGGATAGGAATCCTCCGGCTCGCCCGCTGGTGGCAATCGTTGGCGTGGAGCTGGCCTTGGTGTCGCATACACCGGCTCCTGGACATTCTCATTGGCATCCGGACCATAGATCGGCTGCTGACTATCAGAGTTGTTCTCCTGCAGGATCAACTTGTTTTGTCCACTCGATGGCAGCTTCTTTTCCGCACAATTGCCGTGCAGATTCTCCGCGTTTATGTTGAGTTTCTTAATGTTATTGTGGTTGATATTGTTGCTGGGACTATTGGGCCTTCTGATCTCGATATTCTCGTAGTTGGCGGGACGCAGCTCTGGATAGAGGCGACGGGGAGCGGGCACAGGACGCGCCTGCTCCATGGTGGAGCCTAGAGGATAGAGATAGAAAATCGTGTTAAACTAATCATAACAAACTGATTATAACCGAAGGCATGCATTTTTACGTGATACATAATACCTGAGTAGATATGAGAATTTGACATTTTTAATAGAAAATGATCTAGGTAAAGCGAGAAAATCCTCTCTATCCCTAAGGAACATAGGTAACCGGGTTATCCTAACATCTTTGTGACTTATTGTCCTTAAAATATACCTGATTAGGATAGCCGAAGGATTAAAGCCCTGTGAAGTTATTTAACCCGTAGATTATTTAATCTTACAGGTATCCCCTTGGAATTTCAGTAGTGACCTGCTTGAGTTTCACAGGTAACGTCTTGTGCTATATAAATCTTGAACTCCGCTTGAAACCTCACACTTCTCAACAGTTAACTGAACATTCGACATGTCCATTAGCCTCTCTGAATTCTACCAATCCTCACTGACTTTCTGGAGCCATCTGATCCATATACTGCTGCAGTTCATCCAGACCAACTGCTGGAATCACATCACACAGAAGGAGCAGCAGCAAGAGGAACTCAACGAACCCTGTGCCATCTCAAAAACCATGGACGCCTTCGTGGAGGAGCAGCAAAAGCGGGTGCAACGAAAATCCCACGAGTACGCCAAAGTGGAGCTACTGCATCGCCTGCTTGTCCAGCAGCAACTGCAGGAACTGGAGCAGCGCCGACTCATCCGATTGGCTCTGGCCAGGAGGCGACTGGACTACTCCAATTAGACTAGCCGTGCAATTAGCTCATAATTTATTTAGATTTATAATTTACGCTTAGATTATGCCCAAGTATTCGCAATTTTTAAGTGGCCACATAATTAAGTGCCAACGAGGCAAGTGCAAATAAAAAATGCAGAGAGTGCGGAAATTAAAGACACGTGTTTGCATTTCTTCTCGAACGACCAACAAGGTTCGCCTCTTCGATCATCATTAGTTTTTCCCCCACTCACAGATGCGCTTTCACTTTCCGCTTTCAAAGTCAGCGCTTTTCAGTCGATTATTTATTCAGTTGGATTGAAACAGAGATTTGAATAAACAATACGCAAACTGCCCGAGTGCAATTATCAGCACATTTTCAACGGCGAGCTTAGAAAGTCTGATAGAAAACTAAAAAACAAAGATAAGTTTGAGTTTGAAATTCAATAAACAAAGTTTGCAGTTCTGTGGAATTTTGTAGACCATATGCCCAAAGGATGTAATATGACCATTAATAAGTTGCTTTTGGGTTTACTGAAAACTAAGCAAAACGCTGTTAGTACTTAAGTAACCACACACATATCTATTACTTGAGGGAATGGGTATGCAATAGTCGAGCCATAGGACGGCACTGTGCTCTCTGGTTTTTGCGTTTATATGATATAGTAGATAAAAGCTTAATACACCCAACTTACTCCCAAGCATCTGGCATTTGAGAGTTGTTTACATCACTGCTCCATTGATGATCTTAATTTCTTGGGCCCTCCCATTGCTACGCTTTCCTTCCATTGCAATTCCCTGAACTTTTCAACTCTCGACAGCGTCTAAAGTGGACCAGACCCCACCAGATCGGATGGGATCGGATTGGATCGTTTGGCATGGGATTGCAGAGAGTGGAACATCTGGGCATGCCGGGAATTGCTGTCGTTGTCGCTTAAGTGGTCGCCCCACTTCAAATGGGAGTTCTCCTCCACTCCAGCAATAGTTCACTTCCCTCGGCCTCGATGATTTTGTTTATAAGCGTTTAAAGTTTAAACGAACCCATTGTTGCGGTTATTGTCGCCGGGCACTTCTCTTTTTTTTTTTTTTTTGCATATTGCGCCGGATAAGTTGGATGAATGAACTTGATGGATGACTCACATTAGAGCGGACCCTATATTATTTCCCGGGAATATCAGCTAGACCTACTACTACGCCGCCTGTCGTGTCTCCCCCTCGATGATTAATCGAATTTCAAATTTTACGCTCTCACACTACGGGGTATAATATATATATACTCGAATCGACTCGTATAGTAAAGCGAGTGCTGACCAAATGAATCAATTGTTTTGCCACACACAATCACGAATACGAATCCACATTCAATTACCCAATTCTGTGACCATGTGGACTATATACGTTTTATCTGCGTTTCATAGACGTAAGGCATTCTGGTTTTAATTTTTATATGAAATTTTGAACTTCTTATTGCACTCATTTCTCATAAGATTTAGGTATTCAGATTAAAACGATCTTGACTCTCTGCATGTAACAAAATATACAAGACATATATTAACTATTTGCTCTTCAATTATTGTCACCATAGATTTGACCGAAATGTGTCACACTTTCGTGTGGTGAGATACTCGTGAATTGTACCCAGTGCATATAGATAGTATAGTATAAAACACTCTCTATATACACGTTCTGTCCAGATATCGTTCGTATTTATAGTGGCTGGGCAAAAAGAGCGATAACAATGACGAGCCACCCAAGAGTGATAATTATATAGAGCTGAGTGCCAGTTTACATTATGAATGACCGGCCATAGATGGTGGTGTGGAAATCCTGGGGATTATATGGTAAAATTGATAGGCAAATCAAAACTCTGGATCCATCAAGGGCAGCAATAAGCAATATCCATATATGATAAATATAAAACTTAAAATCCAGATACTATTTTCTCAAAGGCATTATTTCAGATGAAGAGGTTTGAGTTTTGATAACGATAAATCCATTGAATACTTGGAGTGCCATTTAAGCCAACTTTGATTTATGTGTATATACATATGTATGTATATGTATGTATCATATTTCGCTGCTGTGATCCATTATTTTGCGCAATTATACGATCTAATAGGGCTTACTTCCGTTGCGATAATATTTGCCCAATCCAAAAATATATATATTCAAACACATTATATACATATATCCGTGTGCAATATGAAAACGCTTGGACTTAATTCATATTTATATGTTTGCATGCAAATAAAGTGATGCATTCATGCGCATTTGCAATTGGATAGTCATTTATTTATTCGCATGAATCACTTGCGTTCTCCCCTTGCGTTTTTATGCTTTTCTTCTTTCGTTGCATTGTTATTTTGCTAATTACAGCAGTTTCCATGGACCAAGTGCAATGGCTATATGATAGTGCACTGCGAAAAAAAAAACGTGCATCTAGTTTGCATGTCAACGACTGTGTACTATTCTCAGAGTGTTTGATAATTAAATTGATAAGAGTTTTGATAGTACTTGGGATAATATTGCAATAACTGAAGTTGCAAGTACAGAAACAGATATAGAGAATGATATTTTCCCTGTGTATATATACGTATTCTCTGATTCTGATTCACAGACTGTGTTTGAGCTTTGTTTTTGTTTATGTTTATAAGCGCGATAAGAGCGGCGACAGTAAAAATAAGCTGAGTTAACTGTTCGTCCCTCATTCCGGGATCGTATTCATGGTGCAAAATGTACAAAAACTGAAACTGAACTGGAGGAAATGGGCACAGATAGTTCCACACTCGACTTAACGCTTCCATGGCCCCAATTATATAAGACCAGGGAGTGCGAAGAATCGGAGAGCCAGAGGGGGGCAGTGTTGGGTTAAGCGATCTCGCGACTTGCGACTCGATTTCCAAGTTGTTTGACAGCATTTTTTGTCGTATGTAAGTTGCCATCGATTTGTGATTTGATTTATACACAGAGAAACGAGAAGACAGGTAGAAAAAGAAGAATCCACAAAGCGATCGTTAGAGGGTAAAGGAAATCCCAGACACTTGATTACCTGGACTATCGCGAGGAGAATACTAAGCGTGCAGCTATGCCGTTCATCTGTAACTCTTTTTGCCAACGAAATACGTTTAAATAAGAATCTTTAGGTGTACCTACTGAAGGGTTACAGATTTATGGTCATTTACCATATTGTTTTGACAAACCTTTAGTTCACTTGATGTGTTCCAATTGTAAACAAGAAAAAGCTATTAAAATAAGTAAGAGATGATAGATTACAGCTCTTCCCATTTAATATAAATATAATGCACATAGAGTGAGCAGCTAACATTATCTTTTAGTAATCATAATGTTTACGGATCATAGATACATTAGGCTCTAAAAATCCAAATATTTGTCAACTCACGAGTTTGTTGTATTTCACGTACCCCAACGAACTTATGCATAGTGTACTTTATTTATTACCATAACTAAAAGATCTTGAGAGGCTTTTATTTATTTAGCCCAATTTTCGGACTTATCGCCTGGATTGATCGATTAATTTGGTTATTGATTCTTCTGCGAAAGTCAAAGGGAAAAGCGCATCCAATCGGAGAATGTGTGTCGGCTGTCTTAATATGTTTATAATTGACTTAATTGCCAAACAATTAAGAACAGCAACAAAATGTGTCAAACGATGGAAAGAGAGAGAGAGAGAGGGAAGAGCGGTGGAGAGATGGAGCGAAGAAGCGCAACAGGTGACACCTGTCCCGCTCGCACAGTCTATCGCTAAATGGGAGCGATAAGCAGTTAGAAGCGAAATATATGTGTGTCAAAAATTATCATACATACAAATGTGTACACAGCCATAGTGGTTTTATAAATTTAGGAAAAAATATCATTATATTGCATAAAACGCATAGGTGGCAAAAACACTAAATTAAAATATAATACAAATATATAAACATATACTAACGAAATGTTTTTAAACATTTCAAAGTATAATGATTAAAATTCACAATGTTATCAATATTGCCGTATTTCGCATTATTTATATTTGATTTATTGTAGATATTACTATTATTTGGCACATAGCTGTCACTAAAAATTATCAGCCAACTAACACAGACACACAGCCCGTATGTAAACACGGATTGATTAGAACGCATTGAAGAGAGAAGAGACCATTGAAAATCGAAGCCCGCAGAAAAAGAGATCGCAAAGAAACTGCGGCTTTCAAATAAAAATAATAAAAATCGCTTTTACCTTTCGCTTTTTCCTTGTTAAAAATTTCGTATGCAGTTTCTGCGTGGTCAACTTAACTTCGTTTTATATTCACAACACACACAAACACAACCAGAGCACAACAATAAAAAACGAAAACAAAGAGTGTGAGAGAGAGGGAGAGAGCGGTGGGCGAAAAGCAAAGTCTCTGCTAAATTGCTAAGCTGATTTCCCACACATATCGATATTGCACTGATATTTTACTGCCGCAACTAGTTGACACATTTCCACAAACATTTCGGCCCAGTTTACTAATATTTGTTTATTTATTTATTATTCTTGCGGAATGAATCACTTGCGGAATGTTTCACACACACATACGCGCGCGTACGCATTGTTTGCATCTGTCTCTCTCTCTCGCGCGATCGATGTCTTTTTTTGTTGTTGTCTCCAAAAGGGAACAACAACTATTCGCTAAACAGAAGTTGACAATTCGCGGATGGAAAAGTCATGACCAGAACAAGATTCTTTGTTTTTGTCCCCAATGCCCGCTTTCCGAACCGGATTTTCCGATCCGAACGATCTGCGACCGATCGAAGAATACAAATGCATAATGTAATATAACGGGGCGCGCCTAGTGTGACCGTTGGCGGAAAGACAGCGAATGCCGGCAAAACTAGTTACTAAACTAGTAGCTAGGATACAAGTTATTAATTTTAGTTATATGTAATAATGTAAATTTTAATACTAACGTTCTTTCCATATAACTGAAACATTTTATATCAATAGTTAACTGAATATTATCTCGGCATGAATGCCAGATTTAAGTTTTTTGCCACAGCAACTGGAATTTACCGGATTTTTAAATTTTAAAGCAGCGCCCACGGTAAAATCAGTAAAGCACTTTAACTATAGTGTAATCATTTAAGTAAATTTGTACGTATAAGGAATTGGAATTGGAAGGAATTTGTTTTCTATTTAAAAAACGATATATACCGCACTGCCAGCTATCGATAGCAAATAATCGGCTGGTCGTGATTAAATGTAAAAATTACTTCCACGCTCTGGTAACACTGCATTGTATACCAGAAAAAAATGGTATTAGCATTAGCAGAGAAAAAATCAAATAAATAAAGAAAAAATCAATTAAAAGTGCGCCATTCCAAAGGATTATCCCAAAAGACGCGATCATCCATATCAGATGCTTAAGAATCGGCCGGAAAATCCGACATCGAACTATTAGGCTAGTGAAAAAGTGCAAAATAAACATTCGCCCAGTGGAGGGGGCCATACAGAAAACACTCGAGAGTCTTTCGAAAATACACATATTATACCACACGGATCGTTTTGGATCTACAATGGCCACCAGCGAGATCTCGAGCTCCAATGAGCGGCACTACTACGCCAAACTGGAGGCCATCAAGGACATCAGGGACAAGACGCTGTCGCTGGAGAAGCTCAAAGTGCGGATCATCAAGGAGGTGAAGCTGAGCGACGACGAGGAGAAGTGCCTGGAGGAGTACCGCAAGGAGATGGAGCACCTGCTCGAGGAGAAGATGTCGCACGTGGAAGAGCTGCGCCAGATCCACGCGGACATCAACGACATGGAGAACATCATCAAGCAGACGAAGGAGAACCAGACCCGCTCCTTCGACATGGCCAACCGGGTGTACGAGGAGTACCTGGCCCTGAAGTACCAGATTGATCACATGCGCCGCGACTATCTCGGACTAAGCCCGCTGCGAGATCTGCACGAGGAGGAGGGCAGTCCCATTTCGAAGGATCGCTTCCAGACCAACTTCCTTAAGGTGGCCGCCCAGTCGGCGGCAGCAGCAGCTGCTGCAGCTGCGGCGGCGGCCTCGGTTAATCAGAACTCGTCGTTGGCCCGTCCGCATGCCCGGCATCCTCTGATGCCGGAGGCCACGGTCACCGCGCTGCCTTCTGGCGGCGGACAGGGCGGCGTTGGTGGTGGCGGCGCTGCAGGCGGTGGCGGAGGATCTGTGGGCGGCGGAGGCGGTGGTGGCGGCAATCCTGGACACGCCTTCATGCCACCCGCACCGCCGGGAGCAGGCAGTGCTGCTGCCGCCGCCGCTGCTGCTGCAGTGCGTCTGGGCAAGGGTGACTTCTCAGCACCACCGCCACCGCCGCCGCCCAGCAATCGACTGCAGCAATCGCCTTCGATCGGCATCGGCCACCATCCCTCGTTCCGCTCCGACTTCAATGTGAATCTCCGCCAGCAGCCGCCGCCCATGAAGTCCTGTCTGTCCTGCCACCAGCAGATCCACCGGAACGCGCCCATCTGTCCGCTCTGCAAGGCCAAGTCGCGCTCCCGCAATCCGAAGAAGCCCAAGAAGAAGAACAACTAAGTGGCCACCGCTCCAGACCAGCAACTACACTCATCTTAAGTCCGGAGCTGGTTCCGGAAACTCAGCGCACTAAATCGAATGCGTTTTTTTTTTTTTGCCTCATCTATTTATTATTAATCCCAATGAAAAGTATTACAACGACGCAAGGCGGGTGTGCTCATGATTATCGGAGAAGATTTAAAAGAATGTCAAATACTTGCATTAATATTTTATACATTACTAGTGTATTTGAAAATCGATGAAGAAATTATTCATGACACGCCGGCCGCTAACAAATTCTCATAACAATTTTAGTTGGTAAACTCAATGAATTTGATTTTTATTTTAACTATAATCATAGGCTAAGTATTTTTTAAAAGCTCAAATAACGTGTCAAATTATCGAGAACAAAAATTTTGTTTATACATGTAAGCCATGCTAAATATGCAACTATGTTATATTTAAGCAGCAAAAAAAAAACACAAATATCAATAAAAATATTTCATTTTTAAATGGGTTCTTTTGGTTATAGATTAAATTATTTGGATTATTGGATTTGATTTTATATGTGTGTATTTTAATACAATAACTATAACTGATGTTTATATACTTGCATTATATTTTATACATTTTACATTTGCCATACATCGTTTGTGAACTAAAGAGTATTGTAGATATACAACGTACTAAAATTTAGATCCATGGTATTTTGGCCTGTCCCTGCACTTGGTCACACCTAGCTTAAGCCGAGCAAAAAGTTCGGATTTTTATTCAATTTTTTAATCCAGCCCGCAAAACAACAAATTCGTATTGTTTCAAATTGTTTCAATTGCAATTTTAGTGAAACATAGCAACAACCAGTTCAAATTGAACGCATCAGTGCACTTGGTTTTCTTTTTTTTTTTTGTTTTTGTGGATCAGTTTGTCGTTTTTGTTCTTGTTGTCGCTGCGTGCGTAGAATTTGTGAAAAGAGAAAGTTCTGCGCCGCGTCTTTCTCCGCCTCTCTTTCTCCAATTCTTCGCACAGTCGTGGCCAAGAAGTTGCGCCTGCGCAGCGACAATTTCACAAGAAATCGAGGTCGATCGCAAGTGGGTAAGTATCTTTCACGGAAAGTGGCCCAAAAAGTGATGTTTAAAGACTGGAACTAAAATAATAACAATAAATTAATTATATATCCTCGAAACTCTTTGCTGTATGTAGTCTTCATAAGAGTTTTCTTTATAGGCCACCGTTCTTTATTCGTTGATTTAAAATACGTAAAGCTTATCTTCAATCAGTTAAATGTGCTACATCAAATCGTGTTACTTTACTTAAAATATTCATATATATTTTAATATATTGTTATGTGTTGTATATTAGATATGCTTGTTATGTTATTGCTCAGCGTGCCACTATTTCAACATATATTACGCTAATATATTAAGCTAATTAATTATTTCATAATTGCAATTTTTTGAATAATCGTTAATGTTGTACTACCAATATACATATGTTTATTATGTTATGTTGTTTTTTAAAAGTTGTCCTCTTTCCATAATATTGTTAGTAAAACTACTTCCGAATTATTCCGTTTATCATAACAATTTTGCCCCCTTCCCTTGCAGTAATCCGATTGGAACACCATGGGCACCACGCAGACAGTATCTCCAGTGGCTGGAAAGGATAAGACCAACGATACCTCCAAAGGATCTCCCTCGAAGGCTAAGTCCAATGGCCACGCGCAAGGCAAGACCAAAAGCAAGGAGATGAACGCTCTGCCGCCCCAGAAATCGGTGGTCATTGCCTATCTATGCTGGCTTTTCGGCGGAATCTTCGGCCTGCATCATCTGTACTTGCACCGTGACCGCCACGCCTTCATTTGGTGGTGCACCCTGGGTGGCTACATGGGCATTGGCTGGATGGGCGAGCTCTTCCTGATACCCGAATATGTACGGGATGCCAACGAGGATCCCAAGTTCGTCAAGATGTTCGTGGCCAAGCTGCAGGCGTATCCGAAACCGCCGTACTCCTCGAAGAGATTCGTGGGCCAGGTGATGATCGGCCATCTGTTCGGCCAGGTGTGCTCCATGGCCATTCCGGAGACCCTGGTCGGTGGCTGGGATCTGAGCTTCCTACACTGGACGATTCCGCTGTTTGTTTCGCTGGGCGTTTGGCTGGTGGGCAACATTGGCCGGGAGCAGGGTGTATGGTGGCACTGCCTGGTGGCCGCCTATCTGGCGTATCCGGCCAGGTATTTGATATATGACGAGACCTACTCCCTGCTGCTCACTGGTCTCGTGGCGGCACTGACCTTCGACGGCTTGTCCAAGCAGTGGCGCAGGACTCCGCCGCGCAGGGGAAGCCCCGGTGAAAGGACCTTTAAGCTAACCACCGCCGTGATCATCTACTGCGCCTTCTGGGGCAGCTTCCTGTATTTCAACGGCACCATTTCGGACGAGGACGGCGGCGAGGTGCCCATTCACGAGGCCATCCATAACTTCTTGGCCTCCGCCTGGTGGACAGATCTGAAGCAAGCCCTGCTGGACACCTATAACTATGCGCAGCATCACGGCTGGTACGAGACCTGGAAGGAGGTGTTCGAAAGCATGGATGTGGATGGCGAACGAAATTCGTACAAGGTCTTGGGCGTAAGTGCCACCGCTTCGCAGGCAGAGATCACCGCTGCGTACAGGAAGCTCTCCAAGGAGTACCATCCCGACAAGGTCAAGGACGAGGGCTTGCGGGCCCAGGCCCACCAGCGCTTTATCGAAATCCAGCAGGCGTACAGTGTGCTCAGCAAGATCAAGTCCAACCGGCGGCGCAAGAACAAACAGTACCAGGAGGAGGAGGCCATCGTCCTTTGAGCGGCGCTTTCCTCCATCTAGTCTAAGTATTTATAACGACTAGGAAGTAAGATTCTTTAAATGCGATTACTTACTTAAAGCAATAGTACCTAAATGCTGCTATAGCACATATTGCGAATTCTCTAAATGTTATTCATATTAATTACCTAATGGTGTTTTTAGCTGTATCTGTTTCCACATGTATTTATTACCATAAATCTGCGTTGTTTATTGTCAAGACTGTGTTTAAAAATATTAAAGCACCCCAAAATTCATTCAAAACACCAAATGCTAATCGAAAATTTCCTTATACTGGGTATCTTATTAGTCGGTTAAATCGACTGAACTGTTCGTCGACGCGAGTAGAAAAAATAGAAAATTAGCTGCGCTTACGTTTCGTCCGTTAAGAAAATACCTTTAACTAATTACCGCGTGACCGGCACAACATTACCAAATCACGTTTCCCTTTCTCAGTGAAAGAATTCATTTTAATTAGATTTATATTCATTTATTTATTTTATATATTTTACATAATATAATGAACTACTTACAAGACTAAGCAAAAAAAAAAAAAGAAAAATATTTATTGTAATTTTTTTTCTCACAAATTTGTTATGTGCGTGTATTTTTTCCATTAATATTTAAGTAAAACGTTTAAATAAAACGATAAAAAATGTATATATATCGTTTTGTAGATGTGTTTATGGTATATATCATTAGATTTCACTTTAGTATTAATTGCCATCGCAGCGAGTTTGTTGAAGAAGAAGAAAAAATCAAACTCGAAATCGGAATCGGAAAAACAAAAAATCGTAAAAATAGGGTTTACGAAAAAAAATATATAAACAGGAAACAATAACTCGCTTAATTTTAGTTTAAAACATAATACTGAGCAAAAAATGTGTATATAACATTTTGCCTACTAGATTTTTTGCTTTTTTGTTTAAAGATATTTTTATATATTAATTAATTGCTTTTCGTTTTGTTTGTTTTTCCATTTTTGCACTGATCCATCGAATATATATATTTTTTAAATATATATATTTCAAAAGGACCAGTATCATTAAGCTTTACAAATTTGACTATTTTTATATATTTGTTTTTTTTTTTGTTGTGACTGTTTTTTTGTGTTTCGTGTGGGCGTGTGTAGATTATCACGTTTTCTTTTTTCTTTTTCAAAAAACAAAAACTCAATTACAAAAAAAGAGGGGTTTTACAATTTTCGTATAGGGATAGGCTATATTTAAAATACGTTTTAAAATAAAATAACAATTTGTTAGGCATCGTACACACACACACTGCTGCAGTGTGTGCGTCTTGTATATAGGTATATAGGTGTGTGTGTTTTTTTTTTGTTTGTTTGTATGATTGTGTGATACCAAGTTTTTAAGAACGCCCCATTTTTCAAATATAAATGTATCGATTGTAAACTGCTCTTGAATTTCGAAATGCATATTTCAGAAACTATTTGTTTGACTTGCATTCAGCAAATAAAAAACACTTGCGAATTTAAGTCGATCGATTATATCGATTTTTTCGATAGGTCTCGATTGATTTATATTTGAAAACAGGAAGTCCGTTTCAACCGAGTACGAGTGTGCTTACACCTAGACTAACACACAAAGGATTTGCATTTCCGGGGCTTCTCACTGCCTTTGCATTCAATAGCATTTCGCTCTTTTCGATCTCTTCTCTGTATGTACAAACTAAAGTTAAGCCAAACTCCGTTGGACTTTGAGCTAAATGGTTTTTCTCTTGCAGGATCGGGTTTTCGTGGGTGAGGGGTACAAATGTTCTACTACAAAACTACAACCACAAAAGTATGCAACGCGTCGCGACTTTCAATCGGCGCCGGTTGCTTATCGATCACGGTGCGTATTTGTCTATCGATAGTTATGCTAGTTTTCATTTTATCGATAGAGCTCTTCGTCTTGTTTTTCAATCTTGTCTTTTTTGCATTTAAATCGATAAAGCATCCAATCAATTCTGCTTCCTTCTATCGATATCTTGATGGAATGTGGGGTGTGAGGGGCTTGTGCGGTGTTTTTTTTTTTTGTTTTTTGTTTTTGGGGTGTCCTTGGGTGAGAAAAAAACATTTACAGGCGCGTGACCACAATGTCCTCCTCGAGATCGTCCAGCTCGTCGTCGGTCTCCTCGACGCCATCTGCTCCTGCCTCGGCGGCGGCCAAAGCGGCGGCGGCTGCGGCGGCGGCGGCCTCCTTCTCCTTCTCCGCGGCCTCCAGCTTCTCCTGCTTCTTGAGCTTGCGTTGCTGGAATAGGAGACGATATTAGGTTTTGGATTGTCTATATACATTTGATAGCCCACTTCTGGGGATATTCGAGGTGGGGTTTCTTAAGTTTAATAATACGATGATGTTTTTATTATTTGATCAACGCACTGTTACCCATGCGGCAACTTAATTTGATCTGCTTAAATTATTTTATTTTACAATGTGTCTTGGTTACTTAAGACTAACAGATTTTTAATCCTAAAAATGATAGGGAGAATTATAATAGTTGATATAACATAGTAATTATTATTTATTTGATTATTCTAATGAATTTTAAAACTAAGACTTTCTAGGTCAAAACCAGGTTAGGGAGGTCATGAGGGTGGTGTCGCTTGAGTCTTCTTTTGACTCTAGTCCGAGGGTCAGCATTGACCACAGCTGCAGTTCCTAGCTTCCTTGCTAGGCTGTTGGGGTGTACAAGGGTTTCTTAAGGAAAGTCTAGATTCATTTATTCAGTCTAATCTAATTGAATTCCTTTCTTTCAAAAATAGCCCTCATCATTTTCCGATAGAACTATTAGAAACATAGCAACAGCTTTATTTATTTTCTCCTGAGCTCATAAATAGGTATTTAAATGCAATACGCAAAAATATTGCCTACTTTTGGGCATGAAAGGCAACGGGCAATATATTAACTCAAAAAGAAACTTATTTTATACTTTCTAGATATCAAATACTATAGTTTTAGTTTTAACCGAAACCCAAGACACCAAAAAAAACACCAATTAATGGCATTATTGTATCGTGGATGGGCAGACTTACCTTCTTCCTGTACAGGATCTCCACAATCACGTAGCCGATGCAGCCGAGCGTGAGTACAGCCAGCAGAATGTAGAGCTTCATCTGCGTGCAGAGTGTTGTGGCATAGGCGTAGGCAATAACGAATCCGGCGGACTCCCATAGGCGGTAGTTGGAGAAGGCAGCCTCCTTGTTCCTGCGGAACAGCAGTCCGTACAGTCCGTTGATCTGGGTCTGCCACACGGCATCGCCGACGCCCCACAGGCCGGACATGGCATAGAAGATGATGGGATTATCGGGATTGGGGCGCCAGAAGAGCTCAACGGTGATCAGGGTGAAGTGGACGACGGCGCCCAGTACAATGATGGGCGTGCGGCCGATATACTTCATTACCGATCCGAAGAGGATCGAGCAGAGGGCATTCACCACACCGAAACAGATCATGACGAAGCCAATCTTGTTCACTCCCAGGGCGCAGGCCACATAGGCCTGAGTGAAATCGGCACCGATGAAAGCCTGCTCCATGCCAATGAAAACGGTGATAGGGATGAGGAGCTGCAGATTCGGTTTCTTCATCTGGCGGAAGGTGGCGGACAGCAGCTGCAGTCCGGACAACTCGGCGGCAGAATTGGAGCCCTTGCGCTTCTCACCATACCGCTTGAGGGGATCCAAGAAGAAGGCGATGATGCAGACGGCGGCCACAATGCAGGACAGATAGATCATCGAGATCTCGAAGATCTCATCCTCTGGCGGACGCTCCAGGTTGCCATGGCCGCCGCTTCCGGTGGTGCAGAAGTTGGCACCGCAGAACTGCAAATCCTCCTCGCTGACCGTCGTGTTCGAGCTGCTGCCACCGCCATGAGCGCCGCTGGAGAGGACTAAAGGGGATGGCAGGGTCTCACGTTAGTTGGGTATTAAATGTATAATGAAGTCTTGCAATCAGCCAGGGCCTAATCCTACTGCCCTACAGTCGCACGGCTCTTATCATAATTATGTTTACTAATGTTGTAGATTTCCGGGAATCGGAGATTATCAAATATGCTTCGTAATCGATGGCCTCAAATGACGCGGTTCTTAGTTATATGATTCCCCGGTAGCTGGCAAAATCAAAAGCTAATACTTTATTAATTTAAGAGCCGTGGCAATCTTTTCAATCTTTACGATCCGATAAGATTGCCGCTGACTTTTCGCAATTCTTTATGACCATCTTTGGAGTGGATTTTTATTAAGGAAGCGCGAGGAAGGTGATTACTTAGCATAGTTTCCTATTTGACTTTGACTAATTGACTATATGAAACTCACCCAAACTGGAGATGAGATTGCCCCAGAGCTCAGCGGATTGCCAGGCCAGGAAGAAGAAGCCAAAGAATCGCACTATAATGGCATCCACCGCCTGTTCCGTGATCTTGGCATACACCTGTCCAACCTGCGTCAAATAGGTGGCCTTGGACGCCCACATGGGTGCGGCGCCCATACCCACAAGGATACCGGCGGGCACCAACGTGTAGAATCGCGGGAAGAGCTGGAATGCGATGTATGGTGCGTAGCAGAGCATGCTGCACACCAATGTCCATTTGACCGTTAGTTTCCTAATGATCAGAGTGGGCAGGAAGATGCAGGAGACCACCAAGGCGGCGTAGATCGCACTAAGCGACACTGTGCCCAGGCCATCCTTTGCGTTTATAGAGGATTGCAGATTGGCCGTGCCCTGTAATGGGAGAGTTTGGTTAGCTCATGGCTGTTGCTCTGCAAGCCGTTTTTCGAATTTCGTATTTCGAATTTATCGATAACACATCATTCGAGCAATGATGTGCGATAAATTTTGGGAAATTAATGAAGCTGAGGAAAAAGTTGCTTAATAATGTAATTAGTTTTAAGTTATTGGTTTTTAGTTTTTAGTTCTTAGTTTAGTTTTTGTTTTTTTTTTTTGGTTTTTGGTTTTTGGTTTTTGGTTTTTGTTCAATTGTCAAAGATGGCGGTACATACTTTGCGATCAATATTCTTAAGTTATTTTAAATGCTGTTAATATCACAGAAAAATTCTGCAATAAATAAATATAACATTATTATACTTTGTGCATTCAAACAATTTGCAGTAGGTATATCGGATTCAACAATTACATTAACAATACAATTTTGGCAACGATTACTACAAATTTCGAAACTACAAATTTTTTTGTTCGCGACCATGGCAATTGTGTCTCTCACCTGAAACGCTGTAAACTGCACCATGAAGGCGATCGAGATGATCGAGATATTCTTTAAGATGCGCCATTTCTCGCCCGGATTCAGCACAACTTTCTCTCGCAGCGAGGCGGTATCGGGCTCGAAACCAGCTTTTGGCTAAAAATAAACGAAAAGCAAGCAAAGAAAACATACATATCGTAAGCAAAGTGGCAACAGATCGGTATTCGCTTTTGGCCGCCTCACATCGCCCAGCTCAGATCTTCCATCTTTGAGCCCGAGCCGAGGAGTGCAGCCAGCAGGCCAGTGGATATACATATGTATATGTACATACATACATATATGTATAGTATCAAATGGGATGGGATAATGAATGGATGATCGTGATGATCATGATCCTACTTTCTTTCTTATCTCCGCATTTTCGGAGCAGCGTTAACTTTCTTGCTATGTCTTTAGATAATAAACAAATTTATTTAAATTGCCGTCCATCAAAGTTAATTTCCTTTAGGCTGTAAACCCAAATACACGGCGAGAAATTAGAGGGTGGTAAATTTGAAAACAAAAAATAAATAAAAATACCATTATGAATGTTACACAATTGTCAGATAGTCATTAATAGTGTATTGATAAGTTATCTAGATGCCTTCATCTACAGAGCATTCCCAGTTCGTCTTGCCCCTTGACAGCTTTCATTTTCTGGTCTTGTTTTTGCCGCCCCACACACCACACACATTAATTAATTATTTATGTGTTGGCGCATTTTACGCTTTTAGTTTCTAAAAACAAAATAAAAACAACGCGGGGGGAAAATTTTCGGATTGCTCCGCAGTCAATTTAAAAAGCTCGCACGCGTTTTGCTCGCGTTTCGCGCGCGTTTTTCGCATTGCGCATGCGTGGCGCGCCCTCTGCCCGCTTTTCGCCTCCAAAATGGCCATCGAAATGCCCGTGGTGGTCCCGAGAACCGACCCAGAGCCAGAAACGGGCCCAAAGCCACTCCGAAACTGGCCATTTCGCATGCACTGCACAGGGCCAGAAGGTTACATCGATAGGAGTACATTTGTATGTATGTTTGTATGTACATATGTATGTAGTCAGGGGCGTCGGCTTCGCAGGGGGTTCGGTTTAACCCACACGCGTTGTTATGCAAGTCGCCCCATCGATTACATTTTTTTTCACATTTTATCTGTTTCGTTCACTGGATATTGTGTGTGTGTGTGTGTGTCTGTGTGAGTGAGTGTTTAATTTGAGCCAACAATATGGACTTAATTACAGCACATAATAGTTGACGCTGTTCACACTATTTTTAAGTTAAGGAAATCGACGGATCGGGCGAGTTGGGGGGCTATAGAAACCCCGTTTTGTTTGTATGCAAATTGCAGACAGATTTCAGATACAAAAATCCCCTCGCTGCTTATAAGCATAATAAAATTGCATTTAAATTTGTATTAAAAACGAAAAGTGAACAAAAAAAAAATTGCAAGCCATTAAAAACGTCAGCGAACACACACAGAAAAAAATATCCCAAAAAAAAAGGAAAAAATTCCTGAAACTGCCAAATGTCACATTTAATTAAGAGGTAGAAACGTAAAATTGAAAGTTGAGCGCAAAAGTGCAACAAAACTTCTGAAAAGCAGTCAGAAATTTAATATCGCGCATACGCCCTGTGGGCGAACCTTTGTTGAATCTAGTGAAAAGGTTTGAAAAACTTTTAAACTTGAATGAAAGCCAATGTCTTTGGCACTGGCGCTCTATGATTGAGTATTGACTTACGGATTACAATCAATAACAAAGCAATGCATTTTTTTTTTTCTAAGAAATGCGATCGAGAATTCCCGCGAAATGCTTTGTGTTAAAAAGCTGCAAGGGATTTTCTGCTATCAATGGAAGTTGCCACACCGCAAGTGCAATGCATGCAAAAAAAAAAATATGGGCTAGCATATGGCAAGTAGGTGAAAAATGGTAGGAAAATCATGACAATGCACAGAGCCAACTGGAAAACCACTCTTAACTGTTTGTTTGTTTGTTTGATGGCTGTGTGCTTGTGCCATGCTTTTCCCGCTAACAGCTGATATTTAGGTTTTGTTCACCCATTTTTCTTCGTTTTATATTTTATTTTTATACTTTACGAAGAAACGACAAGCCGAGCTTTGAAACAAGTGCGCGTAATAATAATGCCAGTGCACAGTGGTGGAGTGGAAGGGGGGTGCCATAATGATATGCGAGAGTGTTGGCAGCGACGCCGCTAGTTGAGAGACCGAGACAAACAAAAACCGCCGCAAACCAGTTCAAAGCGGCCAGGTGAGCGGACCGTCGCTTCGAGTGTGCCCGCAGGTGTGTGTTGATTTTGAATACATTTTTTTCAAGTGTGTTTGCGTGAGTGCACCGGCAGAAAAAAGTAGCTCTTACTATATGAATTTAACATTGTATAAGATTGGCTAATGTTATGAAAGGAAGAATCATATAATTTATGCGAAAATTTAAAAAAAAATAAATAAAAAAAATAAATATGCAAAAGGGAAGCGAAACTAATTAGCTTGAGTAATATATATTCCTTTTTTTTTTAACTGTGAAAAGCCAAGCTCTTCGGCAACATGTTGCCAGCGACCTACTGTCTGCTGCATGTGTGTGCGTGCGCCTGTTTGTGTGTGTGTCGCTGTCGGTGTCTGTCTGTGGCAACATGTTGCGCACGCGCTGCGCCGCACGAGATTTGCGTTTTATTTTTAAACGCGGCACGTTTCGTGTTTGCTCAGCTCACAAGTTTCCGACCACCTCCCTCCCCCCCCATGGAGGGTCCCCTTCACATTTTACATGCCATTTGGCGTTGGTGCCTTACATACACCTGCGGTAAGCAGAATAGAGCTCCAGAGCCATAGAAGCTAGGAACACGGATACATTTGATAGAAATATACTAATATAAATACTAATATATACTAATATAATACACCTTTTGGATTACTAGATATTGTGATTGCTATTCATTTGAACTTCGATTGATATTGCTTGCTATTTGATCCCATATTTATTGTCTATGTTTATATTTGCGATATGTATGTATATGCCAACAAATTGTTAGTCTGCTGACCGCCGCTGTAAGTTTGTTAACGTTCTCTGGTTTCTTTTACGAATTTGTATTACTTTTTGGCTGCTGCGGTTCTGTGTTGGCCAAGCGAGGAAAACGAGTTTGGTTTCGATGTCTGCCAAGAACCGATTACACTGGGTGTGGGGCATGGGTGTCTCTTGCGGAGGGGGTGGTCGTGCGAGGGGGTGGGGGGGGGGTGTCGGCATTGTAAATTGGCAATATTTTATTATGAAACCTTGTCAGTGCTTTAATTGTGCAATACGTTTTAGTCTGTTAGTCGCTTAGTTGTTGCTTGTTCGCCCGCTTGGTTTATTATTATTATTATTGTTATTATCATCGCTTTTAGTTTCTTCTGTTTCTGTTACCTTATTTATTGCCAAATCGGTTGGCCATCAGCTGGCTGGTCAAGTTTGTGGCTAAGACATATCCATAAATACTTGATTGCTGTGTGTGTGTGTGTGTGTGCTTTCTGCTGTCACATTTCTTTTTCTGCTTTTCAGCTTCTCGCGTGGGTTTTTCGATTTTTCGATTTTTTGTCTTTGGTTTTCAGTTTCTTGAGGTGAAATTTATTTCGCCTCATTAAAAGCCAAGCCAAGGAGTGGCCAAAGCAAACCACTCCACCACTTATGATAATGATCATCCGAATCCGATTTTTGGCTTAGTTCGACCGGGTCTCTCGCTTTATTGAACACTTCCTCCCCAAAACTAAGGGCCATCGTAAAAAAAAAAAACAAACAACAAACTATGACGCGTGTCATTATAAAACATGATTTCTTTGGCGAAGGCAAACACAGTCATTAGCTCAACATCCAAACAATACACTACTAAACAATACAAAAGGAAGAAAAACAAAAAAACAAACGGCCCCAGACACTCGATAAGTGTAATCCACCTTATAAGCTATATGGCCAAATGCTATATATACACAGTCGTCCATGCATGAATGAATGCCAAAAACGAGACGGCCAACTATGTGAGAATGTGAATGTGACAGCAATTTTCAAGTGGCAGCTTTTTTATGGCCATTTCGATAGGTTCTATGCCAATCCGGGAAATTCCCAAGCCGTCTGATTAAGACTCGATCTAGACTATATGTTTCTATAAGGTTGGCCATTTGCACTGCACCGTTTTGCAGAAAGTTCGTTCTATAATTGAATCTAAACTAAATTGAAATGACTTCCTATGCGCGCTGTTCTCATTGAACTGGTAGGTAGGTAAACCAGTTGGGATAATTAATGGTAATTACCCTACTAAATCGAATTAATCGACTAGGGCGATAATGTTCTATGTGAGATCTGCTGAACGGATAAGGCAACTTGGTTAGAATTTGGTTTGTGTGGCTAATTTGCAGCGAGAAGAAGTAAGGTTAACCCAATTAAGAGGCCTTGGTTAGAAGACCAATACAAATCCAGCGATCTGACTAACGAATTGAGGTTCCTGCCCCAAATTTGGTATAGGGTTTCCTGACACGTTAATGTTGAATAATTGAGGAAGAGTTATCATTTAATTATGCAGAACTCGAAATAATGAGCCTTGTTTCGTAATTTCTTTTCGCCCGCCTTTGTTTACAAGATTTGTGGGCCGGTGATTTCATTATGGGTACGTTGACGTGTCCAGCGCTTGTTCAAGATGAATGAGAAGGAGGTGAGAATCAGGTAAGCACTCCTCGGACTGGAGAACTACTTGGGATCCCATCCAGATCCCATCGCAGGGCCCACAACAAAATATACACACTCACCTTGACGGGCTCATCGTTCTCGAAACCGGCGTTCGTGAAACCAGTCATCTTGCTGGCTCTTTGTGTTGTCCGCTCCCTTTTGGATTTATTTGGGCCTGGTTAATCAATTAAGCCAAGGGAAAAGTGGGCTGCAAGCACAGAGAAAGAGAGAGAAAAAGACGTGTAACACCATTAGACGATTATAAAGCCATTTGTGGGCAAACTCAGCGATTTGCCACTGTGTATATATATACTCAACAAAGGTAATAACAATAATCATAAAAAATATAATAACTTCAATACTGAAAGATTTTTGTTATTGAAAATTGCCTGGACCGAGCCATAATTAATGAAAATTTCGTAGACGAATTGATGGCACTGACTGCTTGCCTGACTGGCTGACTGACTGGCTGACTGACTGACTGGCTGACTGACTGACTGGCCGTATATACTCGTACTCGTATCTACTATAAATACATATTATATTACGAGTGTAGCCCAGGAACAATTGCGAATCTGTTTGAGATTCAGAAGCATTTCGCCAAAGTCTTCCCCATTCATTTGGCCCGCGTTCCCATCGGTTGGTTACCAATTTTGCCATTGTCTAATTGTTTATAATTGACATAGCCCGCCCCCACCCCCGTTTCGGCCGCAGTTCAAGTTCATGTCCAATTAATTGCATATTAGGCGGTATCAAAAACTATTATTCAGGCCCCTCAACTGAAGCGACAAAACACAATGAAACCCCTGACGACACAAAAAAAAAAATAAATGAAAAACACTAAAATATCAAACACACATTCGCACAAAACAAGTAATGATAATAAAAAAAAAAATTGGGTAAACTTTTTATGGCCAGGCATTGGCATAGAAATTCTCAAAGGAAATAAGCACAGCAAATTAACGATTGCTATCATTAATGCTAACAATAAATAATAAAAAAACTCCAGCATAAAAATGCTAAAAACTTTATGAGTTATAATCATGTCGCTGTCGATCGCCGGCTGCGGTTTCTTTTTACAATTCTACATAAATTAATATTTATTTATGCTAACTAAGAAGATAACATTTTAAGAAGAAAAAAACGAAAACGAAACGACTGCAAAAAGATGAGGATATAGACCGAAAATATCGATGGCCTAGCCAAGTGATCGCAGTTTGTAGTCACGTGTGGATCAGTGAACTATAACCAAACAAAGGTTTATCGTATCTATTCTAAAACTTGTTAGATATTTATTGTTCCTATTAAATTGCAGGAATATTTTGTGGCCTAATTTTAAAGAGCTTTAAGTGTTTTTTTAGCCCAAGCTATAATTATTTGTACTTTTTAAAATGATACATTTTAGTAAACTATTTACTAGTATATCTTGTGTGCAATTTATTCTATTCTACAGAATGTGTCACGTTTTTTCGATTTAGTTGTGAGTTGAAACATTTTTAATGATTTCATTAGCAAACCCTATGACTAATTTGTATTGTTACTATAATGTGGTATAAACTGCAGTCCCAGGTGTCCTACGAATTTTCGCAGTCACTCTGGCAGTTGTCTAAGATTTTTTTGTGATGCAATACGTGACTTGTCACTATATGGCATGTGACTTCACATGCATTATATATGGGACTGGGTGTTATGGCAGTGACAGTTGAATTTGTGACTCGAAGAGCGCGTGAACGAACAGTGCGTTCGATAAGTTCTCTACCGGCTGTGCTTATGATTGATATGTACATATACATACATACATATACCTGTATATGCTCGTATAATATGCTAGTGTATCCCAAAACAATAATCGATTAGTGGGCTTAAGTATTCGTTTTGGTTGGATTTTGGGCTCGGCGGCTACTATCGCAGATAATACGTCAGATAATGCGACGTAGTTTGGTCATTTCGGGTTTTTATTATTTACGAAGAAATCCAGAAACGATAGCAAAAAACCTGGCCAAAAATTAATATGGCTCATAAAGAACTTGCTACTGGCGACTGCGAGCCACGATCCACTGACGTCATCACAACAAAGTCGGCGCCGTCTAATGCTAATTATCTTAAAGCCAAACAGCTGGCAGAAGTCGATAGTCTTTATAGTATATACCTCGTATGAATACACGAATACAATATGAGCATGCCAGAATATTCGGCCAGCACGTGTTGTTTTCTGAGCCTTTCAATTGCCCGATTGGCGATTGGCAATTGGCGATATAGTTTTAGCGGATTTCCACGATTTTACTGAAAAACTAAATAAGCCGCAAGCTCTTATATAAAACGTATAATATGTACATATGTACGTAGATACATCTATGATCCGAATTTGGCCAGCAATTGGCGGTTCGCTACATTTGAGCCAAAGATTTTTATGGCTGCTGCGTGTGGGTTAATTTTCGTATATATCGTATATAGTACATGAAAAAACGCGACACGCGCCAAACGTCATTAAAAAGCAAGCAGTGCGATTTCAATTATTATTCTAGCGAAATAACGCACTCATCAAAGTCGGAAACTCCATAACACATCGTCCATATCATCGTCGAATCTATTTCCCCCTCCATCCAACGCGTTTCGAAATCGGCTATAGACAATCTGCATTATCTTGGCCGCGCGTAGATCGGGACTTAAGTGGCCTACAAATTGGCTAGTGCCAAATGTTGTTTCATTGTTATTCGCTCGCTTTTATTTATTATTATTTCCATTTAGCTACGAAGCCAGCCCTTCACCCAAACTGCCTGGTTTGCTCATATTTTTTGCACTTTTTGGCGATACTCTTGAAAAAATCGAAAGTATGTTGATGGAAAATTCGGCATTTGCTAAATTATTGCAACTATTTCTACTAATTTAAAATTCTCATATATTGAACATCAAAATTGAATTTTTTCAACATTTTTTTTTTCAAACAAATGAAAATCTCCTAAGCTGAACCACTATTTTTTTGGCAACACTTGAACTTGGCAAATAAAAAGGAAGAACTGCAACTTTTGCAACAAATCGTTTCGAATCGAATCGAAACGTATTATTTTTATAGACTTTTTTAAGACTTTTTCCGACACGCGGAACTCTCGCGGTTTCCGCAATTGAAAAATAAAATCTATAGTATTATTCGTGTGGCAGTGGAAAACCTTAAACCGAATGCTTTATAGCACTTGTTCAACGAGTTGTTTGCTTTTTCCTCTCTTTATAGAGTAACTCAAGACTGTCGGCGTGTTTTGATTTTTATTACTAAATACTACAATTTGCTTCAATTTGTTTCTTTCCTTTTTTTTTTTTTGCTTTCTGCATTCGAATTTGGTTATTTGCAATGCGCTTTTGTTGCTCTTTCGCTTCGCTTTGTTCAGATTTGTGGCCTTTTTTTTTAATTTATTTTAGCCTTTTTTGTTGGCTTGATGTTTGTGCTTTTCGGGGCTTTGGCAGGATCTTCACTTGTTTTTTTTTTTTTTTGTTAAGGGTCACACTCACAATTGTCGGGCAAAAAAAATGCGAATCCTTCGGCCGGTGGACACGGAACTCGAAACGTGAAACTTGAAACTCGAACCTTGAGCCTTGACGATGATCGATTCTCGTTTTTCGGACCAAGCCAAGGAATAAAGGGAACTCCAAATGGCCAAGTGGCTGTCTCAGAGCCTCGCAGTACAATGCCAAGAAACTGCGACAACGTGCGAATTTTAAACGAAAAGCACTTTCTAGCTAATTGGAGTGATTAGTGGCAGGCGTCGCTGTCGACGTCGCCGTCGCCGCCGCCGTCACCACCAGGTAATCGCAAATGGCGGTCCAAGAGCTGGCCAAGATATATGTGGGCAAGGTTATCGCCTGGCCGGAGCTAACTGTAAATAATCGGACAGGGACGGAGATAGAGCGACGAACATTCCGCCCCAGCGGCATTATTATATATGTATATATATATATATTTAACGATATATTTGTTGTACTCGTCTCATAGTGTTCTGCTAATTTTGGGCAGATATGTACATATTTCCACGCTCCCCGATTTGCCTTTGCCAATTTCCAGATAACTGGGCGGCTGGTGTGCAGTGGCTGGCTGGTGGGCGTGGCAGTTAAATCCCCGATTGCCCGTGGGTCGTGTGGCAGCTCTCAGGAGCGGTTCAGTCGATAAAGTACGCCACAAGATCATATTGCGGGGCCTCTATATTTTCCAGTCTTTGGAGACTTGTAAGGATGCATTGGAATATCTTGTTAGAAAGATAGAATAAGATACGAAAAGTTCCTAAACAGAATCAATATCTCAGCTGGGAGTACATATTCATGGAATTAGTATGCCATTGGTATCGCTTGGATCTCGACGGATCCGATGGGACAACCGCTCCTGGGCGATAGGAGAGCTCTTCAGCTGTCGAGAGATTGATACTTTGAAGCGCTGAGGCGAGGAGTGGATTCGGCTCGATAAGATTAGTCGGTTCCAGCTCCAACAACATATGCAACGGCTATTTATTGTCTCCATTTGGACGCGGCAATAGTCGTTCCATAAATTCTAATTAATAAACGCGCACGGGTTGATCGAAGGGCGTTTGGGGTTTGGGCGGTCGGTGGGTGGTGTGGTTTGTCATTTTTTTTTGTTTTTTGGATGGCTCATCCTATCAGAAAAATGTGATAGCTAAGTTATCGCCGTTATTAGCGCGTGATTATGTGAGCTGTGATTTCGATGCCCGGCGATCGTAAATAATATAGTATGATTAGGACAAAGTTACGCGGAAAACCGGGCAATAAAAAAATCGGGTGTCCACGGGTTTTAGGGATTTTTGCCGCACTTGCTACCGTCGTTTTCTTTGTTTCGTTTTGAATCGAATTCATTGCGGTTTATGGCCACTTGGGCATTTCGGACTCCATTTGAAAGTGGCTCAAGTGCCTGTGACTAAGGGTCTTCGGTTTATCGGGATATCAATAAATTCGGTCACTCGAAAGTCGAGAATCGGGTGACAGGCGCTAATGAAGAATGACGGATGAAATTGCCCCTAGGATAGGGATCAGTAATACCGGTATGGTGCACTGTCAGAAATTGGGTACAATCAAAATTAAATTAAATATTATTAACATAGCTGCAAACGCGAAATTTGTTGCCAAAAATAATTGGAAAAGCGAGTCGCAAAGCGAGTGTATCACAGGCACCATTGGCTGTGCGCAGCAGTTGTGTCAACAAAAGTATGATGCCCGCGTTGAAGGGTATCGCACTTGACACATGCCTGGGTTTATTCACACACCGATCGGCCATAAGTCGGTTATGAAGCTCGGAGCTTGGAGCTTGGATCTTGGAGCTATATAGACATGAAGCCATGGAGTCATGGTGGCTATAAAGCCACCAAGACTCGTTGCGGATCTGGCCCGATGGGAAGAGCCAACTGGAGTGAACGATCAAGAGCCCCACAAAATATTTGCTATTTGGATGACCCAGTTTTCGGGCCAAAGCAACCAAATAAAAAATGCCAAGACTTAGGTGGAGCAAAAAAAAAAAACCATACATACATTCGATTGGCATTGGTGGGCATTTGAATAAACCAACGAACGTTGTTTCTATCAGAAGCAAACTTTTTGTTTATGCGTTATTTTTAAGTTTCGGTATTTAACAAGTAATAATGCAAAATTTACAAATAACCTGTTACAGTTATATAAATGACTTTATATTATGACTTTAGGAGGAATGATCTAATGAAAGGTTTTTATGAAACTTATTATTGCCGTTCTTAAATGAACATTACGTATGGTTATAAAACCTGAAAGTAGCTCTTAATCACTTAACTGAATATAGGTGCGCTTCTCACTCACTTATCCTTTTGAGTGAACAGCTCATCGACTTGCCCAGATAGTCGATAAGCCGCTCTTTGATCTCTAAAGGTTAAGTGGCCACACATTGTATGACTTTTCCACTGGCATATCAGTCTAATAGATCGTTTAAAATCAATTAATCTTCGATTCGGTGTGTACTTAGGCCCTAAAGCCGCGACGAGAGGCCATCGACATAAGTCAATGGCTGATTGATAGAGACAGCTTATCATTCTACAGCAATACAACAATGGCAGTCGCATAACGCTAACAACAACCATTGAAAATCGAAATTCAAAAATCGAAGGCTAAACCATTGATAAACGACATAAACAGGAAAAGCAGCCAGCTAGGAAAATAATACGAGTATAATGACTCACGAGATCTGAAGCGATCTGTTACCAAGTCAAATGGGTCAAAAAGTGAATAACAACAACTGATGAAATGTGCGCCCAAATCACTGGCTATTCTTGGTGCCAGAGAGTTTTGACTTCTATCGATATTGATATTGATATTGATATAATATTAATTAAAACTTTATTCCAACTTATTTTTGTTGCTGCAATGAATTCCAATAATCAGGTTTATTGCCAGAAAATTTCACAAAATCTCCACACACATATATGACAATTTTTTGCTGGTCACGTGCATGAATCTCGAGTGGGCTAAAAACAAAAAAAAAAAAAAAACGCTGGGAACCCAACTGGTTTCGTCGTCGGCAATTGTGGCCATACACTTTTTGCCTTTTTCTCTGCCTTTTTCTCTTTGCTGCCATTTGCCTATTTATAGCCAATATTTTTAGCTGCTGATTTCATTTCATTTACTGGAGTGTCCGATACTCGAGGAGCGTACATATATTTTAATTAAAGTAACAACACAAATCGCTTAAGTGACCAGCGACCAGCGACAAATTGTCTAAGGGGGATTAGTGATTGCGGCACACATGTCGTATGCGCGATTTCTGTTCAGATCTTTGCCAGATAAACGTATAAGCCATTTGGTATTTTTGGAGGGTGCAATTTCAATTCTGATTAGACACTTGATAGCCCGCATTCTACGAGATGTTTCTACAGGAAATTATGGTCGGCAAACTAACGAAATTGATAGCCGAACAAGAAGTACAAAAAGACTTTGCACAAAGATGCGAAAAAAAAGTTTGAAGGAGCCAGATTATAATAGAATATTTATTTATTTTGCTTTTTGTAAAAGTTACACATTGAAAACAAAATGATCCAAAACTCGACTTACAATCCGAATAACCAAACTGTTTCGCTTTGTTGGCCGTCGGCCGAGTTGATTGAACTGGCCCAAAAACAATTGTACACGACAATTACTTAATAACAATACGGTTCATACATATATATATCGGCCTGTATCTCTATGTGATATAATTAAAATCTTGGCTCTTAATTGTTGTCGAATGTCAACGAGATTGGTACAAAGGCGGATTGATTTTGAGATTTGATAACAAGGCCCTAATGACAGTTAATCTTCGAGGGGCGTGGCAGTGGAGCCAAAGCGATTTGCATTGTATTCGGGGGCAAATTGAAAATGGGAAAAACGCGGCAAAATAATAAAAAAAAAAAATGGTGGCCACAAATCTGAGAGATCAGAAAACAAAATACAGAAATAATCAAAACATAGAGCGAGACAAAAAAGATTCTCCCAGGTTAAATCACAGTGAAATTAACACGCAACTGTGCACACAATAATCGTATTAATAACAATGATTTCCAGAGTCCCCCGGGCCACACATACATCAAATATAGTTATAGATATATATATATATATATATAAATAACGTGCATATATGTTATATATGGGCATTATTTTGTTTTTGATATTATATGAACTAAGGCTCGGGTTAGCCAATTTCCGCCCGCCAATTTGAACCTCGTCGAGTGAGTTTGCGTGATTTGTCTGGCCATAAAATATTATATTGGTATAACCGGGCTGTAATCGGCATGCTCGTCATATATCATATAGTATATACATATATATATATTACCTGTGCGTGCGTGTATGTGTGTGTGCGGGATGGCAGAAATCAGAAATCACGGCTTAATCAAATTTAAATTGATTGATTTGGCGGCGGCCGTAAAGATAACTGCACGCGGCTATAAATCGATTGATTCGTATCGCATCGCTATCAGCAGCTCATTTATAGCGCGTTATACAATAAAATAGTGCCATAAAATTATGGCCGGGATTAGTTGGCAAAGAGGAAGTGACTCTAAGGGGATCCAGAGTCTAGCGAAATTCCGACACTTGAAATGGGTTCTGCACGTGTGTCCATCGAAAGTGAAAGGTTCTAGAAAGCTATTAACCTTAGTTGCAAAGGTCTCAGCCGAATATATTTTCATATAGGTAGCATTTCATTCATTTCACTCGACTGAGAAAGAAAGGAAAGGGGGGGGGGGTTGGTTGGTTGAAAAAGTACTGTGCGCACAAGACAACCTAGACCTTGAGCCGGCTAAAAACATCCGATTGACATCTAACAGGTCGCCAAGACTCGTCATCGAAATTCTTCTATGTACATATGTATATGTATATATACATTTCTGCTATTGCAATTTCAATTTCAAGAACACAACTCGTGCATTTTCGAATGGCTAGCTCTTGCAACCAAAGCTATTTGCAACCTGAAACATTCTGCAAGAGAAGAGACGTAATTCTCTTTGCATCAAGTATACGCAGCGTTGCTCTGCCCGGGCAAACATTGCGCATACGCCGCGTGTGTTTTTTGCACATCTTGGCCAACTGCTTCCCACAGCAGCGCAGCGAGAAATAAAAGCACACAAAAAACCCAACAAATCATCGCGTAATACAGCGAACTGAACTAAAAATGGCCAAGACCGAGACCTTCGTCCGCGATTAGAATGCAATTAGTGGCAGCAAGCAAACGGCAAACACAACAAAAAAAAATCACAAAACTGTAATAGAAAAAACTCCTCGAAAAAAAATGTGTTCTAACAAAACATTGCATTGAGCTTCATTTCATTCTGCTCGATTTCAATTCAATTTTTTACTCTGCCCGCCGTTACAGTTTCGTTTTCAGCTAGTTGTCGTTTTTATTTATTTATTTTTCATTTGCTCCGGCATTTTTTTTTTATCTGTCATAATAACTTCCGCTTCAGGCTCTCTTTACGAGCGTAAGAATAATTAGAGGGGACTATACAGTACCGAGTTCTTTACTTAACCCACATTGTTTTGCCCATGAGGTTTATTTTCGGCAAGAATTTTGGCATGAAGAGATTATGGGAAGAGAATAATGCCATGTCACCTGTCTGCTTTTATTTTTATTTATTTTTGTGGCCAAATAAATTGGGAATCGAAAAGTCCGTTTACAGGGAATATGCATTCAAGCAGCACATTCAAATGATTTTCGATGGTGTGATTTGAGTGGTCTAAAGAAACTTTCGAGAAATTTATACCCATATTATATCCGTATCTTTTTTTTCTTACGGCTATATAATATATAATAAATAAAATGTAAGAACTTAAGCGTGAAAAGATTGTTAGAAAATTAATGCCCAGTCACCTGTCCGTTTGTATTGTTTTGTATATATATATATTTTTTTTTTTGGACAAATAAATGAAAAATCAGAAATCCGCCTCTGCTTTTGGCCATTAAGTGTTTGCCCAGCCGGCGGCTTAAACTCAATTGTTTGGCTTTTGATATTTTTCGACGCTTTTGTCCATGTTTTTCTGCGTCGCAAAACATGGGCCTTTCCCAAGCGCCTTCATTTGCGATGAAAAAAAAAAAGATCCAAAAATCAAGAGGAGGAAAAAATTTAGGGGGGCATAATGGGACATAATGAACGTGTTATATAATCGCAGAGCACATCAAAGTTCAATGTTTGCCATTGAGACGCTTCTAGCACTATCATATCACTCGGTGATATTATGAAATGCGAGTGGGAATACGAATACCAAATCTTATCTAGCAGCGGCCACGAGTCTGGATGCTATATACCCGTATTCGGATTCCGAATCGGATTCGGGCTCATCAGCGACGTGGCTGGTCATACGGTGGCTCTTATCACGGGGAGCTGGTAATTATTTGGCTATAAATAACAATAAAAACCTGATCGTAAAACTCACAGCGCACCTTATCACGATAATGATCGTTTGCCGCTTGGCTACCGTCTTTCATTTCGGTATCTCTTGCAGTTTTATAATTTCCCTCGATTTCAATATGGGGGGCTGTGTGGAAAAGCAAAAACCCAAAATCCCCAAAAAGACTAATTCAAAATCAAAATGAACACCAGATCGCGGAGCCTGTTAATGGAAAGTTTTGATTGCGGCTTGGAAGTTTTCCCAGCGCCTTGAAACTCCGATTCTAGAGGTTACATGCCGACTCATGTTTATTTCATTCACAAAAGAAACTCGTCAGCGGCAACAAAAGATGCCTACAAACATATACGAGTATATGATCCATATATGTATCTATATATTCATATTGGATGTAAACGAGTTTTAGTCTTATTTTTGTCGCCGATCATGGTTGCTGCTGCTGCTGTTCGAGGCTTATGCAATATTGCCTATGGATTTTATCACTTGCTGCAGCCCCAAAGTGTTGGCCATTCGAATTGACCAAGTTGGCAAAAAAATAGATTCTAAGTAACTGAATTTTTAGGCAACGAATTTAAGGAGTATTTTACCAAATGCTCAATTCTCAAAATCTAGGATGTGAAATAAACTGAGAATTAAACAAACTGATAATAAAGCGTATCTCGCAGATTGCTTGCCTGGCGTATTAAATTATATAGTTTACCCAGCAACCTTGCTTAACATTACAATTAAATATGAAAAAATATAGGGCAGCCATAAATTGTGCAATAAATAAAAGCGGGGATTAGTGTGAGTTGTAAAAGAGGCGGAATAAGTGGCGCATTTTATCAGATATTATTTGACTTATTTAATCATGCTATACGCGAATTCCGGGAAAATAAAACGATTACGTGCAAACATGAATTTGAGTGTATTCTATAGCCAGCGCACGAATACAAAGCCGTATTTTAGCCCACTTTTTTTTTTTTTTTTCGTCTTTAACCAGTTCCGCTAACTTCTTTATCAGGCTGAGAGTAGCAGTAGTAGAGCCCGTCTGCTCTGTCTGGGGCTCTTCCCCGAAAAATGCAAATCGAGCGAATTGGCTGACTAATTACCCCTTGATAACTAGATTTGAATTCAAGACGACGATGATGTTTGTGATGGGTGCGCCTGTTTGCCATGTTGCCAACTTTAATGAAGTGATAACACATTGGACGGGCCAAGAAGACGCTCCAATTTTGCTTTCGGTTGGAGGATGCTAATTTATCGTTTACATAAACTTGATTTGCCCAGTGTATTAACGAGACGGGAGTCAATATTTGCCAGGCCATTTGGCACTGGTCGTGCCAACGAGGATGCGTCGTTGTGCTGCGACCACGGTGCGGATGAGTAATAAAGTCAAGCTGCCGTCTTCTACGCTGTCATTCAAGACGAAGTTGTTGTGCAAACGATCGCAGAACGATATCAACAGCAGATATAGCTGCCATAAAGCAGCCGCAAAAAAAAAAAGAATAAAATTCAGATATTATTATCAGCATTGTGTTTCGGTTTTTGTTTTACATCTGCAGCGTCAACAGTGCCGAAAAAAGTTTATAAACAAATACAGAAGGAACTATGGACAGTGTGCATAAAGAGAGTTCACCCAACAACAATGGAAAAGTTGTCGGATTGTCTGATGTATATCTCTTGCTATATATAAAGCCATTGACTTCAAGTTTCCCTGGTCGAGTTCATAATTTAAGTTGCTGCCAATTTTATCGCTTACTTGGCTATATTTCTGATTGATTAATGGCCGACTATCTGAAAAACTCGTTCGTCATTAAGAAAATAATTCGGGTATTTGTTTTCATCTATTTTAAATGATGATTACTTCGGTGGCGTTCAATTTATGGCCATGTTTGGGAGTACGAGTATAAGACTTAATTTATGGCCAAGTTCCTGATCTACAAATTGATAATTGAAGCGACAAGAATTTATGAAATGTCATTTTAAAGATTTTTCAATAACAATCAATTTTGTTGCTGAATTTAATGTGTTAATTAATTTTCAGGTTGCTTGCAATAGTTTGCAATTTGCTTTTCGATTTATGGGAACATTTTCGAAGACAATTAAGATGAAAAAATGTTTCCTTGCATAAATATCTAGATATGTTCAACGCAATCAGGTAATTTCGTGTTGTTTCAATTTAAAAAAAAAATATTTAAAACAATTGTTAATAAAAATATTTATTGAATGCCTGAAAACACCCAAGTTTTCAACGTGGAATTCTTAGTTATGTAATTGTTTAGTTTATAGTTTAATTAAGCAACCAATTTTAATTGCCCGCAAAGCGTTGCAATAATTGCTTGGATATACATATATAATATTTTCGGTTGGATAATAATAAGGCCGCTAATTGAATAAGACTTAATAAATCTGGTAAGAATAATCGCATTCTACAGCCCATACCGTTATGAGTTTTTACAATTATTGTGCGACTCATTGAGCCATAAATATTTCATAATTAAATAAAGAGTTTGATTTGTATCTGTGTTTGCTGTCTGATACTTTTTGTTCGTTTTTTCGTTTTTTCGTTTTCTGTTTTTTTTTTTTTTTTTGCGGAAGTGCATTGATTTTCCACTCAAGTGGGCACTTGACTCGCCGCTGTCGTCATGAATTGATTTTCTCACCTTTATTTACTTAACTTTTTTCAGCTTCTCCTCTCGCACCGCGCAGCGCTCGAAAAATGTTAATTAGTTTTTTTTTTCCCCGGCGGCCAGCACTTTTAATTAGAACTTAGTATTAGTATTTCTGTTTGTCAGCAGCGCCAGTTGTTTCTAGGTGATTTGTTATCGCAACATTTATGCAAATTGCCATTGCAAGTGGGCAATTTGTGTGCGGAAATCCGCTTGCAAACGCATCTTCATGCGACTTGGCTCTCAAAAAAATAATAAAAAAAAAACAAAACAAACTCGCAGCAATCGAAAAAATCGAACAAATCGACTAAAAATCGAAATCGAAAAAAGGCCGTTGTGGATCCCAATAGTGAAAGTTTTCTATGCTGATCCGTGGCGCCAGATGTGAGCTGCCTGCCATATAAGCCACATATAACACATATACTACTATATATATATATATATATATATATATATATATATATATGCATAAAAGATATATACAAGCCGTAAGTCGCCGACGCCGATTGACAAGCTGCGCATGCGCGACCATCGCTTAAATAACGCCCCGTGTCTCTGCATCGCGCATGCCAAAATTCAAAATCCCCAGTCTATGTGCCCCCGGGTTTTCAAGACCCCTGTCGCCCAATTCCAAATCCCAAAAAGTATCCATCAGATACAGCACGTCACATGGCCATAGATGGGCGTGTGGGTGTGGACCACCCACAAAACCCCATTTGTGCCAAATTATCCGACATCAAAATTGCGGGTACGTTAGGGAATTCGAGTGAATAATGATTTAAAATCTTTTGGCGACCTGAATATTTCCCTCTAAATCGATATCTGAATTTCACTACTCAGCTTCCACGAAATTACATGCTAAGTAAGATATTTAAATTTGCCACTTCGCAAATTAAGGCTTTCTTCTGCACAAAACATTTGAATGTTTAAATTTAATTGGCAGTTGTGCCTAGAACATGGGTAGTTATATTTTTATAGCTCACTTTGCAAGTGCAAATTCGTCGTTAGATTGCTAGTATTGTAAAGTCTGGAATTTTCAGCTCCATTAACTAACATCGCCCTTCATTTGAAAGTCATTCACTTTCTTAAGTCGAAAGTCACAGTTTGCAAGCGAAAAGCGATTATCGTAAGCTTGACCATAAATAAATTAGGTGCAAAATTTGGGCTGTATTTCAAAGATTGTAAGGTTTTTCCCAAACACATAACTCAAATGTTTTACGCCAATAATAAATGTTGCGAATATTTTAAAGAAAATATATTGGTAACATAGACTATATGTGATCGAACTGGCCCAACATCTACGCTCATACTTAAGGGGGGAACAACCCCATTTGCCACGCCCACTTGGCTTTCATTAGAATTGCCTAACAACTTCCACTTTTGCCTTGTTTGGTTTTTATTTATTTTTTGTTTTATTTTTATTTCTATTTTGTGTTGTTTTTGGCCCCACTAAGCCGCAAAGTTTATGCAATTTGTTTATTTATATTTGCGGCAGCCAGTTGTTTTGGGTCTTTGGGTTTTTCGCCCCTGTAAATGAATTCTCATGATTAAGAAGGTTCGTTGTATTTTTATAAAAATGATTAATAGTTGCAAAACAGTGTGTAAGTGCTTTGATTGTTTTCAATGAAATGCAATATTGGGGTATGTTATATAAGTGTGCTTGTTTTCGAAACACTTACTGTTATATAATTTAGCATGTTATATAAGTTTATATAGGGTATTGGTTTATGCTCAGTGCTATATTCAAATAATTCGGCCCTAAAATTCTATAGTTGTAGTATATTCCTCACTCAATTTGCTTTCTTCAAACACAATTCAACACAATTAATATTATAAAATACCTAACAGCTAGAATTCATTAAAAAAAAGAGCGTATTTAAAGCTAAAATTTAGACAAAGTCAGGCTTCAAGCTCTTCAAAAATGCTACCAATTTTAAAATATATATTAAACTATCTACAGGATACTGTATCTTGCGAACTTCAAGTCTCATATCCTCGGTAATCACGATTTTATAGATCCCTTTAGCAAGCGTTTAGTTGGCTCCTGAACTTACCGTTATTTGTGGATCTGCAACTCTTAAACGAGAGAGCGACTTCCAGTCCTCACTGCCTGTGTGTGTGTGTGTGTGAGTGTGTGGGCTTGTGTTCGGGGTGCGTGTGTGTGCGTGAGCGTGTTGGAAGGCCCAAAAAAACAGGATGCGCTGCTTTGCCGCTTAACGAAAAAAAATGCACTTCCGTCTTTTAATGCGATCGCCTTCGTATTGGTGAGCGCGTTTTTGAACTCCTGAATTATGATATTATTGCTTTTATTTTATTTATTGTTTTTATAATTTTTTGTTTGTTTTTTGGCAATTAAATGTTATGCAATTGAATGGATTTTGTTGCTCTTTTTTGTTCTGGACTTTGAAGCAGGAAGCTTAAGGGGGGCTTTTTGGGGGCGAATGGTTTACATTTCCGTTGGGCGAAAAAATTGATCCGCAAAAAAAAATGTCACAAGGATGCGTGGTCACCAAAAAAAGTCACATATGTGCTTTAGCTTTTATTTATTTATAGCGTATTGGATTATTTTCGAATTGTAATTTATTTTCGAAATTGAAATTTGTTTCTTTTATCAAATTTTCAGAGAGAGGGAATAGCACACGACCAACTTGAAAACGCACTAAAACGGTATTAAAAGCCGAGACTAAAATTAACTTTGCAAGTAATTTACAAGCCGGAGCCGAAGCGAAGCCCGAAAAAAGCCGAAGTTGGCCGAAAGCGAGAGCGAGAGAGCGCCCGAGAGTTCACTTCACTTTTTTCTTGATATTTATCGCTGTTGTTGTTGTTGTTGTTGTTGTTGTCTTGTCACAGATCGTTATTATAATTGTTGTTGTTGCGGGGGAGAGAGAGAGAGAGAGATGCGATGCCCTTGTTGCTGTTGTTGTAGTTGTTGCAGTTGTTGTTGCTGCTGCCGTTGCGGTGCCAGATAAAATGGATAATGGCAAAAATCAGCCGAAATCAGCTAAAATCAGGCAAAATCAGCTGCTCGTTATCGCTCTCGAGTGCTGCTGTGGTGGCCAAACGTTGATCGCTGGCCGTTCGCTTGGGAATGATGTTGGCTTAAAGCCCGGCGCTACGTAATATACGCTCAGATCCTGTTTGCATGCCGTCGACGTCGCTGCCGGCGCCTCTGTCGGCGTCGCAGCCGGCGGCAGAAGAGAGCGATGCGAAGAGAAAGATCACGAGCTTTTTTTCCGATTCCGATTTTTGTTGGCCCTGCATCGCACAGTGGGCCAGAAAGCGGAAAATGCCAGTTGGCTATTTGCCCAGACACAAAAATACAACAAAAAAACGGGGAATAATTGAATCAAATTGTTTTGGTAAACATTAGCCACTTGGCAGTTTGCCTATTACGTTTTAACAAATCAAATATATTTTAAGTGCAAAATAACATGTTCACAAATATTACAAGGAACCTATTTAAAGCATCGTAAGAATGTTAAGATCGTGCAAATTTCTCTTTCGAATCCGAATTTCGAATTTTACTGTCCTATTCGAATTTCTGAAAATCAAATGCAAATCGGTGGTTCGACCAGCAAATTAATCTAATCACATTGATTTGGTAAATATATTTCCTAGTTGGCAAGCTGCCTATTACGTTTTGCAAATCAAATACAATTAATATGTAAATAATTAATATTATTCAGAATCAAGGCAAACTGTGTTTTGTTACATTTGCATGTCAATTAGTTGTTGACTTAAGAAATAAAAGAAATTCAAAGTGATTTGGTAAACTGCGGCCACTTGCCAATTACGTTCATTACGTTTTTCAAATCAAATATAAAGAGGCACACGTGTAAACTAGATTTACATCATGAACTGAATACAAATAATAAAATTAATACCATGACTTAATAAATAAATACATATGTGTACATACATATATAGAGGTAACCTATGGGTTTTATTCCTAATGTGAATGTTATATCAACAGTTAAAAAGGACCTAATATTCACCTATTTTTGTTTTTGACCGCTGTTAATTAGTAATCGTGAAATTGGAGTTCTTGAATTTGGGCCCACTGTGCGGAAGTCGACTGCGCAGCATGTGGGATTCACACGCCAGCCAATCGCTTCCAGCGGCGCTTTTCAACTTTCATTAGAAATTATCCGATGCCACGCCCACTTTCGTGGAGCATCCGATCCGTGTGTAAGAGTGTGAGTGTGTGCTTGTGCTTGTGCGGATATATTGAAAATTGGATTTAGCGGCAGCGATATCGCCATATCCCCCCGCTTTGGACATATCGCCCCCCTAATTTTAGCACATCTTAATTCGATAATTGCCAATAATTGCCGTTAATGGAAGAGATGAAACAACAATTGGCGCAACGCCATTGATAAATCGAGGAATATGGCACATTGAATCGGTTATATGATACATATGTGATATCGGAGATATGGGCTCCTCCAACAGGTGCAATTGTTTGGGGCAAAGCGACGACAAGCAAACGGATGGATGGACAAACAAAACAAAAGCCCCCAACTTCCCAATGGTTCCATATTTGTATGGGCAGAAACAAAAGAGCCAGACAAGCCGTCAAGCAATTTTTATCGTTTCATTTTTAATTTATTAATTATTTATTTGTTTGCTTAAACGAACGACGTCGTCGTTTATTGTCATCTTCCATTCGCCTCTCGATGTTTGTGTCTCAATTTCGGTATTCCGACGCTACAATGTGAATATGGATGATATATACGGGTAAGAGTAAGTATATTTATGCTCATACACAGATGTGTATGATTTTATATACATACGTGCATATTCGAGCAATCGAGCTAACCATATCCGCAATATTTTGGCCTTCTTGCTTCTCGAGAATTTGGCTGGAAACTCGGTCTAAAGAACATTTGTTTCGCCATCAAGCGTTTGTTCCTTTCATTTCTCGTTTTCAGTCAACTTTATGTTTAAACAAAACATATACGTTCTTTTGTGTAAATAAGCCCGTATAAGCTATTGAACGATTTCGGTTCGTTTAACCCGGTTTCAAGGCCAACCTATAACCCACATTTGTTATTCGAAAATAGCTGCGTTTCAAATATATTTGAAACTCTCATGTTTAGTGCATGTTATTTTTATATTTTTTGGTTATTTATGATAATTAACATAAATATTAGTATTGTTTATACTTTCTACAAAAGCTGTATTATTTACTGATATCTAAGTATTACAACAGAAACATAAGATTAATATTTAAAGTCACGTGTCTTTCAAAACTCCTATACTCTGTTCCGTACTTAACATTATTATTATTATTATTATTATTGTTACTTTTCATTGTCCACTCTTTGAACGGCTTCTACACTGCGCAATTGATCCTAATGGAATAATACCAAAGTGCAGGCCAGCTTCGAACTTGTCGACGTCATCAGGCGGACAAACAGTGCGCTGTTATCAATCTCGTGTATCTCGTGTATATGTGGATAAATATATGTATGTATATTCATATCCATAGATAGGATGGAAACGAGGGAAGTGGGGTGGCAGTACCCGCCGACTGTCCCTCGCTTAATTGTCGATTTATTTATTAGATATCGCCATTCAATGCCCCCATCATCGGCCATTTCAATTAAACACCCAAGACACAATACAATCTGCACTGATCTGCCCCAAGCTGACTCGGTTAGGATCGAGTGCGTATATGTGCATATATGGTATAGTATATATAGTGTACATATAGAAGACTGATTCATTTGGCCTCCTTAATGCGTCACCCGGATGCCAATGGGCGATGGGAGATCCGATATGATGCGATGCGATCGATGTGACTTCCAGTCATAATGGCTTATGCAATTATCGTAGACACCACATGATAGTCTGTAGTATGTAACTACTAGATGGGGCGCTAATTGGAGGCGCGACACGTGCTAGTATCTTCTATAGCCAAGGGCTATAATCTATAGGCTATATTCTGAACCAGCTCTATTAATCAAATCGGTGTGAAATTGCATAACCTTCCCGCCCAATGACACGAAAAACCCCCTAAAACAAAGACGAAATCCTAACCAGTCATCACAAGATACTTAGCTTATTTTAGCTGACTAACGCGATAGATAAGCCACACCGCCCGAGATAAGATAGATCTACATTTTCAACTCGAAGTCGAGCTATGGTGGAAATATATTCAAATTTGGTCGCAAAGAATTCGACTGGAATGTAACTCGTTTTCCAAACGGTATTTCGAGTAGACTCGATTATGGTAATAAGTTTGTGATGCCTAAAATTGCGTTGTAAAACTGGAACTATGTCGATATATACAGTATTATAAGATTGGCTATAGACTTGGATGTGTGAATCATGGAACCATACTTTTCCAGTAGAATCTTTATGGTACATTTTATAATTTCCAGAAAAACAATATCTGCCATGCAGTTGTTCTAATCTAAAGATTCTGACTAACCAGCCCAGCGATATTTTCACAGATCTGTGAAATCTTTTGGATCTTTCGGCGATAAGAGTGCGTTAGAATTCGTGGACCATGCTTCGCTGTTTGTGTTTGGCCTTAGCAAATTGCAAATCACTTTACGAGCTCTGCGAACTGTAAATCTAATGCCACGAAAAAAAAAATAAAAATAAATAAGCGACAAGAGTTGGCCATAACTGTGCACATATAGGCTCATTTATCTGGCCGATCCGGCGACACCCATGTGGGTCAGACAGCTACGAATATATACGAGCACGGGTATTTGCCTTAGCGCCCCGGCTACCGCACTTGAATGTTTAATAACCTTTTCAAGTTCACTGCCTCGCTGCGTTGTATCATAGGGTAGCCATTGTTTACTGTACTATCAACACACAAACCCCCCCCCCCCCCCCCACGCCCACCACCACAATACAATTCCTTCCGATTCCCCGCATTTCATCATCTGCAGCGACATTTGTTAAGATTTCGGTCGCATTTCGACTACGTCGTCGTTATCGTCTGCCGCCGTTCATTCATTAATTCAATCAATTAATAATGGCTAAGAACAATTAACACTTGGCCAAACCGCTGTATATATACATAGCTTCCTACACGCAAACAGATACAGATACATTTGAGATCGGCAGACCGCTCTGCGCCGGACCCAATTGGTTTCCATCCGCCTCGATCCGCCGATCCAGAGATCCACAGATCCATCGGTCCATTGGTCCATCGATCCAATCCACCCAAGTCTCCTCTGCGACATGTGGAACTATAAGAATATATTCTTTTTGTTCTTTGCGGGTTGTGTTGTGTGAATTGGGATGTCTGGATGCAGATACATATCGGTATACAACAATTTAATTAGCTTTTTCTCGAACTTCGGCGAATTTCCACTTCAGCAGCAGATAGCAAAATTAGAGTGTTAATTTAACCTACTCATCCTTAGAAAGCGTTCAGTTAATGCAAAAGCCCATTAAATTTTCTTGATTAGATTTTAATTAAAATTGTACGATTTTCGGGGCGTTCAAGTGGCGAACTCAGAATTAGGCAAGCGGTGTGATTCACAGCCTTAAAGTGGAGTACTTTAAATAAAAAATAAAATAAGTTTATTTATGACATTTTTTTTTTTTTTTTGGTAGGTAAAGTACATAGATAAAAGCGAGCCATGGAGAAGTTATGAAAGGTATGAATCACCATTGTTAGGATTCTATTTCATCAATGTGGATGGGCGATTATTGCACAAAGAGTTGTAAGAATTAGTATTTTCTTTCTTTACTATGTGAACATAGTATTTTCGCTCGTTTAGCGTAAACAGTTCGTTAATATTGTAAATAATCATTAAACGGTTTGAACAGCTGTCATTATTGGCAGTAAAAAGATGTTCGGGTGCTAAGTGCTGGGAATTATAAATATAGATCCCAAGAACCAAGTGTACGTTTTCGCCGGCCGTTTCGTTTACCAAGTCACAGTTAATTAAACATTAATTTCCCGTCCAGCTCTTCACAATCATTTGTGAATCGAGATGGCTAAATAATAAATCCATCTAAACGGCATAAATCACACGAGCTCACCAAGCTTCTAACGTATAATTTGCAACAAAAGAAATCTTTAGCCAAATGATGATTGAGTATGGGAAATTCTGATCGTTCCTGCCATTTAAATCGTAATTATTTTCCATGAATAATGAAATTTTTCTCCTTGTGCACACGTATTCAGTAAGAATTCTCTGCGGCGCAACTGGATTTACTACCCGAAATGCCAATTGCCCAACCCAATCCATTTCAACCCATTTAAGCCCACGCACGCGAGCCAAGAAGTCCACGGGTGAGTTCGCAACGGTAATTCAGTCTAGATCGGGGACCGACAGTTAGGATGGTATCGAATGATATGGGGGTATCGTATCATGGTATCGTATCGCATCGGTCCGCTTTGAATCATTAACCATCGCTGTGGCGCAGTCATCAATCTTTCAATTGTCCACGTCCATCCATAGCTTGGCTTAGCCCCTTCGATCCGATCCGATCAGATCCGATCCCAATCGCAACAGAGCCACACGAACAAGTGCCAAAAACTTGATGGTTGGTGCCGCTGAAAAACACTAGATACTCTTGCATGTATCTAGATTAGTGATGGATTTAATGGTTTGTATAGTTCATAAGATCAAGCATACCACATCATATCTAAACATGTGGGTTAATCGCAAAACTAATCTTGTACTATAACATTTAAGCATTAGGTGATATATGTATGATTGGTATCTTGGCTGTTTCAATAACTTTAGGCAATTTCTTTACATTCCCTCTATGAAATAATGAAAATAAACTAGAAAATAAAGCTAATGTCTCATGAAGTTATTAGAAAATTATGCAATACATACAATATTACAACTAAAGGAAGCAGATATTTGCAAAAAACTATTCTCCTATTAATCCTATTTAATTAATCCTTCCTATTTGCAAGAACTGAAATGGTATTCACCAGATCTAAATAGTGTGGAAAATGGTGACATGTACGGAGCTGGGAGCGGAGTACCCCCATTGAGGGTATGTAAATAAATATTGTTGAAAACCGGCAAGTTGGCGACGTCGATGAAAACAGAAATCAGCCCGAAACTGCTTGTTGCCGGTTAAAACTAGAATCGGTGGTTCGGATCGGTGGACCGTTCGGATCGGTTCGGATCGGTTGGGTTTCAATTTTGGCTCGGATTGGATTGGATTGGCTTGGCATGGCATGGCTTGGGTTGGGTTGGGTTTGGCTTGGTTTGGTTGACTTGCGTGCAGGCTGGCCAAGTTAAGACGGGCTCCACTTGGTTATCGGCCCATTAAGACGATTTGCGGGCATCCGTATATCGGACATTGCCAACTAACAAACTGGCCAAAAAGTCGCTGATTTACGGACTTTGGTCCGCACCTGACAAAGAAAATGAATCCCGATCCCCGCATGAGGCCACAAATTATTGGCATGGCCGACTAAGAAAAGCATTAAGCTGACTTAAATACGATTATGATGAGATGTTCTTTGAGTTTCGGGAGGCTTCTCATTCGAAAGGATAACGACTGAGAAATACCCGTTAGTGATGCAAATTTTTAAATGATTTGAGATACATATATATATATGTATTATCTGTCTAAGACTGAATATCATAAATCAATAAAGCCATTTCCGAAGCAGATAGATCTAAATGTATAAGTCTTGAATAGTTAAACCATGTCTCATACCAACAATACAATACTAGCACTGCTAGTTTTTATTATATAAAATATACATATATGCTAACCCAATCACGTGATCTTGTGGGCAATTCTGCTCCCTGAAAATCCGTTCTCCCCACAAATACAGAATATTATCATTTTTTTCTTGCAGGCAATCACCACTGGTTTGGCAATCGCATAGTGCCATAGTCTCGATGGTGTTTTTGCGAATCGTGTCGCATAATTTGCAGTGAACCGCAATCGACATAACTCATACGCCGCGTGTCCCAAATGGAGGTTAAGAGCCAGTGCAGTCGGTGCAGTGCCAGTTCGAGTGTCTATAAATAAATCTCTCGATGCAATCGCAAACTGGTCTGTCCACTCGGACTCTCGTGCCCAAAAAAAACAAAAAAAAAAAAAAAACTCTCGTACGAAACCATACGAACCATTCAGATGCGAAAACGAAACGAGTCGAATCGCAGCGAATCGAAATGGCCTGCAGTTGCATGCCGAAGAACGGCCAAAACGCGTCCACATCAGTATCAGTATCAGTATATTTCGGCTAAAGTCATTTCTTGGCTGTTTTTGGCAGCACCGATGGTCAAGGACGTACATTAACCAGGGCCCACTGTGCCGCAACGGGCGGGTTGCGGCGTTGCGGTGCGGAGTACAGTGAAGACAAAGGCCAGACAGACAATTACATAAATGGCCGGCACAGGTAGTTTGCTCGCTCAGTGACCAGAGTAAACAAGCAGGTGCGAGGAAAAGCATAACTAAATAAATTAAAATAAAACAACAGAAGAAGAACATGGCAATAATATCAGCAACTTGAGTATATAGCATTTATTTTTACAGCAAAATTGAACGTATCAATAACATAACTGAAAATATTGGTTTATTACACATTTTGTCAGAAAAGAACTACACTCAAATGTAATATATATCGCATATAAACAAACAATAAGCGGAAGATCGCACGTTGAAATTCATTAATAAATCGAAATCTCGAATTACTTTAGCGCAAAAGTGAGTAGACTGGAAAATAATGAATTGGCCCGACAGTTTGGTACAACCTTTCTAAACAGTTTCTTGTTTATTTCTATTTCTGAGTTTTTTTTTTTTTTTTTTGTTGACATTGCTCAGTTGGTTGCACGTGGCGTATGCGCAATATTCTGTGGTCGGTGGTCTTTGGTCTGAAATGTTGAATTAAGTAGCAGCCACACCCCGAAAACAAGAATGTCGCTTTTTGCTCGGATCCATTTCAATTGCAATTTTTATAACGCTGCCCAGCGTTTTTATGCCGCATTTTATTGCCCAACAATGGGAACTGAAATTCGGTTTTTCTCTCTTATCGCAAGGTCGTTCATAAAAAACATATATGCATATATGTACTGTTGATCTCGACTGTCCCAGTTGATTGCATTTTATTGATTTTATTATTTTGCGAATGCGGCTCATTAAGTTTACAACATTTCGGCCATCTTTTTATGCATCGGCTGAAAAATTCGCCGATTGATTTATCCCATCCGTGAGGTTGTGTAAAAATTGCACTTGGAATTCGATTTACAACACTTACGAATATATTCAGAATAAAAAGAAAACCTAAATGTTATAAATATAAACATAATTGGGAAGGACAAAAGAACCGAGGTCGCTGTAAATATTCACGTGCGTCATTATATTTGGCCAATTATCTCAGGTGTTACGCAAATTTCCAATTAAGCGAGCATTTCGAAGAGAACACTTTTCTCCCACCATACATCAATGGCACCGCCCCCCCAAAAAAACGTTTCACAATCCCAAGAATACTGGGGACCTTGACTATCAAATGCGAACTAAATTTCAATGTCGACCAATACCGCCCACCATCCAACATCCAACACCATGCCCACCAAAAACACAATGCTACTTCCAGATGCTACAGTTGAGGGTACAACTACTCGACTCATTCGAGTTATTCTAGATACGATCTGATACGATCCGATCGGATGCAAAGCCGTGCTCGCGACCTTCCCCGTGCCGCCTGCGTTGCCTTTGCCACACGCCACACAAATTGACGTAGTAAGCTCTTTCCAACTGGCGGTTAAATACCATTTATGTACTTAATATTTATTTATTTTGTATTTTTTTCTCCGTTGTTCGAGTCTCTCAGGGTAAGTTTTCCAAACAATAGCGGGAAAAAATTAGCACAGCTGCTTCAAAAAAAAAAAAGCAAAAAACCGAAATGCAAATAACACACAAAATTAGAAGAAGAAGAAGAAGGAAATATTGAGCAAAGTACGTGAAAAGCGCGAATACAAATACAAATATTATTGCAAAAAATTAAACAAATAGCGCGGAGGCTTGAGAAAACTATTTAGTTTTTTCCAATATAATTCCACAATATTTATTCCGAAGATGAGCAAATTGCAATTAGCATCAATTTGCGAACTATCTAATTGATAAGCACCATATTTGTTTGCTCTGGCCCAGGTGAAATTCGTAGTCTAAAATTCATAATCCACATATCTATCTATAATGCATAATTTATGATCCGTAATCCAGACCAGACTTTGCATAGCCTTCCGCAAGCGATCAGTCATCGCGGCAATTAATGTGCGACATTAGAGTGGACCATTAACATGGCGCTGCTAAGTGGCCATCCTCCATCGTCCGTGCGGTCAAAACCCCTTCAACCCTTGATTAATTATCGCCAATCAATGGGAAGTCGCGTCTTGCGAAACCCATATTTCGATTAAATGTGTTTGTGTTTTAATCTAGGCATTGGTATTGGAATGGGAATTTCAAATTGGAATTAGAGTTCGTAACGAAAATTGGGGCCGGGGAGGCCTGTCTTTCATATTCGATCTTCTGGCGGGAGAATTGAATCCGGTTTTTATTTTCGGCTCTTCTGTTGTGGCTTTTATTTCCAGCATTATGACAAATGACTGGCGATCCATCAAAATGTGCCAAACACTTGGTTATTTATGAATGTGGCGTAGCAAATGTCCAACGTTCCCCGTAATTTGGTTCACTTTATTATCTGTCCATATCCCATTTCATGCGACTTTTGGGGCGGATCGCAGCTATATGTGGAAAGTCCAAGTAATATCTAAATTCAGTCGGAAGGGGTGGCCATTTTAGCACATTAACTAAAACAGACTACCATTTATTGCGCACTAAGTTAGTACAGGATTGTGTATGCATTTTAAGGTGTAAGCCATCAATTATTGATTGTTTAACAATGTTTTTAGCTCAGATTGCTTTTGTCAATTATTATTTGCAGTTAAGTGTAAGCAACCCTATTCGATTTGTTTTTTTTTTGTAATGCAAAATTATAATATGTATGTTTCGTACCTTTCAAAACGCTAATTAATCTTTTTTTTTTTGCCAGTCCGCAGTTTCAAAATATTAATTAACTTCTTCTTTGTGGATTCTGTCAATTTGTTACCACTCCCATGTGCAAAATTCTTGTCTAAGAAAAATATACAAAAAAAAAAAAATACATATATATGAAACCGCAACTGAATATTTATTCTGAGGTTAGCCAAAAAGACCATAAAATCCAATAAGTTATGGGGACTGTAAAAAGTGTATAAAAATGTAAGTTTGACATCATTTACAGCAAAAACCATCTGGGCCTCCAAATAGTTATAATTCCGTTCATCTACATAGTATATCTTGTTAACAGATTTTTTGTGTTGTTCGCATATTTATGCTTCGCCGTTTGCATGTGAATTATTATTTAATTTTATCTTCGTACCCATACAATTTTTCCTTGAGGTTTTGCATAAAAGTACAAAAAGCATTCGTGTTTACAAATCAATAATGCAAAAATCCGCACAGTGGGCGTAATCAACAACCGTTGCGACCACGCCCTCTCCTTCCTCATCATCAACATTATGGTCACTTGCACAGTAAATAAAAGTTCAATGTTTGAATACATTAAACTCAAAGACCCAGAGCCTGGTATGTAGACACATGCTGATAATACAATATTACTGGAGGTAGGCCAGACTTATCGACAGCAAAATGACCATTTTCAATAACACTCACGTAGCATCCGAGTCGATAAATTACAATAAAAGCGGCGAGGGAGCCACAATTGAAATTTCGTTGATGGCAGCACGTCAAAAAACAACATTCAACTTTCAACAATCAACAATCAACAATCACCAATCACCAATCACCAATCCAGTGGCAGCAACAGAAGCGACAGCAACGGGAGCAGCGAATTGGAAGGTTACCCCTTTTGGGTGACCCCACGCATTACAAATGCACTACAGCATTCTACGCTGAATGTTTTAATGCTCTTAACTATAATATCATACTAAAATATATTTCATATTAACTCGAGAAGGATAAGTGTATGGATGGCAATCAATTGAGAAAATATAAATATTTATAATAATAAGTGATTTGTATACGAAACATAAAAAGAACTAATAATCGCTGATTAGGTGTCAAATATTATGAACTGTTGAATGGCAAATTAAATAATCGAATAAGACAGCTTATAATAATAAAAACAAATGAGCGCAAGCGAATTTATTTAAAGAACTCATTTCACAATGAAAATAAATCAACACTAGCACCGAAAAAGGCACACAATAGTTCAATGTGTTTACATTATATTTTCTACACAATTGGCGAAACTGTTATTATTTAATTTTAAATTATCAATGGATATTGTAGGACAAATTTATCAATAAAATCAAGTGAACACTCTTTTTATAGGGAATAAGTGCCAGAAACACAAGGCAGACGAGTTTTTCGGCGGAAGAAATAATTATATATGTATGTGAAGGCCAAGGAGACGACCAGACATTCCCTGGACACATGATCGGGTCAAGGGATTTCCCACTCCCATTTTCGGGCAGTTCGATGAAAACGACGAATTATTATATCAGGGGGGAGCTCTTATCACAGTGGAAATCACAAAAACAAAAAAAAAAAAAAAACAAATCAAGACAATTACGCCAGAACAATAAACATATAATTGTTGACTAAGCCGCTTATTTATAATTCTTTATATTTATACACTTGATTGAGCACTTGGCACAAGCTGTCAACTTCCATGATGATGATAATGATGATGATGATGATGATGATGATGATATGCACAAACAATTGAATTTCGGGATGTCTGAGGATGATCTTGAAGTGATCCAAAATCGCCATCTTTGCTGACAGGCCTTGAATCATTGTGGTGAATCCCACCGTCTATCCATCCACATGAGTCACCGCCACAAATAAGAATAATAATTTCTAATCAAACCTCGATAAGCATTTCGAGTTGCATTTTTATTTCTTAATTAATTGGCTTCTCGTCGAGATTTGTTTGTTCATCGAAAACATCAAGAGGCGCAGACGTCATACATTGGAAAACAAGATATCAGTTAGTTAGTATTTGAATATATTTCGGTGTTCACTTAAAGAAATATTAGTCACTTTGCAAAAGCATACAGGTAGGTAAACAAATAGTTATGGAATATTTAGTAATTACTTCTTATCAAAAATAGAAATAACCCCTCAAACTCATGACTCCGTAAATAGATAGCACTACCTTATTCGGTCAATTAAACAAATTGTTTCAATTCAAAGTTTATCTTTATTGATTGTTTATAGTTCGATCTATTCGCGGCAATTAAAACTTTGGGGAAAACCTCATCCACCAGACTCTGCCAAAATGATAACGTCGCTGAACGATAAGAATCGAGGGATGATAATTGCCCTCATTGCTGATAAGGCTAATAAGTTCCAATTAACGATGGGTATTGATGACACAATGTGGGAAAATTTAACTTTAATTTTATTTTTCAAAAACTTTTTTTTATTGAATTGAAATATGAATAAATCATAATTTTATTTGCGCCGCAACAATTAGTTTTTCGAGGCTGCCAAACGGTTAGTATCGGTTTGTTTTTCGGTTTAGGAATTTCTTCAAAACGATTTCGAGAGCACAATGTTTGCTGTTGAGCAGGTGGGTTTGAAGTGGCAACGGGGCTGTTTAGGGGGCCTAGGGGGGTTGAGGCGTGGCGCAGTGTGAAGGGAGGGGGGGGGGGCGGTGGTAGAGGGGGCGGTGAAGCGACCTGAGCCGGGGTTTTGAACTGGCTTGGCTGCCTTACCCGTTCACCTTGTAAATCAGCGCCACATACTAAAAATACCAGTGATCCGGGCTCTTTTGTTGTTGTTGTTGTTGTTGTTGCTGCTGCTGCTGTTCGTTTTCGGCCAGTATTTGTTATTGTTTTCATTATTATTGTTTCTGCAGTCGGCCGACTGGAAGTTGGCCAACGAGCAACGGCTTTAGCCTGAACCGCTTCTAATAGTTTATAATTTGAGCCAAACCTGTCGGCCATTTTGCTTGCAAATTTTTATATGTCTCAGATTTTGTTTATGTTTTCGATTTTGGAGTTCTTCGAACTCGTCGGGGTTTTTGAGATGTCATGAAAAATTGCCCAACCCGCTGACAACAGAAGAAGCGCCATCACTGAGCGAAAAATGCCACACAAAAAAAAAAGAAGGCAAAAAAAAAAACAAAAACAAAAAAGGCCATCTGGTGAACGATAAGAGGAGTCGAGAGTTTTTTGCCATTGCGGAAGCTATATTTATACGAGTGTTTTATTTCTTTTTTTTTTATACCCTAAAAGTGAGTATTTTCATCTATGCATGCAATTAGAAATCAAGTCATGAAGTATAACTTTGGTATCTCAAACAAAAGTAACTTATAAGGTCTTTAAAACCATATATAAACTTTTGTGTTAAGCGGTAAGGAAGAACCTTGGTATCTCAAACTTTAATTGCTCCTATTAGAAATATTTATACAAGTAATTTGTTTCCAATCTTTTGGTATCCTAATCTTTGTAATTCCACTTTTGTCTTAAGTAGTTTCTTATTTCGCCGCAATTTACTTGAACTATTTGAATTATATCCGGATAGGGTATATAATGAATACACTCAAGATGAGCTTCTCTTCTCGTTTTTTGGCAAAAACGTGCCCGAGTCCGTTGCCCGTTGACCGATTTGTTTACCTCGGCAAAAAAGAACCCGAGGAGCAACAGCAGCAGCAGCAGCGGCATAAAGAATATTTAATAAGATGTGTCTTCGGATTCAAAGTGTCCACGTCGCCAGAAGCAACAACAAAAAAAAGCCACAAGCCTAGGTTTTTAGGATCGGCGTTTGAGAGGCGGTATATATGATTGTATATATATATATATCTGCCATAAAAATGGTATGCGTGCACATGGGGCATTATTATTACTATTATTTGTGGAACCGGCTGACAAGAGTGTTTCATTCGGATTCTCAGGGTTGGCAGTTTCTTGATCCGCACAGCGCCTGCTCGCAGTTCCTGCTTTTATGGTCTTTATGTTTCTATTATTTTAATATACCCACTTTTTGCCATCCATCCAAATGATTCTGTGCAGGTGGAGCGGCGCTGTAAGTGGATTCCAATTAGAACGACGACTCCACTCCGCTTTCAATTTGCCAATTGGCCTTGGGTCAGCCGCACGTTTCTGCAGCGGCCAGTAAGAGAGAGAGATAGCACTATGGTCTTGGAAAGAGAGAGCAGGTGAGCAGATGGTATGGGGAGCACCAAATAATAAAGAAAATGATATAATAAAAAAAATATCACGCATACGACATGTTGTTCCGCACTTGCCGGTAATTAGACATATGAATAAAAAAATGTTGTTAAGTTTGCGCATCAAACTATATATTATTAAATTACAACAAACTAGCAAGTAAATACAATACAAGGTTTATCACTCATACGACATGTTGTACGACATAAAAATAGTTATATAGTTATAGTTACTTCCACATCTTTCACAATACTTAATTTGCGGTCCACCCTAATGTGTAATAGAGTAAAGGAAGTCAGCCAGAACTGATCGACACTTGTTCTAAGACTGTGTCAGCTGGTCCAAGTGCAATGCATTCTGTTTAAGAATAACCTTGCGACCAAGTTAAGCAACAATACGATATTGCAACTCATGATTAGCAGGGTCGGCCGGTCAGAGTCATAAATCAGCGCTAGAAATAGTTAATAATATAAAATAGTGGAAATAAGTAAAGCAACACTGCGATTGTCTCTCCTCGTCTAAGCATTCTTTGCGGATTATCCAACTGACATTTGCGTAAAGCAACTTTCTCCCCATCTCTCCAATCCTTTCACATTCTCAACATCTCCCACTTTCATCTGTCATTTTCAATCAATTCTCAACCCTCTCAATCGCATTCCAACTTTTAACAACTCTCGATTTCTGTACAATCAATTAGATTGATAATCTTTTAGAAGAACATTAAGAAGCTTTTAGTGGCTTACGAAATATTATACTCTACCAAGTAGCTGGTAAATATGAGTTGACCTCACTTTTTAACACGGTCTACCTTTTGTCTGGGCTTAGGAAATAAGTGGAACCTAAAGTTAATATAGGAGTATTCATTCCTATTTTAAGTACTGGCTAACTTACTTGAAATGCCTTACCAGGTTGAATATATATATATATATATATATTCATAAAGTATCCATAAGTCATTCTAACTGCCCAAACCATGCAGCACTTATTTTGTTGGTCACTTGGTGGAGCTTATTTGGTTTGAACCTGTTACAGAGTTGGCCTTAAGTGGAGACCATGGCGGTGGCATTCCTGAGTCCCCAAAGCCGCACCCGCAAACGCTTTCCATATCGATTGGATTCTCTATTCTCCAATATCCATTCTCCTCTTACGATCTGGGAAATACGTTAATCTGGGAGAGAGAGAGAGAGATCAATTAAGACAGGTGATTGCCTGGCCGGCAATTAAATTCTTGACGGGCTCTAATGTATGTCCATAGTGTTAATTGCGAATGACTGACTCAATTCAATTGAAATGTCTATATCCGACTCTTACCTCAGCAGCGGTGCCAGGTGGCAGTGGCAATTTGAGGGGGGTCTTCGAAAGGAAAACCGGGCACCACACAATCCAGTTGAATCCAGTAAACCGCCAGCAGTATTCTGACCACCATGTCGGATACACGAACTCTGCTCTTTGTGGTCAAGGAAAAGGTGGCGAAATCCATGGAGCTTGCATTTAATTTATGTTAGGATTACACAATTTTTATAAAGATATGCTGAAAAATCATTTTGAATATTTCATAACTATACTATTGTTATTTCTTCTTTCTTGAAAAACATTAAGATGCTGCCAAAGAATCTGTCCAGTGGCATTTCATTTAGGACAACCTATAGAGTATCCTTAGGATATTTAATTGAATATACCGTGGGATGTCCTTTTTGGTTTCTTTTCGTAAATATCGCATTTTTCGAACTGCCGGGTTTCAACATAAAATATCGGTTTTTTACCAGAACTTTAAAAATACCTTTTTTAAATTTAATTTCTTATTTTTATATTAAATAGTGGTAGTTGGCCATGATTTAGTGGCCGAATCTTATTCGGTTTTCATTCGTTGCCTTTCAGTCAGTCAGCCCCTTTGACTTGATCGAATCACTTATTTATATATTCTCTCTGAGATCTTTATAAATTTCGAAAATTTTCTTTGTACAAACTTACCTCATTTCGCAATGTATTTCTTCGAGAAGATCAGTGATCAGTTTTGCCGCGTTGTGCGCACCAACCTAAATATACCACTATCCTTTTGCGAAACACGGAACGTCTGGAAATTCTCGAACACTTCCGATACAATGATATTCTTCTTCACCCTCACCTTTGGTATCCTTCGAGCGGTGAGTAAATGGAAGCCCATTATTGTTTGGTGGGCAGTCCTTAGTAAAGGACTAAGTTACATCTAACCCAAATTCGTAGTTCTCAAATTTTATAGATTTCATGAACCTTTTCTTCGGAGGGATGCGTTTGGGGCGGCCAAGCAATCTCTTGATTTTGAGGGGCGAAAATTCGCGCCGCTTTCAAGTCATCAAACACTTTTTAATGCTGAATGCATGGATATTAGTGATATACGCCATGGTATTTGTGAGTACAAAGGCCTTTAAAATGTAGTAGTTTACAATATTGTACTAAATTACTGCAAAAATTGTTTTCATCCAGATCAAGCCGCATTACATGGTTCCCTTCGTTGTGCTTTCGTTGATCATCTTGATCATCTATGTGTTCGTCGTGGCATTAGATATCCTGCGACATGTCGGGATACCACTGGACCGCAAGATGATCCTTTCGGAAATGATCCTCAACTTGAGCTGTGTTGTTTACGTGCAGGGGGTCCTCAAGCAACAGATCTTCTCTTAGTGGACGAATTTTTTGGTTTTGAAGAAATGCTGGTTGAATGGATGGTTAATATTGGCATTACGCTGCCAAGCAAAACAGTTACTATATTCTATGATTGGCAATTATTACGCCTAAGTTAAGTTATTACGTTCTTCTTGTTTCGTTGTCAAAAACATATTATAAATACTTACACATTGATGAAAAATAAAACCATTAACAACGAATATCAAGGAGATCTGAATAAAATTATACAATTATTTTCCGTTCAATGGAAAGCCAAATAATGCATACAACCTGCTAAACGAAATTTCTTTCTGCTCTAATTTGCAGGCAAATTTGAAAGAAACTTGTCAAACAAACAATAAAAATCGGTTATTGGTTGTACATTGCGCAAATTGATATCAACCTCTAATTGCATATTAATTAACCGCGAACTTGGCGAAAATTTTCCACCAGCGCCAAATAAAAAAAAAAGCCACCGAAATATTTGCTGTTCGCAGGTAAATGCTAGAAAACCGAATCGAAAGGTTCAATAAAAAGCAATTGCCAGGGAATTCGAATTTTTCAGCATCGGACTCAACCAGATATCGAATTCGCCATCCAGAATCCGAACTTGCCAGCCGTAAATGGCAATTTAACGCCCGGCATCCGAAAACTTTTATGGCCCACTGTAAACGCCCCGCTAATCAATTGTGCAAATGTGACATTTTTGAGGGGCCATTTCTTGTTTGCCAAATGTCTTACATTTTATTATTTGCCATGGTCGACTGGCTTTTGGCAACTGCCGCACAGCCGCCACTGGGTGTGTGTGTATAATCATTGGCCATCAGGGGTTAAGGGGGTTAAGAACTGACGCCCGGGCGGCTGCAGCCAATTTGCTTTAACACTTTGAGACAAAGCCCACAAAAGGAGGCTTAACGCTTTCGATGCTCGAGCTCGTACCTTCCGCCTACACTGTCACAAAAAAAGCAGGCATTTCGAATAATATTTGGTCTCATAATTCACTTTTCCATCATTTGTTGCTAAGCATTTTTGATATACGCAAAAAATGTCGCCTTATCTCATATTTCCTATAAATAAACAAAAAATCGTTTTCTAACAAATTTTCTCAATCAAGAACCATTTTTCCATATTTAATTTAATAATATCCAACGATAGACATATAATTTGTTTATTGTCTATAAATCAAGAACCTTGACTTGGCATAATTTTAAACGAGTTTCCAATCAATTTGGCAAAAAAAAATGAAAGAAAGAACCGAAAAGAGATCGAGTTCATTAAGACTTAATTAGAAGGAAAATATGTTTCGGTGAATCATCACTAAATATAATTGGTGATCCTTTCATGCAAAGTTTATTTAAAACCCCTCTAGTTATGCAAATTCCAATGCAAAATTCAAGATCAAGAACGTAAATGCTGCAAATTGAATTAGTAGAACGTTTGCTCAATTCTCAAACAACTCAATTGCCTAATATCAAATTCAAAAATTTTATTTTATTTTGAAACGTATTTGAAAACGAATAATAATTAATTGAGCGCTGACAGAAAGCATTCAATTTGATTTGCTGCATCGTTAAGTGATTCTCTAATTCGCCACAATCCATGTCACATCGAAAATAATATCTAATTGAGCCAATCAGAAGAGATACAGATACTCGATATTATATGGATATGGATATGGATGTGGATGCCCTGATTTGGATGAGGGATCCCTGCACTTCCTAATTACTCAATCAACTGGGATCGCCACTGAGGCATGATCGCATCCAGTGATCTAAATGATCAGCGATCGGATTGCAGCATCGACTTCCCTCACAGCCGCTGTATCGTTTACACAATGATAGCCATATAGCCCACAGGCAATTAGGGGATGGACGTAATTACGGTCCAAATTACCTGGCAGCCGAAAGGGAATCTGCCTGTCGCCGGATAGAGTCTGACAACCTTCGTCAGCGCTTGCATGATTGCCATATTTAGCTAATCTATCAATTATTGCATACAACTAATTGAAAATGGTTTAGGCAAATAATAAAGACAAGTCAGCGAAGCATGTCCAAGTCGAGGTCACGTGATCCGTAGCTCCGTGATCCGGAATCCGTGACTGTCTGGGAATTTTCGACATTACACAAGGGGTGGTAGGAAGTGCTTATCGTAAATAGTAAATAGTAAATAAATGTGGGTTCCTTCCAAATTCAGAATGAATAAAATAATAATAAGCATGGCTAAGTATTTAATAGACTGGGCTTAATGCTAATAATTGTTTTTAGCCAACTTAAGCGCACCGCCGTCGAGTCTTGACCATCGAATCCGGAATCTTCCATTTGCGTGTCGACTTTGCATTCACTTGTTTGCCCTTTTGCGCATTTAAGTTTGTTATTCATTTATTTGTTCCTGAAAGTATTATTTATTTAATTAATTTAATACCCTTCTCATTTATTTATTTGCTTAATAAACGAAATGCGAACGGCGAATGGCGAATGGCCCACGATGTGTACTCCGTGTGTTTGCTCTTCTCATTTTGATTAAATGCTGTTCTGTATTTAATCAAATGAGGGTGGGTGGTAATGGGTGGGTGGGTGGTGGTGGTTACGTTTTGGAGCGTAGATGAAATGTCAACGACTTGCGACAAATTAAAAGTGCAACGCCAGGCAGCAGGAAATGATCGTGGAGTAGCGAACCGCAAAGGGCTGAATGCCCTCGATAGGGAATTTCCAAGAAATCTCGGTGCATCTATAATACATTTTTATTTTTAAAGCAATCAAAGTGTTCGTTTTACAAATAATTATATGTAATCAATAAAATAACATCTTTAAAATGGCTAAAATGTACAAATAATTAAAGAAAGAAAGAAACGTCGTATTGAAATCTGCAAACAGGGCGTATGCGTTATATTAGCAAGGGTGTTAACTTTAACAAATATTTACTTGTTTTTGTGAACATCCAGAAAAACAAACCCCTTTTATGGCTTCAAAAATACTATGCAACAGTGTTAAGCCGCTATTAAATTTAAAAACAATTTGAGTATACGATTTGTTCCTGCATTTAATCGTAGGGATTGTTGATTTCTGTTTTCAAAGTGAAAATGCATCCCAGGGTCTTGTCTATTTGCACTGCCAACTATCCCGGGTAACAGTTTGGAGTGCAAACAGGCAAATAAACAGAACGAGCGGACAAACAATGTTTATAGAGTTATATACAAAACAGTAGCCAAGTACCCTGTTTGCACATCGTTCAGATCCACACTTCTATATCTATTTCAATATATGCATATGATGCATATATATAGTTAGTATATGCATGTCGCAATAGCCCTGGCCGCTAAATTGCACGAATTAGGCGGTTTATCTATTGCATTTATATAACAAAAAGTAGAAGTAGGGTAAATATGGACACAAACAATAGAAAGATATAAGAAGAGCAGCGAGAAATGTTACGAAATGCAAATAAATACACAGCGTTTTTATCTCCAGCTCCAGATACAGATACAGATACTGTATCTGTAGTTATACAAAATAATAAATGCACCTACTTAGATTTAAATACTCGCACATCAATCTCAAAGAGCTTGCGTGCTGTACCCTTTCAGAATAGAATTCGACGTTAGTTGTCTATTTCTATAATTGGTGGGAGTTATGTCCATTAGGCTTTATCGTGCACTGATAATGACAGACTGTGAAAATAATTAGTTTTGATTAAATACGAACGTGGTTGTTTTGAAAATTTGATAACATCTTTATGCCGAGCTTAGCATTGGCAAGAAACTATTGTGTGCGGCCCTGAATTAAAAATAGATTTCAAATAGAATCAATCAACTTTCGAATCTGTCAAACAAGCAAATGTAACTTGTAGCAACTGGAAGTACTAATGGAGATATTACTTATGTAATTTAATATAGTTCATGGAATATATATTTCATGGAATGAGATACTGTTGATAACTTCTGATCCTTGAGGCAGCTGTACGAATCTTTAAATCATTTCGCAGCATTTCCTTTCCAGTCCTCTGATAATTCGAAATGGCTGTTTTAGTCCGTCGATAATGGGTTAATGTGCACTGATATAACCGATATAGTGATCAGACCTTTCGATCCGGTCAGATCGGGTCAGCACCAGTTCAAAGCGGTCTTCGTGGCTTTGTTAGTTAATACGGGTGTTTATGATGCAAACACATTCGATCGGCTCACATCAGCTGTGACCACTATAATACACATTGTAATTGATGCATATGAATTCCGATTATATTGCATTTGCATGAGCATTCGACTCGAAATTTGCATTCAAACAGTGCGTTGCAATCAAAGTGATGGGCGAACTGAATGGGGAAACACATTTAAATAGATAAATTATTGACAAACATTTTTTAAATAATTCTTTAAAAATAGCAAATAGCACAACAAAAAAGTTCTCAGTAAGGGCAGCATATCTTCATGCATGCCTACAATGCCGTACCGCACTGTATCCTACATATATGTACATACAGGCATTACAGGCAATCGCATCGCATCGATCTTAATCGCATATGTATTGAATTAGCACACTCTGCTACCCTGTAATCTGGGAATCGACCTGGTGGAATCGACCTTAGAAGGCATTTAGAACGTATTGTGGCAATAGGCGTCATACGCCGACTCAAGTGCAGATTTACTACTATTTACTATTTATATTTCGAATTTATCGTTTGTTGTGACTTGACTATCGTCAGCTAATCGCCTGCTTATTGTTATTACGACACCGCGCGAGGCAAACGGAAAGCGGCCCAGAAAACAAATAGAGTCATACGTATTCTATAACATCTCATGGAAAGCGGAAACTACACACACATCATCATCATCTATATATGATAACTAGATCGAAAGCTATCAGGTCAATAGGTATTTTCAAGGACCTCAGCTGAACTAATATTTTCAAATTTAACATCTTATTTGCATAGAAAGCATTTATTACATTCTAAGAAACAAGGAATTGATATAACCATGTACATCATGTTCTATTATTATTTTCTTTTATTATTTTCTATTTTCTATTATTATTATTTCTATTATTATTTTAAATATTTATTGGCTTTTAAATCAGAAAAAGTAACCATTGAGTTCAAATATTAGCAGAATTTAATTGCTTCCCTCAAATGATTCACATGACAAATGCAAACCACGTGCATTAAACAAAATAATTTTTTATAAGAAAACCACCTGAACCCGAATGCACAAACATTGTAAATTTCCCGAGAATGACTGCAAAGTCAGTTTTTTGGGGGGTGGGAAATCACCTTATACTTAGCAATCGTCACGCGCAATTGCGAATGAGTTCAGCGAATTTGGGCGCTGATCTGGAGATGGATGTGGATGAGTATGTAGATGGGGATGTGGACTGTGATCTGGGGATGGCGCCGCATGTGATCCTTTGGCAAATACCAGAAGCGGATTACTGGGCTAAGTTCCCATTTCGAGTGCGGGGCTTATATCGCCAGCACCATCAGAAATAACCAAAAAAAAAAAAAAAAAAAATGAAAGAAGACCCACTGACTGGGAAGCTCGAAAAGAGTGACAAGATTTCTGTTTCGGGTGCATGAATATGAAATATTTCGCTTTATTTGTAAATCATTTAGCTAGGGCCATAAACGGTGGGACGCGCCATTGAAGCCGAGCAAACACCACCAAATCAGGCCATAAAACCAGAGCAGCCTGCTATCATAAAGTACAAACTATAAAGTGGGCAAACAGTGGGATCCCGTCGAGATCCACTAGGCCAGTGTCAGGGGTGCAGTACCCACACTTGCCCGTTCCCGTTCCCGCCCCAAGTGTCAATCGCCCGAGGCGTAGATCTTAAAGAAGATCACCGCACAGGTCTTTATATCTCCCGAGGTCAGATGGACCACGGCCTTCGCATCTCCGGCGATGTTCGCATAGGGCATGTTTCTCACAAACACGTGGTTGCTCACATTGGCCAGCCTGTAGACATGCTGGAAGATGGACAACAAATGTAATTCCTCAAGGTAATTGGTAACTAAATACAAAATACAGTTTGTATGCCTTAGAGTTTTCCCAAAACGTAGTTTTCTCCTTCGAAAATCCATCCATTCCGAACTCACCCCCTTTTTCGGCGGACAAATCATCTCCTCCTTGGGAACTTTCAAAAATATGGGATACCAGAGCTCCATGGGATTTGACAAGGACATGCAGAAGCTGTCCCTCTTCATGGCAAGCGTGGTGGGAATCCACTCGCTGCGCTCCCAGCGAAATACATCGACCTCCATGGCCATCGGATTGTTGGGCACATCAATCAGCACCTTGATGTCGCCATTGAAGTACAGGGTCTCCAGATCTGCGGCCATATCGACTGTCAAGCCGCTAATGTCCAAAATCTGACGAATCGGTGTATTGCCCCTATCCTCGGCAGCATCGCACACAATATCCAAGATCCTGTCATCGCCCAGTATCTCGTAGGTGGTGCTCTAAAAGTGTTAAGTGGTTATAAAAAATATATAAGGATTTTAGGGTATAAGGAATTATACCTGAATCCCTCGAAGGGATTGCAGAATGCATAGAAAGGCACAAATCCAGGCGATGCACTGCTCCATTTCGTGGTTTTCGAAGATCTCCGATGGTTGCAACAATTTATACAGCCCCATACTAATTGCTCGCCAATTAGTCAACGATATTCGCATTGTTTAACTAATTGCCAAATTAAATTGTACACATATTGTTTAATTGCCGATGCAGATACTCTAAAATGCTATTCAGATTCACCGATCGTAGCACCCTCAAAAACATTTTGGAAAAAAACGGAGTAGAGAACGCTGAAAATAAACTAAAGCGGGGCAATTCAGCATTCGGCGGGCGTAATCCGGAAGGTCGGAGCCCGGATTCGTCCGGAAGTGGGTCGTCGTCTCAATGGAACACCCATGCACACATCATACACATTGTACACCTCGTACACCCACATCACGCATACGTCGTGTGCGCCTGCGGGACAACGAGTGTACGAGTAGCCAATAAAAATAAGCAAACGCACTTGACCCTGGACAATCGAGCGACTTGGGCTTGGTTCGCCGATTCCGTTTGTAGGCCATGGCTGTCATGGAATAGCAAATCGGGCTGCCACACGACGCCCCTTATCCGTGCTATCCGATAACGGAGCGTCTCTTCGCAGTGCCCATAAAGCGCAAACAAGGCAAAAGCCAGAACAGCAGCAGAAGCGCATGGGCTTCGCTTGCCCTAATGGCCCGAGAATGGAGCAGGGTGCTTCGGAGCAGTAGCATACTTTTCGGGTTGCGATTAAAGCTGAAGCATAGTCCTATCTCGAAAGATTCACAATTTGGACAAAGTGGCATTGTCGATCCTAACGTGCAGAAATGAAACGCTGAAGCATACATATAAATATATAAATACCTGGACACACAGGCAACTAAACTTTGGTCGGCATACTACATTGGCTTTTCTTCAATAACAAGCTGGCCACATAAAAGACAATCCTCAGCCCGATTTGGAGAGTGGCCTTCAAGTTTATGGAATTGCTGCCAAAACGCTCATAAACAAAATCCGTGTAACTCACAGTAAAATCCTGGGAACAATGTGCAACGCTCTATAGAAAGGGATCTGCCAATAGAGAAGGTTGCTGACGGCCAGAGGATCTATCATTTGGAATCCTACCGTAACGAATATTTAAATTGCTAATAGTAGTTGTGTAAAAGATTAATCCTTGTAAATATATAGTAGTATAGTAATTCCCATTCTTCGAAATATATAATTGTTTAAGATAGCAGAACAATAATTTTTTTCTTATTTTTAAAATAAAAAAATAGTATATTTATAAGAACTTGATTCTAGACTCTTATACACATATGGCAATTTTAATCACATTTACTTAATATCGTGGTTGAATGCTGTCAACTTACAATTTAAATATAATTCGTTCATTTAAATTTATTCTTATATGATACCATTGGTTTTCTTTTACAAAAATTTTGTCATTTGTCGTCTTAATTTCATTTACACATATGGTAGTACAAAAATAGCAAAGTATTGGCCATATATGTATGTACATGTACGATACACAGGAATAAAACATTGGTTTTTGATTTACAACATTAAACTTTGTTTGCTGATATTCCACGGATGCTAGCCTAATAGTTTTTGCCAACCTGCTTTTAAATTTATCACGACTGGTTTGCAGAATTGTCTAAAACGTAAACTTTAAAAACCTACTAAAAGGAACCTACTGGAAGGACTTGGTCAGTATCCTGGGAGTCTGCGATTATTGGTTTGCCGTAGAGCAGGACCTTGGCCAAAATCGACTTGCAGCCAGAAGCGCTAGCATCGATACTTTTGATTATCTCTTCTACGTGCTCGTCTTCCAGGTGCACCATTGCGATGGCGGCTTCCCTGCGGATGCAGTCGACCAGATGGGTGGGATCCAGAGTCGCAAAGGTGACCAACTGGGTGTGTGGCATATTTCTAAGGATCTCCATATCCATCTCAAACTCCTCGCCGGGCTGCATGCTATTCACATTAAAGATAAACACAATGGTCAACCGCTTCTGTTGCGGATGCTCAGTGTGGTTGGCGCTCTTTTCGCCCTCACTTATCATTTCGTTAATGATAGGCACGAAGTGTGCATCCTTCGGCGTCATGTTATCAATCAAGATCATATTCTGTCCGCAATATGTCAGGCCGGATAGCATGCTCTTCACTCGGCCCAAAGAAGAACTGCCGGTCCAGGAGAGTGTATTCACGTTCTCGGGCCAGGGAAACGTTTCGCGCAAGATTCGCGCAGTGTGGCTCTTGCCTACGCCAGAGGTGCCCACCAAGACGATTGCCTGTTTGGAAGGAGATCCGGGATATTAATACACAAAATATTGGCAATTCATTAAGTTTACTAAAGATCATCTAGTTGTTTGTTGCAATAACCAGGATAAATCTGGATGAGCATATACAACAACTGGTAGTACAATCAATAGTAAACTATACTAAGTGATATGGAAAATCCGCTTAGGATGCACATTAAATCTACTGTTTCCCCGCTAGTCACCTCATTGGTGGTGTTGTCCAGTGCCAGTTCTAGCTGGTTCAATGCAAGATCCTGGTTGAGTACCTGGTGGCGGGCGTGCAGGACCATGTCGCCCAGCCGTCGGGAGGGATTGCAGTAGTTGTCCTGGTTGTGGACGATCGAGTGGTACTGGTTTTTGTAGCTTTCCAGGAATCCGCTGACCGTGGACAACTTGTCGGTGAACTGCAATAACATGCCAATTCCTGCGGCGAGGGCGAGAATGAGGTATGCCCAATTCCGCCATGGAGCCTTCTTCTGGGTACAATGGGCAATGTCCAAATGGTGTTTGCACACCTTTTTATTCAACCGCCTGTTGGACTGCAGGCGGCGAATCTCAGTCCTCCTCTTTCTGGCGAATGGCCGGCTTATCGGGGCGACCACATTTTCATTCTTTTCGTTCTGTATTAGAGTATTGTATGTGACCATTTTATTAAGCCTTGTTTCGTTAGCAACTGGATATTTTTGGCTGACTTGTGCTCGAATACAATTATCAGCCTACTGTGATACAATTTGGTAAAAACTTTGGTTGCATGTTACAAACCGGCAAATTATTCTAAATGCCGCTTCCTTCATGCAGTATTTCACGAGTGTTGTTTTGATAGGCAAACATATTTTGGTATTTTACTATCGAAACATTCTTCTGTTCTGCCAATAAATACAATTTTAATAAGTATTTTGTAATACAATACAAGGTATAAATTAAAATAGTTTCAATCAATGTAAAATTAATGAAAATACGTAAATTTTAATTTTAGCTTATTGATAGTCGGAATTGTACTACGATTTAAATAAAGGTATATTTTAGGTAGGTATTTATTTAACATGTGTCAATGTTAGTATATTTTACGAGCCTAAACAAAAACGGTCAGTTTGCAGTAGCCGACTTCTTAAAACTGTCATTATTTTAATATTTCAATAACCCGGAGCAAATCCCAGGCAGTTAATCCGATCCGCAATGACGAACGAAGATGTGGGCACCAACAGCGTCGCCGACCGCCTACAGTTGGGTCCGCGCGAAGGCGTCACCTATCCGATCCAGATGAAGTACTGTGGCCACTGCACGATGCCCATTGAGGTGAGTTCGTCTTCAAACCTGGGAAAAATCCATATTAGGGATCATATATGGCCCATATATTTACATATATATATATCCACTATACGCAGTACTGCGAGTACTATCCGGAGTACGAGAAGTGCAAGGAGTGGCTGGAGCTCCACATGCCCGATGACTTCGAGCGACTAAAGATTGAGGAGGAGGCTGCCGCCGCTGACGGGACGGATGACGACAAGAAGCGCCAGAAACGCGGTGGCAAGGGACTGTTGCGCGTCAAGAAGAAAGAGGACGTGCCCAAGCGTATCTGCGTCTCGCGGGCGGCACGTGGCAAAAAGAAGTCAGTGACCGTGGTCACAGGATTGAGCACTTTTGGTAGGTTCTGTTCGCACATTATGAGTATAGAGTAGGAAATGGAGGGGGATGCGGGCCCACTGGATGCTATGAGTAGCCATTACCATACCATGTAACTTAGATATATTAGATATACTTATGAGCTTTATTGTTAACTAAGCATAATACATTCCCTGTCTGTTCCAGATATTGATCTCAAGGTGGCCGCCAAGTTCTTTGGCACGAAATTTGCCTGCGGCTCCTCGGTTACCGGAGACGACGAGATCGTCATTCAGGGTGACGTCAAGGATGACTTGTTCGATGTCATACCCGAAAAATGGGCCGAGATCGATGAGGACGTCATCGAGGATTTGGGCGATCAGAAGCGAACATAAATAATTTACCTTTTTTTTTAGCTTATTTTATACGCTCCATCAACATAAATATATGAAACGTTAAACGTAATAAGCGGATGGGTTATTTTGGCGGCTGCTACCCGAGGTTTTCTCCATCTGGTGTCGGATTGGACTTGGTTTCCATTGAAGTGGGTGCATCCGTTGCAGGCGCTGTAGTGGCTTCATTTGCTGGAGTAGCATTATTTTCTGAAGACGATGTTTCCACTGGGCTTGCTTCTTCTGCTGGAGTAGTAGTAGTGGCTTCACTTGAAGGAGTAGCGACATTCGCAGGAGTAACTCCATCACCTGGCGTGGTTTTGTCCGCTGGAGCTATTTGTTCCGCTGGATTGGATTTTGCCTGGGCATTACGCTTTACGCCAGATTGCTTGCCGGCCTTCGCAGTGGACTCCGCAGGCTTTTCCGCCGGTGTTTCCTTAGCAGCGCCTTTGGTTTCTCCACCATGGAAGTGTTTGTAGCTCAGCTGAATGATTTTCTCGTTCTCCTCATCGGTTAGTGGAGCTTTATTGTCGTCGATGAGCTGGGGAGGTTATTATATACTTAATTAGCCTTTCTGGCATATGATAGACTAATCCTTACCAGTTGCGTGTGTAGTGCACTTGTAGGCGGATCGTTGATCATTTGCAGGATCTCTTGGGACTTTAGACGATAAGAAGACAGGTCTTTAACGTAATTCATAATGTTCTCACGAGTTTGTGTCTTGCAGGGCGACTCCTCCAGATACTGCAGTGCCTGTGGAACAAAGTGTTTGGTTAATTTATCATATATTAGTTAAATATTTAAAAAAATCGACACCTCATAGGTAACCGTGGCCAAGTTGCGCATGCCGAACTTCTTTTTGGTGCTTTTGATCTTCTGTAGAATCTGCATTACCTCCAGATTGGTGAGGTACGAGAACGTGGGATTGATCCTGAAATGGAAGCGTTATCATCTGCATATTATTCGCTGTTTAATGGAAAAACTAAATAAAAACAAAACAATCCTCACGTTTCCATTTCTGCAAATTTTAGTATGACCGCAGAGCGAGCGCTAAAATATACCCCACCTACGCATATTACAGTTGGCCTTTATATATTAACATAACAGATAATTTATACATGAATAAAACGATCTACTCAACAAATTAAATGGTGTTGAATTAATTTGTTGTTAAAATTTGTTATAATTGGTTTTTGCATTGGAGTATATTTGTTGCAGTAAGGCTATGGTCACACTAAAGCATCGCTTACCATAACATTACAGCGAATTCCGCCACTGTTATTGGATTGTGCCACCTGCTGTTAAAGCTTTGGAGTCCACTCCGCGGAAGGAAGCAGAGGATGTGGATGCGGTGATACTGGAATCTTTTGAACGGCATGCATTCCCATACGAATGAGACGGCTGCGACGTCGACAACGGCGGGCGCGGTCACGAATGGAGCAGGCGGATCAGGAGCTGGAGCAGCGGGTGCCCATGGCAGCACGGAGGGCAAGATCCGGTGCATCTTCCTCAGCGAGTTTCATGCGACGGCGGGCTGCAAGATAAGCTGCCAGGTGAGCTGGTTCCCAGGAGCGCTGATAACGCAGTATAGTTCGAACAAATCCACGTCCCTCAGGTTCCTGATAACTACATATCCAAGGATGTGTTCGATGCTATCAATGTTTACATCATACCCAAGCAGCATCTTCAACGCTGCATTCTCACCGTCAACGCAATGGATGTAAAGATAGTCGGCTATCCAGTGGGCATCCAGGATCAGCAGAAGTACGCACGGAATGCCTTCCTGTTTAACCTATGCTTTGTCTGCGACTCGCGGGCCAGGAGCGTCCAGTACGAGCCGGTCGTCAAGAAGCTGTCCGAGTACCTCATAATGATGGAGGAGGAGTCGTGCTTCCTGTCTCGCGAAGATGACAAGCGCCGCCTACAGAACATCTTTGAGACTGTACTACGCGACCTTAACGAGCGGAAGGTGGCCACCATTGTTGAGGGCGATAACACTATATACCTGAAGATCGTCATGCACAAGCCGGACCCGCCGCCGGTCAAGGATCACATGGTGCCCCTGCTGCTGGCGAACCTGCGCGATGCTCCGCTGGACAACTGGGACCTTACCACACAACAGGTGCGGACTATTCCTGATTCTATAGTTATACAATCTTCACGATGTAAATAATTTAGTAATCCCATTGGACTGTTATGGTTTCCTCTAGATCCTGCCTTATATAAATGGAATCAACCATGTTGCCCGCATTGCCGCCGAAGCGGACGTGGAAACGGACCTGGTCAAGTCGTGCATACAGAATCTGGTCTACTACGGGGTCGTTCAGCTGCTGCCAATCCTGAAGTACAGCAACGTGTACATGACGCAGAACCTAAAGCATCTCATCCAGAGCGCATCACTGAGCGGCGCATGCCGGAAATACGTGGCCTTGCGTCCGGACAAGACGCTGCCCAGTGTTCAGCGCATCTTTCAGTTCTACGCCTCGATGACTCACGGCGTTACTCTGCGAGCGATCTGCCAGAGATTGTGCCCCCAGCACCACAACATCGATGAGCGTCGCATGGTGATCTTCGGGCTGCAGCACCGATTCATTCGCTGCATCCACAAGTACCCGGTGTTTACGGGCTCAGTGCCTTCCGGGCGGCAGAAGATGTACACCGGGCTGATCAGCTTTGACGAGATCTGCTGCAAGACGGGCCTCTCGCCCTGCACCATCGAGCGGGATATCGAGAAGGACACGAATGTGACTGTGATCTGGAAGTGACGACCGGAAGGACTTCTCCGGCCAGTTGGGTTTGTTGTAGTTTGTAAGCGAACCGATTGTTATGTTTCCAAATGCTTTTTTATATACGCGCATATACACATTAAAGTTTAAGAATTCACTGGTTTGGCTTGGGCTGGTTCCGGAATCGCTTTGCCAGCTGGACAGCAATCAGGAATCCTTTGCGCTAGAGATAATGCAATCCTGAACCGCCTGGGCCACACAGGCGTCCTCCGAGGCCATGCCTTAAATAGGAAATGTATGAAATTTTTAATGATACAACTTTGAAACAGACAGAGATAGTCATATAGTTACACAAACTTAATAAAAACGCACCCATGGATTGAAAGATGCTGATTTCTAGCTCCTTGGGATAGTTTCCATCCAGAATGATCTGACCCACTTCAGCGGTGATCGGCGCAGGTAATCCCACCAATTCAGCCTCGGCATTGGCATAGCAATCCACGTAGACCTTGGCCTGCTGGTAAATCTTTGGAGCCACCTCCGAAAAGTGAACTTCGCCGGCTCCCACAGCTGAAATCGAAAGTTATAAAGGGTAGGTCATCATCATCCATCCAGCATTCCATTATAACAGCAGACCTACCGTTAATATGAACAGCCCGTTTGGATTTCAGATCTGCCAACTGGATAAGCGGCTCCTTGGAGTACGTGGCGATGCAGATGATATCGGCATCCTGGCAAGCTTCGTGAGGACTTGGACATACAGTAATCTGGGTTCCGCTCTCGGTGTTCAATTTCTGCCGCAGTTGGTCCGCTAAACCCAGTGCCTTTGCCTGCGTGCGATTGTAAAGATTAAGCTGCCTCACCCGGAAGTTCGCGCAGAAAGCGGCAGCATGGAGTTGTCCTTGAACTCCACAGCCCACGATGGCCACGTTGATATTCCTTTCCTGCTCCGCCTGCGCCCCAAAGCGCCTGAAGTACAGATACTTGGTGGCCACCAGTGAAGCGGATACAGTGCGCCAGGTGGTCAAGTCCGTGCCCTCCATTATGGCCGACAGTTGACCGGTTTGATTGTCGAACAGCAGCACATGGGCATGGATGCTGGGCAGCGGAGGATCCCGTCGGGGATTCCCACTGAACGAGGTCACCAACTTGCAGGCCAGTGTTGAGTGGGTGTGCTCCACTTCCCCAGGATCCCTTGACGATTCCAGCCTGTAGTTGCCCACATAGGCGGGCATGGTGAGCAGAACCTTGCCAGGTTCCTTGCCGCATGGAATAAAAGTCCTCTTCGGTTGAAAGGCAAAGGATGTGGAGGGCGTTTCCGGATTCTGCTTAACTATAGCTACAAGTGCAGATTCCACTGCCTTATTGACCAGCGGCCAGGTGAGAACCTGACGCACAGCATCCGCATTGTAGTAAGCTGGCGTAGAGCTGCTCATATTGGCAATGAAATGGTTTTAAAACAAAGTAATTCTTGCAAATTAAAATATTCTAATTATAATTGGAATGCAACTTAGTATCTTACTAACGATCAAAGAATGCACTGACCAGGGATGCCAGGTTTTAGGAATATTGTTGTGGAAATAACTATATTAAGCAATGTTTTAATTTCTGATAATATATATTAGAAATATATTAAGCTTAAATACTGTGACTGTACTCTATCAATTTTGAAAATTGGACTCATTGTACATTTTTGTCTTACAAAAGCTTATTTAGTTTGAAATCTTGGCAGCACTGTTGACTTAAACTTAAAAATTAACTAAAAAATACCGTTACTATCATTTAAACACCTATCGAAATCAACAGTCGATAACTTTGATGATGCAAAGCGTTGAAATTTTAAATTGAAAGATCAAGGTGATCATTATTTGATAATATTCAACGTATTGAAGAAAAAACAATGACGTTCGGTTTAAATCAGGAAAGACCATTATCTGAAGTGGGAAAAACCACCAACCGAAAACCAATTTTCACGGGCGACTGTTTTTCCTCATTTCTAATGCAGTTTTCCCCATTCTTCGGCATCGCTGGGAAAATGCATTTTCACCGCACGCCAAGGGCGAAACCGCAGCGCTCAAAAAGGGAAACCGCTTCTGTCAACGGCTTTATCGCCCCGAAACGATTCTCGCAAACAGCTGGAAACTGAACCACAGCCCACACAACCCGTCCACTCCACTCCACTCCAATCCAATCCCACCCAGACCAATCCAATTCGGAGCCGCAGCAGGCGACACGAAAGTGAAAAGCGAATGCACTTTTCCGAGGCTGCAGCTGATAGGGAAATTAATTTATGCGCCGCCATTGTCTTTCTGGTCGCGCCATTTTATTTTCCCAGCTGCTAATTCAAATTTTGACATAATTTCTTCACTGTGCGCCTCCGTCGCATGCTTTCTCGCCTTTTTCCCAACCAATTTCACTTGACTTGACCTTTGCGCGGCAATTTCATGGGTTTCCATGCACTGGGCGAAAAGTACCGCCCTTCCTAATGTAGAATTCTTCTAAATGGCTACTGATTATGTCATTCATGCAAACGGCTAGGATTTACAGTGCACAGTGAGAAATTGGGAGAGTATTTCATGATTTTATATAAGAAGAATAGCATTGTGTTGAATTATGATACTTTTAAACCACCTTAAGTCACCCAATGTCTAGAAATATTTTTGATTTTATTAAAGTCACCCAATGTCTAGGAATATTTTTGATTTTATTAACATTGAAAATTAAACATTACAAACTTACCACTCAGCATATGGAATCTTGTTTCCAGCTTGTTTTTCGGCCTTTCACGATATGAACAGGATGAGCTCTACTTTTTTTTCGAGTGCATGGGCCTGTGTGTAGGGTGGGTCTGCAGCCTTTTGTTGTTGTTGTTGCAGGCTGATTTATATTCGCCCCCAAGTGCCACAAATCAAAGTCGAGCTGCTGCTGCTGACTCATTGGAGCGGCTCCTGGTTTATCGCGGTGACCTGTTGCATGCCCCACTCCTGGAGACACGGCGGTGGCACCACCAGAACTAATAGAACCAACAGAACTTGCAGAACCACCAGCAGCAGCACTTCTGATTGTTCTGACCTTGCTGCCGGGTAAGTGGTTGGCCATAAATTTTGGCATTGCGCAAAAGCCACACCGGCAGCTAAAAACAAAAAAAAAAAACGCCCCGATTCTGAGCTGGATTCCAATTCCAAATCCAATCACAAGAATCCATATCCGAAAAGTGAATTGTCGCCCTGACGCTTTGAATAAATTGCTAAACGATTGGGCAAGCGCCAAAACTTAATGGCCAAAAAGGATTTCGCCTCGTTGCGCATAAATTTGCGGGCCAAAATCAATGACGAATTTATTGGCCAACTACGTAAAAATAGTTAAGGATATATACACTGAATATAAAAGAATATAAAAGAAAATATGGGTATATTGTGGTAAGAAAGATTAAATGTTGATGGGAATATTGTTTATCCAGTTAAACCTAAATATTTTTAATAAATACTATTTTTGTTACTATTTAAAAAACTTACTAAAACTCACTAAAAGAGTGACTTAACATTCAAATTGAACATTATTTAGTTATTATTCTTAATGGATGAAATGGGTTATCCAAATCAATTGACAATTGGGTGTTTTGTCTTTAAGTTGCTGAAACTTTTCATATTTATGCCATTTTGGTTGGCGGCTTTTGAAATGGAAACTGTAACGGTAACGGTAACTGTAACTGTAATAGTTATAGTAATAGTAATGGTAATAGCAATGACTATAGTCGACTATAGCATACTATAGTCTACCAGTCACACACACACACACAGAAACAGAACGTTGCCACACCTTTTCTTCGCGGAGCTGGATTTTAATTTTTTACTGCCTTATTTCTGCGCTTAGCTTAATTTTGTTATTGTTTTAGTGCGCGCCCGCACACTTGGCTCACACAGATACACACACTCACACACAGGCGCGCACACGTAGGTTAGAAAAAGGAAAGTCTGCCGGCGCGAAAAACTCGACGCTGAAGTATATTCGCATATTGTATCTCGCATTTTGTACCTCGTATTTCGTATTTCGTATTTTGTAGATCAATCTTGGAATGGGTTTGTGCCGTTAGCCGCCGGCGACGTCGTCGCTCACTAAAATGTTGTTTGTCCTTGGAGAATGTGGCAAAAAAGATAGAAAAATTGTATGGAAAAAAATTTTTAAAATTATAATATACGTATGCGCACTGTTACCGTGCAAGTGCACAGGGAAAAACTTCGCTGTCAAACATAAATTATGCCTGATATTTTATGGTTTTATTTCATGAGAATTCTGATTCTATCTCATGACTATAAATACATATGTTTATCAGTAGCAATCGTTGCCCAAAAGTGTGCTATGGAATATTTAAAAAACAAACTAATTGGTTCTTACATAGATAGATAGAACAGCCAATATAGAATTATTTTTTACCTAATAAAAACCTTATTTTTTGTGCATAACATATAAGTTACAAATAAAAGCAAATCATTTTATAAATGATTAAAAAATGTACATTTTTTTATAATAATGGATCATTTAATTTTAAGGAAATATTTCTATGCATATTCTGATATTGTAACATTATTATTGAATAACTTTTTTTCAAATGGCTTAATTAATTAATTTAATTGACATTTCTTGGCAGAAAACTTTTATTAGTTTATGAAAAATTGGTTCTGTAATCTTTTTTCCATTGGCTACAAAATAGACAACAATTTTTTTTTCAGTGCTGGGATATATGTGTCCACATATCTGACGACGACTATAATTGTGCCGTTATGTTTAAGCGTTGGCGCCGCACCCAATGGACTCCACCGAGCTGTCCGCCCGCTGCCACCCCCCTCCGCCCGTCCTATTCCCGCCCCTCTGCCATGCAACTGCCTGCTCCCCCCCCCCCCCCCGTGGAACCCACCACCCGCCGCTTGCACCCACAATTGGATTCGATCGGCAAGTATTGTTTCTTGTTATTGTTGTCGGACTCATTGCAGCCAATGGCTTAGTTCGCCTTTGTCTAATGATTTCGATTATTGTATTGTTTTATTTTCCCCTTTCTATGTTCGGTTTTTTATGATACATTTTTACAACTTCCGTCTGTGCACTTTGCGTGGAGGGAGCACTGGAATGCTAGAATGATATAAAAATGCAAATTGGACATAACATCAGCATAAATTGGAGCTGCTTTTAGTAGTTAGCTGAATCGAATTCGAATTCGATTACATTATCGAAATAGATTTCCTGAAAATCATATGAATATATCAAATATTACATCAAATAAATTGAGCCATTGCTTTTATCTGTGCTATCTTAAATACCCGATGGCTAGAATAATAAAAATGTAAAGTGGGCTTAAAATTAACATAAGCAAAGAAGCAGTTTTTAGTAACTCGATATTATTTGACTAAACTAAACTACTCATATTTTATACGAAAGATATTTCCTGAAAGTCCAACCTTACTTAAAATCAATATTACATCGATTTCCATATCCATACAAGTATTTAATTTTAAATCATTTTAATTTTAACTAAACAAGTTGGATGTCATTTGATTTGATTCCATTTTCGGATATATAATTCCTAAAAATTTTAACAGTAAAATGAGTATTTCATAAATACATGCTACATGTTATATTTTAAATTTAACGAATATTTAACCAATAGCAAAACAATTGGTACTAAATATATTCGTGGTGTTTTTTGTTTTAAAATAAATGTGGGACCATTTTATTTTATATTTAAATATACCTATTTTATTAATTGTATTTATATTTTAAATATATTCATAATATAATAAAATCATAGTTTGCTTTTAAATATTTAATGAGCTTAGTCCAGAAAAATGATGTCTATAATATTTTAAATAACTATTTGTCTACAATCAAAATATTTTTGTTGAGAAACATATGCTTTTTTTTACACAAAATTTTTGGTTTTATTATTTTTTTTTTTTGAATACTTGTGTGCCTTAAAAATGCACTTATGCTGAGTTACTGAATAATATTTTTCCTTTTCAGGCCTGAAATTTATGCGGCGGCCCTTTATGAGTCTTTATGGCTGCAATTGCTGCACTTTAACTGCTCGACTTATTTCTGCTGCCTTTTTCGTACGCCCACTGACTAATCCAGGGCCTAATATTTCAGAGGCCTATGATTAGCATATTTCAGCCCGCTTCCCCTCCCCCCCCCTCTCAGTAATCGACGAGTCTGGGCCGCGTTTCGTTTCCACCAACTTGGCTTTCAGTCGTTCCACTGGCTTTTCAGTCGTCTCAGCCACGATCGCTTGGGGATCGGTTTTCTTTGCCGGGGATTTTTCGGTTGAACTCGGCTTGGCTTTTATCAGCCAGTCAGTCAGTGTTTCGCTTTTGGCCAGAGCTGACGAATTTCCTCCTCTTGCCTTTGGGCCCGGCCAAAAGACAAAACTCAAACGGGCAGCAGAAACGTTCAAAAAGTTGGCGGTTGTGTGGTGAAGTGACTATGAATTGATCAAATTTATCAATATATATAGTATTAAAAGGGGTAAATCATATTTATTCGCTAATTAGCGTCTATTGAGTTACTTATTTGTTTTGATTTGCCAATTTTTTTTTGTACTCCTTTTTGTTTTTGTGCAATTGCAATAATTTACAATATTCTGTACAGCGGTGATTATTATAAAAATTCAACAACAGCAGCAGCAGCAACAAATAATAATATTAATAAAACAAAGCGAAGCGAGAGAAACAACAAATTCTAATATATGCAAATGAAATAATTTTGTTTATGGTGCAGTCGAAAGAATTCCGAAAATAAAGTGCAAAAAAGTAAAACACAAAAAAATATTTTATTTGAAAATTTTAACCTGTTCTGTTAGCGGCTGGATCCGGCGATTGAGGTAAGCTGATTTATTTTGGCTTAATCATATTCATACACGTCTCAAATGCGTCGCAATACATCTCTGATAAAGAATAGTTAATGGGGGCAAATCAAGATGTATACATTTATATATATATATAAATATATATGGCCGACTTGTGATCCGATTTGGCTGCAGTTCTGCAACGCTGAGTTGGACTTGGCTTTGGCTTTGGATTAGTGGCAGTAAAACACTTCCGATCCCACTGAACCGCAACCATCTCGGTGGAAGAAAGACGACCTTGCCCATGAAAGAACCAGAACCCACTGAATTGGCCACCCATACTCTATGTGTTTGGATTCATGGTTTTCAGTGGGAGGAAGTCCGGTGGGACTGAAGGATGGCCGAGTGGCGGAATCAAGGCAAGGTCGTCTTCATGGGTATAGCAATTCAATTTCAAGATTATCTGAACAACATGACTTTCAGCTACTTTTTGTAGTAGGTAATTTAGATATAATAGAAAAGCTGCCTGAAATATTTCAAGCATATACTTATCCAGTTTCCAAAAATCCAATTTACATTATATTATATTATATTTATTATATTATATTTTATTGTTTTATACATTTTTGACTTGCATGCTAGAATACACTCTAATTGACTTCGTGTTCGATTTTAATTATTTTCGCAACCCAAATGCTCCTTGAACACCTTCCATATTTATAGGTTTTCGGACTGGGATTACCCCATCGCTTGCCCAACTTTCGGCTCCATCCAGTGGAGTGAATAAGGGATCGGGTGAGCAATGACCACAAGTTGGCAGCTTGGCGGCATTAAAGAGCATTTTAGGCACTCACCTCTTGACCCGACCCACTTCCATATGTCACAAAAGAACAGCGTCAGTCGGTGGTTGGTGGTGATAGTGATTGGATTCGATTCGGTTGTTCGTCGCTTTTGCCGCTGTGCCCATTACTCCTCCATCGAAAGCACCCTGGAAAATCAAAGAAAAAAATCTACAAAATTCCAGACCCCCGATCTACGATCTCCGATGATTGCGTTGTTCCATATGCGCATAAAGCAAATTGCATTAACATTTAGGCCTACGCGCAGAATGCCGCCCACTTTGCGGCTGTGCTGCGGCAGCAATTGTGCCATTCCGCCCGTTCCGCCATTCCATTCCACATCGTGCCGTCTGTGCTTTATCAGCAACCCGATTCGCAGCGATCAGTCGCAATTCAAAGTGCGCGCTGTGCGGAGCCATTTATATCGCTCAACCGTTTTCCGACGGCGGTTATTTTCGAAAACTCCAAAACGTGAATTTCGAATATTATCAAATAACTCGTTCGATTTGAACCACTAACGGTACTGGGCATGCACTGCTTTTAAATGTGATGTTTATTTGCAATAAAGCAGTGTTTTTTTTTGTTTTGTTGGGTTTTTTCGCCAGTCGATCGGTCATAAAAAATATAATAAAAACAAGGTGCATCCAGTGAAACAAGCCATAAATTAGCAAAAGGTATGCGTAATACACATAAGAGTGATGATGATGATACAGGCCCAGAAATTAGCCACTTTAAATGGACAGAGTGTTGTGCGCATGTGAAAGTGATGTCGACGTTTTTAGAATTTTAAAATCCAAACAGATTATTACAAGTGTTTAATTGGATGCAACGAAAAATGTTTTAAAATACTACAACACTATCACATTGATATATTTAACAAAAGGAATACAATTATTGAGAGACTAAGAAATTTGAAACGCAATGTATTTTAAATAGTATATATTTTGAAATATGGTTTTACACTTAGTATTGGAACAATAGCGAACGTGTTTTGGGAAGTCTAAAATATTTGGTCAAGTCAATTTGTTATTGGTAATTTGTGTTGTCTGAATTGTAATTAAATCTCACAATTTGCATAATAAGCATATATTGAAAATTAAAAAATACTTGCTTGATTAAAGGACTGATTGCACTATCTAGATTCCACCTGCCCTGGATCTTTATTCGTAAATTTGTTTTTAAGTTCATTTAATCTATTGTAGAACTTTCCCTTTATCAGAAAGTTAAAAAAAAACTTCGGGTATTTCGAATTCATAGACCTACATAACTTTTTTGATTTTATCCAGGTTGGAACTATTCGCGATCTGCAAACGTTGGCCGCATTACGTTTTCTGTGATCACGGCGATATAATTTCGACACAACCCGGTCATGTCCCCATAACTTCCCATTTCTCTTGTCGCGCTGGTCAAGAGTCTTCAGCACTTTGTTCGATTGAATTTTTTGTAAATTTACTTTCTGCAATTGTTGCCGTTTGGCTTCGTATGCCGTACGCTATATGTATATGTATATATATATGTAGCGCATATAGCGCATATTGGTGTGTCGCTCGGCTTTGGCTCACTTTGGCAGCTTTCTTGCATAATAAACAAGATCAGGCTCAGCACACAATGTGCAACATTAGGCCAATGTTGGTACGTGGACACACTCCTCCAAAAGGGGGCGGCCGCAGCGGGGGGAGTGGCAGGGGCGGATGCGGGGAGGGGGGGGGGCTGGCCTGAGTGGGGCATGGGGACAATCATGGACGGCGGGCGCTAAACTGCTAAGAAAACAAAAAGCGAAAAGCAGTCAGTAAAGCACACTGTAAACAATAAATGATCTAGAATATCAGTTTGGGCATAGAAGTGCAATCAAAGCGATCTGAAATGGAAATATTAAAACTACTGCATTAAACGTTCTTTATAATCAAAGAAAATATAATAATAATTATATATATATGTAATAATAATGATAATTATAATATAAAGATGTTTTAATGTTCTTACCGCGACTCATTTTCTACATATTTACACTAAACAAATAGATGGCATTTTCAATTAATTCTATGTTGAAGATTACCATGAAATCCTGTAGCATTTTCTCGCAGTGCAGCGCCAACATGCAGCGAAACAAGCGATGTCGGTGGCTACTTTTGCTCTCGTTTCGACTGCTGCGTGAGGCACATGGATAACTGGATAACTTGGACAGTTTCCCGTTACCACTGTCCCACTCGGCCCCCGTCTCGCTTGCTCCCCATTGCCCCTCTCTTTCACTCTGATCGTGTTCGTTGTGAACCTGCCACAGCAACAGAAAACTACAACAAAAACGACAAAAAACCGCCGAAAATAAATCGCCAACCGCAAAAGTTTGCAAACTTTTTTAACTTCACAATAAATGCAAACGAACAAAAAAAAACACAAATGTTGCTCCATTTCGCAGCTCAGCGAACCCTTTTTGTCTTTGCTTTCGATTTGACTATACATATATTAAAGTTGGCCGATACTTACAGTAGAACGTAGCTACAAACAATAAGCCTTGCAGGAAAGTAATATCAGTACAAAAATGCACCAATAACCCTTTTTTTTTGAAAACTGAGGTGAAATCTATATGTTTCGCAACGCCATTTAATGGTGTTTTTTCTGGAGCATCACTTTGAAAATGAAGAAAGAAGCTCAGATAGCTATGACCTCTTTCCGAAGTCTTCCGTTCGGCAGTCGATCTGATAAGATGCGCAACCAGATTTGATGGACAACGGGCTGAAGGGGATTCCCCATAATTTGCTGGTCTTGTAAATGCGGACGCGTGGCACGAGTCGAGTGCGATCGAATCCCCAAGTCGCTGCAACCATAATTGCCGGCACTCACACACGAGGAAAATAGTTCCATCAGCCACTCGAGGAGTCGTTAGTCCCGATCGACCAAGTCGCAAGTCGCCAGTCGAGAGTCTTCAGTCCAGAGATCTGGTGACTCTGGGCCAACTCGAAGCCACAATAAAAAAAAAGCAAAGGCAAAGAGACCCGGCTCAACGTCGTGCCCAGCGATCTGCATTGTTTGGCAAATTTGTAAGCCAAAACTTATTGCAAACTTTATTTTTTTCGCCGCCGCGGTTGGCTATTTTTGCTTTACATACCCTATAGCACAAGGTATTTATAGCTATTGTAGGAGTTAAGTAAAAAAGTGACATAGATTCTTATTTTCGAAAATCACTGCTTTATGTTAGTTGTTGGATTGTTGCTCAGTTTGTTTATGCTTTTGCCTAATTTCTTGTATATAATTCATTTTCCAGCGAAGAGTATTGCAATCTTCAGTTAACGCAGGCTTGCTTCCTTTCCTGTTTTTAGTTTCGCTGTCCGAATGACTTTTGGTCGCTGCTTTGTTGCTTTGCTGGCCAAGAGCCGACGACGACAACAGCTTCTTGTAATTATGGCGAGAGCCTCAAGTTGCGGACACCTTGGCCATGTTTATCTTGTAGGAACTGCGAGTCTGAGCCCTCAGCAAAAAGATAAGCTTCGCCCACATGCCACAAAGTGTCGGTGTTGAGTGCTTGCGTCTCTGAAATGCAAGATGACAAAGTGCCACATCCAGGTAGCTGCCATAATGGTAGCAAAATAAAAGCCTTTTTGCTCGATTGGGTAACTCCAGGGGTTATATTAAGCTTAAAATATGTAGTGCCGCTTACTGGAGGTATCTTTCTGTTCTGAAACATACGAATTACAAAATGTGACAACGGAATGGTAACATTTGGTGGACTATTAATAAATGCGAACGACGGGGGGCCACAGAAACTAATATTCAAAAAATATTTGCACATAATTGTGAAATGTGCGCAGGCTAACAGTTAATGGCGCCCAACGTGGGGCTATGCAAATAGTTAGTATGTACTAACGACTTAAGCGTATAAGCAGATAGAACAAATACGTTCAAAAATGAAATGCAGTTTGAAATAGGAGGGCCTATAAGGTTACTCAACCAAATGTTGAATGCCTTATTGATGTGATTTCTATTTATAGATAGATGCCCAAGTAGAATGCTGTCATAACATGGCAAATGCGAAGATGTCACTGTTATAAAACAATACAATTTCCACCCACATTTTCCATTCGACCCAAACCCAATGGGTAGCTTACATTTTAATTAGACAATTGTGCAATAAGCGATGCCAATCGGGCAGCCACCCACATGTGTTCGGTGGTGGGATGTCTCATTTATGGCTCGCGCCCCGTTTTGGGTGACTTCAAAGGGTAACCGCAGGCGAAACCACTGCACCACTGGATCGAGCCACCGAGCCACTGAGCACCGTCATTCGAAAAGTAAAACATTTAGTGGGCAAAAGTTTAATTAAAGCAAGGCGCAAGGCATGTTCGGCTAAATGAACCTTGGCAAGAATTTCCATGGCGCAACCACCACGGGCAACAACAACCACTCAAGCGCGTCATTTGGTTTATCAATTTTCAGCTGCCGCGCTGCCGTGTTGTGCAATTGCATTTTCAGCAGAGCCCCTTTTGTTTTTCATTTCATTTTGGGTTTTTCCTTTTAAACATTACCAACCCCTCGCCCCACGCGGCCCAGTTGCTCCCATCGATTCTACAGCACCCCCCCTGCATGACTCACGATAGAAAATATAGTGTATAGATCTAGCATAAAGTAGAGCAACAAGCACATGTGTAACGCCCACTGGGTGTGGAGACGTCCGATGCTGGATGGCCATGCCTTCAAGCTGGCAAAACAATTTGCTATTAGCAGTTTGGTGTTTGCCGTCTGCTGTTTGCTGTTTGCTGTCTGCTGTTTGCCGTTTGCCGTTTGCTATTTGCCATTTGATTTGCTTTGGCAGCTTTTCATTTGCACCCCGCTGATGACAACAAATCATGACAATGCTCAAGGTACAATGTCAAGACCTCGCGCCACATGCCTCGAAAACTAAAGCATTTAAATCTCGACATAAGGTGGCGTGGGTCAAGCTGTTCGAGAAGTCTACACCCCCATCGCTTCTAGAAGGACGCACCACATTTGCACAGGTCACTACTAGTTAAGTGAAACCAAGCTATACGAAACTCTTTATTTACATTTTAGATTTTATATATTTACATATTTCTAATATGTATACATATTTCTAATCTTTTGATCATCAGTTTGATTGGCAGTAAATTCTTTTATTGATCTCTCAATTTTAACTTCTGACATTGCTATATACACACCATACAGTATATTTCCTTTGAACAACCAAAGTATTACTTTCAAATTTTTTGTGCAGACACAGTTGGCCAAACATTCGGCATGGCTATGCTCTATTTGCCCGCGGTGGTTCAGTTCGGCTCGGTTCGGTGGTTCAGTGGTGCAAGTGAGGGCGGTTCAATCGATCGCTGGTGTCGCCGATAGAAGATTCGATGATAGGGGAGATCCAAATGCTAGCTGTCTGGCATTCACTTGGCTGATTGACGGTGCAAGGTTGGGTCAGGGTTAGTGTCAGGTGGTGCACGCCGGTGTCAGGTGGTGCAGGGTGGTGCAGGGTGAGGCAGGGTGGTGCAGGGTGGTGCAAGAGGTGTTTCTGACACCTCAGCGTATTTATGTGCCGAGGTTAAAGGGGATTAAATGAGCCAGCTTAAAATGTAATTGATATTTAGTACGTTTTTAATATCATTGATTTTATGTTACTACTTATATAAAGTTACTAAGTTTTGGACTGTATATTCTTTACATTATGTATTTTATATATATTGTTTCTATATATTTCCTATATTTTTAAATGCAGTATTTTCCACTTGCCGAATTCTCGCTGGACTAGCCACCCGATGGCTTCGCCTTTTGACCCACAACCCAGCCCAGAACCGCTGATCCCTCGCTTTGTGTGGCTTTCACTTTCGAATCGCTGCTTGGCCTGACTTGGTTTTGTTTATTTTATCTGACCGAATCGATCGGGATCCAATCACTTTGTGAGTGGCTAGTTGACGCCTCCGTCTGACCTCTCACCTCTCACCAACCGCCCAGCCCCGCCCCCGAAGCCAAACCCCTGCACCTCCATTGATTTTTTGCGATTCTGTGCTGCACTTGTAGATAATCCATTGATAAGACTTGTACTTTACGGTTTTCAATTTCGAATTAAAAGTTGGCCGAGGCAAATAGGGTTGGGGGGTGGGGATCAAAATGGCGCAATGACATTTAAATTGGCTACGAATTTTTCCTTATTTTTTTTTTGTTTTGCTTGCTTTTCTGACCGCCCTACAAAACGTGCTCTATAGTTGGTGCTGTGTTATTTTCGGGTTTCTTTCTATAAAAGCCAGAGCAGCGGCGACTTGACAAAATGAAATGCGCTCAAATTAAAGTGATTTTTTTTTTTTGGTCGAGGCTTTGGTCTTGCTTCTTTATTGCTTAGCGCATTTCTTGTTGTTGTATACTTTTGTGGTTTGTTGTTTGTTATTTGTTTGTTGGTACAGCAACAAGCGGCTACGAAAAGGTAACTAAAAAAAAAATAGAGAAAAATTATGACTTTTGATCTAATTATGGCTTTGGACCCTATTTGTTTGTCCCGCGGCAACCTTGGCACCGATTTGTTTGCTTTACTTTGCCCAACTTGGTATTTTGTTTATTTTCTGCCGCCTGGCGCATGTTGTTGTTATTTTTATTTTTTGTTTGGTAATTGTATTATTGCTTTCTCTACCGCATTCTAAGGCATAGCCTGCCACGCCCACACATCGATATTGCCTGGAAACAATAATTACTGCAGCAGCATTTGGCAATTTTTGATTTGATTTGATTTGATTTTGGGATTGGTGGCTGTGCGATATTTTAAATTGGAGCAGTAATCGAGACAAAGGAAAACCAAGAAACATATTTGAGATAACCAAACAATTATCCAAAAGCCGCTGGTCATATGATTTACTGGCTTTATTTTTTCATTGTAAAACTGCTTAAGTTGTTGCACGATGTTGGATTTCTGGGATTTCGGGAGTTGTTTTTGTTTTTTGTTCCCCAACTCTTTTTGCGCAATCTTTAGCGCCGCCAAACGAAAGACTTAAGAAACGAACTTTAGCATTTTTTTTCCTGCCTCCAGCCCGGCTTCTTTCATTTTTTCTTGCGAATTTTCTTATCCACACTGCCCCATGAAAAAATCCCAGGGGCGTGGCTCAATCAAGAGGGTGGAAAGGGGGCTTTTGATTTTAACTTTTTTTTTTCCAGCTGCACAATTTTGTCGCTCAAACGACTCCATTGAGTCAGTCGATGGTTTTATGGCTTTATGCTTATTGCTAGCTGATGAATTGCATTTTGCATACCCTAACTAAATTTGTGACGGCTAGAGAGTTCATTGAATATGATAGGGGACCATGTGATTTGTGTGAAAAATATATGCAAGATAGTTGACATCTTGCCTTTTTTTTTTTAGCTGTTTTTACTTCCTTTAATTGAGTTCATAATTTGATTTGTTTTATTTGTTTTATTTAACTCTTCCCGAAAAGAGCATTAAACGTTCATTATTTGACGTGATGTGTTTGGCTCATTTAAACGTTTTTCCTTCTTTTATTTTCAATGCTCATATTTATGTAAATTTCATAGGCGTGACTCGATGATTTGTAGTCCGCGGCTATATAAGCGTCGATCTGCATATCGCATATCGGCGTGGCTATATTTGTGTATTCGAATCGCGTTGACAACCCGGCGACGGCCCTTTCACATATTTTTTTTTTATTTCGGACTGAACAATCAGTGGCCGCGGATTAGCTGCATCGACAAATCCGAATGGGCCGCTATATATGAGCATATATCCATAGATATCCATACTGTCAAATTCGTTGCACTCATTAGGCCAATTCAATTGGTTGCGAGGAAAAATGGTAATAAAAACCCAAAGCCAAAATTGTAAGCGGGTCTTAATTGTGTTGTTAAGGCCGTTCGGTAATACGATACGATGTGATATGTGGCTTAGAAAAGAAAAAAAAAAAAAAATGGAAAACTAAACCAAGCCTCCGCAACGTCAAAATTAATCACTTCCCTTTACTAGAATTTGCATGCAGACTTCAGACTTTCGATTTTTTGCCTGGCTCAGTTTCGATTTGATTCGAGTTCAGACGCCTTTTGTGGGGTTTTTCATTCGCTTTTCGTTTTGGTATCAATTAAAACCCAATTATGCCCCGCAGGCAAGTCTCGGAAAATGCGCACCCAATGCTAGATAATGCCCGTCCGGTCATAACGGGTTTGGGCCACGCATCCAAGGTTACCATGAGCAAATATTCATGTGCGATCGACGGCTATATATGCTATATATTGTATGTAGTACATACGAGTGTATGTTCCGAGTGCCAATCAGTGAATGCTCCCCCGTTGTCAGGCGATCTGTAAAATGCAAATATCTGGAACAGGCACCAAGATCGTTCTGCGGAATGAATCACGGAATCGAGGAGTCCACGAATCAAGGCAATTAATCAGTAGCACTGGTATGCCAAGGAGTGCTGAAAATTTCAATTAAAGTGCATTTTTTAGACTAGAATTTTATAAATAGATTAAATATGTAAATCACAAGATTGTGGCCAGCAATATATTTTCTTAAGCAAAAAACCAGGACGTTTTTCTTGAAAAGCTTTCAAAACGAAAGGAAAAGAAAAACTGGGTAAAAGTAAAGTAAAAGCATGTCAAGTCTCAAATTGGTTTTTAATCTCTTAAGACGTTAAAAAAAATTAATTAAAGACTGTTAAAACTAAGTTTCATCATTAGGCACACACAATTATCATTTCATCAACAATTAGGCTTTATTTGCAGTCATATTTTGGCTATAACAAAATATCTTTCACTTAATACTTCGCTGAATTTATCTGCAGACATTCATCATTTGTAGTTTGCCCAGTTTTCATTACTTTCTTTCTTGTTTTTTGCCCACCCATTTCGAGATCACCAGCATGTTAGCAATATCTTAATTTATTTGGCACAGCAAATAAGGAAACTGTTTAGTCAAAAAAAATATTATTATGAAAAATGATGGAGGCTGGAAAGATAATTTATACCCAACTACCGCCCAAGTGTTGTGTCCGTTGTCAATGTTCGATTTATTGGGCACATGTCGACTGTCCGAATCGTGCCGATTGGCAATCGATAACGATAGGTTCGACAAGCTGCCGTCGATGTGTGGTCCCATCGATCGATCAAGTTGTCCAGCCGCCTGTCCAGCGATAAGATCGGATCGCCATCTGTTTTTGTTTTTTCAACGTCTGTTTTTTGCAAGGTTTTTTTTTATCCATTTTCCTACGATGAAGCTGTCATAAGTTCTATGCTCTCAATTTTCCATTGACAATTCGATTTGTTTCGATTCGTTTCGATTCGATTCAATTCAATTTATGCGCTTCCTGTCCGTCCAATCGATTGGCATCAATTATCCGGCATTCTCGACTTAATAATATCGCCGGCTGTTCATGTCAGATGGCATTGATTGCATCCTGTTGAACACACATTTTTCGACCACTTTTGGGGGTCTGTCCAAATGTGGGGCATTCTCTGCGATCTCTGCAACACCAGTAAAATCACTCCCCCCCCCCCCCCCCCACCAACTCCGTTTGGCATGCTGCTCATAAGGCTCTTTTATGGCGTTTTAAAGTGTTTCACATCGCAATTATTGTTAATCAGCAGCCGGCTAATTGCAGCTCTGGTCCCCGCCATAAACAGGCGAATTATAATCACAATTAAATGCGATAAGTAGCCGCTTAGCGCGGTTGACAATGAAAATTTCCAAGTCATTTTAGTTTTTGGTGGAAAGACCCTTGGGAAATTGTTTCGTGTGGCTAATGCTAGGAAATCTGCATTTAACATTTTACTGTATGTGATTATTACAAATGCTAAATGTGCTTATAATTATATTCTATTTTATACTTCTGACTTTTAAAAAAGAACAGCTTATCTAGTTCCATTGAACCTAAATAAAATGTATTTACGCGATTTGAAAATATTGAAAGTAAATGTGTTAATTCGACGCACTTTTCATTTATATGTAATGAATTTCAAAAACCTCTTAAAAAGCATTGACCTTTCAGGCGGAAAAATACACATACATATATAAATCATTTTTTTTCTGAGCGGAAAACCATCGACCATCCCACTTTGCCGATCCGATCTGCAATTCGTTTCAAGGGCCATTGGAATATGCATTAATTGCTGTCATAAGCAATGAATGCATATCGTTTGTCTTGTGGCACGGCGGCAAAGGCAAATAACTCAGACCGAACAATATCTGGTTGGACAAATGGTTGGCAATATATTTAGCAATCGTTGCCATATTCCGTATTCCGATTCCGATGGCGATGGCGATGCCGATGTCGATGCCATATGTCAATGGCTTCTGCGGGTTCTCACAATTGCCACATATTGTTTTTATTACGGTTGAGGGCAATTAAAAGCGATTTAATTATCAAACGGATGGATGGAGAGGGATGGGGAAATGGATGGATATATACATGCTTATGTGTTTTATTTCTTTCGCTGGAATTAAATGCAAATGAAGAGTGCATGCCGCAGAAAATAGCTGAAATATCTGACTTCGTTGCGCATGCGTGTGACTTGATTACAACAACAAAACCGTTGACAAAGACTTTTATTGGCAGGCAACAAACGGCGGCGGTGCAATGAAAAAAACAAAAAAATGAAAATTATCGTGCCACCAAGCAGAGAAATAAAGGAAAAATGCATCGAACGCGCACGCATACCAAGCAAATTATAGAGGGACTAACAACAACAAAAAAAATATAAAAAACCAGACCAAGTGGTTAAGTCTGTAGCCACTTGCGTCATCTAGGCATATGCATTGTGGCATTTGTCATTTCAATTGCGCGTAAGCTTAAATAACTGGCAAGTTTGTGTCCTAAGTCTTTCGTTTTTTCCCCATACGAATTTTAACGCTGGGAAATTCTGAGTGCGAAATGGCAATATTGCAATGGGAGATTTAACAGGGAATATACAATGTTAACTGGTGAACGCAATTTTATAATGTTACGTATTGGTTTTAGTCTGGCTTATTAAACTTATTGTTGTATTTCATTATCTTTTTAGAAACGTCTGCCAATCGTACACACATGTTTTCGGGGTGAGTGCAATGTATGTTATGTTAAGTAAGTGTTTTTTTGCTCCTTGTGCAATACAATTGATATTTTAAACGAAATTATAAACTTCTTTGTGCAGATGTTAATTTAATCGGTCTTAAGTTTTTTTTTTTTTTCAATTATTTTTATAGCAACCCCTTTTCTGTTCAAATATTTATTGTAGTCAAACACAGTTGGCCATAATGTTTACCTATTCAACGCTCTTCTATTCGTCGATATACACCAATGTAACTTTTTGGGATTTTAATACTCGTTTATTATCTGCCCATTAAATCGGTTTATCTATCAATTTAGTACTTTTTTCTTAGCCAACCAACTACATCCAACCGAGCGCCTTTTAATTTAAGCAACAACGAAAAAAAAAACCCTCAAACCAGATGAAAATAAATTAAATCACGAAGCGCGAGCAATTGCAAAAGCAAAAAAAAATGAAATAATAAAACCATCAGCATAATCTGTTGAATGGCCAAAAAGACGATGATTATGTTGATGATGATGATGCGCGTGCCATGGCGCCATTTAGTGCAAATTTGTCGATGCTTCCGGCCAAAAAAAAAAAAAAAAAGATTTCGCTTGCCCACCTGCAACAGTAGCAACATCAAATAGCAACTGGCAACTGGGGACAAGCAACACCAACGGTGGCAAGTGGCAACATCAACAGCAGACATTCACTTTGGCTACCTTCGCGCATTTCCATTTCCATTCAATGCCAAAAAGAAAAGCGCCTCATAATTTCCGTGCCGCTTTTCCACTTTTCGGAAAATGGACTTGCGGTGAAAGATGAGTTGGCGCTTTTTTGTGGCCACAATACTTGCCTGTCCTCACCTCGGCCCATCTATCAATTTGAATTGAATTTAGCCAGCCCACTCGATTTAGATTCATAGTCAAGTCAAGTAATTTGCATGATGTTGCCGCTGCTGCTGTGGCAGCTTTAGCTACTCTTGTTGGCAATTAAGGCTAGTTGGTCTGGCCCGGAAGCCGTGCCCAAAAGATCGCGTACAGTTAGAACGGCCGGCGGCAACCGATAATTATGGTTAATAAATATTAGCTGCCAAAAGTGCAATAAACCAGACGAGCGACAGGCGACAAATGCAAAGCAGAAAGCCACCGGGTCAAAGGGGCGTAACAAAGGGGGTACAGCGACGGGGGGAGGGGGGGAAGGGGTGTTTGTCTGGTTTGCTTCTTGGTCCGATCATATTTCTAGCTAGTTAATTGCAATCGACACACACACATTCTATCCAGCATGCTAAGGAAAATACTCGAACAAATAGTAACACCGTTTTTGGATTTCTTTTTGAATTATGTTTAGTAGTATTATTCATTGATTTAACTAGTAAAGATCTTTGTATTTCAAAAGCATACAAACGGCAAAATAGTTTTTGGAAGTTAAAAATTATTTTCTGTATAGCAAAAATAATGCATTAGTGGTAATGACTCAACAACCATAACTTAAATTATAAGAAATATAATTTCAGTAACTATAAGTGTGTTTTTGGGTTGTTATGCATAACTAAGTTTCTAATAATTTTGAATTTTGTACATTTTTATGTCACATATACGCCTCTTGGAGTAAAAACACACTCATTGGAAATTATTAAAAATTGGCATTTAAAATTTTATGCATTTAAAATTGTTGATAATAAATAATAATAATAGCGAAATAGCATTTTAAACTGCCTGCCTTACTGTAACCTTTGGTGTTTCCATTTCGTTGGCTGCCAAAGCGCAGTTTAAACAAACATTTTGCTGACCGACAGTTCGCAACGCCCCAGTACCCCCGTCTTATCGAGGGGGCGTGGCACTGGGGGCGAACTGGAAAGCTATATACTCGTACGTACTAAGTTGCATGCAACAAATTTTAGAGTTTTCAGTGGGCTCCTTGTTAACGTTTGGCAATTAAACAGTTATCGGGGACATTATAAGGCAGTAAAAAAAATAGTGCAAATTAACGTAAAACCAATTAGAGCGTTTAGCCCAGACAAGATTTCGCAATAGCTTAATAACCATTTTTCAATCTGACCGATCGAGTGATCGATTCTTAAAATTGAATTTAATTAAAGCTGAGTACTATGTCAAACTGATTAATTAAAGCCAATTCGAAACGCCCACTTGGGGCCTACATAGATATGGGCCCAACATATGTTCCGATCGGTAAATGTCTATATACGTATGTATATATATGACCCGGTACTTATCCTATACGATACCATACGATCCGACCAAGTGTCGTTGTTAATGGCTGTGGATGTTGGCGACAAGTCGGGGCCGTTAAATTGTTGTTAATTTGCAGCCATAATTCAAGCCAAGCGCCTCATAAACAAACAACTTTGTTAACAACGAAATGGCCAGGGGCGGGGGTGCAAAAGGGGCAACAAGGGGGGCTGGCCTCACTATCAGTTGCAAGTGTTGAAGTCATAAATCTGCATAATGATCATGTCGCAGCCCCTTAGTGCGTTAGCTTATTTAATACTTAATCGTGCTACGCATGTGTGTGTGGGTTGATTTGGCCGAAACGAACAAAAAAACAAAGCAGAACATTTTCTGCAGATTTAATGATCTGTCATGGGTTCCTTTCACAATTTTAGAAGGGTGTCAGGTTGCTTCGAGCTGCTGCTGAATCAGCAAAAAATTCTAGTCGTAGAATAGACCAAAATAACATTGATTACCCTTGAAGGAATATATGCAAATCAAAAGACTTAAGCTAAGAACTTGGAGGCGCAAGTTCACATTACTTCTTCAATATTCAATATGAAACTAAGATCTTTACGATTGTTTTGCATCCGTTTAATATGTTAAATATTTTGTTACTTTTTTTTGCTCTCATCTAAACCATAGCTATTTGCTTTCCTCCACTTTTATGCAAGTCTGCAAACTTTCCGTCGCTTTCTAGATCTCTAAAGTGCCCTATGCCATATGTGCATATTATAATAAAAACATGATTCTAGGGCCAAAGTCACTCGTTTTCCACAGCTTTCTCAGTGCTGTGCGAATCCGAATCCGAGCATTTCTCTGGCGGCACTCCACTTTTACCCACCCAGTCATTGTCATTAGCGTTGGGCTACAAACTGCTGACTGCAGACAGTAGACAGTAGGCGCACTCGAAAACAGACACATGTGAACAGCTCGGATGCCACGCCCACCTGACAGCCAGCCTGCCCATTGTTGACAGCGGGAAAGTTGCCTCTTTGTCTGCCGTTTGTTTTTAACGTCTTGACTTTTGCCCTTCTTTCACTCGATGGATGACAAGGGGCAAGAAGAGGCCAAGGAGAAAAACAAAAAAACAGGCAGCTGAAACTGAAGCTATTGGCCCACTGTGCCGGCTCGGTTCATTAACGCCGCAACACCTTAATTAAGCCGAATTAGTAAAAGCGAACCGCAATTGGCGACCCACAAAAGCGAGATGTGATGCCGCTCATTACTCGCATTTGCATAATGATCGGTGGTTTATTCTAATTTCGGTCTTATGACCAGCGATGGGAACTGAAAGTGAAGTGCTCTTTAATTGCCGTGGATACACCATAATGTTAGCATGGGTAAATAGACTACTTATTCTAATTGTTATTTATCCAGACATCCATACTTGTTGTAAGTAACTTGTGGGATTTCAATACCCCAATTGATGGTAAATTTTTCAATATATGCCACCAGGCACTTTTCCGTTTTTCAATCCACCCACATTAACCTTGAAAGAGAGCGTGTGGCAAACGAAAACCTTGTAACAATCAATCGCCATAAAAACGAGATCAAATCGATCGCAATCGCATTGCGGGCCAAAGATGGGGTATAGTACTCGCACTCAACCAGACAAACGAATCTGCTGTCGAATCATGTTCGAATCACCCGCGGTCGTAATGCCAATGCCTTCCGTTCACAGCTCAGAGGAAAAGAAAAAAAAAAAAACAACTCTATTATTCATGGGGCAAATCGACGGCGAAAATCAAAGCAAACAACGTCGTTGTCGGCGATTAAACAATAAAATAACAATTATTGGTGGCAGATCGGCTGTCCCCGTAATGAATGAATTCGGCGAGTGGATGAGTGCCGCAAATGAGTCAAGTGGCATCCACGACTGCAGCTTCCACGTAGTTGCAGCTTCTGCGAACGGAACTCGTAAATCAAGTGTTTTTTGTCCGCCGATCGGTGTTTGCAGCACTGCAAAAAATGCAATTATACTTACATAAATACAATATTAAGCAAATAAATTCATTGAGTGGCTAAAAAAAATGTATTTGAATGAGTACTTGCACTTTTTTAAATGTAAAATATTTCAAAATTTGATTTATTGCAATGAAAATAAATTATTCAGTCACATATTTTTTATACCTTTTCTTTTACACTTTAAATTTATTATTTATGGGTTTATGCGTCTATAAATGTATTTTATAAATCTTTTTTATATAACGTTTAATGAGTCAAAATTAATAAATCAAGATCATATGGGCATATTAACCTATTCAAATTCGTTTACTCAAGTGGGAAATGGGAAGAAGAAAAAATGAATATTACATAATGTTTCTGATTTTTCTTACTGTGCACTTGTGTTTGGTGCTCGGTGTTTGGTGTCCAATTGTTGCTCTCATGATGATCAACACTTCGAGTTGGTGGCATTAAAACGCTTAGCCATTAATCGGCTTTGGCTGCACTTAATTTTCGGGAGCTTAACGATGGATGGCAAAAACAAATAAAAATTGTATATGCAAGTACTGTTTAATTGAGGAACCGCCGATCATGTGGCAAACGCACATGTTCAATTGCAACATGCCACACAGATGCAAGTATGTTCATCTGAGCAGCAACAGCAACAGATACAGATACAGATACAGAGAGCAGTCGACTCATGGAAATCTTAGGGAAATTGCAAAACACTTACTCAGTTTCAACTTCAACTTCGACTCCGATATCCGGTTGCCTGTGGGTTTTTGTTGCTGCTCGGCGACTTATTAAATCATTTTTGCCGACTTTATTTTGCCTTTTTTTTCTCGTTGCCTGGCATTTTTGTGCCTTGCATACAAAAGCAATGCACGCAGGAAAACACCAATGCGATATATGCACAGAGTGTGGCAGATGCCAGAAATAATATTGCAAAATCTTAATAAACTGAAAAATAATACAAAGGAAATGAGGCAAAGCAAAAGGGAGGAACATTACGTGAGATTGATTGCCCATTTACGAGGAGTAGATATGAAAGCAATGGTAAGCAGTTGATTAACACAGGAAAGTGGATTTTTAAGGCTTGATTGGAATTTTTAATTTAGTTAAATAATACGTTAAGAATACGTAAAACTCTTGCAATTCATTTGATACGTGATATGGAACGATTTGTATATCCTGCTTTCATTTTTTTAGAAATCATCTGGGCAAACAGTATATAGCTTAAAATACAAAAAAAAACAAACTAGTCAGCTAACGCATTAAAATTATACATTGACAAATGAAACAATTAATCCATTTAAGCAATTCAAAAATGTGCTTCAAAGTGCTTCCACCGGCCCGCGGAAAAAGCTAAGTACACTTGAAAGCCAAGTCAAACATGGCCAAGTTGGGCCAAGAGTGTTGGCCAACATTTGACTAATTAACACATCACAGTCAACTGGGTGAGACGACGGTCGGCACTCGATAAATGGGTCAGTCGGCGTTGCTCACACGGTTGGCCTAATGTAATTTTGATGTACTGCAACAAACGAGTGTGGAAAATATGCTTGCTTATTTATCATTTCTCTTCTTAATGCGGCAATTACGTGAAACGGAAGGCAGATGGACACTCATCCAAATGGATGGTGACAGTCTCGCCAGGTGTTGCATCCACACCGAAACAGAAATCCAAACACAAATCGTTGGCCAAACTATGGACTTCCGCCTTTCGCCCGAGGAAATAGTGGAAATCGTAGAACTGAGCTGGCTTCGCTTATAAATCTCCTAATTAAAATAGTAATTACACTTTGGATTGCGTTTTTTTTTGTGCTGCCAGCGGTTTCATTACCATTCTTGTTGTGGATATTAAGCACCAGAGATCGGTAAATCAGCTCCACTTTCAGCGGTTTGAATTGATTGAATTTTGTGGCAATCTGAGCTTACAACTAATTGGATTTAACAACAACGTTTCAGTTATACTGCATTGCTTACATAATATTTCAATTTAAATTAAATTATTCCTACTTTAAGTACGAATATCACCACTTTCGTAAACCCAAACCATTTGCTATTTTTCTACTTTTTTTTGGCCATAATTGATTGTGTTTATCAACAAAGTTTTATATCTATATCTGGTTCTAATTCGATAATAATAAACTTTTCTTTAACCTCTTGCAGTTCATTGATTGGCGGCCAGAACGCCGCGTCATGTTGTTGCTGCCAGCGGAAATATGTCCAGCAGCAACGACAACAACAATAAACAACAACAACAACACCAAAAGTTGCCCAACGAAAAGTAATTTGCGAAAATCATAAAAAAGTAGCGTAAATAACTCCCGGCTCTGCCAGATACCCAAGTGGAGCAAAAAGCACAAAGGCCAAGCGCGAAAATAGCCAGAAAATTGCTGGAAATCTTTTGGTTCACACCGAAACAAGAAACCCCAGAAACGAAAATAATAACATTCAAGAACGACAACTTTAGGAACAAACCAAACGAAGATAAAAAAAAAACACAAACAACAAAAAGAAAAACCAACAGCAAGTGTCGCCGTTTTCTTATGCACAAAAACCATTCTGTGATATCTCAAGACCCAAAGGTGAGTTGCACAAACCAATTTTACCGGCGATTTGAAAAACGCAAAGTTTCCAAAAGGAAATCAATGGTGGAAGTAGAAACACTTGGCCCGCGGAAACGGAAATGCATTAACCTTTGCTTATCAAGGTGGTTAATGGGGGTGGGGGTTTTTTTTTTGCTTAAATTGAAAACTCCAAATTTGAATTTGTATGTATATTAATTGAATGCCAACGTGGCCAACATTTAATCAGCTAATTAATATGAATGCGCAAATAATCACAATCACAACTTCATTATTGGCAGCTAGTAACAAATGATACAAACACCTAATCTCATTAATTTATTACTTCAACTTTCATAGCACAGTCAATCCCATTTTTCACCCATTTTTTTCTGCACTCATAAGTTTCCTGCTTAGATTGTATCTCACTGGTTGTCCCTCGTGCGATGTAATACGCTTTTGATCGGTTCTACTGTCTAGATATATGTATGTAGGTATTGGAATTAGTCGATCATGTTGCGTCCCAACTAAGCGGTGGGTGTAGCTCACCTCAGCTCAATTAAAAACGGGAACCGAAGCACACTGCAAAAAAATAAGGAAGAGTATTGACAATGACAGCACTGAGAAAAATCCAAGTTAATAGTTAATGCATTAAAATGCTTCAGAAGTTTAAGAACTATGTTTCATTATATAAAGTAAAGTAAAGTAAAGCTTATAAGCTTTTCACTATTTAGACAAGCTTGTTAAATAAAAATGGAATTATTTTCGCGGTGTGAAAACCGCATTCTTCGCCTGTCGTTGACAATTAGACAGCGAATTATGCTAACTAAATGTGCGACGGGCGAAACTGAATCGCAACTCGACGGGAGGGCCTCGAGATCGGGGCGTGGCTATATAGCGCTTGGATCCGAAACGATCCATTCCAGATCGACGTTGCATAAGTGCGGTTGGGAAATTTTCATTGGCTTTTCGCCGAGCCGCCGTGGTGAGTGGCAATTATAATTATAGATTATCGGATGAAAATTCAGTACGAAATTCGAGTTTTTCGCAGGAGGATAGATCAATTTTCCCCCCCCATGGGAAAAGCCGGTGGGTGGCCGGTGCTGGAAAAACCTGTGGAAATGTGTCACTCGGATCGCAAAGCCCGGCTGTTGGTCGCCCCGATTGCGTCACGGTAGTTAAAAGGTGTCAATCACCGGCCAAGCCGACAAACAACCAGCAACCCGCAACATGCAACATGCAATATGTGTTGCATGTATTGGAGCCGTGAGCAATTTGATTTTGGGGGAGCTCAAAACTACGTGATTCATTTGCGGTTTTAGGTGGGAACATTTCACTAAGCTCTTGTGCTCTTGTGGCCGCAAAAAAGGAGTTGGGTACTATGGATTCAATAGCTTTCACATCAATAGGAGTAGCCGACAATCTAAGCATTGTCATTAGTTTTTCCGCTTTTCTATTGTAATGCTGCTATAATCGTATATAGCTTAATGTAAAATGTACTTTAAGGAACCAATAAAGTTCAATCGATGCATATCGTTTCTGTTCCCATAAAATCGAAGCAACTGCTGTCGCCCTTTTCGTTTGAACCGGCACACGAATCGAATCGAATCGAATCGAATGGCTTTACAAGTTGGTTAACTAAATATATAGAGAGCTAAGTAGGCAGCTTGTCATTAGGGCAAAATCATGATGGGAATGGGAAATAGACAGTGGGGAGTGGGGAGTGGGTAGTGGGGAGCAGCCACGACGAAGGGGGCATTCTGGGCACTTTGCATAATGAAGTTGTTTGGTTTGGCTTTTGCTGCACGCTTCCCACGCCCAGTTCCCCCCAGGTTTTATTCCACCAAATTCCAACGATTTGCCCCCCAAATCAAGTGTTTTTTTTTGTTATTACTTGTTTCGCGCTGGGTCTGCAATTTCGTTTGCAGTCGAAAAAGACACGCCCAACAACACTGCTCTGCGAATGACACAAGATTTCCGCTTAATTGAGGGTTTAATATTTCTAGCTGCGGCCCAAGTGGCGAATGCGCAATGCGCGGAATGCATGCCCAAATATTACGCATACGCCGCATATGTCGATAGAGTGGTGAGGGGGGGAATGTTTACTTTAAACTGTAACAAAAAACTACTCCCTCATAATTGCATCACACACTGCAGCCTGATCAATCAACCCGCAACAACAATAAAATTCCCTCAAAAACAAAAAAAAAAAACAAGCATAGCAATAAACTCAGAAATACCGCATTTTAAATCAATGAATATTTTGTAAACATTTCTCGTTGTTGTTGCTGGCCCAGTTACGCGCCGAGCATAACTTTATCCATAATAACAACGACGACGGACTCTCGCTTTCACACCAGAGCCGCCGGAATACAGAATGAAATACATACACACAGACGAGTTCAAAATACTAGGTGTGGGTTTAGAAACACTAAAAAAAAACGAACAATTAGTTATCTTTTAAGGTAAATTAGCTAGTTAATATCCAATATATTGAAGGATTTTCAAAATTAAAATTATCTCTTAAATGAATGCGACTTTCTGTCATCAAGAAATAATTTATTAAATCCTATTTTGGCATTCGCACTTGCATTAGTAAGCACTTTCTTTTTTTACTTTTAAGTATTAAGATTTGCTTGCTCGCAGAACTATTTACTTGGACCGGGGTGTAAATAATGCTAGCTTAACTTGGGTTGGTTAATGCGCCGAGTGCCTCTTGATATTCGTTGCCAATAAACAGAAACAGAAACCAACGTAAGACCAACGATAATACTTCATATAAAATTGTTAAGAGCTTACGCAAAGCCGTGATGTCTCAGCCACACATGATACCCTGTAAAAGCCAATGTGATATCTTAAAATTTTTATTTATTCTATATTATTTATACGACCTAATTGATTAGCGTTCGTTTAACAAAATCACTTAATATTGAATGCAAAATACGTAAGACCGCAAAGTGTTTAAATTGCATTACATAGAACTGACAAAAAACATAAAAAAAATCTTTATTGGTTTTCAATAATTGCGATATGCAACAATTAAAACCAAAATGAATATGAGGTATTTCTGTGTTGCATTGCCCCTGATATTGTTTGCCATTTTGTTATTCTCAGGCAAGAGACAGGCCGCTTTTTTGTTACTTTAATTATGTACCATAAATTCACCGAGCAAGTGGCGTCCAAGAAAATAGAGCAATAAGTTGGGGGAAAAAGAAGTAAAGCAAGGCAAATTGTTGCACAACTAAATCGCATTTATTTAAAATTCCAGACCATTGCGAGCGTTCAACGAAAGGTATCAACGCGAAACAACGCCACAAATACAAATATTTCGCTTTGGCGGCAAAATATATATATGTATGCAAACCGAACGATCATGTCCCAACTTCTGGGGATCGTAGACTGGACTATGCGGGGTATCCAGTCTGCGGTCTGGAGGAGTCTGAGGGGTGTCCACGATATCCAGGGTAGTTCGCCCCCACAGTGAAGCCTCGTGGCGGTTAACATTTTGTTTTGTTTTTCCCACTGTTCGCTGCTTTGTACCATTTTCCTGTCGCTGATTTCTGGGCTGCGATAACCGAGTGACTTACTCTATTCGCCATGTTAAGATCTCGATTCGGTTTTTGGTTTCAGCCTGGCCTCAGGTGCCGTGTTAAGCTTATTAAGGATGAAGGAATCCGTAAACATCATAAACATATCACTACCACTGGCGGTCTTTCACTTGCCAACTAGTCTATAATCGATACTCTAACAAATTGTTATATATCTATTAACTATACATTATTTCGTGCTCTAGTTTAGCATAATATATTTTTGAATTACCACCTCCATGGTGGTTGTTACACTACCCATAAAGCATTGCACCTTTCCATTCCTATCAATCATCGACCATCGCCGATTAACCTTCACTCCAATTCGGTTTGCCAGTTACGCCCAAGCGAAGTTACAGCATTTTTAATTTTGATTATTCGTATTCGATTGCGCAATTTTCAACGGACGGAAAGTTTCTTTCTCCGCTCTAAATCCGCAGCACGAATTTAATATTTTTGATTAGCATTTAGCATTTAATTTGGTAGCCTATTGTCATTCGACTTGCTTCGCTACTTCTATTGTTCTTTGATTTACTATTAACTAGAGCACAGCGTACATTGGCTTATTCGAAAATCTCATCTAAACTCATTTATTAGCCACCACCCGCCAAAAATATAGTTCACAAAATTCCAACATCAGTTCGCATTTGAATGGTGCCGCGTTACAAAGTGTTGCGGAAACGGAAAGTTGGTCCATTGGGTACAATACGAGTATTGTAAAAATCGAGAACAGCCAAAGGAATGTCTAAGATATAAATATGAAAAAATAACAAGAACAATTAGATAATAATGTCGAGCAAAAACACGAACTGCAAACTGCGGGGTAACAAAAAAAAAAACAAAAAAAATGAATTGAGTCCAATTTAATCTATGACACCATCGCCCCAAACTGCTTTCAAATAAACTAATTAAATTTAAGTAAAGCAACAGGCGCAGCAACAAAAAAGAATTATTTATTGCCAATAGCCAAAAACAAGCACGTTGCCTTTCATTCAAAACACAAAAGCCTACGAAACACAAAAAATGTTTTAAGAAAGGCGGGCTTGTTCGGTCGTACCGACTGGTGATACCCTTGATTTATGGCGCCAGTTGGGGATTATGGCTAAAATATCAAATATCAATCAATTAAAGCATTAACTGCCTTAATTAAACTCTATTTTTTATAGATAACTTTACATATCTATCTAAGTAATGCCAAAAGATACTAATATTGCGATAGTAATATTATAGGACAGTCAGAATTTTATTATAGATCAGTTAAATCTATAAAGAACTTTTAATTGGTATTTAAAAACTTTAATCCATATTATATGGAAATATACAAACTATGTCCATTGCCGACTACGAGTAGTGGCAAATTCAAAGATTAAGCCACTTTGCAGTTACCTCGTTGCGGTTATGAAAAATGCCTCCATGTGGCTGGCGGCGACTCCAAGGCTTGGCCTGGAACGTGGTCGCCTCTATGACGAATCTCTGGCGGAGATCGAAGGTAGCCGGGGGATCGGTGGTAGCCGGGGTAACCGGGGGTTTGGCCACTACAGGCACCGTTAGGCACCGACCACTGCGCACGCGAACAGTTTTCATTATTTACTGTTTATGATACCCTGCGCCCAAAAGCGATCTAAACAGAACGGGTATATGCACTAGACTATAGAGTATGGAAATTTAATCATAAAAGTGCCATTGAAAACTCAGATCATTAAGTAAGCAATTAAATGAAAAAGTTGCTTTAAGTAAGTAATTATATATATTATTTTATTAGATATACTATTAGTACATATTTTATTATAATATATTAAGTGCTCAATATTCATTACATTTAATATTTAATTTAAATATATTTCATGTGTAATTTATCAAGCAATCTGCTTTGAGAGTGTGCTTAACATTGGGGCAACCTACCAACCGCGATTATCCCCTGGCTTTTTGTTTCAACTTCTTTTTTTTTTTTTTTTTTTTGATTGCCAAACAACAATTTGGCAGCCGTCGCTGGTTCTACGAATAAAATAAAAGCCAAATAAAAGCGGGCTAAAAGCAAAGGCTGAAATTGGAGCGCCGTGGACAGGCGCAAGGCACACGATACAACGCATTCCTAGTCCATTCCGAAGTCCAGTACCCAGTCCAGTTTTGGGCTTAGTCTTAGTCTTGGACTGGGTTTCGTTTACGGTTTCAGTTTCAGTTTCAGTTCGGCTTCGAATCACGTTCCATTTGATTGTTTCTATTTTTCCCCCATTTTTTGTGCTCACCCTGCATATATATATATACATATATATATATATTTCTTGTGACTGCACTTTGCTTTGTTTTTTTTTTTCGGGGTTTGGCAACTGCGCCCAACAACCAAAATGCCTCAAGCTTGGCGCCTGCACTTGTGGGCGCCAATAATAAAAAAGAAACAAAAATAGAAAAAATACCATATATACTCGTATATATTCATACATATCTGTACGAGTCGGTGGAAAAAAGTCTTCAACCTGTCGCGTTTTTGGTCAATTAGCCACGGCGCGTATGAGTAATGCCCAGCGACAAGAAGTTCGAGAAAATCAAAAAAAAAAAAGACAAGAGTACACAGAGACCAAAAGTAAAATGTTATTTATGATTCGATTTCTTCAAAGCTCTGTCCTTGATTTCGCTTTTGGCATTTCGGGGCGTCGAAAGTGACTGGCATCGAATTGGATTGGTTTGGCTTGGATTGGATTGGATTGTATTAAATTGATGGGCGGACAAGCCTAGGTTCTTTCGCCTTCAAGTGGCATAAGAAAATCGGACTTGGAGCTCAGTCTTAAAGGTCTAATTGGAGGTGCAATTAAATGGAGCTCCATAATTCGTAGAACTTTTTGTTAACAAATGTATCGAGTGAATGCAAATTTGAATGTGAGAAAACACAGACAGGCACTTTGATTGCATTTTTCTAAACTTCCTTTAGATTTGCTTTATAACTTGAAGAATTAGAACTTCTTTATTGCATAGTGTAGTTACACTTAAAGTTCCTTAAATTATTCGTATGAATTCTCATATCCAATTGTGCCATCTAAATACGTATTACATATTTCATAAATTTGTTAAATTTGTAATTATATTATACCACTCTGCGTTCATGAATTTCCCAGCTTTTCCTGCTTTTAATTGTGCAATCGAATTGCTGAAAATTCACGAATCGCACCCCTCTCTTTTTTTTCCAACGATGCGCTCAAGTGCATTTGGTAACAAAAACGTTTTTGACTTCAGGTTTTTTTTTCGCTTGTCTTCACCTTTTTTTTTTTTGGCTTTTGGTTTTTGGTTTTTTTGCAAGCGACGCGTGCTTCAAACTTTACGGCTGATTTTTGTTATTGTTATCTGCTCATTCATGTTAATTAACCGCTCGCAGCAACAACAACTACAAACACGATAGTGAACGGTTTTTTTGCCATACATTTGTTGCTATTTTCAATTGATTTACGGCCGAATGCGCCTGCTTTACGTCCATTGTCTACAGGGATTATTTGAGATCGAATCTCGGAATCGGAAGGGTTATGGTTTTTAGGAGATTTATAATTAAATCCACTTTGTGTGCCAAATCAATTCACATTGCTTTTCTTTCGGCCAGCAAAGTGATTGCTGTCTTATGAGGTTTATTAGATGCGTTATCTTTTTCTATAGATAAAGATATTTCACTTAATATAATACAACAATACTATCCTTTGTACTAATTAAATTTATACAATTATTATGATCACTGCACTTTTAAAAAGAAATTAATTATAAATGACTTAGAACACTTAAGAAATGCTTAAACATAAGAAAAAGGCAAGAAAATAAACTGCGAAATACAATATATAAATCTTTAGAAACTTAAGATACTTTGGAATGTAAAGCTTTAATGCGTAGGTTGACTATGTTTTATGCGTTACATTTTTACATAAAAAACTTATTTGACTTTCGTTTGATCCGTAGATATGGCATCGTTAACCTTGCACTTGATAGTGATAGCTCTGCTGGCGTCGACGGCGCTGTCAACGGCGACGACACCAACAACAACAGCATCAACTGCGACGCCGGCAGCGACGCGACAGCGCGGCCGAGGCTTGGTCGTTTTCCAGGGGGCGGGGGGCGTGCCGGTATCCACAACCAGCACAGAGGCGCCAACGCTGAGGGCGCCACGTCAGCGTCGTCCGCCCACGACGCAGTCGATCGATTTAACGGTGACGGTGACCCCGATTCGCAGTCGCGGCCGCAGTGGCAGCGCAGCGACGCCTCTGCCGCCGCTCACAGCAGCAGCAGCAACAGCAACAACAACAACAAGCGGTAGGCTCTTGCAGCGGCGACGCAGCACAGCAGCAGCAGCAACAGCAGCAACAACAACAACGGGAGCTCCTGCTTCAGCTGGAAGATCGTCGAGGGATCGGGGCAGTGTGCGTGGCCCCAGACAACCGCGTGATACCCCGGATTTAAGTGGCGAGTCGAGTATACGACGCAGCTGGCAGTCCGTGCCACCCACCGTCATTCCCTACCACGCCCACTCGCCCACTTCCAGCCCCAGTTCCAGTGACAGCGCCGGCACCACTTCCAGCACCACTTCCAGTCGCGGCGCACTAAAAACGTGAGTAATACCCTACAATAGGAAGACTAGGGATGGTTAGTTAGTTTATATATGAGTGTAAAAGATATAAAAAATATATTGATAATATTGAAAATTTCAACAATAAAATCAAAAAAATATTCGAATTAATAGTTAAATGTGAGTTGAGAGCTTCAAGTGCACGGTATTTAAACCTTCGGTTCACCTGAGTCCGCCACCTTCATTGTGGTCTTTGCCTTTTGAGATCTTGCCAGGCGCCTGCCCATTTTGGGTGCCGCCTTTTGATTTATGTGCCATGGCACAGATGTGTGATATTCCCGATCCCTGACTGCGATTCCCAATCCGATTTCGTTGACAGGCCCCGAATGATTCAGCGCCTGGTGGCCGGTCACATCCACAATGCCCAGGGGCACTCCACCTACGAGGTGTCGGCGGTGAGTGCCAACAGCTCCTTCTCCAGTTTCGGTCCTTCCACGACGGAAAGGACCAGCACCTCAACATCCACAACAACCACGACGACGAAGCAAACTCCTTTGCGTAGCAAAGCGAGCAGCAGCTACCGACTGGCCAAGCCATCGATTAGGCCGAGATTAACCAGCACGGTAGCCACGACGAGATTTAGTAATCCGCCGAGCATCTCGAGATCCACAACTCCGCTGCCTCCACCCAGATCCAATACTCCGAGTTCCAACAAGGAACGGGAATCCGACGATGATGAGGCTTTGCTCAATGAGCCCGACGACTTCGACAACTGGGACAATGGCATCCTGCGGCTGAGCGCAGGATCCGGAAAGGAAGCCGATGCTCCGGCCAAAAAGCCAGCGAAAGAGGACCAAAAGAAAACGCTGGCGGATCAGGTGAGGGATGGCAAGTATGGGCTGATCGAAAAGGAGCTCTTCCGCCGCATTCCCAAGCGACCAGGGGTGCTGAGCTATGCCCGCAACTCGGAGGTGCCGCTGGATAACGAGCGGAACTACGGTGGACTGAACGAGGAGGACATCTGGCTGGCCGAGGATCATCTGCTGGTGATTAAGGGTGGCTCTCTCAACGAGGAGGCTGATGATAATCAGCAGGGCCCGTGGCCGGCCATCGATGACTATGATGCTCCAGGGAGACAGATTAAGTTGCCAGCAAATCCGGCAGTGCCGCCTCCATTTCCCGTGCAGCTCGAACCGAACGGGCCGCTGCAGCTTATCCGAGATAATCAACTCGAGATCCTCCGTCCGGCGGCTGGCAATGCAACGCTATCCGCTAAGGGAGCCAACTACCAGGGCCACCAAGGCGCCGCCGCTGAAAATCTCGCATCGCATCCTGTTGCCCGGACGGGAGCGACTGCAGCATCTCCGGCAGCTAAGTCCGCGGATGCCGCCGGTCCGGCTACCGGTCCGGCCTACGTCTATCCGGCGCCCTATGCCCCCTGGCTGCTCTACCCCTCTAACGACACGGTGGCGTCCAAGGGCCTGCTGAGAACTCCGCCGCTCCTGGGACCCTGGCTGATCAACGGACTGAATGGCAATGGTTCGCTCATAGGGGATTCCCCACTTCCAGGCAATGTCAGCGATTTCGACGAGGATGATCCCTCGTTGTACTATCCGCCAGCCTATACGTTCGTGTACAGGAGCAACTACTCGAATCCCGTGCCACCAGGTCCGCTGGTACCGGGCATAGTCCTACCACCGCCGCCGGATCACTTCAGCCGACTCGAGGGCGGTGTCTCGACGAGAAGACCCCCGACTACGACCAGCAGCACCACGAGTAGTACGACCAGCAGTACCACGACCAGTACCACCACCACCACCACCACCACTTCCAGACCTCCAGTGCACTTGCCCGCCATCCGAACGTCGTATAAGCCCAAGTACAATGGAATCACCTACTTGCCACCGCCGCCCAGACACAGTTCACCCAAATATGTGGAAAGAGTGCCTGTGCCGGTGGCCGTGCCCATTCCGATCTATCCCGTGAACTACACACCGCGACCCCAGCTGGTCTTTGTGCCCAGCTCCACGGAGGGCTCTCGCCAGGATCAGTCACTCGATCCGCCGCTCTCCAAGTCTAATCCCATTTACTACGAGTACTTCGAGGCCAAGCGGCAACCGGGCTCAATCAAATCCAATGCCATCGACGACTTTCTGGCCACCAAACCGCCCAAGCGGCACCATCACAACAATAATCTTCACCAGCGTGAGCATCTGCAGCACTACAAGGCATCGCCAAGTCCCGCCAACGATGTGGCCCCCGAGGTTGTTAACATTACGCCCAAGCCCAGGAATGCCCAGCTGCAGCTACACGCAGAGTACGAGGCATCACTGGGACAGCTTCTTAGAAGCAACCTTATTTCGCCAACAGGAGGAGCAAATGCGGGGCGATTCCAGGTGAGTCAGGAATTAAATTAAATATTAAGTAAGCTATTGTTATATAATAAGGTTTAATTCTTGCCTTTTATTTTGATCAGAAGATCAAGACTAACATTGATTGCTGCTATGTAGGCAAATGCAAAACGATAAGCAATTTCACCACAGCGCCATCTATGGGCTGCCTGAAAAAGCTATTGACAGTCGAATAAAAATGCTGCATAGTTTCAGGCTCAATGCTACTTGTAGTGCGTGTTTTAGTTACTTTTTAAGCTTAAACTATGTTTGATTGATTGCATCTTGTAAATGTAATATATTAATATTCCATATTTCCAGGCCCCCGACTTTGACAAGCAGCCCTTCCTGCCCATGGTGAACTACAGTGCGGATGAGCACGATCAGAACGCCTTCAAGGCGATAGTTTACCAGCCTCCTGGACAGCGTCAGCGTCATTTGCGGGTCGGCAAACAGCAGCTCCAGTTGGATCCCAATCTGGATGCCACTCAGCCGGATTCCTACCTACCGGGTCGGCACTACCGCGTGGGCAAACAGCACCAGCAGCAACCCATCTATGAGCCGCAGATCTACAGCACTCCGATACCGCAATTTGTGGAGGATCAACAGCAATTGAGGCCACCTTCTCCTGTCCAGTCCAATCCGCTGCAGTTTTGGCAGCGACCTCCGCCGCAATTCAAGCGGGTGCGTCCGAGCAGCAAACAGGGACACCTTGCCCATTCGCATCCGCATCCACACTATCCGCCGTACTATGTGCCTGGGTATCCCAGTGCTCCGGCGGCGGAACCCCTATACCGTCTGGTGCCCGTGGCCCAGCACAAGCACTGGAGGAACAAACAGCCGCAAGTGCAGCAGGTGCAATCACAGCCCATCCAGGTGCAGGCCCAGAATCAGGGCTATCCCGATCGAAGCGTGAATATCGGTCACAGTCTCGCCGGCGATATCCTGGTCAATTACAACACAAACAACCAGTTCAATCCGCAGGCGGAACTGGTGCCCCAGGCCCAGTTGGCGGCACCGCCTCCTCCGCTTTCCTATCAGGCCCAAAGTGGCCAGCCCTTGTGGTCCGAAAGGGAACGGGATCGGGACAGGGAGCGATCGGTAAGGCAGTCAAGGGAACAGCAGCAGCAGCAGTAATAATATACGTACTATATCATAATCTGAGTAATCATGTCGATAACGATGGTTCTATGTCATTGATAAACGTAGTGTCAAAATGTGATCTATACGGAGGCCAAGCCGAACCCGCTATCGAATCCCAGCGTAGACAATACGAGATGGAAGTCGACCATTTTTTTTATAGAGAAATGCTTTCTTTTTATACCATTTCATAACGGTCTTTGGATTCCATACACCCAAATCTTTTAATATGGTCTCACTTTTGTTCATTCAACATTTCTATATTTTCTACATTATATATCGAGTTTTTCTGACAGAATATTTCTTGTACTACAAAGCTTTTAAAAGAAATTAAATTTTTTCCGATTAACCGAATAAATCCATTAATCCACTTTCTTCGCCACCACTAACAAATAGTTACGTTATGTAGAGCTGGTCATATAAGAAATAAACCCCGATTTGGTCCTGCTGCTCACCTCTCGATGGCGATCAACTATCGATATGCAGATACATATATATCGCCAATCGCTGACAGAGTTAATATATATTTATACCACAATTAAGTACCTACATATATCCCTATGCGGTGAATATATATATTCGAAAACCTATGTAAATAAAAAAAACGAGTGTAGAGGCGCTACGGACACCACTTAGTCTTAGGGGCAGTAAAATACATAAATACTGTATCGATATCGATAGAAACGAAGGATCCTTCGTTTAGCCTTAGCTATATGTTTTATCCTGCACACACTATATGTATTATTTTGTTCTATTTATTGTAATCTGTTTTTGAATGTTTTCCGAAATCATTGCAAAACTTTGTATAAAAGCCATAACAACTAAGGTCACTATAAGTTAAAATCACGCTATGCAACTAATGAACACACTATGCGTTAAATAAACATTTAGTTTGTATACCATACATAAAAAATATATCTCTTTTTTTTTTGATTAATGTAAACGAATAAAATAATTTGTAGACAAAAATTCTTATTATCGAAATAAAGCAAAATGAAAATAATGATTGTTGTTTTCTTTATATAAAACCTAATTTCAGATTAATAATAAACGCTATAATAAAAACGCGTAATAAAAATTGATATTTACAACTACATGTTTCAATACTCACCCCTTTAGCTTAAAAGTTAAAAGCTAAGGATATGCAATTATCGATATGATATCGGGGACTTGTTATCGATAAATAACAGCTGGCTGGATGTAAACAACGGTATTGGCGCAGCCGCAGGACGAAAAGAGAGCGAAAAGAGCGAGTCGAGAGAGAGTTTCTGGGGTAGGAAGGACGAAAAATCGATGAAGGACTATCAGCAGGAAGCTCTAAGGAGCCGATTGACTTTGGGCCGTAAAATGATTACGGGCTAAAAGCTAAAAAACACTTCGCGCGAGAGCGAGAGAGGACGTGCGAGCGAGAGGGAGAGAGAGAGAGAGAGGGCAAAAGGAGCAACAGCGACAGCAAGCGAAAACTTGGAAAAATCGCTGCTAAAAATAAAACCAAAACTAAATTTAAAAAATTCTAAAAATCCATAAATTAAAAACATTAACTGGAAAGCTGCTGGAGCACTGTAATAAACAATCCAACACCTTGTGTGCGTGTGTGTGTGTGTGTGCCATAACTCCTGTGAATTTCCAGCATACAGGAAAAAAGGAAACGGAAGAAAAAAAAAGTAGCAAAAACGAAGTGCACATCAAGGAGGAGCCAGAGGTGGAAAAAGCGACCAAAAATGGCATTAGAAAAGGCAAAATGACACCTACAAGCTGAATAAAATCTATTTAAGCCATCAAATTGATTCGCACACACACACCCGCCACACACACACACGCACACGCACACAGGAGACCTGGGAAAACACCACCCACTTTTGCGAAAGGAGCAGCAGCAGGAACAAGCCCCCACGCCCCCCTCGACGAGCAGCCGGCACCCGCGCCCCTCTGCACCAAGCGTTTAAAAATAGCCACAGCTCTGGAAACCAAATATCCCTGGAGCGCAGCCGTTCGAGAAAATGGTAACGATGAACTCGGAGGCGGACAAAACACAAGCCACCAATGCCAGCAGCACCGCGGCGCCGGCCAAAACGGACTGCACCAGCAGCAACAGCAGCGATCCGCTGGCGGTGGCCATTCCGGAGCCACAATCCGCCACCGCCGTCGTTGGTGGAGGTGCAGGAGGAGCAGCACCCGGCACAGCCACGCCATCGCCAACACCACTGGCCAATGGCAGTAACAATGGCACTGGGTCATCGGTCTCACCGGCAGCAACAGGAACAGGAGCAGTAGCCACAGCAGCAAGTGCTCCAGCAGCAGCAGGCACAACATCGGCATCCCCGCCAGCAAGCAACCCAACCACTGCATCCACATCGACAGCCAGCGTTGTTGGAGCCAAGACGGCAGCGGCCACCACCACATCCTCCTCTTCGGCCACATCCTCGTCGACGGCGGCGGCGGGCAGCAAGCAGAGCGGCTCTAGCGGCGGACTGCTGACCGTCAGCGGGAACCACCATCACCACCACCACGCCCACCCACAGCAGTCGGCGGCGGGTCAATCGGCCGCCCAGCCGCCCCAGCCGCCCACCGCAACCGCCTTAGCGGTTCCATCGGCGTCGCACCACCAACGCGGCGGAAAGAACGAGGATGCACCCAATATCCTAGTGTACAAAAAGGTAATTATTTACACTGCAATTGCATTACTTGCATTACTTATTTCTACTATTTTCTACCAAACGTTATTGAGCCTTACCCATACTTACTTAGCCAAAGTTATCATTTCATTTCAACTTTATACTTTAATGCATATACATATGTATGTGTAAACCTTTGATTGTTACCTTGAACAATGCCTTGCAAATTTGCATTCGCTAGATAATTGCATTTCACTTTCTGTCTTTGGAGTGGTTCATTATCTTTATTATGCACATGCCAGCTTATTGATTGCCAGTCAGTTGTGCCGCTAATTGGAGCTAATTAAATCGATTCCATTCCCAGATGGAGGCCATCATCGAGAAGATGCAGGCGGAGTCGACGGGCGTGGCGGTGCGCACGGTGAAGGCGTTCATGAGCAAGGTGCCATCGGTGTTCACGGGTGCGGATCTGGTCGCCTGGATTCTCAAGAACTTCGACGTGGAGGACGTGACGGAGGCCCTGCACTTTGCCCACCTGCTCAGCTCGCATGGGTACATATTTCCCATCGATGATCATGCGCTGACCGTCAAAAATGACGGCACCTTCTACAGGTGAGCGTTAACTGTCTCTTAGCATCTTGGCATCCAGATATATATATAAGCAATTCTCGCACAGATTCCAGACGCCCTACTTTTGGCCCTCGAATTGCTGGGAGCCCGAGAATACGGACTATGCCGTCTACCTTTGCAAGCGCACCATGCAGAATAAGACGCGTCTGGAGTTGGCCGACTACGAGGCCGAGAATCTGGCCAAGCTGCAGAAGATGTTCTCCAGAAAGTGGGAGTTTATATTCATGCAGGTGAGACCGTTAACAGAAATCATATTTCACAAATAACTATCTTTTGGATACTCTTTTATAATATGAATGATTTAATTCTGATGATTTTCATATGATTTCATATTTCCAGGCCGAATCGCAGAGCAAAGTGGCCAAGAAGCGGGATAAGCTGGAGCGGAAGGTGCTGGACTCGCAGGAGCGGGCCTTCTGGGATGTCCACCGGCCAATGCCCGGCTGCGTCAACACCACCGAGATTGACATAAAGAAGGCCTACAGACGCGGTGGTTCCAGCCATGGAACCGGATCCGCCGGCGCCTCCCTGGCCAAGAATCCCGTCGAGCAACTGACGCGGATTATCGCGCTGCGCAAACAGAAGCTCGAGCGTCGCACAATCAAAGTGTCAAAGGCGGCCGAGGCGTAAGAAATCTATTTATACATACAAATATTAATTAATTACATTAAAATTTACATTTTTTTTCGCAGTTTGGTTGCCTACTACGATCAGTACAATGAGTTCGATTACTTTATAACCTCGCCCGAGCTGCCGAATCCTTGGCAAACAGACAGCACCGAGATGTGGGATACGGAGAAAAATAGGTAAGTAACTAAAATTGTTAAAATAAAAAATAATTCGTTTAATTAATAACTAAATTACTATTCAATCCAACAGCAAAGAAGTTCCTGTGCGGCGCGTGAAGCGCTGGGCATTCAGTTTGCGGGAGTTACTGAACGATGCCATTGGACGCGAGCAGTTCACCAAGTTCTTGGAGAAGGAGTACAGCGGCGAAAATCTCAAGTGAGTGCCTACCATAATCGTTGGCTATATAGGGAAATAAGAAATCATTAAGCCAGCAACTTAAACTCTTCCTCAAAAATTATTTAAATGCGCTTTGATTATTAAACATCTATCTTCTTCACTTCCCGCAGATTCTGGGAATCGGTGCAGGAGATGAAGGCGCTGCCGCAGTCGGAGATCAAGGAGGCGATCCAGAAGATATGGCAGGAGTTCCTCGCCCCCGAGGCGCCCTGTCCGGTCAACGTGGACTCCAAGTCGGTGGAGCTGGCCCGCGAGGCGGTCAACTCGCCAAGTGGCCCCAATCGTTGGTGCTTCGATGTGGCCGCCTCGCATGTATATCACCTGATGAAGAGCGACTCGTACTCCAGGTACCTGCGATCCGATATGTATAAGGATTATCTGAACTGCTCGCGCAAGAAGATCAAGTCCATACCGAATCTGTTCGGGGTGAAACGTTGAGATACGCTGCGGGGATTCCCCGTCATCGCAGTGGGCTAGAAGGTCCTTGTGTAGGGGAATTACCAGATGAACTAGGTACTTATTCGGTACTCATTCGTTGTTACTCATTTGATTAATCTGCCACTGTGTCGCGTGTTCTCTCGATTTTGAAGTACTTTTTATGTGATTGTTTGTTAATCGATCGATTGATTATGCGTTACCTCAAAGTGCCCCAAGAAATACTTACAACCAAATTTGCCCATAGTAGCCATCTCAAGCTATAGCTATCTCCCTCTAAATCAGACGAAAAGCTAGAACACCACTTACTATGCAAATAAGAAACTGCCAAAGGCTTGATTAAGAACAAAAAATAATCGAATACTGGAGGTTTTTCTGAAATCAATGGATATTTTAAAACAATTACCAGCTGAGGTCTAAAATATAGGAAATGGGAACTAATTCCCCCACCGAAATGCAAAAGTCCCCAGGAATTCAACAGCAATATTGTAAACTTTATAATTCCACAATTGGAGATTTCGAAAACTTGATTACCCTATTTTTTTGTGGAGCCACTCAATAGTTGTTTTCAAATCTCTAGCGATTCTCAGTTAAGCCATCCGGAATGTACTTATTTTAATAACCGAATACGAAAAGTTGAAGACGAAAGACAACACCAACAACCGCCGAGACCTTATTCTCATACTCATAATATACAAGCAAATACGAATTATTAATTATTAACCGAAATGCAAACGATCGTAATCGAAGACACCAAGAAAATATGAAGAAATACTATAGAGAAACCACTAGTAAATGTCAAACTGTAACCAAAAAACACCAAAGATACGAAAATGCAAAAAAAAAAAAATCCGATTCTAAGAGGTACTTATATTCAAACTAAGAGAATTAGCTTAATTAATAGGAAATTAAAGCGGAAATCTTACGTAAATTGAAAATTGAAAACTCACGCATGCCAGACAGCTTTTGTCCGCATGCGATGCCATAGCATTCAGCTTTTCTGCCGGTCAAATTTTAAACAGCTTTTGACACGATCCCCCCCCATCTATCAGAGAAATGTAAGAAAAATCAAATTGTTGGCTTAAGTTCCTTTAACACCTTGACTAGGTGTCTCTTTTCATCACTCCCTCTCTCTCTCTCCTACACGCACACACACACCCGCATAGTTACCTGCATACCCATACACACCCACTCACATATCGTTAAGGCGCCAGAAAAATAAGAAAAAGAATAGCTAAGATTTTAATCATAATATTTTTTGCCGCTCACTGTGCGCGTAGTATGTGTGTTTGACCGAGAGAGAGAGACGGCATAATGTTTTTTTTTTTGTTTTTAGTAAATGTTTAGAATTAATTATGTTAATAATAGACATTAAAGAGTATAGCAGCAAATGGAAGATTGAAAACGAGAGTTCGAGAGCCAAGTTCGGCTGGGCGAGTGGGCAGTGAAGTAGGATAGATAGGGTCAAAGGTGTGATAGCTTATAGGAAGTTAGATCAAAAACAAAAACAAAAAAAAAAAACAAGTGAGCTTTACAAACAAATAAAGGGGCTAAACAACTAGGGAGACTTGATAGCCGCAACGAACTTGGTTCTCTTGGTAAAATCTCTCCCAAAAAATATAATTCGGATTGGACAAACGGGGTAAGACTCGAAACTATTACACATACAGTTGCGGCCAAAACAATAGCAGCGTGTGCTTAAAAAAGTCAAAATACCCTTAAAAGTATAACCCAATACCAAGTCTCACAAGCAATCAGCTGTTGTTTTGTGTCTTATAAGAGAAATATTCAAATTTCAAATTGGGTTCTCGAAAATAGGATTTTCTTATTTTATTATTAGAAACTGTACGTTATATTATACTGCTATTGTTTTGGCCGCAAATGTTTTGAAAGTTGACGCAGCTATGTATTAATGTGAAACATCAAACTGATCCTCGGATCTTTCGGAATAGCAATTAGAATTAGGTAAACTAAGGAACTTGAAACTTGGAACTATATATATACACATGTAATTTGCACACACACTCATGCACTCATGCTGCCTACTTTTGGGCCGAAAAAAAAGGAATAACAAAAGATACAAAAAATCAGAGGCGTATTAAATGTATTTAATTAGGATCGCATTGTGTGTGTCTATCTAATTGTAACTGTAATTGTAATTGTAAATGGTGTCTACAAATTAACAAGCAAATAATAACTATAACTATACAATATGAAGTATACAGAATTCAGTAAAATTAAAGATAAACGAAAATAGAAAAAAGAAAACGGAATAATTATAAACTACGATATATACCATATATATCTCGATGTGCGTCTGTGTGTTGGTAGTGACAAATTTAAATCGATTTCAAAATAGCCAAAGCTAAGACATGAAAAAAACTGGGAAACCCCCCCGAGTCACACACAAATTTTCCTTTTGGCTTTCCACTGTTATCGTTTGCCAGATTATATATAATTACATATATATATATGTATTGTATATATATATATATATATATAGGAACTGTTGGCCAACTGTTTTCCCCCTTTTACTGTTCCAACGCCCCACCTAATGAAAATAACCATTAAATGTAGCGAAAACTATAAAAACTCTAAACAAAATCGATGAAAAACTAAGTGGTTAGAAAGGGAAATTGCCCCCTTAACTCGAAGAAAACTAACTAAATCAAATAATCAAAAAATATTCGATATATGTACGTGTACACAACAAGCAACAGCAAAACAACTTTTTAGGTTTAGCCAGCAGAAAGAAAATTAAAAAAAAAAAACAGTACGAGCAACATGAAAATAAAAATCAGTAAGTATTAAATAAACTTAAACCAGCAAGGAAAACTACAAGAAAAACTCAACAAATGGCAGCGTTTATTGTAAATTGTTCAGCAAGAAAAATAAAAAAAAAACTGAAGTAAATAAATAAAAGCGCAATTTAAGCAACAAAAAACAAAAATAGAAAATAAATTAATTTAATTGTGACACAACACTAACGAAAACACAAACTTAAGTAAAATGATTAAATTTCGAGTTCGTAATCACTAGCTGAGTAACGGGTATCTGATAGTCGGGGAACTCGACTATAGCATTCAGTGAGTTGTTTTCCACGTTGGAATTTTACACGAGTAGTTATAAAAGTAGGTGGTTCCGTTGAAAATGGGGAGAAGCCCCGAATTAAAATCAGAGTTTCCGTTGGCATACGGCCATGCCGAACCCAAATCAAATGGCGATAGCGACACCACCCACACCCTGCTCCGACTGTCAGATGTTTACCTCTGTTTATACATTTTTTTATTTATATTTTTTTGTATTATTACCCGCGAGGTCTCGAGATAAGCCTAAGCAACAACGACTTCCCGTCCCATAAGCCATAAAGCTTTGCTGCCCCGCTATCAATTTGTCTCCCGGAATATGAGTATGAGTCTCAAACTGGAACCGAATGTGGCCAAGTTTTATCCGGGGGATGCGACTTATCTAATTTTCTTTGGCAGGGCTTTTGGCCAAGATACAGATACTTGCGAATGGCAGTGAAGTTGAGATGCAGGAAAAGATACGCAGATACAGATACAGCAGCATGCGACGTGACCGGCATTTTGTACAAGTTTTTCCCAAAGGCGATGCTACGGGCAAATGTGGTGGGAGCGAGAGGGGATTTCTTTTTTTTTTAGAGAGCAGCCCGATCACGTTTTCGCTATAAAACCTTAAATGGGACTTTGCCTCTCTAAGTCCCGTTCTCTCTGGAAATCCATATATCTGCGTACCTAAAAAAAAAAAAGAGTGATCATCTCGAGTCATTGCACTGGTTTTCATCTGTTCATTGAACTATCCTATGGGCATACATACATATATGATATAATCTAATCGGTGTAACGGTACCCGGTGCTTCGTATCCAGGCTAATCGTGTCTATTCGACGCCTCATTCGGGGCATTGATAATCCATTGACCCACATTTATTTTAAATTAAATACTCGTACAATACAATACAACAGAAAACAATATTTGGATGACGCAATCGGGTTTTATTGTTCAATTTTTACGGATCAAAAAATTAGTCCGATAAGGCAAAAGGTAATGTACAGTCAAGCCTACTTTAGGACGTACCTTCTTGTTTTAGCTCAATATTGCAAATCAAACCGTAAAGATTTAATTCCTGCTATATCTTTTTTTTATAAACGAACTATTTTTAAATGAAACTACTGCTTAACGCATGAAGCAAACGCAGAATGATACGCAAAATGATTCCTTTATCTTATAGTTTTTATGGCATAATCTTTTTTATCTGCTGTACTCGTATAAAAAAAAATATTTTCATTTACCACTTTATAACTTCTAATGCAGTGGCTTCTGCTGCTTCGCAAAATCTGTAATCTCTTCTCACATCTTAGTGAATTCCCGAAACTCCCCGCTGAGATCCTAAATCCAATGGCTCACGACCAAGGTAAGCCCCATAAACATTTCTGAGAGCCAACTATCCGAAAAGACACAAATAAATACCAGTAAGTGAAGATTTCACCACTTGCCAGGCCAAGAATGTGCGAATAAAGATAAAGGAGCAGGAAGATAAGCGTGCAGAAGTCGCAAGACCGAAGAAAGAGCAGAAGACTCCAGACAGAAGGTGGAAAGACAGGCGGCAGAAGAGGTGTCTACTCTTATCAGTGCTTTTGTGTGTGCGTGTGCAGATCGTAAAGCTGCGACAACAACAACAAGCGTTGGCCCATCGCCGCCTCAATGTGTCACATTGGCAATCAGATAACGGCATCTCTTATCACCAGGCACTCGAGCGCAGAATCGAGAATGAGCGAACGAGCAGCAGCAGTAGAGAGAGCGGCGGAGCGAAGAATTGCGAAGACAGTCTTCAACTGGCACTCGCGTCACGATTCATACAGCTCACATTGTAGCTGCGAGAGGATGAGAGAACCAAACTAGTTCTACGAATGTTCCTAGAGATGCTAACGCGATCACTGTGATTTTGAACAGAAAAGTTTTATGATCAATAAATAATTCTTTTTTTTGTGTCTAAAATAAACAATAAAGACTTAAAAAATATTTTAATTTAATTCATTTAGGTTATGTTTTAAAAAATAACTTTCTGTTTTTGGGCAGTTTTTAAACTTTTTCTTAGCATATTCGTGAAGTTAAGCAGTTTGATAATTTTTGCAGCGCTGCTAGCTTTTCTTCCGTCAAGGTCTTGTAAAAGTATTTAAAGAAAGAAGTCGATAAAGTGTGGCAATCTTCAGCAATACATGCAAGCTTATAATTAAATTTAAAAAAAATCCAATCTATAGTATAGTAAAATAAAGTTTTTTAAGGATTCTCCACTTAAATACAATTGCAAAGTCACATAAAGTTCAGTTTATAAGAAATATTCATATAAAAATTGTATCATAATTTGATCTTTTAAATTATATTTGCAGTTACATTGACTACATATATTTTTTCCCGAGCAGTTGCAACATCTCTGGTGCGAAGATTGGAGAGCGGAGAGTGGAGAGCATCTTCGCGAGCCGCAACAAAAGCAATAACAAACGCCGCCGCCTCAGTCGACGTCGGCAGCGGAAAGCGAGGCGCTGGCAGCGATGTTTGCAATCTGCCAGTCGCTTCTCAGCATTCTTCGCCTCTGGTTCGAAATTCTCAGGCCGTTCAGAAAAGAAAAGCATAAAGACCCTACCGAATAAAGACCGTCGAACAGAGGAAGCGGGGGGCCATCGAACAGAAGACGGAAAAACAGAAAATAACAAACATCCATTTCTATATACCCAACATCGACATCGAGATTCCACGTCGAGATCGAGATCGAAGATGTGTATATGAACGCAGTTCCTGCTCGTAGACCGGTCGTCCGTAGTAGTAGCATCGTTGTGTTCCACAATTCCAAAGTTCAGTGAGTGGGCAAAAAAGGAATCCGAGGGTGGTGGTGTCTCCGAATCCGAATCCTAATCCGAAACCAAAACAAAACCAAATCCTTTATTACGAATCCTGCGCGAAGGAGAGAGAATCGATCCAAGATTTGTTGTAATGGTGCACAGGCGCTGGATTTTCTGTGAGAGCGGCGAGGATCCAAACTTCAGGAAGGAGCACTACGAGTATACCCAAAGCCAGCACCGATAATTCCAATCCAAGACGAAATTCCCCCCAAAGAAGTCCATTCAACTTGCTGCAATTATTTGTGCCAACGATCTCGAGATCTCATTTGCAACCGCAAAATAATCACAACATAACAAAACAAAACAAAAATAAATTTTAAAACAAAAAATCCCCCCACGAAAAACAATTGAAACGCGTGCATAATTGCTAATATAAAACAAAAGAAGGAAAAACAGAATTTCAGTGCTTTTTGTTTGTTTTTTTTTTTTTATTGTTTGGCTTTTTGTGCTCCTCAAATGTGAGGAAGAGAATTCAATCGAAGAATTGCAAAAACGAAACGAGCAAAAGAGTGCGTGAGATAGAGAGCAGAAAGAGAGAGGAAGATCCACGGCGGCCAAAAAGCATTTTCGAGTGAGTACACACAAAGAAATTCCTATATGCTACTAAAGGTTTAGTTAAGCTAGTAATAAAAGGCGATAATATTGTAACAACAATGCTTTAATCTTATAAAAAAGATCGTATATGCACATGAATATAGATTTTTTGATATAAAAGCGTTACCATAAAGTAAAAAAGCTTTTTAGTCAAAGATGATGTTCCCCTAGAATAATCATAATTTCAATCATTATTTAGCATTCTACAAACTACGTTTATATACCATGGAGGTCACAACTTTCCCAAATAGGCTTTTCCAAGTGGGTCGCTTTTCCGAAGTGTAACAAATGCCGACAAACATGTTTACCCCAAGTAACCCCCCGATTTCTAATTCTATAAATAAAATGCACAAAGTGGCAAAAGCCAGTGGAGTGAAAGGGATGGCAGACAGCTGGTGTGCATATTCGCATTGCTCTTCTTTTTCTTCTCTTTGTGGACCATGCAAATTGGCAACAAAAAAAAAAAAATTCTTTTTGAGCTATCCCTTCGCTTGGAAAACAGGTGTTTTCAGTTTCAATGCTTATCAGCAGCTAGAACAAAGCCATTTATTTTGAAATCCCCTTCCTTGGGAAGAAAAAAAAAGTAAACAAAGTGTTTCCACACTTCGAAATGTTTTTGTTTCACCAACGAGTGAGAAGATTCGTCAAGAGCAACAGCGGATAAATAAAATTTATTGATAGCAGGCAACAGAAATTAAATGTTTTCATCATTAGTTTCTATATATAGTATCGTTGTATATAGCCACTTCTTGCGCAGTCCAGCATGTGAAAAAAAAAAAAAAATACAAACAATAAAAGTAGAACTAGCAGAACGAGCCGAGGCACTTTTTATTCCTATATACGATGGCCACCAATTATTGTCAAAAACTTGACTACGTGACCAAACAGGAAATAGAGAAGTGAAGAAGCGAGCTGAACAAGTGGAGGAATCTTTTTTTTTCGGTTTTTTCTGGCCAAGCTTTCACTTCACAGGGGGTCACGAGTCCCCGCCCCCTCTGCGCCCGCTAGGCTTCTTCCCGCCCATCAAGTCAATCAAAAGGCATCGGGCAACAAATTCTCCCCCATTCACAATTAAGCGACACTCGGCGATCTGATCAATTAATACATTATACATTGCCACTCCATGGCAACGTCATCGATTCATTTGGTTTTGCTTCATGTAAAGCACTTAAAGATACAGATGTGCAACATAGTGGTGGTTAGGCGAATAGATACAGTATCTAGATTTTCCCATGCGCTTACCAATTATGTAATGAAAAGAGCAAAAAGAGTTATGGGATTTTTCAACAATCTTGTTCAACTTTATGAAGTATAGCTGAGTCTTAGGTTCAATAATAATTTTGTAGAGCTCAAATTCCTAGTTAATTGCCCTGTGCTGTGCTGCGTCTGGTACTATATCCGATCCGATTCAGGCTCCCTTGCAAAGTGGGCCAGACAATTCCCAAGAATCGGTTGCCTCGCTTTTTGTGGGCGTCAGTTTCGTCAAGTTTTTCTTTTTCATTTTCTGCTTTAGTTTTATGATTTTCTTGTCGCGGCAATTAAGGAAATTGTTGTGCTATGCTATGTTGTGTCTGTTTGTGCCATATAGATTGCCACACAACGGATAATGGTGAGGGAGGTCGGGAATGGCGGCCAAGGAATTTTAATTAAATTGTGCATTGATCTGAGCCACAAACGCAACTTTGCCCGTCCAACTATAGTAGTCGTCTTCCTTGGCGGTTTCATAACGTTTTTAAGGCGTTTTAGAAAAAAGGGGAAAATTGGTGTGGTGTTAATAAATAACATAAAATAGCTGGCATTTTCAAGATTAGGAATAATTTAGCTGCAGAGCAATTGATTGGAAATTGACTGTGGCATTTGAATGTCACCTTCAATAATATGTATCTATAAGTACTATTACATATTACTTCAGCCAGCTAGTAAATTCGGAGAAGTCCATATAAACATGGTACCAATGTATCTGCCTGTGCCATGCACAATCAACATGATATCCAATGTAATCCGATGAAAATCTACCCCCATTAAGTGCATTATTTTTGCTTACAAACAGCTGTATATCATTTTTCCCTGGCAACTAATCGGAAATCTGGTCGGTGCACAAAATCCCCACCAAGTATGTGCATAGTTCTATTGCCACATCTAATATATCTTTTGTGGCACTAGAGCTGCAATATTCCCCTTATCGGGAGTTGATAAGCCCCAGAAGATTCGAGGCGAACTGCAGATTCGCCAAATCTCTATATATGTACATATGTATATGCATATAATTCCATCTAGCTGGGCTGAATCATAGGGTATATATATATATATGGACATACATATGACGCATGTGCTCCAGAAAACAAATAGGGAAATTCACCCGTCTACTGGGAATCGTATACTTTTACGGCCTTGTTATTGTTTTTCGTGTCTAGGCTAATTCTTTGTAAAATCTGGAAAACTGGAGAACCCAGTATCGAAATAAATACATTCAAGGCCTTAAGAGCATAACTTTAAATGCGAATTTAGCGGGAATCGAAAGTGCAGCTCCCTCGAAAGCAACTAAAGTCGAGTCAGCAGAAATATGATACATATATGTACATACATACCACATATGTAAGTAAATATATGGCATATGGAACCGATAAATGTTCTGGTGATCTCTGCACTTGGCTGATTTGTACTCCAATTGGGTTTCTGGGCCACTGCTGACGCTCGAATCGCGATCCAAAGTCCCTCTTTTCAAAGTCAAGCTCAGCCAGTAGTAGTAATGTTTTATTTGTAATTGCCGGTTATTTTGCCTAAACTATATGCTATATGGTATATCTGTACTGTCCGCGATTTAGAGTTTTGCCAGCATTTTCTTTCGGCCCTTCCCTTCAGTCGATTTTCCCAGTATTTGTGGGCGTCGCTGACAGCTAATTTGTATTTTTAGGCAATCATTTTGCTATTCGTACTGCCAGTCAGCTGACAACGTGCACATGCAACCGCTAAAGATATATGACCATATCACACACACACACACACACTTAACCTCTGGATATATAATGTGCTTTTCAACATCTGGTCAATGACTCGAATCGATTTTCGACCCGATGCTGATGCAATTTGTGAATGGAAGTGTGTGGAACTACTTATATTCCAAATTCGGATATCGTCACGTAGAGTACTACGCATATCATCCCTGCACCGGAAGTTTATTAATCAAAATGTAAAAGTATCTGGAAGATACGGAAATGCTTGAGCAAAGATTGACTTGAATCTTTAATCTTGCAGCTTCGCAAATATACATATGTACATACATATATGTTTATGGCAAACAAAATTAGTTGGAAATACAAAGTTGGACCAGATGAAATTCGAGGGAAACAATAACGGGAAACAAGGGAAAAGGTTAATGCGCCCCGATTCTTACGCAAATCGATGTCGGGGAGTCTTCCCAAATTGGGTCCTCACCCAGAAAGCAAACTTTATAAATTAACAAGCGCATTAAATCATTCAAATGAGGCAAACGAGTCGGAAAACGGGAATAAAAACGAGGACAATCAATGACAAACACTTTGCAACCAACCGGTTTATATTTGAGTATATACACACACATATATATTTAAGCCATTCCGCTGTCTTATCAGTGTGAACTGATAACAGACGCACACCATCTGTGCATATCATATTTGCGCTTGTCATATGATGCATCTGTATCTGAATCTATATGGACTGCAATTAAGAGAATATCTATTGTGGCCGACGAGATTCGGACGATTCCATTCAGTAAACGCAGTTGGCATTACAATTGCAAATCCATTCCATTGTCTGATCGACTTCGAGGTTTTCACATCTCGAAGTTCGCCGCATTCTAATTTGCAGAGATCTTAAGTATTTCACCGGTAATCAAGACATGTCGCCACGCTATCTGGTATCTGTAATACATACATACATATATGTATCTACCAGAGTTCAGACAACTTTCAGATAAAGTTCACAATATCAAAGGAGCGATGGCAATTCTTTGCAACCGGTTTCTAGATAATACCAGATGACAAGAACCTTATTAACTTGCCTGCTGTTATTATCATTTTCTTGGGCAATTACCAACTCTCCATTCCCTTTTGCAATGTTTAATTTTCACCACTGCAATTGACAAAAAAAAAAATAGACTAATTTTTTTCGCTTAGCTTTTCATTCTTCAATTGCATTCTGTAATCGTGTGCTGCTATCCATTGCTGTTTCCAGGGTATGTTGGCACTTTTCTTCAGCTTACTGTTGATCAAAGATTCATTATTTTTCACCAACAAGGTTCATATACATATATGTCCAAAGTTCAGAAACTGCAGCCTTTAGGCAATTTGAGCTTCAATTGTTTACTTCAATTCCTTATACACTAGGGTACGTCCAAAGTTCAGATATGAAAGTTATGAAGCTCTCAGCTGACAGCATATCCACATCGATTATGCTATATGGCCACTTTTGCTGGACGCTTTTCCAGTCCGATTTCAACATTTGACCAGCCCAGATCGCCACGAATCGGTTTCAGCCCGACCGAGCTGGCTTTAATTTCCTTCGCAGTTTGTTTGATTGTTTTTTGGTTTTTTTTTTGTTTATTTTGTGCAAGTGAAGTCCAATGATGAAGTGTTAATTGACAAATACTATCTTCTTATTGAGGCAAATCAATACACATATGTACATATGTGTGTAAGAACGACAAACAATCACGTGCAGGCTCTTATCGTTGAAGTGAACTGGAAATCCCCTGTTGATAAGACCGATCTTCGATGCAGGTCCATCCACCATAGTTTTACACATCAAGTATACGCCGGTTGTGTCGTTCATGCCATTTCATCTTGATTTTTCGGTCTTATCTCTGGGCGGTGTAAAAAAAAAAACACAGCCATAAAGCGCTCCTCTCACAACACCATAAATAATATGCACATAAATTATAAACTTTATAAAGAAAAACAAAGCATATACAAGTAGATATAAATTAAACGTAAACACCCGGTTTTTTTGTTTACCTAATGTTTTAATGCAAACAAACAGCAAACGAATTAAATAGTATCAATTTACACTTTTGAAAATATTCAAAATATTCAGTGATTTCGTTTTCAGTGTAGATAGAAACTCTCATTGAGAAATATTTGTACAATAAGTTGCATTTTTAAAGCGAACAATATAAACAATGTGTTAAGCGCACTTAATACAACTAATCAGATAACAAAATGTTAATTTCTCGCATTTTAATTACCGTGGATATTAATTAATTAAATAATAGACAAAAACGATGTTCGTTAAAACGCATCTATGTGAGAATTAAAGTCAATTTTCTTAGCTCAAATAATAAAACATCGATATTAGAACCTCGATGGCTGGAAAAATGAAGGACTGCATCAACAATTCAACTCATGTGTCGCATTGAAATCATTGAATAAATATGCTCACATCAACAATATAGAGACAGTTATAAATTAACCAATTGATATCAATAGAAAAACAAAATCGAGAGGAGTGAATAGAACGAATATCGAAATGCGCGCCGTTTACGACTTGTTGCTGAGCAACGCCTTTGATCCCAGGTACGAATGATATTCGCCATATCTATATATATATATATATATATATATGTTTTTGTATGTATATGGCTATATAGACTACAATCCCAAACAGAATCGGAGACATACAAATGGGTGGGCTTTGGAATATGATACATCTTGGCCGGTAATTGAATGCTAACCAATGTTAATTGGACTCTAAACGAGAAATGCTTAGCAAATATTTGATTTTCACCGTCTGCGCCTCAGTGACGCAGTTGATTTTATTGACAAAGATGGGGCGTTTATCAAATGTTTATTGTATTATTAACCCAATGCGATACACGCTAAATATTTGCCAAACAAATCGAATACAGCAATTAGGCAGGAAAGTGTTCTCGGCGAAGTAAATGGAAAAATATCGGATCCATTAACACGATACAAAAAAATCTCATTAAAATAAAATAAAAAGCAATAAAACTATAGTAACAATCCAGTTGTATTTGCAACAATTAGTTATCCAGTTCTATTCGGATTTATTTCTCACATACTGGGTACAAATCGATTCAAATCTAATTATGTACATTAAATATTTTGTTCTTGTGTAATGCATCTGCATGAATTCTTATGAAATTAGCTCAGATCTAATAGTATGCTGCATATGTACAATATAATAACCCATTGTCTGGATAGTGCAGTGATTACAGTTAGTGATCGGAACAGCTTCAAATGCAAAAATCTCATGAGTATTCATTGGGGGGATTAACAATTGAGAGTCACCAATTAGCCGAAGTTCCCATCAAATAAACATGAGATGTCTAGACTACACTAGAAAAAATAACACCATATCATAACAATAATATACATTTATATGTTGTAATATAAATAAGTAGGCTTAGGTAACAAAGTAAATATTTCACAAAATAGAAACAAACAAAATTTAAATCTTTAATCAACACTCCCCTTAGTTTTCCTCCGTATAATCCTGGATTTGTGTCTAATTTCCCAGAATGGTACTACAAAACCACAACACTGTGGTGGCCCGTTCCACCTTGACGCCGAACAGCAGCAGCCAGAACTTTGGCTCCCAACATCCAGCTGGAACGCCCAATGGATCCGGAACCGGACGTAGTCCCCTGAACGCCGGACCCAGCACCCAACGTCCCATTATCGACCTGTTGGTGGCCATGGTGGCCGTGCCGGTGCTTATCCTCTGCGCCCTGCAGTTGGAGAAGAATCTGCGGGACAATAGCGTGGAGTCTCGCTGGTTGGTTTTCGCCCTGGGCATCGGGATGCTGGTGATCAGCGTGATCATCTGCGGTTATGTCACGCACCGCATGGGCGTCTGCATTTGGGCGGGACCCATCGACGAGGCGGGAAACAGGGCCACCAATGGAGCCATGCCACATGTGAGTGCCAAGCAGGATGTCTATGGATTATATGTAAATATTCCATTAATAATCCGAAACAACTTTCCAGATCAACTCCCAGAACGATGTGCTGCGCATTGTCGACTCACTGCCGCCAAGTTACGAAAGCGTGGTCAAGTTCGAGCTACCGCCGCCGACCTACGAATGCCTGGTCATCAGCTGGGGTCGGTCGAAGGATCTGGAGCCGGCACAGACCTCAGCCAAGCGAGGAGCTGGTGGATCCAACTCCCCGCCCGGGTCCACCCTGCACATCTAGGGTGGAAGTGGTGGCGAGGGAGGGAGTTGAATGGAACTAATGGAGCAGTAGATGGAGGAGAGAGAATTAAGAGATTTTTTCCCAACTGGCAGCGCAACGGATTTCTGTACTTGACCCACTTAAAATAACCATATGCAAAAAAAACTGTAACAACGACATCGATAAGTGGTGTTCTGGAAACTCTGGTGTTTTCGAAAGTTCCCAGAGCATTTAGCTGAATACCGCCATATATCCGTATGTCTTATTATAAATTGTAAGCTAACTATTAGCTTGTCATAGCATAATGGCATTGTATTTACTTTGATTTTAAGCAGATAGTATTTTAACTCGCAGAGCCTATCAAAAACGATATCGATTCTCTCGCAGTGTACATAGAGTTTTTTTTTTTTGAAACGCACAGCATCTAGTCCAAAGTTGTATATAGCCGAAAAAGAAATAACGGAACCACACATGATGCGCTCATATCAGTTTTAAACACATATATTGTATATTATTGAATTAATGCCAGGGCAGGGCGGCAATCAAGCAACAAAACTACAGGGTAGTAATTAGTCTTAGTCTTAGCGTAACGCCTGTATATAACTATGTATGTATATTTCGATTACAACTACTTTTATTATAGCCACATCGATAGCGATGTCGATTGCCAACAAATGTCGGAAAACGTTCAGAGTTGCTTTCCAGAAATAAAGAATTCCTATTAAGTTTATTGAAATCCAAGCACATAGTTTTCGCATCTTTTGGGGGGCTTTCGAAAAATACTGCCCCAAAATCATGGCATTGCATAAATTAGAACTCATCCGGTTATTCTCAATGGATAATTAACCAGTTAAGATAATGGTTATGTGAAATTCCATTCGAAAGTTATTGAAACCTGGTGTCATGATTCAAGATTTGGATTCTTGGTTTTTGTTCGTTTTTATTTTTATTGTATAAGGTAGTAGTTAGGTAGTAGCATATAAATTTATATAACGTACGATATACATAGTATGTAAAAAAGACATAGCTAGCTTAAATACTTTCACTTGATGCGATCGATCTGTTTTACCACTCTCTAAACCAGATCTGCCCATTTATACTCTCTTGTTCCATGGAAATTGCTCTCATTTTCGGGCAGTTCTACTCTAATCTCAATGCAATGTTTCCGTGCGTGTGTGTGTTTTTTGTGTGTGTGACGTATGCGTGTATGAGTGAGTGGGTGGATGGGTGGATGGTTGGTTGGTTGATTGGTTGGTTGGGTGACCTCCTAAACTCTTCACCCTAGAAACCTGCAACTCCGCCGCGTTTACGATAATCGGCATTCGCATAGATCGCTGTGGCATTTCTCGATATGGCCGTGACCACAGATCCAGTTTTCACGGAAATGGACTTCAACTTGTGTCCCCGTTTGGTCAGCAATTGGAGCAGGGATTCCGTGAAGCCATCCTCCTCGTACTCCAGGACATCGGGCATCAGTTGATGGTAGAAGCGCGGTGCATCAACCGCCTGGCGTAGATCCTTGCCGAACCACAAAACATTGGCGGCCACCTCAACCACGGCCGGAATGATCTTGCTGCCTCCAGCTGCTCCGATGACCATCTTCATGTTGCCATCCTTATCGGCCAGAAGGATCGGTGATTGCGAGGACATCGCCCGCTTGTGGGCCTCAATTTTATTCGACTGCGACTGGGGCAATGCGAAAATGTTATTCTTCACCGCAAAATCGTTCATTCCATTGTTGAGAACAATACCCGTACGGGGTCCAATTAATCCGGAGCCAAAGCTGATGGATAAATATTGAATGGATTAATCCAGATTATTTTTAAACCTCACGGAGGCTAACAATGGATACTCACTAGGAATTGATGGAGCTGGTCACTGAGACGGCATCACCGTTGGGCGCCAAGACAACCAAATTCGAAGTACCATCCAGATCCTCGATGGCGGCGAAGTTGGCTCCATACGCCTGGGCATCGGGCAGCACGTGGGAATCATTGATCTTGGCCCGGTTCTGATCGCCAAAGTCCGGACTATTCAGCCGGCTAACCAGCTCTCGTGCATCGATGAAATGCATATCGCCCAATTCTGGACGCTGGGCAAAGGCGAACTTCATGGCTTCGGCAAATCGATGAATGGTACGCGCCTTCAGCTCCTCCGTGGACAGATCCTGTGCCGTGAAGTTATAGCCCTGCAGTATGGCCAGGACGTGAGCCACCACCGAACCGGAACTGACCGGCGGCACCACATACAAGGTGTCGTCACCCAAGTCCATGGTGATGGAGTTGATTACATCGGCCTCGTACGACTCCAGATCATCGGCCAAAATAATACTGCCCATGTCCTGCAGATCCTCCGCCAGCAACTTGGCTATCGTTCCATTGTACATGTCCATGGGTCCATTCTCGGCCAGAAGTTTGTAGGTCTTGCAGAGATTTTTGGGCGGCTTAACTACAGTTCCGGCGACATGGGGCTTGCCAGTTTCCGCATTCAAATAGATTCTGTAAAGAATCATACGCTTAGAATCGAGTTCTATTCACAAAAGTATGAGTTTGAAATTGCTTGAAAAGCTGCTGAAAAGTGCACTCAGAGAAATGGGGCGTTCTTTTAGACACTTTTAGAGCACTTTTCAAGCTTTTCGACAATTTACTGGTACTGCTCGTGCTCCTTGATGTACGGCAAAGCTATATCCAGTGCCCGTTCCATGTGCTGCGACACATGGTATCCCTTCTCGCAGAGCTCCAGCGATGGCGCCACCAGTTCCGCCCACGGCAGCTGTCCGAACTTCTGATGCGCAACATGGTAGCCCATCACCTCGCCGGGCACAGCGATGCTCAGCGGTCCCTTGTCGGAATTCTCCGGCTGCTGGGCAAACATGTCCTCGGTGGCCTCGTAGGGCGCCACCTCGCGGGCATCGATGGCGGTGGCGTGGCGCTCCTTTCGGTTATAGACGTTCATCAGGTGACCACCACCGATGCCCATGCTCTGCAGGGTCAGCAGTCCGTTGCACAGAAGGGCGGCGATCGCTGCGTCCACCGCGCTGCCATTCTTCTGCAGGATGCCGCTAATAATAATAATATTCAATTAATATTTAATATTTAATGTCACTGCTGTCTTTCTGTTAGGTGATCCAAAAATTGTATAACGCTTCTTATTGTGTTAGTAATAATCCTAAAATGAAATTTTGATGACCTCGATCGTTTGGGCAAAAGGTGGCTCATTCCCATATTCCTCTACCTTCACTATTCGATCTAAATTCTTTTTAAATTCTAAATTTAAAGCCCATAGAACTGCATATAGTTACCTGCCGATCTTGCTGCACTCAAGGTTATCGGAACTCACGGCTCCATGTTGGTAGACCCCCAGGATCGAGTTGTACTGTTCGCTGGTATCGATCTTGATCTGATCCGCTAGCCAGGTGGGTGGTGCCGCTGTCGTTGCCGCCGTGGAGGCGGCCACATTGGGCAAGACGTCGTCCGATGGCGTGGTCGCTGTGCTCGTGATTCCCAGATTGAGATTGCCAATGTTGTCCGTTTCCGTTTCCGGTTCCTGTTGCTGCTCATCATCTGTTAAATGAAATGTTTTAGGTGTGGGGCTGGGATTGCTATCTGTTCTGCTAGTGGTTGTTGTTCTGGTTGCTGTTGTTGTTGTTGTTGCTGTTGGTGGTTGTTGTGTTGCACTTGTTGCTATTGTTGTTGTGCTGGTGCTTATTGTTGTTGCTAATCCTGATGGTGCAATTGTTGTTATGGTTGCCTCTGTGCTTATTGTTGTTGGTGTTGCTGTCGTTGTTGTTGCGGTTGTTGTGTTGTTTCTATTTGGCGTCGATTTAGGCCAGTCTTCGTTGTTGTTGTTGTTGTTTAGTGAGTTGGGGTGTAAAGTTTTTGGTTGGGGTTTTGTTCATGTGAATACTTTTTGGTGCCACAATAGAAGAAATTATTTTGAACTAGATTAAATGCCAGGTGCTTGGTTAAGATGAATCGAAAGCATGCAGAAAATAAGCGAAGTTTTGTTCTATTTTTTGACAGTTTGACTAAATTCGGTCTTTAAAAAACGGTCCCAAAGTCTGTCTGTTCGTATATATGTACAATACACAATACACATCTACACATACAATATCTATGTGAATCGAGTTTCGGTATTAGTTTGCAGTGGGTGAGTGAATTGTTAGCTGGATGTAGTTGGCTATTGTACCTTTAACCCGATTTCCCATACTCACCACTGAAACACAGGCTAATTATCACGTAGCTGATCAGGGCAATGCCGATAAAGCAGATTAGCACGATGGTTAGCTTCTTCATCCAGGCCAAAACTTTCACGCGCCTGCAAAAATCCAAATGAAATTCTCATATTAAGATACTAAGCCCAATGATAATAAAAATTAGTTAAAATCTCTGTGCCCTTAAAAATTAATTTTTAAATAACTTGGAAAGCTGTAGTCCTTGCCGCATCCTTGAACTTCTGTTTATAGAACAGAAATGTATCTGCAAATTGTCCGAAACAAGAATTTACTATTCGCCTACTATTGCAGTTGGCTCAATCCAATAAATGCGATTTCTATGTAAGCCACTTCCTCTCCGCATCGCAATCATAAAACTCGCCAAGGACATTTCGAACCTAAATGCTATTGTTAATGCTCCTTTTTATGCTCACATCTGTTCGCGACGCGCCTCCTCGGCGGCGGCAGTGTCCTGCATGAGTTCGCCGCCATTCTTCTCCTCGTCGGAGTCCAATCCGCCGGCGGACTTCAGGGGTATCTTGTTCATGGCATCCTCGTTGCTGTGGTGCACCATCTTGTGGGCATCCGCTGCTGCACTTGCTCCGGCTCCTGTTCCCGTTCCCGCCGATCCCGCTGGGATTGTGATGGAGCTGTAGTTGGCAAAAAAAAACGAAAAAAAACGGTCGAAAATAAGTTGTAAACAAATGCAACAGTTTTTGATATCCTCGGCGCTCGAAAATATGCAACAGTTTTCGCCAGCAGCTTTCAGCAGCAACTGAAACTGAAAATGAATGCGGCCCAAGCACCGACAATCTCAAGCGATTCTCATTGAACGACAAGTACAGTGGAGTCTCCATAAATTTGCTTAAGCTTGTGCACAGAAAATGAGGTATAAAAACCACTTTATAATCTTTAATATTTATAAAACCACAAATATCTTTTCATATTATAAAGATATTGATCATTTGGTTTAATTTGGCATCCGTTAGCTTTTAAGTTCGACTTAGCGAAACTCCACTGTCACAGCTCGAACAACAACTATATCGCTGTCGTCATCGCCAACTTTGATGGCAGGATGTGGCTTGTGTGCTCGGCTACCCGACACCGTTCACCACCCGCCGCCCAACGCCCACCGCCCCCAAGTTCCTTGTGTGGGCGTGTCCCGTATAAAAATGGGTCAGACAAGCGACGACGTCGACAGCGACGCCGACCGAGTCGGTAGCAGTGGGAAATGCATTTTCCTCAATCGAGCAAGTGGATTTCCTTTTGTTGTTTCGACCATAACCATAATTGAATGTTGTGATTGTGAGCTCGCGTGGTCGGCGGGATTTTGTGGGCGGAAATGGGGTGGTGTTGGGTTAAGTCATTGCTCGCGGGAATTGGGTTAATTGCTGCCAGCAATGAGAAACGGGAAAAATAAAAAATTTAAAACATATCCAACGGACAGGGCAGCACCTCTTGCACCGCGGACCTGACCTGGGCTACATTTGTAATTGTTGACGTCGCCACTTGCACTCGCACAACAACACCCACCACCCTCCCTTTTAACCCATGAAACAACAAGCAGCTAGGCCCCCCCTTAACCCAGCACGCAGTGATGACGACACTTGCTGAAGAGGAAAAGCCCCTCGTAAAACAGGGTGCTCAAAAAGTAGACACACTCAAATACAGGCGGTGAGTTAATCGTGCTTGATAGCAGTTTAAAGTTTTAAGGGGCTACACCGAGAAAAATTGGTGTTATATAAGTTACCATTACTTTTATATACATTTTCACATAGCATTACAATTTTGGCTTAGGTCCCAAAGTAAAATTTAAAAAAATATGAAAAAATATTTGTGCTTAAAAAAATATGAAGTTACTAACTGGCAAATCACCGAGACATTTGCAATATTTTCTGCGATTTTCATTCAATTTATCCAAGTACCACTGTACATCGTTTAGAGTTCTGCCTGAAATGAATGGCCCTATGCGTTGTGTGCACTTTTTAATATTGCCCATTTTTTCTTTTCTGGTTAATAATACTCTTTGCTGCTGCCTTCTTTGCGCTGCCTGGCGGGCAGGCATTCGCGCTATTTTTGGGTCAACTGCATTTAATTTCGTTTCGTTTTCGTTAAATGGTCGGTGGGCCGAAAGAACAAGCCACAATTATGAGGCATTCGGAATGCAATTGGGGTTTACGATCCACTTGTTCCTGGCTGCGCCCACGAAAAATGGCACAGGGAAACCAAAATAGAGTTCGTCGTGCCATGACCATAGCAAATTAAATACAAATACCCACAAATAGTTCCCTATTCTGCTTCACTTTAATTGATTGCTATTTGCACTTAGCGGTTCGCAGGAACCGAACGACAGGTGGCGTGTTGGTGGTGGTCATTAGGCAAAGGATAATTACTCAATTGCAACTTTGTTTGGCAAATGCTTCGCGGCAATCATTACCAAAGCTAAATAACTTATACTTCAATTAAGTTAAATTACTTTGTAATATACAAATGTGAATAACTTCAAAATTGTTAGGCTTTCGCTCGACGCAACATTACACATTTATTCAATAACGTTTAATTTTCACCATTCGTCAATTTAAATTCTGTCAACTTCATTTTCACATTACAATTCTTAGTTTTGGCGCTTGCGCAGCGCCTGCAAACCAAATTAACTGCCAGCTAACTAATATGAAATCGCAATTGGAATTGGCTGTCATTATGCCTACGTGTGAAGATTAAACAATTAGCAATAATTTCAAAAATTCGATAAGAAATCGCTTAAATTATGGCTATTGGATAGTTTCTTCGTTTGGGTAAGTACTTTTAAAGGGAAGTGACCGACAAGCAATATTAATAATAAGTACACCCATGTCCAAATACATGGCTACATGTGTTTCAGACATGCGAGTGTGCAATATTTTAATTACTCATTATATTTACAAGACAAAGGAATGCGAAAATCATAGCTTGGCTTTCATCTTTAGCCGACTTCTTATCAAAGGGATAGATAAACTTAATAAAAGAGGAAATATGGAGTACATGGGAAAGCTGAAAGATATGGGCTAGTTAGTACAGAGAAATATTTACAATTACAGACATACTAAACACTTATGTTTTTCCTTTTAACTAACTACAATATTTAACCCAAAAGCTAAACATATGCTATTTCGAATAGATTTCCACACAAAATACTTGATTATTGTTTGTATTTCAAGAGGGCAAGGGCAGATGGCCATAGATCATGGTTGATCGGGCATGCCCAAGCCCAATCAAATGGCGGCACCAATCCAATTTGCATTTCGGATGCCAAACGAATCGATTCGTTGGGCAATTAAATCAACAATTTGACAAAAACAAATACAATTAAAATGCACGAAGACCGGCGCAAATAAATCAAAACTTTCCAAGGGGCCAATACTGGGCATAATTTAGCTTCGAGTGACGAACGCCTTCGCGAGATACTTAAAAATTTTCCAAATTGCAATGCGTCAAAGTTTGTTATGTCCCAAAGTTGGCCAAAATGACGAATCTTTTGAGTTTTTTGCGCCCAGAGACCCCAAAGTGGCCCCATTCCCAGCTTTACGAGGAGTCGGTCGGCTGAGAGCTATTTTTACTGTATTTTGTTCGCAGCTACTCAAAAAAACATCTTTCGAAATCGAATGGCCGGGAGAATTATGAAAATGGTATGCCTCAACGCGAATTTCATAGATCTAAAACAACCATAAAGTTCGGGAATCTTAAAAGGAAGTATTCAAATGACAAACTTACATAAAATAACAAATATTGCTTATAAGTTTTATAACAAGGCATATCGTAAAAGAAACGATTTTTCAAAATTGAATATATTTTGAAATAAAATTTAAATGTAAATGTTTATTAGAACATTTATTGTATTTTTAGCTAAAGAAGTTTACTTAAGCCATACGTATTACCATTTTTAAGTTCTTCATAAGTAATTATATTATTAATTATATTTATTTTCTTTTTCTAGCTTTCCGGATAGTAATACATATATAGTAAATATTCTCAGGACTTGCACGCATCTCGTATTAAGTCATTGTTATGTACATATTTAGTATTATTTGCCTAACCCTTTCAGCACAAAGATGCTCAATTCAAAACCCAGACGAGATAATGAAAAGAAAGGGACTCGCCATAGATCAACTAGAACAAAGATCTGTCATTCACGGATTTTGACACATTCGCCGCACTGGCGCACTCGCATTTTTCAAACCAAATTGGTGACAGTGCAAATTGATCTCGCCCAAAGTTCAGGGACACTGGCCACCAGATAAGTAGCGCAATCCCAATGCGGGTGCACATTGTGTACTATATACATAGTATATGTAGTATGATGTGTTGAGTGGCATCTGGGTGTTGTGTAGTAGATAGACACCCAGATCCAGATATTAGCTGGCATGGCCTTTTCTTCAGAGCTCTGATTTTGTTCTTCTCTACTCGTTCGTTCGGTTGATTAAGTTGTCAGCAATCAGCTGAAGGCACCGAAACGAGACGACGTTTAGCGTCGATTACTGTTAGACTAAGTGGCCCGATCCCAGATCTGGATCTGTTGAGCCAACAATTGAGCGCTCTCTTGGGAATTAGCTTGATAAAAAAAAAAAAAAAAACCAACCCACCAAATAGCAACAAACCAAACAAACATCGTACTTGGACTAAAGAAATAGAAAAGATGATGGAAAATGATGGAAAAAAATGAAAAATACTGGAAAATGGGAAGGAGAGTGTGCCGGCGAGTTCATGCGGGATCAAAAGATAAGCCGAAAACAAAGGGAGCCTGAACTCGACCTATCGCAGTTGTGGTGATATTCTTGTGTGTGTTTTCCCGCCCATTATCTTTATTGTGGCCACTGGGCCCAGAAGTGAAGGTCAGGGTTCCGAAAGCCAATAAAAAAATTAAGGGGTTGTGATTGCCAAAAATAGACTAGACATGACATGTCAAACTAATCCCCAACCAAGCGTATTATATTTAATTCACTCACATTCATATTGAGTTACGACCAGTACCTATGATTCGCTGGAAATATTATTGCAGCTGCGTCATGATGGCCAATAAACTTCTGCTGCTAAAGCGGAGTTCATTCAAATGCGATAAAATAATGGCAGAAAAATCCACTTGCGTATTCATTTCCTCTCTTGGCGGTCATATCAACATTATTATTAGTTCTTGTGGATTTCTTTCTTGCTCCTTCCGCTTTCACTTATCATATCATTTGTTCTAATGACTCTTTCATTGATAAAAGCAAACTCTTAGTTTTATTGCTTAGAAAAATTGTTTAAAAATGAGAACTACACGCATTTAAAAGCATTTTAAAAATTGCTTTAAAGCAATGTGATATATGGGAAAAGTATATAGCAACCCCTTTCCTATTTTCCACCCCATGAATTATTTAAATTTTCATGCCATTCTTTGACTGATTTATGGAAATGCTGTGCAATGGATATGGATATCCATGAATTTTAGCTCGAAAACTTTTGGCATTTCGGGAATTCGACAAGTTATCATCGATTTACAAATTTTTCGAATATTTGTAACAACAATATTTCTCCGGAATCCAATGACCTTCAGCAAGAAAAAGAGTGCATTTTCAACAAGTGTTTGCTTTTCTTTTTCTTTTTTTTTTCTTTGTTAATATTGTTAAATTTTTTTCATTTTGGCGCATTTGGCGGCATTTTCGGCGTCTGGCATTTATTTGGCCGACGCCTTTGTTTCGCTTCTGTTTTCGGTTATTTTTAAATATAATAATTGCAAAATGAAACGAAAAAGACACGCTGTGTTTTTTTTTTTTTTTTTTTGGCCCTAGACTTGGACTTGGACTTGTTGCTGCCAACGTATTTTTTATAAATACACATATACATATATCTCCTTCTATATTTTTTCAGCTCTGTGGTGGACAGTTTAATTTCAGGTGGGCGAACCTGGCGAATGCCGGCCCAGCATTAAACAAAAAAAAAAATGAAGAAACAAGAAACATACAACAAAAATAAGACACATTTTGATTTAACGATCCTGATACGCACACGCACCACAACAACAACAAAATGGAATAAAAAAAATTATGTTTTTGTCACCTTTTTTTTATAATTTAAATCGTGTAACTTTTTCGAAAACGCGCGCGCTTTTTTTTTTTTTTGATTTATACTCAAAAAATTGCGGAGTTGAGTAACGAATGCACGCGTAGTATCCTACGCAAATATATACCGCAGCTATATATAACTGTGTGGGAATTCTATAATTTTCAATTATATATTTAACTTCTTTTTAGCAATATTTTTTAGTCGCGTGTCGCGTCTGCGACGTCGTCTGCGTCTGTTGGTCAACTGAATTAAGAACGGCCGCTAACGATGACGACGACGCTGGCGCAGCGTTTTGCAGCGACGGCGGCAGAGCGAGCGATGCCCATCTGGCTTGATTCCCGACAATTGCACTCACAGTTGTGAGTTTGTAGTACTAGCAAAACTGCCTTTTGAAGGTAATCAAAACTGATAAGGAATTTATTCTATAGTAACAAATGCACAAAACTTTGGAAACACCTAATTACTTAAGATTTTAATTATTTAAGCAAACATATTTTAGTGCGAGAGCTAAGTCATTGCAGATGATCAGCTTATGTTAAAATGTCTGTAGAGGCTAAGCAACCAAAAGCAATTCTTTAAGTAAATAACAAATTCATTAAACAGCTCAAATATTATACAAAAAATAACATGTTTTTAAACATATATTTACATGCATTCATATTTATATCCCTTCCCATAAATCTCATATTTAAAATTAAATATACATTTAGGTATTAATTAAATTGTATTTTGAATTATAGTATCTTTTTTATAAATAGTTTAATAGTTGAAATTATTTAATGGCATAAAATGTTAGCCATCTCTGACTGCGACTGCTTTTCGTCTAGCCGAGTGGGCAGCGAAGTTGCGTCGCTGCCGCAGCGCAGCTGCTGTTGCGCTCTTATTGTATTTTTGTTTCATACTATATTTTATTTTATTTTATTTTTTTTTTTTTATTTATTTAGTTTTTGTTCCACGCTGCATTGCAAATTGTTGCTGGCGGTGCGGAAATCACAAAAAATTAGACGACCCCGATGGACATAGAGCTGCCGTGATTGCCATCATTCTGGATGCTAGGCTCTGCGGGTTCTGGTTGGCTTTCGGTTATAGTTGTATCATTTCAGTGGTTGCCGGGGGGCGTGGCCAGTGGCCACCACCCACCCGGCGGCGAGCCATTAAGAGCAATTTGTTGACAGTGACACACAAAAATGGACACACAAAGCGACGCGAGGCGACAAAACAGGCTCAACCAAACAAACAAACCAAACAAGCAACCGAGCCAAGCTAACACAAAAAAAAAAAAAAAATAGCGAAATAAAATAGTAATGATAATATGGAGGGAAAATCGGAAAATGTGAGACAATCCAGTGACATCATCAAATCACTTTAATTGCAATCGCCGCCAAGGTTGGTAAATTGTGTAAGGATAAGCGTCGTTCTTATATTTATGAACCTCATTTATTTTACTTTGATTTATTTCCCATTTCCTGACAATGTGCCTCCTTCAACTGTTTCTAATCTAATTTTCTATCTTCAGCGACCTTTGAGTATCTTTTGGATGTGTGCTTCTGAAACGCAAGTGAAATTGGCAGCGCTTTATATTGGAACAGGTGAAATAAGATATTGGTAAGCAAGTTAGCGTGCAGTCACAGCAGCGGGCAAGCACTTAATATATATTTAAGGGAAATACGTTAAAAATGTTATGCCTAATAAAGGGAAATACAAAAAAATATATATATTTAGTTGTACAATTTTTGTTTCAACGTCGGGGAACTTACATTTTTTGAATACTTTTCTATTAAATAAAAAGTCAATAAAATAAAAGTAAGTTATGTAAGACTACTAAAAATGTCGATATATATTTTGAAAAATATATACATACATATGTCCACGATAGCCTAGCACCCGATCTAATGACTTGACCGCGACTGTGGTCCGATGTGCGTGTTCCCTGGAGTGGTCATCGTTTGGCCATCATCTCCGCACATCCGCTGAGCATCCGAGCAGTTTTGTTTTTGTACTATTTTGTGGGGCCACGCAGATTTCCGCTGCAGTTTGACATTTGCAGTTGTCTGCCGGTGATAAGAGCTGCGCAGCGGACAAAAGGCAACGCCAAACGCCACAAGGAGGATGATGATCATGGAAGCATGTCAATTGCACCAGAGATACAAAGATACTGAGATACATACGTATGTATGTATGTAGATGGCTGGCGAAAACACTACTTATTTATTTATACATGCGCGATGTCGTGCTGCTAAAGCGTGCAATTTGCCACAGTCGCCATAGTGAACAGTATACAATATACTATATACTATAAACTATAAACTATATAGTGGCTGGATCCAGAGGCAAATCAAAGGCAACAGCAGACGACAAATGGCGAACAAAAAAGAGCGCACGGAAAAAATTAAAATGTGTGTCAACAAATTGCACAAATTATCGGCAGTTGAGCGCAGTTTGGGTATACTCGAAAAAATTAATCCACTCATAAGAAGAGCTTAAAGCGTTATTATAAAGTTAATTTTAAGAGGCTTAAAGGCTTAACAAATTGTTTGAAATTGATCTACATTTAACATAATTTTCTCTTTATTGAATTCATTGTATAAATAAATGTATGCCCAGCTATTTCTTTCGGTGTAGCCCAACTTCACTGACCCCCACAACGCATTTTTCCAATGTGTGACAACAAACAAAGATATGACCTTAATCTGATCACCTCTAAATTGGCATGCTATGATAATTTACCCTAAATGCATGGCATGCACGCTGACCGAAGAGGAGGAGCGATTTGGGGGAGGCTTCACTGTACTTGAAGCGTACGCTCGTGGGCGGAGTGGGCGGCATTGCGTCCATCCACATGACAATGGGCTAATTACAGGGAATCCATCACGCAGACTCATCCCACTGTTTATAAAAAATATAACTCAACACTTGACCCTGCTTTATCTGCCCTTTTTGGTTTCCATTCCATTTTATATGGATTTGCATACCGAATCACAGCTACTGTAAACACAACATTGCGTAGGCTTCTTTTGGAATTGAAAATCGAAATATGTTGGAAATTGGATTTTATGAGAGTATAACTATAAAATCAGAGAGGAAATTGTAGAGATAAATGTATCAGCTTGTTTCCGTTAGAAATCAATCTCAAGTATGCTTGACATAAATAAATAAACATCATCTTTAAAATTCCATAATTATTCTTATCTTACATATCATTCAAAATAATATAGATAAAGTTAGTTATCTAAAAATAATGACTATTGAAATGCTGAATATTCTTTATAAGTATCATCTCTGCATTTGCGATCCCCAGCAAAGCTGCCCATCAATGGTCACAGGCCCAACCCAAAATTAAATAAATGGCTTTTTGCTCGTTGATATTTTTTAGGTGCGAATGCAGTGGAAAATATATATACACATTCATCACATGCAATTTTAATTTTTTTAATTTTTTGTGCGTTGGTTGTTGGCGACGCCGACGCGGTGACGTCACAAACACATTTAACCAGCTAACCTTGGCCCGATCTAAGCTCTCACTCGCACTCGCACTGGAGAAGGGGCGCGGAAATCGAGATTTATATATTTTCTGCATTTCCACTAAATACAGTAAAAAAAAAACAGTAATTACTAACTCACTGTAAGCTAACAAATTGAAAATATAGAATCGAGTGTGTGTAGGAAATGCTTAAAAAAACACAAAATAAGTTTACGCCTTAATAAATTCGAAATAAAATAATAAATAAATAATAATATTGAAAAAAAATATTACCCGTATGCCTCTTGATTTCTTCAAGTGTGTATTTTAAATTGACTTAAGATATGCACATAAGAAATCAAATATTTCTTAAGTTCGTATGAACTCAGTCTATTTGCACTCTGTACTCGATTCGATTATTGTTAGTATATATTTTTCCGAGTGCATATTTGAACTTGTCACTTGTCTGTCTGGAATTCGTGAATTTGGTTTGGTTTGGGCAACAACCTCTGGGCAACCTCTGAGCCGAAAAAAAAAGTGCAGATGGAGATAGAGGCACTTGGCGGCGGGCTCATTAAATGGTCGTGGAAAAATTCCCTTCGGCTACTGGATGTTTTTGTTTTCTTTTTTTTTCAGATTTCTGGTTTTTGAAGTGCCCCACATTGTGTTGCGCTTTCATGTGGCATGCCACGCCCCAATCATCCTGTGAAAACTATTTTCGGTTCGTCTGACACACATCGATGGGCAGGAAAAGCGGAACAAAGTGCAGAGTGGGAAATGAGCAGTGTGAGTAATTGTTTACATTGCGCTTCTTGTGAGCTACTTTACGGCCCAGCATGTGACCACGCCCCCAACCCCCACATATCCACCGATTTTCCTCCCCATTTCCCTGCAAGAGAAAAAAAAACGCGGCACAAGAATTTCACTTGTTGGTTTTTCCGCGCTCCGCATTATCCCTCCTCCTCTTCTGTTTTTTGATGGATTGTTTTGCGGTCCACTGAAATCGACGAAACTTTAAGTTTGAACTAATGGCAACAAAAATATCCGATGGAAGCACTAGTGTACACACAGAAAAATCGGGTGTGGGCCCACCACATATGCACATATTTGGCTGGCATGTAAATGTAAACAACATTGAAGCGATTTGATCTTTGATTACCTTGAATTCACTCAGACATTTTGAAGATACATACGTAAACATTTCCTTTGGGCTACCTTTGAGAGCATATGAAAACATACAAACGTTTGTTTAAGCTGTCTAAGATGTATTTAGTTAGTGGAACATTGGGCAAAACTATATTCAAAACCTTGAAACAATATTTAAATAGTCCAAAAGATTATTGTGCAATTGCTTAATGGCCAAAAAGTTCAAATTATGAATGTATTAATCATCGCAAAAAGGTTTAAGTATTTGCCACCGTTCTATGCGCTTCTCAAAAAGTGTAGATAAGCAAATTCTTATTTAGCATATATTTTGGTATATTTCGATATATTTATTTCGAAATACTTTTCTAGCTTATATTTTGCATGTTTTATAACGACTTTATAGAATTTAAATATATTTTCCAAGACTCTTTCGATCCCAATTTGACCCCAGGTGAACTTACGATTGCAGTGTCGAGAGATTTGTGGCCGAGGCACCTACGCCGCATGCCGTGGAATGCATTTCGCAACTTTTGCCAATTTTATTGTGCTGTCTATGGGATTAGCACCTCCTCTCCAGCTTTTTGATGCCGCCAGCTGGCGATTCAAATCGCTTATGCCAATGCACGCACAGTAAAAAATTTCAACAAAAAAAATAATTATGAACACGGGGCGCGGTGGGATTTCCTTGAATTAAACTTTGGTTGGTTTTCAATTGGAATTATATGATTTGGCAGTTGAATCTAGAATAGATTGAAAGTTGGGTTTACTACTTGGCGCGACAATTTTTGGAGGCGGCGGCGTTCGCGGCGTTCACTTTCCGACTGAATTCTCACTTTCCGCCGGAGATGCCGTCCGGAGATGCGGCCGCTGCGACGCCGGCAGAGGCAGAGTCCGGCCCCATTTCCCATTAACATTACCATCACCATCACCATCGGCATCACCATCCCCATTCCATGCCACCTCATAGCTACGGCCGCAGCTAAATACAGATCCGAATCCAAATCCACCCACGTGGGCCGGCCAATTGTTGCTGCCGTTAGCATAAACATTTAAGCAACCAGCGACAGTGCGCGACAAACATGTAAGGCTAGGAAAATAGCACGAGTGTATACTTTGTTTGGGCTTACATCATCTTATATGTAAATGCTTATTAGAATTTAGCAACTTCGGTTTTAACATTAAAACGACAATAGTAGGCACATGTCTTACAATTTCGCAACGCACTGTCCAAGTAAGATAAATAACCAAAAGGAAATGACTCCCGTTGCCGGTGCTGTTCTCAGTTCTCCGTGTAGGTAAGCGATGCATGTCACTGTTTTATTTAACCACAATTAAACGACCCGAAACATCACAGTGCATAAGAGACCAACGCTGCGTATGAGCAATGTGTCTGGCCATTAATCAGTTTTATTCACAAAGAACTAAGGATGTTCAGAAAGTTCTGCGGGAAGTAGTTTCTTGCATAGCTGGAAATTCTGTACATAATAACACCGACAGCAGATATCCATAACTAATCCAAGATCTGTAATCCATTCCGGCGGATTGTTTTCTTCAATTCCAGGAACCGGCGGGCACATGTTAGTTTGCGGGAATGTCTGTGGTGGCATGAATCCCATGAATCATGGACAGATAAAATATATATCCACCATAAAACTGGAGGCACCAAGCCAACAGCCGGCGAAAGTGAAATGTTCCGAGATAGATATATATACATACATAGTCTGAAACATACGTGGATTATTCGGACCAACCGAATGGCGAAAAGTAGAGTTTATGGGCTTGGCCAAAAAGTAGCGTAGCTAAAGTTTGAAATTAGTGGTCACAAGGGTTGGCTAAAAACATATAGAAAAAAATAGAAAACTTTATACAATCTCTATTTGGAATCGGCAACTCCATGAAAGGCATTCACAAATATTCAATTTAATGTAGCATTTGTAGGATGCACTTGGATATTTTGAGAAAGTCATTGCATCTTAAGGCATCCCCATCCCCATTTTTCCCACTACTTCACTGACTAAGCCCATAAACAATCCGCCACTTGTTTGTTTACAATCCCCATTCGAAAAAGAGGAGGATCCCAAAATCGAAGAATATCGAAAAAAGAGAAATACAACTGGAAATGCAAGCGCTATGTGAGATATTCCATCTGGCCGTGTAATAAAGATCCTCGGCCTGGTGGGATTTACCACAAAAAAAAAACCGAAAAAAAACTTAAAAGAGGCATTTTTTTGAAATAGAATAGAAATGTATTGTTTGGGGGGGAATGTAGCGAAAAAAGGCACTTATGTACTTAGAGCGATGCGAGATGTGAAGTCGAGAACTCGCAGAAACAGACACACTCGACCACTTGACATTGATGGGTGAGAATTCTGAGGAGATCCCACAGAGCATTGGGCATTGAGTGGTGGTGTCACTTGTGGTCTCACCAATCCTCCCCCAAAAGCGGCTCATTAAAATTTGGAAAAGAAAAGCGGCGGTGGAGTGACATCAGCCCTGCGAAATTCTTGCTCGTTTCATGTTCGAATTTCGTTGGCCAAATACAAAAGTTCGCAACGATATTTGGCCAATACCAAAATTGTCTCTCAATTAAGTTTCAATTGACACACAATGCGGCCAAAGCAAAACAAGGGCAATACGATGGCTAAAACCAACTCTGAATGCCCTGTAAACAAAATATATGCTTTGCATTATTTTTATATTTAAATATTTTGCACGAGTAACTAACATATTCAACTTAAGCTATGACTTAAAGTTATGTATAAAAGGTATTGTATTTTTTTATTTATTAAGCTTAGAGAAACTTTAAGTTTGAACTAATGGCAACAAAAATATCCGATGGAAGCACTAGTGTACACACAGAAAAATCGGGTGTGGGCCCACCACATATGCACATATTTGGCTGGCATGTAAATGTAAAAACATTGAAGCGATTTGATCTTTGATTACCTTGAATTCACTCAGACATTTTGAAGATACATACGTAAACATTTCCTTTGGGCTACCTTTGAGAGCATATGAAAATATGAAAATACAAACGATTGTTTACGCTGCCTAAGATGTATTTAGTTAGTGGAACTCTGGGCAAAACTATATTCAAAACCTTGAAACAATATTTAAATAGTCCAAAAGATTATTGTGCAATTGCTTAATGGCCAAAAACAATCGAATTATGAATGTATTTAATCATCGCAAAAAGGTTTGAGTATTTGCCACCGTTCTATGCGCTTCTCAAAAAGTGTATATAAGCAAACTCTTATTTAGCATATATTTTGGTATATTTCGATATATTTATTTCGAAATACTTTTCTAGCTTATATTTTGCCAGTTTTATAACGACTTTATAAAATTTAAATATATTTTTAAAAGGTATTGTATTTTTTTGTTTATTAAGCTTAGAGTACGCACTTTAATATACATACAATATATATAAAAATCCATGAATATATGTATTGAAAATTTTTTTTTAAATTTATTTTATAACCAAGCGTTATTTCCTTTACACTTTGTAAGGGCAGCGGGAGAAACTGAGTTGGGTATCAATTAAAATTGAAGTCGCGTGGCGATTAGCGCCATTAGCCGATATCCGCAATCGCAGAGGGCGCAGTCCGAATTTCCGGCGCAGCCCCTTTTTCTACCTGCCTACACGCAGCGAAAATGTGGGTAATTCCTATAAGTGTGCCCTCAATATGAACTCGACTTTCTTTCGAAAACCTTAATATCTTATTGCAAACTATATTTTTTTTCAGTGTCAACTGAGGTCATTTTACCCGTGGATTCAGCGTTCGTTGCCCTTTATTTTTTGTTGTCTTTGCCGTGGATTTATTTATTGTTGTACTGTTTTCTGGGCCATAAACATTCGACTATGCAAGAAGCACAATAAATAAGAACATGAGAAACGTGGCTACAGAAAGAGAAATTCCAGTCACTTGGGGTATTTCCATTTTTGAATATTACATTTTCTGTGCCATTGTATTCTTTAGTTTTGAATAAGTTTTTTTTTATTGTATCGCAACAACATTTGCTCTTTAATAATTTTCAAAGATAAAGCAATTTCATTGCTTCCAGGTGATTTTCTTTTTAGTTTTTAGTATAGTGAACGGGTGTTTTTCCCAGTGTATACAGCTTCTACACATAAATTTAGTCCAGGTAGGGATAGGTGGGCAGTTCCTCATCCGCCCGATCCACTACTGGCCGCACTTGCAGCGTCCGCCAAAGTTTCCGCTTGCATGTCTCCGGCTTGTCCAGTTTCCCGCGGAACTTTTGCAGATCACTGTACGCCGGCGGCGGCGGATTCCGGAGGAGACCACCTCGATTGCGACGCAGTGCTCTGCGCACGGGCATCCTGATCGGCGTCAGCCAGCTCAGCTGCTCCAGGCGGCGTTTGTGGCGCTGCCGGAGTGTTCGCGAGGCGCAGTACGGACGGACGGTGATGTAGAAGAAGATCTCGATCACCGAAAAAATGCTGAAGCCCATGAAAAGTCCCAAAAGGCCGCCCGTATTAGCTGGAAATTTAAAAGATAAGATATAATTAAGATTAGTTACATTTCTTAGTTTTGAACTCTTACACAAGAATTCGGTAAAGCCAAACATCTCGGACTTGGTGGTGCTGCGAAATATGTTGGTCATGTAGTAGAAGTGCAATATCGAAATCTCGCTGGCATTGCTATATGGCCCGTGGAAGATATATTCGGGTAGATTCTCGCCGGCCTGAAATCGTGGATCCGAAACGATCGAAGCCGTTGAAAGTGTGGCCCTGTATGTTAGCTCGAAGCAACCCGGCCAGCAGTTCTCGCAGGACAGATTCGTCAGCGATGACTCAATCTCGGTTTGCACCCGATCCGTGCACTGATTATCGTTGGGTCCGCACACCCTGGCCAACGGATCGATCCGGGGCAGATAGTACAGCACACAGCTGCACTCGCGTAGCAGCAACTTCGCCTCGCATTCCAGCTCGCAGTTCTTACGCGAATATGTCCGATAGTAGGCCAGGTCATTCTCATCGGAGAAGAGGCAGCGACGCACCGATTTCTTAATTGACCGTATCGTGGGCAGGGCATCCTCATAGACTGGTTCGATGGGTATCCGTGCCTCGCGTCCCGCGGTCACAACGAAGCCATAGTTGCTCACTTTTGGCAGCTCGGCGGGATTGTGCACAAGAACCTTCAAAGCGGATTTATACAATCAGTAGAAGTATATAGTTGACTAAATACCATGCATCCCACCTTGAAACCAACACTCATCGACTTGGTGCAGTAATACTCCGCTATGGAGGCGTTCAGCACGACGGTGAGACCCATGCGGATGCCCGTGCCCCCCGAGGTGCGCGGAAAGTAGAACTCCGGCAAATTGCGGGCATAACCCTTCTCTGGTGTCCAATCGATGAGCTCATAACGGGTATTCGGATGAGCCGTCTCCAGCCGCACATCGTCACTGTAGTTCCGTATAAGATACGACGGATGCAGGGCATTGAAGTTGCAGCACAGCCCATCGTCCGTCAGTATGGAGGTGAAGAGCCAGGAGCAGTCCTCCTCGCGCGATCCGAAGCTGCAGTACAGGAGCATTTTCTCGCACGGCTGGGCCACGTCCACCAGGATCGCCTTGAAGTACTTCCAGGTGCCGATGTACGAGATGGTCGTGTCCCCGCCCTGGTCACACAGACCCATCAGCAGCGAGAAATTCGTGCTGGTCCGTCCAATGCGATCCACTTTGCTTAGCAGCGCCTGGTTGAGATTACAGATCGTGATCGCCGGAAATGGCATGTTGCTGGTCAGCTTTTGCTTGGCACTGGTCGAAATGATTATGGGCGAAGCACTCCACTTTACGTACACGTTGGATATGAAGAACACGGAAAGGATCACCACCAGCACAAAGGCAAGACCAAAAAAGATGCTGAAAGGCGATATAAAATATGAATTGTAAGTTCGTGGCATTGCTCGTACTTGTCTATATATAAAGTAATGCCTCTTTTAGTGTCCGCGATCTCTGCGATAGGCTGATCGATTCGGCTACCTTGCTTACGTACCGTTCCGGAATGGTGATGCTCTCTTCGGCGATGTACTTTAATCCATGGAGGGTGCTGTTCTTGAGATAGTAGACCACACTCCTCTTAATGGCCGCCCTGCTACAGATGGTATTCTCATCGTCATCCGACTCGGAGTCCTTTTTGCACCCGGAGGAGCCACTTTGGCGCCGCCTGCTTTCCGTCAACGTCCTCATAATGCACTACGTCCGCACTTCTTTGAATCTCCGCTATTTATAGGTCACTTTCTGACTGCACTTTTAGGTGCAATTCCATGGCGGTCATCAGCTTTAATCATATTGAACCAAGGCAAACACGGTCGTCCATTTGCAGTGATAACTGCCAAATTGATTTTAGCCACCCCCTTGCCATCCTCCACGTATTTTGAAAATCAAGTGGATGGCCAGAAAATATGATTACATCGTGGCAAATAAACTTTACACCTGAAAGTAAACATAGATACACGCACGCTTTTCAATAAAGATATTCTAGATATTGTAATACACACAGGTATTGAAAGGGATTTATTTAAGCAGCAGCTTTGTACTAAAAGCAATAATAATTTTTCACAGAAATTTACCATTTAGCTGAACGCCATTAAAATTGCGATCAATTTAATTGACTTGCAGTAAACACAAATGAAAAGTATGAAAAGCTGCTAGAAACCACAAGCATATATACATTAAACTAAATTGGCCAGGATTTTTATTCACTTCCAAATGTTCCAGCAAATAATAACGCAACAATTTCAAAAATCAAGGAAGATAAATTCATTTAATAGGCATCTTTCGTTAGCCAGTTAAGTACTTCATAAATAATCTCCATCCGCATGCGGCATTTTTGCCACTCAACCATTTACATTTGCGTACTAATTGCATAGATTTTTGGCTGGAGGTTATATGAGGTTACTTTTCAAATTATACAATTTCAATATTAATATTCAGTAAAAATTCAAAATACAATACCAAAATGTATCTAAGAGATCCCTATTTCTATATTTACATACTCCATTAATACATTTTAATCTACTTAGAAAAGTTCGTTTCAATTTTCAGAGACTTTCTTCATGCAATATGCACGATAAATAAAATAAATGTTTTAAACTTTCATATTTTAGAACCTTTTCAGTGTTCAAGTTAAAAAGTAGTTGAAATACCTTTCACTCTATCATAGAATTCTTCATCTCCATTGCTAGCTAAGCGCTTTCTATACATTTGTCCCTTCTAATTCGGATTGAACTGGAAGAAGTCCACGTTGAGATCGAGAATAGCCTCTGTGTTGGGCGTTTCCTTCATGGTCAGGGCCTCCACGGCATTATCGCTGGCATGATCGTAGCCATGGTTCACAGTCGGAGGAGCAGTTGCCACTGGCGGCTGCATAAGATCGCTGACGTTTCTAAGCAGACTCTCCTCGGAAGGCGGATGAAGTTGACCGCCCGCCGATAGATTGAGACGCTGTGCAGCCTCGTCTGTGAGCGGATCGTCCAGCGACATGCTCAACTCTGCGTAGACCACCAGATTGCGGGCTCCTTCACTACCGCTGCCGGCAACCAAGGCCGCTCCCTCTGATTCCGGCATCGGTGCCAGCGGCGACTCCATGGCGGACATATCCAACGCATACTGACCCTCGGGTATGCCCAAAACTCGTGCAATTCGTGCATTTACAAAATGCAGTCCAGAGGTATTCCGTATAAGCCGTTGGCTGCGCAATTGCAGCTGCTCCACAAAGTCGTTAAGTTCGTTAAGAAAGAGATCAGAGCGCTGTTCCTCGCTGAGATGGGAATGCCGCTGCAGTTGGGCGGTCAGAAGGCCGAACAGCGACGGCGTGGAGGGAGGATGAACCGTTGATGGTACTGTAGCTACAGCTACAGGTGGTGTCTGCTCGCCCGGACGCGGCATGTGCTCTGGGAATTTGACAAAGTGACGCTGCAGACGGCGTCCCAAAAAGATCTTTCCACAGCCGGGACAAACGGCATTTTTGGGCACGGCTCGTTGGATGGTTGTCGTTGTGGTCGGTTCCTGGCTTATACTGACGCTGCTGCTGACACTCGTGCTTTTCGGCGCTGCCATGGGTGCCCGGTAGTCCTTGTCCCGCAAGTCGGCCACCAGCATCTCAAGCATGCGGGCAGAACTTGGCTCAACCGCTGAGCCACTGGTCACGGGAGCGGGCTGTGGCATCAAGCTGCGCACCTGGCGACCGGATCTAGTGCGATGGGTGTCGGGAGCAGGTTTTTGCTCCGCTAGTGTTGGTTTCTTCGCCACAGGAGCGGTGGCAACCGAACAGGCTCTTTTCGATGGTCTACCCACTTTGGCAGGCGGATTCTGGGCATTTTTCTCTATCGCCGGGCGAATCCCCATGACGGCGGGATCCGGACAGCGGTAAATCGTTAATTGTTGCGTAGCCGCATCTGTGCGAATCACCTGATGGCGCTTTCTGCACAGGAATAAAAGATCACGGAACGTGATCAGAGAAGGTGAATGAAAGCTCCAAAAAATAGGGATTACTACCCACCGATCGATGACTATGTGATCGTTTTTGGACAGCTTGTGCAGACTGCAGGCCAGCTGGCCCAGAGTATCCTTAACGCGTAGCAAATCGCCTCCTGCAGCCGGCAAATCTTCGTCGGGCACGGAATTCTCTGCAGGATTCTTGGCGGCCTCCTGTCGATCCTGTACACCACCGGTCTTATCCGGCAGCACCTGCAGCTCGGCCAGGACCGAGGGATCCTCCAGGAGATGCTTCATTGGCCAGCCACGTTTGGTGGTTACAAATAAACATAAAAACAAATCTATGAACAAAACCGAATCGGATTTCGTGTTATTTTGGTATTTAGTATATTCTTAGATTCCCATGACTGTGGTCACACAAATTGTTTGATTTAAGCTTGCAAATACCTCGTGGTGAATAGACGTGCTCAAACAGAACATAAAGCAAATCTAAGAGTCAAAATTTTTTCTCTTCATCGAGGTACTATCATCATTAGCGTTCACTTATTACATTAAAATTAATAAGCACATCATCATCCCATTTTTAATACAATTTAGCTTTCGATACTAATCGCCTACACTTGATTCTCACCACAACCATTTCCCAAGGTCTTAGCCCATTTAGTTGCGCAGTGGAGAAAGAAAATAATCGATGATTCCTCGAAAAACATCGATGTTTGCGATTTTTCTCCACCTCTAATAAATATTAGCGTTATTTTCCGGATAATTATAGTTTGAACTTGGAAAATCCGCGGAGGCGAAGGAAATGGCCGAGAACGCGGGCTTCATCAGTGTGCCCTGGGGGCAGCACAAGCTGGGCGCGATGTACAATACGCCGTTTCCCTCGATAAGCCGCCCGAAGTGCATCGGTGTGTGCAGCATAAACGCTAGCCGGGAATTTGTGGACGACGCCAGCTGCGCCAGCTACTTGGCTGGCCAACCGTGGCCACCGCTGCCGTTCGATCTTAACGGGGGTATAGAGGATGTGATCCGTAAGCCCGTCGAGAACGGCAAACGGGATCTGGAAATTATGCTGACCTACATTAAGCAACACCAGAAGGAGCTGCTCCGTCAGAGTAGCTCCGATGCGAGAAATCTACGCCTGGACAGCGACTTTGTAACACTGCGCGGTATTTTGCGGCAGATAATGTGCCTGCAGTATGATAATCGCTCATTCCGCGTCAAGGCGACGCTCCTGAACGGCAACGTCTACATGTGCAAGGAGGAAACCCCAGAGCAGCAGCTGGAGAACGCGAACATGAGCAGGGCACAGCGGGTCATGTGCTCCTGGGGCTTCAAGTTCGAGCAGTACCTGACCAGTGCCCAGGCGCAGGGAAAACCGGTGACCAATGTGCCGGTCAACGAGGCAGAGGAGTTCATGGGCGTGTACCGCACGAACCTGGCCGGGATTTTGATGCTATACGGCGCCGAACTGGACTGTGTGGACAGCAAGGAGCCAGTGTGAGTGGTCCAGGGTTTAAATACTTATGAATGATTAATGTTCCATCCATTCATTATTTGTGTATACACTTACACGAATCCCATTAGTGACTTCAAAGATTGCAGAGTGCTCGACTCATTGAAATTCGTAGAGCTAAAGACCAGCGTCTTCAATATGAACCCTCACCAAATTCGCACCTTCAAATCGTTCAAGTCTGCCAACTGGTGGAGTCAGTCATTCCTGGTGGGCATCACTACGCTCTACGTGGGACTCCGCGACACCAAGGGCATGCTGCAGAGGATCGATGAGATCGATGTGGCAACACTGGCCCGCAACAAACCGTGGAGTGCATCGGCAATGGCTTGGTACCTGGAACAGTTTCTGCGCAATCTTAAGAAGCTGCTGGTGAACATTAACGATCCGTTTGCGGTGGTCCAGGTGACTTTTTTAAATAAGCACGCCAGCTACGAAGTGCTGCGCGGTCCGGAACATCAAATCCTGCCCAACTGGTATCGAGATTTGCTCAAAACGCGCTCCTAAGGCAATGCATAACATTTTCTAAACAACAGCAAGTCTGATTTTATAATGGGAATTAATCGTTTCTTTTTGTAATGCTTCCCGTACGATAACTACAACTTAGAACTACTGAATTGAGTGCATTAGTCACTTGAGGTCTTGGGTATCCAGGAGGGGCAAGACGCTGTCTTCCATTTTGGCACTGGTCGGGCCAAAACGTCGCCTGTCGGGCGGACTGACGGCGTTGGAGCTGCTCACTCCGAATGCTAGGGCTGCGCGCAGCGCTTTGCGATTTTCGATAACGCGGTCAAAGAAGCGGGACAGTTTCACGGCATCAGTGGTACCAGCGGCCAGGCTGCGACTGTTGCGGCAATTTAGCCAAATCTCCTCGGCTCCACACTTGTCGGCTGAGGGATATTGAAATAGATAAACGTTAGGAGGAAGCATTTGTTAAATGTCATATTAGGAGGCACCTATTCCGCCCGGCTTCTTCACCCCCATTTTGGGATGGCGCTTCTCGTCCAAGAGATCCAGCTTGGTGCCCATGACCAGGATAGGCGTTTGCGTGGCGCCCAGAAACTCCTCCATGTCGAAGAGAATGTGGCCGTCCGTTCCGAGGTTGTCCGTTGAGAAGCTGCTCAGCGGGCTGGGCGGCGATGGCGGCATGGAGGCTCCGTTCGATTTGTTCGTATCCTTGCCCTCCTTGTTGACGATCTCGTACAGCCAGTCGATTAGCTGCCTCTGCGACTTGGCGTTGGTAAGGTCGTGCACCAGAATGATTCCATCGATGCCCGCATAGAAGACGCTGCGCGTGTTCTTGTGGTTCAGCGATCCCCCAACATCGAACAGCTCCACGAAGTAGGGACACTCGCGAGCGGTGCCCTCCCTGAACGGATGCATCTTCACCTGGATGTTGCAGCCCACCGTCCAGCCGGGCCGGATGAGGGCTTCGTTGTGGGTGATCAGGTGCGTCAGGGAGGTCTTCCCCACACCTGGGTAAGGGGAATTCTCGAGAGGATTAGTGCCACGGAAAGCGTTTGACGTCCATTATTTACCCGAATCGCCAACCACAACAATTCGCACTCGATTATTCATCGCCATTTGATTGGAACTCATTTTATTGGTTGCAGCCACACTAGCATTCAATGACTACTACTAACTACTAAGAAATGTTAATAATGACACAAATTTCAGTGATAGTTAAACTACGATAATGTTATTTTCCAAAAAAACATTAGATTTGAACTTAAAATGTTTAATCATTTAATCAATTTAATAGTTTTTAAATCTGAATTTAAAAATGATGTTCAACACTTTTGTGTTGGTATATTTTCGAGGGTCGCTTGGCATATGCAGACTATCGCCCGCCGGTCACACTGGCTAAAGCTTAAAAAAACACTTGGAAAGATTCAGATAATAAACAAAATCAAATTTATCTGAACTTCGAATAAGATGGAATACGAAAGTGTGCTGATCGTGAAGCCGGAGGTGTTTATCTACAAAATACCACCCCGTGCGAGCAATCGTGGTTATAGGTAAGTCGACAAATCGGCTGGCAAACCAGGTGACTACTTTTTTTCGCCCCTTGCTTTTGGATTTTCTGCCATCAAAATTGAAAGTTCTTCGTGCATTTCAACGCCCACTCACTGCACATATAACTAAATATATATGTGCATATATCCACTGGGGGTGTGGGAATGCATTAATTATGTTTTTCTAAGAAAAAGTCAAGGTTAAAGGCAGCGCGACTTCTGCTGCTGAGGCTGTGAAGTTCAAATCCAATTGATTTTTTTTCCTGGAATTATTGTTGAACATTTTCACTTACACGTATCAGGGAGCCAAGAACAAAAACAAAAAAAAAAAAACAGATAAACACACAGAAAGAAACGGGGGGCAGCGAAAAAGCTTCGCTGGCGTGCGTGTAATTGTTGCTATTTGCAGCCACTCTCTTTGTTTTCCTTTTGTTGCTGTTCATTTCACAGTTAACTGCGCTCAGGTGGGCAAATAACACAAATTATCGGAATAACTCAAATATTGGGGGTATACCATAATTAAAAAGCTACTACGAACGACCCATTAATCGAATGCCAAGCGAATTAATCCACAAGAACCACATTCCACCGGTTTTTCCATTCCAAATTATGGCCTAAATATATCGTAATATCAATTATCTTACGAGATAGTTAATTCTTTCTGTATATATATATCATCTTGGGATCATAATATGCATGATTTCCTCACAAATCCTTTATCATCTTGATCTATTAACTTCTTACAACTACAACAAAAAATGGAAGTTCTTGCAGATAACATGGAAACTAAAAGCATTCTTAGACTAGAAACGCTAGATAAAGTCCATTTCGTTAGTTTTCTGTCAGATCTTTAGACCTAAATAATATATTGAACTTTCCTTATCATTGTGCGCATACAATTTTCGCCAGAAGAAGCGAGAACCATTCTAAGTGATTTATCCTATTCGCAGAGCGGGAGATTGGAACTTAAAGGAGCCCACCTGGACGGGCAGGATGCGACTGGTGGCCAAGGGCACCGCCGTTGTCCTCAAGCTGGAGGACAAGACCAGTGGTGCCCTGTTCGCCAACTGCCCCATCGACACATATCCCGGCGTGGCCATCGAGGCGGTTTCAGATAGCTCCCGCTATTTTGTCATCCGCGTGCAGGACGATAATGGGCGATCGGCATTTCTGGGCCTCGGATTCGGCGATCGATCCGATTCGTTCGATCTGAATGTTGCGCTGCAGGATCACTTCAAGTGGGTAAAGAACCAGGAGCAGATCGAGAAGGAGAAGACGGAGCCCAAGCAGGAGCTCGATCTGGGATTCAAGGAGGGCGAGACCATCAAGATCAACATGCGGATAACGGTGGGTGTAGCTGCATGTACTTTGAATGCTGCTATATCAGCTATTTTTCTGGGAAAGAAGACTTCCCCATCCAAACCACTCATTTTGCTTAATCAGCATATCTGAGTTTCTGAGATGTTGAAACTTGATCATTGTGTTTGTGGCCGAAGATAACGTTTTCAAACCTAAAAAACCGTTGAATCCGAACTTGTTTAATGGATGGGAACTTCGTTGTTTGTTTCAGAAAAAGGACGGCTCCGAGGGATCCTCGCGCACTGGCAAGAACAAAGGCTCCTCGGGCGTGCTGCCACCGCCGCCCGGTGGCCTTGGCAAGATCGCTCCGCCACCGGCCGCAGCCGCCGCAAACACGACGGTACGGCAAAGTCCCGGCGTTTCGCCCGCCCACAGACCCGCCGCTGGAGGATCCGAATGGACCGACTACGCATCAGCCGGGTGAGTTGTAACTGGGATTATTCCCAACTATATCTGCTTTACATTGCGAATTCTTGGTTTTCTAGTGGCAACCAAGGACAACAGAACTCGGCCAACGCCAACTGGGTGCAGTTCTAGATATACATCATCCTGTTCCTCCTGCTGCTGCTGCTGCTGCGCTCCTATCACCCAGAACTTTATGTTTTAAGACTCCAGATGTTTTTTTTTTTATTCACCATTTGCAAGCAAATTATTATCGTTTTGAACAAGACCAAAAGATTGAACATAACATTCAGCAAAGGCGTCACGCGTTAAAGTTAAAGATTTATAATTCAATTGAAATTGTGTATTAGTTTCCCCGCCCACCACTCTCCCCCTCTCCCTCACTCTCTCTCTCTCTCTGTCTGCCTGCGTAGTTGCATCTCGCTCTAATTGAAGGAGTACGATGAGCGTGGGCAGAGTTCTCAGTGGGCGGGGATCTGTAGCGAACTATTTAGCCTGGTTGTTAATTGTATAAGTCAAAGTAACGATAATTTATATGGAAATTATACTAAAATGTAATTTGTTAACGTCGAGATAATGCAATTATAAAAATGCAAACTAAGTTTAAATCAATTTACACACGAACACAAACACTGCAACAGCTAAACTAAAGTGAAATATTCAACTTTTGAGTACTTACACACGCACGTAAAACAAGGACATTCCGCAGATGAGCGATAGGACGCACTACATGCCAATCTTATTTATTGTTAACTCTATTCCAAATTACCATCCCCTCCCCAACGATCCTATTGTTTCACATCCCCTACCTTGTATGGGAATACCAGAAATAATGCAGATCTATGCACCTGTTTCCCATTTTTTAACTCGACTCACATTGTTTGAAATCGGAATTGAATTAAACGATCAGTTTTATGGTTTCACCTTATTTGAGAGGTTCGCAATCGGGATCAGGTCATTATATATACATATATATATATATATATATATAGTTCTGTTTTCAAAAGTGGCACACACACATGCATAGCGTTTAAGTAAATCAAATGAATTATATATACATAATATACAATATGAAGGAATATCCATATGTATTTAATAAACCACATAATTGTAGAGAAGGAAATCTTGCTAAATCTGAATTGTTGTTTCAGCCCCGATTACCCCGCTCCCTTCACCTCCGCGCCACCACAAATCAATATCCTATAACTATGCTCTCTCGTTTCTGTTGCTGTTAAAATGATAACATCAAAACAAAAAAAAAAGGAAAAATTAAAAACAAAGCGCGTTCTATTCGTTCCATAAGTGTTCCATGATTAGAAGAGCTGCTTTTGGCACACATTTTCATCGCTTTACCTTTTAGAAATATATATATATACAATGTGAAAAGATCGGCTCGCGTCTTCTGGGGATTCGTATTCGAAATAGTTAACTGCTATTTTTTAATTGTTATTTTTTGCTAACTTATTGCTTACTTTCAACGAGAAAGCAAACAAGAGTTGACTCTATTTTACTTGCGAATTTAATCACCGACAGCCAATTATTTTTTGAGTAAAAAGCGTTGTGTTTGTTGGCTGACAGTTTCTATTTTTGAAATTTACACGATATTTTCCACATTTATTTGTCAGTGTAACCGGCCAGAATTGCAAACAGGATATATATATATTTTCGCTGAGTTTTCGTAACTAATTTTAGATAACCTTCGAAACGAACATATTCGCCAGCTTTGAGCAGTCAACAAAATCAACAAACGAAACATAAATTACATGGAAATAAAATTATACATATATATATACACACAAGATATATACAAGAAATGTAATTAATATTAATGAAATACGAAATAAAAATAGCAATGAATTTCAATGTAAAATGAAACAGATATTTTTGTGTGTCAAATTTTTGGGACTTGAACGATTTTTATGGATATTCTCAAACTCGCTGATAAAGATGCTATATGTTTAAATTAACCCCTCGTTAAATATAAACCACATTTGCTTTGCATTTTTCTGTTCTTTTTTTCATACGTTTTTATTTAACTTACAATTTTGTTTTCGGATCTCTCGCCGGTTGTTCTTTGCATTAAGGTATTGTTTTTCGACTTTCTTATGGATTTCTTTTATTATTATTTTTTTTAATAATCGTTTAGATTTTAGTACATACAATTACAACGCAATATTTTCATAGGACTTCGATTCCCGACTCTTGACTTCACGCCGATACACAATTAATTTATACGGCTTGCTGCCTCTTCAATATTTTACTTTAGTAATTCTCTGCCTCCGGATTTCTCTCACCGAACTCTACGTGGATCAATGTTACATCATCGTATGCTACTCATATACATAGCTATCTATATATGTATAAATAGTTGTGGGGGGGTATCTGGTATAACTCGGCAAGCTTGGAGTCACAATCACCACGGATTGCACATCATAGTTTTAGTTTGGATACGCCCCGATAGAACTATAGCTAATGTCAGGACAGACTCGGCATATTTGGGAATACAGTCAAGCATCCACAACTCGGATTGCCTAAAAAGAGATATTTGAGTTACATCTCGAACCGATCATTAGCCATAGTTCAGTCGGAGTTCCTTTTCAGCTCCTTCAACCGCCATGAGTTATGGGCACAATTTCGATTTCGTCGGACACCGCATATGTGACATTTTGAGCTGCAAGTTCCGGAAATCGGATGAAATGAGGCGGTAGAGGCGGCTTTAAGTAGCATATACAAGGAGTGTATATATATAAATATGTAACATTATATTTCTGCTTCGGATTTCTGGGGGTGTCTCTTATTTTGTTGTTATTTACACAGCTTCATTTGTCGTTTGCATAATGCAAAAAAAAAATATATATATATATGTATACTATATTGGGGTTATGCATTTTACAATACCATTCACTATTACTGCTTCGCTTAATCGTAATCGTAAATCAGACGCACAGCTGGCATATAACAGATATCGTACTCCTAAGCTTTTCACTCCGTTCGCATTAATGCATGATGACAATGATTAACAGTTTGTGCCCACCATCGGCATTATCCTTATAACATAAACATCTTCTGGTGTCATTACAATCGACATGACTTTTTTCTTAAGTGCTATCAACTAAAACATAACTTAACCCTATTCATGCGTGTGATTTTTGTGTGTTTTACGTACATTTGCTGCATGTATGTGCACAAAGTGGGTGGCTAAAAGTGGGTTGATTTTATAAAAAAAAAAATACGGTAGGCAATTCTTAAACTGAAAATCTTAACATAAAGTTACTACTTATGTTCTCGTTCTCGCAAGCCTTCGACACAATTCGCTCGCAGTGGCCTTTATATTTTTCCTTTTCATTTCCATTTTCATTTTTAATCAGACGAGGTGGAGTAGCTAGATGGTGTCCTAGTGACCGGGAGCTTGGCTTTGGGCTGGGATCGCAATTGCAATTGCTTGTGGATTACATGAAGCGCTGGCGTTTACTACTGTAGTGGCAAATGTCCATTTTGTCGTCAATGGGACTCCCGGGACGCTTGCAATGTCGCGCGATTTCGTTGGCGACAAATGCCAATAGTTCCGGGCCACTAAAATATATAGGTTATTGATGAGTTATCTTTGATTTGATTTGATTTGGGATCGTTTGCTTATAAAAACAAGTTCATAAAGCTTCCGCTAATAACATAACTTTCTGAATGTTTTCGACAGTCTTTAAATTTTTTAAAAAGATCACAAAAACTGTGTGTGCAATTCAGGATGTATTCCTTTTGCGCTTCTTGTTCAGAAATTTCTTTTGTTATTAGCTAAACTTGCAGTAGCTGAGAACTTGATAATCTCAAATGTCTGATTAATACTAACCGTGGCCGCAAAACCAAGGCCTCCTTGAACGTGTGCAAGTCATCGCCGATTCCGCCGCCGGGGGCACCGCCCGTTCCCTCCTGACGGCCACCGGCTGCTCCGGCGGACAGCAAGTGCCCACCCCCGGCAGCCGTGAGCGGACCACCGGTCAGGCCCAATCCGGAGCCGTGGAATCCCAGGCCAGAGCCACCACTGCCACTCTGGTGGTGATGCTCCGGCTTCGGCGAACTGCAAGAAACCGAAAAAAGTGAGCAGTTTTAATTGTGCAAATGGCAACGGCGACTCACCGACGATTGGCATGTGGATTTGAGTTGCATGGCGGTAGTGGCTTTCCGGCCAAATAGGCCAACAGATCCTCGCGGCGAATCATGCGGCGTTTTTTGCTTCGCGCCCAATCGGCCAATTCGCGAGTGCGTCTTTGGTAGCCGCATTGAATGGCAGCGTCGCTGGTGCGTTTGAGACCATCACATGATTCTGGAGGAGATCGGGAGACACGGATCGGATTAGTCAAGCCGGAACTATTTGGAGAAGCGACATGGACTCACCTTTGTAGAGTGTTGTCACAGTGCCAGCTGCGGTCTGGAAGGGCAGCCAAAGGGCGCCTGTGTCTGAGGAAAATGTGTTCGATGAGCGTTCTGTGGAATATGGAGAAATATGTTATTTATCATATACTATCGTACTTCTGAGGGTTATAAATTTGAAATCTATTCGTTGCTTGTGGATCTCTTCTTTTTAGTGTATGGATTTATCCCTTTAATATGAATAAGTCATTATTTCCCCCCTTTTTTTTGCGTTTTAATCATAAATTTCATAGGTTGGTGTAGAACTGCTGATCCTAAAGTATGTGATCGATTTAAGAATCCAGTTTCAACTACCTAATCCCTACTATGGAATATAAAAGAGCAATAGTCGACAAAATATAATGTGGTTATTATGTTTATATCAGATGCTTTATGCGAACTACTGGTATTTATTAGTTATTTCCCTCATGGAAAGAAAATTGATACGTAAACAAAATTTAACTTGAGTCATTGCTTGATAATTCTAGGAAACAAATAAAAAATGATTTTGTTATCTTTATGTTTCTGAAATATTAAATTATATATACAGGATGTACGGACATAGTGGAATGAAATGGCGAACACGAAATCCCTGCAAACCGTTTTTCCTTGTGGAAAGTGAACAATAGCAACAAACACCTACGACCTGTCGATCGTCTTCTTCCCTCTCTCATTCTCTCATTTCACGGTTGACCCCTGCTCCTTGCACACCTGCTGCACGAAAGGACGAAAAAGGACGAGAGGGAGACAGAAGGCAAGAGAAGAGCCGTTATCGACCCGGAGTAAGAGGAAGAATGCGGTGCAAGAGGGATGGCAATAGGCACTCGAAGTTATTTGCAAGCAAAATAAAAAAAAAAACAAGAATTTGAAAGCAAAGAGCATGGGAAATTAATCTTCCAGCGATTTTCCCAACTTCATTTTGTTTTGTATTTCGCTAGCCGAAAACAATGACGAAAGCAAAACAGCTGTTCGACTCTCTCACACACACACGCATGCAAGCAAACAGATGAGCCTGTACGCACATGTTGATTAATGATATCAACAATAACAGCAACAACACCACAGTCGGCAGCAACAACAAATGGGGGGCAAAAAAATTCTAAACGGTGACGCCTCTGCCCTTTTCTTCCTCGTGCTCTCCCTATTTTTGATTGCTATTGCACTTGCCATCTCTCTTTTCGCACCGTCTCGTTCTCTCATTCTTTTGCTCCCTGTTCTATTGCATCCCTCTTACCCCCCCCCCCCCCCATTATCAACAATATTGCCCATAAACCATAACAAAAACAACAAAAGCAACATGAGCCCTTTCTGCATTTTGATAATGCGTAGTATTGAGGAGCGACCGAAAAGGGAAGTTGCATTTTCATCATGAAAGCCGGGCTGCTGCTACCCCCTACTTTTCTTCTTCTTCTTCTCCTGGCTGTTCTATTAATACCTCGCCCAAAACTATTTTTGAAGAGAGACCACACAACACACACACGAACACACACATGGACGCAGATAGTCAGACGGAATGGAAACACAAAGAATAGCAACAAAAAATAAGCATGGAAGCCTACGCCCTTGGAAGGAATAACGGGATCTATATCCCCCCCAACCATCAAATCCTCTCAATAGCAATCAACTCACCTCTGTACAGCTGTGCAACGGCGGTGGCCGAATCTTGGAATGCTCCCCAAACAGTGCCCAGATTGTTATCCCGCTGACGCACAAACTCCCGTTCGTATTCATCGTGCTGACCGTGGATTTCTCGGTGACACTGCTCCTCCAGCCAGCTCTCCTCGCCTCCGGACTCCGGTTGTTGTTGCATTTCTCTCTCCTCTAACTCGCTCTCTCGCCTTGTGTCCCTTCCAAGTTACGGGTTCCTTCCCGTTCCGGCAAATGTGCCTGGACAATCTTCTTCTTGCGCTGCTCCTTTTCTGCTGCTGCTTCTTCTTCCTCCACTGGCGCTGCTGCTACGACGACACACGCACACACACACTCGCACGCGAAATGAAACGCACCAACACACTCGCACGCACTTTGGACCAAACTCTTGGTTTCGATATCGGATTTAGCCAGGAAATCGGATGGCAATCCTTCGTTTCGACCGTCTGCCCAAGAAGGAGCTACTCTGGACGACCGGTTGGGAATGATACTAATTTATTTATCGCACGAACGTAAAGCGAGCAACACTTTTACGTAGTAAACCAGCACAAAAAAGAACGACACTCAGCGACGGCGTTGCTAGATCTGGAAAAACTGTCGAGCCACCGCTGCTGGCATTCTAGTTCGATTTTCAATCCGGTAGCAGGTTCTGATCCTGGTGAACCAGTCACTTATTTTTTACTTTTTAAAATTAAAGATAATACAAATAAAAATTCCAACTAATGCCTGGTGTAAAATTATTGAATTAAATATGAAGTGTTGCATTTTATTTTGGAACTAATTTATCTATAGGCTCCTAGGCTTACAAAATTGTTTTGATGTGGCGAACCAGTCACGAATCACTATGTTCCTAAAATATTTTAGATTGTTATTTAAAAATAATAGAAATCATTATTACAAACTATATTTTGTGCTTGAAACTGTAATTTTATGATACTAAAATACTCTTCTTTATATGTTGCGTTTTGGAACATAAAAACTATATAACGTTTATGTTTTTTATGTTGTAGTCTTTGTATACTTAATATTGATAATCCAATCTGGCTGGCGTACATATATATATATATATATATATATATATAATTTGTGAACCAGTAAAAAATTCATAAAAATAATGTTGCCATCTGTTAAACGTTAAACAATTTGCACACATATGTATATATATCGCCAATACTATTGAAGAACTTGAATTAGTGCATTACTTTCATAGTTATTGCCTAAGTTGTATGCCAAATAAGCTGTATAGGCATTTGAATAATTATTTTTTAGATAGCCAACGACCTAAAAAAAAATATTTATTTGTGCAAAATTTAAACTCTAGTTTAAATATACCTAAATGTTTATGGCGCTAAAAGCCACCTTGTAGTGCACCATAAAATCGTCTTCTTATTACACATAACTAAAAAAATGTCTAAATATTTATTATGCGTTTTAATGGTTCCAGTTCCGTGGAACCAGTTCCGGATCAGCATGTATGTGGATCGCAGTGGCAACGCCGCGCTCTGCACGTTTTTAAAAGCCGGCCAAATTCAGTCCCAAACGAATTCAAAACAAATCGAAAGGATCCTTCCCAGCGAATACCCAGGATGTTCCATAACTCAAATTTTTTCGAGCCGGGCAAATCGAAGCCAGAGCGAAGCTTCGTCCAATTGGCGGTGAAGCAAAACCAACGCCTCGATGGGCGGCGCTCCAACGAGTCCCGCGATGTGGAGCTGACCTTCGGCAAGGATTGGGGCTCCGTGGCGGTGTCCATGGGCGATACGAAGGTACTGGCCCAAGTGACCTGCGAAATGGGACCGCCGGCCTTGTCGCGGCCCAACGAAGGCAAAATCCACCTGAACGTATATCTTGGCGGTGTTGCTTTTCTGGACGAGGCGCATACCACACATGACCAGCGATCGCTAAAACTGAACTCCCTGCTCGAGAGGACCTTCCGCAGCTCTAGAAGCATCGATCTGGAATCTCTGTGCGTGGCCGTCGAGAAGCATGTGTGGTGCATCCGTGTCAACGTCAATGTGCTCAATCACGACGGGAATCTGTATGGTAAAAGCACCAATCTCAAGATGAAAAGCGTGATTACCTCACAAATGATCAAAAGCTATCAGTTGGAGCCATACTTTGGCCATACTTTCATTTTTAAAGAATAATCTTCATATTAGTTTTATATTTTTATATATCTATATATCTCAATTCTTTCTTATAGACGCCAGCACCATAGCCACTTTGGCTGCATTGATGCACTTCCGTCGACCGGATGTCTGGTATAAGGACGGCGAACTGCGCATCTTTAAGAAAAAGGAGCGCGAATTCATTCCACTGCTTTTCCACCACTATCCCGTCAGTGTAACCTACTGTGTTTACAAGAGCAGTGTGCAACCAATACTGGATCCTACGCTGCTGGAGGAGAACGCCGCCGATTCGGTAATTGTCCTGAGCTTTAACTCCTTCCAGGAGCTGTGCAGCCTGACTGCCGGAGGCACTGCACCCACAAATGCCCGCATCATCATGCAGTGTGCCCGCAATGCGGCGGTTCGTTGCAAGTCTCTGTTGAATTTCGTACGCAAAGCTTTGGCGCTGGACGAAGAGTGTCGATCGCAGGGCGATCAATCGGTCGATGGGCTGGTGGCACTGATTTTAAATACGGAGCACAAGTTGAGCTACAACAAACTGATGGGCAGACAGAAACAGGAGCAGCAACCTCCGCCAAGCGAGAAAATGCAGTTGGATAATAACGAGAGCAGTGAGACGCCTGTGGCCAACGAAGAGCCGTCCAAAGAGGAAAGTGCTGGCGCACCGATGGACACCAGCGACTGGCTGCCACACGATGAGGACTCCCAGGAACTGCCCATGCGCTCGGAAGCAAGCCCATCGAAGGCAGGCCTTAAAGGCAAACAAAGTCGCGGCAAATACAAGGCGAACAAAAAGACACCGCCGAGGAAGCAAAGTAAGTTGGCAATCATGGCTGGAGTCCCATTAATAACGCATTGATTCTTCTCCAGATCACAGCGACTCCGAGGAGGAAGCCAAGCGATACATCTAGCCGTTGTGATAGTCGTGTAGTTAAGAGAAAATGCTTTCTATTAAGTTTTATTTAGGCTTATATGTATGGCTAAAATCAGTCTAGGCTTTAACATAAATCGTTTAATGCGTAATTCCAATTGATTTGTGGAACCGATGTTCGTCTAAGTTAGGCTTAAACTAGAGCTCTAAATATATCTCCAAACCGCCGGGGCAAACGACACGATGTTTTAGTTTAAATATTGCAAATTATTTCGTTCGTTATTTCTCTGTTTGTAGCGATAATTGGTATTGGCTTCCGGATTCAATTTGCTTTCACATTGAAGTCTAATTGTGTTTTGATTCGCTTAAAGTATCTGGTTACTACTAACTGATGTCTAGCCAGAGCCCCACTTCACTTAACATGATGTATAATACAAACGATCAAATAAACATGTCTTTAAGCCTAAGAATACGAATTGCTATTTGATTGAGTGTGTTGTGTTTTCTGTTAATTCTCTTGTAAATTTACATAGTTTATTTAATGTAGTGCGTGTATAAAGAGCTATTAACAACGGACCAAGGCTACAAATAGTTTTTGTAAATTTCTTTTTTAATATTAGACTCACTTTCGCAACATACTAGTTTATTTATTTTTAATTTTTGTTTGTTTTGTTTTTCGTGGGAGCACCAGTTGCCTTCTTCCTTACGTTCTTTCATTGCTGTTTTACTTTTCGCATATTACTTGTGTTCCGGGGAGTCGGGGGAAAGGCTTAAGGGTTTGGGCAGTGGTGGCTTATGGGTATAGGATTGGGTTTCTTGGGGGTCACACGGATGAGGATGAGCCATTGCACTATCAATATTCTCGTTCATCCCTATTCTGGTCAACAATGCCGACGTCCAGCAAATGCAGCAACAATGTGAGAAGTTTGGTTGTTAATTTCTTTTGATCGGCAGTTGGCCAGCGTTAAAAGGAGTAGACGTCGTCGGCGTCCTCCTCCTCCCTCCGCCCGCCGACGCGCCTTCAGGTGGTGTCGTTGCCAAGGCCGTTCTTCTGGTCCAGCTTATTCGAGCCCATCTTCACCATGTACACGAAGAATGTGATGATCTCCTTCTCCTTGATGGGTATTGTCTTGAAGTGTTTCATAATTGTCTGCGGGAGAAGAGTAGAGGTTTGCAACTTGATTAAAACAGGGTTTAGAAAACCTTATAAAGGGCATGGCACATTTTTCTGCCTTTTCTTTAGAGTGGAGGCTACTACAAGAGGGCCAACTATGGAGCATCACGGAGCACATTAGACCAGCGTGTTACCCCACTGAAATCCGGCAACAGAAAGTGGACATAGCCTGCTCAATTCGTTAACTAGGTCAAACTTACATCCGCCAGCTGCGCCCGCTTCATGCCCTGCCTCGTTTGGACCTTGAAGTGGCGCTTGTAGCGTCGCAGCGTGCTCACGCCCAGCTGGTAGAGATCGGGGAACTCGTGCAGGTCCGTGTCCGTCTCGTTGCTGTCGTCCTCGCTGTCCTTGCGCCGACGCTTGGTGCGCACCGACTGGATGCGCTCCTTGTGGTGGTCACAGATGTAAATGTGCTGCGCGGCCGGATCGCTGCTGAGCTTGAGCCGCTTTTGGGCCACCGTCTTCTGGATGCGCTTGGAGTAGCTGGCGTAGCCAGCCTGGTTGCGACACCGCTCCATGTCGTCGATTAGGCAGCACGTTTGGTCCGTGTGCCCGCGACTGTCCTCCTCGCCGGTGCTGAATCCGTTGTTCATCCTGTTCCCGATCCTGGCCGATTGCTTTCGAGTTCCTATCCAATCCCCCTTCCTGCTCTGCTTGCTGCTTCTCTGATTTTCTCCGTTTCGCTCCTTTGTCTCCTCTTTCGTCTTTCTCACTTTCGACTATTGCTTTGCTTTGTTTCTCTTTGCAAGAAAAAAATTTTCTTTCGACAGCGCGATGTGACCAAACTGGGAAATGGGGAAATTCCTCCGCAGCTGGCAAGAGCGGACAATTTGAAACTGTTTGCAGTTTCTCAAATATCTTAAATATCAAGTGCATTTTTTTCCAGATTATCGATCAATATTTTTTAATTGGTATTAATAATCGCACAAAATATTAATTAAATAAATATTAGTTAATTTCAGTACTTAAATTTAAAAATACCGTGTACCAAAATATAGTTACCTTTTCCAGCATTGATTCCAATTCCGATAGGTACCGCACACCGGTACGATAGTTGAGCCAATTACCGTTTTTGTCATCACTAGCTCACGTTAGTGCAATGAAATTTGAATTTCCTTTTTCTCAGGCGTATCTGACTGCTTGTCTATATAGAATATTATTATACTCGTCTTCAGACCAATTCTTGATTGTAGTTTCTGAGACGGGGGACTAACAAGCATATATTTGTTAAATGCATCGACGCAAGGAATTTTCACCGTAGTGAGTTGGAGAATTAAACAGAATCATTCAAAAAGACTGGGAAAAGGAATACGCAGAATTTTCTGCAAATAAACAACGGGGTTACTGCAAACTTTTCCCAGGCACATTAAAAAAAATCTTAGCTATAACGTATGTGACAATTATATTTTGAATAAATGAATAATAATGTGACCAATGTAACGTTTTCGATAACGTATCGTACATCTTATTCAGTTGTTGCAGTACAACACTGCTAGGCAGCAATTTCCAGCCCTGGAAAAATACCAAAAAATCTACCATCTCTCCAAAAACGAAATCATAAACGCTTACCAGGGACATCATCGATTTTCTACACCAAATTAAAAGAAACCTATAAGTTATAGATTTGCTACACCAAATTGAAATAAAATCAATCTCTTCAACCTTAAGTCCTTGGCTATTTCCACGTACACGAGTGTGGCCAAATAATTCCACGACATTTGCGGATGTCGCGGTAACCTAAAACACAAAAAAAAAAGAGATTGCAATATTTCGGAGATAAAAACCCTCAAAAATGCCGCCTGGAACGCAAATTGCCAGCGACAGCGATATGGAGACCGCTCTGGAGGAGTTCAAGCAGCGCCAGGGACGCCGCAACAGCATCGGCTCGGCCAAGTACGCGTGCAGCATGCCCAAATGCGAGGCCACATTCAAGCGGCTGGACCAATTGGATCGCCATGAGTATCATCACACAGGGATTGTGAGTATAGTTAGAGTATGTTAAGTGTAAGCCAGTAGTAACGCCGCCACCACTTTGCAGAAGAAGCACGCCTGCTCGTACGAGGGTTGCGACAAGACGTACTCGATTGTGACGCACTTAAAGAGGCATCTGCGCAGCACCCACGAGCGTCCGGAGTCGGCGGCCAAGAAGACGGTGAAGTGCGCGCTGGAGGAGTGCAGCAAGATGTTCATCTCGGTTAGCAACATGACCCGCCACATGCGCGAAACCCACGAGAGCCCAAAGGTCTATCCGTGCAGCCAGTGCAGTGCCAAATTCTCGCAAAAGCTCAAGCTGAAGCGCCACGAGATCAGGGAGCACACGCTGGAGTATCCGTACAGCTGCTCGAAGTGCTCGCGCGGCTTCTACCAGCAGTGGCAGTGCCAGAGTCACGAGCCCAGCTGCAAGCTGTACGAGTGTCCCGGCTGCCCGCTGCAGTTCGACAAATGGACGTTGTATACGAAGCATTGTCGCGACTCGTTGCACGGCAAGAATCGCCATAAGTGCGACCGCTGCGATAGTGCCTTCGACAAGCCGAGCGAACTGAAGCGTCACCTCGAGGTGAAGCACAAGGAGGCGGCGCAGACGGATGAGTGCGCCACCTCCTTCACCTGCAACGAGGAGGGATGCGGCAAGAGTTACTCGTACCTCAGGAATCTACGCCAGCACATGCTCACCGCCCACTCGGGCAGGCGTTTCGAGTGCCAGGCCTTGGACTGCGGCCGCTGTTTCAGCAGTGCGCAGAATCTGGCGAGACATCTGCTCAGGGATCACAAAGATGGTGCGACGAAAAAGGAATTGAAAGCCAAGAAGAAGGACAAGAGTAAGACTGGAGAAGGGGGCAAAACTAAGTCCACATCCCGCAAGCGACGACGCGATGCTGGACGCAGCAAACATTCGAGGCTATCCAAACTGGCCTGCCTGCAATTGGACAAGGAAGATGATGAGGCGGTGCGCGAGCGACAGCCTTTGGTCCTCGAAAAGATCACCCAGTCGCTGAAGGATGACCCCGTCGAGGAGCTGCTGGCACAGACCCTGCAGGATGAAGAGGAAAAGGAGCAGGAGTAGAGCAAAAGGCCATTCAAAGGGACGGGAGTGAGAAGGTCTGGTCAAGAGGCTAACAATTGAATGACTACTTTAATTTAAACCACAACTTCTAAAAGAGAAACAACTAATTTATCAGTAAATACTTAGGATTTGCGTTCAGAAACATCCGAAATTGCATTAATTTGCATAAATTAGTAAGCTATTATTAGTAGTATTCGCCTGGAGCGAATTAGTTTATTTACTTTAAGCTTACAGTTGCAAACATTCCCTGACTTCAACTAGAGTTCCGAAACTCTCGGGCATCCAGAGAGAAAACCAATAATATCCATTGTGTATATACGCGCAAAACTAAATAAAATAAACTCCTCTAAGTAAAAATAAGAACAATATGAACCTCTGACATAGTTCTTTTGTCTGTTTCTATTTTATTAAACAATCTTCTAAAACCAAAAAAAATGCTTAATGCGCGTGGACGCGATGGCGATGGAGGACTGCAGGAGTGCGGATCGATTGCATACGAGTGCCAATTCAGGTGGCTACAGCGAGTTGATGATCTTCCGGCTTCGCATCTGCTCCATCCAGCTCTCGTACTGCTGCTCCGGCGTCTGCGGCTCCTGGTAGTAGTGCTGCGGCGGCTCGCCCTCCTCCAGGCGCACGAAGTAGTGGCAGTGCTTGTACTCCACTTTGCCGAAGCGACCGCGAGCATGCCGCCTCACGCCCTTGAAGACGCGTCCCTTGCCCACGAAGGATTCGGCTGGTAGGTAAGAACAGACAAAGATTCATCAATATAATGGTTAGTGATGAAGAAACTAATGATAATCCATCATTCATAGTGGATACATAGATTCCTTGTGCCCCTGCGGCTCACCTATCCACAGATTGCTCTTGTACTCCACGTTATGCCGCTCCACGGCTATTTGCTGGGCCTCCAGTATGGTCTCCTTCACATCGGTGGCCCCCTTTTTGAGCACAAAGTTCAGCTGCTTCAGCGCCTCGTCGACGGACATTCCGCGAACAAAGGCAGCGATGTACCACATCTTGTCCGGACTGTATTTGATGTTGCTGCGCATGTGGCAGACATACTGTGCAATGCAAGTGGATTAGAGGATTGCAGCTGGAGGGGTAACAGCAGTGCGTTCGAAATATGTATCTTACAGCATTTCTGGGCTCCTCGTCCGTTTCCTGCGGCGGATGCACGGTCTTGTTGTACTCCAGCCATTTGCGGGGTCCGTAGTTGTACTTGTTCCACTTGGCGCACAGCATTCCGGCGGAAGCGGCCGTGTGCAGGGATTTCGACTGGAGGGCAGGTGGTGAAACTGGTGATATGGCTGGTGATATTGAGCTGCTATCCGCCGATCGGAGGAGCGCTGCTCCCTGTGGCGCCTGCAGGCGCAGCTGGGACATTTGCCGGATCACCTTGTGCATCTTAGCTTGCTTGAGTTATCACAGCAAATCCAGGCAATTCAATCCGGAAGGGAAAACGCAGACTTTCCGTAAAAAAAATAATCGCGTAATCTGCCAGTGTGACCAATGGCAGCAGGTATGCCGTGGACCTAAAACGTACCGCACAAGCGGCTGATCTGCGAGCGGTATGGCAGCGTTTGATTAGGATATGTAAACATCTGGCAGCGCTATCGATATTGCTTGAAAATATATTTATTTATTAGATTTAAAAAAAAACTTGTAAAAGCAAGTTGGTACGACATAAAATTATTAACTTAAATAAGAGCATATCAGCAATTCACATTTAGAAGCCATTAAAATAATGCATTGAAACGGAAACATTTATCTCCACACAAATTAGCAATTAATACACATTTTCATAAAAATATGAAACCTAACAATTAAAGTACCCATTTGGAATTGACCATCTTTAAAGTATATTAAAATTGAAAGACATAAATATTCCTTATGCACTATGTAACTATTCTAGTTCAATATTATACACTTAAGTTGATCGTTCTCAACAGCGCGTCGCGCTCACTTTTGAATCGCCCAACGATCTGGCATCCCTGCGTGAAATTTGAAATTGTATCTGAGGAATTGCTAGCCATCTGAGTGCTGCATTCGGTGGCGTGAAGCGAAAGTTGCCTGGTGTAAAGTGCGGAGCGCTCGCGTTCGAAACGGAAATTCAACGGGCGCCAGTTTTGATTCAAATTCGCGTATGCAAATGCAATCGATGGTAATTGAACGGCGAAACATTTATATTTGCGTGTTATCTGATACATATATCCAGCCATCGAAAATGTTTACCGGAGTTTCGAGGGCTCATTGTTTGTTTTCATTAATTTGCATTGCCAGTTTGCTCTGCCTCGGTTAGCCGGCGAATTTGCTCGTATAGTCGAATTGCACTACATTCCGAGATCTCGTGATTGCGAATCTAAACCATCTGGATAAATGGGAAAACCCATTTTCACTGCAGCGTTCTCATTTTCGAGGCAGAATTAATTTGCACCAACGCACATGCGAAAATGTTGCATATCGTGCAATTAAAACTTATAGATTTCAAAGCTCATTTAGTTAAAACTTTGAAAAAAGTGTATTTACCTTTTTCGAATTTTAAAAAATATATACATTTTTTTAATTTCCGAATGGATATAAGCTTGTGTATATGAACATAAAAATCATAAATTTATATGTGATTCCATTTTCGAAATAAACGTTCTTCCATATGTACATATGGCCCAACAAAATGACACATCAAATGGTCGAAACTTTTGCTAACGGAAATTACAGACTTCCCACACGAAACTCACCTTTGAAATTTTTTTCGAGTGGGATGCTCGCTACATACATGTGTAGATAATGAAAAAATAAAACTTTTGCTATCGTTTTGGTTGTTTGAGAGCTTTGCGTTTGTTCCGAGATCGCTCTCCCGAGTCTAAAAACTAGAGACTACATTGGTTGGGTATTGAGTAGGCGATCTGGCACGAGCAGTTCACCCATGTATCTCTGGCGGTGCTAAGATGTATCTTACAGATACTGTGCGCCATTAGTCGTCGTTTAAATCTTGCTGCGTTCGCTGCCGAGGTAGAGCAAACACCAAATGTCAAATAGCAAATCAAAATATAAATAATACAAACAATACCAATTGAAAGTGAACTTTACTTATTAACAGCACAACACGCGACGCGCCAACAAATTGCTTGAAACATTTTTTTCCAGTGTTGCAGCACCAGTGAAAAGTGCACCGACCAAATAAATTCCCAAAATATACGCATATTAAACAAAATCTGACAAAAAAACACAAACACAAAAGCCAAAATCAATAAACTAATGTCGCAGCTGTGTTTGCACCTCCGACATTTTGTGCAGTGTAGAATTCGATCTGTATATGCACGTCTATATATACATGTGCATATATACCTAGATATAGGCGGACTCTGCTGGGCGTAGCACACAGCTTCCAACTTTTTAGATTTATTTTTAGACAATGATCGTTTTTTCCACTATTTTGATGTGTTTTTTTTTCGTATTCATATCTTAACCATCTGGGCAAGATTGTATGGCAATTCCAGTAGTGACTGTTGCCAAATATATTCAATTGATGTGCAAAAAAAAGAAGAGAAGTGTTCAAAAAGGGTCTCAAACCTTTTACTTCAAAACTGAAGGTTATTTCGTTAATTAGTAGTTACAAGTTCAAATGATGATCAAATAAATGGGAAACGAAGAAATATTTTTAGAAACTTTCGCCAGCTTTTGCATTTAAATGCAAATTGCACGCTTAGGAAGTTATTTATGCAAATTTAGCAACTTTCAGTTAACAATTGTGTTCGCCTGGCAACGCATTTCAATTTTTAGCCTGCAATTTGTGGGCCACGAAATTAACTGTCTTATTTATATTGACACATTCGCCAGTCATTTTGAATGCCAGCCGCATGATCAATTTGTTGAATGTTAAATGGTGTACACCATATGGCGCGTTCTACAGCGAATTTTTAGGTTGTTTTTTTTTCCTCTCTCTCGCTTAATTATAATTCATTTTCTTGTCTATGAATGGCAGCCGCCCATCAATGAACTCGAATCGCCCACACTCGGCGGAAAAACTGGGCATAAAAAGTGGAAAATGTGTCAAATGTCACCTGCACAAAACCGCCTACAACTTGTGGGATTCTTTTCCGCCACAGAAACCTACGTACACTGCAAAAAATATCCAGCTCAAATACTTACTTAAGGTCTTGATTTCTTCAAGTACTTGCAACTGAAATAATATTTTGAATCGTTCGATACCAATTGCATTTTCAACTTTTCCTTGAAAGTTATCTTCAATTTAAACTAAAGTTGTGTGGGAAGGGCTGGCTGGCTGGCTTTCAATCTGGCTAAAAGTCTAATGGCTTTTTGGCCGTTATTTTGTTATTTTGGCCAACCTGTTTGACGGCCCATTACGTCACCATCACCATCATCGCGATGCTGAGCGTAGAACGCGCCAAAATCTAAGCATGCAGCAAAAAGAAAAAAATCCAAAAGCAAACATGAAACCGTCAAAAATGTCTAAAAACAACAAATCAGATTTTAGAATTAGACAACAATATATGAACGACCCGACTGATACCCTAGCATTTTGCTGCAGTGAAAAGGAGATGATTGAAATCATTTAAACAAAAAAAAAATAAAATAAAATAAATAATAAAAAGAAGTGAGAACCTAAAGTGATTTGTTAAAAAATTAACAAGAAACCGTTTTAATGAAAACAAAAGCTACTAAATATAAAAATATAATATAAACAACCTTACATGCAAAGAAATATAATTAAAACCTAATAATATAATAATAATCGATAAAAATAAGTTCAAATTATCGGATGACATGCATTTTATTGATTTTTTGGCATTGACAGTTTAATAGTAACGAATAATTTGAAAAGAAACTGAACCGTGTAATAAAGATACTCGTAATTGGCCCGACATCCGACTTCAGACATTAGATATCCGACCAGCCCTAACCACCCCGCCCACTCCGCGATTCCCAAGGCCAACAGATCTTGATTATGATGTTAAGCGAGAGAGAGAGAGAGAGCGGGCGAGTGGGTGCGAATGAGAGAGGAAGATCGCAGACGTTGAGATAGAGATATGTGGAGATACTAAAAAACAGAGACACTCAGCATTTGCCGAGTTGAAGAATATAGTTTTTGTTTTTGGCTTTCGTGTTTTATGCTCTTTTTTTTTTTTTTTGGTTTTCGGTTTTCGTTTTTGGAATCTCAACTCATGTTGGCCAAGGTTGAGTTTATATAATAAATAAAGCCGCGCGTGTGTGTGCGTCTCTTTTGACCATATGTTATAATAATTCTCGATTCCGATCGCCAGCTGTGAAGATGCAAGCGTAAAGTGCTAAGTTCTTGGATGCAAGCCCAACGAAATCGATATACAAATTCGAGAGAAAGTAGAAATACAGCAAAAAGTAAAGTAATCAGCTCAGCGAATAAAGAAGTTAGAAAGTCGACAAAATGAGTGGAGATTCCATCCACCGAAGAAGAATGGCTCTTCACTGCCCCATAACGAGCCTGATTCTGCTCCTGATCGCCATGTCCGCCCATGGTTACAACATCGACCTGCCCAGCTACGTCCGTTTCCGGCAGTCCAGCAACTCGATGTTCGGATTCAGCATTGCGATGCACAAGGGTCGCAGTGGATTCTACGGCAATCAGAATAAGTAAGTTTAACTAATTGTTAGCCAAGCATAGATCTAGATAAATATATTTTCATATAACTAAGTTGAGAAGTTAGCGTTTCATTTCGATTCCAAGGCAACAAGCTGAATTGAAATAAAATTGTAAATAATTGGAAAATTTTCAGAATTTTCAGCCTACTTGGATTACTTATATTCATTACAACTTCCGAATAGGGTCATTTATTTTGCTTTATCTTCGAGCGACCCTCTTGACATTTCTTTTCAATAAATTATCTTCGTTGGAAGAAATGTGCTTTAAAATGAAACTCATTAAAGATAAGTAAATCATATGGGATTAAAGCACGCTTTCCAGTTAATGCAGTCTGTATAGTCGTTTTATCTGAATTGCTGAATTTCTGAATTCACGCCGCTATCGGTTACTCTTTCCATTTCACTTATTTGTACTACGATCTAAAAGATGCTGGTGTTCATCCATCATATAATATCATGTAAAAATACCAGATAAGACCAACTATGATATGAATATAACATGTGATATATAGTATACAATATATATTATTTATTAGGGTCATCTTTTTTCCTCAATTAAGTAGAGCTCTTGTTTTGATAAAGTTAAGTGTGCCCAAAAAGAAGAATTCCGCCGATATGAAAGAAAAGGGAAAAATCAGTGCATCGGAAGTACTTCGTTTTCTTGCTGGCGATAAAAGAATTCATTCAATTCACGCAAGTTTCCGGGATTTCACAGTTCAATTCCTTCTTTTTCGAAAACTTTCCAGCACGGTAGTGTCCTTTTCACATGTCAGTAAGAAGCCCCAAAACTGAATGCTGTTCATATTCATATTCATATGATTCTAGCGACTATTAACGTTATCAGTCGCGTAGAAAACTAAGAGATACTTTGGTCATGACAGACCGCTTCTTGAGTCTTTTTTTTTCGCAGCCTATGCGTCCATTGGTGTAGATAATCCAGTGACATGTTAATCTTCAAGTCGAGATTCCCGGCTATCTGCACTAGGCTCCCAGCACGCAGGCATGCCGCCTGCCTCCAATCTTGAGGAGCGTGAAAATATGCATCTAGAATGCTAAACGCCCATTAGTTTCAATCGCAATGAGATAGCGTCGCCCATTCGGGTAAAGATTCATTGATAAATTTACGAGCGTGTCGCATCGGACGGCACTGGTCGGTCGGTCGGTCGGTCATTTAAATCTATCTGGGACACTTCGCCCCAACCGCCGGACTTTCGAGCGGAAAGTTTATTGGGGTCTTTTCCAGGGCCCCTTTCTGACCCCTGACAAATGGCGAAAAACATATTTTCATTTCATTTCCCGCCCATGCGATCCACCCAGTACTTTCACGCTATTCATGTGAGCCGTTCGATCGTTCGGAGCGATAGCCTTTCTGAACCCGCAAAGTTCAGCTTGATGGACCGTGTTAATCGCGCAGTTTCAGGCCTGCACTGCACGAAAATCCCAGTGAGTCGTCAAATAGTTGCTTTGTTCTACTAGAAAATCATAGTATAAATGATTAAAATCAATGTAGATTTTATTCAATCGTTAAGGTGTTATTCAATTGTTAACTTTGCACCACAGTGCAATAATTTTGTACATTTTTATTGCAAATATTCTATAATTACTGTGTACTGTGTATTACATTTAGGCGGTAGTCTGCTTGGACTTTTCGCACGTTAGCTGGATGGTTTAGCCGGAGTTGGGGGTCTAGTGCTAGGTCCACTATGAGCAAAGTTCGAGAGGACTGAAGAACCAAAGATCCATACCATACCATCGATGGAGAGAGTGGCCGGGTGAAAAGTGGAAGGAGTGGGCACCAGGCTATCAGGGCAACAGCATCTGGCTACGTGTGTGAATGGCTTTTTGGCCGTTTGCACTTTTTTTACCGCCATAAGTCTCTATAATCCATTTATACACACCGCTCGGGCCAAAGATTCAAAAAAAAAAAATGAAAAAAAACCAACGAAAAAAACGAGCTGCTGCGCTAAGTGCACTTAAAAGCAACGAAAATTATTTAAATGCAGCGTTAAAATTGTTTACAATTCAATAAACAGACGCAAACACACGCGGCATTCGGTTAGACCCTGCCCCAGAAGTGGCGACAACTGAAGATACAGATACAGATACAGCTACAAAGATACATAGATATAAAAGGCCGAACAAAAAGTTAGCACTCAGTGACTTTAGAACCAAGTTGACTGCTCTCCGAATGCTCTTTAAACGTAGTTTTGAAAATGTCGTATAGATCTGAGCAATAGAGATGTTGCATCTTTTAAGGTACAAGTATCTTAAAGCTTGCAGACATCAAAATCAAGTGACATAATGTTGTAAGCTGCGCCCAGACTATATTGATAGTATCACTATCTACCAGTAGACTCTATATAGTATATTAGTATTAATATATATATGTTATTTTAATATACATATTAATATTAATCTCCCAGCTGGGCAGGCAAGGGCATTACTTTTGCGGTCTTTGCATCGTTAAAAGTCTAAGATCACTCGACTCCATGGGATAATTGTGCGCTTAACTCTGAAGACAAAGATACACAGGCAATTCGAGATACGCAGTGAGGAAAGTGCTGAACACAAGGTGGCTAAGTAACTAGATGTGCTTATTGTTTATAAGGCAACAGCCCCCGAAGTCGTTGGCCAATATGTATGTATGTGGTTTGCCCTGAGAGGCGGCAATTAATACACGATGTAACCGTATTTGCCGAAGAATTCTACGTGAGCCTATATCTACCGTTCTACCTTGAATAGCATATGTATCTATGTATCTCTAGCTGTAGCTGGGCATCTATGCAATGTACCTGTATCTGCCGCAGAGCGACATAGTTATCTGCGTGGTGCGTTCTATTTACGGTCAAGTGTTTGGATACAAAGCGGCAAGGTTGTCGCCGCTTCACCCAATTGGCCAAATAAAGTCGTTTGTCCGTTATCCAGAACGAGAGTCGATCGGTTGGTTGCTTGGTTGGCTAGCTGGCTAGCTGGCTAGCTGGCTAGCTGGTCACAAGTTTCCTTATAGACGGACATTATGGTCGGACCAACTCATTAGCCTGACCCCGTTCTCCATGCCTTGCTCCATGCCTGCTTTCGGTATCCTTGTGGCACATCATACAAATCTAGACCAGACACTTGGCCAAGTGAAATCGCCGGTGTCGTATTAACACACACATTAAACTGTTGGCCCGCGAGGTTGGCATCAAGATAACTCACAGATGATAAGACTCTTGGCTTCTTTTGCTCCGAAATTAGAATCCATAATTTACATAATAAACTTTATATTTATTGTCTGCTACACTCGCCAATCAGCTGTATTGTTATCACTAAACAATTTTTATGAATAATGTGCGCTGAAAGCAGATTTGTATAAATAGATTTGTATATTATTTAGTCTAATTGCAATTGATTTTCTAAAATCAAAATGTAATGTTTAATAATCAAGTTTAAATCGTTATAGAACAATGTTGTTGTTGAAAGCGATGATTATTTCAAAACCTTTGGGTCACATTTTCGTAACACATTTAGTAACCGTATCTCGAAGATAGCATCTACAAAGTCACCCCTTGAATTATTTTTAGCCACTTCTCCGGTAGCCCACCAACATCGATGCAACATTGCATCAAGATCACTTGAGGAGTTCATTTGGGGTCTCCATCCACAGAGTCTTCTGTCGGTTCTCCAGTTCTCCGGTTCACCAGACCTCCAGTAAGTGGGCTGCTTGGGTCTGGCCTGGTCTGGGCAATCCATCTATTGCATAAACTCAAATAAACTACTGTCAGCTGCAGCTGAGATCGTATCGATCGTCTGTCTCTCGGCCTTTTTGTTGTGGTTATGAAATGGCAAAAAACGGCGGCAGGCAATGAGTACTGTAATTGATTTCAAATATTTATGCCGCACGTGCACTGCAAAAAAAAAAAAAAAACAGTGTATTTTATCACTAGCAAGCTGTGTTTCTATGCAAATTTATAAAAGAGTTAAAATATCTGATATATTAACTATTTCCTTGTTAAATGTTCTCGAGGGTATATCATAGTTTAATATATTATTTACAAGAAAATAAACATATATTCAAGACCAGTTATTCAAACCTCTAATTCTAGTAGCTAATTCTAGAGTAGCTCATTCTTGGTTTTTTTTATATATATATAATTTTTTTTTTTTAATATTATTAACATCTTTTAGTGACCATTTGTATTTTCTCTGCACTCGAATACTTTGGCATTTTCATTTGTTTGGCCGAACGAAACCTTAATTGCCGCTTGATTGCGGAGTTTCGAGTGGCGGGGTAGCTATAAGATATCCATCGCAGATCGCAGATAGTCGATCATCGATCGCAGATCAGCTGGCCATAGGGGTATCTCAGGAAAACGGAAGTGTCAATGTGTAAAAAAGGTGCTGGGAAACCGCACACACACACGCACTTGGGTACGGGGGAAATGGAAAATGGGAAAATGGTAAAATGGTAAATTGAAAATGGGAAAATGGTAAATTGAAAATGGTAAATCGCTCAATGGACAAAACAAACGCCGGGTCTGTCACGTGTGCAAGGGTTTTTGTTCGGCTTTTCCCAGTTTTCCCGGTCCTCCGGGGGGGCGCACACATGTTTAGCGCCGACACGCCCTCGCCGTTGCCCACTTTTCCCAATTTCTCCCCGACTCTTGCCTCACCCTCATATCATTCCCAACCGATCCGATACGATACGATACGATCCTATTCTATCCGTTCGTTTCGGTTCTCGGTTTAACGCCGCCTGACTTCGCAAGTGAGTTGGCTGTTTTTCACTTCACTTTTCCTCTGTTGTTCGAATCGAAGGGAATGGTGCCCCCTTTTATTTACCTAAAAGGTTACCAAGTGACAGTGCACCTCAAAAGTCAGCCTTAATCGACGGAAGTTGAGTTTTAAGTTGAGCAACTAACGGGGTGTTTATAAGGCTTAAAAATTTAAATATTGCTGCCGCGCAAATTGGAGTTATACAAATAAGAGCTGATTAGATCAGCGGAAATCGGAGTGATCTCTTATGGAAAGTAAACCATTTTTTTTGCTGACATGAAGAGTTTGCAAATGCATCTAAACAAAGATCAAAGAATTTTGCCATGCGATACGGTGAAATACCAGTCTATGAACTATCGTAGAAACCCCGTTCCGGCAGCTGTCATCTTGGGCATCTGCATCCATCCACCGACCGCGCACTTTTCTGCGCCACTGTGGACTTAATTCATTCAGGAGGAGCACTATATAGTGCACATACATACATATGTGGCAGGAAGCATGCGCAGCTTCACACGAGCCCCGCACCCACATCATTCAGAAAATTGGAACCGGAGTAGGTCTACTAAATCGCAGTGGGACATGAAGATATGTATGTATGTATGTACGTACATATATGTATGTATGTCTATATGTACATACATTCGAGTATAGCAGTACACATCCTGCGAACACATGTGTTCAGCGAATGACTCGGAAGTCGGGGGCTTAGGAGAGGCGGTAATTTTTCGAAAATGTTATTTTTAAAACATTATTTTTATTGCGGCTGCTGCACGCGACGTCCACATCGAAGGTAATTCAAGACGGGTCTCCCTGGACAAACTCAATTTAGCATTCAAGGCGCGAACCAACAGAAGGTTTCCATTCCATATACCATACCATTTCAGTTTATTGTATTGTCTTCTATTGTATCTACTTCGTGGCTCCTTTTTTCCCTGAATTTCGGTTTCAAGACATGTGTGCGGAAAATTGCTTTTCGATCTATCCTTTCCGATTGAGACATTGAACCGTTTTCAAATTACAAATTGAAAAAATCGAAAAATCTAAAAAAAAAAGAGCCAAACAATTGTATTTGTTCGTTTCTATTATATTTCTATGTAGGTGATTTCAGGCAAATTATCTTGAAATCAAAAAGGGAAATAACGAATATAAATATAAATTAAAAGAAGAAGTAAGCAGTTAATATATAATATTTACTTGAGCCCTGATTTATAAATACATTTATAAGGATATCAAATTTAAATGTAATTAATTTATAAATACTTCTTGAAGGCATGATAAAAAGACTATTTATAATTGCTCGACTTCATGGTATACTTGGAAATCAATTGGCATGAGTCAAACAAACAAATATGCATTAATCATCGAGTGAAGAAAGGTCTCTCTTGGTTTTTTTTTTTTTTGGAAATTTCGTTATTCATTGATTCACTTAAATGAAATGCAAATGGGATCTACGAGGCGCCCCCTTCGAAATGAGAACTTCCCCCCGAATGTGGGGAACCTGTTTGAGTTTGTGTCATTTCTGTTCGTCTGTCCATAAATTAATATTAATTATATTCGAATCGACGCCGTTCGATGAACGCCAATGATGTCAGCACTGAGCACACACATCAGATACAAAGATACGAAGATGAAAAGATACTCACTCGCCTTCAGGTTTACAGAGCGCAAGTGAACTCAACCTATTGCACTCAATACTCAAAACTTTTAGCCAGCGTTTTGTTTCACCTAACGTTACTTAACGTTTTTGCCTCACTTCGTAATAAATTGCAGCTGCCTGCCTATTTGTGTTTTTTAAATCTTTTTTTTTTTTAAATAAGTACGTTGCAAATGCCGGCAGAAACAACAGCTTGCAAACTTCCAAAGACCCGCTTCATTCAGTCGCGCTGAAAACCCTCCCATTTATTGAGATGCACTTGAAAAAAAAAAATGTGCTAAACTTATGATATTAAAATGAATATTTCAAAGCCCAGCTTTTGCTGTTAGTAAGCCTCTATCCTAAACTATAGTTTATTTCAGAAGGAATGTGTGTTTGTTGAATTCTGTTTGCTTTTAATCTAGGTTCTATGACTTTCTCTCAGTGCACTTACTCGCCCATTCATAGGAAGTTCTTCTGTGGGTCGTCCCCTCTCGAGTTTCACGCATCTGTGGCATTTTTGCTTTAGTGAAGCATCAAATTGTTGCATGTGGGCCGCGCAGGTCGCTCGATAAGGGGGCAGATCGCCCGAAGGGGGTGGCAAAAGGGGGCGGGGCGGTGAATGGGTGGTTTAATCAACTCTCAAGTGTTTGATTTGGACCGTTTGCGGCGTGCCGTCTGTAGCATCCGTAAAAGTTTGCTACACTTGCGAAAAAAATGTGTTCCCTTTAGATACTTTCTTAACATATGTGATTTTTTGTTGTGGAAATTTGTAAGTAAGCGTAACGAAATTAAAATACCAAGAACAATAATATTGCATTAAAGTAAAAGTCAAATATTCATCAAATAATAAAACAATGACTTTCCATTTTTGTAAAATGTAAAAACCCATTTCAGATGCATTTATCTGAGAAAATGTGTGTTTTTTTTCCTGTAAATGACTTCCAAATGATGGCCAAATTATGCCAGTGCACTTATTCACTTTCCGTTTTATTATGCTCGATTTTAATGAAGACCCATTTGGTGCACCCTAGGGTTAAAGCCGAACACTGGGCACCCTTTTCCATTCTTTTCCTTTCTGCTCGCCGCACTTCCGCATTCAATGCTAATGACAGCTGTCAATGTGCGTGCCATGATGAACTGCTGCCCCTGGAGGAGAACGAACTAGTAGAACCATCAGAACCATCCGAACCACGAGAAACCACCGAACCACTCCGAAATCCAGAGCCATGATGATGGAGGGATCGAGGGTGCGGGCGGTGCTGTCCCATTAGGAGGGTTGCCAAATGGCCACTAGGGAGGTTTTATCGGTTCGAATGAAACGGAATGAATTTCAAGAGTCCAATTAAATGTGTTAAAGGAATGGCATAAAGTTTAAAGTGGGAGCATCGGAAACTCAACGAAAGATCTTTAAAACAGCGTTCGAGTTCTAAGCAGATGATCAGACAAAGTGTTGCAAATTTCAATTGAAAACAACACTTGAGTCAAAAGCAACATTGATTATATAGTTTATGTGTGTTTAGTAATCTATAAAATAGGAAGTATTGACTTCATATCTATGTTGATATACAACACTTCTAAAAGATAGGACATGTAGATGGAATATATAGATAGAATAGATATATGTATATATGTACTATAGGATATACGGTTTCCCTTCTGTAGCCTCCACTTTTGCACTTATTCCTCCTTTAAGCTTAAGGATATACCTTATTCCGAGTCTCTGGCCAACATTAACACCCATATCTTTCGTTTCAGTGTCAGTTTGATTGTCGGAGCACCCAAATTCGACACCTCCCGCTATCAACAGGGCGTGACCGAGGCAGGAGGCGTTTTCAAATGCAGCCTCAACGACGACGACTGCAAATTGGTGCCATTCGACTCCAAAGGTAAGAAAAACGCATGCATATATATACTCTTATATATATGCACTTTAATTCCGGGGTAACATGATCGAGTCTGAGTCTGTTGGCACCTCTTGAGCACTGATGGGAGTTCCTAAGCGCAGGAGTTGGCGCCAATCCGCGCCAGAAACTGGCGCCAGGGAAGCAGAAATCGCAATTAGTTTATTTATGGCCTACACGCATGCGCAACCTTTTAGTATGCAAAATGCGAAGAATGCCGTGGCGCAAAAATGTTAAAAAGTAAATGCGAAAAATGCAAAAATGCAAAATTGCAATAATATATTTTTAGACAATTGCCGCGGAGCAGAACATCCGCGGCACAAAGCGGAAACGATCAACTCCACTACTCGCATCCACTTCCTCCTGTGGCCGCAATGTTTTTGCATATTTTTCGCATTAGCTGAGTTCTCTGCACTCAGCGTTTGTCTGCCATAAATATACGCAAATCGGTGGAAAAAGTAACAAATAAAAGAAAAAAAAAAAAACACAAAATGGTAAACACTTTGGGTAAAAGTTATGACACGTGCCACATCAGACTGCAGACTCGATAATGGATGTTGGCGAACCGTGGGGGGTGTGTCCCCATAAATTAACAGACCCCCAGCTCCCTGTTCATATCGCTAAAATAATATATAAATCTCTGCTCAAACTCATGCGTAATGTGGCTAAAAAAAAAAAATTCAAAAATAAAAGGAGTCAACAGGTGCTTCATTCAGCTCGCAGGTTCGTTGGGTTTGCTCATCTACTAAAGTGATTCTGTGTGATTCATCCGGCTATCTGTCAGCCGTCCATTAGTTGTTAGATCTTATTCACCACTCATTTCGCACAATGCGTTGTCTTCATGACTAAATACTCATATAGAAAACGGAAGGAAATGCTTTAGTTTGTTCCGTGATTAATGTTTAATTAGTTATGAATGATTCGTTTGAGGTACCGAGAAATTTGACTGATTGTACATATATTCTTTAACATAATATTCATAGATGCCGTTGAATCATTTGATGGATCCATTATAATTCATTATAAAAATAGCATACTTAATATGACTAAATGTCCTTTTTTTTCAGCAGCCAACAACCACATTCAGCCATCCATCACATTTAATTACCATTTTTGATGGATTCACTCCTGGGCCTTTTATGCCCTTATTAGTTGTATAGTAATTGTACAGTACACTCCATAATAATTGTTTTAGCCCACTTTGAAATTTGTATATGTATATGTACATTTGTATAGCACCTCACGTTAGAACCTGGAGATTGTGTCATAAATCAGTGACAAAGGAAGTGACCATCATCATTATCCATGTCGTTCTCAAGTGTTTTGTGTTCGCAGTGCAGCTTAATTAGTTTGCCTTTCTCCCTCCTTTAAAATACATATTAATTTCACTAAATTGTTCATTTCCGTCCACATTTTGTCAGAATTATTTCAACGTCTTTGTTTTTCGCTGTCCTCAGAGATCTTAATCTTTACCCGCTTCTTTTGTACATTTCAAAATTAGGTTTATTATCTTTTCTGCCGTTTTTTTTTATTGCTGCCCTGCAATTTTTTTTATTTATTTGACAAGTTAATAATATGAATTTCTCGTTTTCATATCAGGCAACAATCGCAATGTGGACAAGGAGGTCGTGGACAGGAAATCCTATCAATGGTTGGGCGCCACTGTGGCAACCGGTCGGGATAGCGACTTGGTTGTGGTGAGTGTGAAATAATATTAAATAATAAATAAATAATATTAACCACTAAGGTAATCATAAGATGATAATGATACTAAATATTTATGTAGACAATAAGATCCAGTTATACTTTTATTTTCCATTTTTTTTTTTTGTAAAGCTCCCCTTAAGTCATTGATTTTATTTTTAGTTTTACGATTACTCAATGCCCTTTTGGTTTGCCCTAAAAATAGTTAATAACCCACAGATAACTCCTATCATTGCCCATTAAAACCCCGGTTTATGGGGCACACAAAGTGAGTCAATGTGAGGACTAAGCTGGAAGATACTTTCATTTTCCGCAGACCACAAGACGACCTATATACGAGTACTAACTAAGAGAAAAGAAAAAAAAAAAAAAACGAAAACCACTGGAAAACCCTGTCTGATTTTAGTGTTCACCGATGATGGCATCATCGTAGCTCGTTAAAATGTCAAATTGCATTGAAAGTGCAAGGGAATTGATGGCATTCGCCCACCTCATCGCGTAACTGACACCTTTTCCATTTCCATCATGTGCCAAGAAAATCTCTGAGGAAAATTACGTTTTTTTTTTTATGGCTGTCTATCGCTCTGCCGTTAGATATCAGTGGGTGTTACGGAAAGAAGACTGTGTTCTTCTCAATGGGGTTTATTGGTTATGGTTTTGGTTTTCGATTTCTATGATTTTGTCATCACTGCGGTTCACCGGCGGATTGCGTCAAGTAAGCCACAATAGAAAAACGACCAAGACAGATGGAAAACTATAATAAGATACCAATGCACAGATACAGTGCTTTGTTGCTGCACAGTGAGAAATCTTCAAGTCATTTTGATAACATTTGTTCATTTGTGCAAGTCTGCTTTTTAGCATTCGTGCAATGCTGCTTTTCTGCTTTGGGAGCCATTTATATTTATATACTTATAAAATATTTCTTTTTTATTTATTTAATATAAAATAGTATATATGTATTTTATATACAATATTTTTTTATATATATTGTATTTTTTATCAATATTGTTTTCATTCTATGGAGTTTCTGTTTGTGCAAGTGCGCTTTGTTGCTTTCGTGCCAGAGTGCTTGTGTGCTTTTCTGCTTTTGGTGCTCGGACTCTTTAAGGTGCGCCACGTCTCGCAACTTTTGTTAATTGCGTTGGCGTTGGCTTCTTTTGTTGGCCGCTTGTTGACCGCCCACCCAGCATAAACATTTGATTTTCACTTTAGTTCTCAATTAACTTTGATTTGGCCCATTTGATTTTGGCCCTGGCGCACCAAGAACCGTTAACATTGATGGCCAGTACGCCCTTTGTTTCCACCATTTCTGTTACCCTTGTTATTGTTGCGGCCAGGTCAGGTCACTTCCGCCAAATGGGAAATGGTATATGCGAACCTGGAAACTTGGGAACTGGGTCTAGGACTGGGACTGCGACTGGAAATGGCCTTCAAACGACGCCCATTAACCGGATGATGAGCGAGCAGGTCATCCATCGATTGGTTTTCGCTAACCCAAGTGCCCCGCCGTATTACTGAGCCACATCACAATCCATCGAACGCATTACATCAGTCGCTGTCCAGGAATTATATCATCAGGCAGCTTTAATAATGTATTTTGTTAATTTAATTTGCAATCTTAGTTTCATGTATATAGCATATTTAAGATACCTTGTTACCTTCCATTAAGACAAATATCAAGTACCTCGAAGTGACCTTTAGCCTGGCTCATTTTTTTTGGGCATGTCAACCGTTTCCATTACCAATTCCATTCTTTAAAACCAAATTGTTTTGTCGTGTTCCCGGCTTATTTCCTCAGCAGCTTAACATATTTTGAACGATTTTTGTGTTTGGCTTTTGTTTGAGCTTTCTTTTCGCTGGGTTTTTTTTAGTAGTTTTGAGGTCTCTGTCTGTATTTGGGCTTTTGTTTTTTTTGCGCCCGATTTTTTTTTTTGTTCATGTGGTTTATTGCCCATGTTTGGAGCAGAGTGCATACCAAAACGCCAACGATAAATTTTTGAGACATTAAACTGCACTTTTGCAGACGCCGTCGGTTCTTCCTGTTTGTTGTGGGAAGAAAAAAAAAAAAGAAAACAACTGAAGTCAAAAGTCAACACGTTTGACATGGTCGACATGCAGACGTTACCATTGCGAATGCCCAAGAATATCTGGGGGCCACCGAAGTCAGATGCAGATGCCAAATCGGCTAGGCCCAAGGCAGCTTCGATCTGTGGATCCTCTGAACCCCAAGTCCCCGCACACAGTATATAGTACCGATTTATATCTGTGTGCGAGTGCCCTGGCCATATTGGAGTTCAATAGCGCTGCAATTTCGCAGATCGTGTCGATGATCATGTCGCAATCGAAGCACTGCAAACCAAACAGCATCCCTGCAGGAAATGGTGAACTGGAAGCCGACTTCCATTTACCTAACCGTGTTGTTCTACCCATGTATATTTTAATTATTTATAAATATATTTGGCAATAACTAACTGCTCTCTGTAGCATATTCTACTGGCTAAAATGTCTAAAAAAGGTTTCTTTTATTAGACAGCCCAATGGGTGCATTCTAAAGGAATCAAACTTTTCACTGCATACTTTTAGACACTTATATTTAATGATAACACCTGACTAGCCCATGTATACGCCCACCCACCCATTTTCGATCACTGGGTATGCAGAATCTAAAAAAACGTAGCAAAACGAGACCGCACGACATGCGGCACATGCCCCCGGGCGAGGGCAACCGCGAAAGAGACGGCTATATGGGCGGAGAGAGCGAGACGCAGCGATGCGAGTGAGTTCACAGTGATGTCACCTTGGTGTTGCTGCGCCGCTGATTGCGGATCATGGCCATTGTGGGCGGTGGCGGTGGCGATGGCGATGGCGATGGCCACCCCGCCCACTCGGCGACAAGTTGTTGATTGGGGCCACAATCGGAGTGTGATCTCATACCAAACGATATATATATCTTTTTTTGGGCTACAGCATCCAATTGTTGCCTGATCCTTGGCCCAAATTCACCGCAATTAATGGTGACCCAATTTTATTAATACTTTTAAAATCGACGGAGTTACATCTCGCTGTGTTTGATTTGTAAATCATTCGCTTAAAGTGTTTATTAACCAGCTTTTGGGGTCACCGCTGAAAATGTATACCAATATTTACCAAGTTAAATATGAACACTGGTCGAAAATCTATAAAAAAAAAGGCTTAATGTTTTCACAAAATGGTATAACACTTATTCGAAGTGCAATAAACGAACTTCGTAGCCAACTTTCTTGCCATAGTTTAAAACGACTCGGTCATAAATAAGGCATCTGGAAATGGTAGCGATTTCTTATACACACTCTTGGCCAAAACCCATATTCATAACCATAATTTTTGATTTCAATGCTCGGGATGAAGAGCAACTTGGGACCTGTTCGGACCATTCGGTATCCATATTCTCCACCGGCCGCTCCTCATTTGCATATCTAACTATTTTACCGCGAACTGCAAACTGTGTTTTTGGGGCCGCTCAGTTAGCCAAAGAATCTGTCTGCCGGCCAACTGATAATAAAGTTTTTAATAGGAAATTGCTATTAACTTATTGATCATGGCATGGACAATGGTCCACGCGGGCAATTGTTGGGAATTTCAATTGAATTGTTCAACGCTCCCCCGAGTGCCCAGCGGCAAATCGATTGTCTGGCTGAGCTTGCAGGGTCTTGTTTTTATTATTATTTACCCATTTCTTATGCATACACTGGGAAAAAAAAAATCAGGTACTAGAATGAGCACTAGCTTTTAGTCTGTGCCGAATCCTATTTGTTGTTTCCTGAAAATGAACTTGAGAATTATAACGCTTCTGTTGTACTGTGGGTGGAAAACTATTACAATATTTTCTTCTGGCTTTGGAGTTATTGGAATTTTCTATAAATATGACTTAACTTTCCTCAAGTGTAGGCTTAGCTGGACTGTGATTTTTTTTTGCTTGCGATATTTTATCTTGGTTGCCCGTTTCTGCGCCTGCTTGCATAATATGGCCTGGCCCATAGATTTGTGATTCAATGGGGCATTTGAATGGTTTGGCCCCTCCGCTCCGCTACCATCCGATATCCGATCAGCATGCATTTTTGGCGATAGCGCGTCATTTTGAGTTTATGTCAGAGTTGCCAAAAGGAGGAGGAGGATGGAGTAGGTTGGAGGAGGTGGCTGGTGGCCGTTGGATGGGCGGAAAAGCGACAGATACAGAGAGAGCCACTGGTTGCCATAAATGGCACAATATGTATAAATTTGTAAAAGTAATTGCACTGCGGAGACAATGGCCAGGCCTAAGATCTTGACGCTGATGTTGATGCCTCCTGCCTTCTGCCTCCGACTTTACTGGCTGTTCCTGCCCCATACTCAATGCCTCATGCCTCATGCCCCATGCCACAAACTCAGCAAACCGCTGACCATATTTGGAATGGCACTGAGACAGAGATGGCTGAGACCTCGAGTCTCGTGCGTGTTTTATGTCCAACTGCCAGCCATTTATACATTATAAAACTATATAAACACACAGATCGGCTGGGATGCGAAGCGATCCAATGCGACGAGGTTAACTCACTTCCCAAGCACAGTGTGTCCAATGCCTGGGAAAAAAGTGAGAATGAAAAAATACAAACCAAAAAGAAACACTTATGCAGAATGTGATTTGAATGCTTCAATATTAATATTCGTTTTATAAAACAGTACATATCTAAAAGTTCCTATAATTCTTGTACATTTGTCGAAGAATTAAAGTTCCTTTTTTAGGACTTTGGTCCCACTGTGCCTGGGGGATATGGGTTCTGTTAATTCGCTTTGGCCATTTTAGGAGGGCCGCCACTCCATGCCTTTGCCGTTTCTGCCATGGCCTGCCATTGTCTCACATCTTCACCAAATAATTTCCATGCCTTCATGCCCCCCCCCCCCCTCCTTCAGCTGCACCGAAAAAAAAAAATAATAGCAAAAATATAAAAAATTATATATAAAAAATATTATGCAATTGAAGCTGCATAGAAAGTTAAGGGATTTAAAAAGCTATCCAAAATCATAAGTTAAGATAACTATACAATTAATACAATTAGGCTTGGCACTTGAAGTTGTAACACTTAATGAATAAATGTAGTCAGTATTTATGTATACATATGTAATAAACAGTTACACTTAGGTATTAATCGCCATTGATTTCTCGCCGTGTTATGTACTCCATCTACAATGATTTTCCCCATTTCCCATTGCAGGCCTGTGCACCGCGCTATGTCTTCCACACGATGACGCCATCGAGGGCGTTCCGCATTGATCCCGTGGGCACCTGCTTCACCTCGCACAACTTCGAGGAGTTCTACGAGGTCTCCCCCTGCCGGACAAGTGAGTATCGATCAGCGGGACAGGGATTAACATTAACCCACACCAATGGGCCTAATTCGGCCGGCGATTCGGTGTGATTCTGTAATTCGAGCGGCAGGGAATCCCTTGAAAAGCGAAATTCAAACTGTCAGTCTCCGGCATTCTTTCGGCTTTTGTTGCTTCAATTTCTTGTAGTAAGCTTTATTATTATTTTTTTTTTGTTTTTTCGGTAATACTCGAGCGTATCGAATAACGGCAACTTTGGGGAAAGTGAAAAAACGTCAAGAGTGAACGACAATCACTTTGGCCACAATTTAGTTGGCTGGAACATGCTGCAGCATATGAGTCGATTTAAGTAGATTTTGTTTAGTTATTCAAATATTTTTTAAAGACTTTCCACAACTATGTGTGCTTTACTGCAGAAAGTTCAAATATCTTAAATATTAATATGAATATTTAAAAAAAAAGTACAAGAACCAAGACAAGTTAATCCATAGTCCGATAACTTCAAAAGAATTTTAAAAAGACTTTGAATGTTTGGATTACAAAGTTTATTATTCGATTCGTGGGCGAATGATCGCTTCTTTTAGGAATGCAGCTGTTTTCGAAAGTGAAGTTTTTGATGTTCGCTCATTTTTCGAACACAACTTAGCCCTAAGCGACTAATTTGACGTCATTTAGAGGCATAAACAGCAACAGCAGATCGGAATCGTAAACCTTTGCAACCCAGAAAATCCCCACCCATCTACCACCCATCTGGATGGACTGAAAGATTTATGCGACTTGACAGCCGACAAATGCGCACCGTCGAAAACTTTGAAAAAACATATGCATTCTGTGTAGTTCTGTAGTGCGGTGTTTGAAAAAATCTAAAAATATTTGATACGATATTTTGTAGTTTTATTTCATTCGTTCTGATGCATTTGTTTTTCTGGCTTTTATCTCACATTTACTTTCCCTGCCTTTCTATTTTATTCTGTTTTTATTATTTTTTTTTGTACGCTTTTTCTTCCCGTTGATTTTTGGGACAGCCTGCCAAATTTGTTTGGTTAGTCATCGCATTATCCGACTTTACCGACTATATCTAGGTCTATATAAATGGGCATATATGTAGATACATACATACATGTGCCAGCACACACATGGGGCATTCGCGTCCTCCTCCTCCGCAAAGTTTCGATGAGGTGTGATTATTTTTAGCAGTGCCTCGCAGATGCAAAGCATTCAACTGGCGTGTATATATATATATATATATGCACATATATCTTTCGGATTTTTAAGGAGCTATATCCGTATATATGTATGTACCTGTGTGTGTGTTTACGTATGAGTCTTTCTATATGAGGGCTAGCATATGGCCATTAGTCGGGGTTGTGACTCTTGAACTAGTTTATCATACGAAAGAATTGCTATGCTTATTTAAATTTTCAGCTTTATGGCTTATTTACTTGGGGTGGTTCGTGGAATGGCCAAGAATGTGAGTGCAAAGTATACTGCATTTGGGTTCAAACTCTGAGTCAATTGAGGTGGCTGTAGTAAACTGATTCATTCAGAAAAATATTTCATTTCCATATACTTGGTCCATAGAATACTAATGTTTAACAACTGCTTATCGAACACGTTTTGTGTGATATTCACTTTCGAGAAATCAAGTTTAAATCAAAAAAATACAAAATATTATTCGCTGTGCTCTGTGAGAAAAGCTAAATATAATTCACATTGACCTAGAATTTCTCAAGCTTAAAAGTGTCTTTATAGAGCGATATAAACCTAACTTTAAGCCCACATTATAGCAGTTTGGAGAATGTTTTATAGTTTTGCTTTTGTTTTTTTTTTTTTTTAATTTTTTTATCACCTTATTAGCTATATTTCTCTGAACCAGTTGCATGAACTCACATGAGGCGATTGCTCAATCCGCGGTCAATATGGCCCATCCAAGGGCAATTTATAGATTCTAAACACACGCGAATGGGCCAACTCGATTCCCAGTGGCCTTTTTGTTGCGTTATTAATGCTGTTGTTGTGAAATGATTAGCAGCAACATCAGCAGCAGCAGCAGCAACTCATCCTGACAGTCGGTTAAGCACATTCCGACATCACTGAAAGCAATAAATACCAACTTAACGCACAAAATGCCAAACTAAATAGTTAAAGGAAACACAGGGCCAGCAATACGACAAGAGGGGTAAATCAAAGTACAAAACAATCGAATCGAATCGAGTTGAGTGGAGTGACCAAGCCAAGTTGAAATGTCGGCAAAGGAGCGGAGTTCTCGGCGTGCCCTTGCTAAAAACTAATTGTAATTCAAGACGGGGCGATTTTATTATGGGAATTACTACAACTGCCAAGACAATGCCATGGGTATGCTCACGTACGAGGACCTGTGTGCGTTACGATTGTACAAAAAAAAAAAAAAAAAACAAAATACAAAAAAAAAAGACGAGGTAAAAGAGTTGACTTATGCGATTGCCGGTGCCAGCAGCAACATGTTGCTGCCGTCGCTGCTGTCGCTGAGCTCAAATTGAAACACTTCGAGACAAATTGTTATCGTTTAATTTGATCAAACGCACGATCTGCCTGTTGATTTCTCTGTTGTTTTTGCTCCATGGCTCCCCCTTACCAGCTCCCCTTTTTAGCTGGAGGCTTTTATCCGAGCATGCGACATCAAGTTGTTGGTGTTGCGAGAAATACCCTTCCCAAAATGCAGGATATTACTAATTTGACAAGGGAATGGAAAGCAAATGAAATAAAATCCTGTTTTAAGAGCTTATATTGAAGGAAAAGTTCACCATTGGGCGACCTAGTGAAATGCCCACCCGTGGGCGCCACAAGTTTTGAATTGTGCAACTACCATGATGGCATTGCAATAGGGTATCCTAGCACTCGACTTCCGGCCGTCTTATTTCTTGTTGAGCTTTTTGCTGATGTTACGTGATTTCGTATTTGGTAGCAAGGCAACATTCGCCAGACACTTTGCCGGACAAACAAACAAACAAACAAAAGGCGGGGCCAACAAAAGGATGTGTGACTGTGCATGTGGGGATGTGTATATGTGTGCGGATGCCGTCTTCACTTTGGGCCTCGTCTTGATCTTTTTGTTTGCCGCTCGGCAGTTGGGGCTGCTGCCTTCATTGTTGTATTTTCATTTCAATGTCCATCGCTGTGGCAGGCAAAGATCTTGCCCCAAAGGCGCGCTCTAATCCTTTTATGTTGTTCCAACTCGCTCGTCCAACTCTCGTCCAGCGTCTGACAAATAGCAGCGCAATTTATTGCATTGCATCGGTAATTATTTGCAATTTATTGTCCCACACACCGTTCCCCTTTTTCGGAAAAAAAGCCCCGTGGCCCTGCGAACATTTATGATGAAATCGCACGATGCCTAAATGGTCAACTGCGTGTGACTGGCATTCCCCTGGCCCCAGCTTCCCAGTTTTTTTTTTTTTTTTTTTTTGCCCAATCACTCACTTATGCGATGCATTTCCATCTTTCGTTGCAGACAACTGGGGTTATCATCGCCAGGGCTCGTGTCAGGCTGGATTCAGTGCAGCGATCAACGGGGTAAGTATTCAATGGGTATGAACTGAACAGCCTATCAAAGAACTGTGGGGATACTTATCCATGCTCGAAGGAAGATTTATACAATAGTGTTTCACCGACCAGAACTAGAATATTAAAAATTTCATTAAAAAATTATAAACATTTCATTATAGGTGTCTAAAAGTTGAAAATATAATGTTGCATAAATTAAGACACCTTCCTAGGTTATTTCAATAGCATATTGATTAATTTGAGACAAATCTTTAGTTGAGTTTCAAATAATTTCAAGAGTATCTCAAATTCGTAGTTGCCCAATTCCGATCTCTAGATCTTTTCAGCGTTCCCCTTTTTCTCTCTTATTTTTTGGGTTTCATTGAGTTATTATATGCATGGAATGATACGGATAAGACAGACGGATGGTCGGACGTGGGCACGTTTAGTTGGCACCTCGTTGGGATCGTGGCATAACATTTGCATTCACAATTGCATCCCCAGCATTCGATTTGACTATTATGCACACACACACACACATACACACTAGCTATATATGTGGATATACATATTTGTAACCTCTTTTCTCCCGTTGCAGAATGGCTCGCGTCTGTTCATTGGCGCACCTGGCAGTTGGTATTGGCAAGGTAAGTGCACGTTTTTCCCACATGTTTCGTGTACCGTTGTTCTACTTCTTATTTATTTATTTACTTATTTATTTATCCGTACCTCAATACCTTTTGTCTCTTGAGACGAGTTACTTTACTGTATGTATTTTGATGTTGCTGCTATTTTTTTTAGTATCTCGTGTCTCAATGAGGCTACCGAAATTGATCCAATGTATTTAGACATAGCTAGAACTATAAGTAATATCCTTAAACTCCTCTAGATGATCCCAAAACACGAACACACACACACACACCCAAAAAAACACACGTAGTCTGGTTTGAAATTTGAATTTCGTTATCCCCGTTATCATTTAGCATTTGTCTTCGTCCTTCCCCACAAAAGTATTGAATTTGTCTTCGTCCTTCCCCACAAACGTATTGAATTTTGATTGCCTTCCGATGTATAAAATCAAAGTGATTGCATTAACATAGTAGTCCCTAGTTTAGTTTGTCTTACTCTTTCTCCTTCGTGTGTTTTTAATTTTATATGTTAGACAGTTCCGTAACCTAAGTAACTTTCACAGAGATATGAAAATAAATACATAGATACTATACAAATAATATGGTTCTAGCTATATGTTTGTACCGTAATACCCATTTTCCAAACGGAACTTATGGTTCTCCAGTCTCTAACACTCGATCCGTAGATTAAAGCGGGCTAAATCAAATGTGCATCTGTAGAAGATGGAATGCCAAATTTAGATGTATCTAGGATGTGTCTAAAGTGCATGTCGCATTGTAGTGTCCTCTAGTCGATAAAATATCCTTAGCTAGATATTAAAAACTTATTTATTATAAGTCAGTGCAATATTTTATGAAACTGTAACTTTTTTATAAAATTGTCTGGCTTATAAAATGTGTTTCTAAGAAACGATAAGTGTGCATATACCAATATATTTTGGAAAAAATGTACTACAGTTTTAGTATGTTTGGCAAAATGCCAATCAATTGGTTTGCTTTAGGTAGAATTATTAAGTGCACACTTATCAAACAATTAAAGTTACCTAAGTTTTGTGACGTACATTCATATATGTACATATATTGTGTTGTCGAGTTGTTGTCCTTCAATTCGTTTAACCCCAATTGGCCTAACGTCGCACCGTTGTCGCTTCTAGAAGCTAACAAGATTGTACCGTTCGAAATTGTACCCATGTACCGTCTCAAGGTACTTTAAAATTACTTTGCTAACTCCGATATCATCTACAACTCGACAGCAGGAGTCAGCATTATAACCGTATATCGTATTATTGTTAATCGTAATTTAATGTATGTATACTTAACCCAATAGAAGTTAGCTGCATTTACTGTACCGTATTTGATACACGATTTCTACTGTAACTGTAACTGTAATCGTATCTATAACTGTAACTATAACTGTACCTGTACCTGTACCGTATAACGCGTCATATTCTTCCTGATCTGATTAATCAAAATTATGTTCTCTCTTTCTCTTTATATTTTTTGCTCCTTCCTCCACCTTCTGTCTCACTCTACACTCAATCAATCTCCCGTGTGTCGGGTCAAAATGCATGCGATTTTGTACCGAAATTGATATGAAAAATGCGAAATGCATTCTGTACCGATTCCCAAAAAAAAAAAAAAAAAACCGAACCGCACCACTCGATCACCCGAACCCGTAAACCACTATCGAATCCCAATCAAAAAAATAAAAAAATTTTTAAAAAACTCCCGATATACCGAAAACAAAAACCATTAAAAAGGACAAACCTACTCGATACCGCCCGATGCCAAGTTTCCATTTAAGCCGCCTCTTTATCAGCCCTTCGGCACTGGAGGTAATAATAATAAAAATGCCAAAAAATAAAAAATAAAACAAACCAAAAATACAAACAGCAACTATGCTTCTCACTCACTGCCTCAAAACTCAACCGAAACTGTACCTACGAACATTAACCCAGCTCAAAAAAAAAAAAGTACCTAAACACAACAAACACCAACACCCGTTCACACACAAAACTCCAATGGGAGTATCATTAACGGTGTCTGATAATTAAAAATAAAATACCATATCAACCTCATGAAAGCTCTATCCAACACATCAATCATCCGTATAAGAAAACCATCTTGGCAATCCATCGAAATAAAGCAAACTCTATAGATTTGTGCGATGGTTTGCAATAGAAGTCGCTAGAAGAAAGCTTGGCTTATTAATATCTGTGGTTCCATAGGTTCAAAAAATATACTTATAGTACCTGTCGCTTTGCTGAAATCTGCTTAAATGGTTTTTGCCTAAACAGCTTTACTCTTTTTGGGAAAATTAGGCGAAAGAGAAGTTCTTTTTAATTATGTAACTGTTTAAGTTAAATAATAAAGTTTAGTAAGAAAATAATTTCTCTTTCGCCTAACAATGGGTTTTTCCTAAAGGGCTGGCAAAGGAGTCATGGAACGGCAAAAAGAGACAGTCGTCATAATAGAATATTCATTTAAAAGATGTCTGAAAGTATGCAATACATATTTAAAACTGATAGGTTCGATTCTTTGGTAAAGAGTTTAAAGTAAATGATTTCTAAAAACTGAAAGTGAAAGATATTACTACTTCCAGTGCTGGAAATATTATAAATTATATATTTAAGAAGTCCTAATTAAATACATATTATTTCTCTTGTTGCCTGACTTGGTACCGTCCCTTCTGTTTAGCCCAAAACCCGCTTAGCTTATAGTTGTAGTGCATGTTGCTTATATCTGGTCTTGACTGTACTAACTGGGAATGCTAACTAACCTTAATCTCAGCACGTTCTCCAGGCATGTTACTGTTCGTAGTGCCCCCTGTTATCACACACATACACACGTAATCATCCAAAACCGTAGCGTAGTATCTTGTGGTAATTGTTGTTGTGGCTTCCTTGGCTGGGAGTAGTTACAAAAAAAAAGTTCCATGTGCCATCTTACCATGTGCCCATCATCGTTGATCTCGTTGTTTGTTCTTGCCCAGCATGCCCATAGTCATTAAGCGCCAACAGTTGCGGTCACAAAACTAGCATATGATGGTAGATAAAAGATAACGAAACGAAAAAAAAAACAAAATTAGCACCTTTAGATATAAAATGTACAAAAAGTTAATATTCTATTATTTTGACCGCAACTGAGGCGAAACAAACTCACCTTAAAACACCAGAGATATAGAGAGCTATCTTTCTCGGTCAATAACCGGTGTATTTTCCGCTGATTCACAGGTATGGCCAGCTCCCACGATGTGACCAGGCCGGAGAACCAAGTGTTCTCCACTTCGGAGAGTGCCTCGGTGAACGATGACTCCTATTTGGGCTACTCGATGGTCACCGGTGATTTCGATGGCGATCGCAGCGAGGATGTGGCCATTGGAATGCCCCGCGGTGGTAATCTCGTGGGAAGGATCGTCGTTAATCGCTGGAACATGGCGAACATCTTTAATATCACGGGTCGCCAGATTGGCGAATACTTTGGCTATTCCTTGGCCACCAGCGATGTGGATGGCGACGGCCTGGACGATCTGCTTATCGGTGCTCCCATGTACACGGATCCCGACAACGTGGAGGGCAAATACGATGTGGGCAGGGTGTACATCCTGCTGCAGGGCGGTCCCACCGAGGAGAAGCGTTGGACGACGGAGCACATTCGCGATGGCTACCACAGCAAGGGTAGATTCGGCTTGGCCCTGACCACCTTGGGCGATGTGAATGGCGATGGCTATGGAGACTTCGCCGTTGGTGCCCCCTACGATGGACCCGAGGGTCGTGGAGTGGTCTATATCTTCCATGGCTCGCCGATGGGTCCACTGGCCAAACCGTCGCAGATCATTAAGTCCGAGCAGTTGGTGGAGGGAGCTCCCTATCCGCGAACATTTGGCTTCGCCTTGTCCGGCGGTCTGGACATGGACGGCAATACCTATCCAGATCTCGCCGTGGGCGCCTACAGCTCCGACCAGGTGTTCATCTTTAAGTCGCGACCTGTGGCCGCTGTTAATGCCGAAACCAGTTTCGCCAGCAACTCGAAGCTGATCAGTCTGGACGACAGGAGCTGTCAGCTGGTCAGGGATCACAAGAAGGTGCCATGCATGCTACTGACCACCTGCTGGAGCTACACGGGTCGCTATCTGCCCGAGCAACTGGACTTCGATGTGTCCTGGCTTCTGGATGCCAAAAAGTTGCTCAATCCTCGCATGTTCTTCCTGAGGGATGAGGGCAAGAACATCAGGAATCAGACGATCCGCTTGAACTATGGCCAGAAGTATTGCCTGAACGAGACCGTCTATCTGCTGGACAAGGTGCAGGATAAGTTGACGCCTCTGGAAGTGGAAGCCCGCTACAATCTGCGCAGTAGTCGTCCCTTGGACCCGATGGTTCGTCATAGGAGGAGCATCCTTGAGCCGGTTATTGATCAGAACCGCGAGATCGTCCTGCGGGATGCCATCAACATTCAGAAGAACTGTGGGCCCGACAATATTTGCGAGCCAGATCTCAAGCTGAAAGTCAGGTAAGTCAAGGGGTATAATCTCCTCCAGATGTACTGGATAGTAATATATCTATCTATTGTTTATGGAACAGCACTGTGGACAAGTATCTGTTTGGCTCACCCGAACCTCTGGTCATCGAGGTCTTTATCTCGAACACCAATGAGGATGCCTTCGAGGCTGCCTTCTACATGGTCACCCCGCCGGATCTGCAGTTCAGGAAGCTGCAGCAGCTTGGCGAGAAGAAGGACACGCCCATCACGTGCTCGCCGCCCACTCCGGAGAACAACCACACACTCAAGTGCGATATTGGAAACCCGTTAGAGTCTGGCAAGATTGTAAGTTTGTTATTGCTTAAACAGAAGAGCCAAAGCAAATCTTTATATTCTTTGTAGGCACACTTCAAGATCAGTTTGGTGCCGGAGGAGAAGTATGGTAGCTCGTCCAGCTACGACTTCTACTGGGAGGCAAATTCGACGAACTTGGAGAAACCCGGCTCCGAATACGACAACAAGATCCGCCAAAGCGTGGGTATCTGGGTGGACACGGATCTGGACATCAAGGGCACCTCCCTGCCAGACTACCAGCTGTACAAGGCCGACGACTACAAAGAGTTGGAGAATGCCACCAAGGAGGACGATATTGGACCTCAGGTGGTGCACATCTACGAGATCCGCAACAATCGTCCCTCAATCATCGAGGAGGCGGAGGTCTTCATCCATCTGCCCTACGAGACAATCGTCGGGGATCCGCTAATGTACCTGTTGAATCAACCAGAAACCGGGGGCAAGATCCAGTGCGACGATGTGGCATTCAATGAGTACAATCTGCTGCTGGACGAGAAGCTGGTAAAGAAGTCCTATCTGCAGGCCCAGGGCGCCATTTGGAATTCGGCCCAGGTCTCTGGCCAATCGTCTAGCTCCTCGTCATCCGGCGGTGCCAGCGTTCACATCGAGAAGGCTCGCGGTGAAGGTTTCGTTCGAGGAGTCTTGGTCAGCAATAGCACCGATGCGGGTGACAAATTAAGTCCCAAACAAGTGGAGCAACGGCGGCAGGAGGACACATTGGAGGCGCTTGGAGATGCATCCTTCGTGCACCGCGATCGCGCCAGTCAGGCGGTCCAGGAACCACAAGTTAATCAGACCAGCTTCACTACCTACTCCACCAGCAGCTCTTCCTCCGGTTCGGGTGCTCCATCGGCCCAACTGCGTGGACACAGCACACAGGGTCACATCCAGATGGCCGGACCAGTTCAGCACACGAGCAGCTCCTCCTCTTCCAACTACCGATCTTGGCCAGCGCAGCAGCAGCAGCAGCATCAGCAACTACTTTTAGCCGGTTCCGGAGGATCTGGCCTTGGATCTCCGGTTACCTTTAACGACAAATCGCAATTTGGTGGCCGTAACAACAATTTCCATACCGGTACTCTCGATTTGGGCACCCTAAACCGAGGCAATGTGGACAACGAGCTGTACAGGAGTCAGGGTCAATATCAGAATCCCAGCCAGAGTCTGGGCCAAAGCCAGGGTCAGTTCCAGGCCAATGCCAACCAGGGACATTACCAGGGACAAAATCAGGCCCAGTTCCAGGCACGTAATCCGGGCTTCCAGGGACAGACTTCCTACCAGGGACAGACGCAGTACAGTGGCCAACCAGGTGGCTATCAGACCCACCATGTTACCTACTCCTCTGGCAGCAAGCCCTACTATGGCCGCGAGAATGAGGACTTCTACGACGAGGATAACCTGCAGCAGGCAACGCCTGGACACTGGAGCAGCAGCAGTAGCTCCAGTTCCAGTTCCGGCACACGCCGCCTGCGGAGGTCCAACGATAAGGATGGGGCAACGGAGAAGCCGCTACAGATCGACCTGAACTCACCATGCCAGTCGGCCAGGTGTAAGAGCATCCGCTGCGTGGTCACAAATCTAGGCACCGAGGACGGCGACGCCGCCTTTGTGGCCATCCGTGCACGCATGGTGGCCAAGACGATGGAGAAGCTGGCCTCCAACGTGCCACTCAATGTGTCCACCCTGGCGGTGGCCAATGTCACACTGCTGCCCTTCATTGGAGCGCCGAAGGATGCCATTGTGAAGACGCACGAGATCTTCTACAAGGCGGAACCGGAACCGCTTCAGGTGCCCGATGTGGTGCCTCTGTGGGTCGTCGTACTGGCCGCCTGTGCCGGAGCCCTCATCTTCCTGCTGCTCGTCTGGCTGCTCTACAAGGTGAGTTGTTAACCCTTTCTCTCGGTGATTCCGGTATGGATGTGTTTAATCAAATATATCTCATTCCTTTAACCCTACAGTGCGGCTTCTTTAACCGCAACCGGCCAACGGATCACTCGCAGGAGCGGCAGCCACTGAGGAATGGATACCACGGCGACGAGCACCTGTAGAGTGCCAGGATGTCCTGCAGGTCCTCCAGTTTAGCAAAGGCAGCGATCGTAGCAAGAGAACTAACATAGCCACGAAATATCTCTAACATCGCACTAAAACCAAACCAAAACGTACTAAAAACAACGAAACGGCTCTAAGACGTACTAAAATCGAGCTCTTAGTCGAGTTTTAAACCATGCGATGTCGACACGGGAGGTGCAAGTGCATAATCCCCTCTATATAGATATTAATATTTTGGGGGGATCAGCCTGCTGCTTGGAAAACACGATGGAGAACATTGTTAGAAAACAACACATTTAAACTTGCCTAGTCACGACATGAAGAACTTTCTAATGCGTAAAGGTTTTTTAACTTTAACAGACACACACATTTTTTTTTTTTTATAATTTTTTGACTTTTGTGTTTTTGTTCTTTGCAACAATTTCGAGGAAAGTTACGCAAGTGCTATATTAATCTGTACTAAGGAAGCGAATTGAAGAAGTCGAAAGGAACCTAGGCTAAGTGAGTGAATGAGTCAGTTGAATGACTGAATGAATGAACACTGATTGAATGTGAGTGATAGCCAATATGGAAATATCGATGTTATAAGTTCTGAATCGAGAAAGAGGGGAGAATGTAGAGCCGATAGCTGCCCAATACTGCCACGCCCCCAGCAGCCCAGGCATGGAAAATAATACAGAGAAAATCCACACTTATTAGGTGCTACTGTAATTTTTTTTAAATCGCTTAAAATTATTCGGCGTTTGCCTAGTGCAAGGCCCATTTATGGACAATTGTTTGCCAAACTCAAAGTTTGCCGGTCGGAGGAAAAGTTACAACGCCAAAATGTGTTGAAAAATGCAAAAGAAATTATTAAAAACATTAAAAAAATTATTAAATAATCTATGTAATTCTTGAATGTAAACTCTGTGTAAATACTAAAAATCAAAAACAAAATGCAAAGCGTAGATGGAGAACAGTTGAATCGTTATATATTTAAATTAATATTGCATTTATTTCCAAATTACAGTGGGAGAAGCGCTGACCGACTTCTTGCAGTGTACTCTCGAAATAAAACCCCTGTCTGTACCACGTAAAACCCATACTAAAAATTAGTCTCGCCCGCTGCTCACAGTTAGTTTAGTTCAATTATACGCTACTGTTTAATTTATTAACTGTACTTATTAATGCGTGTCATGAATAATGATTGACTGTCCTTTATTTTTTTTTGCTAATTTCTGTATTAAATTTAATGATTTACCATAAAAATATAAATAAAAATGACGGTCGAGTTGTAAAATTAAAGAAGTGTGTGCCTTTTAATATGATTATTATGATTTATTATTATTTGGGTTCGAGACTCTGAAATGTACGGTATAATTTCATTACACATGCACAATAATCTTGAGCTATTTTAAATTAGAATAACGTTTTTCTGGCAGTTCCTTTTCCGGTTTATGTCTTTGCTATTTCATAGCAATTTTTCCCACCTTACCCAAGTTTTCCACGTTGGCGATATTTCGCGCTGATATATAGAGATGGTTTTTCGATTTCAATTGCGGCTCCGATTGTCCATCACTAGTGACCATCGCCATAAAAATCGTCACAAAACAAAACTACGACCGTTGATTTGGATGTCGTTTGCCGTTTAAAAATTAAAAAAAAAAAAAATCATAAACCGCCGCGAAAATTATAAGAAGTTGGTATTTGAATTCTTGTTAAGGATACAAAATAATTGAACTCGAATTTAAAATACGCACAACCCTGTTTTCATTGAGAAGGCGAACATAGCGGTTTATTCGGTTTCTCGTTGTTGTTGTTGCTGAGCGCGTAAGAATTCAAAGCAAACCTCCAAAAAATTCGCGCGTATGTGTACTGCCTGATTTTTTTTCGAGTGTGTGTTTTTGCAAAAAAATATATTTGTAATTGTGGCGGGATGCAAATATTTCGGAATGCCAATGAGCTATAAACAAAAAGGTAAAAAACTAAGATTTTCCTTCTGCAGAGGAATTTCCAATCGCGTATGTGCCTGTGAAAGAGACAGAGAGAGAGAGAGAGCGTAAATGTAAGCGCACTTCAAGCCACCGTTTTGTTGTTGTTGTTTTTGTACGAAGGTGGAAAAGTGTCGCAGTGTGTGTGTGCTTGAGTGTGTGTGAAATGCCGGCATAACCGGTTTAGCAAGTGGCCAAAGCAAAAACAAAAAGAAAATAAAAATAATAAAAAAAAACCGATCAGATACTTCGTTCACACGTCGATCGGTATTGTGATCAGGACTTCATATCACCCTTTTGCGACTGATGATGTGTAAAGATCGTTGGACTTACGGACATAAATGACTGAATGAAAACCGAATATATTTGTAAACCAAGTTAGATTTATATAAATTTATTTTTTAATTGTGTGTATAGAGGTTATCGACTTTCTTTTTCTAAAATCGGTGTATTCAAAAAACCAATTCGTTTCGTTCGCAATCTTCCCATGAATGAACATCGCGATCTTCTTTCGTGTGAACGACCAACAGACATACCAACAATTCTGTGTCGCTCTCTCTTCTTCGCCATCTCCTCCTCCCCCCTCATTCGCTGCAAATGCGACCGTGTCAATTCTTTTATTTTTTTTCCTTTTCCCGAAATTCCCGTAATTAATGCGTAAGAACGTCGACGTTGGCAGAAGAAGAAGAAGAAGAATCAGAGGATCACTGCATCACGTCCAAAAAAAAAAAAAAAAAAAAACAACAAGAACTCATAATTTTGAGATAATAAGCCGGTGACATTGAAAAACGTCGTAAATAACCTTGATCTTGGGCACAAATCTACAGATCTTAACGCCTGATTGCGTATTTAGCTAGTTTGCAGTTTTTGAAAATATGTTGCTTTCATTACACGCAAACAATTATTTTGGTACACATTGCATAATAAAATCATTCTAGCAGATGGTAATACTTAGTAAGAAAATTCTTGTATCTTTCCCCCGTTATTTTTTGTTTTTGATAATTTTATGACTGTGTGGATAATTATGACATTTAAAGTATGTACTTCCTGTTGTCCTTACCCCAGTACACACATCTGTTTCTCTGCTTCTTCCGTTTTGGCCCACTTATTTTTGGATTACCGTTATGAATTTAGCATTTTGAGCATGTGCAAAAGTGAAGCCTCCATTCTTCATCGCTGTATCCTCCATTGTAATGCTCACGCACAAAATTGGGACTACCAAATCCCCAAAAACTCCCTCCTACGAGTATTTTTTGTACCAAATATACGCCTCCGCCCGCATTCGTCACTTTTCCATTGTCTGCGTCACTCGTTACGCACTTTCTGTCCATCGAAACAAAAAGTTATAAAAAAAAAAACACTTGAAAAGCTAACCTTAACCGCACCTTTTTCCGTTAAACGTTTTACGGTTTCAGCATTCCGCTCGAGTGCTTTTTGCATACGAGGGCTAAGATCACAAAGACTGACTGACTTACAGACTTGGTCGATCGAATATGATAGGTTCAACAGATAATTGGTTTTGAAATCCATTTAAAATGTGCTATAAAATAAAAAACTAATTCCCGCAAAAAATGTAAATACGTTTCTGAATGCATTTCCCTATACATTTTGATTGACTTGCATTTAAATGGTTGGGAAATACACAGGAAAAGCTACATTTATTTGCATCACAGTGTTCTAAAATCTTAGAAATGTTCTCAGCCAGCTCAATTAATTAGGTTTCCATGTTTGGAGTGTTTGTCTCGTTCGAAAGCGAAGTTGCATAAGCAAACATTCACATTCTGCAGTTCTCAATTTGTCGACTTTTTTTTTAGTGACTTTGACTAGTTGACGACAAATTGTTGACACATTTAACAACTGATTGCGATGGTCGGTGGGTGGAAGGTGTGGACTGGGGGTTTGGTGGCTTGGGGGGTTTGGTGCGACAAGGTTATCATCGCACCCAAAGCTGGCCAATCAACACTTTTGATAATACTACAGCGTTGTTCGCTGTGCCATTAACTCAAATTAAATGTCAATAGCGCGGGGCACAAAAAATCGTATAAATTGGCTTCGACATGGGGGCTGAAAATCGCTGTCAAAAGTACGCCACACTCAATTAGCCGCAAAGTCAAATTGATTTTCTAATTCCATGTATTAGTTTGTATGGCTAATATCTGTTTAGCATGAGTATGATTTTTTAAGTCACAGCATTACGTTTTATAACGCCTGTCACAAGTAGTCAGGGAATTTATGGTCTTCCCAACCTATCTGTATATATATGATATGGTCGTCGGTGATTTATGCGCGGCATGTTCAAATATGGTAACTCGAACTGGAAAGCAAATAAATGGAAGGGGAAAGTCGATGCCGCCTTGTTATTTTATTTATTTTCTTTTTTTTGGTCACACAAAGGAAGCACCGATTTTCTTTCATTTTTCTTTGGGGTTTCCGCTACCCCGGAAATATTACAATAAACACCTAAATATGCTGTGAATGAATAATGTCTTCATATTTCACTTTGGCTAAGAATTATTGCCTCATAATTGTAATGAAATAGGAATATAATTTTGGAGCGAAACATGATTCGTTATTACTGTTATTGTGTATATATAAAAAACAAAAATAAGTGCTGACTCGCACTTTCATTGAGCTCCGTGCAGCTTTCGGATTTTATCAAAGCTTATCTTCGACTTCCAAAGGGAATTTCCCACACCTCTTCACTTTTGTATTATTTCCATCCCATCCCCAATCGAACTGCGTCTCAACTTTCAATTGCGCTGCGCTCGAGGAATAAGAACAATAATCGAGAATCCACCCCAAACTAAATGACGCCGCATCATCTCAATATTTTCTAGTGGCTGAGATAAACTCAGTCCAAACTAGAGTTTCGCCATGGCCATGGCTTCTCAATCCATAATCGAATCAAGCCAAATATGCATAAATCAGGCTTCAGAAAAAAAAAACCTCAAAATCAAAGCAATTGCAACTTGATAGTTCTTATCATGATGAAATTGAGCTCTGTTTTTGGCCGAAGCGTGTGTCCCCAATAATTAATGATTTTTTTTTAATGAAATTTCGCCACTGCGGCAGCCGTTCTTTGAGCTGACAAAGTGGCCCATAAAACCCGAGAAGTGGCAACTAATTTTTCTTAAAAAAATATTTAAAGGCATTAAAGCCAGCAGAAATATGAAACACACTGAAAGGGTTGAGAGTGAAATTTCAGTATTCTACGAGTTCTTGAAGCTGCAGCTAGAAAGTCAAAGTTAATTCATTGTAAAAGCTCTGAAAATTTTTTTTGAAAAAATTCAGAAGAGTATAGTAGTAGTAGTATATTATGTATATAGTAATATAAGATATATAGTATAGTATATAATATATACATACTCGTAGTATTATATATTAAAAAGCATATGCTCTAGGACCTGATTAAAGTACACATTTACATTAATTAGTTTTCAATATTTCAAGATTTTTTTTAAACTTCAGAAATCTTCTCAATAATGCTTTCAAGTTCCTCAGTTAGTTTAGTGTGTCATCCGCGTTTATCTCTATACGACTTCTTGTGGAGATCTTATCGCTTGATATGGAGACAGGTTCTCCCAGCATTTCTCAACAACCTGAGATAGTCGTCCATAGCACCGCCATATTTCATCGCAACCTTCAGTTTTTTTCGAGTGGCTATGGCTATATAGGGATATATAGGACAGATAATGTCGGAGATATAGAGTGCGGAGATAATTGTTTATGGCTCTCCGAATTTTAACCAGACCTTTATTTTTTTAATTAATCCCTTAGGCAATCTACAGAACTAATCTTTGCTGAATGTTACGAAATTGATTTATGCTAACCGTGAACTATATAAAAGTAAAACTTATCAGGCTGAATGAAAAATGGACGGAGAATGTCTTAGTAGCGGCGTCTAGAAATGAGCAATGTATTAAGCAATAATCTCAACCCGATAAGATAAGTAATAGCCGTTTTCATTGTTTTTTTTCCCCTCTCCGCTTATACTACATATTATTTTTCAACCGGCCAAATCCTCACAACTGACCACAACTTATCGCTATTTTGGGAATTTAAAGATTTGCAGGGGCTTGAAAAACGAAATCTAGATTGAATATCGAACTCTTTTTCAAATGCCAATGCGCTGAGGGCTCTTCTAATTAAATGTAATTGTGATTCACGGGCTGGTAATGTCCGCCTGGCATTGTAAAATGGATTTTTCAATGCTGGAAAATGTATTATTTTCAAGAGAAGTAGAAAAACCTGCTTGTTTGAACATCATGTGCTGATGCTGATGCTCGAATTGCGCTTCATAAACTCTCGCGTGCATTGTATGTAGTTTCATAATTAACCTGCCGCCTCCCCATTTCAATTGTGTGGGTGAATTGGTTGCTTTCGTTGCGGATTAAATGACAAAAATGCTATACGATTTCACGGCGAAAACAAAAGGTGGAAAACTATTTCAAGTCTAGCATAACCACAGAGAAACAGAAACACAGCGAAGTGACGCCCTCTGGCGGTCGGCGGAGCGAAACTAAAGCGGCCTGCCATACAAATAGATCACTTTTTTAAGATCCAATACTATATAACGATTGATATAGCCAATCAATGCTCCAAAATAAGATAATACTTTGCCAATGGCTGGATTTATCCTAACAGCTCGTTGTCAATTTAATAATATATAAATTCTAAAAAAAAAAATACTATCGAACTTGCTTAAATTGCCAGACAGATTTTTCGTGCAATTAGCAATTAACCCAGTTTAATTTTTTAAGACAACCGAGACGTCGCTGCATTTTTAATTATTTGCACGGCGCTCAATAGAAATTTATGCATGTCGTAAAAAAAAAACAGTCAGCGTTCTTTCTGTCTCTTTCCCCTTTTTCTTTTTGAGGTCTCCCTCCCACATATTTGGATATATATATTTTCGCCAGTCGAAGTCTTTCGCCAGTGCAAATTGCCAGCAATTGTTGTCAATTTAAAATTGAAAAGAAGTCAAATGTTGAACAAGAATGCAGGCAACATATACATATGTATGTGCGCTTAGGAGCGAATATATAGCCGGTGTTCTTGGATAATTATTTAATCGCTTTTATATTTCATTTATAAAAATTATATATAGTTCTAGAATGTTCCGTTTAAATTTGTATTTCGAAATCGCAAAGAATGTGTTTTTGATTTACCATCACCTAAAAAAGTATGTTAAATTTAACTTAATAATGACTTTTTAACTTTTGAAAAGCAATCCCGTAGATTATCGAATTACTTTTTTGCAAACATCCAGGTGCCACTTCGTTGGCCGCAGCTGTGGATCTCAGGCATCAAGTGGTTGCTATCTCTGGGCAATTTTCACTTATCTCCGATGCTCCACATAACAAAAAGGTTTCTTTATTGCCAGCGCTTGGTGGGTGGTTGGGTGTATAACCATGTCCGTATATCATGTCTCAAGGTAATCTTTTTGATTAGCAAGAGACGGGTTATACCGCCTGGAATTCCGTGTATTTTTATACTCACTTTGTAAAAAATTCTCAACGATTTCCTTGTCTTACTTGCAGAGCTACTTAGGAAGTGATTGAAAATGCCGAATCATCTGAATTGAGCGGTAGAAAACGACGAGAGCACGACTTAAATCGGCTGATCAGCTGGGGAAACATCGAGTTGCACATCCAAACGCAATGGCCATCAATCAGGGCAAGTACAAACCGTCAATCTGCGCCATCGACGAGGTGGATGACCGCAGTTTCAAGCTGCACAACAGCCAGGACGAGATCGGTGGCAAGCAGCAGCTGCAGCAGATCGAGGGCAGCGAAACGGCTCCACTGACCACCAATCAGCAGAAGTTGCACATGGACGACGGTTCACATCTGACGCCCAAGGATCTGGAGGCGGCGCGCCAGGATGCCCTCAACGAGGTCGCTGCCGGAGGAGCAGGTGGCAGGACACCAGCGGCAATCACACCCAACTCCACGCATCCATCGGCCAATGGACTGAGAGGTGTGGAAAGCATGATCCATTCATATATCCATTCATTCTCAAATTAGGGTTAACTTTTTGCTTATAAAGTATATGTAGCTTCGTGTTTCTAAGTTAATTGTTCTTGAAATAGAAGAAGATCGTAAATATACATAGTAAATCTCATTTAATTAAACATTCTAAATATAATTAGGGATCTAAACTACTTTTGTAGTGTTCATTCTTAAGTATGACTTAAATTTGATTCTTAAATTTCTTTAATTTTCATAATTGTAGCCAGTTCCATCCTCATATCATTAATATCACATTTTTCCTATCCCTGGCCCTCGCCCGATGATAGCCTTGTTGCTTCCAGGCCGACGATCCTTCGACGCGCTGATGAGCCTGTCGCGCAAGCGACGCATCCTGTACGTAACCACCGCCTGCCTGTGCGCCCTGCTCCTGCTGATCATCATCCTGCTGCTGGCCTTTTGGCCGGAGGTGCCCTTCTACCTGCGGGCGCCGCTCTGCCTGGATAAGGAGTGCGTGGAGAGCAGCCGGCAGCTGCTCCTGTGGGCCAACACCTCGAAGAGTCCTTGCCACGAGACATACGAGTGGGCATGCGGCAATTTTGCCAGCGATTATGCCAATCATGAGTACTTTGTGATCAAACGCGGCGAGTGGAACTACGAGACCTACAATGAGTATCAGGGTGAGCCGAGCTTTATCCCCTTTACCCATCTTTCTGCCATTTCATTCATGTATATACTATATCTTTTCACAGAACTCAATGAACTGAATCGATTTATTGCAATGCTGCCAAATTCGCAAGAGGGTTCCGTGGAGTCCACGGTGAGCAGTCTATATCGCAGTTGCCGCGAGACCGATGTCCTCGACAAGAGCCAGTCGGATCTGCTCCTGAAACGGGCCATTAATGCAGTGTGTGAGTTCTAGTAATGATTACCTACACTTTTCGGGGGTTATGTGCACGGAAAGATGCTGATTGCTTTGCTATGAACTTATTGCTTTTCTCTATACAAAAAGATGACATACTTTTAGGCTTCTTAGTTAAAGTGTTGACCAAATTGACCAAAACATTAGGAAGTTTTGTTCCGATAACTTTTGGGCCTTCAGCTTTAAATTCCGGTTTTTTCATTCTTCGTTGCACTTAAAAAATCGAGACCATTATTTATATTCTTGTATTTCGGTGTATTTATGTATGTTTAAAAAAAAAACCTTTGACTATTGCATGACTGTACAGTAAAATTGGTGGCTATTTATCACTATTCTGATGAACAACATCTATTTGCCATTGGGTGGCAGATAGGTGGCACTCTGGGCATTCTTGATGATGTTGCCACCGGAGATGACTCCTCCTGTGATTCCGCCCGAAGTGCCGCCGGACAACGAGGTCGTAGTGTAGCTGCCACCAGTGGAGCCAGTGCCACCGGAAACGTAGTGAGAGGTGCCGCCAGTGGAGCCAGTAGTGCCTCCGGAAACGTAGTTAGAGCTGCCAGAGCTTGCGGCACCAATAGCACCACCATCCAAAATGCCAACAACCGACTGAGCGGGAGCCACACCACCATCCTGGTGCTCTGAAGTTCCTTCGATCCTGTCGTATTCGGCTGACGGATGATAAGAACGATATGTAATCAGTACCAGTTTTGCAAATATCCTAATTAACTGTGCCAACATGCGGACAACTCACCCTGAATTTGCTGCTGGGCATGAGAGGCCTCGGCGTCGGTCTTGTATTTGATGAAGAAGACCTCCGGCTTGCTGGGCACCGTGGGTGCGGGCGTGGCAATATCGTTGACCTCCAGCTGGTTGTCCTTCTTGCTGAGCACATAGATGACGGTCTTTTCCTCCTTGGGTGCATATTCGGCGGACAGCTTGACGTTGGCATTGCTTGAGGATGGGGCCTTAATGAATACCACACGGTAGTTCTTCTGCGGGCGTCCAATCACCAGATGCTTGGAGCGCTCCAGATTCTCATGCTCTTCGGGTGCGGCGACGGTGAAGAACTGCTTGTGGATGATGGGCTCCTGGAAGCCACGCTGGACCTCCTGCTCTTGCTGCTGCTGGTAGGTGGGTGCCTGATAGCCGGCCAGAGCACCGAATCCAATGTTGGGCGTGGGTCCAAATCCAGTGAAGGAGCTACCGCCGTAGTTGGAAGAGCCACCAGTGCTGTAGGTGGCTCCATTTCCTCCAGTCGAGTAGGTGGCTCCATGTCCACCAGTCGAGTAGGTGGCTGCGTGGCCATTACCGCCACCAGTGGTGTAGGTGGCTCCATTACCACCGCCATAGTGGCTCACCGAATGGGGGGCAGAGGAGCTGCCCACCAGGGAGCCAACGCTGGCGGTCTGGAATGCGCCCAGCGGTCCATAGGAAGCCACCGAAGAATGGCTGGGAGCCGTCAGGAAACCGCCGCTGGATCCTCCACTGGAACCGGACGTGGTCAAAGAACCAGACACTCCGCTGCCATAGTTATAGCCCTGGGGCTTGGCTTGGCTAAGAACCAGCAGAGAGCAAAGTGTCTAGAAACACAAAAAAAAATAATGTAATCCTCCGGCGTTAATCCTGCGGTTGTTCCTCCGGTTAATCCGTCAGTTAACTTACCACAAATAGACGCATGTTGAATGGTTTTCAGTTGTTGGCTTAATGATGCTCCCCCTTGATGATTTGTGGCCTTTTATACACCGAATATTGGTTCCTCCGCTTCTTACGATTTTTCTATAATTTTTTTTTTCTTTTCGCCGGTTTAATTAATTGCTCAATTATTTCACTATGCCGAACCTCTGACATTTGACTTGTTTGTGTGGCCCTCTCTGTCGCACCTCTTGGCACCGTCTCTTTCGCGCTTCCTTTAATATGACCTGTTGTCCAGCGTTGCTCGTTTTGTTTTTTTTTTTTTTTTATTCGGTGCGATCATAAATCATAGTCGAGTTCATATATATTTGCCGGTCGTCGACGTTGTTGATCGCAGGTGGATCAATATCAATATCCATATCAGCATCACTATCAAAATATCGTTTTCAATTCCACCACGAATACACAACGCACGAAATTCGGTTGCATTTTTTCCGTTTTGTCATATTGTTTTGTGATAATTATCAAGCCACCATTTTTAAGTTGTATGCAAAAGTCCGTATAAAATCCTCGATTAATTGATTAATTTTTGGCGATTGATCATGTATATGCAGGAACGTGTTTATGTCTTAATTTGATCAGCATTGAAAAGATTAGCCCGCTTGCAGATATATTTCGATTGTGCTAAAAGTTCTTTATGGTTTGTAAAGTATGAAGTGTTAAGAAATATTGACATATAAAATAAATATGCAATGTTTCTGTTGTTATCATTAATGTAGTTCTTATATAATCTACTTAGGTATAGAATTCTCGGCGTCGTGTTTCATCGGTCTATGATCGGTGCTCATGCATACAGTAGTCAGGCATCTAAGCATCGGATTGTTCATTTTTAGTAAAGTACATAAAGCAATGGAGGCATTCGTTTGCATTGGTTTTCTCATATAATGACGTATCAATACGCGTAATACGTGTGGATATACAATGGGCATGATGAGCGCGTGGTTTCGATGTATAACCTCCAAAACCGCATTGTTTTTCCACAAAAGAAGAGTGTGCTCGGCTATCTGAAAGGTAATTATTAATACCATTTTTAATTCGGTCGACTCTTACCTTATTGCTTTCATCACACAGACATTTTGCAATATGATTAAAAATCGTCAGCATGACTTTCTTGACCTCTTGCTCATTTTTTATTACCAAAATTCTGGCAATCTCGCTTAGAAACAATGTCACCTTAGTAAAGGACGTCTTCGGCCAGAGCCGTAGAAGACCTTTGACATATTTTTCAATGAAAGATGGATATTGGTTAAGGAATGCAATAATGCATTTTATCAGCTGATGAAAATACTTTGTTAACGATGGCGGCTTGTGCAAAGGCAAAAGGATCTTAAAGAGCAGTTGCTCATGTTCAGTCTCATATGGTTGAGTAAATCCCTTGATTATACTGTTCAAAAAAAAAAAAAAAATATGGAAAAAAGAAAAAAAATATTTATCAAGCAACATATCAAAGCAGCTTTGAAAAAAAAAAAAAAACGTACTCATAGTAAATTTCCAGAATTTCTGGGATGCAATGAAAGTCAGTTCCTTCGAAAATCAATCGAAAGAATACATCGTTGAGCTGATTTCGAATAAATAGACGCAAGTCGGTGCACTTTAAATAGACGCGCCGCAATATACTCTGCATAAATTTGCGATCATTTACATCTGTAGTTTCTAAGCGTTCCACTAACTATAGGAATTAGTAATTAGTTAACTCCAAACTCTTTAAGATCTATTGCACTCACCTTTATTACAATTATTTTATCAATCCTCTGACCATCGGGGTTGGGTCGAAAATGATGTGTATTCACGAAACTAGAGAATAGATCTACGATTGCCTTCTTATCCGACAGGTTGGTCGCTTTTCGAATTTTGCACGGACCTTCATCCTTGTCGCTGAGTCGCGAGCGTTTGGAGTTATTCATTTTAGGATTGTTTAAAATATAAAAAAAATTTTTGGGAATTTTTTTTTTTCGAGAAGCGGAATATGTGTTCGTTAATCGGCCCTTCAATGAGAAGTGAGGTTTATTCACAAGTTGAAAGCGAAGGAATAGGTAATGTGATTTGACATAAAAATATATGATGTAATTCAAGGACTATTTGATTAGATATTTTCAAAAGTTGTTCTTCAACAAAACAATTTGCAATGGAATTATGTAAGCCAACTTTCATTCGCAGTGCTTTCAATTTCCTTTGGAAATTCTCTTTCAATCGCGTTCACCATTTAAAAAAGAATGTTTGAACATGTGTGCATATACTTGAAACTATAGCTTTGACCATCTTGATTGATGGACGCAATTTGTTTGCTATCTTCGTTGTTCAAACAAATGTCTGAAAGAATCAGTGAGTTCTTTATTTTTTTTTTTTACTGGTTCTTTTCTTTTCGCCGGTGATTTTTCTTGATTTTTTTGGGATTTCTTTTTTGCTGGCTTGTTTGGTTCTTGGAATAGAACTTGCTTCCGCCATTGGCATTTAGTTTGACGTATTAAGCCATTGTTAACAAGAGCTTAATTATGTTGGAGGAATTAAGCAGCATCACTAAGAGCGTTATTATTTTTTGAAGCCACAGGCGCAGCAATTTATTGGCATTGATTTCATACAGAGCTTTAATTTTGAATGCTGTATACTCTTGTATTTGAAAAGTTCACTCTAAATTCATGAAAATTAATAGATTGATGATAAACTTTCTTACATAATCTGCCTCTTGAATTAAACTAAACTCATTTTGAGTTTTAAAGAAACTAGTCGGCTTTCTGTTGTTGCAATGGCATTTCAATTATTGTTGGACTTTAGGTTTCCGCTTTGATCTTCGCAGTTTTGACAAATCTTTGTTAGCCCATAAATTATATCATTAGTTTTGATAAGTTCGGCGGCATGGCAAACAAAGTGCCGCAAAGGATTTGATAATATATATATATACAAAACAGGAAATACCCTAGGCACTTATATTATTTTAATATTTCTTTATCTATGAGCTGCATAATTTTATTACATTTATTGGTAGTGTTTAGTGTGTTTTTTTTTATTATTTCTCTTCATTTTTATACATCCAACAAAGGGTATACGAGAAAATATGCATAGATGGCGTTGTGTCATGGTCTATTTTTAGTTAAGGCTGCTAAAAGCAGAAATTCCAAAACCACAAATCGTTGGCCGAGTGTTTCTACTGGTTTTTTGTTGATGAAAAATTTCAATATAATTGCCATAATTTGAATGCGTTTTGGGCAGGGCCGATTTAGGCCCATTGTCTGTGTTTGCGCTTTTGGCTAAAACCAATATGTGATTTATTTATATTATTTTGGCCACCTTGAAATGCTCAATATTTTAGAGAAAACAATGAAGTGTGAAAAGGCTCAGTTTGGCGACTTAGAATCGAACTTTTTAGTTTCGAATTTTCGCCGCGACCTTGGCTTTTATTCGCGTTTTGGCCAACCAACCATCAAGATTAATTGCTGCCAAATTGTTGCTGCTGCCAATCAAAAAAAGGTCGCCCACTTGATGCCCAAAAATGGCTTTAAAAAAAATCCCATTAATTAAATGCAAATGCAAATAAATCCAAAAGAAGATAAACTAGCAGAGCCACAGAGGAGACACATCATAAAAAAACTGCATTGCCGTTTTGCGGTTTCTTTTTTCGGTTGCGACTTGCAAAATTTATGCAGATTGTTTTTTTTACGATTCAATTTTTTTTGGCAAACTATCAAGTTAAAACGAAATTTCGGAGCCCCTGAAATTCAGAAATACGAAAATGTCACAAATACATATAAGAAAATAAAGGGGTACTTCATATTCCATATTTGTTTATTGGTTGTTGTAATTATCTATATATATATGTTATTTTAATAATTTTGATAAAACCACCTGATGGGCAAATAAATAAGCCCTTTGCAAATTCATCTCGAATTCTTCTCCTTTGTCACAGGGTCAAAGCACTTTTGTCAGTATCTATTTTAAACACAAAGCAAATCAGATAAAAAAGTTTGCAAAAATTATGCTAAACAAAAAAACAAAAAAAAAAAACAAAAACTTTTTACGCGATTGCCGAGTTGTGTGATAAATTCGTTGGTGGAAATGTCTTATCAATTATATGCAAATAGTATGCGGATATAATCGGCGCTTCAGTTAGTTCGTTCCACTGGCGCCAAGATTGTGGACCTATCGGGCCTATCATAGTGATAGCCAGGAGATTGTCTTTGAACTGGATATGGAGCTGCTGGATATTGGGGGCTACTAAGTGCTCCAATCACCGATTTAATGGGCGCCACATAGGGCGCTGCGATTTCCGTATTTCCACCAAGTTGATCGTATTGCGTTTGGATTTCCCTTTGGGCAGCCGCTGCCTCATCGTTGGTTTTGTACTTGATGAAGAATACATCCGGCTTCTGTTCGACTTGAGACTTCTGCTGCGGTGCCATAATATCGGCGGCCTCCAATTCCTGTTGCTTCCGGGTCAGCACATAGATCACAGTTCGCTCCTCCTGAGGTGCCAACTCCGCCGTATATTTCACATGCTCGCTGTTTCCCGTTGGAGCGCGGATGAAAATCACTCGGTAATTCCTGCGTGGCTGTCCGATCACCAAGTGTTTCGTTCTTGGCTCCAGATCCTCAGGATCTTCGGCGGGTGATATGCTGTAAAACTGCTTGGTTATGATGGGTTCCATGGCCGGATTCGGTGGTGGTAAATAACGCGATCCTTGTGCCCAGGACAGACTAATCAACGAAAGTGATAACCACACAAATATGTTCAACATTTCACGAATTGCAGAAGACAACTGACTTGGGTTTTTCATCTCTGGTTCACTTTTAAACGAGATCTACTTAGATTGCACAGACCGATAGGAATGAAAATTTGTGAAAATTAGCTCTATCACATATTTTGTCGACCTCAAATCGCTGCCAAACAAAAGACTTAAGCAACGAACTTGCTTTTGGCTCAAAACTTAATTGTGCGTGAAAATGTGGGAACAGAAAGAAGCTGCCTCAGGGTTTTTATATTACTCGATTACATAATAAACATGTTATCTCTAGGTCTTTGCTACAGAAAAAGTTATTAAATTACATTAGTTGGCTTTGTTAATGTTGTAGTAAAATAAAAGTTTCACCATATCCTTGTTAAAGTATATAATTTAATTAATAAATAATAGTAAAACAATTGCCATTCGGAATGAAATATTTTAATTAAATACTAGTTTTATCTATATTTAATTGTTTACAACGCCGTTTTGCTCTTTTGTTCTTTAATCCAAGAAGTTCATGGCCGAATGGCCTTGAAAATTCACTTGAAAACCCGATTACCCCAAAAAATCCCCTAACTTAATTTAAAAGTAATTAATTAAATTTTGATTTGCTTCGGTTTTGACATACCTTTTCGTTATGCTCTTCAGATCACCGATCTGCAGATCATTTATCATCAGGTGGGATTCGGATATTGATGTGCTCTATGGATCGTAGGCATTTTGGGCGCGATTGATCCCAGCATCCGACGCCCCCATCATTGACTAATGATCTTGGCCAACTCTAGTTGATATCGCTTACCATCTGCATCTCTCGGTCAATTTCGAATTCACTTAGTTGTATTTGGTTCGCAGCCTCGTCGCTGATTAGTAGATTAATTTGGGCTCTTTTTCTCGTTTTCTGCTCGTTGTTGTCAACAAGAGACAATTAAAATATCACCAATGGCTATATATAGGCTATATACGAATTTATATTGTATGTATATGTGTATGTGCATTGGATTTGCATAAATTGGCGCGTAATTCCCACACTTTCATGTCGCATTTAAGCAAAGTGGTACGGCTAATTTGATTTATGCTCGATTTTTATTAAGAAAAATTGTCTAGCCATATGCGGCATACGCATAGATAAGTGGGTTAGATGAGTGGCCTATGAAGATGTTAAAGTTGGCATGAATTGTTTTTTGTTTTTTGGGTCATTCTTAGATGACATTTGGGGGAGGTCAACGGATAATGATAATTGATAAAGAGATTGGGGGGGTCAAAAATAGCAATCAGTATTTAAAAAGATTATTTATTTATCAACTGACTAGCTGGGAATTGCATAAAGTTTTTTGCGTGAGCCAAAAGTAGTAGTAGTATCTTTTATTTTTCCCACACACACATTGTTTTATTGCCGCAATTAAATGTCAATTAATACTAATGCTCTAATGCCGATAAAGAGAAGAGATATACTTCCCTGATGTCCAAAATTGGTTTGCACTTGGCTGTTTTTATTTCCTCGGTTCAATTTCCACAATTTTTGTGGAGTATCTTTGGGGTGCCATTAGCTCCGGATTCAACATTAATCAATCGATCTTTGGCCCGAGTTTATGCAGCGTCAGTTTAATGGCCCAATCAAAGCAACAAAATAAAGAGAAATAAGCCAAAATCAAAATATAAAACTCTGCTATTTAATTAAATTTGATGAGCTTATTTTGATTTCTCACTTCATTTAAGCTAATTTCTGTTGGAAATTTTAACGGCAGCTTTGGCTTCGATTTGTGAATACCGACCGATTCCAATTCCAATTCCGATTCCGATTTGGTTTTGGATTTGGACATATATTGAAATGTGTCTGCTGATTTGAATATCTGGGGAAAACAAAGCTAAAATTTTTGTTTCTGCCTCGATTTATTTTTGACTTTGACTTTGATTTGGATTTTGATTTCGTTTTTAATTTAATTGCGCCGATGAGACATTTCAATTTTATTTATACGATTTTTATTAATTTTTTAAATGACTGACCTTCTGACTTTTTTCATACCTATTTTTACATATGGTTTTATTGGACTGGTGAAACAAGAAATGTGAGATTTTTGAAAAAATAGAAACATTGGAAATTACTGGAAGATTTTTCCAAAGCATCTTTTCATTAATTTTCACTTGATAAAAGAAATGGCAATCGAGATTTCTTTGAGAAACTTAAACACATTGCTTATGATTTTTTTTTTTTAATATAAGCTTTTTATTAACAACGGTTCGATATAACAAAAAAAAAAATACAAAAAAATATTGAGGGCGTTCTTAAGAATATACAACACAACAGGGTTCGAGAATGGGTGTTTTGTTTTCTGATTTAGATGATGGAGAGATGATCTACTGATGCACCGACATCCTCTAGTGCTTCAGCAAACTGGGCAGATACTGCGAGTTGGGCACCACTGCTGGTGGACGGTTGGCGATCTGGCGGTAGTTGTAGCTACCATCGGGATTCAGGCCATCGAGGCTGCCGATCACCGAGGTGATGGGGGCATTGTTGTCCTCCTGATACTCGTTGGTGCCTCCCAGCTTGTCGTACTGGCCCTGGATCTCCTGCTGCGCCTGCTTGGCCTCGTCGTCGGTCTTGTACTTGATGAAGAACACCTCCGGCTTGCTGGGCTGCGTGGGTGCGGGCGTGGCAATATCGCTGGCGTCCACATCGTTATCCTTCTTGCTGAGCACATAGATGACGGTCTTCTCCTCCTGTGGCGCAAACTCGGCGGAATACTTCACGTTGGCATTATCGCCGGCTGGAGCCTTGATGAACACCACGCGGTAGTTCTTCTGCGGACGTCCCAAGACCAGATGCTTCACCTTGCCATCGTTGCTGTGATCCTCGGGTGCGGAAACCAGATAGAATTTCTTGTTGATGATGGGCGCCAGGGTGGTGCTGGCCGGCGGCAGGTACTTGTCGCCACCACGGTGTGGCTGGATGCTAACCAGACCGCCACCGGAGGAGCCACCGATGCCCACACCACCAACGGGCGCCGATCCACCGCCGATGAAGATGTCCGAACTGGGCTGTTCGTAGCCGTACTGAGGACGGGCTTGGGTCAAAGCCACCAGGATCAGGCAGCTCACGAGCACTTGGTGGACAAACATGGTGTTTTTTTTTTTTTTTTTTTTTTTATATGTGTAATCCCTTCTCGAGTGTTTGTAATCCTTAATGGTAGTTCTCCTGTTTGGGATGCTTCGTTGACGAATTGCTGCGAGGCAATGATTGCATTTTGGGCCGCTCCACTTGTCTTAAATATGCTCCGATTGTCAAATGGCTGCCTCCTCTGTCGGCGTCGCTGTTTGGCCGCTTATGCAAATGCAAATGCCGCATATAACATCATCGTCGCCGCTGCTCTCGATATCCAAAGCATCGTCATCAGCGTCTTCTCTGGGCCTATGGATCCATTGGCATGGCATACGCCTTGTGATCTGACCTAAAATTTATTCAAATTAGAACGAACGCAGCCGAAATAGCAACAGCAATAGAAACCACCATAGCTTGGACTAACCATTGGACAAAGAGTCTTCTCTGACATTGAACTTGACTGGGCCGCAGCGGTGCGGTGACCCTGGCGGTCGGCTGGGCATTCACGATGGATTAGCAAATATCTAAATATACGGCTTCATAACTAGCTGATATATACCTATCTTACATGCAAAAAAGAAACTATTGAATGGGGGCCTAGCGAATCTCATTAAACGGCACCTCATCACCGCTGGCGGCATTAATCTTGTCCAGAAACACGTTTGCTGGGTTTTTTTTTTTTTTTTAGTTTGTTTGCCCACGTCTATCATTAGTTTCGGGCCTATCAATTAATTTGCGAATATCTATAACAGTTGGATTGATCAATGAATATTTGGAGACGGCTGCAAGCCAGTCAGGCTAACATTTATTTCTATATTATATGTGATATTATATATTATATATATGCTAATAAGGACCTTATTATCCAGAAGTTCCTTTTAAAATCATGTTTAGCACATTATACGAATGTAAACTATTGCTTTAATAATCCTATAACGCTTGATAATTAAGTGAAAACAAAACAGTTGCATGAAAAAATATTTGCTTGTAACAGAAATATACAAATATATAAATTCAAATTTACTTCTTTTGCAACTCTTTAGTTTTACATATATTATATTATATTATATATTATGAAAAATGAAAATGGTATTGATTTAGAATTGAGTCCCATTTAATTTCCGTTGCCTTAAAAGATCAAATCATTACCGCTCCGATTAGCCATCTCATTCGCTTTCCGGAATTTCCCATCGATTTCGACTGGTGCTTCGATATTTTTGTCACCATAAATGGTGACCCCAACGCAAAGTCCATTGGGTGAGTCAGCTGAGAAGCCAAGACGCGAACCAACATTCACTCGTCGCTTTGGAGGTCGCATAAATATTGCCAAAATAAACACATAAAACATAATTTGCACTCATCGAGCATATTTGAATAATGCCTTTGAATGGATTTATGGCCGCCAAGATTGATGACAGAGCATAAATGCATAAAACCGATTGACACTTTGCGGTGACAAACAATGGAATGGATAGTAATCCGTATTCTAACAGTTTCCAATCGATTTTCAATCCGACTAGACTAATTTAGCCATTAGCCGATCAGCGATCACAGATAGATCGCATAGATCGCATATCGCCCGTGGATTATGGAAAATCGAACAAAATGATAATTATCAATTAGGCATTCCATATTTATAACCACCTGCGATCGCGATCGCGATCGCTTGCTGTGCTGAAAATTTATGTAACATTTTATTGATGATGACAGTAATAGAAATCGAATCGAGGGACAAATCTTCGATCTTTCGATCTCAATCTTCTTCGGACCTCGGCTCTTGGCGGCTACCGTCCGTCGCGGTAGGTTTTATTTAGTAGGTGTGATTATCTTTATGCAAAAGATCTGGCCGCCGCCGCCCATTGATATGCAGATCGCCAGATTTCCGAGAGAGAGCAAGAGATATGGGAGTTGGTAACTGATTTCTGCCCTCCTCCCATTTGTAATTGATAATATATTTGTTTTGCGGGCGTGACCGCATTTGCCGCATAATATATTTAGTATGGCTAATTTTTATTTAATACCCTCAGGTATTTTAATGCGACTTGCATTGGCCCAAATGGCGACCTTGGCGACCACCGATAGCGTTAGCTATTCCGATTCCGATTTCAATTCCAATTCCAACTCCGAGTTGAGTTTCCCCCCTAAGTCGCTAATTTATTTACCCAAGTGGCTTTTTGAGTTGAGTTTTGAACGGGTTGAACGGGCCCAGTCGATTGGATTGAACAATTATGAGCAGCTTGCCAAATAGTTGAGGCTGTGTCCCATGGATTAGTATTTGGTATTTCTTGGGCGGCATCGCGGGCTTTCCGATTATGCAAGATGCAGGCGGTTCAACCAGATCAATTCACTCCAGGAATTTCCATTTAAAGCTGAAAATCTATAGTCACTATGGTTGCACTAATGCCCAATTGTGACTTCAATCGATCCACGACAAAAAGAACTCCATGAGCTTTACATTTTTTGAATGCCTATGAGAACTCTTAAATTTTATTTAAAAAAAAAAAAAAATTATACACAAAAAATATGAATTAGTGCCGAAGGCAAAACTAAATAGGAAAAATCGCAAAGGTTTCCCCGGCGAGATTCCACTGTAATGGGCCCCAAACCCAAGGGGCTTTCCCATCCAGTCCGAATCTTCCGAGGCTGGATTGTGTCTGTCATTCATTGGCAGTGGATGCGGATTATGTAATGGAATCCAGGCGATTCACCTACTTCCTCACCGGCTTCACGGGCAGATAGGTAGCCTGGGCATTGGTGCCGGTAGTCACGGTGCTGATCACCTGGCGCTGGCTGCCCTCGGCATCATAGCTGGCTCCAGCATCCACGGTTGGAACTCCGCCGGTGCCCACAATGTTCACGCTACCGCTGGCATCGGTCAACACTCCGGAGGCTCCATTATCGCCCAGGCTACCGATCACGGAGGAAACGGGAATCACACCCTCGTTGCTGGTCTCAGAGCTTCCACCCAGAGCATCATAGTTGGCTATTTGAGTGACATATTTGAAGAATTCGAAGTTGATAAGTTTTGAAAAGTGAATTAGGATCTTAAAGATTTTGTTATTTGACAGTATTGTAACGGTTGAACTCACCCTGAATGGTCTGCTGGGCATGGGCCGCCTCCTGAGGAGTCTTATACTTGACGAAGAACACCTCCGGCTTGTTGGCCACAGGGCGCTGAGTGACCACCTCGGCGGTGACATCCAGGGCATTAGACTTCTTGGACAGGACATAGATGGCAGTCTTCTCCTCAACGGGCGCCACGTTGGCAATGATCTTGGCCTTGCTGGCGGTGGATGTGGGAGCGTTGATGAAGACCACACGGTAGTTCTTCTGGGGCCTGCCCACATTCACATAGCGCACGATCTGCTGCTCATCGTGATCCTCGGGAGCACTGTGGATGTAGAAGTGCTTGTTGATCTGGGCGGGCTGGAAGTTGGCCAGATGGCTGATGTACGACTCCTGCTCGTTGTAGTTGATGGTGGGTCCGGGCTGCAGACCGGCCAGGCCAATGTTATCGTTCACGATGCCACCGCCGACAGAGGAGGAGCCCACTTGATAGCTGGACGAGCCAGAGCCGCCCACCTGGTAGTTGACCACACCAGAAGAACCGGAGGAGCCCAGATTAAGCTGACCAATGGATGGTGCCGAACTGTAGTAGTTGGTACCAGCTGCCGTGGGCTGGTACGAGGTGGTCACCGTGGTCAAGGGAGCACTGAGCACCTGATTGGCCACCAGGTTGCCATTGTAACCACCAGCCTGGTAGCTGTATCCCGCCAGATGGCTGACATCCGGACGAGGAGCGGCCAGGGAACCGCCAATCACAGCCAGAACGGCCAAAACCTAAGGGTTATCGAAGTCTCTTAGTACGTTGCTCTGGAAATCCCCGTGAAGATTCGCTTTGGACTTACCACAAACTGCTTCATGTTGGACTTGGTAGGAATGGATGGATGGATGAGGAGGAGAAGCAACTGTCGCCCTGGAGCTGTTGCACTGGATTGATATGCCAGTCACTAACAACTGTCACCTTTTATATAGCGGCCAAGATTTGACTTTAATTGAAGTTAATTAAAGTGGTTTGCAATAAATCGTTAAAAAACTATAACACCCAAAAATCCCAAAATCGAAAATCCAACTCTGTGTTATAACTACGAAATCCGGCTAGCACGGCTGGTATTTTGATATATTTCTTCTTGTATCTTTTGCTTCTTTTTTTTGTATCAGTATCAAGTGCTAATTGCAGGTGTCAACAAACTGAAACACAGTCAATTTCTATGTCTGCATGTCATTCGACTGGATGATGAAGCTTGCGAGGAAGACAGTCATAATCGTATGGGGGTCAAATGGTGTCTACAAAGACTTGTAGGGCTGATGAGTGATCCCCATTAGTGATAATCTATGGCGAGTTGCCTTCAAGGTGGCAATACTAACATGTACTTTACATATATAATAATCTTGAAGTAATATTTCTTGATCTTTTGATTGATATCTCACCAAAAACAAGTGTTCAGAAATACAGAATATACTGCTTAATAAGAAAAAACTGCATTGCATCCAGCTTATAAAATAAATTTATGTACCTTTTTTTTACATTATCTTAGTGTGAAATTGTATTTTGAATAGCTAAGATATATATTGTAAAAAGCCACATTTTTCAACGATTTTAAAAGGAACTTCTTAAGAAAGGGCATTCCAAATTTTCTCTTTATCATTTATTTGTTTTTTTTTGTTTTAATATTTTATGATTGCAAGAGGAGACGAATTGAGCGCCCCGAAAAACTTCAAGCAGCCAAACATTTTAGCGCTTTTAATTGCCATAAACCACCAATATTCGTCAATATAAACTTGATTGTGTATACCATATATGTATATTGCGGATCTATGGTATAATTTGTGCATGCAACTGATACTTTCTTGTTAAAATCCATGGGCTATTGGCTCTGGGGAATTTCTATTAGCGCATAGCCAATCCAAACGGGGGGTTTCCACCGATAGAACCAGAACTATTCGCATGATCCCACTAATTTGAGCGTCTTTATTAATTTCTAGATGGCTGGCAGGCATTCCGCGACTCCAATCGACTGCAATCCTGGGAATACAAGCGGGTTCTGGTCGTCCTACAGGCCAAACATGGCATATTTCCTTACTACCGCGTCACCGTGGAGAACGGCTTTAGTAATCCCCACGACTATGTGATCACCCTGGACGAGGGCGAACTTGGTCTGCCGGACAAGTACTTCTATGGCAACGATGCTGACGAGGAAGTGGTTCGTGGCTATAAGCTGCTCCTCCGGGACTTTGCCATCAATATGGGTAAGTTTCGAGCTTAAGAGAGTGTTGGTATTCGTAATGAAAGTTATATCTTTATTTAGGAATCGTTTCACGGGAAGCGGATCTATTTGCCGACGATATTTTCCACTATGAACGTCGCATTGTTAATCACATTGAGGACGCCAAAGCTGATGCAAATCGTCCGATAAATAAACTAATGCGTCTGGCCGATCTGAAGATAAAAGCACCATCTGTAAGCCAGGCTAATTTCTTTTAAGTTATAACGATCTAATATGGATTCCCATTTAGTTGCCAATTCTGGAGTCCCTGCAGGCCATTTTCCCAAAAACCAAAATCACTGAAGACACCGAGGTTTTGGTACGAGATCCAGAGGTTATGCATGCCCTATCTGTTTTACTCTCCACTTCGGATAAGAAGTAAGTTCAATTCTACATAAGTCCCTGGGAGCTATCGCTTAATTAAATCTCTTTGTTTATAGGCCTATTAACAACTTTATTGTATGGTCGCTGGCTCGTAAAATGTTGCCGCATTTGTCCAAGGAGTATCGCACTTTGGCAGAGACCTTCGACCATGCGTTGTATGGACGCACAGCTAGCTATCCGAGGTGGCTCATATGCAGCAAAGTGGTGCGTGATTGGCTGCCCTTTGCGGTGGATGCATTGCAGCAACAGCCACCCAGGCAGCAATTCGAAACGATGACGTCCAAGAGCCGGGGCTTAAACAAGACCCAGGGCAACGAGGAGCTCCTCAAGCTGATGTTCTTCAGTCTGCGGAATCAGTTGAAAGATTCGCTGGAGCAAGCCAAATGGCTGGAGCCGGCGGCTAGGCAATTTATCCAAAAGAAACTGAACGAGATGCGCCTGCAGTTTGGCATACCCGATGAGGTATTGCAGCAACCCACCTATCTTGCGCAATACTACAACGAACTGATACTCAATAATGTGTTTTTCGTGGAGCATTTGGAGTGGATTTGGACATTCCGTCGATCGCAAATGGAAAAGAAGCTGGGACCGCTGGCCATACTGGATGTGTAAGTCTTGCGCAATGTACATTTGCTGATCCAAAAACTTTCTAACACTTTCTCCACGATCAACCCATCTATCCGTGCATCCATCCATCCCGCTCTCTTTGGGCAACCAACAGCATTGTTTCCGAGATGTACACAAGGGACAATCCACAGGCCATCGCCTACTCCAATAAACTGAATATGCTGCTGGTCTCTAAGGTGTTGATTAGCTCCAATTACTATGACTACCGATATCCTGTGTACGTAAAACAGAATATATATATTGTTTGATGAGATCTCTCTTTCTAATTATTCGATTTCTTTTCCTTTTCCATTTTGTGCAGAGCTGTGAATTTTGCCCGCATAGGCACTGATATATTGGAGGCCCTGATCGATAACTTCTCCACCTTCCTGCTGCAGTTCAACACCCAGAGCACGGATATCAGTGATGCAGCACCGGAGATTCGGTATGCCCAGCCGGATGTTAATTGTCTGGCAGCAGGACAGCCACCGAGGTTGGTCCACGAGCTGAATGAGCTGTCTAGTAATGCACTGAAGAGCTTCCATGTAACGCTGAGTGCAGCTCGAACGGCAGCGAGGGCGTTGAGTAACTTCGTGAATGCCATCGATGCGGGCAGTGCCATCCAGGGATCGGGAATCGATCAGGCTAATACCTATGAGGCCCTTGGACTTACCAGGCGCTTGAGAATACCCGGTCTGAGGTCTTTCAACGAGAACGAACTCTTTACGCTCTCCTACATGCAGCAGCACTGCAGCACCACAATTGCTGACAAGGACTACGCCAGGATTAAGCCGCTCGTAGAGAGCCAGCTGGCCGAGAGTTATCTGTGAGTGGTTGCTACTTTTGTTGCCAGCACCATAAGCAATAATGTTCCGTGTTATTTTAGCTTTAACGCCACATGGCAGCATATCCAGTTTCTACCCCGCTCCACAAACTGTGCCGCCGCGGAGGCGACTTGCTCCAACCTGCTCTGAGATGCGATTTTCCATCCACCAGGACCTCCACCTCAGCCAGAGCCCTGTGGATGAACCGGATGATGATGTCCTTCGGCAGCTGCGAAACGGAACAACCTATTTATTGTACTTTTTTTTTACTCCCACACATTGCCAGAGACACAGATACAGAATACACGATACACCTGACAGATACAGACAGACACTGACCCCACACCACACACACATCGCCCTAGTTGTAGTTTAGCGATTAAGCCTAGCACGTAGCTTAACCATGAAGGATCAGACTTGACATTGACTAGCCACTGTTGACATCACGCCACACATTCGCAATCTGCTCCAATTGGACACGAAGTAACCAAGTGGGGCAGCAAGTCGGCTTAAGTACGAACCCTACGCCTAGTTTAGTCTAGTTCGATAGCCATAACTTAGTTAGTTGCTAAGCGCCGTCTGCCACCCTGTATAAATTGATTGAATTTGATTTTTGAAGAACCATTAAATGCGAATGACTTTTCACACAATTGGAAAGGGAACTTATAATTGTTTGGGGTCGTCATGGAACAAACCAAAATCCTTTCGAAACAGTGAAGTTTTTTTTCTTTAAATTAGTATTTGTAGAACTGCTGCATATATAGATTGAAAAAGAAATTAACAAATTAACTTTAAAAGAAAAAATGTGGCATATCAAGAGAAAAACTTTTTTGTATTATCGAAATTATTTTATTTAATTGACTAGCGTACTATTATCCTTCTTGGACAACTTAATCTAATCAGAAAAACGTCTTATCTTTTGAAGAATCTTAAGAATGTGCTACAAATCATTGCCTACTTTCAGGGTTCACTTTAATTAAATATTAAAATATATACTCTCGTCATCTGTACACACTATAATTTTTTATTTATATGATTTTTGGTTCTTGCAATTTGAAAATTGTGTTAATTTTACTACACTCATAATTTGTCACCTTGTGGCGATATAATGTTACTATTTGAGATCCCATAAAAGAAGTAGTACAAAGCTCTACATTCAGTTTTGTAAAATCTGATAAAAAGATTGGCAGTAGAGATAAGAATCGCAGGATGTTGCAATAATTAGTTCACTTTGTGGCCTACAATGTCGTTGATATAATTTATTACACTGCGATGGAATTCGACATCCACGCTTTCGATTAGCTGCGAGCTCAACTTGCTAGCCACTCTGTGGACGATTTAGGTATTATAAAATAGTATATATTTTATAAGCTTATATATCTTACTTGGCATATATTTTCCAGAGCGCTGAGCTCTGCGAATTGTTGTAGAAACAGCTGCGATTGCAGTTGGCCCGAAAGCGGTCGCGATCTTGGAGGACCTGCTTCCAGGGATCAGTGGATCTGGGGGGAGTAGTTGGATTCTTGGTGTGGTTGCTATCCTGCGGTGGCGGCTGCTCTCCTATCTGCTCCTTCAGACGACGCTTCTCGCGGCAGTTGATCACCAGCTGCTTGTCCCGCTCCAGCTGCGCCCGCTCCAGCATTGCCTGCTCCTGACGTTCGGTCAGCGGATGCGAATCGCTTCGATGCTCTAGTGCATTCCTTACATTATGGTAACGTTCCTGGCCATCGGGACCATGCAGGTCCTTCACCTCCTTGAAACCCTCATTGCCGCCGGGTCGTAATTTCTGTTGCTGCTTCTGGCGCTCCTTTAGGTGGCGATGTCCGTCCAGAATCTTCTTCTTATACGGGGAATCACTCAGGCTTAGGGGCCTACAAGAATCAAGCTAATTAGATCTAATAGCAATTATGATTTAAAGTTACAATAAGAGAGTATCTCTTGTTATTGCTTTGACAGACATCGCTGATGTCTCTAATATATGTAACTCCCGTATTCATGAATGTTCTCTCTATAGATAAAGTTGAGTTATTGCATCAGCTTTTTGACGTTTTCTCCGGGAAAGAGGTGTCCGGGGAGCTGTTGGCATTGGCTTTCATATGGGCTGCCGTCACGCAAATTTTCTTAGCCCGCGGGGAACTGCACACAATGTCCCAAGCCCCGAAAACGCCCAGCCACCCACTCCAATTCCTTTTTCGAAGGCAGAGCTCTCAAGGCCAATGCCAAAAATAGGAAACTTACAATGCTTTTAGAACGCATTTTTAAATACCCTATTTTGATTAATAATTTGTAAAGAAATTATAACTCCTTCTATTTTATAATTGAAAATTTGGCTTAAATGTAGTCTTCTGGTACATTATTATTTAAGTATATAAATTAAGTATCAATAGAGACTACAAGATTTTAAACTTAAAATTTGAAACAATAACTAAATATTTATGCACTGTTCGTCGAAATGCGTGCGATAGTCGTTGCAACTCTTTAGTTTTGAAGAGTATAATTACGCGATTCATTCACTCATTCATCCAGTTGTGCCTTTATTCATAGCCTGGGTCATTGGGGTTAGGGTTGTGGCACCACAACAATCCATCCTTGCACCACCCCCCGCTTTTTTTTGTTAACCCCCACCCATTTCAATCGCAGTGATAGCGCACGTAAATAATATGACACAATCAAACTTGGAAATGGAGAAGCCAAAAACCGTTGAAGAATTAATTAATAAACACCGCCCGATGAGGCAACCCTCCGGCAGAAAGAGATGGGGCTAAGCGTTCGCTAAATGGCAAAGCCAAATTTATTGATCAAACAAATAAAGCGCATCATCAGCCAGCAGCAAAAAACAAAAGTCCAGAGTGGAGAAAATGACGAAATAAAGTCATGAGAACTACGAAAAGGGGGTTTTAGATATACAGAATAGGCCTTATCGAAAGGTTAAAAGGTTTTCGGTTGGTAAAGAACCTATCACCATTTATACGGATGATTGCCGATAGGTAAATATAGGTACAGTATACCCATATATAACCGAAATCGCAAGATTGCCAAATTTTTGTTAGGTAAATATAGTACAGTAAAGTATATATGTATATATATGCATAAATGTACATATACGCCCATATAACGCAAATTCCAACTGCAAACAGTTGTCGATTAGCGACCGGCGATCGTAGTATTTGATTACGTTCGTTCTTCATATCAGCAAAAGAGCAACCTGCAAAAAATACAACAATAAAAAGCTGCTAAATTTGCACACCGAAGACAATAAAAAAGTAACGAAAGCGCGAGACACAACATGAGACATTAGCGGAGCCAGTAATGACCCAAAAACCAGAACCATATAAAGCCAGTAGCCAATAATCCGAAAAATCAGCGGGAGACGAGCGACCCTGAACCTGAACTTGCCATTAGTCACCGACTTTGACTATCTAAACAGTTAGATATCTATGATTAAGACTCTCTGGCAGATAAAACGAGTTAAATTTCACATTAAAAGTGCGCCTTAAAGATGTATACCATACATATGTATGTATACATATGTACTCTTAATACTCATGAAAACAATTAGCAGAGTTTACTAGAAATTATTTTTTTCAAACGTATTGTAATTATTTTCTAAAAAAAATTGGCACACAAGTAAGGTACATATATAAAGACATTCTTGATTGATAATTGAGCATTAATGCTTTATTGCTTTGATTGCCCAGCCATAACATCTTTACAGTTGGAAGGCTTTGTCATTAATTCTTTTGAATTATTTCACGATATATTATTGCTTATTATGCCGTTGCCAATTTTTACTTTATGGCACTGTTTGGAGTGCAATAAAATTGATAAGTGAATAATAAAAAATACGCGAAAATAATCAAATTAGAATCAACAAATTGTCCATAAAAGTTTTTAAGTCATTAAACTTTTATATAAATAGACACGTTAAGCTAAATTAAATTCGAATTGCGTTTAAAATATCATAGTTTGATTGATTTGAATACCTTTTTCAACTTTTAAATTAAATACAGGGTACTGGGACTGTCGAGTAAGTTTAAACCCACAAAAAAGGGTCAAAAGAAAAGAGAGTGAGAAAGAGAGAGGTCTTGAACTACAACAACAAAGGAAATCAAAACAAATACCAAAACAACCTGGTGGCCCTTGTTGTTGTTGTTGTTCTTATTGCTCCTGTTTTAGTTCTTCTTTAGCTGTTGTTGTTGGTTTTGTTGATTTAGACGCCGGCTAAGGTGCATTAGTGTGTGTGTGTTTATGAGTAACTCCACGCGGGCAGAGCATCAGCAGCGGCGCCGACAGAGCAGATGGCGTCAGCGGAGGAGCATTGCCAGCTGACTCCCACTCTCCCACTCTCGCCATTCCCCACAAACTCCCCCTCCCTCCCATCTCTTTCGCACTCTCCCCCACACTCTCTCTCAGCTGACGACCGGCGATGACATCATTCTGGCGCTGCCATTGCCTCTGCCGCGGCGCAGTCGCAGCGCCCCAAACGTCGCCACCTCGTCAACAATAAAGGTAAGTCAAATAGCACCACTAAGGATGATTGCACATTATTAAAAAAATTAAATTTGTTGCAACAAAAATCTTTAAGGAAACATTAGTATTTGAAGAATTCTGCTATACCATAAAATGTTTCGCTTCTAAAATAAGACTATGTTAATTTATAAAGAAATTGTAATGTTAAGCTTATCATACTTTACATATCAAAATTGTGGCGTATTTGCGACAGCTACAAAGTTTTTAAATATTTCTAGATGCTATACTCAGTACCTCAGCTGTTTGGGGCACCTACAGCATCTGGAGGAACATTATTTGATTATTATTTTCAAATATTGCTGCCACCTGGGTAGCCAAGCGAAACCGTAGCCATTATACCGTTTCAACCGAAATAACCGAATCAATTTTACAACCGTAACTGAAAAGGGTAAATTCTAAAACTTCTCTACCATTTTTAATATACTCTATGTAGAATAGTTACTAAAAGTTTCCGGTAATAAAGGGTTTTTAAGACTCAAATGTGTATACTCACATCATCTGGAGCAGCATGAGCATGGCGTCCCGGTTGGAGTCTCCGGTGGTGGCCACCATATCCACGATGCCCTTGTCGTGCTGCTCGGTCCGCTGCAGGAGCTGCATTAGTGCATCCCGCTTTGCTGGCGGCAGACACTGCGGATTCTGGACAAGTGGTATGGCAGTGTCAATGTGATCCCCTTCTCCATGCCCAAACCCATCGCCTTCTCCATCCCCATTGCGATCCTCCTCCAATTCAGCACCGCCTCCGCCATCTGTTCTCATGGCGATGTTCTTGTTTCTACGGGCGCTGAGCATTGGCGTTCCAGCTGGCACTGGAGGTGGGTGCGCCATCTGGCGGCTCACTCCCTTGGCGACCTTGACGCCACTGCCCCTTCGCTTGAATTGCGCTGCAGGCGTCGGCGGCGGCTGATAATCGGTGACACGCTCGATCTTCGAAAGCATCAGCTCCAACTGCTGGTGCGCCGCCGCCAAGGATTTGCCCTTCGTGGACTGGCAAGATCGTTGGGAGCTCGGCTGGGCATGTTCAGGGTTCTTGGGGGTCGGACGTTGGCGATTGGAAAGATGGGGACACAGGTGCGAGTCGACCTTGGCGCGGACCGAGCGCAGACATGGACGCATCTGGCTGGCAGGCGGCAGTGGAGCAGCTCTACGCAGAGTGGCCGGCGCTGGAGGACCAGTGCAGTGGCCACCGAATCCCGATCGGGAGGTGGCCAGAGTGGGGTGCTGCTGGTTACGCGTTCGCTGGGTCCCAGAACGCCGCTCCTTGGGCGGCTGCTTAACCGTATAAGGATTGGAGTGAGCAAGAACCTGACATTAGGGAAATATTTAAATTAGCTAAATAATATTATATATGTAGATAAATATATAATGTATATGTATCTTGAAAGTTCACTCAAATGTTAATTTACAATGCTAACTAATCATTATTATAGAAACAGAGATCTATTTTACTTATTTAACTGCCTTTATCTATTTATCAGATATGACCATATAAATACTATAATATATATATACACGTTAGCCGACTTTAATCTTAGGATTATGTATGTGCATGTATAGTTGATATCATGAATAATGATTAGAATATTAGGATACATACCCTGGCGGAGAGAACTTGCCGCGTTGGTCTTACGGATGACTCCCGTGGATTCTTTCGATCCTGCCGCACTCGGTTGTCATTGCTACCTGGTCGCACCACGGCTATGTTTCCGGAACTGGAGGCCGGGAGCCGGCTCCGCTTGCCGGTAGATGCGGATTGGGTGGCGGGTGCGTGTGCGTGGGCGGTAATGGTGGTCCTGCACCGCTGGACCCTCGAACTCTCCGCTGCGTGACCAGTGCGCCTGCGCACCAACTGACGCGTCGAGGACGCCGGCAGTGACGGCAGCAGCTGCTCCGGCCCCGTCATATCCATATCCAATTCCATGCCGTCGCAGCTCCTCCTCTGCCGCTCCTCAGTCGCTCCGCTGCCGCTGCGCTGCCACGCACGCCGACGGTTCGGCGGTTCGGTTTCAGTTTCAGTTTCTTGGCCGACGTTCGCCGGTTCGGTTCGCTTCGATCCGATCCACTTCGATATATATATATAACCACACTATATAACCCACCAAATACGAATCGCAGTGTTTTTCGATTTTTTTTATTTCGCGCTCTGCAAACGTTTCGCGTGTTTTTGTTGCCGACACTGCCCTTTCTATCCCGGTTTTCAACTGAAATTTGCACGGTATACGGTATACTAAGAAATAAACAAAAAATATGTTCGCAAAAATTGAGGGGAAAACTTATTAATATTTTCTACAATTACTTAAATTGTTCGATGCCGTCTGCTTTCTGTATTTCAAACTAGACTTTTATTGACAGCTTTTGCCATGAGGGTTACTTTGTTTTGATTGAACGAGGTGCGATCGAGCAATTTCAGAAAGATAGGTTTTCACAATAAAAAAAAATAAATAAATAAAATAAAATAAATTATAAAATTAAATAAAATAAAGGTTTTTTTTTTGAAGTAGCAAAACTCCTTTTTAGTAGGCTGTGATAATCCTGTGTCTTTTTTTGTTCATATTTTCCCATTCACTCAGTGCTTCCCATTCCCCGTGCATATCAGTTCGCTCAACACTAATGTCAACTGAATTTTTTTTTTTCAAATTTTTTGTAGTGTGTAAATAACACAGAGAAGCGCACAAGCCAGCAGAAACAACAAAAAACAGCACACAAAATGGTAAGTGAAATAATATAACCATATCGGGCAACGAAAAGAGTGGGCAGAGTGGGAGGCTGGGTGCTCCAAATTCAAATCACTTTCCAACTAACTGGTCGCCCAGCTGGCTGGGCCCAATACCCAAAACCCAAAGCCAATTCAAATCCGAATCCCCAATCTCCGGCGTGGGCGTTTTTCAAACAGGTTGCAGATTGCTCATACGCCGCGTTGGCCACCCATTCGGTGTGTGCTGTGTGTTGTGTGTGTGTGCTAAGTTTTCCGCTTTCGATTTTCGGCCCGAAAGTTTTTAGTTTTCAGTTGTCAGCTTTCCATGTACATGGCACAAATGTGTGAGCGGAATTTTGAGAGTGTCAACTGCCAGCGAAATCAACTAAACCCAACTGAAATTGTCATCCATCTGGCTTTTGGCTACCAAAGAAAAAGAAAAAACAAAAATCAGCGAGAAAAAAAAAACAAACAAAAATAAAAATTCACGCACACTCGAATATGGTTTGCCTTGCCTTATTAGACTTTATGTTAATTACCATACTAAAACTGAAAAATGAAAAAAAAAGAAAAAAAACAATAATGAAATAGTAGTGATTTTCAAGAGTTACCAAGTCTGCCAAGTGGGCGTTCCAAGTCGTGTTTTGGAAAATATTTGAGTTTCGAATAGTGTTTTTTATCAGTGGGCGATAGCAAAAGTGCGGATTAAGGGCCCCGCTTGCCATATACATTATAATATATAGTTAGCGTCCTAAGGTTAAGCTAAGCCCAGAACATCTCGCCTCGGATGATATCATCCCCCTGCTTTTTACACACAAAATATCATCAATTTACAAAGCGATTTATTCGTTGTCCGCTTAATAAAATGAGCCATATAAATCAGCCACTTTGGCGAAGCCTGCTTAACCAAAAGGTTTTGAAGAGTCATCACCGCGATCATCGTTATGTTCCACCATCACCATCACCATAACGATCGTGATCTGGAGAGGGACAGAGACAGGGCTGGAGATTGGGATTGGGATTGGGAATCGGGGAGGGAGTGATGGAGTCTGGTCAGTGTCTCGACGACTGATATATGAAATTGGTTTATTCACCCGACTAACCACCACTGAAAACACAAGGAAATTAATGTTACTTTTTGGGCTTGTCACTTTTCTAAGCACACCAGTCATTTGACTTTGGTTTTGTGATCTTCTAATAGTTGCTGCAAATGATGAATGAAAACGATTTGCTTTTATATTTCTTAACAACTCGATTGGCCTACTTGAGGTTTCTATAGAAACTGGGTCTTCTTTTATAGATTTTCAACAACTCACTTGTTATTATAAATATGCATATTGTTTTCATTTGAGATATGTTTTATACAAAAACTTTCCATTATCGTTTCTATTTGTTTATGTTATTTAAATGCCTTTGATTTGCAATTTCCTCTATGTAATTTATAACATATTTTAGTGTCTCTTTATGTTGCGATTAGTTGCTTTTTTTGTTCATCTTGAAATAAATTAAACTTTCTAGCAATTGTCTAAATTTATGCCTAGCTTCCTTTTTATCTTAACTTATTTAAAAGATGTTGTCATAAATTTGCAGCCTTCCGAATAGTAAAATTTCCAATGTTTTTCGCCATGCATAAGTCTTTGAATAATCCGCTCCATCGATCTTCCGCAAAAGTTTCCCGGCAGATAATCGTATGTATATACAATTTGCCGTATATTACAAAGCCATTATTTCGGCATTTCACTCACAGTTTAAATGGGATAATGGCCATCACGTATACGCACTGTGTGCCGCACGATATTTCGAGTGTGTGGGGCCACCTCTTTTGGGGGATCTTTCGCTCATTGGAGGCGTCTGCTAGCAATTATCTGATCCAAGGCAGCAGGCCTTGTATACACATTGCATTGCCCCGCTCCTCGATGATTGACAACTCTGATTGATGGACGCCGAGCAAACAATAACAACAATCGAGAGCACTTGACGCCACCTCCTCGAAATGCCACCCACCCAAGCCCCTGTAAAAATTTTCACTGCCTGCCATGAATCATGCATTCAATATTTTAATTATTGCCTATGAATAAACAATACACACAATACAAAAAAAAAAAAAAAATAGCAGAGAACTGTAATATTGTTTTCGACTTGTTGCGGTGGCCTCTGATGTATTGTTTTTTTATTTTTATTTATATATATATATTTTTTTTTGTTTGTAATTGTTACGTTTATTATTTTCGTTCTGCTGCATCGGCTGGGCCTTTTTTTCTTGTTGCTTTTGGTGCTTTCAAGGGAAAAATATTGGAATCGCATGCAATATTGCGGCAATTAACTGATAAGAAATGCAAATCGTCAACAAAAACGTAAACGTAATAAACGTGAAAATTGCAATTCGAGCTAAACTGAGTAAGCAAAAGATGGGGTGACAGTGGGTTAAACGGCGGGCTAAATGCGCTTGGAATTCGCAATTATATGGGTTAAGAGGCAACTTTGATTTTTGATTAGTTCAATTTATAGTTTGAGCTGGCAGTAAAAGTCATTGAACTTATTTTCGAATCACTTTTTACTAAATTGTAATGTGTGTGTATTTAGGAAACGGATTTCACATTTATTCAGTGCTAAATTTTGTATACTCACATACATATATTTTTGTTTGTTTGTTTGCTGCCCATTAAGCGCTAAACATTTTGCTTAATTTTCGTAGCCTGGCTTTTTGCTACTTTATTTTTTTTTTTTTTTTTGTATTCGGATTGTGTGGCCTTTTGTTATTGTTTTCTTTATCCAAGCAAACTTATTTGAAGTGTGCGAGAACCGCTGCCCTTGGCCCCCTAAAAAGTGCCCCCTCTCATTCTTCCGGCATAGCCCCCTCCCCCGCCCCCCTCTCTTTACCATGCGTGTTTGTTTAATTCGAATTCTAACTCTGGCGATGATCTAAGTGAGACGTCGTCTAATGCAGAAAGAAATGCTTGTTCTTGCCACATCTGGCGAACAACTTGAAACAAGCCAAGGAAAGAAAAAAAAAAGAAAAAAAAATCGAAAGAAATGTGCGTTTAATTTGGGCAAATTAAATTTCTCAAAATTACCGCACACTGAAATGTAAATAAAATCGCAATGAAAACATCGAAGGATTGCGTTTCGCGGATATTTCACTTTATTTGCATTATTTATGGCCGCCTCTTGCTTTTGCATTCTTATGAGCAATCGTTGCATTCTCTCTTCTGGCATCCGTTTGAAATCGCCTAACTTGGCCAATACCAGTCCATTTCTGGCCCGACTTCTTGGGCGGTTCAGCCTTATTTATTCGAAGGTGTTACAGCCAGGTGATAATGGCCCAAACGTGCTGGGCTAGTTCATTTAATGGCTATCGCTGGCCATACGAAGAGCTAATAGCTAAACATGGCCAAAAGGGGGAAGAGGGTTGCCTTACTTCAGCAGGTGTTTGCTACCAAAGTATTTATAAGAAAACTGCATACTTTTGGGGACAGCTTCCCTTTTGAGGCAAACACAAGTGGCTTTTCAACATTTTCAATGAGTTAATGCGTTAAAATAAATATAAATAATATTATATATATAAATCATATTTATTTATATTTTGCAATCTCTTCCCGTTGATATTTACTTACCGAAAACTTGGATCTTTCACAACTTTGGTGGCAACCCATCTGACAACTCAATAATGTATAATGTATGTTATTGTTATTATTGCCGCTGCTTTGTAAATAATTTTACGCTGATGCTCATCGTTTATTGTAGTATATATATATATATATATATATTTGTATATATATTTATTTTGATATTTGTGCCGGGGGTTCTGTGTGTCGAAGCCTTTGGCATTTGGTATTGGATTACGTAAATTCGCGCCAGCAGCTGTCTCTGCGGTTTTTGAACCCGCTGATGAGCTGAATCTCCGATGAATCCCATTAGCCCGCTCCCAGAAAAATTCGCCCACAATTATGGTGTATTATGAAATATTTGAAGTACGTGATTTTCATTTGAAATGCGCGAAATTAATGACTTCTATCCGCTGTTCATTCATTCGGTTGCTCTCTCCCAATTCCACCCCCCTCCAGTCGGAGCAACCGTCCATCTGTCACAAGTGCAATGAGGTCATCCAACTGCGCATCATTACCGCTCTGGGCAAGACCTGGCATCCGGAGCACTTCGTCTGCAAGGACTGCCAATGTCCCATCACCGAGGCCTCCTTCAACATCAATGATGGTCAGCCCGTCTGCTCCGCCTGCTTCGTGTCGAACTACTCGGGCATCTGTCACGGCTGCAAACGTCCCATTCTGGAGGTGAGTAATCAGTATGATTAAGATGGAGATGGAGAAATTAAAATGTTAATTAATGGGGTTTTTTATATACATGTATTTTTCAACGAATGCGTACAGCTTTAACCAAGAATATTTTATTAATTTTATATACATTCTAAATTGTTTTTCTATAAGTTTTTTTTTGGAAATTGCCTGAAACTTATTTGTCTAACCAATATTATTTGCATTTTTGCCCAAGCCAAATTTGTTTCGCACCGGAAATTCGCAACCATGCTGATTGGGAACCGAAGGTGCAAATATTTATCAGTGCTTCCACATACAAGTGATACGTATCCGTATCTTTTTTTTTTCCTATCCATAGTTCGCAACGTCTGTTTGCCATAAAATCCGCAGCTTTACGAGCATCGTTGTAATGAATACTGTCAACATTTACTTAGATTCGCTGCGCCATAAAACCACTTAGATATCTGCTCGTATATGCTTAGTGACGATTTAATTAAGGAAGTGATTGCGATTGTATTTTTAGACATCTTTCACATTGAATAATAAGGCAAGAAAGTATCCGTGAATTTCAGCAGCAAACGTTTCGAAAAGCATTTTAAGTTTTCACCTCTTGGGCTGAAATTCGAAACTGCATTTTGGCATTTTGTAAACCAATGAATAGAGACAGCATATTATGAATATACATATAATGAATAATCGGGCAACTTTCTTTCTTAGAATTTAATATTTTTGTTCTCTCTTAATTCGCTAAATATTTTTCCCGCTGTACTTTGTTTTCTCAATTTATTTGGAGAGCATTTGTTATTCCCCGTTTGCTGTTAAATTTTGCGCAAGGTCGGGCTGAAATCATCGTGGGTGTGTGCGCGATTGATTGGCTTTGATTATGATTATAAATATTTGTAAATATGCACATTGTGTGCACTATTGGTTATTAGCTATTAGTTATTGAACGTAGCCTTACCAATTTTTTTTTTGATTTCCGCGCAGCATGAAAGTATGCTTATAATCACTACTTGTTGCAACTTATTTGAGTTCTGTATGGATTGTAAGCTGAATCGTACACACGTTTTGTATTGAATAGTACTTTCCCATGCTTATACATATATTTATATATATATATATATATTATATTATATATTACATATATATTTTTTTTATATTCTTAGCGCACCATCAAGGCCATGGGTGAGACGTGGCATGAGGAATGTTTCTTGTGCCGCGGACCCTGCATGCAGCAATTGGCGGGCTCCTCCTTCTACGAGCACGATGGGCTTCCCTACTGCCGGACAGACTTCGAGCATATGTTCGCCGCCCGCTGCGGCAATTGCAAAGCTCCCATTACGGAGAACGCGATCGTGGCCCTCGACGCCAAGTGGCATCGGGAGTGCTTCAAGTGCAAGGTATGTACATATATAACCTCCTTTTACTACTAATACTGCTAATCGAACGAGGAGTGTATAATTGGTTACGTTAATATCTATGATTTCAGAAATGCAAAACACCCATCACGGCCAGTTCCTTTGTCGTGGAGGATAACCAACCGTTGTGCAAGGCCTGCTCCGATTAAAGAATCCGGAACGCAACCATTTCACATCGCTATCCATGTATATTATCTATTCTTATGGTATTTGTAGTAATCCAATTTGTTGATCCAATCGCCGGGGAACGCAGCAACAGCAGCAAGGTCGTGGATGTGAAAATGGAAAATTTGGGAAATTTGGAAAATTTGGAAAATTCCGTTTTTAAATTTTACAGGAACACGAGAAGTGCATTCAAATGGTGTGGAGCTGTTGGTGGGCGTAGATGGATTGTTAATGCTTAAATTAATTACATTTCTCTTTTGCTATCTCACTCACTCACACGACCACGCCCACGCCCAGAGCCACGCCCACAACCACGCCACCCACTACGATTCTCCACTTGCACAAAAATATCTGATAAATGGTATATAAAAAAATAATCTTTGAATCATTGTTGATATCTCTTACAAATAAACAAAATACAAACAAGCACTGATTGCATTTTTCTGGTTCATAGATCGAATTATGTACATATATTAAAAAATTAAATAAATTAATTAATTCGTTCGAAGTTAGCATTTTATTTGCACGAACAATACTTAACAATTTAGTCTCGCATTTGACCGACACAAGCGGAACTAGTGAATAATAATTAAACAATTTTGGAAAATGAGCAATTTAGACGACAGCCAGATGGATAAAATGATCGATGCTTGGAGGATCTACTGCTCCTGGTGTACACCTCCTGCCTTTGCTGTCTTTTCAGCGAGTATAACGCCCAGCGATCGCATGAGTGGATCAAGCACCTGTTTCACCTGCGAACGGGATACCATGTGAAAGGCATCCAGCAAAACGCGACGCAGTTGCTCATCTCGGGACGGTGGCTTTGATCTCTCCACCTGGCCGTCCTCGAAAGGGTGAGCACGCTGATAAGTCACAGTGGGCATTAGGCTCACCGAACTGCTGGTGCCAACATCGGCGGTCATCTGAATCTGGGTTTGCATATCGTCGGGTCCAAGGGATTGCATATCCATGTCACAGGGCTGTTCTATCTGTCCATTAGCATGCTCACCAGGATTCCCTAGAGTGGTGGCTACATTTTGAGTGTTTCTGGGACGACGCATTCGTAGGGGTCGCTTCTCCGGCTGCTGACGCTCCTTGGGCACCAGACGCGGCTCGTAGAGCTTCCGGTCATTCAGGCACATCTTGAGATCGTACCGCTCGTGCGATCGTAGCTTCTCCTGCCTGGGCTGAGTGGGTGCCCTCGGGGGCTTTGCGGATCTCTTCTTGCTATGTTTCTGGACACTCTGATGGTTATTACCCTGTGAGTGACCCTTCTGTAGGCGCCGCATCGCCTCGCGGGCCAACTTGAAGCGCTCCTCCTGCATGTCCTCGATGAAGCTAAGGAATCGGGTGCACCGTTCTTGCAGGCACTCAACGACAGGATCCTGGCGATCCAGCATGCCCTTGTCCAGGCAACAGTTGGTCATCGTGTAGATCATCTCAATGAGAGCGCTCAGTTTCTGCGGCACCTTCTCGAGCAGGAAGTAGCGTAGTTGCCTTTGGTACGTCTGAATAGACTGCTGCATCAGGCCGTAGACACAGACGACCCTCTGGCAGGCCTCGTTGGAGGTGGCACTGTTAAAGCTGGCCACCGTGGTGTAGCGCACATCGTCGATCATTCCCTTCAAAGGATAGAGGAAGTTTCTCGAGAAGCGCACGCAGAACTCGAAAGCATTTCGCTGGCGTTTCTGCCGCTCCTGGGCACTGCTATTGGGCACCTGAAGGTGGAGCAGACTGGTCTGCAGCTTGTCCAGCGCGTTAATGATTCGCTCTTGGGTCAGGGTGATCTTGTTGTAGATGGCCAACTTTTCGAACTTTAGATCCTCCAGGGATTTGCTGTAGACCACCATGGGTTTGGGTTTGCGCCGTCTGTTTAGCCTTTCGGGTGCGGTTACTACTTCCTTCGGAGGATTTGGAAGATTCGGCGGATTAGCTGGATGTTGTGAGCTTTGTGGCACGGCAGCAGGCTCATCTCCACCACCCGCTCTCAAGGTGCGCCGTGTCCTTGGATTGGGAGCATTCTTTTGATAGCCCGTGGCCAAGACATTAGTCCTGCGAGGCTTGCTAGTCTTCGGACCAGCATCAACTACTGACGTCCTTTGGTTGCCCCGCCTGGATGCTGGTGGTGCATTGGACAGCTCCGATGGTGGCACCTGGGTTTCCTGACCCTGGGTGCGTAGTGTCTCCTCCGACTTCTGCGATGTGTATCTCATGGGCGCAAGACTCTTAAGCAAGCTGAGCCGATGGGGTCGCCTTTCCATCTCCACAAAAACCGGGTGCGTGGTATTCCCGGCCCGATGATCCTCATCGGAATCACTGGACGTATACTGTGGCTTGGGCTCCACATAGCGCATATAGCCCTGACGATCCGCATACTCGTGCTCCAGATCGCTGTCCTCAAGGAAGAAGGGCACGACTGGCTCTGGCTCCACTGTGCCATATTGCTCCATGAATTCGTACGCCGAAAGGGAACTGGCATTCTGCGCCTCGCAGACATTCACCTTGATCGCCTGCGACGCCATCTTCGATGGCAGGATGTACGTCCAGTTGGGCTGCGGCTTATGATAGTCCTCGAAGGATACTTGTCCCAGATGGGCCGGCGAACCATCTACATCTACCCACGAATCCTGTGTCTTCCTCTGCTTCTTCGTCCGAGTTCTTTGCTGTTTGGCCAACATTTTGGGACGCGGAGTGGCATCGGGACTAACTGGATTAGACTCTCCCAATGTCTGGAGCTCAGCGCAGACCTCGCGATGCAGTTCCTCCAATCTTTCGTAGGTATGACCCTGCTGCATGACCTGCCCATGATGATTCTTCTTTCGGCTCGTGCGAGTCTGCTTTTTTCGACCCTTGAATTTACTCTTTACAATTCTTGGTGATTCGGAACCACCACAAAGACGAGGCGAAGGTTTTGTTTGGTACTGAAAGTCGTTTGGCTCACTACCAACATACTCTTCATCATCATTGTCATCATTATTATCATTATCATCATTGCAGATGGGATCGGAATCGAGGGACAGCTGGGTAACCACATCCAAATCGCGTGAGGTCACCATGCTGGTCACATCCTGACCCGGACGACGAACCTTACAGAATCGCGGCATGCTGGGCACATGGGATCTGCCCATTTCCCGCTGCCGCTTCATTTGAGCCAATTCGGCACCTCGCATGGCATTATAACGCCTTACCGCATTCGGAATGGATTCCGGTCCAGAGAACTAGGTAACCAAGTAACCAATTAGTTGGGTTACCATTTGCTTTAGAAACATTTATATTACTGCATCAATCTTACCCGAAACTCAAAGTTGCTTCCTCGACCAGCCGATTGTGAATCGAAATTGCATCCGAACATATCTTGATAGCTCATCTTCTTTGTACTTCTTATACGTCTGTTAAGTGTTAGCGTTTTTTCTATTTTTTCACAATTGTTGCATCTATATCTCAGTGGGTTTTCTTATTTTCGAGGAACCTTAAAACCGAATAGAATTTTGCTCTGAACGTTTTTTCCAAAATAAAAACAAAAAAATTGTAAGAAAAGGTCTGAGATAAGACTTCTGTTGATAGTTTTTGAATGAACGTTCTGATCGACCTAGTTTTCCAAAGTCTACAGCTTGCCATTTAGCTAAGCATAAAATCTGACTGCTTTTGTCGAGCTGCTAAGTTTTAAAGAATTGTGAATGTTCCCAGCTTAAGTTCTATTCAGTAAAAAGGAAAAAACAATTATCTTATAGAATAGATTGCACTGGTTGAACGCTTTATTTGGGTCTATCCATTCCCATCTCTTCCTGTTCACAATAAATAGTACGTCGAAGGTTGTAACTTAAGTTCTAGGCATGCTTAAAAGAAAATAAAAAAATCCTTAATGAAGATCCTCGAAATCGCCGTTCCTTAGCCGAATATATTTGAGTACAGGCTGTTTAAACCATTGCTGATGGTCGAGAATATGCCACTATCGCTGGAGGCGGCGCCCGCGTAGGGCGGTACAGGTGGGCGGTAATGCTGCGGCGACGGAATGGGGCGGTATAGCCCACCGGGACCCACTACACCACCCACTGGCACTCCGCCGGGACCCATGGGCCCAATGCCCTCCAAGCGCTGCGAAGTCAACAAGATGTTATACGTAGGTGCACAGAGATTAGGATTTGATTCCCTTTCTACATTATTGTTACAAGCAACCATTATATTTTTAATAATAAACCTTTTGCCAGCAAAGGTCATTGTATTTAAGGGTATTATTTGTCAACTTTTTGGTAAGATTTGTTAAAGCACAAAGAAAATCAGTTTTTTTTTTAAAGAATAAGCTTTAGATAAACAAAAAGTAATAACAAAAATGTAATCAATATTTTAATTTTACTCAATTTAATTTTTTTTATATAGATTTTTCAAACTAAAAGTGTTTAAACTATAATAATTTGGAAAGTTAACGTTATTTTGTTTCATAAACTTAATCGCAATGGGAACTAAAGCAAAAACCAAAACAGATTACTTCAATGGTGTTTTAGTGGGTTAGTTGCGTATCATTTTCTAGGTCTAAACCAATTTAGCTATTATTTACACACTCAAAGAAATCGGATCGCCATTATTCTGGTGACAGCTGCAGCTTTCCATTGACGCGGCGATTCACCGTTGAGGATTTTGTGGTGGTGGATGTGCCCGTAGCCACCAGATACTGATTGTCGTTGGCAGATATTAAGTGGATTCAAAACACACAAAAGGGTTAGCCATCACCTTGGGTTTTTAAGAGCATAGTGCCAGTGGTGACCCCACTCCACCGCGGATTGGTTGGGTTACCTACCTTTGAGGGCTGCAGCGTTACATTGAGCAGCGTGGGATGCTGCTCCACGATCACGAACTCCACCTCGCGAGGAGCGAAGCCCTCGGCAAAGACCTTTAATATAATTGGCATAATTAAGTTAGACATATGATATGATATGGTTAGTGATCCTGGCCGGACACTCACCTCCACTTTGTAGTAGCCCGGCAGAAGTATGCGCCAGAACTCGCCGTACTTGGTGGTCTGGAAACCCACATCGCGTCCCTTGATCTTGATGGAGGCTCGCTCAATGGGCATGCCCGCCGGATCGAACACGAATCCCTGGACACCGCGATGCGCCTCGGCCAGGAATTTGATAAGTGACTTCATGGAGGAAATGAAGAGATCATGGAATAATTTCAAAAGAATAGATTCTAATCATTTACTCACCAGCTGATTGTCCTCCCAGTACTTCTTGAGCTCGTAGGCTGGCGGAAACTTGCAGCAGGATATCTCCAGCGTAATCTCCATGCAGCCGTACCACACATAGTTGTAGTCCTGCATTCCGCCGGTCAGTGGATACCAGGCGGCTCCGTTGGTGATGCCGTTCTCGAAGGCCGGCGTCGCTGACTTGCAGGCGACGCCCCTGGACATCTTGGCATGGTTGCGGGCATAGACCAGGGACAGGTGCTTGAACACATCATCGTCGGGCGTCAGCGATGGCGCCGCCGAGTAGGTCTGGAACACTGCGCCCAAAGGACATGTTTGGCGGAACGGAACGGAAAGAGAAGCAAACACGATTAGATGGATCGTTGGGGATCTAATGTCGCGGACTCACTCGCGCACAGGGCGGACGAACGGCAGATCCCTTTGAGCAGCCATATTGGTGGGAGAGTATAGAATCAGCTTTATCAATCGGAACTCGACTGGGAGTCCAAAATGCAGCCGTAAGGATACGGCCTCGCAGAACGAAGCAAATGATGTCCTTGCAGATCGCAATCAAGTTTTGGCAAAAAAAAATGTGATTGTTTTATATCTCAAAACTCAAACGATAATGGCTCATTCACTAAATCATAACAGCTCATTCACTAAAATCTCTTGATAATGCATAGTCCACAAATATTCGGCTATCATTGGACTTTGTAAGGCTCTGTCGATAACACGCATCTGGAACTATCTAGAAACCGAGTGATGTGCTTCCTAACAATGTTTCGATTGTGACCCACCCATTTTAATATCAGCTGAGAAACATAGGCAACTAAATAAGCAGACAGACATTACTTTCTGATCTGTAGATGCAAATAACTTAGGATCTCTTTCTGCAAGGACATTTGGAGTAGTGCTACAGGATCTTGACATACAAACTACTGAGACTACTTACTGGAGTTCGGCGTATTGTCGTACGGATAACTGGCCACCAGGGCACCACCATGCAGGCTTCCACTGAGCACGAACTGAATCTTGGATATCCAATCCTTTACCGAATCCGTTTCTGGCTGACCCCGTTTGTTGTTCTGCTTGAAATAGTCGGGAAAGTTGCGATTCAGATCGAATCCACGGGCATTATATCTATGAAGTGGATAAGTTAAGAGGTGCAATCTATGTAAAAATCTGCAAGAGAAACCCACCTTCCTTGGCCACCATCGCATGTGCCCTCCTTGGAAACCGCATAACCATCCGGATTCATTGTGGGCAGAATGTGAATCCGTGTGTTGTCCAGCAGCCATTTGACGTACTGATCCGTGTTGTAGCTGGTCACGAAATACTGGATGAGGTGGAGCAGCATCTCCCGGCCGACTGGCTCGTTTCCGTGGATATTGCCCACGTACTTCACATCCGGCTTACCCACCATGTGCTCATATGGCGACGAGCTGACCACCATTACCCAAAGATCACGTCCCTGGATGGATTTTCCGATGGAGTACAAGGCAGTGAGATTGGGGTACCTCGCACTGGTGGCTCTATTTAAAAAATGCGTGAGTAAGCAAAATAGTTAACAATATACCGTTTTTAGTTAGTATAATGGAAGTTCTTAATCAAGTTTAAAAAGCGTAGGAATGGAGCTTACTTTTAAATAATATGTATTGTTTTTTAAAAAATGAAAAGAAATGGTCCGTAGTATTTTGTTTGCCATAAAAATATAAAAGAAAAAGCTCCGCGAAGAATCTCCCAATGAAGGACTCACCTAAGGAATCTTGTGAGCTCCTCGTGATCGTGGTAGACAAAGTCCAGATGCTGGGCATCCGGCATGTAGGCCCTGGGTTCCGGCAGTCCCGGCTCCGCGGTCATCTGGTGATGCTGCATCTGCATGGAATCACCGGGATTGACCGTCTTTGCATCGCAGAGAAGAAGATGGAGCATGAGGAGCAGGACGGAGGGCAGCAGGAGCAGCTGCAGCTGGTGGCCGGCAACGAGTGGCGTTCGCAAGATCATGGTCGGTCGGCGGTGAGTCTGCGAATGGTCAAAACTGGCGGTCGGAACGACCATATAATGGGGGCTTGTCTCTGGCGGTGCGAAATGCGGTTCGAAACGAGAGCCAACTGGTTGTGCGGCTGGCCAAATCGAATCGGATCGCCATGGGATGGGATAAGATGAGATGGCATGGTATGGTATGGGATGAGATGAGCTTTGCTACGTGCGAATCGAGATCTGCGATCGTTGGCCCCTGGTCTATCGTATCTGTGTGGCATGCCTCGCCTGAAACGTGTTCGCCCTGGACTATTACCCCCTCCATTCCTGCAGCTGAGAGCAAGCATCACCCCAGCAGAGTTCGTTGATACATGGCCAAGGAAATGCCGACATAATCGTCATACAACATCTTAATTTACTGGATCCCAAAAATATCCAAGTAAATATGATGGTAATAATTATAGAAATCAGCCAGTCCTGTTTTCATACCATTACTTTTCAGTCATTATTATAACTTTTATTTCATATTTATATACACTACATTTTAAAAAATTATTAATTATTTTTAAATTGCGACCATAATAGTCCCAATAATAAATAGTATAGTATGTATAGACTTAGACTTTTGCCATCCCTATCGCCTTTCCAGAAACTGATCCCCGGAGATACCATTGATACGCGCGGGGCTTGTCTAATCAGGAGGAGTCGCTGTCACCGGATGGCTCTATCTATCCGGCTATCTCTCCGGCTGACAGATAAGATACCCATACCCATACCCATGCCATACCCCCTGTACGGGTGTGCGAACCCTATAAGAACTCACGCCATCGCTGCGATCCCATTAAAAGTCAAGCAAGCAAAGTGCCATGAAGCTGACCCTCACCATTGGACTAATCCTTGTGGCCGCCGGAGTTCTGGAGGCCCAGCCGCAGGGCAGGATCGCCGGTGGAGAAGATGCCGTTCTCGGCCAGCTGCCCTACCAGGCGGCCCTCTCCATCGGCGGAAGCTACAACTGCGGCGCCGTGATCATTGGCCAGCGATACGCCCTCACCGCCCTCTCTTGCGTCTGCTCCGACGGCAAGGATACCCCGTAAGTGACCGTAATGGAAATCTGCAAAAACTTTCTATAGTTGAAGCGAAACATACTAGCGAACTAGCGAATTAAATTCTCCCTATTTCAGATGGGCTGCTGTTCTGTTCGCCGTGACCGTAGGATCGGTGGATCTCTACAATGGCAAGCAGATTCGCGTGGAGGAGATCACCATTAACCCGAACTACAGCACTCTGAAGACCGGAATCGCCCTGCTCCGTCTGCAGGAGGAGATTACTTTCAGTGAGACAGTCAATGCCATTCCACTCTCCCAGGACGTTCCGCCCATGGGCAGCCAGGTGGAGGTCTCCGGCTGGGGCCGCACCACCGAGTCCGAGGTGAACATGCATCGCACCCTGCAAATAGGAGCCGCCGAGGTGATGGCACCACGCGAATGCGCCCTGGCCAATCGGGATGAGCTGCTGGTGGCGGACGACCAGGTGCTGTGCCTGGGCCATGGCCGTCGTCAGGGAATCTGCAGTGGGGACATTGGAGGACCGGCCGTCTACCAGGGCCAGCTGGTGGGTCTGGGTGCACAGATCCTTGGCGAGTGCGGCGGAATGCTGCCCGAACGATTCATTAGCATTGCGGCCAACTACGATTGGATCCAACAGCAGTTGCAGCAATAAACCAATGTCGATAGCAAAAGCATTCCAAAAGCTTCATTTTTTGTTTTTTTTTTTTTTAAGGGAAATTTAAGTTACCAATATTGTTTAAAAATAGTTCATTGATATTGTGATATCATGTTTATAACATGTATATTAACTAAATAAAACCTAGAGGTAGTTTTTAATTTTTTTTAAATGTTTCCTCTTTTAGTGGCTTTTTAATTGGTTTTATCCATTTAAATTTCTTTTCTTTTATTTTGTTTATTTATAGGAAAAGCGTACTACTACTATCATCTAGGCAGCTTAATCTAATGAGGTGAAAGTTAAACAAATATCGATAGACCATAAATATAGCCATTATTACTTTGAAATTCGAATTTTGTAGCATACTTATAGGAGCTTTATTAGAAATCTTATAAAACGTTAATGATTAAGACATAAATTAACAAGTGGATTCAATGATTGCTGAGTCAGATGTAAATATATACCCATATATAAGCTGGAATGCTGATAGCACTTAAAATATCAGAGAAAACAAAACCTTCTTTATCTTAAACGCACTCGAAGTAAAGTTTTTTAATAGAAAGAGAAGATTGTTGAGTGTAAATCAAAAACGGAAAACACTACTTTACCTGAACCACTTTAGGTGAAATAATATTTATAAAATCTGTTTCAGTTGTATTTGTATTAAAAAAGAAGTATACAACTGATATTTCGTATTCAGTAAGCAATTTATACGTTGTTTCCCCTTTTAATTAGTATGAAACAACATATACTATTTTAAGTCGGTCACGAAAGTAATTGTTAAAAAACAATGTTCTCATACAGCATTTCCCTAATCAACGTCTCGGTTTTATTTAAACAGCGTTTTCGTTAATCCACTCCAGATGCTGGGTCACATCCACGTAGCCATCGGGCTGCTCGGAACCACATCCGCTCACAAAGAAGGCGGCAATGCCCACCAATTGGTTGTTGTAAGACGCCGGAGCTCCGGCATCACCGGAACAGAGTCCGGCGAAGTCCTCGTCCACCGGGGACAAACAGAGCAGATCCTCCTGCTGCAGGTACAGCTCCGTTTGGCAATCGGACGCACTCAGGCTCTGTCTGGTGGCCACCTGGAGGACATGACTGAGAGATCCGTCCACCTGGCTGGATCCCCAGCCGGAGAAGATAATCTGGGAGCCCGCCGCCGGTCGCTCGGTGGCCAAATCAATCGGATTCGTATTCGCATTCAGGACCACCGACGTTTCCAGCTCCAGCAAGGCCAAGTCATTAGAGCCAACTGCATCCGAACTGGAGTAGTTCGTGTGGATTATGATCTTGGACAGAGGCACCAGTTGACCACCGGTCAGTCGCTGAATGCTGCCCACTCGCACATTGTAGGATTTAGCTGGGTAGCTAAATGGATGAATTGGGTAATGTATTCTGTTTCACACGGTTATCCTACACAGTGAAAAAGTTATATCAACTTGGCAGCCCTTTTGAATTACTTAAATGGTATTAACAGCTCAACTAAAATATATATTTATAGTGATTATACTTTGAATCATTCTCTATCTTTTAAAGTAAGTTTCTTTCAAAATGTGAAAATATTTATAAATAAATAAATAATGTCTTGAAAAGTAAACAATTAGCATCTAATTGAATTATGCTTAACTTAAGTTGATATGAACTTTTTCTCTCTGTGTAAAAACCATCTACCTCTGCTGTCCACCGCCCAAACTGACGCAATGGGCTGCGGTGAGGATCCACTTTTCACGGATCAAAGCTCCTCCGCACACATGGACGCCATTCCGACGCAGTGAGATGCTGTGTGGCTGGGAGCCCACCTCCGCCGGCAGTCGACTGGATTGGACCACGCCCAAGGTCACGATGACCACGAGCAGGAGTAGTCGACTGTGTGAATATGACTGAACCGGACTCATGGCTTGTGGGATCTCAACTGAAAGGTGCGCCTACCGGCCGGCGGACCTTTATAGAACACCCCGTTTACGACCATGGGTTAAGCAATCTAATCGCCACACGATTGTTACCCCCATAAATTCAAGTCGCTCTCCTTATCGCCATACAATGCCCATCGATTAGATCGCTAAGTGGCGGTGACCACCGATCGTTGGCTGATGGGCCCATTCAGTTGCCAATCCATCGCCATGGCTGATCCACGCATTACTCTCGGCCTCGGCCTGCTAATCTTTGGCCTGATCCTCTCCGCGGAAGCCTCGCCACAAGGTCGCATTCTTGGCGGCGAGGACGTTGCCCAGGGCGAGTACCCCTGGTCCGCATCCGTGAGATACAACAAGGCCCACGTCTGCTCCGGCGCCATCATCTCAACAAACCACATCCTGACCGCCGCCCACTGTGTGTCCAGCGTGGGCATCACCCCGTGAGTTCTAACTACACTTTATGATTATATACACTTGGATTCCCTAAGCACTTCACTTTGAGAACTTTAAGAATATATATTCATCTACCAGTTCTAATCCCTATTTGTTCTAAATCCCCAGAGTGGATGCCAGCACCTTGGCTGTTCGCCTGGGCACCATTAACCAGTACGCCGGCGGCAGCATTGTGAATGTAAAGAGCGTGATCATCCATCCATCGTACGGAAACTTCCTGCACGACATCGCCATACTGGAGCTGGACGAGACCCTGGTCTTTAGCGATCGCATCCAAGACATCGCACTGCCCCCCACAACTGATGAGGAGACGGAAGATGTGGACGCTGAGCTGCCCAACGGAACTCCGGTCTATGTGGCTGGATGGGGTGAACTTTCGGATGGTACTGCATCCTATAAACAGCAGAAGGCCAACTACAATACGCTGAGCCGATCCCTGTGCGAATGGGAAGCCGGATACGGCTACGAATCCGTCGTCTGCCTCTCGAGAGCCGAGGGCGAGGGCATCTGTCGTGGGGATGCCGGTGCGGCTGTCATCGATGACGACAAGGTGCTTCGCGGTTTGACCAGCTTCAACTTCGGACCCTGCGGCAGCAAGTATCCGGATGTGGCCACCCGTGTCTCCTACTACCTAACCTGGATCGAGGCCAATACCCAGTAAAACTTTTGGTTCGCCATCCAAGGACTACCCTTTATTTTTTTATACATTTTTTTCATGTGCATAAAGTGTGTTACTCCCTCTACAAAAAAAAACGTTTTGTGTTTTTAACTTTATATGGATGCAAACTATATGGAATTTAGTGCTGGTCATAAAGCTACAATCGATAGAATAACATTTAATTGGCGCCGTTCAAAGGTTCTTTAATTACTAAGAAATTACCTTGAAACCTGTTTCTAATTTATGGGATGCCGTCAAGGATTATCTAACAAAATTGCCAAGTAAATGGTCACAACAATTGGCTATTATTGTTTATGGAGTCATATATATTAGAGAGTATGGCTATTTAACAGAACATTTAGATAGAGATCGAAGGAAATCGCCGTAATCAACCTGGGAACCAAACTTTTGTGCAGCTAGCTTGATCAATCGCCAATGACTGGGCTAAATCTTTATAATCCAGATTTGTTATCGCCAAGCTAAAGGGTAATTCCTACTAAATACGTTGATAATTTGCTTACATTCAAGGCAATTTTATAGAGTTTAATTAACACCAAAATGTTTAGACATTTTATTGAAAGAGCAACTCAAAAAATCCAAAGTTTTCCACGACTGATTTTAGATTATTCTGAGACCTGAAGCACCCTAATTTCCGTAGCTCCCCTGAGTCATGTGTTACTCATCATTATCTCCTATAGATGGTTGTAGTTGTACTGTCACTGGACACTGGTCGTTTGGTTTATTTGGACTTCCCTTCAACCGACTTGTGCAATTTTCTATTTATGTGCCAATTAATCGGTGAACTAACAAGTAACAATAGTCTATAGCGGCATAAAGCCATTGCCATAAGGCGATAAGATTAGATTTTCTCTGATGCCCAAGCCGAAGATAAGGATTGGTCAAGGAAGTGGTGGAGAACTTCGGGTAGAAGGTGGAGGAGGTGGTAGTTATATGGAGCTAGTCTCTTATATTCTCGTCGCTGGCATTGCGCATTTTCATTCCAACTGCCGTGGGTAGCAGAACCACCAAATAAAAAACCAAAAAAAAAATACAGGAACAAAATGATGCAGCCGAGACTAGTGATTTTGGGTCTGATCGGATTGACGGCGGTGGGCATGTGCCACGCCCAGGGACGCATCATGGGAGGGGAGGACGCGGACGCCACAGCCACGACCTTCACCGCCTCCTTGCGGGTGGACAATGCCCATGTGTGCGGCGGTAGCATTCTCTCCCAGACCAAAATCCTGACCACCGCCCACTGTGTGCATCGCGATGGAAAGCTGTGAGTACCAAAGTCAATCTACTAATTAATTAATTTTTACTACTAATTAATTGATTCATATTATTAATATTAAGTGCTCTTAAATAGTGGAAGTAGCAAATATGTAGTTTGGTTTGTACAACTAGGCGAATGAGTGATATTTGAAGATGGCCTATGCCTCGAATAACCATGTATTCCCTTTTTGTTTAAACCATTATATACAATACATTCAATACAAAAGTCTTGATAAAGTAATCTAGATTATTCTCACGAAATCCCCAACAGAATCGATGCCAGTCGCCTGGCGTGCCGCGTGGGCAGTACCAACCAGTATGCTGGTGGCAAGATTGTCAACGTGGAATCGGTTGCAGTGCATCCGGACTACTATAATCTGAACAACAACCTGGCCGTGATCACGCTGAGCTCTGAGCTGACCTACACCGATCGGATCACTGCCATCCCGCTGGTCGCCAGCGGAGAGGCACTGCCCGCCGAGGGATCGGAGGTGATCGTGGCCGGCTGGGGACGCACCAGCGACGGCACCAACTCCTACAAGATCCGTCAGATATCGCTAAAGGTGGCCCCGGAGGCGACCTGCCTGGATGCGTACAGCGATCACGACGAGCAGAGCTTCTGCCTCGCCCACGAGCTGAAGGAGGGCACCTGCCACGGAGACGGAGGCGGTGGTGCCATCTATGGCAACACGTTGATCGGGCTGACCAACTTTGTGGTGGGCGCCTGTGGCTCCCGCTATCCGGATGTCTTTGTCCGACTCTCCAGCTACGCGGATTGGATCCAGGAGCAGATCGCCTAGATCCGTTTCATCCCGTTTTTCCTTCACAAGCTAACAAAATAGAAACTATTTTCCCAAACTCAAAGCGGGCAAAATGACTCAATAGTTTGATTTTGATAAGGATAAGGATCGGTGATTGCCACTGGACTTGTGGTTAACGTAATAATCGCTAACTAAGCATGCTTATTTATTGTATTTATGACCTCAATGGCATGGCTTTTATAGCCCAGAACTCGAGTCATCGATAAAGCATTCCGGTTTTAGGGTCAATTTAGGCAAGCTTTACGTAATTTGGGCCTACAATTAGTTATATAAGGAAACTTGAAGACTTTTCAAAATCCAAAACCAAACCTTTTTTTTAAATGCCTTCTTTTGCTGTTCGAAACTGAAGAGATCTGCACTTTAAGATCTAATAATTATAATAAATGTGCAATAATTATGCAATAGGAAACTTTCGGCAAATTTCGTTTAAACATTTTCGTGCTTCCTTAACCCTTTTCGTCCAACTTTGACCTCCAAACTCTTACCACCGTGCGTTGCACACCCCTTGTAATTAGAGGGGCTTCATTTGCGAACGAAATGGGGTAACTAAACTAAATTAGGCAGCAGCTCGATAGCGACATTGACTTTGACATTTTAAGGAACTAATGATGATGAGCGTCTTAGATTTGGGTAGTATATATGCATACATATACATATATATATATATACATCCAGTGAAACTTGCAGTGAGCACTGCTTTTCAGTTAGCTAAGCCCAACCAGTCATGTTACCATTCTGGACATCTCTACTCGTCCTTTGCGCAGCCGGAGTCCTGGCACAAAACGATTCCGTAGTGGAGCCCCGCATTGTGGGCGGCACCAAGGCGAGGGAGGGTCAGTTTCCTCACCAGATCTCACTACGTCGACGTGGAAGCCACACTTGTGGTGGCTCCATAATCTCCAAGGACTACGTTGTCACCGCCGCCCATTGCGTTAAGCAAGGCAACAATGTGTAGGTATTGAATCTTCGGGATTTCGCGTTTCTCAATCAGAGTGCTTGCCCTTAGAGCTCCAGCTAATGAGCTGGAGATTCAGGCGGGCAGCCTGCTCCTTTCCAGCGGAGGAGTTCGCGTTCCAGTGGCCACCGTCACCGTGCATCCCAATTACAACTCCAATGGCCACGATGTCGCCGTGCTGCGACTTCGCAACTCGCTGACCTTTAACTCCAACATAGCCGCCATCAAGCTGGCCACCGAAGATCCGCCCAACGATGCCACCGTGGACATCTCCGGCTGGGGCGCCATCTCCCAGCGCGGACCGATCTCCAACTCCCTGCTCTACGTGCAGGTGAAGGCCCTATCCCGGGAATCTTGCCAGAAGACGTACTTACGCCAGCTGCCGGAAACCACGATGTGCCTGCTGCATCCCAAGGATAAGGGTGCCTGCTACGGGGATTCCGGTGGTCCGGCCACCTACCAGGGCAAACTGGTCGGCTTGGCCAGTTTCGTCATCGGTGGCTGCGGACGAGCTGCGCCCGATGGCTACGAAAGGGTCTCCAAACTGAGGAATTGGATCGCCGAGAAGGCCAGTTTGTAAAAACAAAAAAAAAACGAGGTCCGGAAATCACGCAAAGATATCACGGAAAATTCCCATGGAAAAACGGTTTTCTATTTAACTTATATATATTATTTCACATTATTTTTAGCAACATAGCAGATTACTATGTTGTAAAACGCACTTCAATAATAAATATAAAATATTATCAGCACAGCAAAGGAATTTCAAAGTCTATTCTATAAAATAACAACCCTTTTTCCTTTTATATGCCAATAAAAGAATTAAATATTAGTTTAAGATTCAACTTCAAAGTTACTGACCCCAATTGTAAATATCTATATTATGATATTATGCTTTTGTATCATTTTTGTGCGATTTAAATCCATATGGTAGGTAGTTGATCTAATGAGGTATGTAGTTGATCCCCCTTTTTTTTTGGGGTCATCTCTACATGACTCATTTGCGAGCCAGCGGATTGTGACCGCTTTTTAGAACCCACTTGGTGGATTGGTGACTTGGTGGCTTCCCATTTTGGCCGCTTGGCAATTTATCAGAGCGCAACTTTTCCCCGCTTTTTCCCGCTTTTCCCCGCTTTTCCCCGCATTTCCCCGCCGGCCAGTGAAAGTGAAAATGAAAATCAGCTCCGAAACTCACCCAACTCTTTCTATTATTGCTCGGTAATTTTCCGCTTTTTTTCGGTTTTCGGTTTTCAGTTTTCAGCTTTGCTGACTTCTTTTTTTTTCCATGCACTCGGCGTTTAATGACTTTGTTTTGCTTTTCATTTAACTGGTCTCGCACTTTTTATTTACTTTTCCACAGTTTCCACAGCCTCAGTTTTCCACCGCCTCTTTGTTTTCCTTCGCTCTCTTTTCGGGGCGCAATTATCGGATCGCTGGGGATCGTGGCGTGCCTCCATGGGTTTCGGTATCCCAATGTAATACCCCACGTAAACCTGGCACGATTTGTTCAGTTTGTCCAACCGGCTGGCTGTCAATCTGCCGCACCATCAATCAGTCCATCAATCTGTCAGTCAATGCAATTCACGGACAAAGTCATCGAACCTTTTGAAGTTGAAGAACTCCATGATCTACGATCTTGGCGGTGATTCGGGGGATTGGCTCATTTGTGGTTATAACAATTGCATTTAAATAATAAACTGCATTTGCATTTAAAGCATTGCATTTCTTCGAAATATTATTGTATTTTCAGGGGCTGACTTTTTGGAGAGCTATTGCAATATATCTGCTTAAGATATGATCGCTAATGTAATATATCACATAATAACTTCGTTTTTTTTTTTTTTTTGTTTACTAAACGTAACTTTTATTCGCTAAGTTAAAAAGTATCTGCCCACCAAAGTATTTGTCCAATGCCCAATTGGCATTTATGCCCAGATTTGTCTCAGTGTGGTTCAAACCTGATAAGAAATCGCCGAGTTTATCATCTCCCCACCGCCGGAGTGGCTCAATTTCACCAGCTCCACTTTGGTGCCAGTTCCAAGAAGCCATCCACTTCGCATTGCCCACTTGCACTGGCCAGTTCGAAATCCACTGGAGACGCGAGAGAAACATTCAAAAGTCGAGACATGTCGTGGCGGCAAACAAATTTCTTCTTATTTTGGGCTTCAATTTTGATTAGCATGGAAAGTCAGTGTAAGTGGCTTTTAATGGTCAGAGCGATGGCAAAGCCGATCGGCGGGTTAATGGTAACGGGTTTGCCCGAATCCGGGCGTGGAGAAACACTCATGACTCTTTGCAGTCCGAAGACAGAAAACTAAAGACAGCAGACAGAAGAAGACAGCAGGCAGAAGAAGGCAGCAGACAGAAGACGGGGGATTCAAGAGTTGCGAGTGGAGAGCAGGTTGGAGGGGGGAAAGGAGCGGGAGCGGTCTTAGCAGTGGAGCAGGCCAGTTAACCCACTAACCTTGTTAGCTTAAAAGTGGGCAGCCACTGGTTAAAGGCGCTCACCACCACTGTCAAGTTCAATGCTAAAAGCCTGCCGAAAAGGGGCAGCACACACCTACGGCCAAGCAAATAGTGACAGTCCAATTTAAATTGCAGATATAAAGAAGAACAATTTAAATGTTATGAAATATATACATTTGTTACATTATTATACTATTCAATGAATTCTAATACTGTTGAGCTAAGTATTACAGTTTGAAATTATTATTTCAAAAAAATCTTGCTTCGAGGACTAACCGCTTTGCTAAATTTAGAATATAAATGTAAAATCCTTATCACTTTGCGTGCATATAGAATTTCAGCGATTATCAGTGATGCATTTTAATGACTAGTGTATGATGAATTGAGAACATTGTGAGAGTATGCCTGGATATGTACATACATATGTATGTTGTACCACATGCCCCATCATCATGCCCCCTGCTGTGCGGAAAAAGTAGGCGGGGAGGCCAGTGGGCGTGGCGGGGCCTGAGGTCATGCGATGGCCTTCGAAGGAGGCGACATGCGCAGTGGGTTAGTGAGCCATTTGGCTGCTGGATTGCGGGGCTGTGGAGTGGGAGGTGTTTATATAACAACAATGCTAGTGCAGGCCCGCCGACATTCGCCTGCAATGTGACCTTCACCTTGGCAGTGGCCGCAAGGCCGCGCCTGCACCACCCACCCAATTTCCACACCACCAGACCAGCCCATGTCCGCCCAATCCAGCCCATTCTGGTAAGGCCCCCTGGCCTTGATCTTAAACTTTCCCACGAGAAACAGACAGGTATTCGGTATTCACCTGATTTCTTGCTGCTGCCTTTGGATTTCCAGTTTTCTGCTCGACAGCAATTTCTATTATTATTCTTGCAGCTGCCGTTGATGTTGTTGTTGTTGTTGTTGTTCTCGTTGTTCTTCGCACCTTTTTTTCTGCAATGGGAAATTTGCATAAAATATTCAATCAACTTTCATTGTTCCAGGCGGCTGCCATTGCCGGGCTTCAATTTCGAGCACATAAAAAAAATGCAAACAAACAGAAAGCAAAACAAAGTTCTCCCTCTTTTTTTGGGTAGTTTCTCTTTGAGCCTACGCGATTAAACAAATTAGCACTGAAAACTTGTTGAAACAAATATGCCGCGAGCTTGACAAATTGACAAAGGAAGATTTACGCGTTTCAATGGATTCTTCTTTTCATCTCATCGAGCTTACACTTTCCCAAAAAACCAGAATGAAATCGCAGAGAGAGCGAGTTTTCGAAAACGCGTCCGATTGCCAGCGCCGTTTAAGTTCGACTGAGTTTGTGGCGCGTTGTTCGTGTGCTACGGAGGCCAGAAATCAGAAATCCAGCCGCCAATGCTGCGACCTCCAATCGGGCTGAAAAAGGGTTTTAGTCACGAAAGTTTTTCTTGAAACAATTAATCATTTATATCACTGATTAAAATTATTTTTTTTGTAATTTTTTCCTTAGTTTTTGAATTTTTAAAAGCAATTTTCTTGAAAAGCCTTTTAACCTTTTGGTTTTCAAGACATTCTGCTTTTGCCAGCCTGCACATTTTGAGCACCCGCTGCAATTTTACAGCTGCCAGCTTGTGTCAGTGTGCACAATTGGAGAGACTAAGTTTGCGTATTCAGTATTTTTTAGGTATATTGTAAACTACTTTTACAATATTGTTTAGAAACAAACTCTCTCATTTTCCTAGTTTCTATTCGGTCTACAATACAATTTCTTTAAAAAACAACATTAATACAATTACGATATCTGACCGGAACGGTGGAATATCGAACATGGGGCAGTTTTTTATTTATATATTCTTTTGTTATTTATAGGTGAATTCTAAACAATATAAATGCAAAAAATGTTAAAAAAAAAAAGATCTAACTATCTATGTTCGACCTAAGTTTAGAGAAAAATCGACTCCCCACTCTTTGGGGTATATCTCCACTCGTAGGACATTTCTTTAAGGACATTTCAGGAAAAATGTAGTTGCCATAAAAAATGTTTACCTAGTTTTTGAGATAATGGCACTCATATCATTATTATTATGGACTCATATTAAATACCATTCTTATTTTTAACAAATTTTATTCTTGTTCAAATGTACTTTTAGAGGCTCAAGTTTGAATAAAGTTGTTGAAGTGAAATGGCGCAAAGTAAGACCCTTTCATCCAGCAGTATTATTTGTTCGGTATTTTTGCTGGTATTTTCGGTTCGAATGTTTTTGGAAATGGAAAAGCAGAGCAGAGCTAAATTGCAATCAGATCTCGACGCGACGGCGGTGAAGAAGCATCAGTAAAAGCGCGCGGAAAGTGTATGTTTCAAAACTCCGCTCAGAAAACCATATTTGTTATTGTAAATAATATTCCCTTAGAAGTTTGGAATATTTCCCGCGACAATTTTTTTTTCGGTGAAATTTCATACCGTTTTGCCACAAAAAAAAAAGAGGAAACCAAAACAACGGAAATAGTTAATAACAAAGTGCGTGAGCCTTTTTTTTATTATTATTTTTCGTGTGTGTAAGAGCGGTGATTTGGCGCTGTGTGTGTGTGTGTGAGTGTATTGTGCATCTCACTGTTACTTGTGGTCGTGTAGGTCAAGGTGAAGCAGCTGCACCGTTAGTTTTCCACCCATTGACTATGCAGTTTTCAATCGCAAATGCATTTGATATTATGCATATGTGTGTGCAGAAACCCTAAAAAGTCAATATTGCAGTTAGTAGCTCTCTTTCGCACTGCCCACCCTGCCTGCCTCCCAACCACCCTCCCTCCCGCTCGCACCTCATCGAGTGAGATAAGCACTAGATAAGCATGTGTACGTAAGTTACTGTTAAGCTTAACCCTTAGTGAACAACAAACTTGCACGCAAATGAAATGTGAGGTTTAAAAATATATAGAACACAATTAAACAAAAATATGAAACAGTAATTAAAGTGTGGGAGTTAATCCCCCCAAAAATCGCAACTATAACCGATTAATATGCGCTAATAAAACTAAATATATATATTTTCAGTACTTACCTATGTTATAAATTAGTTGCCCATTTTATATTAACTTTTAGTGTCAATTTAATGTGGCAGCACTAGCAGCTGGCAACGTGCAGCAGTAACAACAAAAACATAAAACAACACCGGATTGTGCAACCTGCAACTTGCAACACAAGCGGCAAAACGGCGTTTCTACCGCAGCGTCGCCTCTTCGGCGGCGGCAATGTGCCCCCCTCGGCGACCATGAAGCATCAGCCGCCGCCCCCGCCACTCCCGCTCAGCCAACCGCCCACGATGGGCGCTACAGCGGCGGGGGGCGTGGCCAGCGTCATAAGCACGATGAACGGCAGCAGCAGCAGTGGCATTGAGGCGGTTAAATGCCGACCACCCATTTACCCCAAACGTAAGTAAAAGCCTCTTTCCATGCTGCACACAAATTTGTAAAAAAAAAAAAAAAAAAAAAAATCAGAAAAGAAGCAGACGAAAACATCAAGGGGTTGATGAAGCAGTTTACAAAGGGGTTCACCGTTGTATTGTATTGTATTGGTATTGGCACTACTTACTTCTAATGCGTAAAACGCATTCCCAGAAAACTCTGGTATTCTCATAATTTGACTGAAAAAAGACAATACTGAACACAGTAAAATTCCTGGAAATATGAACGTAATGAAATGATGTAATGTTTGTGAGATTTTCGAAATCATCAATCAACGAAAGATAAAACAGATCACCACCATTTTCGCTCGGTTAAGCTTTTATTTGGAATTATTAATTAATTTCTTAGTAACTCATATCTATGATGCATAGCTAAACGAAGCCTACATCATAACATGGCTCAAGTTATCATACCAAATTGATAACGAGAACGACCTTTAAAGATAAGCGGTTGATTAGCTACAGGCCCAGTTAACCGAATGACATTAGTTTAAAGAATGTTAGGAATATTATAATATTAACATTTAGGCACAACTCCACATCTTGGCTTACAGTGCATTTGGGTTCCCTTTTTTCCACGGGCCAATTGCATTTGGCTGGATCGATCTTATCTGGTATTTGGCATTCGGTATCTGGTAACTGGGATCTGGAATATGGGATCTCGATAGGCTGCCCCATTACGTGGGGCCCACTTCGCTGCTTTTCCGCCGACAAGAAAATTGACTGGCCACCGTAACTACGTATGTATATGTACAAATATATATGTATGTATATATGTACATACTGTATGTATTTTCCGATGGTTTTGGTTTCGGTTTTGGAGGAAAGTCGACGGCGGCGGCTTCCTTTCCTTTTTGCCCACTTCACTTTGTTTTGGCTTCGCTTTCGCCTTGGATTTTTTTCATCAACTTTTTCTTGGCTTTTCGACTGGGGAGTTTGGACTGAGTTGGTTGTTGGTTGCGACTGCCGTATTTGGTAGGCGTAGACTGTGTTTTTATTTTATTATTATTTTTTTTTTTTTTTTTGCCCCATGTTTTCTATTTTGTTCCTACTTCTCAGCTTGTGTAGTGTGGCCGCACCCAAAACCACCCAGCACAATCCCAATTGCAGATCGGTCTGGGCCTTGGGTCTTTGGCTCTTTGGTCTTGGCCATTTGGCTACTTGGCATTGGCCTTAACTTGGTAACTTGGTTACTTCGGTGGGCAACGTGACCGCAGCTAACGGTTCTCCTGGTTGACATGTCGTTAGTGGCCGATGAACATTTGTGTCGCCGATATCGGGCTACGGCCCTCCTAACTTGGCCGAACGACCTATTGGAATCTATGTTTACTATGCTACACCGCAAGAAAACGAGGTCAATTATAAGCTTTTCAATTGTATTTGATGTCTATCTCAATAACTTCTCAATGGTCATATTTTTGATTAAAATTAAAAGAACACAGTAACGTCTTAAAGTAAAAGATTACATTGATCCCAAGATGTTATCATCATACTTATTATTATATTATTAATCACTTATGTTCTAAGACATTTATGACTCAGTAAGATTTGTTAATATCCATTAAATTCAATTGGAATATATTCCCAGCCGGTTCATATGGAGTGTAATATTTTTATATGCATTTATTAATCGATTCACAATTTGGTGAGCAATAGTTTTTCTCACTTCATTCAGCTAGCAATGACTAGCAAACACATGTTTACATACAGACATCTAGAATAAAACGTGATAAGATAAACGCAATATTTATAAATTTTCACTGAGCTCACCTCAACTGGTGTTTTATTTTGTTAGTGGATTATACAGTGTTTACTAGCCAATTATAGCAAGTAAGCCAGTTTGAAAATATTGGCATATTATGGATATATAATGGATACAATCAAATACAGTGTTAAGTCAGTCAACTCTCCCCAAATGGCGTTCAATTAGTTGCATTGGGAAAAATCACGCTCATCGATTGTCTAAGTTTAGTCATCCATTTCCATTTCCATTTGCTATTTCCATGGTGCATTCCTTTCGCATTCCAAGTTTTCCAAGTTGCAGTTCCAATTTTTATTATGGAAGGCTTTCGTTGGTTAGTTCCAATTAAAAATGCCGCAGCCTAGCGTTTAAAAACTCATTAGGAGCCAACTTCATTGTTATGGCAAATGAATACACATCTATGTACATACATACATATCTACCGCAATTGTGGTTGTCGTTCCCTTTGCCCGATGTCAGCGATATGTTCTACTATATGTTTTCTCTCACTCATTGTTCGCATGATGTGGGGGCGTTTATGTGCAGTTGTACAGCAGCGGTCAAGAAAGTAGCAAGTAGTCAAGTAGTAGAATTCAAATGAATGTATAATGGTTTTGGTTTATCTTTTATTTGCACTGAAGTTTTTGATTACTATTCACTTCTCAGCAATACCGACTCTACTTTTCTGACCTCGTCTGTGCGCAGTGCACAGTGGGAGTGGAATTTTCATGGCAATTAGGGAAATCAGTGCATAAAGCTGTCAAATTCCCCATTTACTGAAAAGGGGTTAAGTGTCTGATGTTTTCGGCTATGCATGTATTATTAATAGAATGCGTAAATCTAGACAGGGTGCATTTGGGCCTACATATCAGCAGAGAAGTGTTGGGATGTCAGATCAATTTCAGAGATCAAAGTTTTAGACTGACATCGACTAACAACAATTGCGGTTGAAGTAATAATAACATATACACATATGTAGTTATTTAAAACATCTTGTCTAGTCTGCCTAATCGAATGCAAGTTGTGTAAAGCTAAATTTACAGATTTTGAAAATCTGATCGATTAAACGATCAAAAACAGATGGATGTGTATATGTTGAAATCTGAATTGATAATACTTTTGATTCCCCATTGGTTCTTATTTACCCCTGTAAAGATACGAATTTGTATGGCTATTTTCTGAATTTTGGATCGGGTTTAAAGATAAACAATTTTCTGTGTGTGGAAACCGAAGAAGTTCGAAATCGTAACGAATGGAAAATGCTTCTTTGGATGCGTGAAATTCCCTTGAAGATGCCCTGTGAAAAGTTGTTTTGGGGCAGGGGTAGACAAGGGTGGTGGGGAAATGGATGTGGAATGGGAGGCGGTAAACCTGGCCAGCTACTTCAAATGCCGTCAATTGTTTTCAAAAGTTTTCAGCGTGTCAAGAGCAGAGATGCGGCTATTTATGGAACAGTGCAACACGGCACCAACGAATGCCCTTGGATGTGTGGACAGGCGTACAGTGGAGCCTGGCCAAGACGATCCAGGGAGTTGATAGGGTGGGAAAGAATATGCAAACAGTTTCAGGCGTTACTAATATAAATTAGATGCTCTAAACAGTGATTTTTAAATATCTCAACGAAAGTGTAAGATATTTTCGATTAGGTAAGAAGCTTGGCTATAGATATTGGTCATATTGGAACCACTGCCACTATGGCTCCTGTCCGCTTGCCTTTGTTTGCCCAACCAAATGCCTGTGATTCTGGTCTGTGAAAATGGCTGAAAAGTGAGCGGCAAAGAAACCCAATGCCGATGCACGTTCGATGGCTGCATCGAGCGAGAGTCACTCCAAGCCCCCAAAGACCCAGAAGTCCCCCAGGTCCCCCAAGTCTCCGCCTCCAGATTCCCATTTCTTCGTCTGGGCACTCGTGCGTTTAACGAGCCACTCGAACTCCAGAAAGAGGAGGAACAAGATGCGTAGGGCTCCAAGAAAATATAACAAGATTGCAGGGCACCGAAATCGCCGATACTCTACTATAAATTCCAGTCTAAATGATATTGTAGTGATACAATATAATATATACGTATATATATATATACATATATAAATGTTTATATGTATATACATATAACAATTATTCATAGATCTTTTTTATTGTAACAAGTGTCTTTACCATTTGAGTTGAGAACCCCGCCTAAAAAAGTACTTAATCCTATTTGGCATAGGGTAAAAAAGCGCACTTAAGAACATACAAAAAATGAGCTGCATTTTGCCGCATAACTCGAATTGAACTTAATTGAAATGAAATCGAGACGGGTCGGTGAAGGGGGGGGGGGGTCGAATGAATGAGCGACCGAGATTGAAATTGATGTGTCGCCAAGTGTTAAATGGTCTGTCATAATGCCGATCAAGATCGAGTGTGTCGAGTGGAAAATAGGGAAAATCATTTCCCAGGCCATTTGCCAGCGATTCCGATCAAACGTTGAAATGCTCAAGTGTTTGACACCCAACAACCTATCTAATAATTCCCATGGGCATTGCAACTGCCACTCGGGTTAACAACGGAATGGAAGGGAATTCTGCCAGAGATGCCTCTTTTTATTTATTTATATTTTTTGAGTGTAGTACATTTAGCGACAGACGACCCAGCAATAATGACAGCGACAAGTCTAGTCAATGAACCACATCGCAGTGGGGCTGAACGCGGGGGGAAAGTGGGTGGGGAAAGATGAAAACTGCAACGCCCACAGAAAAGCTCTTTGGGATAAACAAACGACAATAAGCAGCGGCGATTGAGATCGAGATCTTCGGGCACAGTAAGAAATATTGGACAGAGGAGGCAGCTATCAGATTTACGGAATAGAGAGCTCAGATTTTGTCGGAAGACGAGTGTGGGTGGGTCTGGAAAATGGGAAAAAGGAAAATGGGAAATGGAGATAGCTGGGTGGTGGGGGTATTACACATACGGGTTGTGGGTGCTGTCTGTGGGCGTTTTCACATCTCAACTGATGATGGAAAAGATAAAGCAAGTGAAGGAGAAGAGCCAAAAGTTGAAAGAACTCTACTTTTCCTCAATTTGGCTTGCATTTTACACATCACATTTGTAAATACTATTATTATACTATTAATTACGAGTGTTATATATATATATTTTTATACATCAAACATTTGGCAAGCATTCTAATAAAATTCAAAAAAAATGTCTATATTTGGGATTCAATTAAATTTCGCTCAGTGCATTTTGCATCTCACCCTTTAGAATCCCGCTTGCCCCTGCCCCTTCTTGTTTACACAAGCCAATCTTTCAGCCGGGCCAAGTCATTGTGCTCATTAGCCTTCCTTGCGGTCTCGGTCCGATTTCGCACATTTATCCGACAGATGAAGATATGCAAAAGATATAAAGATATCTGTGGAGATAACTGTATCTGGGCCCTAAGTCCCAAACAAATATCTTAGTCCATTCCATGTTTGCACGCGATTCGCAACAATTGAACAAAGTTTCCACAAAATATTTCGAGACATACTGCGATGATCATGCGATGAGTTTTGTGGGGGGGGGAGGTAAAAAGAGGTATTTTCCAACTGATATATCCCGATTTGGTAGCGTGACGAGGGTGCATAACATCTATGCTTTAATCTTTTGAGTAACACATAAATTAAGCAAATATCTCCCAAACTTTTTTTTTAATAAATAATTATTTAATATATATGCATTGCAATCTCACGGACCATAAATTTTCTGTATTTCAGCAAATTTATTGAAATACTTTCTTTATGGCAACATCTATAGTTTTTTTGCTTAATCTTAGTTGCCAAAACTGAAAACTGAGTCCACATTTCCTTTGGCCAGTGTCATTAGGCCGTTTTAAGGTTTGGACACTTCAGGAAGAGGGTTTGTACTCGAGTTGCACTGTGTCACCCTGCAGAAGAGTCCTTATTCCATATCCCTTGGCCTTGCCAGCTGAGCGCTTTTCAAACTCGATTTAATGCGAAACGTGAGCGGGAACAATGAACTGACTGTCTCCCCGCTGAGTGACACCCTTAGGAACTCAGGAATACGGTAACTTGGGAAATCAGGGGGTGAGTGCTTTACCAATCCGCGGGGGTGGGCCCGCAACCAGTGCTACCATATCGCAGGAAGCGTGGAAGGGGAAGTACCCAGACTGTCACGGGGTGTGAATACAAAACGGTTTGTAAACAAATGCAAGTAACCTGAGAAGAAACTCTGACTGGGGCATTGCAATTTAAAAAAAAAGGAATTCGACAAGAATTATCAAGTTAATATGGTTCCAATTCTGTCACATTAACTAGTGTTTTAATTGAGAAGGCCTTTCCTAAGATTAAAATATGGAATATAAAACCATTTATTTGTATGATCAAAAGTTTTTGAATTTCATGGGATAAACCAATTTCGCAACTATCTGGCAGCCCCGCTGAGCGCCCGTTATTCCATCACTTACGGCCAAAAAGGGTCCCGTAACATCTGGCCCACTTTTTTCCGGGCTTCCGTTAGTTTGAGCCAGGTCCTTGAGCGCACGCGCCGAGAGAACGCGACTAGATGGGGGTGATAGTACGGGTGAAAGTTGCATTTCGGTGTTGCCACTTAACGTAACATCCTTGGAACCGGATAGTGGGCGGTGGGCGGAGAGTGAGGGCGTGTGGCCGAAGGGCGCTAAGGAGAGCAAGCAACAGAGAGAGAGAGAGAGAGAGAGAGAGAGTGTGTGTGTAAGAGATACCATTAAATTTGGATGGTTTTAGGGCAGTTCGCTCGCCAGTTGCAGCTCCACCACAATACAATAAAGTGTTCATCAAACTCGGGGATTTATTTTTTCAACGACCAAACAACAAACAACTACTGACTCTCACTACGAACGAATATCAAACCAAAAATAATCAACGCTTAAACAAGCAAACAAATCCAACTATGTGGCAAATTTGCTGATAAGCAGGAAAATAAAGTGAAAACCCGGAAGGCAGAAAAAGTGGCGAAGGCTTGGGCCAATTACGTTTTAAGTAGGCGTTCCGTATACACACGAAAGTCGGCGGGAAAGGGCGGCACAGGCGGCAGGAGGCGGAGGGAGTTACAAGGACCAAAGGACCAGGACACACACCAGCAGCAGAAACATGTGTAAGGAGCATCCAAGGGGCACAGATGGAATGCATGGGCTTCTTCCCCCGCATCGCAAAAGCTGTCAGCCCTTCACTCGACAGTCATTGCCAACATTTCATTTGCCTAATGAGACGGCGATGAAGTCGCTCAAGAGCCGAGATTCAAGACCCAAGTGCAAGGTCCTTCAGTCGATTAGCCCGTTTTGAGTTCTCACTCCTCAATTAAACACTCGAAGAATAAATCGGTGACCGAGCACTTGGTTTGATTTAAAGATGCATCTATACCATCTGATATATTATCAGTTTTTCAAGGCATTCAATCATAGTATTTTCATCCTTCGAACCTTTACTTTAAAGTCTTTTACTATAATTAACTATAATTAATAACTCTACTAATATTTTCTTATAGCTAAAACGCCGTCGTTCGACAAGGATCGCGATTACATAGGCTTTGCCACGCTTCCAGAGCAAGTGCACCGGAAGTCGGTGAAGCGGGGCTTCGAGTTCACCCTCATGGTGGTCGGCGAGTCCGGACTGGGCAAGTCCACGCTGATCAACAGTCTCTTTCTGGGCGATCTCTACAAGAACCGGCAGATGCCCAATGTGGAGGAGCGCATCGAGAAGACGACGAAGGTGGAGAAGAAGACGATGGACATCGAGGAGCGGGGCGTCCGGCTCCGGCTGACGGTGGTGGACACCCCGGGATTCGGGGATGCCATCAACTGTGAGGACAGCTGGCGCGTCTGCACCCAGTACATCGACGAGCAGTTCCGCCAGTACTTCACCGACGAGAGCGGCCTGAATCGCCGCAACATCCAGGACAATCGGGTGCACTGCTGCCTCTACTTCGTGCCGCCATGGGGCCACAGGTAGGATCCTAAATAATTTTCATTGTTAATTATGCTAAAAAATTTAATATATGGATTACATGAGGCTTGAAGAAATGCTTACATATTTATTTATTAGACTAGAATTCATTACATATAGAGTTTTAATATTAGCGTTTCATGTTGTTTTATTTATATATTAATTTTTTTGTTTGTTTAGTAAATGCCACGATAATGCGAAATCCACTTTGAGCAATTTTTCATGCGTAACAATTATTATGTTACGTATATTATATACGATGATTCTTGATTATTGTGGAATGTTTCATGACAAATTTTGTGCGTTCTTGGGTTTCTGGATAGCGAAAAGTACTTTACATATTTTTGATATTATTGTAGAAATATGGAATATAGTGATGTTAACTTCAATCCTATTTTCAGCCTGCGACAGATGGACCTCGATTTGATACGGCGGCTGCACCGCAAGGTGAACATCGTGCTGGTGATCGGCAAGGCCGATTGCCTCAACAAGCAGGAGGTGCGCAAGCTGAAGGAGCGCATCCTGCAGGACCTGGAGGACAACCACATCCAGCTGTATCAGTTCCCCGAATGCGACTCCGACGAGGACGACGACTTCAAGCAGCAGGACCGCGAACTGAAGGCCTCCATTCCGTTCGCCGTCGTCGGCAGCAACACCATTCTGGAGGTGGCCGGCAAGAAGGTCCGAGGGCGCCAGTATCCGTGGGGCGTGGTAAACGTGGAGGATCCGGAGCACAGCGACTTCATCAAGCTGCGCACCTTCTTGATATCCACGCACATGCAGGACCTCAAGGACACCACGCAGGTGGGTGATACTATTTTATACTACTTTTAGAGCGAAAAAAAAAATGCCGCCTTATCTTTGAGCATTACTAATACATATACTCTTGAAATGTTTCAGGACGTGCACTACGAGAACTTCCGGGCGCAGTGCATCTCGCAGATTTCGCAGCACGCGCTGCGTGAGCGCGGCAAGTTGAAGCGGGACTCGATTAGCTCGACCAATGGATTCGACGCGGCCATCTCGGAGACGGACAGGCTGCTCCTGCAAAAGGACGAGGAGATAAGGAGGATGCAGGACATGCTCACCCAGATGCAGGAGAAGCTCAAGCAGACCCATCTCATGGAGATGAAGAAGAATGACAGCGTGATCGACGTCTAGGGAACGGAAATGGGAACGTGTTCAATTTTGCACCGCCATATATGCATCTACCTACTATATAGGACTTATATGGTGACCCAGAGAAATCCTGGAGCAGCTGCAACCAAATCGACTTTGTTTATAAGCTAGCACAGACTTTTTAAAAACAAAAACAAAGACACCCAATTAAATTCAAACAAAAACAAAACTGATTAAGACAACGACTCTCCCCCCCCAAAAAGCACAAAGAATCCGACGAACCAAAAACTTCAGACATCACACAGCCTTTTTCAATTTTGTAGCTAAAGTAACGATTTCGTTAAGAACTAACGATTAAATAGAACACGTCTATCTCGAGACATTAGATATTGATCAACACGATAACGATATTATACCAAAGTTTAGGGAGTTTCAAAAACTTAACGCAAGTAAATTGTTAATGGAAAAGATCAAGAAACCACAGAGGCACATAGAAGTACCGATAACGATAAACGGAAAGACATAGACAGATCCCAAAAATGTTTTAATTTATTGTACAAGTATAATTTTGATATATTTGATTTCCTTTTGTTTTGGTTTTAAAGAGCAAAACTTGAGAATAGGTGAGTTATAAGCAAGTTTGCTTTATTTATGTGTAAAGAACTTATACCATTTATATTGTAAGAATATATCAGATCGGATGATATAGGACAAACCGCTGGAGGTTTTGGCACTGAATTTCCATGAATCGACTTTCAGCAAGTTCCAATTATTTATGCTAATTACGTATTATCAGATATATGTATCTATGAACAAAACCTATTTTGTTGAAACGAATTGTTAATGAATTTATTTTAAATTAATCGATTAAGCCTTCACGCAACAACCATAATATTTAAATGAAATTATAGTCGAAAAATTATATATAAACATAGCGATTGCTAAAAATCGATTTCAAATAAAGATAAAAACAATTTAAATGGTGCATTTACAAACGACATTGCCTTGGAGAACTCTTTTTAAATTTGCAGATTGGTTTTCCTTTTAAGGAAACTACTCGAATGCTTTGAATTAAAAGCGGCTAAGTGAATTAATGGAAACCAACAACTAATTTAGCAGTCTATGATTTTAAATTTTGAAAACGGCCCGTGTATCCCGCTTTGAACTGCTTATTTCTGACACTGCTTGCCAACTGCTTGCCGTGACTGCCAGTCAACGAGTGCAACAGTTGCGCATCACTGGCTGATTTGCACACGGTTATCGATAAGTGCTTGATTTGTTGCAATGCCGAAGGGCGGGAAAGAAGAGGAGATTCTAGTTAATTTAAACAAATTAAAACCAAATTAATTGTGACATATATGATTTATTTTTGTAGTTGTTGCTGTTGTTGTGACAGAGAGGCGAATCGTTTCGATAACATGGCAGCGATGACGTCACGCGCCACGCAGCTGGGACAGCAACAAAAACAATTGGATTTGAACCGGCAAGAACTGAATATTTTGGCATTATTATTAAAAATTCAGTATTTTGGCATTGGCGCGGGCCAAGATACACTCATACACGCAATTAGCACACACACGCACACCGCAAGTGCGAGCGAGATAGCAAGCACTTACTCATGCGAGCGGAGAAGAAAAGCAAAAACAAAATAAACGAAACTGAGAGAATTCTGCAATATCATATTCGGATGTGGATGTGATTGTTATATTTTGTTATTAGTTCAGCGACGCCACTCGTCGTCACCCGTAAACGATGTCCGAAGATGCCAAGAGTAAGTGCACCCAGTGAGCTGGCACTTAATGCCACAGACCCATTAAAATCGAATAAAACTCCAGGTCCAGGACCACGCACACGGAACATCATCGAGAATCAGCTGTTCCGCCGGCAGCGTAGCCTAAAATTGGAGGCACTGCAGCGCCAGCGGACCTTGGATTCCAACGATGGGGTGGAGGGATTGGGCGCAGATACGGAACCCTTCGACAAGGTCAGTTATTTTGCATTTCATGAGGTGCTGCGCATGGTTTATTTACGACAGATCTTCATCTATCGCCAACAACAGACGCACATCGTCATCATCTTTACGGAGAAGGCCAAGCTAAGACACTGTCAGGATGTGGAGAAGATCATTCAGGAGTTTGGCATCCAGACCACGCTGGAGATCGTAGGGTAAGATGGGATTGCGTTAGATACATAAAGAACAGCAAATCATACAAGTTGTGTGCTTGAAAACTACTAAGAAGTACTAAGAAAATTTAAATATTTAAGCCATGGAAAATCATTTATATAACGCATTAGAATATAAATTTACAGAAAATATTAATGCTGTAGTATTATAAAGTCTATATTATTAACTCATACGCAAAAACAAAAATGATTTTACATAATCAATAGTAACAAAAGAAAACTTGAATGAATTACATAAATTATTCAACGAGAAAATGTAGAAAATATAGTTTAAAAATCTTCACAGATGTTACATTAATGGCTGTTCCTATAAAATTATAGCAAACTTTCAATGAAAAACAATTAGGATTTAGGACACATCAGTAAATCATTTTAAATTAGCAAACAACAAGTGCATTGTTTATAATACAAAAACCAGATCTTTTGATCTCCAATTTGTTTAGAAATGAAAATCGATTTAACTATTTGTTTACGAAAGTGCCTGGTTAAGCACTCCTCCAGATTGGCAAGCAACTAATCCAATTAAATTTCGTACAGGAAAACCGAAAAGTATCTCTACCTATCGGCCAGCGTGGATACTCTGCTCCGTTTGGCCGATGCCGCCGAGCTGGAGAAGATGACCACCACGCACAGCATGCAAAAGTTCAATCACGGCTGCATCTCGGACTTTCTACTGCCCGGGATGGGCAAAGAGCAGATCCTGCGCTACTGCGAGATACCTGTTCTCATCAAGGACGTAATCCAGGACGGCATTAAGTCCTACGTGCAAAAGGGCTACATAGAGGATATGTTTCCCCTCCACGATATCGTAAGTTATAAATATATCCTAATTATATACATGGATAGATTGTCTAATGTTATGCAATGCATCAATCTATACACTTAGCTGTATCTCGAACGCTTCAACTGGAACCTGAAACGCACCAAGCTGCCCATCGAGGACATCCGGAACTACTTTGGTTCCAGTATAGGTCTTTATTTCGGCTTCATCGAGTTCTACACGAAGGCACTGATCTTTCCCTCCCTTTTTGGTATACTCCAATATGTATTCGATCTGAACATCTCGCTGGTCTGCAGTTTCTACGTTGTTTGGACCACGGTGAGTTAAATTGTTAATTTTCAAGGCGAAACAAAGTAAACCTTTGCACAATAAAAATAAATTGCTTTTACAGCTTATAAATCTAAGTATAGCATCACTTAAGTGCTCTTAAGTTGGAAACTTTTAAGTGCTATAGTAAAAATAGCTAGCATGTATGTATTTTGATCTTGCAGTTTTACCAATTTTCAAGTTTGAATAGTTTAAATATATCTATACACCGACTAAATCATTGCCACAAAAAACAGTTAACTAAAGATTAAATACACTAGAGCTGGCATAAAACGTTATGGTTTTGGTCTTCCAATCGATTTTATATTAACATATTCCTATATTTTTAGATTTTCCTGGAGTTGTGGAAGCGTAAGTGTGCCGGCTACTCGTATCGATGGGGCACCATTGAGATGAGCAGCCTGGACAAGCCGCGATCCGCATATACGGGCCAATTGAAACCGGACCCCATCACCGGCAAGATGACACTCCACTATCCGATGCGGTACACATACCTGCAGATGTACTGCATCTCGTATCCGGTGGTGCTGGGCTGTGTGGTTGCCGCCGGCTGGTTTGCCCTCTACCAGTTTCAGATCGAAGCCGAGGTGCTGGCGGATTTCGGACCAGACTCCTGGCTGCTGTACGTGCCGGTTATTGTGCAGTCGGTGCTGATTGCGATCTTTTCGTGGGCATACGAAAAGCTGGCCACATTCCTCACCAACCTGGAGAACCATCGAACTCGATCGCAGTACGATCGTCATCGGGTCAATAAGCTGATGCTCTTCGAGATCGTGAATAACTTCTTCTCGCAGTTCTATATTGCCTTCGTGCTGCACGATCTGCGCCAGCTGAAGTACCAGTTGATGATGCAACTGCTGGTCTTCCAGCTGCTGTGCATCGCCCAGGAGATTGGTATACCGCTGCTGGCGGTGCTGCGCCAGAAGTACGCCGAGTTCCGTCATCGCGAGGTGGCCGAGGAGAAGCTGCGATCCATCAGTGATCTGCCGCGCTACGAGCAATCGTTCTACGAATCCGGACTAGATGAATATCATTCCACGTACGAGGACTACCTGCAGGTATGCATCCAGTTTGGATTCGTGGTCCTGTTTGCCGCCGTTGCCCCATTTGCCGCCATTGGAGCTCTGCTGAACAACGTCTTTGCGGTGCACATTGATATGTGGAAGCTGTGCAACATCTTTAAGCGACCATTTGCAAGGCGCGCCAAGAACATCGGCGCCTGGCAGCTGGCCTTCGAGCTGCTCTCAGTGATGTCGTTGCTTAGCAACTGCGGTCTGCTCTTCCTTCAGCCGAATGTCAAGTGAGTTTTGGCCTTTTTCTGACTTTCTTACTGATAATCATCCTTTTTTTAATCCATCAGGGACTTCTTCTCTCACTGGCTGCCATCGGTGCCGGATCTTTCGTTCGTAATCTTCGAACACTTGCTGCTGGGCCTGAAGTTTCTCATCCACAAGGTTATTCACGAAAGGCCGCGCTGGGTGCGCATCGGACTGCTAAAGGCGGACTTCGAGACCAGCCAGGCTCTCAAGCAACTCAAGTGGGTGTAAAACGAATTCAATGGAGAAACAATAAAACATCTAACGAACTATGTACTTGCAGAAAATTCAAGGCGGAGGCCAACAAGATGGCCTGATGGGCCACAAGATCGCCGGATCTCCCACTCCACTCCTTTTGGTGCTAATGAAACCAGTCCATTTTAAATGTTATTATTTATAAACATACGACTAATCGCGTTTACCGCGAATGTTCGAGACCAACGGAAGTAAGGTGCCTTAAACCTAAAACTCATATAAATATGTCCACAGAGTACTTAAGATACTGCTTTTGTCTGGCCGGGATTAGCGTGCGCCTCGGAAGTGCCGGAACGCCAAGTAGGCATCCAGGGCATGCAATATTCCCGCTGCATAGCCCATGTACTGAAAGTTAAGGAGTTTAAAGGGATTTTTGGTTAAATATAGGCATATTTTTTATTTAAATCAGCAGTACTTACATAGCAGGCTGTCATGGCCGGATATGCCCAGAATCCGGGTCGCACCAGGAACTGCGGATGTAGCCATACCACGCAGGCGAAACCCATGTAACTGGATGAGCTGAAGTACATGCAGCTGGCGAGGCCATTGAACAAGGTCTCCTGGAATAAGAGCAATCACCATATCGTTAGATCAGAAAAAATTAAAATTAAAATGCATCCTTCAATTTGAATTGAATTTTGTGTTCGAGCAAGTTAGTAGAGAATCTATTCTTCACTTGGAAAAGCGCTCCAAGTCAACCTACGAATAGTGACTGCCGAATGAGACTGTAGGATTTGTCGGAGAAGGCGTAGCACAGTAGCAGGATGCCAGTGGTGGTGAAGCAGTGGCCGGTTGTGGCCAGGAAGCTGGTTAGCGCCTGGCCAATGGAATCGGCGTATGGTACGCCGTAGCGGATGAGCAGTCCCTCGCAGAGCATGGCCAGGCCCAGTTGCATCAGCTTCAGGAGGCCGATCCGCGACAGAACGAACCCGAAATTGATGCAGGTGCAGACGCGACAACAGCATATCCGAATGCCCAGCGGCTGGCCCATTCCTCGAACTCCAAACGAGGCCATGGTCTGATTGCAACTGATCCGGCGATGCAGCGACTCCGCTTTGTTGTATGTTGTCGTAGTGCCAGCCAACCAGGTTCTATAAATAGCTGCCGATACACATGGACCCCAAGTGGTGCATTTCCTTGCATTTCCAGCGACGTGGCAACAAATCCACCCCAATCTCCAGCTAAATTTAGAACAGCAATTCACAATGGGCGAGGATTTGTCTATGCGGAAGGTATCTTCCTTAAATATCCGATTTAATTTCTCTGAAACTACATGATATATATGTTAAAATATTGATACAACTTGGATATCAACCTTTTCACCTTTTAATTTGATCCATTTACCCAAGTGTTTGCTATCCTACGTTCAGTTTGATTTTCGATGCCATCCAAATTCTAGTCGCCAATTCGAATCGTTCCAAAAAAAAAAAACGTTAAGCATAATTCCCCAAATTTCGAGCTCACGCGAACGTGAACCACTGCCAGGATGTGCATGCCGTATTTGAGTAAGCTCTTCGGTGGAGGCGATCGCCGGCAGCGTCGCACCCGCGATGGAGGCGTCACCCCACTGCCCAGCCTGGCCAATGTGACCCAGGTCTCCATGGACACCGTCAAGTCCGCCAAGTCAGCGAAGTCAGCGAAGTCGGCTAAATCCGGCAAGTCCGCCGGTCGCCGTAGTACCACCGCTGCCAATCCTCCTGAGTCCAGTGTCAGCAGCAATGAGGATAATGCGGAGCAACCTCTGGCGACCGCCTCCCGAGGAGCTGTGCGCAACGCCACCGCCTCGATGGCCACCAGTGCTGCTCCAGCCGACGAGGCGAGGTCGCGCCGCTCCTGGTGGGGATACTTTGGCATGAGCAAGAACAAGAAGTCCAGCATTGAGTCGCTCTAGACTGCCAAGGATCGGGATTGCAGCGAATTGCAATGCATATATTCAATAGGAGTTGATGGTCATCGAAATTTGGCTTGCAGTAGTCCCCTATACACTTATCAAAAATCTTTTGCTTTTTTCGCTTTCAAGATATTAGTTAAATAAAAATGTTCCATTTCGAACCTTTGGAACACCAAAAGTTCTTAAGTTTCTATATGGTAATTATGGCAACCTATTATAGCATTTTAAAACGTTCTCTCAACTACAATAATTTATTTTAATAATAGTTTTCAAAAATTCGTGTTAGGCTTCCAGATCTCGTCAAACTGTCAGTACATTTAAAATAGATAAATTTTTAGATGAGATAATGAAACTGGGGGAATCCTGCAAAACATGAATAATCTAAACTGAAATAAAGTTGCCAACTAAATTGGTCAATAAATCAGGGAAGTTATGGCCAAGTTATATGTATGTATGTACATATGTACTTTCACTTTCCCCGTCGATCTCTACGCCCCTGAGCTTTCTTTGTGCCCGCTCTGTTCTCCGATTTCTTTAGCCGATCGGTTGGCGCTCTAGAAGATCGTGTTGTGTCCGGGAAGGGGGCGTGGCAGGGGCAGGGACAGGAGCGGGATGCAAACAAAGCTCAAACGTCGGCACCGCCAGCGATTAGTGTAATTTATCAGTCGCAGCGGCAATTTATGTGGCTAAGCCCGATCGGTGGGATTATATACATTCATATATCTATATAGATGTACATGTTTGTGGGATTGTTTGTTGTGTGTGGGGGGGTGGGGGGTGTGGTGCTCGTGCGGGGGTGGATGCTTTTTGACAATAAAATAATGTGGCTGTTATCACAAGTAATTGTTGCTGCCGGCAGTTGTTATTGTTGCTCCTACCGCTATTGTTGTGCGCTGTCGCTTGCGTCAATGGGCGGCTACACTGCGAGAAATTGGGGCTAAGCGAAAGGCAATTTATGTAAAAATATACCAATAATAATAAGATTACAAATAAGACAATAAATATGAAGGTTTAAAATCTAAGATTGCATTAGAAACGAAGGTATTTGAGTTATTTTTGTAGAATAAACAAGTATAGTTTAAAAATATTTAAAAAAATATTTTCCTGTATACATTCATCTACTTTTGTATTAATATATTCAAGCGCTTATTTATAATTCTTCTTGAATATGTAAAAATGGATTGTAATGCAATTCTTTAAATGTATGCAATTCTTATATACTTATTAATTTTAAAATTTTTTTAAGTGATGTTTCGAATAAAAGGTAGCTATAACGATGACGCCCCAGAAATGCTGTAACAAGTGAAACCGTTCAGAATTTGCATAAATCGTTGCAAAACCCCCTCCACCCCCCTCCACACTCCATAAAGCGGAAATTTTGCAATCTGCAATTAGGAATTTGCCAATTTCGTCACGAATTTTGCACGTGCATAAATCATTGCAGTTAGTTGGTCAATAATCAATCGCCCGTCCAACTTCATCCAATTGGAAATGTGGGATGAGAGGCATTTTGCGATTTTTCGCTTTTCCGAAAAAACAACAACTACGAACACACAAAGATCTCTTTATGCTCTCTTGTTTATTTTAAAAGTCAAGACTATAGAATTTACACATAGGCATCTGTGGTTAAAGTTATGTATATATATATACATAATATCCGCCGATCGGGCGGAAAATGGGAAAGCTCTGTCTGCCTTTCTCTCATTGGCGCAAATGCGTCTGACGTCGCAGCAACGAAACAATATAACAAAGAAAATGTTAAATTTTCAAATGTTTACGTGAAGAAGCGAACAAACAAGGAATGTAAAAATAATTCGCACTGAAAAATCGAAAAAAAACCACTTGTAAATTGTTAATGGTTGTGCCATTAATTGCGGCAAGACTTACACAAAAAAAAAAAGAAACAAAAAAAAAGGCAAAAAGTCGACACAGTGCGCTGATTGTTGTTCAGTCAAATTAAAAGTGCGACAAATTCTCGCGTTCAGTTGCATTTTCATTTTCATTTGCAGTTTTGTATTTGTTTATTTCGGTCGCCTGACAATCTCCAAATCGCCTTAAAAAAAAAATAAAAAAACAAAATAACAACGTACACAACAACGGGGCATTTAATTAAATAAATCGCAAACATCAGTCAACGGCCTGTTATTTCCAGCCGCCAAATCGGACATTATATCGGACATTCTATATACTATATAGCACATTTCGAGAGATCCAATCTGGCGAGAGAAAACCCAGAACAGGAAACAATTGAAATCATCTGAGAAAACGGTATTTATGATGGGAAACGTGGCCAAAAGCAATATGTATGTACAAATTCCTCAAAAATATCAACAATATAATTTCAGCATAAGAAAACAACATAACAAAATTCGTAAATATTAAAATTAGTAAAAATAATATACATTAGATGTATGGAAAAGAGCTAAATATTTCAAAAATTTATAAAGTGAGTTAGAAAGAGCGTTGTTACGATCGTTTTGAAAGTGAATGAATGTGCTTTTCCCAGAACTTAAACAGTCTAAAAACTGTTGTTGGCTGGCTAAACAAATCGCTTTTCCCCATTAACAGCCAAATGCAGCTGTCAATTGGCAACAACTTGCTGGCAAATAGCAAATATTTTGTGCTTCGTACTTAAAGTTTAATAGTACGAAGCACAATTGTGAGTGGTGGGTGTTGATAGACCAACAACAAGTGCGAGCAGCACAAATGTTTAAAATAGAGTATATTTTTATATTTTTTTTCCTTTTTTTGTTTTTTTTTTTTTGCTGAAACGCCAATTCATGGGGCAACAACAAGATGCAGAAGGGGCGATTTCTTGGGGCGAAAGTCGCAATGAAGGGCCGTAAACAAAAAGGCTTTATCTGGGCCAACATCGAGCCAAGTGAGAAGATAATGGCCAAGTGCCTGGCCAGTCTGGCACACTGATTGACTATTATATATACCCATCATGTCTATAGTTAACCGATCCGATGCGATCCTGGTCTAGAAGTGGTATAACCTGCGATTGCCATTTATTTATAGCAATTTGTTTGCCGCCCCGTCGACGTCACTATCATTTGCTATTGTCATGATTTTTGGAAGTCTAAAAACGTAGAGGTGGAGGAACTTGGCGACTTTTAAACGTTTGCAAAACAAGTACACTCGAACCCATATCGCTGTGGCCCACTTTAATTTGAAATCCTTTTCTTAAGTACAAATAGAGCCCCAATATATATGTATATATATATATATATATATATATATATAAGTTGTTAAATAAAATAAAGGTAAGCTCAGGTAGGAAAGAATGCGAAAGAATGTCACACTCATAAATGACGCATTATCGAAATTGAATTTTGAAATGTCAACCAGTTTCTCCCAGTGTACTACGCGCTGCGTGCCCCGCACCGGAGATGAGTTGACAGAATGTGAACAAGTGCCCCTCGATTGGAAAGTCCAAAATCACATGGTAATGTACTATATCTTCTGCAATGCTGTCTCAGGTGGGAAAACCTCAGTTTCGGAGTGACACTGCAGTTCCGAGTAGATATCCTTTGAGTTTGAGTTCCTGATTAGATGACCTGATATGACCGGCGATCCATAATATTTCGCCGAAATCTTATCTTTAAAGAAAAACATAGCAGCGTACTCATAAGTTTAATTACTAAATATATGTTCGTGCCGCACAAATAATCTTAGTCATTGCTCTTTAATTGAAAACTAACTAGATTGATACGAACAATTTGTTATTTATGTTTTCAGGGAATAGTTATAGATATGGAATCTATATACTGATAGCATGCCTCTCTTTGGTTTTATAAGCCAACGAGTTGCTGAAAACCAAATCTTCTAGCTTATCGAAACAATCGAGAATCGATTATCGAGTATCGATGATTCACCCCCACTGATGGATCCAAAGCGGAAGAGTCTTCCCATCCGGAACGGAAAATTCCGGAATGGTAGCCACTTTGGATTGTCAATTTGTGGGAGAAAAACAAAAAACAGTTTGCCCAGTCTGTCCATCTGCGTCATTGCGAAAAAAAAATACTTGTCGCCCACTTGTTGTCGAAGTGGGCGTGGCCGGAGGTGTGCTGACACACAAACAATTGCGGACGCAAGTAAACGAGAAATTTTGAAGAAAAATTAAAACCCTTTTTTTAATGGGTACACTGCAAATTTTAATGTGATCTAAGCTGATCTGGGCATATCAAGGTAATTACTTCTTTGTTAGATTTATGATATAATGATATGATATGATATTATGATTTATGATATGATCACTTGGGCAGACAAGTGTACTAGATGCGTTCAAGGAAGTCGTTTAGTTTTCTTAAATTATACCAGAAGCTTGGGCCTTTCAATTGCTTGATAATCCTACCATCTTGGCCGCTGCTGTATGCGCCCTTAGATACTTGTACATGGGTTTTAGTTTTCTCTGTGAGGCGCCATGTACCCAAGTACCTCGAATTCCTGAGGATCGTGTTCGCTATGCTGCTTATCAGCCCATCTGGTATCGTCAAATCGATAAATCATGTTCCCAGGGGTTCGGCGATGACAATAGCTGATGACGATGACGATGGCGATGGCGATGGCGATCTTCCCCCACCTTGATCTACTGCAAATGCCGTTCTATTCGTAACTGACTTGATCGCTGGCATTGAGACGCTGGCATCGCTTTCATTTGACAACGATTTCCATTTCAATTCCATTGCGTTCGTTACATTTTAATTAGATTTAAGATCATTTTCGTATCGTATGAAAAGTAGACCCGGCTCAACTTGACGGAGATCGCGTCTCCCTCCCGTTTTAACCCCAAGTATATCAGATATACACGAAAATAGCCCACCATTTTGTCAAATGGTTATATATGTTTAAAGCAACTCGCTCTAAATTCAAAAGAAGATTTTGCAGTCGCTGGAAGTGATAAATAAAATAAAATAAAATCAAATCAATTCAATTCATTTTAATTAATGGTAATTAAATCGAGCACGCCTGAACCGGCCAACAGTGCGTATGAGTGATAGACGTCTGAATCGAGTCGCGTGTGCATTTATTGAAGTTAATGCATATTATTGTTTTATCCACACTTGTGTGTGTGTGTGTGTGTGTGTGTTAGGCAAATCCGGTAATCGTACTTAATAAATGTGGAAACACCAAATTGCATAAAACTAATGCAATTTGTTGAGTCTTTCTGTTGCATAAGCCAGAGCTAGAATACTCTTACTTCATTTATCTACATGATGCCAGCGATCTAACTGCTTTCATTTTCATGTTCCTAAATTGGCCCAAAACAAAGTGTTTGGCCTTTATAGGGTTAAGCCGCCTTTCTCGACATTCTCGCGACTGCGCAGTCGGCGTCGCAGCCGCCGCTTTTGGCGCAATCGAAAGTTACGTTTGGGCTTTACGTAGAGCGCATTAGTCGAACGCCGATTGTCGGCGGCATTAGTTCAGAGTTAAAAGTAAAAAACGAATACAACGAGCATAAGGCCAAAATACGATTAGTAGAGTGCATCTTGAATTTTGATACAGAGATATTGCAAGTGAGTGGTTAGTTCTTGGCCAATATATCTTATATCGTAATATCCTACATATATCTTATATCCAGTGCCATTTTTGTGCTCTGTAGATTTGTGTTCAGTGATAATCAATTGATTGGCGTGAATTTTCGAATGGCGCGTTCTACATTCATTTTAATGTGCAAATTTAGATGATTGCCGAATTTTAATTCGAAAATTTCGCCGCTATGCCATTTGCGAGCCGTAATTTGTGCCATTAAATTGCAAATTGTTGCCACCACAAATGATTAAATTAATTAAATTATTAATGGCGCGGTGGCTAAACAACTACAGAAGACGCGACACTACATATATCACATACTATATCATATATATTGTACATATGTACATATATCGTAGAACATTGTGCTCATATGTACGAGTTGAAAATCGTGCTCGCATTTCTCCAGCGACTTAGCATGCAATCCCGCTTTCCACATCCCATTCCTTCCGGTTCATTTAACAAAAAAATGAAATAATAACAGAGACTTTCTTGAATAAACAACTAATAAAACAAATAAAATGTTTAAAATTATGAGTGCAAGTGCGAAAGTTAATCAGTTCAATTAGACTCTCTTAGGCCCTAAAATACATATACCTTTATACTAACTTTTTAAAAACCTTTTCGGCTTCTGCCCTTTTTTTGTAGCGTGACAAGAAAGTATATAATTTTTAAAGAATATATATCTTCTTACTTTAATATACATACATATATACCTTCTTATATTCTAGCTTCATTTGTCAACAAATAGTTTAGTTGTTTTTAATCCTTGTATTCAATGCAAAAAAAACAGACCAAAGAAATGTTGAATGAATGTCTTAGTTTTTATTCAAGAGCCCTACATGATGTTGTATTTATGCCAGTATTATTGAAACCTACGCACATTTTTTCTCGGTGCACCTTTCGCACTTCCAGCAAACTTTATATCGCTTAGTTTTCGATAGTTATTCGATTCGCATGCAAATCATGTGGGGGATCTCATAGAAAACAAGCATACTGTGCTAATCAGACGGGCCTTTAAATTCCAATCATGAAGCCAAATCAATTTACCTTTTGGAACTCTCCCTACCTCCCTCCCTCCCCCTCTCCAATCATTTGGAGAAGAAACACGGAATAATAGGTGACAACTGGAGATATTCCCCATTTGGCAGCTTCTGATGGCACATAAAAGGGTTTTAGTGCCTATCTTATTTTAGATACTTTTCCAGACACGATTCTCCTTCCAATTTTTTTTTTTTTGTTTTTTGGTGGATACAACCAACGCCTAATTGGCAAACGTGACAGATAAAATTCCTAACTAATTTGAAAGCATCAGCAGTTACAGTCGGTTTTTTTGTACGAAAACAAGTAATATATATTTACTTGGAAAATCTTAATTGGTTTCTCTGAATATTATATAGTTCAGTTTACTTCCGCACTTAACTTGATATAAATATATTTTTTAAGGGGAAACTAGTTTTTGAGTATATTTCCAAAGTGTTTGCACAGCTTTTGAGTGGCTGAATGGATGTCTTATCAAATGTCCACAGTGAAACCTCGCCAAGTTGCGACCCATACATAGACTATTAACGTATGTATGTATATTGTTTTTGGGAAAATGTTAAACCAGCCCTACCATATATTGGCCTTGTTTCAAGAATTCGCACTATTTGTATAAACCAAATCAAGTTTTGGATGCCGGAAGAGAACATTTGTATTCATACGATAGAGTCTTACTGAGGAAGTCATACTGTTTTGCCAGCAGAGTTAGTGAGTGAGTTGTCACTCACAATTAACCGAAGAACATCGCTTTCAAAGCAGCGCTGTAAACAATAAAATCAAATTAATTATGGCCAAATAAATCACTGGCATCCCAACTCGGGGGGCAGAATTATTGCCCTCTGCTGATAAGCGACATGGCATCGCATCGCATCGCTTAGCCGAGCTCCTCCAGGCAACAGCCAATTAATGAGTGCGTCGACAGCGGCGGCAGCAGAGGCAGCAGCGGTAGCAGAGGCAGCGACAGTAGCAGAGGCAGCGGCGGTAGCAATGGCAGCGGCGGTAGCAGAGGCAGCGACGGTAGCAGTGACAGCGGCGGCTATTGGCCAACCAATGTTCGTTGCCGAGGCGGTGAAGTCGAGCGAGAAGTCGAGCGGGCTCTGCGCTTTTTCATCTGCCCCGCTGCGCATGCGCATGCGTCTGCGGTTTCTGCAACTGGGGCAGTACGGTCGAAATTCCGCGGTGCAAACCGATTTGGAAAATTCAAGCTGCACAGTTGAAAATTTAGAAAATTCGAAATCTATATTTGCGAAATTTCAACATTTCAATCAGATCAGTTCAAAATTGCAAGTTTTAATTATTAAATCTTTTTACATAAATAAGCGGTTTTAAGCAATCAAAAAAAATCATAATTTATTGCATAAAAAGCTCAGCTTAATAATGATTCTTTTTGGTTTTGGATAGAGCACACAAATTATAAACAGATGCGTACCATGTTTTTATTTTGTTTTGCTTATCAAACCCAAAGATCATTTGTAGCGACGCTCCACTGTATTTCGATCAATTAGTGTTTGATCACTGCAGTTAGCTAACTGCATTTACACAGATGTTTCACGGCCTCCTCTTATTTTTACCCAACTTGTGCACCGAAAAAAAAATATGATCACTTTGAATTTAAACTTTTGAACGTAATATAATTGCAGCATCGTCTGCTGCAGTGCTATTAAATATACTCATTTATTTATTTGTTAAATGAGACATTATTGGTTTTCTCTTATAATTCATTCCAGAACATGGACTTGAAAATGGAGCTGGGCGGCTACGTGCACTCCGCACCCAACACCAAGCGCTTCGTTGTGGAGGACTCGAGTGAGTGAGATGGCCAGGGGGTTTCCCCGAGGCGGGGGGAAAGGGGTTCTGCCTTCCGGTTTAGAAAGTTGAGGAAGTGCGTCGGCCTGCCTGCCAGCGGCAGTTAAATAAACCTGCTGCCCGCCGTTCCACGCATTTTAAATCGACTCAGATCGGATTGCGTTCAGAGATCGCCGTCAAGTTGAAGTTCAAAGCACTCTGAAAAATAACCAGTACTTAGCTACAAGGAAAAGGCTTAAGAATTTAAAATCCTATTACATTTGAAATCTTCCGCATTGATATAATCCAAAAATACATGACGTCACCATATTATTTATATTATGGAAACCTCCGTTTTGGAACTTACTCGTACATTCTTGAATTTTGTATCAACAGAGGATTGCCTTTTACGAAAATCGTCAATACATTTATGCATTTTTAAGGCCGTTTAGTGCGGTGAAGTCATGTCTTTACATATATATGTTTATTTTTTAGAGTTTGCTTTAGCTTTACAGTTGACCTTGGGTCAATTTACATTTCACACCTGCCAAATTGGAGCAGCACGTCACCTCCAGTAGTCCGTCAATCAATCATTCACTCGCTCACTAACCGGCGGCTTTCTCTCGGTTTTGCAGTTACCAAGGTGACCTCTGATGGGGAGCCGCACGGCATGATGACCATGGTGGCCGGATTATCCGGCCTTTTGGCGGCCATCATCATTTTGGCCGTCCTCGTGTCCATGGTATCTTGTCGCAAGCAGAAGAGGTAACAGCATACATACATACATATGCTTAGCCAATTATATAGATAATTGCATATAATATTCTGATTTTTGTCGTTTAAAAAAATGCAGCACCAACCGGAAGAGCAATTCCTCCGCCAATGTGGTGGCCATGACCAGTGTGGCGCAGGATCAGCCCCAGTTGGCCGGTAACTTGAACGCAGCGTTCGCTGAGAGCACTCTGACCTTGGACAAGGTCAAGCAGGACACAGAGGATCAATGGCGACCCACAGCCGTGGTGGTGGAGCGGTACTAGTGGAAGCAGGAAGCACCAAGCACCACCGTCAACCAGCGGCACATGGGCACGTGATGTTTATTGTAAACGTTTGAGACTGACACTTAGAATAAGGATTTCCATCACCATCTTATAATTAATCTATATAACATATGACACCTTATTTTTTTTTTTTTGCTTGTTAAAATATTATACTGCTATACTATGAAATATGTGAAAATATATATTTGTTAGAATTAAAGGGAAAACCGTAAAACTGTTTCACATTTTCCAGAGAAAGATATGATTTTTGCATGTTTTGGATGCAGATACAAGTATTATATGTTCATCCATAAAGACACAAACAATTAACCGAAATGGATCAAATATATTCGTATGCAGCTGCGTACATGTGTGGTATAAAAAAGATAGTATACAAAAATAATAGTAGAGAGTCAAAGATTGTGGGTTTTCCATGGGTAAATCCTCTAGAGCGCCGTATTGCGTCCACCAACGACCATGGCCAGCAAGGCCATACGGATGTACATGCCGTACTCCGCCTGCCGGAAGTAGGCGGCCCTTGGGTCCGAGTCGATCTCCCGGCTGATCTCGTTCAGACGCGGCAGCGGATGCAGAACAATCGAACGCTTCTTGGCCCGCATCATATGCTCGGGCGTCAACACCAGATGGCCACAGCACTGTCGAAGGAAAGCAGTGGGAATGAGCAAGTAGTATAGCAAGTAAAATTGAGACCCTTTTTACCTTCTCGTAATCTTCCACGTTATCAAAACGCTCGCGCTGAATGCGAGTCATGTAGAGCACATCCGTGTCGGGCAGCACATTCTTTAGGTCGCGTGCAAATAACTGCTTGACGCCGCGCTGATGGACGAACTGGACGACCTCATCGGGCATCTGCAGGCTATTCGGCGCCACATACTGCAGGTTCACATTGTACAGGGTCAGCAGGCGGGCCAGCGAGTGCACGGTCCGTCCGTTCTTCAAGTCGCCCACCATGGTGATGGTCAGCCCGTTCACAGTGCCAAACTCCTCGCGGATGGTGAAGATGTCCAGCAGCGCCTGCGTGGGATGCTCACCGACGCCATCGCCGGCATTGATAAGCGGCTTTCGGGAGAAGGTCGCTGCGCGCTGTTGGAAATAAAAAAAATTAAGTAGATAATGGATTCAATGGCATATAGAACACGGTTCCACGGACTTCTACTCACCGCTACAGCTCCGGGCGATGGATGACGGAGCACCACGACGTCGGCATAGCTGGACACAACCTTGATGCTGTCCTCCAGGCTCTCGCCCTTCTTCACCGACGACGTGATGTTGTCCATGCTGATCACTCGCCCTCCCAAACGCAGCATGGCAGCTGCAAAGCTGCACTGCGTCCGCGTGCTGACCTCGTAAAACACACTGGCCATGATCTTGCCTGGCAGCAGCTCGTCCACCGGACGATCCTTCGTACCCCGCAGCTTGAGCAGCTGTGCCAGGTTAAAGATGTCGTTGAGGTGATCTTTGTTGAACATGTCAACGGCAAGGATGTGCTTGCCCATTAGCGAGTGGGCCACCGGATTTGAGTTGGTAGTGCGCTGCAAGTATTCCCGCAGCGTGGTGTTGCTGGCGGAATCCAGACGGATGCGTGGGGATGGCGAGTTGGGGCGCAGGAAGTTGGCTCCGTCCACAAAGTGCACCTTGGTCGATATTCCATGTACGCCTCCACCGGGTCCTTCGGAGGTGAGGAGGCGGGTAAAGGTGTCATTGGCATCGTTGTCGCTGGGCAGCAGATCCTGTGATGCCTCCGACGCCAATGGACTCTGTTTGGGGCGCACATTCTGCCCGAAGCCGGGCTGCACCAACACTTGGCCATCGACGAAGGCCACCTCGCCGCGAAGAACCACCCGGTGGACGCGTCCCTTGACCTTGGTGCCCTCAAATGGTGTCCAGCCGGACTTGCTCTTCATCTCATTGCCCGTTATGGTCCACTCCTCGTCGAGATCCACCTCCACGTAGGTCTGCGCCTGATCCGGCAGGTTGAAGATGATTTTTGGATTGCGATGGAACTTCCTCTTGATGTCCTCCATCGTCAAACGACCCTCGTGAACAGCCTGCAGGAGGAGCGGCAGAATGGTCTCCACGCCCGGAAATCCAGGCGGTGGACGCTCCGAACGTTTCTCGGCCAGTGTGTGTGGCGCGTGATCGGTGGCAAATACATCGATGTAATCAATATTCTCCCACAGAGCCTCTTGATCCTCCGGTGAGCAGAGCAATGGCCTTACCTCGGACATTCCGTGACCCAAACGCTCCACATCCTTGGTGCTGAGGAACAAGTGATGGGGGCACACCTCGCAGGTCACCTTGACGCCCTTTTCCTTGGCGGAACGAATCAATTGGATCTCCTCCTTTCGCGCCACATGGCAGATGTGAACCGAACGGTCGAGAAGATGGGCCAGCATAATCACAGCCGCTGTGCTCTGCCTCTCCGCATGACAAACGATGGGAGACCGCTTGGGCCAGTGGCTGAGATGCCTCTGCCAGCTGGTCATGTCGCTCAGTTTTAGGGTGCCGAAAGTGTCGTTTAAGTACATCTTAAGGCCACACGCATGACTGGCCAGCTCGTTGACCTGCGCCCAATTGTCATCCGAGGCCCCCACATACAGGGCATAGTCGCATCGAGCTCCCGCTTTGGCCAGCTCCTGGAACTGGGTGAACGTCTCTCTGTCCACGATCGAGGGATTTGTATTGGGCATGGCGCACACGAGGGTCACGCCGCCAGCCAGAGCGGCTGCTGTTCCACTGGCAAAGTCCTCCTTGTGCGTGGCTCCCGGCTCCCGCAAATGCACATGCACATCGATGAAGCCCGGCAGCTTCACAATTCTACGCGAGGTCATACAATCCGTGTGCGTCTTCATTGGCGGCTTGCCACCGTTCATTCGCATTGATTCTACCAGAAGCTTGGTGCACTTCACATCGGTCACCAGCGGAATGGAGTAGTCCACGGCCAGGCGACGGGTGCGGTAGCCATGGGTCATGAACGAGGAGACCCTGGAATAGTATCAGGAAATCACATTTACTTGGAGATACATATGTACATATAATCAAAAGGCACTGCCTTAAAACTAACAACTATTAATTCTTCAACTAATTGCTCTAATTTTAAAAATAAGAGAATAGCTTGCGTAAAAACACACGGATAAACTGACATACGGACATGACAAGATATACTTTTTAGGTTTGGAACTGTCTTCAATTTTATAAAAAACACTAAAAATATATCGTTCGGATATCAGTTTTACTCCACACAAACGAAAATTCTTTGCACTCAGTTATAAGTACTTTGCACTCCAATTGGACTTTAAAGAAAATATAAATAACATTTAAGATGTCTGAGCCAGATAAGAAATGGAATTAAGACAAGCCCTTTTTATAACTTAATAACTTAAATTATATGCCAAATTGTTGTGCAAACTGTGTTCAAGGCCCAAAAATTCCAGTGACTAACATTTGTTTGAATATTGAATCATTAAGTCGTTAATACCCCTGAAAACAGAACTTTTATCAAAGTAGGTTAGCTATATAAATATGCATATCCGCTACAAGAAATATGTTATATATGTTTTATAGGTAAACACAATTAGAAAACAAATACTATTCGCACTTGCAGACTTCTTCCTGAAGTTCCATGGATCACCAACTTAGTGGCATATATATTTGGGGGCCATTAAAAAGAGTCACCATCGAATCGTACTCACCGCCTGGCACCCCCGCCGCTCATCGGGAGGTTGATGACCAGGTCGAACTGCTTGTTGGCCAGGAACTCGGCCAGGTGTCTCAGCTCACCGTTGATGTCATCGGGAGTCGTCTTGTCGAATGTCCACTGCACGGATTCCACCTGCAAGGGCAAAAGCACACATATATACAATATTTACTCGTACATAGACATAGATCATATACAATGGTATATATATATATATATATATATAGAGAATGCGACCGACCGATCATCACCAAGGCCACATGTCATCGTCATCCGCGCCACCAACTCTACTTCCAATCAATTGTTTGCCCAGAGTACACCATATAGATACCATTATTTATGGATCTTTCATGTCTACATCGAAGACAATAGAGCAACAGGCCATGGCAATGGCACAGTGGTGCAGATATGTACGATCTTACACAATAATTCCAAATAAATCGAACTTTGAACATTTGATATGTGAATAGTGGTAATAAGATATATTCAATCGAACTAAGAGTGCAATCAGAAGAAAATCTTAAGTTACTATTTTAAGATAAGAATTCAATAGATCAATTTTTATATTATATTTCCTTTGAAGACCATCTATTTTAGACGCCTCCTTGAGTTTTTTGTCTGTTTGTGCGGCACAGTGAAGTGGAAATCAATTCCGTTTTCATGGAAGCACCAGGAACTGGCTGATAATGGATAATTGGGCCGAAGGAGGTGGTGGCCGGAAGAGTCGTTCAGCTCTTATCTTTCCGATTGCCATTACTAGATCGCAGATCGCAGGTAATTGGTAATTGGTGATTGGTGAACTCCGATCGCAGATTGTACACTTTATCAGCCGGAATTCAGTCACAAATCAGCGATCGTCCGTTGAGTATGGGCTGCTCCTGGTCGCGATCCGAGCAGGTGGATTCCAGTGCCACGCCCAATGCCCTGCAGGCGGGCATTCCCGCCCAGCGCCAACAGAGGAGGCGGCGCCAAGAGGAGAAGCATCTCCGCCAGCTGCAGAAGCTCCAAAAGCGTAACGCGCGTAAACGTCGCCGAAAGAAGGGCGCAGGATCTGGATCTGCCAGCGCCGGAGGATCTTTCCTCGGTCGTGGTGGATCGATTCACAGACGACACATCAACGGAAAAAGCCATCCTGATCTCGCCCTGCAACTGCGTCTACTGGGCGGCAGCAATGGAAGCACGGCCACCGAATGTGTCAGTGCCCTGTATGCCAGAACATTGGAGCAGCAGCGCGAGGAGTTCCAGCGGACCGTGGAGCAGAGGACCCTACACCAATTGGACCGCGAACTGCACACCTTCCTGCTGAACCAATTGCTTCTGGGTATCCAGTTCTTTGGGCACTTCGAGGCCGAGATGGCCGTGGTCGATGCCCAAATCGTGGCCAGGCGACGCAACTGCTCCGCCGAAAAGCTGGCCGAGCACAGCTTGCTCCAAAGTAGCGCCATCGATGCAGCTGTCGCCAGGAACCTGCTCTTCAAGCCGCCGTAAGTCTTTTCCTTATCCTCTCTCCATACTTTCTAGATTTTTCTATACTTTTTTGCCTACATTTTATGATCTTCTCTTTTTTCATTTTAAAATTGGTTTTTAATATATGTATTTATAACCGATTTCAGATCTTCGAAGAGTCCACCACAGCTGCTGCAGAAACCCGTGACCTATGTGGTCTTTGAGAACGTTGACGTGGCGCGACCCCACGATGCCAACTACGACACCGTGGCGGCACTGTGCAAGGTGCTCCTGGAGACGGACTACTACCGGACCACGCCCTGCCCCTCGGAGCTAGTCAACTTGATGGAGATGACCAGGTGGATGGGCTATGTTCGCCTCAAGCTGCGCGACCAATTGCCGCATCCGCAGGCGGGCACGCCCACTAGCTCCAGCTTATCTTTGCCGGCCAGCAGCGATGAGGAATGCATCTACGGTGATGTGGGATCCTCCGCATCCAACTCCCCATCCTCGGGCTACAGTTCGGGGGACTACGATTATGTCTACTTGGCCAGGTTGAATACTCCGCGACCGCTGGAGGAGCTGCGATTTGATCGCGATTTCAATTTCCAGAGGAATGTCCTACCTGGGAATTGCATTCGCCGTTTGGCCAATTGTCTGCCTCCTTGGCTAGAGCAAACCGACGACGAGGAGTCATCCTCCGCCGCCTCCAGCAGTGACGAGGACGAGAAGGATGAGGCGAATTCCGATAATCGCAAATATCCACCGGCTGGCTATGAAACGGTGGAGGTGCTTCGCCAGTGTCATGTGGAGCAACTGCAGCAGTGCTACCTCAGTTCGCAGCAGTTCATGTTGTACTTTGGAGAGGTGCTGCGTCATCATTTGGCTAACCAATTGGGCATCAGCCAATCGCAGCTGGCCGCGTGTTCGTATCGCGGCTGTAGTGTATATACCGCTCGCGAGGAGCTGGTGCCCGCCATTCATGTGCCCAATTCCTGGCCGGATTGCGCCTTCGAGTTTTGGCTGAGGGCTCGTCCTCGTTTGACCAACCTCCATACTGCCGAACAATTCCAATGGCCAACGGAGCAGATGAAAAAACGTATTCGATCCATGGGCTTCCATGTTGTACCAGTGGGCTATGCACCAAAGCGTTCGCGAAATCCCTTCAGGGAACTGGAATGGCGCATTGTCTTTCCCCAGGCGGAACAGTTTCTCGAGCGGCACTGCCTGACGCCCATGCAATTGAAGGTGTTCCAACTAATGAAGCTGCTGGTCAAAACCTTTGTGGACGAATCAACCACATCCTGTGACCAATCCCCGGGAGCTTTGCTCGAACAGCTGAGAGCCCATATGTTTTGGCAATGTGAGCAGCACAGCAATGATTGGCCAGAGGAGTTTCTGGGCGAGCGATTGGTTCGATTCATTCGCTCCTTCGACGCCTGTTTGGCCAAGAAACACCTGAGCGACTACTTCATTGAGCGGCGCAATCTATTCGAGCATATCCCAGAGGATACGCTGATGAAGCTGCGCAGCATAATGGCCGGAATTGCGGAACAACCGCTGCTGCATGTCATCCAGGCACTGAGGAATCTTCAGCACGCGCCGGAATTCTACCCGCAACTGGAGTACAAGCGACTGTTGGAGAATCTCTTTAGCCAGGATTACCTGGAGCTGCACGGACGGGGCAAGTTCTCGCGTCCACGTCAGGGATTTCCCGCTCTGCAGAACTGTGAAGAAAACAATGGCGGGCAGCAGGTGGAAACGAAAAAAAAAACCGAAAGGACGGAGATCACCGATGCCAAGGGACTCTTGGGATTGGCTCAGCACCAGGAGCGCTCGAGAGGAAAGCTGCGCAGGAAGACACAGCTCTTAAGGGCCACGACTCAGCAATTTCAAATCTCGGCGACGGAACAAAGACGTTGCTCGCTCGACTCCCTGGATCGCCAATTGCTATTGGCACGCTCCAATCCGGAAAGTTCCAAGAGCCAGGAAGCAGCGAAACCGCAACTGAACAACGGCTTGGAGATCCTGCGAAGGAGCAATCTGATCGAACTTCTGCTGGATCATTCGCTGGCCATGTTGGCTCGTGCCATTCGGTTTGGCAACCGTGGACATGCACAGCTTTATCTGGAGCATGGGCAAAGATTGTGCCGCCTTTATCAGCACCTCGGTTGCTCGCAGCAGGCACAGCACTTCGTCCAGGAACTACAGAACGCAGCCAGCGATATGGAACGCATGTGTGAATCGCATATACCAACGTCATCGGGCGGCAGTCCCTCCACGGTGGTTGAATCTCCGCCAGCGCCAAGGAAATCCATCAAGTTCCAGGAGCATGTCGTGCAGATACACACTCCAGAACCGCTGGCCATGCAGAAGCATATGCCCCATCTGGAAAACCATCAGCTCAATGGGATTCTAAGAGCTCACCACCAAGAGGATGCGAACGCCATTGAACCCCTACAGGAGGAGGAGATCAAGAGCGCGTTGCTTCGGGAAATAGAAAGTCGCATAGAAGAAAAACCCAATGTCCAAAGAGATAGAGAACCAATAGATTCTCCTGAAGTGGATAGCCTTAAGCCGCAAACGGGAATCAAATCAAAATCGGAGGAAACAGCCAAGGAGGAATCATTTCTCTCGCTAAACGGAATCCTTCAAAGGCTCTCCCTCGACACGGATAAGGTGCAAATGCTGGGCAGCAAAACGGAGCAACTGGTCCAAAGAGTAGCCCCATCCGAGGCCAAGCGGGATGAACTCAAGGAGATCCTCAAGCGCAACGCACAGAAGCTCAAGGGCGCATTCAACTAGAGACACTAAAGATAATACTACCATATAGTAGCCAAATTGCTAAATCCCGGCGATTAGTGATATATTGATATATTGATAACAGATAAACCAGTTGTGATAAGGGCGGTTAGAGATAGAGATAGAAATATATATATAGTTATGGGCCATAATTATTGTCCATACCATGTGCGCCATATATATTTTCGTAATTAGTAATCTTGAAATCAACGTAATTTCTCTATGATAATAATGTTATTGAATTTGTAAACCAATGTCATGGAAAATAAATAATGCAATATAAACAACCGTTCAATTTGTAAACCAAGTCAGGGAAAACAAATAGTAGGAAATGAGTATTGAAACTACTCAACTTTGTTGACTCGCATCTCCAATGGATTTTGATTAAAGTTGCATGATATACAATAAGCACACAGACATAAATATACTCACATTAACTCCGTGTTCGGCATAAAAGTCGCCAGTGCCCATGGAAGCGTATAGCTTGTAACCCATCTTGGCCAGATCCCGTATGGAAGGCAGCAGCTCCATCTTGTGCTGCAGATGAATGGAGTTATTAATGGAGTAACTAATATCAATAATCAATGGAGTGGCCAACAAACCTTGAAACTGCCAATGGAGAGAAGTACGGCGTTCTTGGGTATCTGGAAGCCCGTGGACATCATGGCCTTGAGATACGCCTCATAGCGGTTGTCCCCGAAGCAGGCAACCTCACCGGTGGAGGCCATCTCGACGCCCAGCTGTACATCCGCGCCCGCGAGCCGCGAGAAACTGAACTGTGGCACCTTGACGCCCACCTTGCCGACGCCATGGAGCACATCCAGTGGCTCCACATCGAGTCCCACAATCGCACGCGTCGCCGTGGCCACAAAGTCGTGGTCCAGCGTCTTGGAGACGAAGGGGAAGGATCGCGACACACGGACATTGCATTCGATGACCTTCAGCTCGTTGTTCTTGGCAATTAGCTGCATGTTGAAGGGACCGGTGACATCCAGTACGCTGGCCAAATCGCATGTGATCCGTTTAATGGCCTCCAGGGTCTCCGCATTCAGATCCTGCGGTGGGGTAACCAGCGTGGCATCACCTGAATGCACTCCGGCATTCTCCACGTGCTCCGAAACAGCCATGCACAGGATGCGTCCATCGGATGCCACTGCATCCACATCGATCTCCTTGGCCTCGGTGAGGAACTTCGAAATGACAACCGGATGCTCGCGACTCACCTCGGAGGCGGCGTTCAGATATGTCTCCAGATCCTGATTGGAATAGGCCACATTCATGGCCGCACCGGAGAGCACATAGGATGGCCTAACCAGACAGGGATAGCCAACCTCCTCGCAAAATTCGATGGCCGACTGTAGGTTGGTCAGCTCCTTCCAGCGTGGCTGCAAGATACCCTTCCTGTCCAGCATGCGCGAGAATTTAAATCGATTTTCGGCACAGTCGATGGACTCCGGCGATGTGCCCAACACCTTCGCCTGCTGGCGATGCAGATCCATGGCTATATTGTTGGGCAGCTGGCCGCCCATGGACAGAATGATGCCCTCGCTATTCTCCATCTCGTAGATGTCCATGACCACCTCGAAGCTAATCTCCTCGAAATACAAGCGATCGCACATATCGTAGTCGGTGGAAACCGTTTCAGGATTGTAGTTAATCATGATGGTGGGTCGCTGTAGCTTCCTCAATTCGCGCAGGCAGCCCACGGCACACCAATCAAACTCCACTGAGGATCCGATACGATAGACGCCCGAGCCCACCACAATAGTGTGTCCGCCGGGGAAGTCCACATCGTGCTCGCTTCCGTTATATGTGTGGTACAGATAGTTGGTACTGGCGGGCCATTCGCCGGCCACCGTGTCGATCTGCTTGACATGCGGGCGGATGCCAAACTCCTGCCGCTGGTGACGAACAGCCAGCTCCGTGCTCTTAATGTACTTAGCTATCTGCTTGTCCGAAAAACCAAAACGCTTGGCCTTCAACAGCAGAGCGGCATCGGTTCGACTGCCATTACGGGTGAGCAGGGACTGCAGTAAGATGATCCTTTCCAGCTTTTCCAGAAACCAATAATCGATATTGGTTAGTTGATGCAGCTCCCTAAGGCTCATGCCCAATTGCAAAGCAGCGGCAATGACGAAGGGACGACGATCCGTCGGCTCCGAAAGCTGCTCGGCCAGCTGCTCCTTGTTAAGCGGAACCACATCCGGATCAAAGCCAAGCACATCGCTGTCCACCATGCGCAGGGCTTTTTGGAACGCTTCCTCGAAGTTGCGACCGATGGCCATCACCTCACCGACACTTTTCATCGAGCTGCCAATGTGCTTGCTAACCCGCACGAATTTGGCCAAATCCCAGCGTGGAATCTTGACCACACAGTAATCGAGGGATGGCTCAAAGCAGGCCGTCGTATTGCCCGTCACCGAGTTCTTGATATCTGGCAGGGGCAATCCCAAAGCCAACTTGGCGGCCACATAGGCCAGTGGATAGCCGGTGGCCTTGCTGGCCAACGCGGAGCTGCGCGACAGTCGGGCGTTCACCTCGATAATGTAGTACTGCTCCGAATGGGGACACAAGGCGTACTGAATGTTGCACTCGCCAACGACACCAAAGTGACGGATAACCTTCAGGGCGGTGCTGCGGAGCATTTGGTACTCGCGATCCGAGAGGGTCTGCGATGGGGCCACCACAATACTCTCGCCCGTGTGGATGCCCAGGGGATCGAAGTTCTCCATGTTGCATACGGTAATGCAGTTGTTGTAGGCATCGCGCACCACCTCGTACTCCACCTCCTTCCAACCCTTCAGGGATTTGTCCACAATTAGTTGGCTCGAGTGGGCCAGTGCCTGTTGGGCCAGGCTCTGCAGCTCCTCCTCGTTGTTGGCGAACCCGGAACCCAGTCCGCCCAGGGAGAAGGCAGCACGGGCCATCACCGGATAACCCAAGCGACTGGCCGCATCCAGTGCCTGGGCAACGGAGTACACAGCCTCAGATGGCGCCACCTGCTCGCCAATCTCGTTGACCCGCTCGGCAAAGAGCTTGCGATCCTCCGTCTCGATGATCGACTGGATGGGTGTGCCCAAAATGCGGACATTGTATTTGGAGAAAACTCCGGCTCGCTCCAGTTGCACGCCACAATTGAGAGCGGTCTGGCCGCCAAAGGTGAGCAGTACTCCGTTCGGACGCTCCGACTTAATCACCTGCTCAACATAGTGAGGTGTTAGGGGAAGGAAGTAGCACTTGTCGGCCATTCCCTTAGAGGTCTGAACGGTGGCTATGTTCGGATTGATGAGCACTGTTTGAATGTTTGATTCCCTCATGGCCTTGATGGCCTGCGATCCGGAGTAGTCAAACTCGCCAGCCTGACCAATGGACAGTCCACCGGATCCCAGGATTAGGACTTTGCGCGGCATCACTGGAGCCGAATCTATGGCAGGCGTAGTCGGACGCAGTCGCTGCTCGATCAGCTGCGGAATGGTCAAATCCTTCTGTTGAATGCTCTCCATAAAGACATCGAACAGGAACTCCGTGTCCTGCGGTCCAGCATGATGCTCCGGATGGAACTGAACCGAAAAGTAGGGCTTGCTGGCATGGACAATGCCCTCGTTGGTGCCGTCGTTGGCATTCACAAATAGCTCCGACCAGCCGTCGGGCAACTGCTCCAAATCGACCGCGTATCCGTGATTCTGCGACGTCATCAGGCAACGTCCAGTTGCTCGGTGCAGGCAGGGCAGATTGTGTCCTCGATTGCCGTACTTCATTTTGTAAGTAGAGCAGCCGATTGCCTTCGCTAACAGCTGGTGACCCAGACATATTCCAAAGACGGGCTTTTGACCCTCCTCAATCACTTTTCTCACCTAGAAACAAAAGATTAGTTAAATTAGCATTATATTCTATCCAAATGATTCAATTGTGACCCACCTGTTGGACGATCTGGTCGCAGCTCTCCGGATTACCAGGTCCGTTAGACAGAAAGAGGGCGTCGAACTGCTCATCCTCGAGACGAGCGCTCCAGGGGAGCAAGGTCACCGAGGCGCCACGTTGCAGCAGGCAGCGCAACTGGTTGAGCTTCAGTCCACAGTCCAGAATGGCGATCCGTGGTCCCTTGCCATTGGGATTACCGTACACTTGTCGCTCCTTAACGCTGCACTCCTTGGCCAAATTCCTGACGTTCGGATCTACGAAACTGGACTTGGGCAGCCCTTCGACCGGCGGTTTCTCGTAGACAATCTTGCCTAGCATGCTTCCCTGCTCCCTCAGTTTTTTGGTCAGGGCTCGAGTATCAATGTCTTGAATTCCGGGCACCTTGTGCTGCTTCAGCCAATCGGGCAGCGTCTTCCATTTGCGCCAGTGAAATGCCTCTTCAGCCACCTCGCCCACCACCAAGGCGGTGGCCTGGACGACGCCTTTCATCCACTCGAAGTGCAGCGGCAGTCCGTGCTCGTCCTCATCCGGCGCTGGTACCCCATAGTTACCGATCAGTGGATAGGTAAGCACCAGGATCTGACCACTGTACGATCGATCCGTGAGCGCCTCCGTGTAGCCAACCATGCCCGTTTGGAAGACCACCTCGCCACCAAAACCCACTTTGGATTCATTCTCCGAGGGAACGTAGCCAAAGGAGTACCCGGGCAACACTGTGCCATCCTCCAGTGCGAGGTAACAGTCCGTAGAGGCCATATTGGACGAGTTGCTGGGGAGGATTGGAAACCATAGGGTATTCTTTAGTACCTGTCACTCGAAAACCGTCTTAAATAAACGAGCAAAGTTAATTAATTAAAAGATCATATCTCTACGAAGGCAAGTAGACACAATATTGAGTCGAAAATCTGATAACAATATTCGGCGACTCTGGGAACTTTACTTAATGAGTATATGCTATGACTATGCTATATGTTTACGCAGAGCGCGTGCATACCCTCGATTTTAAATGTAATGTAATATAATTCCACAGGTTATCTTGTTCAAAAAACACATGTGTTTATAAACACACCGTCACACGCACACAGTTTGCCGGCCCAAGAAAATATACAAAGAATCCAATAGGAAGCCGCGATAGATGAATGTATGCATGTATTTAACTGTCTGGCAACATGTTGAGCGGGGCACAACACGGTTCTGATTGGGA